>NC_083878.1:84831877-86031877 GCF_032452875.1 Bos javanicus
CAGAAATATTGCAATTTAATAAAATAAGAATCCAGAGAAAATGTAAATAATTATGAAGAGAATGGGGTTTATCAACTAAAGGAATGATAAACACCAGGATACAAAGATTAGAGAGAGAGACATTCATTAAGGTAGATTTGTCGGATGATTAGGTTATTTTGTCACATTTTTTGTTTTTTGGAGTATATAAATGGGGTTATTTGCTTGTTTTCTTTATTGCTGCTGTTTGTGTGTTTGGATTTTTTTTTTTTTTTTTTTGGCTTTCTGTCGTCTTTTGCAAGGATTTGCAGAGCTAAAGAATTCCATAATTCATGTGTTTCTGTATCAGCTAATATCCTAATTTATTACACAGGGCTTTGCAGTTTATTATGTAAATTATGTTCTCACTTAACCCCTTCAACAATTCTGTTGAGTAAACAGAACCAATGCTATTAGCAGTACAGCTAAATTACAGATGACAATCGGAAAGACTTCAGTTCAGTTCAGTTCAGTCGCTCAGTCGTGTCTGACTCTTTGCAACTCCATGAATCGCAGCACGCCAGGCCTCCTTGTCCATCACCAACTCCAGGAGTTCACTCAGACTCACATCCATTGAGGCAGTGATGCCATTCAGCCATCTCATCCTCTGTCGTCCCCTTCTCCTCTTGCCCCCAATCCCTTCCAGCATCAGAGTCTTTTCCAATGAGTCAACTCTTCGCATGAGGTGGCCAAAGTACTGGAGTTTCAGCTTTAGCATCATTCCTTCCAAAGAAATCCCAGGGCTGATCTCCTTCAGAATGGACTGGTTGGATCTCCTTGCAGTCCAAAGGACTCTCAAGAGTCTTCTCCAACGCCACAGTTCAAAAGCATCAATTCTTCAGCGCTCAGCCTTCTTCACAGTCCAACTCTCACATCCATACATGACCACAGGAAAAACCATAGCCTTGACTAGACGGACCTTTGTTGGCAAAGTAATGTCTCTGCTTTTCAATATGCTATCTAGGTTGGTCATAACTTTCCTTCCAAGGAGTAAGCATCTTTTAATTTCATGGCTGCAGTCACCATCTGTAGTGATTTTGGAGCCCAGAAAAATAAAGTCTGACACTGTTTCCACTGTTTCCCCATCTATTTCCCATGAAGTGATGGGACCGGATGCCATGATCTTCATTTTCTGAATGTTGAGCTTTAAGCCAAGTTTTTCACTCTCCACTTTCACTTTCATCAAGAGGCTTTTGAGTTCCTCTTCACTTTCTGCCATAAGAGTGGTGTCATCTGCATATCTGAGGTGATTGATATTTCTCCCGGCAATCTTGATTGCAGCTGGTGCTTCTTCTAGCCCAGCGTTTCTCATGATGTACTCTGCATATAAGTTAAATAAGCAGGGTGACAATATACAGCCTTGACGAACTCCTTTTCCTATTTGGAACCAGTCTGTTGTTCCATGTCCAGTTCTACCTGTTGCTTCCTGATTTGCATATAGGTTTCTCAAGAGGCAGGTCAGGTGGTCTGGTATTCCCATCTCTTTCAGAATTTTCCACAGTTTATTGTGATCCACACAGTCAAAGGCTTTGGCATAGTCAATAAAGCAGAAACATGTTTTTCTGGAGCTCTCTTGCTTTTTGATGATCCAGCAGATGTTGGCAATTTGATGTCTGGTTCCCCTGCCTTTTCTAAAACCAGCTTGAACATCTGAAAGTTCATGGCTCACGTATTGCTAAAGCCTGGCTTGGAGAATTTTGAGCATTACTTTAGTAGCAATGCCAAAGAATGCTCAAACTACCGCACAATTGCACTCATCTCACACGCTAGTAAAGTAATGCTCAAAAGTCTCCAAGCCAGGCTTCAGCAATATGTGAACCGTGAACTTCCTGATGTTCAGGCTGGTTTTAGAAAAGGCAGGGGAACCAGACATCAAATTGCCAACATCCGCTGGATCATCAAAAAAGCAAGAGAGCTCCAGAAAAACATCTGTTTCTGCTTTATTGACTATGCCAAAGCCTTTGACTGTGTGGATCACAATAAACTGTGGAAAATTCTGAAAGAGATGGGAATACCAGACCACCTGACCTGCCTCTTGAGAAACCTATATGCAGGTCAGGAAGCAACAGTTAGAACTGGACATGGAACAACAGACTGGTTCCAAATAGGAAAAGGAGTTCGTCAAGGCTGTATATTGTCACCCTGCTTATTTAACTTATATGCAGAGTACATCATGAGAAACGCTGGGCTAGAAGAAGCACCAGCTGCAATCAAGATTGCCGGGAGAAATATCAATCACCTCAGATATGCAGATGACACCACTCTTATGGCAGAAAGTGAAGAGGAACTCAAAAGCCTCTTGATGAAAGTGAAAGTGGAGAGTGAAAAACTTGGCTTAAAGCTCAATATTCAGAAAATGAAGATCATGGCATCCGGTCCCATCACTTCATGGGAAATAGATGGGGAAACAGTGGAAACAGTGTCAGACTTTACTTTTCTGGGCTCCAAAATCACTGCAGATGGTGACTGTAGCCATGAAATTAAAATATGCTTACTCCTAAAAAAAAAAAAAAAAAGATGAAAAAGATGCTTACTCTTTGGAAGGAAAGTTATGACCAACCTAGATAGCATATTGAAAAGCAGAGACATTACTTTGCCAACAAAGGTTCGTCTAGTCAAGGCTATGGTTTTTCCTGTGGTCATGTATGGATGTGAGAGTTGGACTGTGAAGAAGGCTGAGCGCTGAAGAATTGATGCTTTTGAACTGTGGCATTGGAGAAGACTCTTGAGAGTCCTTTGGACTGCAAGGAGATCCAACCAGTCCATTCTGAAGGAGATCAGCCCTGGGATTTCTTTGGAAGGAATGATGCTAAAGCTGAAACTCCAGTACTTTGGCCACCTCATGCGAAGAGTTGACTCATTGGAAAAGACTCTGATGCTGGAAGGGATTGGGGGCAAGAGGAGAAGGGGACGACAGAGGATGAGATGGCTGGATGGCATCACTGACTTGATGGACGTGAGTCTCAGTGAACTCCGAGAGTTGGTGATGGACAGGGAGGCCTAGTGTGCTGCGATTCATTGGGTCGCAAAGAGTCGGACACAACTGAGCAACTGATCTGATCTGATCTGATTACTAGCATGTGAAACGTACTTGATAAACCTTAGAGCTGGCACATAATTGAGTCCATATTGAACTCCCAGTCCTGTGGTCCAGTTTGATATCCCTACCTTTTAATCACACTTATTCCTGCTGGCAATACCCTAGAATGGGCACTGTGGAAGACACAGAGGTGAGCAGGTTATGATGCGGGAGATAGACCTTCAACTGCAGAGCAAAGTGAACGGTGTAGAAGCCAGCCACTCTGCTAGCCCCGGGGTCTGTAAGCATGTTGGCCTGAGTGACACTGGAGTGGGGCTCTGCCTTGGAAGGAAAGCTGGTGGTCCCTATCCCATAGGTATCTCAGGACTGAAGTGATCACCACCACACTGGAGAAAACAGTAGACACACAGTGCAGTGGTGGACAGAGTTCTGAGAACTTCCCGAGTCCCTCCTCATCCAACCAGCTGAGGAGGGCAACAAGTAAATAGGTAACACTCATCTATAATGAGCCTCGTACGGCACTGGGAACCATTCTCCCAAAGCACCCACACCTGAAGCAGCCTGTCCTCCAGGTGCACGTGCCTGTGTCAACAAAGCAGGAGGATGTTCAGTGTGGAGCTGCCTGGATAGCAGCTGTCAATGTTCAAGTGTTGCTTTCCCAAGGTCCCTAAACCCCATGCAGTGAGAAAGCTGAAGGCATGACTGTGTTGACTCACACTGGCACAGAGGAGGGTTCTTCACCTGCTCCTTGTATTTGACCCAGAGACTCCTAATTGGTGTAAGCTAACATCATGTCACATTAAATATTTACTGTACCAGTTCCTCTCCATTTCTGAAATGTAAGCCAGGGAACCCAAGGTTAGAATTCTCGTCCTGCCACTCAGAGGGATGATATTTCTCTGGCTTCAAAGCCCCGTTCTGTCAGGGTCTAGAGTCTGAATTTAATGGTGAGAAATGAATCTGTATTTGGAAATTGTGTTGATTGGAGGACATGAGCTCTCTGAACTTGGCTAAGAATTCCACTGTGCATCTGAATACCTCATATCAGATAAACAGCATCTCAAGTTTAACTAATTGTAAAACATATTAATAATAAAAAGCTTACATTTTTGAGGTCATACTTGGTGCTTTATATACTTTAGTTTGAACCCTCACAGTGAGGCTGTAACATAACCAACTTTATAAAATGTTCAACGGCAGGGACCCTGAGAACAGACTACCCGTTTGAATCTGGGCTGTGTGATCCTGGAAAAAGACTAACAATAAGAAAAGTTGACTCACTGTGGCAGGTGGCATGCCCTCCCCACCCCACGCCCCCAAAAATATAAAATATGTCCATGTCAAATCTTGGAAGCTGTGAATGTGACCTTATTTAGAAAAAGTGTCTGTGCCAATGTAATTAGGTTAAGGATCTTGAGATGAAATCATCTTGGATTGTCTGGCTGGGCCCTAAATCCAATGACAAGTGTCCTTAAAAGAAAAAGGCAGAGCCACTTCCGGCGTTCTCAGCAGCTGTGGGCAGGCTCCTCCCTGCCTGGGGGTCAGAGCCAGCCTTTCCCTGCCACACAGGCTTCTCTGTGGAGCTGGTCACAAGGTGGGAGCTTGCTTCCCAGAGTGAGGGCAGGGAGAGAGAGTGAAGGAGAGAGACAGCACCTGCTGTCTGTCCCTGAAGCCACGCCACCTAGTTAGGTATTTGCTAAGGTGCACCCGTGTCCGGGTCCCAGTATCTGCATTTGCTGTCTATTGCTGTATAAAAATTCACCTTGAGTTTAGAAGTTTTAAACCCTAGAAACTGTCTCACAGCTTCAGTGGGCCAGTGATCCAGTCATGGCTGGACTGGACACCTCTGACCCAGGGTCTCTTACAAGATCACAATCCAGGGAGCCCTGTGACTACAGGTACCTCAGAGCTCTTCTCAGGGGGGACCCACTTCCCTCAGGGACTGCAATGTGCCCCCTTCCCCAGGTTCGTATGCAGAAACCCTAACCCCTGTACCTTAAGGTGGGACTGTATTTGGAGAAAGAGCTTTCAGGAGTTAATTAAAGTTAAAGGAGGTCATAAAGATGGGGTCCTACCAGTCTACCCAAGGGTAGGTGCCCTTATGAGAAGGGAGAGAACACACACAGGAACACACACACACACACACACACACACACACACACGAAAGGCCACATGAGGACCCAGCAAGAAGGCAGCTGTCTACCAGCCAAGGAGAGAGACCTCAGGAGAATCCAAATTTGCTGACACCATGATCTTGGATTTCCAGCCTCCAGAACTGTGAGAAGATAAATTTCTGTTGTTTAATTCACCAAGTCTGCAGTTTTGGTGATGGCAGCCCCAGCAAGTGAATTCCGTGTCCAAGCTGACTGGCACGGCTGTGGGAGTCCTCATATCCAGGCCAGCTGCTGTTAGCTGGAGACAGCAGTTCTCTGCCAGGTGGGCCTTTTCATAGAGGAACTCACAGCATGGAACATGGCTTCCTCAGAGCATCCATGTGCATTTGTGCAAGAGAGCGAGAGGGAGACATGGAGAGGGACAGAAATTAAAGAGTCCTTTTATAACCTCATATCGGAAGTAGACTTCCCTTCTTTTGCAGTATTCAGTTCATCAAAAGTGAGTGAGTAGGCTCAGCCCACACCCAGGAGAAGCAGATTATACAAGGGTGAGGATCAGGAGGTTCTGTTACCATTCATTCCCCACAGAGGGGACAAAGGAAAATGTCAGTCCTCTCTCAAATTGAAAGACTGAATCGTGACTTTCCATGTTTCCAAAGAAATCCAAACTCCTTTCTGTGGCTTTAGGGTATTTCACAATTTGCTGTTGTTCAGTCATTTAGTCATGTCCAACTCTTTGCAACACTTGGACAGCAGCACGCCAGGATTCCCTGTCCTTCACCATCTCCCAGAGTTTGCTCAAACTCATGTCCACTGAGTCAGTGACGCCATCCAATCACCTCATCCTCTGTCACCCCCTTCTCCTCCTCCCCTCAGTCTTTCCCAGCATCAGGGTCTTTTTCCAGTGAGTGGGTTCCTTGCATCAGGTGACCCAAAGTATTGGAGCTTCAGCTTCAGCATCAGTCCTTCCAATGAATATTCAGGATTGATTTCCTTTAGGACTGTCTGGTTGGATGTCCTTGCAGTCCAAGGGACTCTCAAGAGTCTTCTCCAGCAAAACCTCCTTCTCTTACTAATAGACTCCATTTATTTTTACTCCTCAAACATGGTTCTTTCATAAGTCAGGGAATTTGCCTTTGCTTCTCCTTCTGTGTGGAGAGAAATGATCTCCAGGTGTTCCCCAGAGATTGGATCCTTCCTATCAGTCAGGCCTCAATATACCGTAGTGGGAGTGACCTTCCGCCAATATCCCAAGGTTGTGGTCCCAACCCCCCACCCACCTAAGGCACTTCTCATCATATTACTTGATTCTATGTTCTTCATCACACTTACCAGTTTAGTGGTTGATCTACAGGCACTCTCACTGGACTATAAACTGGTCACGGTCGGCTTGGTAACCTGGTACCAGTTCCCTCAAACATGTTTCCACATGGTATGGAGAAGTTGGAATGGTTGAGAAAAGCCCAAATGCCAGGCTTGGGATTCAGGATATTATCTGAGTCATTTCTGAACAGGACAATATCTCTAAAAGGATCTGGAAGCAAGCAGTGATGGATGGGTAGAGCCTGGAGGGAGCCAGAATGCAGACAGGCCAGAAAGCGATGGGGAGGCAGTGGCCCTAGAAAGGATGGAGCCTGGGCATTTTTTCATGGAAACTATTTTATGGAAATATTTCTACATGTTTGTGCCTGAGTAAGTCTGGCAAGAATTCAAATAAATCTTCACTTTCCATTTTGAGCATCGCAGGGTTCATGTAGTTCCGCTCCTAACCCATTCTGACTCTTAAAAGAGAAGGTCTACGTAGATATCGTGATAAAAATAGAGGGGACTTCTGCCACAGAGAGCAAATGACCTTTATCCCTTTGCTTTAAAACACTTTATGTCCCTGTGAGCCTCACTCATTTGATCCACACTCTGCAGGTTTTGAATTCCCAACAAAATGTATCATAGCTCTCCACTATGCAGTGACTCATCCATAGTGTCCTTATATAAACATATAAAAAAAAAAAAGGAAAAAATCTGAATCAGTGTTCCAATACCCTGGCCCCAACTGTCTCACTTCTCTTTGTTTTCTATTTTTCCAAAGAGAAAGGGAAGTGAGAACAGGGAAAGAGAGAGACAAGGACAGATTGATTTGGATTCTCCGTCTGGAGTGGCCATTGTCACTGGAGACACGGACTTTGTCCTGGCCTGGAGTTTAGAACAGGAAGTTTAAGATAATAGCTGTGGTTTTCTTAGCCTAGAATTGGGCCAACCTTTCCTTCCTTTTGGTGGCTCAGATTATATATTGTTAGAGCTACAGAGAAACCCACTTCAGCCTCAGTTTCCTGATCTGAATAAGGAAGTGGTTGAATTAGATAAGCTTTAAAAAACCAAGATCCTGAAAGCCTGTGATTCTAAATACACACACACTCACACACATACCCACACCAAGCAGGATTTTGCTTGGGGACCCCTGTGCCTGGTATACACTCAATAAACTTTTGTTGATTTGATGTTGTTTGATCTTATCTAAGCCAACATCATCTGCTTTCCATTTTCAAAAGGATGTGGGTAGTTCAGTTTCTTATCCTTGCTAATTAATTCAGTTCCAGCTCTTCGTGTACAAAATGCTCCGTGGGCACAGAGGAGCGAGGGACAAGTTTAGCAGAGGCAGTGAAAAGGGAAGCTTCACAGAAGAGGTGATATTTGGGTCCTGAGGCATCAGTAGAAGTTTGCCAAATAAAAAGGGATGGGGAAAAGAATCTGGGGATGAAATAAAAATGTGTGTGAAGGCTCAGAGATACAGGAGGGTCTGGTGCACTAGAGAATCCCAGAATGTAAAAAAATTGAGGAGAAAACCGCCAACTTAGACAGTAAAGAAAGGGGTCCTGCGTGGGGTTTTGCCTGCCCTGCCCACTGTCTGTTTTCATTCAGGTAGCGTCACTTTAGCTGTTCTTTGGGAGCTTCCTTGATGCTTCTCAGTGTCTGAGTGTTAGGAAAGGCTGACCCTGACCTCTGGTTCTCGAGGGAGATGTTTCCCTGGCCAGTCTGAACATCCGCTCCACCCTGATTTGGTTTTCAAATCAAAAGATGAGCAAGTAACTCAAGGAGGGGCAATTCTGGGAGCAGGAGAGGCAGGTATTGTTGGAGAAATTAGACAAGCCTAATTTGAGGACTGCCGGCTGCCGTTTCAGTGTCAAAAGACTGAGGGTAAGGTCCAGTGATTAGGACTCCAAGCTTTCACTGCCGACAGCCTCGGTACAATCCCTGGTCAGGGAACTAAGATCCCACAAGCTTCATGGCACTACCAAAAATATAAAAACAAAAACCCCCTAAGGCCTAAAAGAGAGGTAGATATAAAGAAAATTAGGAAGGACCAAATGCCAAGCAACTTAAGGAACTGCACTTTGACATAAAATAAGCTTGAAAAACCAGATACCCAGGAAGGCTGATTCTTAAAATATTTAACAATGTTGATATACTCAGGACATAAAAATTTAAAAATGAACCTGTGTGTGTTATTCAGAGAAAGAGAACCGGTAGGGGAGACATACATGCTGATGCTGTTTAGTTGCTAAGTCATGTCCGATTCATTGCAACCCCATGGACTGTAGCCCAACCTGGCTCCTCTGTCCATGGGATTTCCCAGACAAGAACACTGGAGTGAGTTGCCATTTCCTTCCCCAGGGGATCTTCCCGACCCAGAGATCTAACCTGCATCTCCTGCATTGGCAAGCAGATTCTTTACCACTAGCACCACCGGGGAAGCCCTTTACAGTTTGGTACCAACCACCACCACCACAGTTGGTAAAGAATCTGCCTGCAATGTGGCAGACCTGGCTTCAAACCCTGGGTTGGGAAGATACCCTGGAGAAGGGAATGGCTATCCACTCCATTTTCTGGCCTTGAGAATAAAGAGTCGGACGTGATTGAGCAACTTTCACTTCACTTCACTTCACTGTCAACTAAAAAAATAAAGCCATAATCTGAAAGTAGAGAGTTATTTCATTTGATGGGAATGTTTAGGACTCCAAGCCCAGGAGACAGCATCTCAGTATCTCTGAGAAAACTGCTCTGAGGATGTGAGGGGAGGAGCCAGCTTTTATAAAAGTTTTGCAACAAAGAGCAAGGAGTCTTAACATCAAAAAATTATACTTCAGTAAAGGAAGCCAGATGTCCCAAGTTAAGAAATTTAGAATTCTATGTATGGGAAGATGCAAGCCTCTGGACTCATTGAGTTTATTCCTATGAATATGCGCCTCAGCTGTCTGGGCACCAAATCCTGTCTCCTTATTCACCGTAAGGATCGGCAGATGGCTGGTGCTTGTGTTCTCCCAGCTCCTCAGCAATCCCAGTAGAGGTGGCAGCATCCTCTGGATCACAGTTTTGGGAGCCCTCATTCACATTTGGAAGCCAGAAATCACTGATGGCTGTGGCATTTCTTGCTTATTGATATGGCAGGAAATATTTTCCTTTCACAGTACCAACGGCCTGGGGGCTTCCCAGGTGGCACTAGCGGTGAAGAATTTGCCTGCCAATGCAGGAGACGTAAAGAGATGTGGGTTCGATCCCTGGGTTGGGAAGATCTCCTGGAGGAGGATGTGGCAAACCATTCCAGTATTCTTGCCTGGAAAATCCCATGGACAGAGGAGACTGGCAGGGGGCTACAACCCATAGGGTCGCAAAGAGTCAGACTTAGCATGCAGGCATGCACCAATGGCGTGGATCCTGGGCTCCAGGCCTGTGTGATGGTAAACATACTTTTATCTTTTCTCATTAACTTTGTATATGGGTTTTTCTTTCTCTATGTAATCCACTAGCACAGATAACTTGATTAGTAAACTGGGAATGAGGAGAATAAATTTGATAATGATTAAATAGGTGTATAGAAATATAGTTCATAAGGTTTCTCTCTGGTTTTATCTTCTCTTTTCTCGTTCATGTTCCTTTATTCTTATAAAGAAAAACACCAAGACTTTTCTTTGCTTGGAAAGTGCCAAACCCTGTAATCTCTTGTTTCCCCTCATTTAAAAATATGTCTTACTACTTTCTCAAATGGGAGAAAAAATAACTATGTTGCTGGTTTCCTCCAGTTAGTTGCTTTCCCCTAAAATAATCCATTCACGCAGAGGATCACATGAGCAGTATATAATTTACCGGAGGGTGCCGAGAGCCAGCAGAGGGTTTATGTTGGCCCAGCCAACAACATGTCGAATTCTCCCTTAGACAGCTCTGTGGTGCCCAGAATTTTCTATGGCGGAAGCTGAGTCGGGAGCCTGTTCATTCTTTCACCTTGCTCCCTGCCTCTTCAGCTTTCTCTTCTGTCTTTAGCTTTCATATGACTATCCAGACTCTTCTCTCCTGGGTGACAGAACGCAATTCTGCCTTGCTCTGTCTTCATCTTGAAACTCGCCCATCTACCCACCACCTTACCTGCCAAAACAGAAGTTCCCTCCACTTGCTAGGACCTATGCTATTTAGAAATGAGAGGCTTTCAGTGACAAAGTTTATTATCTTCATTATCTTCTCTCCTGCTGGATATTTCAGAATGTCTTATGCGTTGGTTCAACAATGTTCAAAATTATTACAATCGTGTTCCACCAAATAGAGATGTTAAACTGATATTATACTATGCTTTGAAGCATAATCCTTTGTTGAAAGATAAGTGAAGTCATCGTCCGTGACCAAGCTTTACAATGTAATGTTTGTGACACAGTGCCTTCTCTTTCTGGCCTATGTGCTGCTCACATTTTTATACTAGTTTTTAAGCCAATCTCTACTCCTCCTGATGACAGCCTCCCAGCAAATTCAACTGCTTTTCCCCACATGAAGAGAAATGAGGAATTCCATTTTAAAAGTAGAAATACAATGGGATTTCCTGTTTGTTTCCCACAGGCAGTGGCCTTTTGGGGACAGGAGGCATATGTCTCCTTTCCTGGTATTAAATCATAGGTTATATAATGAAACAAAATATTTGGGTTAAAAGAGAGTAACTGGTTCCCTGCTTTCCTTCTTAAATATATCGTCTTGCCCCATTCATGTCACAGAAAGCTCATATTATCATCTGTTCACTTTTCTCATTAATGTAAAAATATATGCTGAGTATCTGTTCTGTTCTAAACATTATATTTGGTATCAGAGATACCTGACCTCTGCCCCAAGGAATGCTTAATCTAGTCAGGAGTGAGAAAAGATGAGCAAATATTATTTGTTAAAATTATGGGTAATAATAATTAAATGATGATGATGGTGATGGCTTACATTCATGTATCAGGTGCCATGCTGAACAACTGACCTTCTTTATCTCATTTAATCCTTACAACAATCCCATGAGATAGGCACTATTGATATTCCTACTATATCAGTGTGCATGCTAAGTCACTTCAGAGGTGTCTGACTCTTTGCAACTCTATGGACTATACCCCACTAGGCTCCTCAGTTCATGGAATTCTCCAGGAAAGAATACTGGAGTGTGCTGTCATGGCCTCCCCCAGGGATCTTCCTGACCCAGGGATTGAACCTGTATCTCTTATGTCTCCTATATTAGCAGGTGGATTCTTTATCACTGAGACACCTAGGAAGTCCCAGTATATCAGTGAGGTAACTGGAATTAAAGGGCTTCTCTGGTGGCTCAGTGGTAAGGAATGCAGGAGAAACTGCAGGAGACGTGGGTTCCATCCCTGGGTCAGGAAGATCCCCTGGAGAAGGAAATGGCAACCCACTCCAGTGTTCTTGCCTGTGAAATCTCGACAGTGGAGCCTAGTGGGCTACAGTCCATGGAGTCGCAAAGAGTTGGACGTGACTCAACAACTAGACAACAAGAAAAACAACAACAACCAGAATTAAAGAGGACCCAGTAACTTGTCCTAAATTGGAGTTACTGAATCCACGTCAGTCCAAGACTATGTCAAGGCTACTAACTTTTCTACAGAAAACACAGAAGAACACAATCTAAAGGCATGAGGGGCTGGATCAGAACAGACAGAGTAATACCTGCCTTTGCCTAGGAATAGTCAGAGAGGACTTCGCAGAGGAGGTGGAATTGTTGCTGGCTCTGAAGGCAGAGCATTTTGTGGCAGAGTTGTGCAGGCAGGGGGATCAGCATGGCCAAAGCCATACTATGGAAATGGGGAAAAGCAGATTTCGTTTTGGTGAAGAGGAATAAGTGAGTGTGGCAAGAGTTTGGGATCATTACTAAGAGTTGTCTGGAGAACTGGCCTGAAGACTGTGTGGAATCAGGTCACAGAAGAGCCCTGGCATAGCATATTCAACTGTACTCAACGTTATCTATGAATGTGTGTTCAGCAGCACCTCCTTGCAGAGCTAAGATCCAGAGAAAGCAATGAACAAACTGACCTATGAACTATCCTGTCACTCTCCACTCACATTCATCACCAAGTCTTCTCATTGCTAGCTCCAAAACGCATCTCAAATACATCCGCTTTCCCAACTTCATTGCGTTCCCCCTGGTCAAAGCCCCTCTCCCCTCTTATTAAGCCCATCATGACCACCTCCTGAGTGATGGCCAGCTCTCCACCTTGCCCCCCTCCCTAGAACAAGGTCCACCCACACCCCAACCTGGGAAAGCTTTCTTCAAACACCAGAGTGATCATGCCATTCCCTTGTCTCCAAACAGCACTTAAGGTAAGATCCAAAAGCATTAACAGAATCCAAAGCTCTGTGTCAGGAAGGGCCTCTTTCTGTAGCCCCCTCTGCAAGCATGGTCCTCAAATCTCTGTCACTCTGTTTAATCCCATCTTCCTCCAGCCATTGATCTGCCAAACCCCTCCATCCTGACCCTTCCCCCACACTGCCCCCTCCATGCGGGGCTGCCCTCAGGTTCTTCCTTTCCGGGAGTCCTCTTCAGCCCCCTCGCATTCATCACCCCTTCGTGAGAGAGGCTCTCTTCTCTCTCATCTGGATTTGGGTCTCCTTCATAGCCTGCTTCCCCTTCACAACACTGACCAGGATTTGAGCTTAGAGGTTCATCTGAGTAATTCGTACGCCCTCCTTTATCATGATTAGGATAGAAACCTGGTCGGGTCTATGTCCCTCTCTGTCCTCAGTCCTGCCTAGCACAGCTTGTGTGCCACAGAAAGTCACAGGATGTACACTGAATGCATGATTTTATATAATTTTATTTATTTGATTCTTTCTTTTGGGCTGTGCTGGGTCTTCGTTGCTGCATGGGCTTTTTTCTACTTGTGGCTAGCGGGGGCTGCTCTCTAGTTGCGGTGCTCGGGCTTCTCATTGCAGTGGCTTCTCTTGCAGAGCACAGGCTCCAGGGCATGTGGCTTCAGTGGTTGCGGCATGTGGGCTCAGTATTTGCAGTTCCTGGGCTCCAGAGTGTGGACTCACTTGTAGCACACGGGCTTTGTTGCTCCACAGCATGTGGGATCTTCCTGGATCAGGGATGGAACCCCTGTCTCCTGCATTGGCAGGCGGATTCTTTACCACTGAACCACCAGGGCAGCCTTGAATGCATATTTGATGCACCAAAAGGACAAAAATTTGAGTACATTCCTGCTTTAATTCTTGTTTGAAAACTCCATCTTGAACCCTGAAACCATCTTGCTTCTCCCTATGAAGGAAATGAACAGTCATCCTCATCCCCAGAAATGGATTTGGCTTTTGAAAAAAGCTTAGAGTCATCAGGAAGCAGAACTGTCAAGAAAAGCACTGGCCAAACCAGAGGAGCCCCTTGGCACTGCCAGTCAGGTGCCCTGCGAAGGAAGGGAAAGGTTATCCTGTGGTCCTGGCAGCATGCTGATGGGGGTCTGTGCAGAAGAGGCGTCCTGCAGGCATTTCAGCAGTGTCTTCCCTGGAAAATCATTTCAAAGGCAAAGCCTCCATCTGTGTGTGTGTGTGGTTTTTTTCTGGCACATTTCACAAGCATCAGGCTCAGAATCTTGATTATTAAATTGCCTTTTGCATGAACCACAGTCCTGTAACTTGCAATCCCATACTGTATCAATATAGGGTGCTCTGCCCTGTCTGTCCCTCCACCCAAATCAATGTGTTATACGAAGTGTGCATTTACAAGAAATGTCTACAAGCCTGCATTTGGCAGTAAAGGGAAGAGTGATAAAGTGCAATTTGCTGTAATGTTTCTGCTGTTGTCTGTGCAGGGATCTGCTCATGGGAGACGCATCAGGAATTTTCTGACACATTATTCCTGACGTTTTTGCCATCGGCAGCTGTCGGAATTGCCAACTGGAGGCTCATGGAAGCCTTCCTCTCACAGAACCAGCTCTGTCACACTCAGACAGCTAAGGGCTCACCATCTCCGTGTGCTGCTTGATCACGGCAGCTGAGAAACAAAAGCCTCCTCTGTCAGAGGGCATGCCTGCAATGCAAAAACTCACTTCTCTCTTTGATTCTATCTGCTCTAGAAAGGCACCTCAAATTCCAAAGATCTGAGCACTGTAAACAAGGAAAAGCAATGCCCATTTTAGGATGGAAATAGACATATTCCTCCGCTTTTATAAGGGAGACCAGGAAAGAACTTTGGAATATACTGGATTTGCTCTTAGGAGCCCCTAGGTCCCCAAATATATTCTGCTATCAATGACTTGTATTGTTTGGGGCCAGCCCCTTAATTCGGGGAGTGGTGAAAATTGCTGTTATTCCTCTCATTTGCAATATCCGATACAGCCCGTGCAATGATAGCCCACTCCTTTAAACTCTAAGTTACGTTCTATGGGAATCACAAGTTGCATCATTTGTTCGTCTCTGGCACACTTAATTTCCAAAACTGTGGGCTCAGCCTAACAACAACAACAAAAATAAAAACAGAAGAGAAATATAAATGAAAGCAACAGAGTAAATATGGAAATGAGTATCAATAGACTCATCCAACTCTCTGGCTGATAGAATTTCCACTCGCAGCCTCGTATGGCTCCCATATCACCCCGGTGCCCATTCCTGCCCTCTGCTCTCTTCCTGGCTGGCCCTCAGTGCTCATTCCGTGGACTCTGGTCTTCCCATTGCTGGTCTTTCCAAGTGGGACTGTGTGCTCTTTGTAACAGGTCTCGTGTGAGCTTTTTGCTTCTTTGCTCATCTTGTTTCTGCTTCTTCTTGGAATGCCCCCCTCCCTGCTACCCAGCCAGCATAGACCTCAAACCAAGTCATGTGGCTTCAGTTCCAAAGTTGTCCTTGTCCCATTCTCAGCCCTGTCCTCCATTCAGCTGGATTTTGGTCATTTACTGAGTCCTGGAGCACTCTGTTAACACCTGAAGACCAGTCCTCAAACTGAGCCTAGTGATTCCTGATGCTGTGATTCTGAATAAGTTACTTTACCTCTTTGAACCTCACTTCCTCTCTGTACAGTGAGAATAGCAATATGCACCTTAATGAATGCTGTAAAGTTTAAATGGAACAACCTAGATATAATGCCTGATATGTAAAGACATTTAATATACAATGGCTTCCTTTCCCCTCCATCTTATTTGGCATTCTTAAGACTATTCTTAAGACATTCTCCATTCTTAAGACTATTTCTTTGTTTATTTACCTACTTATTTTTGCACCATAACTCTTTGAGTCTTTCTCCTTTTCCTCCACTTCTAAATCGTAAGCTCCTTGAGGATGGGAAAGATGCCCTACCCAACTTAATAACCCCACAATACTTTATAGCTAGAAAGAGATTAATAATGTTGTATAGATTAAATGGAAGAAATGGAATGAATGCTGCCATTTCCAGAGAGGGACACTGAGATTAAAAGGGGACAAAAATCTGAAGTTCTCAGCTGAACCAGCCTCCCCCAATGACAGCGATGGATTCCTAAGTTAAAGAAAAAAAGGCCCACACTTCTTTCACCCACATGAAACACAAATATTCCACCCCTTTTAATCAGAGCCTTAGCTCATGCATTATATACATTTCTTTCATTCTTAGCCTCCTTCTAAAGCAGTCACAATAGCCCATGATAAAGCACCATTCACATGGCCCACTCAGCCCTTCTCCTCACACGGTACAAATACATGAAACCAAAAATGCCCACCCCTGCGGGGTTTCACAGGGGGGCCTTCACTCTTCGATGGCAAGGCTTCTTCGCACACTCTCGTCCAGTCTTTGACCCTCATGCTGAGTCCTCCTCTGGCACATAACTCTGGGATCCTCCAACACATCCAGTGTCCCTCCTCTGTTCCTTCAATATCTTATCTATCTGCTTGAGAAGATGTACTCTACAAGAGTATGTTAGTTTAACGTCACCAGGGAAAGAGGAAGGAGGGAGGCAAATAACTGGATTTGAGAATGCTCTTCTGTGGCCTTGGTTTTGCGTCTGTTTGTTTACACATTTTAGGATGAACTACCCTTGTGATGACTTTAAGAAATTAAAAAAAGATCCATTTCTGATTAGGTAAGAGCTACCAGAGTTATAAAAACAGAGCAGAATCTGATGGCAAATGAAATAGAGATTGTCTATGCAGTTTGCCACTTAAGAGCTATTTGACCTTGGAGCAGTGACTTAATGTCTCTGAGTCACAGTTTTCTATATAATGGGTATTTTCAAGAGACTGTCCCTGGGTTGTTATGAGAATTTGAGATAACGAATACAAAGTAGCTGGTAGGGCACTTTGCATAAGACTTTGGGTAGTAGCGGCAGCTCCAATTGTTTTTAAATTGATTGCTTTTGAGCTGAATCTGCAAGAGATAAGATCAGCAGATACAAAAGGGGAGAAACCTTTTCAGTCTTTCTCGAAATTACCTGCCAAGACTTCTTTGTTGACTGTCCAAAAGATTCCCTGTGTACTGCAGAGGGCTGAAGTCTGCAAACACTGTCCCTGGGCTTCCATTCCAGCTGGTTTTCCTTTACTTTCTGCCAGTGGAGGGGGTTGGGGGTGGGGCAGGGGAGTGGACGGGGTTCTGCTGACAGATTTGAAGGCAGAGGATAAGCAGCCAATTCTTTTTGAAGTGAAATGAAACAAAAAAAGAGTTGCATAGCTCATTTCTTTTTACAGCTGAATCATATTCCATTGTCTGGATGTACCGTAGTTTATTTATCCACTTACTGACTGAAAGACATCTTTATTGCTTCCAAGTTTTGGCAATCATGAGAAAGCTGCTCTACACATTCATGTGAAGGCTTTGTGTGGATGTAGGTTGTCAAAGTCAAGTTTTGAACACCAAGGAGTGGGATTGTTGGATCTTAAGATTAAAGTATACTTAGTTTTGTAAGATACAGACAAATTGTCTTCCAGAGTGATTGTACCATTTCACATTCTCAGCAACAGTGAGTGACTGTTCCTGTTTCTCAACCTCCTCACCAGTATTGGCATTATCCGTGTCCCAGATTTGGGCCATTCTGATAGGTGTGCCGTGGTATTTTGTTGCTTTAATTTACACTTTCCTAATGCCATTGCCTTCTCCAATGATATAGGATCTTTAGCATCTTTTCATATGCTTATTTTCCAGCCACGTTATCTTCCACAGTGAGGTATCTGTTCATATCTTTCACCACTTTTTAGCTTTGTTTCATTTTTGTTTATTTCTTTAATGTTTTCCAGATTTATTAAGATATAATTCACATACAACACTGTGTAAGTTTAAAGTGTACTTGTTGATTTGATATACTTGTATTTTCAAAATGGTTACCACCAAAGTGTAATACCTCCATTATGTCATGTAATTACCATTTATTTTTGTGGTGAGAACATTTAAGATCTATTTTCCTAGCAACTTTCAAGTACATAATACAGTATTATTGACTATAATCATCAGGCTATACATTAAATCCCCAGTTTACATTACTACCAGTAGTACACAAGGGCTCCTTTTTCTCCACCTTCTTGCCAACACTAGCTATTTGTTGTCTTTTATTATTATTATTTTGGCTGTTCTGGGTCTTAGCTGCTATGTGGGCTTTTCTCTAGTTGCAGAGAATGGGGCTACTCCCTAGTTGCAATGCATGGGCTTTCTCATTGCGGTGGTCTCCCCCATTGCAGAGCACGGGCTCTAGGGTGCATGGGCTTCAGTAGCTGCAGCACATGGGCTCAGTAGATGCGGCTCAATGGCTCTAGAGCACCAACTCAATAATTGCAGCTCATGGGCTTAGCTGCTCCACAGCATGTGGGATCTTCCTGGACCAGGGACTAAACCCCTGTCGCCCGAATTGGCAGGTAGAGTCTTTACCACTGAGCCACCAGAGAAGCCCTATTTGTTGTCTTTTTGACGATAGCCATTCTAACAGGTGTGAGGTGATAGTGCATCATGGTTTTCATTTGCATTTTCCTGATGGTTAGTGATGTTGAACATGGAGGGAGCTGGCAGGGACTCAGGCAGTTCCAGGGAATCTGAAGCTGATGGAGTCTGCAGGGGACTGACCATTGGTCTCTTCAGTGGCAAAACCTGCTGGGCTTGTTGCAGATTGAATCCTGATCACCCCCACTTCTTGGATGCTCCTGCAAGTGGGACCTTGGTGCGGTACCCCAAAAGCTGAGGAAGCTGCTCCTTTACCCTACTCTTCCTGTCCTGATGAGGGCAACTCTTTCTACTTGGGAAGTTTCTCCTTGGTTCTGAGAAGTTCCAGCTTGACGGATGGGAAGACGCAGGCAACATGAAACTTTCTTCCTTCTATTTTTGTGCTTTTTTTCTTAGATCTTTTGTTTCACTGTGCTGCTGCCGATTGCTAATTTGACCCCAGAACTCTCCCAGAGCTGTTTTTGTTCTTGGACAGCTGTCTAATTGTTGATCTTTCTGGGAGGCCGGAGGCTGGGGTCTCCTACGTTGCCATTTTGATGACATAACTTCTGCCCACTTTTTAGAAGTTTTTTTTTTTTTATTGTTTAGTTCTTAAAGTTTTTTCTATATCCCTCCCAAATTTTGTTTCTTTAGTTCTTCTACTATTTTGTAATGAATTCTCCATATTTAATTCCCTCTTTCAAAATAACTAGAAAATTTTAAAATAACTACTTTTTTATGAATAGATGATCATTAAAACCTTTACCACAGGCCTCACTTTTTGTAATTTTTAAACAAACAATTATTCCAAGGAACTCTGAAATACAGAGAAGGAGAGCTATAAAATACTTGCCAACAGTACAAGTCCTATCACTATGGAATTTGAAATCATAATTAAAAAGAAAGAAAGAAAGAAAAAAATCATAAGATGTTTTTTGGGGGTTGCATGATTTCCGTGAGTAATTAAGTTCCAATGACCACTAATACCTTGGAATTCAGTCACTCATTCATTCATTTGAAATGGGATGGAAGCTGGTTTCCTCCTCCCCGGCTGGGGATGATAGTTCTATTTACATAAACATGTCATTTTCCCCTTGTTCAGTGACATTTAGAGATTGAACTAGGACCTTATGAAATGTACTAGCCAAACAGAATTTTCTCAGCACACAGGTCAGAGTTCTCAGTGCTGTGTTGTGTTCACTTATGTGTCATATGCAGATCATTTGCTCTAACACAGAAGAGTGCTAAGAAGCTCAGTCCCTCCTGCCCACCTCCACTGACACCTACAGAGTTACTCTCACACACACGGGTCTGACTCGACCTTCTGTGCCATCACCTTTCATGTTTTTCTCCCTCTGCTCCAGGACAATTTTCAAACAGCCCCTCTTCATCTCCAACTTGGTTATAAAAAAAAAAAAGTGAAGAGATTACATTCAGATATGAGTTTCTATCCAAACTAACATTTACTTAGATATGCCTAGTGTTGGCAGTGCAAGAAAACCCTTTCAATGGAGAGATCTTAGCTAATTTCCAATCCATGTACATTTTTGTGGGTCCTTGAGTGCTTTCAGGCTTCCCTGGAGGCTCAGACAGTAAAGAATCTGCCTGAAATACAGGAGACACGGGTTCGATCCCCGAGTCAGGAAGATCCTTTGGAGAAGGGAATGGCCACTCACTCCAGTGTTGTTGCCTGGAGTATTCCATGGACAGAGGAGACTGGTGGGCTACAGTCTATGAGGTCGCAAAGAGTCTGACACGACTAAGCAACTAACACATCCAACACGTGAGTGCTTTCAGGTAATGCATTTGCTTCTGTTGGCATTGAGAAGCTCAGATGAAACAGAAATGCCTTTTTGTTTGTTTTCGTAAGAGAGAGAGAATTGGCTTATGTCAGTCACCAAGCAGTTTCAATTAAGTTGAGCTGCTTTCAGCAAAGACAGCCACTGCTTTACCTGGCATCTTTATTTTGTGTCACCAAACAATACCCTTAATTATACTTTTCCATTCAAAATGTAGTCGTTGGCTGGTGACTTTCAATTATATGTCTACAGTCTCCATGCTACATCTCTTATAAAGGCTACCAGTCCTTTTTAGCCTTAAAACCACCACCCTGCTTTCAGCTTCTATTCTACCCTGAGAATAAGACAGCAGCTGCCTGATGGCTGTCACACCCCACTCTGACTGCCCTTAAATCCTACCTGTAAAGCCTCTCAGTTGTGAGCATCTGAATGCTGACATGGATATGGATATGGACACAACTCTTATCACTCCCTTATCATTGTCCTCAGTGTGAGGTCCCATGGCAGACTGGTTATTCACCATGTCCTTTCTGCTTCTCTGACTTCATCTTCTGCTACCTCCCTGTGCCCACCCAAACTGTTCAGAGAGCAAGTCCATTTTTCTTCCCCAGTTCCCATGTTTTCACCCTTCAAGACTGTTTCTGCTGCAAACCTATGACATCCCTCCTCCCCACAAAAGATACACTTGTTTCCTCATTGTGCTTCTAACACTCTGTATATTCACAAGGTATATTTCTCGTCACATTGTGTCATAAACTTTTGCTTGTATACCTCAACCACTATTAACCTGTGAGTGTCTTAAGAGCAGAAAACATATATCTGACTGGCTAATGCATCCCTAGAAACTAGCAAAGAACTAGGTGGCTGAGCTTGCAAAGCCTTCAACTTTTTGTACAGATTTTCTTGCATTAATTAAAAGGCCACATTCTAGACCCTTGCAAAAATATAAATATGTGAGAGGTACACTTTCTGCTACCAAGGAACATGGGATGTACACCAAAGGATAAACTACACGCTCAAGTACCTTCATGAGAAGACAGCACGGGAAAAGCCAAGGCAGAAAGTGAAGCAGCTCCAAAGGAGACAGAATCATTACTCAATGAGCTCAAGAGCATTTTTTCAGTCCAGTAATGGACAGTTATTTTTTCCATAAAGACAACATGTCTTGGGTTCCTTGCATCCCACTTCAGGTGAAGTAGCAATGAACTTTTCTTTGAAAAATGATGGTGTATACAATCAATTCATCACAGAATTGATTGTACCAGCTGTAGACCCCCAAACTGAAAATTGCTATGGGCTGAAAGGTGCTAGAAAATGAAATTTCTCAGGAAATTCACTGGAGATTCTTCATGAAAATTAACACGTCCAGTTTTCTTCAGGTAGCATATATTAGGTATCTTATTATCCCTGCTTGGTAATTGCAGCCTTTGGGCTTTTTGAGCTAAAATTGCATAAAGGTAAAATGGAATCTTAGAATTGTATTACTGGGAGGAAATTAGAAAAGACTCTTTGGATGTTTCATTGGTGCATTTAAATGGAGAAAAGTCACTCAACTCAAATCACAAACTGTATGCCTTAGTTTTCTATTGCTGTCATAACAAATTAGTCAAATGTAGCAGCATAGGACAATCTCCATCTATTAGCTTGCAGTTCTGTGAAAACTGTCAGAAGCCAGAGTACAGGATGGTTTCTCTACTTAGGGTTTCACAAGGCCAAAGTCAAGGTGGTGTCCAGGCTGAGCTCCTTTTTGAAAGTTTTGGGGAAGGAACTGCTTCCAAGCTCATTTGGTTTGCTGACTACATGGGTTTATTGCAATTGTGGGACTGAGGTTCTCATTCTCTTGCTTCTAGAAGTCACTTGCCTTTCTCCTCATGCTTTCCATGTGGTCCATTTGCAACAATGATGGGTCATGTCCATCACAGGTTTGAATTGCTTCAGCTTCTTTGCAGTATCTCATTGATTCCAATATTAGAGTTCTCTGCTTTTAAGGCATTCTATGATTTGGTTAGATCTACCCAGATAATCCAGGATCATTTCTGTATTTTTAAATTCAAAAATCGTAATCCTATCTGGAAAGCCTCTTCTGCCATGGAATGCAACATAGTTACATGTTCTTAGACTAGACTGCAGACACTCTGGAAGTCATTATTCTATGTAAGACACTATGTATATGTGTGGTTTAAAAATGAAAGTGTTAGTCTCTCAGCCATGTCTGACTTTTGAAATCCCATGGACTGAAGCCTGCCAGACTCCTCTGTCCATGGAATTCTCCAGGTAGGAATACTGGGTTGGGTAGCTATCCCATCCTCCAGGGGATCTTTCTGACCTAAGGATTGAACCCAGGTCTCTTGTATTTCAGGTGAAATCTTTATCATCTGAGCCACCAGGGATAGTTTGTTCAGTCTCTAAGTTGTGTCCAGCTCTTTGCCACCACATGGACTGAAGTATGCCAGACTTCCCTGTCCTTCACTATCTCCCTGAGTTTGCCCAAACCTATGTGCATTTAGTCAGTGATGCTATCCAACCATCTCATTCTTTGTCATCCCCTTCTCCTCCTGCCCTCAATCTTTCCCAGCTTCAGGGTCTTTTCCAATGAGTGGGCTCTGCATCAGGTGGCCAAAGTGTTGGAGTTTCAGCTTCAGCATCAGTCCTTCCAATGAATATTCAGGACTGATTTCCTTTAGGATTGACTGGCTTGATCTCCTTGCTGTCCAAGAAACTCTCAAGCATCTTTTCCAGCACCACAATTGAAAAGCATCAATTCTTTGACACTGTGCCATCTTTATAGTCCAAATCTTACATCTGTATATGACTACTGGGAAAACCATAGCTTGAACTATATGGACCTTTGTAGGCAAAGTAATCTCTCTGCTTTTTAATATGCTGTCAAGGTTTGTCAAACTTTTTCTTCCAATAAGCAAGCATCTTTAATTTCATGGCTACAGTCACCGTCCGCAGTGATTTTAGAGCACAAGAAAATACAGTCTGTCACTGTTTTCACTTTCCCCCTTCTACTATTATTTGCCGTAAAGTGATGGGACTAGATGTCATGGCCTTAGTTTTTTGAATGTTGAGTTTTAAGCCAGCTTTTTCACTCTCCTCCTTTGCCCTCATTAAGAAGCTTTTTTACTTCCTCTTTGCTTTCTGCCATTAGAGTGGTACCATCTGCATATATGAGGTGGTTGATATTTCTCTCAGCAATCTTGATTCCAGCTTGTGATTAATCCAGTCTGGCATTTTGCATGATGTACTTTGCATATAAGTAAATAAGCAGGGTGACAATATACAGCCTTGATGTACTCCTTTCCCAATTTGGAATGAGTCCATGTTGTTCCATGTCTGGTTCTAGCTGTTGCTTCTTGACCTGCATACAGATTTCTCAGGAGGCAGGTAAGGTGGTCTGGTATTCCCATCTCTTTAAGAATTTTCCACAGTTTTTTGTGAGCCACGGAGTCAAAGGATTTAGCTTTGTCAGTAAAGCAGAGATAGATGGTTTTTTGGAATTCCTTTGCTTTTTCTATGATCCAGCAGGTGTTGGCAATTTGATCTCTGGTTCCTCTGCCTTTTCGAAATCCAGCTTGTACATTTGGAAATTCTTTGTTCACATACTGTCAAAGCCTAGATTGAAGGATTTTGAGCATCACCTTGCTAGTGTGTGAAATGAGCATAACATTATGGTAGTTTGAACATTCTTTGGCATTGCCTTTCTTTGGGATTGGAATGAAAACTGACCTTTTCTAGACCTGTGGCCACTGCTGAGTTTTTCATATTCATTGGCATATTGAGTGCAGCACTTTAACAGCATCACTCAGTCGTGTCACTCAGTCGTGTCCGACTCTTTGTGATCCCATGGACTGTAGCCCACCAGGCTCCTCTGTCCATGGGATTCTCCAGGCAAGAATACTAAAGTGGATTGCCATTCCCTTCTCCAAAGGATCTTCCTAACTCAGGGATCAAACCCTGGTCTCCTGCATTTCAGGCAGATTCTTTACCATTTGAGCTACAGGGAAGACCCTAGAATTTGAAGTAGCTCAGCTGGAATTAGTTTATCATGGCATAAATGTGTGACAATTAGCCAGTCAGTCAATTTGCTTTTCTTTTTTTGTTTCTGTATGGACATGAATCAGATAGGTGTTAAGCTAATAACTACCTGAACATTCCCCAAGCATATAAAACCAGTTAAGCTACATAAGCAAAATTTAATCTAGCTTATTTCATGAACATAAGCACAACTTTACTTAGGTTATGTCTTGCAAATGCCTCTAATAGTCATAAATGAAGCCTATCTTCCTAAAATTATATAAAATAAAAATTTTTTCAGACAATCCTCTGCCATCTGGGAATCCCCATAGTTATAACTGATCATGGTGAAAGTTAACTTCCTCATTCTTGCCTTATACACCCTCCTAAAACCATGTTGCTGAGTTCTGTGCTACTCTTGGTTTTTCATTTAGTAGAATATTTTTATCAAGTCCACCTCTCTGAATTTTATTTTGATAAAAGTCTGTGAATGGATGTAATAGATCTGAGCACATAAAAGAAGTTTGAGAAGTGCAGTTCTTAAAGATATTGATGAGTTTGTTCAAATACCTCCACAGCTAGTCAATAAACCTAGTTGAACACATGTTCTGACATCCAGACAGACATAACGATTGCCCCTGTACTCACCAATCCTGCTCTTTCCCAAGGAATATTTTTGTAGTTTCCAGGTCAAAGGATGAGATTTCTGTTTTCTCATGCCAAAAAAGAAGGCAAAGGAAGCAACATCACAAGACAGAGATATTATTGTCTCTGTGTCCTAGACCCTCAATACTTCCTGCATCTCTGGATGATTCAGTCACTTCCAATATCTATAAATAAAAATCGTGCCTGGGAACATTGCAGGCCATTGATTTTCACCTTGTCTTTTTGTGGTGGCTATAAATTGCCCCCAATGAACCCAACTGCTTGAACAGTAAGCAACTTCATTACAAAATCACTTTAATGGTGGTAGGTAAAGAGTATCTCAGAGCACAAGACATGGTGTATAATAAAATGAAACCTGAGTAAGTCAAGTTCAAAGAGAACACATCAAACATCCAAATCAAACATCCAAACTCAGTTAGATTGCGACTTTTCCTCCTTCAACTCATAAGATTATCTGATCGCAAGTCGCTTACTAATTTATTTTTTACTGTTTTAAATAATTTGCAAATATTTATTATGAGATTTTTTTTCTTTACCCTTGATGATATACATTATTTAGCACTCTAATTTTTAAATTCATTGCTGATATCCTGGTGAGCACACACTCTGTGTGTTCTCAGTCGTGTCTGACTCTTCTTGCAACCTGATAGACTGTAGCCCGCCAGGCTTCTCTGTCCATGGTTTCCCAGGCAAGAATACTGGAGTGGGTTGCCATTTCCTTCTTCAGGCGATCTTCCTGACCCAAGGATGGAACCCGCGGCTCCGGCAACTCCTTCAGTTCCTGCATTGCAGGCAGATTCTTTATCACTGAGCCACTGGGGAAGCCTACACACACTACAGAGCAAGTAAAAATTGATGTGATAAATCATTGCCACTGATAACGCTGGAGATCCCTTTGGAAATCAAGCTTTTCACAAAACAATTAAAAAATGCCTTTTCCAAGCTTGGCACCATGTAACAATAACCAAGTGTGATGAACTCTATTACATCTTAACAATAATTGACTTTATTATATTTTCCTTGGATTACTAAAAATGCAAGATTTTCAAGTCCTACAACTTGTTAAAAAGCCTCTCTTATTTGCCTGTGCTTTCTCTCCCCGAACCAAGAACAGAGTTGCCACCCACATGGATGGTAGGGACTAGCGCACCCTTTTTTAGAGGCTGGGTAGGAGGAAGCATGGAAGGAAAGTGGGCCAGCCCCTCTCTGCTTTCACATATGAAACCAACTTTCTAGAGCTACTTATTTAAAACAAATGGGGAAAAATTGAAGGCTTACCCCACATAGTTCAGAAAAATAGCATAAAATTATACACACAGAGATTTGTTTTGTTTTACCAAAACAACACAGAGTCATCACAAACCTCACATTTCTATTCTCCCCATTTTGACTGGCTGAGGAATTTGGTGAATCATACTACATGGAAAACAAGCCCACTCCATTCACACAAACATACTGTTTTCCTTTCTATTTTATCACTTGTATGAACCACAGACTTAGAAGACTTGGTTGATTGTTCAATTATCTTTGATTCATTCTAATTTTTTAAACTGATTCCTTGATAGATTATTCTTTGTGGGATTTTTGAAAAAGTGGGTCAGAAGGATGGATTAAACCTATCTCTAACTATATATTTAGTGTTAAGCTCTGGGAGATCTCAATTCATTACAAGAGTTGGCAACCTAAGCAGATTTTCTGTTCTACGTATCAATGTTAACTGAGATATTCATTTTGTAACATTCATAAGAAGCACCAGAACTTGCTATTGTGGGTACTGTTTTTGTTGTTCAGATGTTAAGTCATGTCCAACTCCTTGTGACCCCATGGACTGCAGCATACCCAGCTTCCCTGCCCTTCACAGTATCCCTGAGTTTGCTCAAACTCATGTCCATTGAGTCAGTGATGCCATTCAAACATCTCATCTTCTGCTTCCCCCCTTCTCCTCCTACCTTCAATCTTTCCCGGCATCAGGGTCTTTTCCAATGAGTCAGCTCTTTTCATCAAGTGGCCAAAGTACTGGAGCTTCAGCTTCAGCATCAGTCCTTCCAATTCAGGGTTGATTTCCTTTAGGATAGACTAGTTTGATTTTCTTGCTGTCCAAGGGACTCTCAAGAGTCTTCTCCAGCACCACAATTCAAAAGCATCAATTCTTCAATACTCAGCCTTCTTTACTGAAGGTATATCGAGAACTATTCACCCACAATGATATATAAGGCACTTTCATGTATGAATCACCACCATACAGGATGCAAAGTATGTATCGCTGCACCAGTTTTACTGATGAGAAAAACCCAGAGGTTTTAAGTAACTTGGTTTCTGCTAGACAAGATTCAAACTAAGCTTTGTTTGATATGTAGCTAAGGCAATGGCAACCCACTCCAGTACTCTTGCCTGGAAAATCCCATGGACGGAGGAGCCTGGTGGGCTGCAGTCCATGGAGTCTCGAAGAGTCAGACACGACTGAGAGACTTCACTTTCACTTTTCACTTTCATGCATTGGAGAAGGAAATGGCAACCCACTCCAGTGTTCTTGCCTGGAGAATCCCAGGGACAGGGAAGCCTGGTGGGCTGCTGTCTATGGGGTCGCACAGTGTCGGACACGACTGAAGCGACTTAGCAGCAGCAGCAGCAGTGTTCTCAAGCACTGTGCCGCAGGATCTTCCAAAAGGGGTTTTCTCTTGGTTCCCCTCTGCCCGTTCACTGGCTCTCATCCCTCCCATGTGTCTGAGAAGGAGAAGGACCCCCTTTCCTTTCCTTTCAGCTTCTCCAGGTTCATACTTCTCTGCCCTTTTCACTCCTGTTCTTGCCTCTGCCACTTGCTCATTTTCCTGTGCTTGTAGCTCACAGTCATGAGAAGACCTTCAGGAATGAGTTAGATTTCTTTCTGCTAAAAAGAAGATACTCCTTAAATGACCTTTCCTCATTATTCTAAATACATTAATGTCCTAATGACTATGGTTGTGTAACAAACTGTCCCAAAGTGCAATGGTCTCAAAAAAAACAAAAAACCTTTTGTGATGTTCCCGGATTCTGTGGGTCAGGAGTTCAGACAGGAGTTGGGAGGACATATCTGTTCTAAACAATTTGGGGCTTTAACTAGAAAGATGTGAATGGCTGGCCGTTGGGAGAGGGGAAAAGTGTGTGACTGTGTGACTGGGGGATGGAAAACACCTGAGATATCTCCATCCAGTCTGCTGGTTGAGACTGGAGGTTGGCTGGAACTTCAGCATGGGTCTCAGCTGGAACTCTCCTTGTGGTCTCCCTGCATTTTCTCTCCATACGGACAAGCTTGGACTTCATTTTGCATAACGGCTGGGTTCCAAGAGCAAATATCTCAGAAGAGCCCTGTGGAGGCTGAATGGCATTCTGTGATCCCGCTGCAGAAGTCACTGGGTGTCCTTCCTCTGGGATTAGAAACCTATCTTGATTCAACAGTAGGAAACAGACCCCCACCCCTCAAAGGGAAAGAGCATCATCATTCCCCTGTAAGGAGGGCATGCAGAATGGGAAATCTGATGATGACCATCTTTGAAGAATATAATGTGTCACTTTTTTTTTTTTGACTGTGCCAAGTTGCATGTGGGATCTCAGTTCCCTGACCAGGGTTGGAACCTGCACCACCTGTCTTGGAAGCTCAGAGTCTTAACCATTGGACCACCAGGGACGTACAGCCACATTTTTTTTTTTTTTTGCTTTGCAAAGGTAACTTAGTCACATGTGTGGCCTCCCTAAAAAGTCATTCCTTTACCACATGTAATCTTTCATTTCTACCATTCTCTTTTAATGAAATTTAATTGACAGCATAGTTTGAACTCTTATTTCAAAGGTGAAATGGATGCCCCCGACGTTTCTGTCTCTGTTCTCACTCTTCCTGATATGCGGCCTGACATGGGTGCCATGTGCTCAGTTGTTCCTCCTCTAGATCTCCCCTATCCTCTAGATCTCCCCTCCCCTCTAGATCTCCCCTCCCCTCCTGTCCATCGTACTTGGTAGCCCAGGAAGCTGGAGTCTGCGGACTGCAGCCTGGACTTCCTGTTCGATTTGGCCAAAGCAGGGAACCAATAGGTGACCAAAGAGCAAAAAGAGAGCTGGGTGCCCCTGCCTTCAGCTTCCTCGCTGCTGCATGTTTCTACCATGGTCAGAACACCTTTCACACAGTTCTTTCCTACAGCTAAATATTAATAATAGACAAAGCATTCCTTCCTGGGTAGCTCAAACCATAAAGAATCTGCCTGCAAGGCGGGAGACATGGGTTCAGTCCCTGATTTGGGAAGATCCCCTGAAGAAGGGCATGGCAACCCACTACAGTATTCTTGCCTGGAGAATTCCATGGTCAGAGGGGCCTTGTGGGCTACAGTCCATGGACACGACCGAGTGACGAACACACACACAGACATTCCTCTTTAAGCTTACAAGAAAAGCCTTAATTGGCTTCCCAGGTGGCTAGTGGTAAAGAATTCATCTGCAATGCAGGAGATGTGGGTTGGACCCCTGGGTCTGGAAGATCCCCTGGAGGAGGAAATGGCAACCCACTTCAGTATTCTTGCCTGGAGAATCCCATGGACAGACGACCCTGATGGGCTACAATCCATGGGGTTACAGGGATCAGACACAACTTAGCGACTACACCACCACCACCAAAGCCTTAATTACAAGGATGTGGGCTATAGCTTGTGTCTACCTTTTTCAAGTCTACAAATACCACTTCCTTTAGCTCAGCTCTTACTGAGATATTTGCACTTCTTCCTTAAACACTGTGCTCTCTGTCACTGCCTTGCCTTGGGAAATGCTTAGACTCTGGTCACAGAGTCAGAGCATATGGACTCAAAATCATCCTCAAGAATAGGCTGATAGTTAGTCACTTTGGTTTGGTTTAATCACTCAGTCATGTCTGACTCTTTGCAACCCCATGGACTGTAGCCCGCCAGGCTCCTCTATCCATGGGATTCTCCAGGCAAGAATACTGGAGTGGGTTGGTGTTTCCTTCTCCAGGGAATCTTTCCAACGGGAAGCCCTGATAGTAACTAGGCATGTGACAATTGCAAACTAAATTAATTAAAAACAAGATTTCATTCCTCATTTTCACTAGCCACATTTCAAGTGCTTAATAGCCACAGGTAACTAGTGGTGACTGTCATAGGTAGACAGTATGGAAGACATCCACCTTCACAGTAAGTTCTACTGAGCAGTGCTATCTAGAATCCATTTAGAAAAGTGATGAAATTGTGGGTGGGAGCCTCTTATATGAATCAGATATAAATGGAGCCCTTATGGTTGAGCAGAGAGTGGGGAGGATTTGGAGACGCTTACACATGTCACCTCTTAGATACCCTTCGGAATATTTAGAGCTCCTCAGAGAACAATGGAGAAAACGGAGAGAGACCCACCCAGCCCTTGTAGCTCAGAACTCAGCCACGCCCCCAAGCATGCAGATCAGATGTAATCAGAAAAAAATGACTCATATCAAAGGAAGATGCTGCTCGTGTTTTACCTAGCTTATCTCTGACACATCTGCTTGTATTCACTCCAAACATAACAGTATAGAAACATTATGTCGAAGCATTTGCCTCAAACAAAAATCACCTTTTAACTTGATCTCATTCACATTTAATTTGCAACTTCCACTGTAAGCCTTTAGTTACAGGACAACACAAATGTTCTCAGAAGTCCAGCGGAACTCTTGTTTTCTCTTTGTTCTTTTTTATCCTGGATGTAAATCAATTGATATTTATTTTCAAAGACTTCTGTCCCTTTCAGGTGACTGCAGGGGGTAAAGGAACACATTTTCCAGAGTCTTCTCAGGCTTAGCCCCAGCCCCAACAGCAACCACATTTCCTGTTGGTAAAATTCACGTCCCCAACAGAAAAGTCATACCTAGTTCCTCCGAGGATAAATTGCTAAAATAGTCCCTACTCCTTAAAGTGATGAGGTTAAAAAGTTCCGTCACATATTAATTCTTCTGTTTCAGGAGAGACTGAGTGTCAGGTCTCTGGCAGCTTGGGAAGAAAGTAAGCACAAATTACCAAGAAAAGTTCTGACCTTGTTGGTTATGACTGCTTGGAGAAGATATATAAAGTAACAGTTAAATTATAAGCACACTGAATAGTAGTTACTTTTGACTACCACTCTCACCTCCTTATCCTTTTTCTTCATCCGCCTTGCTTCGCTCCTTTGGCGTCCGATCCTTAATCATGGTACAGTTGCTTTGCCTTGCTGTGTGGATTTGCAGCTACAGCTGTTGTCCTCAATAAGGCTCTAGGCGTTCCAGACTGACCTTTCAGAATGAGAGCTCCAGCTCTGCTCTCCTCAGTGACAGTCTGGGCTAGCCTAGCTTCCAACCCCAGACATCCTAGGGAAACTGAAGATGGAAGGTTATAGAAAATAGGGACACATAAGCATGATGACTGCCATATAAAAATCTCTAAAAACTCACTCTGCTTCTCAACGTGTCCCAGTATTCCTTAAGCCATATTTTGTCATATTTACATATTTACATATTTACATATATTATTTATTTACATATTTACATATATTAACTTCACATCTTGCAAGATCGATATCTTGAATTACACAGATACATAAACTGGATCTCAGCAAAGTCCATGGACTTGTCCTAAGGTTACACAGCTAACAAGGGGTAAAGTCAGAATAACAACACACATTTGATTACAACCCCCTTATTTTCCCCAATATATCATGATCACCTTCATAAAGCAAGACACGTGTCTCAAGCTGAGTCCATGGATCAATCTTCATATCGTGCATGTGCTCAGCCGTCTTGGTAAACTTCTGACTGAACGAAGGAGGTGATTTCCAGAACTAGGTCATCATCTTTTTGAAAAATGCCTGTGTTGCTTCCTGAGTCCCTTTAAAGATTGCCTTTGATTTGAGATGATCTCTAGGTTTTGACTTTCAGGAAACTGGCTTATGATGAGGATTACAGCACCTCAGGGTAGGTGGTTGAAATGGGTGTCAACCAGCGCTGGAACAGGGACAGCTTGTGCTCTGGGAGTGCACTCCTCCCTCTTCACTCTTACTCTTTGAAACCAAAGACACCTGGAGCCTGAGCATGTTTGCTTTGGCAACTGGATCCTCTTGTCAGGATGAGCTAAATAATGCTCTTACCTTGGGGCTGGAAGAGACCTTGAAAATCATCTGATTCAACCTCCTTCCTTCACAGAGGGGGAGAGAGTAATTCAAAGGCTTTCCAAGGTCACCGCCACATTAGCAGCAGAGCTAGATCTGTGAGCCCCATCTGTGACTCTTAAGAGGAGGGTGTTCACTACCACTTCAGCCCACCTCCACACAAAGCATGAAAGGGCACTTCTAAAGAGTGAAGTCTTTTCTTACAGCAACTGTGTGTCATACAAAAGAACATGGGCTTTTGAGTCAAACAGAAGCAACTAGAATCCAACACACTTGGAATCCTGAAGATGTTGCCTCTAGATGCGTGATTTGAAAGTTTGATTTCTTCATCTGTAACACCATGAAGTTAATGGAAGGATGGAGTGACACAGTGTATTTTATCGTGATGCTCAGTAAATTATAGCCCAACACATCCCCCTGCTGTCATTCCTAACAGGCTGTGAGCAACAGAGCCAGCCAGGTCCAGACTGATCTAAAGACACTAATTCCAGATCAGACAATGTATTTCTGAATTTCCTCTGAGAGTCAACATTAAACCATAAAATACATAACTCGTGCTGCTAATATTTTCAAGTGGCAATGATAGAAATTAAACAACAAACTTTTTAGTCATTTTTGAGTATCTACTTTGTGCCTTAGTAGTTTACTATGCATTTTTCCCCAAAACAATCTTGAGAGCAAAAGAAACCTAGGTTCAGATGATTAAATAAATGGTATAAGGATACACATTTCCTCTGTTCCATTTGTGAAACATACACCCACCAACACTGATTCTTGTTAACATGGCTTCAGCCCAGGCACTTTAGAGATTCTGCTAGACCCAGACAGACTTCAAGTTGAATTTTAATACAGTGAGAATAAGAGGAGGGGTGGGAGGAAAGAAATGTAACTACTTTTCAGAAAGTTGAAAAAAGAGTAGAAACTGCCTATGAATCACTATCAAGATTTTGTTTCCCCTGTTTTGTAAGAAACTCAATTTGGCAGAAAAGAAAAGGCAAAGAAGTATTTAGCTGTCTCCCTCCACGCAACCAAGTCTGAGGAATTGCTTCTAGAACTGCAAATTTGGCTTAAGAACCTGTAGACTGACACAAAAGCTATTTAGACTACAGGAGAGAGTTCTGTTACCTATTGTGCTGGTGTGAAAGTAAAATGAAGATACTTGGGATTTATGTATATATTGACTCTTCAACATTCTAAGCAAGCAAAAGGCATTGAAAGACTCGAGAAGAGCTCTGGTTTTGTTCCCTGCTACTAAAAGTTGAGATTCCAGAGTCCCCCTGGGAACCTGAGTGTGGTCATGCATGGCATTTGCACAAAGACTTTTAAGGGTCTCAAACATGATAGTGCTAGTTTATAATAGTTAAAGCTGAGTTCAACCTTATCTCTACCCATTAGCCCATGGAATGATGTGGTATAACTCGCTTCTCAGAGCCTAAGTTTTCCCATCTGTTAGATGAGGGCTATAAGGTTCTCCCAGTGATATTATTGTTGGAATTGGAAAGTGATATCCATAAGGCCCCTCACAGAAACAGAGTATGCAGTTGTTGTTGTTATTATATTACCATTTTTTAATCTTCCTTTTGTCTGAAATGCCCTTACCACTAGATACCCTTTTAGGATGTTTTCCAAGATACCATCTGTTATGGACAAAATCCATATGTTAAAGCTCTTATCCTCCATGTGACTATATTTGGAAACAAGTTTTTTAATGTAGGTTATTAAGGTTCAATGAGGTTGTAAGGGTGGGGCCCTGATCCAATAGGATTAGTGTCCTTATAAAAAGAAATGCTTGAGACTGCTCACTCTTTTTACCACCTGAAAATACTGTAGAAATGTGGCCACTTGCAAGCTAGGCAGACAGTCCTCATCAGGAATCAAATCAACTGTGATCTTGGATTTCCAGCCTCCAGAACTGTTAAGAAAAAATGTCTGGTATAGAAGTCACGCAATCTACAACATTTTTGTCCTGGCAGTCCTGGCAGACAGTTGTGCCATCCCCTACAATCACAGCATAGATGTGTCCATAATGGTATCCTTCTGTTTCTGAACCCCATACCCTGTTTTTACCTCTATTCTATGATATTAACAGTTTCTAACCTATATTAACAGTTCATGACTATGCTAAAGCCTTTGACTGTGTGGATCACAATAAACTGTGGAAATTCTGAAAGAGATGGGAATACCAGACCACCTGACCTGCCTCTTGAGAAATATAAATGCAGGTCAGGAAGCAACAGTTAGAACTTGACACGGAACAACAGACTGGTTCCAAATAGGAAAAGGAGTATGTCAAGGCTGTATATTGTCACCCTGCTTATTTAACTTATATGCAGAGTACATCATGAGAAATGCTGGGCTGGGTGAAGCACAAGCTGGAATCAAGATTGCTGATAGAAATATCAATAACCTCAGATATGCAGATGACACCACCCTTATGGCAGAAAGTGAAGAACTAAAGAGCCTCTTGATGAAAGTAAAACAGGAGAGTGAAAAAGTTGGCTTAAAGCTCAACATTCAGAGAACTAAGATCATGGCATCTGGTCCCATCACTTCATGAGAAATAGATGGGGAAACAGTGGAAAGTGTCAGACTTCATTTTTTTGGGCTCCAAAATCACTGTAGATGGTGATTGCAGCCATGAAATTAAAAGACGCTTACTCCTTGGGAGGAAAGTTATGACCAACCTAGATAGCATATTAAAAAGCAGAGATATTACTTTGCCAACAAAGGTCCGTCTAGTCAAGGCTATGGTTTTTCCACTGGTCATGTATGAATGTGAGAGTTGGACTGTGAAAAAAGCTGAGCACCCAAGAATTGATGCTTTTGAACTGTGGTGTTGGAGAAGACTCTTGTGGGTCCCTTGGACTGCAAGGAGATCCAACCAGTCCATTCTGAAGGAGACCAGTCCTGGGTCTTCATTGGAAGGACTGATGCTGAAGCTGAAACTCCAATACTTTGGCCACCTCATGCAAAGAGTTGACTCATTGGAAAAGACTCTGATGCTGAGAGGGATTGGGGGCAGGAGGAGAAGGGGATGACAAAGGATGAGATGCCTGGATGACATCACGGACTCGATGCACATGAGTTTGTGTGAACTCTGGGAGTTGGTGATGGACAGGGAGGCCTGGTGTGCTGAGATTCATGGGGTCGCAAAGAGTCAGACACAACTGAGCAACTGAACTGAACTGAACTGAACCTGTATTAAAGAAATGTGGGTGCATGTCCTCTCTCCTAACAGAAGGTGAATTCACCTCAGGGTGACCAGCCTACAGCACAGAAGTCAACACCTTTAGCAAATGCTTAGTAAGTGAATATTGAATACATCAAGAGTTCATTAATACATGTTACTCCCAAAGGTTAATATTTGTTTGCTTTTCATAAATAGCACCTCATTTGCCCTAAACTCTCTAACTGTACATAGAGTACCATATCAGGTGTATATCATTTGTGCAAATATCTGTCTCCATCCATGGGGACTAAGTGTAGAGATGTATGTGCCATATTCTGAGACGCGTCTGGAACTTCATTTAGGTTAATATAAGACTGTGGAAAGAGCATCATAATGATTTGGTACACTTGCCTGGAGGCTGGAGAAATTTTATTTGCTGGAATTTCTAGATTGGTTGGGGAGGAACAAGGGCCTGGCAAAGAAGTGAATACTTTCTGGGGAAACTAGTTTCAGCCAGAAAGTTGAATGCTGAGTCAATGGTTTTGAAAGTCTTTTCAGTGGCAGAGGTGATACCTATATGGATTTCAAAAGTCACATAGGTGAGGCAAGACTATCTGACTCTTCAGAAACATCTCCTGGATCTGTAATAGCCTTAGCTCAAGTGATTTTTATTTTTTGAATGAGGATTCGTTTAGGGGCAGAATTTTGGGCTCAGTTTGGAGAATGTAAAAGCCAAGAGAACAGGTGAAATCACAGAGAAGAAACAGCGGAAAGCAGTAGGAATAAAGGCCAGAATTCTCAGATTTATCTGCCAGAGTCTGGACTCATCCAAGTCATGGGACTGAGTATTTGAGCCAAGTCTACCTGAACCCAGAGAAGTAAGATGATCCCGGATGACATCTGGTGTGTACATTCACAGAGCTTAGCAAAGAGGTCTGGGCCCCTGCTCTGAACCAGGCCCTTGGCTGAGTGCTGACAATTCAGAGATAAGACACAATCCCTACCCTGACTGTGATGATGCTTTGCAGACAGATCAGGCAGATGGTGTTATTGCATAGAGACTCACGACCAAGCGTCTGAATGTGAAACAAGCATTTGCATTTGTAACCACAGCCTGGGAGGGAAAGTGGGTCAGAGATCTAGAGGAAGAGCCCCGAGTAGGAGGAGAGGACTGTCTGCACCGCCTTCACGAGCACCTGCATGTGTGCTGAGAACAGTGTCACTGGGTCTATTTTAAAGATAATCAAACCAAGGCCCAGGGCAAAGAACTGACTTGCCCAGGGCCACACTCCCTGATGGTAGCAGTATGGGGATCAGAAGTCACATCTTTGATTGTCAGCACGTAGGATCTGGCGGGGGTGGGGAGATGATGCAGAGAATGGACTGCTGTACCAGTGTCACTACTAGGTAACTCCTTCATCAATCCCGAGATCACATGAAAATGAGAGATGAAGGAAGTAGCTGCAGAATGTCTGTTAGATGTCTCAGGAGGTCCATTCATCACCTGTGTATTGAGTGACTCAGGCACAAACACATGGACACATAAAAACAGTCTTATCACCATCCTGTTGCCAATGCAGCTTGTTTCTTTCTCTTTTCTTTAACTTACCCCCTCATGCCTTCCACCTCACATTATGCCTTCCATATTTCCTTCATCTTCATGTGCATTCATTCACTCAGTTCAAACAGTCACTCAATTGACATGCATTTACTAGGCGCCAGTTGTGTGCCAAGTACTATGCTAGATTCTGAGGATGCAAGAATGAAGGAAAGAAGACACAAACCAACAACACAAAAGCCCATGAAGATTCCACACCTCATACAACTGATATATTCTAATGAGAGGAGACCCACAATAAGCACAGAAGAAGGGAAAGAGTAAGAGGAAAAGCAAAGCAGAACAGGAGGGTAATAAGCAGGAGTGGCAGCAATTTTAATAGGGTGGTCTGTGGATAGACATGCACATGCATGGCACTGTTCTGCCAAAACTGGATAATGCGATACACACTTGATCTACTTCTTTCTTTTTCAAATCAATTATACATCATGGAAATCCCTGCCAAGTCCATCCCTTTAGTTCTTATTCCTTTCAATGGTTGTATAAGACTCTGATGTGTGAGTGTATCAAACATCAGCCTCTCTGTGTTGATGGACATCCTTGCACTATTTCATTTAATTCTTACAAAAGTCCAGGTGATGAATGCAAAGCCAGTGGGACTTTAGTAGTGAATGTTAGCATTTTCTTATTAGTCAGTGCTTTTAAGGCAGCCATACTGTGGACAAGGCTCACAGTAGTAGGAAAAGGAGTCTCTTTGCCTTTTGCTTCCCTTAATGTGTTCCCACCCACTTTCCACCATATAAGCTTGAGGCTTGCTTTGTTCTTTGCTTCTTAGTAGAGCTCCTGAATAGACTAGAAATAGTAAAAATCTAAAATTGAGTAAGACAACGTCAGAAAAGATCTTAGAAGTTAGCTGGCCCAGTTCCCTCAATTCTTAAGTGGGCATACCAGGGACCTAAAAATAAGAAAGGACTCCAGAAGGTCACACAGGCAGTTTGTAACAAAACCCAAACAATTCACTCTGGTCTCTTGAATTCAATATTACTGCTCTGCCCTTTCTACCCTTGATACTCAGTGTGCGGTTCACAGACCATCCACACCCAAGTCAGCTGGGAGTTTCTAAGAAACTTAGAATCTCTGTCCTTATTCCTGGGCTGGGAAGATCACCTGGAAAAGGAAACAGCAACCCGCTCCAGTATTGTTGCCTGAAATACCCCATGGAAAGAGCAGCCTGGCAGGCTACAGTCCAACGGGTCACAAAGAGTCGGACATGACTAAGTGACTAGGCATGCATGTGTATCCTTGTCGGAAATCTACTGATCAGACAAGATGCCCAGTTGATATATACATAAATACTACAGTAGGAGGAGAACTCTTCCGAGACTGAAGAGGAAAGCAGGGGACACAGGCTTAGCTTGGAGATGGACCAGGAGAGACAGAGAGAGAGAGAGAGTGTGTGTGTGTGTGTGTGTGTGTGTGTGTGTGTGCATGTGTGCAGGTATGGAGCACAGATGCACAGATGGAGGAATCTCAGTCTAGTATAATCTGAGAAGATGAAGGGATGCAACAACAATAACTAGCTTTGTCTATTCCCCTTGTTTCTCAAGCAAAATTTCTAATACCAAGAGGTAATAGACCCTCATCTCTGGGAAGAGATTTAAATATAGGCATGAGATCAGGCACACCTGTGCATGCTCTTAACTAAACCACAGGTCCAAGGAAAGAAAGAAGAAAAAGGAGAGAGAGAGCAGCTGGGGGAGTAAGGAGGGAAAGAAGGAAGGGAGGGAGGGAGGAAGAAAAGGGAAGAAAGATGAATGAATGAAGAAAGGAAGGATTTACATTTCCGTTTAATAGAGCTGTATTTCACACCTTTGCTCTCAGAGTATTAGCATGGGCAAGAAGTCGTAATAAAAGGCAGAGTGGGAAGCAGGAGCTCTATATTTCAGGATAAATGTAGCACATTTCCTGAAGAAAATGAGTTCCAAGTTTCCTCAGAAGGGAGACACTCCATTGTTGGGAAGCAAAAGTGAGCACATTCTTCTACTTGTTCAAATGGCCTGTCACTTCCCTCTCAGCATTAAACATTTCTGGGGAGATTTTTCACCCGAAGATAAAAACCTTTGTTCCCGCTACATGAAAAAACTCACTTGTTCTTCATGATCTATGACCTGCAGCAAAGTACGACTCCTAATAACATCTCCATTAACCCTTAGCTTCTGAACTAAAAATATCTAGTCAAATCTAGTCTTAAGGAAAGTTATTTTTAGCAAGTGGTACTAAATTATAACTCATATTTTCAAACATTCCTTTTGGGTTTCCGTATAAATGTATGCTGAAAAACTGTTCGGAGGGAAAAAGAAAAAGAAGAAAAAAAAAACTAAACTAAAAACAAAGGGTAAAACAAGCAACAAAATTTTAAATACATATATGTATATATGTATATAACATATATACATATATTTATGTATATATGTATAAATACATATATAAATACACACACACACACATATATATATAGGATTTACTTTGTGTCAGCTACTTTAGGTTTAATCCAAACAATCATTTTTCAAAGATCTCATTCTGACTTTGGAGATGAAGAATTAACGCTAGAAGAGGTCATTTAACCTGTCATATGGGAATAAACCAGAAATAGAACAAAAAGTTATCTCTACACAGAGCTCACAATCTCCCCACCACTGGTCGCTGCTGGTGAAAAGTGAGGCACGTTGGAAGCAGCTCGTTTTCAAGCTGGTCCTGGGCACCTGACTTCCAACAGCAACTGTGGAAAACAATAAAGGAAATGAAATCCCCTTGGGAGGGAGCAGATGATAAGGCCAGGGAACATGGGCGGTTTCCTGGATGGGCCCTTTGGGGTTTTGGGAACCCATGACCACAAGTCAGAGGGCCTGCCCAGCATTGTGTAACTTCAGTTCAGCAAAAGGAAGCTCCCCCTCTCCCTAGCAGGGCTCCAGCGGGCCTCTCACAACACACCACTCTGCTGGACCTCATTTCTGGAGCTCAAGTTGCCTGGGAGAAGTGAACTTGGAGATTCAGGCTGGCTGGAGGGAGCCATAGTCAGTAGGTTTTGAACAGAGCCATCCTATTTCCTCCCTTTAGCATCAGTTTTTACTAGACAAAATGCTCATTTTTCCAGAGATGACACTCTGGTCTGAGCTGGCCATTTGGAAAAGCCCTCTCAGACTGCAGCTGTAAATCACACAGCAACCTCTCTCTACAAGCATCTCGGCAGCCAAGGGGCAAAGAGTGATTTATCAGGCAGCTTCCAACACAGCATAACCATCCGAGGCAGGCCAAAGATGCCCAAAGGCTTTTAAAGTGGAGCCAGGATTCCCCAGAGAGGGAAAGGAGAGACACTTCTTTAAAAAGGGGACCCAACCAACTCCTGGAACAACTGGGTCTTCCAGGGAGCTGGGGGTTGGGGCCATCTTTCTGCGCCCCTCTTGTCTCTGTATTAAGGAATGGAAATCATAAGACAGCTCCAATCAGGAGACAAGCAGCCTTCCTACCTCTCCTGTCCCTGACCTCCCCACCCCCTCCCCACATGCTTCCTTAGACAGGAAACTTTAAATTGCTGGGATGGGCCACCCTAATTGCTACTCTTTTAATAACTCGGTTCACCCCTTGAAGTCTCTGTAAACATCTTGGAAGTAGCTTAGCGTGGCAGGGAAGGGAGTATGACTCACACGGGGTCCTGCAGGGGAGTGGCTTCTGAGGAATCAGAGAAGGGTTAATCCACACCCCCTTCCCCTCAGCCCTCTTCTCCACAATCCCGCTAGAGTTCCTGGAATTTAGGGTGGCAGGTGTCTGTCCACCTGGTTTCCGGTACAGCCTCCACCTAGAACACTGACCATCAGGATGCACTAACAGAGAGCTGTGAAGGCAGCCAACCTTCCACTTTTTTTCCTTCACATCACCATCCTGGAAAGGACCTATAGAATTTACTGGCTTTGTAAATAAGAACTGCTGAGCGAACCCAGAGAAGTAGAAAGACATGGCCAGGATGACTCAGCAAGGGAGTGTCAAAGCAAAGACCCCGCACCCACCTCCTGTTCCAGACAACCCTGGCTTTCACTTACCAATCATCAGGTTTGAGATCTGAGACTTTTGGAGCCAGACTTTCTCTGCAACGCTACAGAGGATTTTTTTTTTTTTTTAACATCTTTCTTAACATCTCCATATGCAGTAAGCAAGTGGAAAGAATTATTTGAAAACCAATGGAAAAAAAAAGGGTATTGGGAAATACACATAACTTCTTCTGGAAACATCTATGTCTTTCAACTTCCGTGCTTTTGGTCTAATCGCTTTATTTTATGATGGTTTGGGAAGTCAGATCCCTGTGGTTTGCCAGATTCAAGGGTGAGTGAGAGTGTCTGAGAGGTATTTGCTGGTTGGTGGCAGAAATGAGAAATGGCCTATTTCCCCTGTCATCAGGAAACAAACTGAGTATCGTTCTCTAGGAGGGGACTGGGCTGGGGCAAGGCAGGCCATCTCAGTAGCAAAATGAGCAGTTTGCAGGCACAGAGTTCTTGACACTGTGAGAGGCACAGGGCAAGAAGCAGAGACACGTGGCCATTCCCAAGTACAGGAATGGAGTCCAATGACAGTTGCAGATCAGATCACAGAGTCAGGTGGAATAGACACTGGAATCAAAGCACACCTGAAGCCAAAGAAGGGACTGCCTGTCAGTCTGTCCTGGGCACCACTGGGTGCCCACAGTCTTCTTTCAAGACTGACTTCTTTCAAGTCAGTCTTATACTGGAGCTGTCTAATTTGTCAGTGGCAGAAGGGGATTAGCTCAAGAAGGTAGCTTTTCAGTGAAGCAGTGTGTTATGAGGCAAGAGATGTATTGCAAATAAGGCGTGGTTAGCATTATTTTAATATAGAGGATGATTCCTGGAAATTTCTTAACTTCAAGATGTTTGGGCACCAGTCATTCTGTGACTTCAGCTACAACTGGATTCTAAGGAAAGAGAATGAAGAACTAGGAAACCTCAGTGGGATAGGAAGAGGGGTTGAGGAAGCTGAGCTGGTGACACCCACCAGACCCAGAGGAACTTCAGGGGAAGTCTGCTCAACCAAAGATGTGGCTTGGAGAGATGTCAGTACCAGGTGGGTGGAGGGGGTGATGGTGAGAGGTGCCAAATCTAGAACATAGACCATGGAAACGTTAGTGGGGCCTGGAGGATAAAGACAACCTAGTATTTAGGTAGTGATTCAGGCTTTGGACGCTGCAGGTAGACAAGCCTGGCTTTGAATTCTGCCCATATCCGTTTATAATGCTGGTGATCTCCAGCCAGTTATTTAAACTAAGTCATGATGCTCTCATCCGGAAAAAAATCATCGTTTCTGTCTCAGAGCATTGGTTTGAAGGTTGGTCTTGGGGATCTTAGGGATGGAGATATTAGTGATAAATAGAAGGAGGAGGGAGAAGAGGAGGAAGGAGGATGGTGATGGTGATGTGTGTGTTTGAAGCTACATGACACTAAGGTGCATCCTTGGCATGGAAATGGCACACGGAAAATCATCCAGTCTCATTCTAGCAGGTCCCACCCTATCCCCACCCCCCAGAGTAGGACTGCTAAAGTCCTCTCCATCGTAGCTCTGTACTGGCTCAGGAACCCAATACAGTAAAGAATGAGTCCAGCTGGAAGAATCCGGGACAAGGTAGGGGTTGACCATGTTTATCATGTAGATATTTTACTAATAAAAGAGCACAATCAAGTGTGATCAGCCATCATAAACATTCAGGACCTCTGTGCACCTATGTAGTGTTGTAAGAGCATATATACAGACAATATGCAAGCCCTACTGCAAGTGTGCAGCGCTAACCATTTAGGGAGGATGATCTCTAATATGTTATACTGATTTCCTCTTCTAAAATACTGTGTCTATGGTATAAACCTTTGTTTGACGGTTGTCAAGGGAGGTAGTGGAAGAATACATGTTCTTTGGAAGGAAAATCCAAACTTTGAACAGAGTAGTTTTAATTCCTTAGGAAACGTAGCATCTAGGTTAATTATGCTGTGATGATGTAAAATCCATCCTGTATTTCTAAATGCTGTCATGGTTTTCATCGAGGGCATAGAGGGGAAAGAGTTACATTACCAAAATGAAGTAAGGTCTCGCTTTCATCTGTACCTGGGAGGGTTCCTGGCACACGGAGAGAGAAGAGAAAGAAGGAAAAGGAGTTGGAGGCAGACAGCCTAGTGTTTCAGCACTGACCTACCAGCTTACTACCCTCATCAGTGTAAGCCAAGTGATAACCTCTCTGAATCTTGTTTTTCATTTTAAAAATAAGACAGCAAAACTTGATAAGAAAATTGTAAGATGTGAGTTAATTTCCTTTACATGTCTACAGCACCTACATTTGAGCCTGGTAAATTACACATATTCAGCAAGTGGCTAATCACTCATTGTGAATTTTTTGAGTGAACTAGGTGTATTTTCCAGATAATTAAAGCTGACCCCTTTAAGCTCCCCAAAAAGGTGTTCATGAGAATTTTAATTCAATGTAAACAAGCCTCTAAGTGCTATTATGTGTTTTTCTATCTTTTTAATGCAACTTCTCTTATGGAACAAAATCATTTTAGAAAATAATAAATACTCACTGAGGGACTCTCTATGAAATGTCAGGTTTTGTACACTTTTAATGTTTGGTAACCCCATAATTTCTTCAGCTGCCAAATTCCATTTCTGTATTCACACAAAAGTGTCTTATCTAATAGACAGAGAGGAGGCGTAATGATTTAGTGGAAAATTGAACCAGGAGTGGGACTTCTAGTGCCAACAGTTCTAATGGACAGCTGTGTCACTGGCGGCTGGTCACTTTACCACCCTGGATTTCACTATTCTCATCTAAGAAAAAAAATGTTTTAACTTAATTTTTTTTTTTAAAGAAACATCTATAAGAGTCCTTTTTCTTCTTCTATTCTGCTTTGTTTAAGTGAGCCATTTTTCTCTCTGAAAGCATTTTACTGGCCACTCTGAGGAGTTCAGAGCCAGTAACTGAGCAGTTATAGGAAATGCATTTGTAGAAATGTGCTGTGGGTCTTTCTAGAGAAAAACGAGGCACATAGTAGCTTGCTTGTTTGGTTATCAAAGAGGTCTACCAGCTGGTTGCATATTAAATAACAGAGTCCTTTCCATTTAATCTGTATTCTGCAAGATCCCTTCCATGCAAAATCACCAGAGAGGCTTTTTATCAGTATCTTCTTTTATGGGAAATGAACTGAGGCACTTGCCTTAAACACTAAATCTCGGTATGAAGATTTGAACAGAAAGCAAGGAGGACAGTTGGAATAAAAGCAAAACAAAAAAGGATAAGAGAAACAAGGAAATTCAGAGAGAAAGACAAAGTGGCAGAAAACCAGAGACAGAAAGACAGAAAAGAGAAAGATGAAAAAAGAAAAGAGAGCGAGAGAGAGGAAGGGAAGGAAGGAGAGACAGAGTCAAGAAAGAAAAAAGAAAAGGAGAGAAAGAAAATACAAAGAGATCCAAAGTACAAACTGAAAGAGACCTTGACTATTTTCATATTAAGCACGTCTTTTTTCCCATAATCATAGTTACTTCACATCCTCCCCAAATTGGCATGTTTCTCTTGGGAAGATAAACCTTCCTTGGCAAGCTCACCACATGCGAGCCGAAGCAGGAAGCCCAAGTCATCATCGTATTATGCAATCCTGCGTCCGGCCAATAATTGCCTCTCTGACATGCTAGCCTCCCGCATTCCTGAGATTCATCTAGAACAGCCAGAAGATTAGATTAGCGTATATTTTCAGCTAGCCGCCATCACTCCTAGCTGTTGAGTCTCCTGTCAGCTGAGGCACTCCTGTTTGTCACTGCCCTGTCAGAGAAGTCCGTCCCTAGGGCAACAAAATCTCTCTGTGGAAAGGAGAGAGAGAACTTCAGAGAAACTCTGTTTTATCCCAAGCCCTTATTCAACCAAAAAATGTTGAGTGGTAGAACTGCATGACCACATAGCAACCAAGAACAAAGAGAAAAATTCAGGTGAACAAGTCATTCTCCCACCTCAGAGATATCCATGAAGTATTATGTCATACAAAGAACACAAGTGGATGTTTAGGAAAATGGAGATCTAGCTTTGTGCCTGCCACCAATCAACTGCGTAATTAGACATGTTCATTCATTTTTCTAAGTCTTGGTCTCCAGATTTTAAAATGAAGCACGCTAACAACCTCATTGGTAAGAATTAAATGAGATTCTGGGTATAAGAATGCTTGGACTATATTTGCCTGGCAATAAATGTCAGTATCCTAAGTCTTTGTCAAGTGTTGCTTCACTGTATGGATGGGGACCCCCATGTGCCCAGAGCAGTGACCACAGGGCTTAGCACAGTGTGCTGTCATTGTGCGTAATTGCGTCAGCTCCTCAGAGACAACAACCTCTCTGAGCCCATCAGAGGGCTTCGCACCCAGGCAGTCAGTGCATTTGTGCTGAATGTTGAAGGAAGGAAAGAAAAAGGGAGGAAGGGAGAATGAAACCAGAAGAAAGAACAGAAGACAGGAGGGAGAGAGTGGGGAGCAGGGAGCGGGGAGGGGAGGGAGGGAGGGAAAGGAGTTCATGATTTAACACCCAAGCTAGGGGTAGAGTACATGTCTTAATCTTCAGCGGTCAATTTTCCCCTGGTCCTGATGACCCATTACTCTAAACAGAGCTAAATCTGCCACTCTGTTTCTGCCTCTGCCTATTCATGTGGTCCTCATGCCTGGACTATTCTGCATCCTCATCGTTAGCTCTTCAAAACCTCCTCATCTTTTACCATTTTTGCTTCTTCCTTCTTTAGGGAAACATTTCTTGATTACTCTAGACCACCCAGCAGCTAATGTAAGGATTCCACTACTCTACCTGTTTCATGGCCGAGTCACCTCTGCCAGGATGCTATTCTGTGAGTCCCATGGCTAGAATTCCTAGAAGAACTCTCTGGCATGACCTGTACTCTTCGGTCTTGTGAACTGAAGTGGTTATGGTTTACCAGGAATTCATAGAACTGGGGGCCTCTGATAGCATCAAGTGCTGCAGATGTTTCAGTTCAGTTGCTCAGTTGTATCTGACTCTTTGTGACTCCATGGTCTGCAGCGTGCCAGTATTCCCTGTCCTTCACAATCTCCCTGAGTTTGCTCAAACTCATGTCCATTGAGTCGGTGATGCCATCCAATCATCTCATACTCTGTCATCCCCTTCTCCTCCCGCCTTCAATCTTCCCCAACATCAGGGTCTTTTCCAAGGAGTCAGTTCTTCACATCAGGTGGCCAAAGGATTGGAGTTTCAGCTTCAGCATCAGTTCTTCCAATGAATATTCAGGACTGATTTCCTTTAGGATGGACTGGTTGGATCTCCTTGCAGAAGTCTTCTACAACACCACAGATGTTTACCAGTGAGAAACAGACTTTGCTGAGAAATAGACTTTCCTACCAATATAATGGGGGCTTCCCTGGTAGCTCAGATGGTAAAGCATCTGCCTACAATGCAGGAGACCTGGGTTCAATCCCTGGGTTGGGAAGATCCCCTGGAGAAGGAAATGGCAACCCACTCCAGTACTCTTGCCTGGAAAATCCCATGGATGGAGGAGCCTGGTAGGCTACAGTCCATAGGGTTGCAAAGAGTCGGACATGACTGAGAGACTTCACTTCACAAACTTCACTTCACCAATATAATGAACCATGAACACCTGCACCAAGACAGTGTCGCAGGAAGTGCTTCCATAAAGATGGACAATTTCAAATGCTCCTTGACCTCAGACTTGGTTGCCAGCACAGTCCCACCTCAGCACCAGCCATCAGATCAGATCAGATTAGATCAGTCACTCAGTCGTGTCCGACTCTTTGCGACCCCATGAATCGCAGCATGCCAGGCCTCCCCATCCATCACCAACTCCCGGAGTTCACTCAGATTCACATCCATCGAGTCAGTGATGCCATCCAGCCATCTCATCCTCTGTCGTCCCCTTCTCCTCCTGCCCCCAATCCCTCCCAGCATCAGAGTCTTTTCCAATGAGTCAACTCTTTGCATGAGGTGGCCAAAGGACTGGAGTTTCAGCTTTAGTATCATTCCTTCCAAAGAAATTCCAGGGCTGATCTCCTTCAGAATGGACTGGTTGGATCTCCTTGCAGTCCAAGGGACTCTCAAGAGTCTTCTCCAACACCACAGTTCAAAAGCATCAATTCTTTGGCACTCAGCGTTCTTCACAGTCCAACTCTCACATCCATACATGACCACAGGAAAAACCATAGCCTTGACTAGCCGGACCTTTGTTGGCAAAGTAATGCCTCTGCTTTTCAATATGCTATCTAGGTTGGTCATAACTTTCCTTCCAAGGAGTAAGCGTCTTTTAATTTCATGGCTGCAGTCACCATCTGCAGTGATTTTGGAGCCCAGAAAAATAAAGTCTGACACTGTTTCCACTGTTTCCCCATCTATTTCCCATGAAGTGGTGGGACTGGATGCCATGATCTTCATTTTCTGAATGTTGAGCTTTAAGCCAACTTTTTCACTCTCCACTTTCACTTTCATCAAGACACTTTTTAGTTCCTCTTCACTTTCTGCCATAAGGGTGGTGTCATCTGCATATCTGAGGTTGTTGATATTTCTCCTGGCAGTCTTGATTCCAGCTTGTGTTTCTTCCAATCCAGCATTTCTCATGATGTACTCTGCATATAAGTTAAATAAACAGGGCGACAGTATACAGGCTTGACGGACTCCTTTTCCTAGGAAACAGCATTTCTACCACAGCCCTGTATGTCTCCAGCCAGGGCTGCTGCAACAAAGCACTGCAAAACCAGGTTGGGGTAAAACAACATAAATTCAGTTCTGGAGGCTAGAGTCTGAAATCAGGGTGTTGATGGGGCCATGTTCTCTCTATGGGGAGAACCTAGTGGAAAACTCTGCAGAGAAACCCTTCCTCTTCTTATATTAGAGTGGTTTTCTGGAAATCTCTGGCATTCCTTGGCTCGTGGATGCATCACTCCAATCTTCTGTCTTTGAGAGGTGTCTGCCTGTGTCTCTATTATCTCTACATGAGTATTTTCTGATAAGGGCACCAGCCCATCCTTAGATAGTATTAGACAAGGAGCCCACCCTACCCCAGTGTGACTTGATGTTAACAAATTACGTACATCACAACCCAATTCCCAAATAAAGTCACATTCTGAGATATTAGGAGTTGAGACCTCAACATATCTATTTGGGGGACACAATTCAACAAGTTAGACACTGCATTTATTGTACAACAAAGTCAAGAAGGCCCGAAGGTGGGGAAATAAACAAGGAGCAAGGAGAGAGGGAGAGGGGGCAGGCGAAGTCAGTGGGACCAAGAAATCACTGAGAATGATTTTTAGGTCTCATCGTCAATTGTTTTCCAGCTGAGTGGAGAGTCCTGGTTCAGAAGTGCAGAGTGAGGAAGGTACCCAGGGTGAAGTGCCTTTTAATAGCCACGTGTCTGTTGAGGGCCCTTTTTGAGCAACCCTCTGATGATGGCAATAAAAGATGGGTATGACCAACACTTTCAAGGCCCCCAGAGAGGGTGAGGGGAACACAGTAGAAAGAGAGCTGTCAGTGAACTCTTTTGAGCCCTGAGGGTGGTGAAGTGAAAGTTGCTCAGTCACATCTGACTCTTTGTGACTCCATGGACTAAACAGACCATGGAATTCTCCAGACCAGAATATTGGAGTGGGTAGCCGTTCCCTTCTCCAGGGGATCTTCCCAGCTCAGGGCTCAAACCCAGGTCTCCCGCATTCCAGGCAGATTCTTCACCAGCTGAGCCACAAGGGAAGCCCAAGAATACTGGAGTGGGTAGCCTATCCTTTTTCCAACAGATCTCCCTGACCCAAGAATTGAACTGGGGTCTCCTGCATTGCAAGTGGATTCTTTACCAACAGAGCTATATGAGGGTGTAGAGATTTTAAAAGACTGCCTTCTATATATCATTAATTTGGAAAATTAAATAGACTCAACTTCTCTTTCAAAAATATACAGTACCCTACCCTATAGAGTCTCACCTTACTGAGTCCTGAAATTTGTATCTGAACTGCTGTATTGGCCCAACTGACTCTATTATAAAGGCATAATGGGTATGAAAGAGAACCTGGTCTCTGAAGTTGGCTTATGAATCAGGGTGATTATGAATGACTCACGCCCTTTGCATCTTCAAAGGGCTTTCCCCTCTGTGCCAACAGAAGACTCAATCCCGAGCTTTCTCAAGTGGAGCTCTGTGGTGGAAGGGTTGCAGGGCTCCAGTGAGACCACCACCAAAGGAGGGGGATCTTGAGGAACACGGTTGGAAGGGGCACACAGTCCACAGCTTCAGCTAGCTGCTTGCGACATTTATTAGCACTGATGGAGGGTGCCCGGGCCATGATCACTGAGCATCAAAAAGAGACCCAGTGGGAAGTCTTTAGAGTTTGCCAGTAACTGCCTCGCCTGAAGCCAAGGGGCTGTGCCAGAGTCTAGCAGCACTTTGACAGCACTGATGTGTTCAAATCACTCAGGGACATCAAGTTACTTCCATGGACATTCCAGTGACTAACTAGGTTGTTGACAGTGAGCCACTGAGGCCCTAAGAACATCAGTAAGAGAAAACATTACCCCAAATTCTGTTTTCCTCCCTCTAATAAAGACAAAAAGAAGAAAGAGGAAAGGGGATTTTCTGGTATCATGGGCATAATTTGGTAAAAAAAATAACAAGGTACTATTTATTGAGCACCCATGCTGTGTTGGTTTCTTACTAGATGTTTTACAAACATAACTCTTAAAGGCTGATAATATCACCTTCAGTTTTCACTTGTTTTAAACATGAAGATCCTGGGGCTTACACCAGTGATGTGAATTTCCCCAAGCCACACTTAGTGAGTACTGGAACTGGGGTTTGGACCCACCACCATATTACCCCTGAGCCTCGTGGTGTCATGAAAGGAGGAGGGCTTTGAGATCAACTAGAAATGGATTGGAAGAAGGCCCTGTATACGAGACAGCAAAAGAGACACTGATGTATAGAACAGTCTTTTGGACTCTGTGGGAGAGTGAGAGGGTGGAATGATTTGGGAGAATGGCATTGAAACACATATAATATCATATATGAAATGAGTCGCCAGTCCAGGTTCAATGCACGATACTGGATGCTTGAGGCTGGTGCACTGGGACGACCCAGAGGGATGGTATGGGGAGGGAGGAGGGTTCAGGATGGGGAACACATGTATACCTGTGGCAGATTCATTTCGATATTTGGCAAAACCAATACAATATTGTAAAGTTTAAAAATAATAAAATTTAAAAAAAAAAAAAAAAAGGAAGAAGGCTTCCTACACTTCCTACACTGTGTGGGTAGATGCTCCCTGGAAAATGAAGGACCCAACTTGCAAAAAGGCAGCATCCCTGGGTCATTTCCGGCAGGGTGGCCAAGGAGGACCCTGCCCACCTACTCCCTTGCCCCTTATGCCTCAGCGCCCCTGGCCAGAGCTGCCCTTCACACCTTACCTAGGCTTTTCAGATTCCCGGACATGGCCCTGCTGGGAATCAGCAACTGGGTTGCCCTGTCCAATTACGATTGCTGAATTTGGAGCTCAAATTTATATAATGATCTTCATTAATGGGCTTTGCACTCCCACAGCGTTTGCATCTTCAAAGTGCTCTGTGAACATTAACTAATTAATCTGGGCTACAAATTGTGCCAAGGCCCAGAGGGCTCCAACTGCTCAGATCCTGGATGGTCTCTGTTGATGGTGGTGATTACAGAAGGCTCTGAGTTCCCTTTCCCTCAGTGCCGGCAGTGGAGCGTGTCACCACAGAGCCATCAGTTCCCCTGCACACAGAGTCCAGTTCTTCTTCCACGCTGGGCCTGCGTGTGGGGCCACAAAGAATAGGAAGTGGTGGTTTTACAGAAGCAAGCAGCACACTGAGAGTAGCAAACACCGTGCTTTACCGTGAAAAATGCAGCTTTACGTGAATTTGTTCAAATGAGTCATGTTCAGACTTCCAACTCACAAATGGAGAAACAGTTGCTTCAGGGGATTAAGTGACTGAGTTGCCTTTATGGTATAGAGCAGAGCTGATTTCCTAAATGCGCAAGCAATAATTTTTGCACACGGGAATAACTGAAGCTCTGTTACATAATCCAGAACCTGACATTCAAGTGAGGAATGAAAAGTCGAAAGGGAAATATTCAAAGGCAAGAGAGAAATCTGCTTTCTCTCCGTGAGGAAGACCTCCTTGGAAATCAAATTTGTATTGGGACTTATTTACCCTTTTTTAAAAAATTATTTTTTATTGGAGTATAGTTGCTATGTAATGTTCTGTTAATTTCTACTTTACAGCCCAGTGAATCAGTCATACATATGCACATATTCCCTCGCTTTGGGACTTCCTTCCCATCCAGGTCGCCACAGTGCTTTTAGAGTTCCCTGTGATATACAGTTATTATAGTTACCTAATTACCTATTTTATGCATAGTATCAATATTGTGGGCTTTCCTGGTGGCTCAGAGGTAAAGAATCTGCCGCCAATGCATGAAACACAGGAGACGTGGGTTTAATCCCTGGCCAGGAAAATCCCCTGGAGGAAGAAATGGCAACCTGCTCCAGTATTCTTGCTGGAAAATCCCATGGACAGAGGATTCTGGTGGGTTACAATTCATGAGGTTGCAAAGAGCTGGACACAACTGAGCACACACACACATATCAATAGTGTAAGTGTGTCAATCCTAACATTTTGTGCTTTTTTATTTTAATAGCTTTCGTTTTTTATCAGGAATGGAGGTTGGATTTTGTTAAATGCTTCTTCTGTACCTACTAAGATAAGAATTTTGTTAGTCTGTTAATAAGGTGAAGACTGTGGACTAAATGTGCCCCCCTAATTTGACTGATGGAATCCTAATTCTCAGGGTCATGATGTTAAGAGGTGAGGCCTTCTGGAAGCCACAAGGGTGGTGCCCTCATAAGTGGGATTAGCGGCCTTATAAAAGAGACCTCAGAGGGGTTGCTTCCTCCCTCTGCTGTCCACCCTGAAGATCCAGCCAGGAAAGAGGACGATACACATTGAGCACACATCATTGAGGATACAACGGAAAGATCTTCCAACCAGGAAGAGGGCTGTCAACAGACACTAGATCTACTGGCACTTTGACCTTAGATACTTCAGAGTCCAGAACCATGAGAAATAAATTTCTATTGTTAAGGCATCCAGTCAGTGGTGTTTTTAGCCCAAACTGCCCAAGACAGTGAGTTACATTGATTTTCAAGTGTTAAAGCAAGCTGGCATTTCTGATATATGCCAAATGTGCTGTGTTTAGTTAGCTAAAATTCTTGTTAAGAATTCTGCATCAGAGTTTATGAGAGATGCTGATCTGTCATGGTCTGCCCCTGTAGTGTCTTTATCTAGTTTTGGCATCTGAGTAACACTAGCCTCTTAGAATCAGTTGGGAATTACTCTTTTCTTCAATTTTCTGGAATGTTTTTTGGTAGAGTTACTATTAATTTTTTTTTCTTAAAAGTTTGGTAGAATTCACCAAGGAAACTATATGGAGCTGGAGCAAATTTTGTGGGAATGTTTTTCACTGTAAATTAATTCTTAATGAATATAGGGCTATTCAAGTTATCCATCTCTTCTTGAATACTTCTGGTAATTTGTTTTTTAGGAGTTGGTCCATTTCATATAGTTAGTTGAATTTACTGAGATAAAGTTTTCCATAGTATTTGTTTTTTAACCTTCATATATGTGGGATGATAGGTTTTTGAAAAAAAAAAGAATAAAGATGGGCTTCTTGGCTAGGGCAAATTCTTGGAACAATATTTTTGGTTGCTGTTGTTTAGTCACCCAGACATGTCTGACTCCTGAGATCCCCCTGGACTCTAGCCCACCAGAATCCTCTGTCCATGGGATTTTCCAGGCAAGAATACTAGAATGAGTTGCCATTTCCTTCTCCAAGGGATCTTTCCAAACCCGGGATGGAACCCATATCTCCTGCATTGCAAACAGGTTCTTTACCACTGGGCCACCGGGGGAGCCTGAACCATATATTGGAGACTGGGAATTTTTTATAAGGAGGTGTCTCAATATTTTCAGCATTCCCTTAAGAAGGGGGTTTTAAGAAAATAATCAAATTTATAGGATCCATGTTGCACAAAGTGTCAGACATGACTGAGCATCTCACTTTCACATGTTGAATTAAATTCAATGAAATTTCTAATAGTTTTCATAGGCTTTTAAAATTTTAGCATCTTTTTATTTAATTACTAAGGCTAAAACTGTATTGGATTTAAAAATTGAGTATTTATAGTAAAGTGTATAAAAGTGTAAAAACCTATCTTTAAACACAATTTTAAAATGTAGCAATAGGAAGAATTAAAAAAACAGGCAAACAAAAAACCTTATCCATACCTGAAACTCACTGATTCCAATAGAATGTCTTCCCAGAATGCAATTAACTGACACAGTCTGATGCAGTAGTCACAAAATCATTAATTTGAATAAGGAAAATAGGCATTCACTGTTGGCTTGAATGAATTGTTCAATATTCATGTTTACTTCCTTTATCTCACCTGCAAAGCCGATGAGAGTTTTTGGATTTGCATTTACATGTTTGGCAATTTTAAGTAACCCAGTATTTCTATCAAATTTGGGTGAGAAGTAGGGTACCCTTAATCTCTGTGACATAATCCTTGTTTAGAAACTCTGGTTTTCGTTTAAACAAAAAACTGGGGTTACAGGATCAAGCTTGAAATCGGGGCTTTGAAATACATTAGATTATCAATTATATTTTCTCCTCAACCACAAATTCATTGCTGAGCTGTTCATAATACTGCACAATTGTAAAATGTTCAGAAATTTTGAAAGATGGTTGTTAACCGTAGTAATTTTTAAATGTTAAATTATATGAATCTACAGGAGACAGGGATCAAAACCATCTCCAAGAAAAAAGAAATGCAAAAAAGCAAAATGACTGTCTGAGGAGGCCTTACAAATAGCTGTGAAAAGAAGAGAAGCGAAAAGCAAAGGAGAAAAGGAAATATATACTCATTTGAATGCAGAGTTCCAAAGAATAGCAAGGAGAGATAAGAAAGCCTTCCTCAGCGATCAATGCAAAGAAATAGAGGAAAACAATAGAATGGGAAAGATTAGATATCTCTTCAAGAAAATTAGAGATACCAAGGGAATATTTCATGCAAAAATGGGCTCAATAAAGGGCAGAAATGGTTTGGACCTAACAGAAGCAGAAGATATTAAGAAGAGGTGGCAAGAATACACAGAAGAACTGTACAAAAAAGATCTTCATGACCCAGATAATCACCATGGTGTGATCACTAACCTAGAGCCAGACATCCTGGAATGTGAAGTCAAGTGGGCCTTAGAAAGCATCAATATGAACAAAGCTAGTGGAGGTGATAGAATTTCAGTGGAGCTATTTCAAATCCTAAAAGATGATGCTGTGAAAGTGCCGCACTCAATATGCCAGTAAATCTGGAAAACTCAGCAGTGGCCACAGGACTGGAAAAGGTCAGTTTTCATTCCAATCCCAAAGAAAGGCAATGCCAAAGAATGTTGTACTCGTCTCACACGATAGCAAAGTAATGCTCAAAATTCTCCAAGCCAGGCTTCAACAATACGTGAGCCATGAACTTCCTGATGTTCAAGCTGGTTTTAGAAAAGGCAGAGGAATCAGAGATCAAACTGCCAACATCCGCTGGATAATCGAAAAAGCAAGAGAGTTCCAGAAAAACATCTATTTCTGTATTATTGACTATGCCAAAGCCTTTGACTGTGTGGATCCAATAAACTGTGGAAAATTCTGAAAGAGATGGGAATACCAGACAACCTGTCCTGCCTCTTGAGAAAACTGTATGCAGGTCAGGAAGCAACAGTTAGAACTGGACATGGAACAACAGACTGGTTCGAAATAGGCAAAGGAGTACATCAAAGCTGTATATTGTCACCCTGCTTATTTAACTTCTATGCAGAGTACATCATGAGAAATGCTGGGCTGGATGAAGCACAAACTGGAATCAAGATTGCTGGGAGAAATATTAATAATCTCAGATACCACCCTTCTGACAGAAAATTAAGAAAAACTAAAAAGCCTCTTGATGAAAGTGAAAGAGGAGAGTGAAAAAGTTCACTTAAAGCTCAACATTCAGAAAACTAACATCATAGCATCTGGTCCCATCACCTCATGGCAAATAGATGGGGAAACAGTGGCTGACTTTATTTTTGGGGGGGCTTCAAAATCACTGCAGATGGTGACTGTAGCCATGAAATTAAAAGACACTCCTTGGAAGGGAAGTTATGACCACCCTAGATAGCATATTAAAAAGCAGAGACATTACCAACAAAGGTCCCTCTCATCAAGGCTATGGTTTTTCCAGTGGTCACGTATGGATGTGAGAGTTGGACTATAAAGAAAGCTGAGTGCCGAAGAATAGATGCTTTTGAACCATGGAGTTGGAAAAAACTCTTGAGAGTCCCTTGCACTGCATGGAGATCCAACCAGTCCATCCTAAAGAAGATCAGTCCTGGGTCTTTATTGAAAGGACTGATGTTGAAGCTGAAACTCCAGTACTTTGGCCACCTGATGCAAAGAGCTGACTCATTTGAAAAGACCCTGATGCTGAGAAAGATTGAAGGCAGGAGGAGAAGGGGATGACAGAGGATGGGATGGTTGGATGGTATCACTGACTCAACGGACATGGGTTTGGGTGGACTCCAGGAGTTGGTGATGGACAGGGAGGCCTGATGTGCTTTGGTCCATGGGGTCACAAAGAGTCGGACACGACTGAGCCACTGAACTGAACTGAACTGAACAATAAAATTGTATTAAAAACAGAGGTAATGAATACACAGAGCTGATCACTTTCTAATTTTTTATTACATTTTAACAATTGCTTCTGTAGTTACTTATGTCTATTGTAACTGTATGTTGAGAATATCATATGATGTCTGCTACTGAAAGTCTTCTTGTAATTTAACATTCAGTGATGTGACATTGGTAGATTGAAATCAGTTTTGGAATGTATAGGTACATCATGGAATCTGACAACTACTATAATACAAGTTTTGATTTATTGTTCTGCTGTTTATTGAGACAGAAAAATTTTAGAGAAAACAGTACAGATTAAATTTAAATGAGTATGATTCTTATAGTGAAAACACTGTGAATAAATATTGTATCATGAGTAAATATTCTTCCAGCATTTGAAAACAATTATCCAACACAGCAAAGAAGTTTCTCACATCATTGACAAATGAATAAAATTCAGACATACTTCTTTGTTGTTTCACTTTGATTTTCTTGTTAAGGAAAATTAAAATATGAACTAACATCCATACTGAAACTATACGTGGCTGTCAGTTAAAATCATATTTTAATTGGTTAGACAAACCCTATTGCCTATGGATATAAGAGTTTGGCAAAAGTCAGCAAAAGTATTTTGTAAGAAGCAACTGCTTATACAGAATCTATAGGAAATAAGAATATATTTTATGAGTATTCATAAATTGTGTACTCTATATCAACAAAATTAGATATATTTTTTTAAAAAACAGTTGTTAAACATCACATTGTCCAAATTTCTAACTTTTATGGGCCAATCAATGCAGATAAACCTGTCTTTTCCATATTCTCTGGTGATTTGGAGAACCTCTGATCTTTCAGAGAACAGAAGATTGTAAGACAAAGTGAGTTGCAGTTAAAAAAAAGAGAGTTGAAGTTACTGTGGTTTTCTGTCTAATATTAATGTAGAATAATATTAATAATATTAATGCAGAACTAATGCAGTTACACTGAGCTATTATCTGAGAATAATTAGTGACACTGACCAGGCCAGGATAATTCCAAGTAACTCTGAATCACAGAGTTCATTCATGCACAAGGTAATTATTGACCCTGCAATTATCACTGTGCCCTGAGCATAAGTGGAGGAAAGTTCTGGATCTTTGCATTTTGTTTACAATAAAAGAATAGTTGTTGCTTCAGAAACAGTGACTAACAGTGGTGAAACATTGTATAATTAAAGGATAGCGGTGATTCTTGATTTATGCGGTGATTCTTGATTTATGTTCATGTCATGACATTGTAATTGCTACTGAGGCAGCATGGTCTTTCTTTTTTTTTTTTTTCTATTTCCAAATGTGAAAAGACATGTGTTTATATGGATTTCAACTGCCCCTGAAAAATGTAAGCCCCATGCCCATATATGAAGAGTGAAGAGGAGAGCTCTCAGTAGCTTCAGGAAGCAAACAGGCCATCCCCCTGTTGAAGGCAGAGAATCATTAAAACATCCAAAGAAAGGGAGAAACTACAGCCTAGGGTTTGTCTACAATCAGAGCCTACTTAGGAAAGTACCTCTGCTGATCTCTGGACTTGCAATCAGTTCTATAAGTAACCTTTAGCATCTGCCGTTATAAAATATAACATAAGCTTTTTAAGTTGAAGTCTATGTGCCAAAATGGGAGTGGGCTTAGCAACACAGGGTTTGGAGCTCTTTGGGTTTGGAGCTCTTTTGATTTGGTTCGTGTGTACGTGCGTGCTCAGTCATGTCCGACTCTTTGCAACCTCATGGACTATAGCCTACCAGGCTCCTCTGTCCTTGGGATTCTCCAGGCAAGAATACTGGAGTGGGTTGTCATTTCCTTCTCCAGGGGATGTTCCAGATCCAGGGATCGAACTCTCTGGCATCTCTTGCATTGGCAGGTGGGTTCTTTATCACTGAGCCATTGTGATGTTATTAGTTTTCTCTTATATATAGAACTCTGAGATCTGGTTTAATATTTTCCAATGGCTAAGCTACTCTTTATTACATGTATGATTTTTTGGGAGAGGGAGTTATTTATTCTATTTGAGTTGTAGTCTTTTCAATTTAAAACAGAAATGAGAAAATGTCCCTCAGGGGTTTTCTCTAAGTACCTGGCCCAGGGCTCATCACAAAGCAGATTCTCTTTTAAAAAAAAAATTCGGCTGTGCCAGGTTTTAATTGTGGCATGCAGGATCTAGTTCCTTGACCAGAGATTGAACCCAGTCCCCCTGCTTTGAGAGAATCACAAAGTAGATTCTAAAAGGACTTCCTCTTACTTTCTTCCTCTGCCTCCTAGCCTTCTTGTTCAGCCCCTTTCCTTCTATCCCAAGTTCTTTACTATATAAATTATTATGATTTTAGTAATAACTACAAGCTTTTCAGCTCAAGTTCCATTGTGTTCCCATAAATGACACATGCCTGAATTGCTAACTGACCACTGGGAAGAAAATCTCCTAGTGGGACCCTGGCCAGCAGCGAAACATAGAGAGCTGAGGCAGGGGACGCGGGGGGCTGCCTCCCAAAACTGCACCCTTGGCTGAGATGAGGTGCTGGGAGGACCAGAGGCAAATCCAGCTACAAAGCCACGGAGGAAGAGACAGCATCCAGGATAAACACGGTGTCCCAGAGAATGCAGCAAACAGAGCTGAGAACATCCAACACGCCTCACCTGTAGAACCAACAAGACAGGAATCAGACCTGCTCCCTGTCCTCAGAGAGCCCACTATTTAGAGAAGACAGACGCATGAATGATTCTAACATACAAGGTGAAGAGCATTAGCCCAGAGCAGGGCGTTTGGGCTGGGCAGATAAACCATAAAAATCTGGGACAACAAATCAGCCTTCAGGTGTGGGGACTGTGAGTTAAGACCAAATGGCACTCAAGAATCCAGACACGGTCCCAGATCTGGCACATTTAATGAAAGAATATTTAACCAGGTAAGAGAAATCATAATGGTAGTAGCACAGTAATAATTCTCATGGCTAGCATTCATTGGACTTACTGTATAGCAGAGGGGACTCTGCTCAATGTTACGTGGCAGTCTGGATGACAGGGGAGTTTGGGGAAGAATGGATGCATGTATATGTATGGCTGAGTCCCTTTGCTGTCCATCTGAAACTATCACAACATTGTTAATTGGCCATAATTCAATATAAAAGTGTTTTTTTAAAAAATAAAATAAAAAACAAAAAACCCCAAAAAACAAATAGGGTCTGTCTTGCAGCAAGCACTCTTCTCAGTGAATTAGGCTTAGCACCCCTAATCCTCAGAGCAAACTTATCACTTATCCGTGTTTTCTACTCTGCATGAATGGAGAAATGAAGTCTGAAAGAGGAAAAGTGAAATGTAGCAGAGTTTACCAAACTCCTTGGTGGTGAAGCTGAAAATCATCACCAAGCTTGCCTGGCTTCAGAGCCACTGTTCTCTCTCCCAGGCAGCTCTGAAGTATTTGTCTTCCTAAATCTATAGAGACCAGGGAATGGTGTAAGATATCTTAATATAGAAACAAAGGAAAAAGTGAGGCACGGAAATGAATCTGATGTTGAACTGTGTTTATTTTTCCAGGTTAAATGTGGAAATTCAGTGTTTAAACCTAGAGCACAAGACTAGCAGATATCCCCAGCCAGGCTGACTCTGTCTGCCTTGTAAAAGAGCTGAATTCATGAAGTCCTCACCCCCACCACTCCTGCTCATCCCACCCCACCCCCAAGAGGTTTTCCGTGCGTGCTCAGTCATTTCCATCATGTCTGACCCTTTGCAATCCCATGCACTGTAGCCCTCCAGGTTCTTCTGTCCATGGGATTCTCCAGGCAAGAATACTGGAGTGGGTTGTCATGTTGTCCTCCAGAGGATCTTTCCAACCCAGGGATCAAACCCAAGTCTCATGTCTCCTGCATTGGCAGGCAGGTTCTTTAACCACTAGGGCCATCTGGGAAGCCCCTCCCTGCCAAGAGGCTAATATTGTCCAAATCATTTCTGCTTTGTTGAAAGAGGGATGTGGGGCAGTGAGGGATGCAGAATCTTCTCCAAATGCCCTCAGGACTCCCTGGGAAAGTCATAGCAGGCTACTGTGTCCACCCATCAATCATTAATATCCAAAGGCCTTCTCAAAAATGGACTGGCTTGGCTTGAGTAGCTGAGAGCACACCGTACACTTATTTTTAGCCTTCTTTAATGTTTTCAGATGAGCGCAGCTCCGAAATAGAAAGGCTGACCCATTTCAGTGACATTTTCCCAAGGATGTCACAACACTGTGCTCATCTCCCCTTCAGCCCAGATCCAGTCCCAGTGTCCCCAAATTAAAGGCAAATGCCCCTCGGGAAGATCAATGGAAAGACAGTGGGGGAACTTGGTTTCATAACATGTCATCCACACAGTCCTACTTTCCACTTGATGAGCTTTCCTTGGCTTTAAAGTAACAAGAGCCACTAAAGACCACTAAATGAGTTCTGTGCATTGAATCTTCAGGGTCATACATTCAGTCCAGGAGAGAAATCGAGCACAGAGTAACAGATGAAGCCACGGAGAAGCCAGAAGCATGCTAAGAGAAGGTCTCATGTAGCATTTGTATTTTGTTTTCGACAAATGAGAGAGCTCAGAAGTGACACTTCCCCAAGTCTACTGAGCGGGTAAGTGACCACACCATTCTTTCTCAGTGGTTGTGGGATGGACAGGTACTTGGCAGGATCTGAAGGGCCAGACTTTCCTAATAAACGAACTGCAGTTGTATTTTACTTTCTTTCTCCCCCCCGCCCCTGCCCCCCGGCAACAGAAGACTAGAGTCGGACATTCTCCATGGCTGCTGCTGCTGTTTCGTCACAGTCATGTTCACCACTTTGCTACCCCATGGACTGTTGCCCCCCAGGCTCGTCTGTCCATGGGATTTCCCAGGCAAGAATACTGGAGTGGCTTGCCATTCCCTCCTCCAGGGGATATTCCCGACCCAGGGATCAAACCCAAGTCTGCTGCTTTGCAGGTGGATTCTTTACCACTGAACCACCTGGGAAGATTATTCTCTTTGATTTCTTCAACTCAATAGCTTGGTCATGTTTCCAAACTCATTAAGTGAAATGAAAGTGAAGTGAAGTCACGCACTCATGTTTGACTATTTGCGACCCCGTGGACTGTAACCCACCAGTCTCCTCCGTCCATGGGATTCTCCAGGCAAGAATACTGGAGTAAGTTGCCATTTCCTTCTCGAACTCATTAAATAGATATTAAATATCAAACTGGTTTACAAAACACTTCAAAGTCCCAACTCTTCTGTCTTGTAAGCATGTGTTATTTCATCTCCTGGGCCAGTTATACATGGTTGCTGATTCCTAGAACATTCTTGGGTGAATGTTCACCTTCCCTTTTCATAGCCAGTTTACTGCCTTAGAGAGTAAGGCATTTTCCCCATGTGGTGTCACAAAGTGGGGGAGGAGCTGAGACTGTGAAGTGGGTTTTGCCTTTCCTTTTCCCAGTGCACCCAGATATTGTTCCAGCCCTGGAATACAGCTAGTTCCTCCTCTGTATTCTGACTTCATTTCCGATGCCTTCATGGAATGAGAGCTGAGCTAGCTGACTGGAAACACCAGTCAGGGATCCCCTCGGGAGTGCTGTGTTTCTTTCTCTAAAACAAGGCACTAAGGGAGACAATAGATGCAGACTATAGTGGTGAATGTTCCCAGGAAGTCATTTTCTGCCTCAAAATAAAGAAATAAAAGGAAATTGATCTGTTAAAAAGTATGTTGTCAGGATTTGTTGCTGTTTCCTCATTTGCTTTTGCTCCCTCTTTCTGTTTATTTCACATCACACTGGCATTCGCTATTATACTGCTGTAGTGGACACTGAGTAACTAAAAATCATATGGGCTGGTATAGGAACCAGAAAGAATCTGTGAACAACAAATTTGCTGTACCAGTGACTTGGGAGAAATAGTCACCCCATCCTCCCAAATGCAGAAGATGTTAACCACACTCTTAAAGGGACTGACTGATCCGATACTCTGTACGTTTGGGGCCCATCAGCCTCTCCCAGCACTGGGAGCAATTGTGAGGACATAAATGCTCTTTGCTGTTGAAAATCATCTAAAAGGGCTTCAGCATTATGATCACCTTGGACGTGGGTCCCAGTCTTTAGGCTATTCTTTTGCACTGTGTGCTTGGGCTGGGTGGGTGATCTCTCTCTTCCTCTGTTGCCTGGATTAAACAAATGCAACTAGAGTGGGCTTTCAGACTCATCTGATCCAAGTTTCTTAATTTTGATGAGAGGAAACTGAAGCTCAGAGAGAAGAGAGCTTCTCAAAGTTCCCCCAGCTGCCTGGCCCGTGTAAGAGTTGTTCCAGAGGCTGGACTTCTGCCTCTCACCTCCCCCCTTTCCTACTACCCACTACTGCTGGCACCAAGCTAGTGATGTTCCTAGTGGCTCAGATGGTAAAGAAACTGCCTGCAATGCAGGAGACCTGGGTTCGATTCCTGGGCCAGGAAGATCCCCCGGAGAAGAAAAAGGCTACCCACTTCAGTATTCATGCCTGGAGAATTCCATGAACAGATAGCCTGGTGGGCTACAGTTGATAAGTTCACAAAAGGGTCAGACACGGCTGAGCAACTAACACTTTCTTCTTCTTTTTCCATTAATTCTGGGTCAACAGAGGAAAATTGATTCAATCTTTTCCTAATGGCAACCTGAGCCATAATGATTTGAAATCTATTTTAGCACCTTCTTGAAATTAAAAGCCTGGTATGCCTAATATTTTCTTTTTTATACACAGCGCTCACCCAACATGTAAGTGAAGGCTCTTTTGGATAGAAGCACCAGAAGAGGACTCTAGAGATAAAGAAAAAATAAAGGGAATTCTGGGATGATTATGGAGGTGAACAGTGATCAGAAGAAAGGGGTTAAAAATTGTATCTCTGTGGCACAACTGCTGAGCCTGCACACTCTGGAGCCCAAGCACTACAAGTAGACTCTGTGCACCTCAGCAGAAGATCCAGAATGTCACAGCTAGAATCCTGCATGTCCCAACTAAGACCCGAGGTAGCCAAAGAAATCAATAGTTTTCAAAAATTATATCTCATGAAAGAGTTTGACTTCAGAGAATGCAGAGAAAGGACTGTGACTATCACCCTCCAATCAGCATCCCCAGGAGAAGGAACAGGAAAGGATTAACTGGAGTCAGTCCATACCTGGATCAGTAAGGCATAGACACAGGACAGGGACGGTGCTCACATGAGGCTCCTGGAGACTGCACAGCACATCATCTGTCTCAGCTCCACACACTCTCAACAGTCATGATGACCCCATGTCAGGAAGTCCTTCCAGGGTCATTCACTATCTGTATCCTTCATGTGTAAGCCTCGGTGAGATACTTAGATCCTCAGGTTCTAGGAGTTGAGGGAATTTAAAGAACAAGAAATGCCCTTCTGTGCATCACAAAGATTCTCCAGCGAGAATCTTGGGAGACCTGGAAGCTTTAATTTGTCTGCTACTCTGGAAACTGAAGCAGAAATTTGGGAAAGGAATGATCCTGAGAAGACAAACACCAAGTCATGATTTTGAGCAGATTCAAAGAAATCTGAAAGGCCTTCTCCTCTTTAGAAATGGCCCTGCTAATAAGTCATTAGCAGGTAGATGTTTCAGAGATAGTAAGATCACTATGCCTGGTGCCATTGCTGCTCGGGTGTTATCATGCAAAGTGGCTGCTGTAATCTAGACTAAACTTGTCTTCACTGAACTTTCATTCATTGATCCTAATCCTCTCTCCTGAATCGTATAGGACATCTAATCCTTTTTCCAGAAGACTGTCTTCCCCTGGTACTACTTGTAAACAGAGTGCTGTGTGTGGCTGGTGTCATCAATATGCAAATAGTCTATTAAGTGCCCTTAGTTCTTTTTTTTCCATCACTTAAAAGAGTAAATAGTCTTATGTGAAATGATTATGTATCATTCAACTGTTCACAAAAAAGTATCTCATCCTTCATTCCAGTCTATCAACTTTGAAGTTACCAAATATTATAAATTAAACAATTCCAAGGAAAATTGCACAATAGTATGTGAGATAAAAGAAAAAAAGGATTAAAGCTGTAAACAGTTATAAGCAGGATTCCAACCACCCACCACTTCACTCCACAGTCCGGGTATCACCACCCTAATAAAAAATTTTTGCAACCAGCATCACAAGGATCTCTTTAACGCTGCGTATTTCAGAGAGGGAGACAAGCAATGATTAAGCATTTTCTTTTAGATGCAACTTAATGAAGACATGAAAGCAGATTTCCTCCTGAGCAAAATTGGATCTAATAGCACATGATTCCACTCTTATCTATACCTCCCCATCAAAAGATGTTCCTAAACCAGAAAAAAATGATAAAGACAAAGAACCAGATTTTCTTAAATCTACAAAGTTTCTATATTTCCGAAACCATGATTTTCCCCAATTTTAAGTAAATATAACAGCACTTAATACTATAAAATATTCAATTTGCAGCTAATAAAAATTTTAATAAAACAAAAGATGCCTGAATAAAACTATCTTAAAATTGAAAGTACATTATCTTATTAGAGAAAAACAACTTTTATTTGTTTGTTCTATTCTTATGCATCTTTAATTTCCTCTGAGTAATACTGAATTAACTAACCATTCAAAAATCATATTCCTGGAACAATGACAATTGTATTTTTTTTAGATTTAACGCGAAGTGCATATTTCCATTTTCTTGCTTTGCTTTGTGCTTTACCTCAGTCCTTTCTAAATTCTCTGAGGTACTGAGGTTTATTGTTTAGTTGCTAAGTCATGTCCAACTCTCAGCAACTCCATGGATTGCAGCATGCAAGCTCCTCTGTCCTCCACTGTCTCCCAGAGTTTGCTCAGATTCCTGTCCATTGAGTCAGTGATGCCATCCAACCATCTCACCCTCAGTTTCCCACTTCTCTTTTTGCCTTCAATCTTTCCCATTATCAGGGTCTTTTCCAGTGAGTTGGTTTTTCGCATCAGGAAGCCAAAGTATTGGAGCTTCAGCTTCAGCATCAGTTCTTCTAATGATTATTCAGAGTTGATATCCTTTAGGATTGACTGGTTTGATCTCCTTGCAGTCCAAGGGACTCTCAAGAGTCTTCTCAAGCACCACAGTTCCAGTTGCCCTCTTGAATTAGGTACTCAGTTGCCCTCTGCTTATTCCTAATCTGCCGACTTTAGCATTCTTGCCAAAAGCATCTCAAAAGAAGGTGCTGAAATCACAGATATTCTTCATGACTGATAACCTCTCCCCGGGTATTTTTTCATTACCTAGAGTTCTTGGGGAGTATGGCTAAGACTAATGTCCCTCAAAGCTTCCCACAGTGCCCGTCACAGAATATATAATCATGGTCATTTAACAGATTCATGCAATAGAGGGTGAAAGGCTGTGACATTGTCCCAGAGAACTGAGCATCGGTCAGGTATCACCCATGCTCTTGTCAAGGGTACCTCTCATATCTATCACTTCTGTTTCTTGCAAACCCATCCAGGGAATAAAACTAAGTCTCTTTCCATATCTTACTGAAGAATGTTCTTCTATAGAGCAGCAAGAGCTCTGGTTAAATGTTAGATGGGACCTCAGTTATGGAAGTTCCAAGAATCACAATGTAAAACAGCTTCTTGCTAGATTAATTTTGACACTTTTATGTACAATGGGAATTTCAATGTGAATTTTACGCAAGGCTGTATTATCCACTGTTTTCCCCAAATTGAATATTCCTTGGAATTTCTTGATTTTAAGAAAAGTAAGAAAGATTAAATTCTCCTCTGCTTATAGGCACTTTGATGAGATGTTTTATAGTTAAAGCTAATGACCCTTCAATATTTCTGCAGTAAAACAGTCACTGAATTAAAAAGGCAAGAATGATGTCTTTGATCTATAAATTAGTAACTGTCATTTAAGGAAGACATGGCCTGACAGATTTACACTTATGAAAAGTGTTCATTATCCCCAAAGTGACAGGACAAGAGATCTTCTGGTGATCTGTGGGTAATCAATTTCAAAAATAATACCACAAAGAATACATCATGATGAAATAATGCAGCGAGCCCATGAATGAAAACACATGTTATATACAGTGTTTGTCCAAAAGCACACGCAACATCTACTATACTGGCCTCCCTGACCTTCTTCCACTGCCAGTGCTGAAGGGTTGATGGGAATAACTAGAGATGCTCTTGTTTTGGTTAGACAAATACAAATAAAGCAAACCACATCATTTTCTGCACTGAGATTATTCAGGTCACATTCTTTGTTTTCATGTTACCATGCATGTTGTGACTATTTCAAATTATGCTCAGAGTACATGAAGAGGAAAGAGCAACAATGACATAAAATCAGTACGACTAAATAAAAATCCCTGGATTATATATATATATATATATATCCCAAGGCTCAATTGTAAAGAATCTGTCTGCCAGTGCCGGAGTCACAGGAGACATGGGTTGATCCCTGGGTCAAGAAGATCCCCTAAAGAAGCAAATAGCAACCCACTCCAGTATTCTTGCTGGAGACTCCCATGGACAGGGGAGCCTGGTGGGCTACAGTCTGTGGGATTGCAGAGTTGGACATGACTGAACGACTGAGCGCATGTATATACACACATATATGTGCGTGTGTTTCTCATATGTATGAAAAACCCAGCTTCGACATCTGCTCAGCACTTAATGTCAGAGTTCAGAAAGTGTGAGCTATTCTATAGCCTTAAAACCTCCAATCTCCAAATTCTATTTTCCTGGGACAGAAATATCAGTTTGCAATTGTCTCCTTTTCCTTTGCTCCTTGTGAAAGGAAGCTATGAAAACCACCAGGTGGGGAAAATAGGAAGCGAGAGCCTGGGTTCTCATCAAGGTCTCCCAGGAGAGCAAAGGGTGGGAACAGGGCCACAGGTGATCTCCCAGGGGAGAAACACCACAAGTACTCAACTTACTTGGAGGAGAGGGCATCCCCAAGGATGTTTTACACTTTCTCAGGAAAACTTACATTTCTTCACAGCCTGTCTTCTGTCTGCTTCTCAGTCTTATCTCCTGTCCACCTTCTCCCCTCATCCACACTCTAGACACACTGAGTTACTTGGGGATTCCAAATTCCCTCATGTATATTGTTCTGTCAGTTGCGGTTGCTCCCTCCCACCTTCCACCTCTGAGTTCATTTCTACTTATCCTCAGCTTTCTTTATGGTCCAGCTCTCACATCCATAATGTGACTGCTGGAAAAACCAAAGCTTTGACTAGACAGACCTTTGTCGGCAAAGTAACCGCTCTGCTATTTAATATGCTGTCTAGGTTGATCGTAGCTTTTCTTTTCAAGGAGCAAGTGTCTTTTAATTTCATGGCTGCAGTCACCATCTGCAGTGATTTTGGAGCCCAGAAAAATAAAGTCTGTCACAGTTTCCATTGTTTCCCCATCTATTTGCCATGAAGTGATGGGACCGGATGCCATGTTTTCTGAATGCTTTTTTTGTTTTGTTTTTCAATTCTTTGTTTTCTGAATGTTGAGTTGTAAGACAACTTTTTCACTCTCCTCTTTCACTTTCATCAAGAGGCTCTTCAGTTCCTCTTTGCTTTCTGCAGTAAGGATGGTGCCATCTGCATATCTGAGGTTATTGATATTTCTCCCAGCAATCTTGATTCCAGCTTGTGCTTCAACCAGTCAAGCATTTCACATGATGTACTCTGCATATAAGTTAAATAACAGGGTGACAATATACAGCCTTGATGTACTCCTTTCCCAATTTGGAACCAGTCCATTGTTTCATGTCCAGTTCTAATTGTTGCTTCTTGACGTGCATACAAATTTCTCAGGAGGCAGGTAAGGTGGTCTGGTATTCCCATCTCTTCAAGAATTATCCAAAGTTTGTTGTCATTCACACAGTCAAAGGCTTTGACTCTGGACTGCAAGGAGATCAAACCAGTCCATCCTAAAGGAAATCAGTCCTGAATATTCATTTGAAGGACTGATGCTGAAGCTGAATTTCCAATACTTTGTCTACCTGATGTGAAGAACTGACTCATTGGAAAAGTCCTTGGTGCTGGGCAAGATTGAAGGCAGGAGGAGAAGGGGATGACAGAGGATGAGATGGTTGGATGGTATCACCGACTCAGTGGGCATGAGTTTGAGCAAGCTCCGGGAGTTGGTGATGGACAAGGAGGCCTGGCATGCTGAGTTTATAGGGCTGCATGTGTCCAAAGAGTTGGACACGACTGAGTGACTGAACTTATTGACTGACTGTCTATCCTTCAGAGCTTGGCATAGGTATTTCTTGTTAAAAGCTCTTCCTGACCCTTAAACAGAGTTCCCTGACCCTCCTCTTCACTTCTATAGCAAGAAATAAACAGGGATGAAAAAAGTCCGAAGGAATCCAGTTTTTACTGACTGAGCACCTAACATGGTGTAGAGTTAGTTGCTCAGTCGTGTTCAACTCTTTGTGATTCCATGTACTGTTGCCTGCCAGGTTCCTCTGTCCATTAAATTCTCCAGGCACGAATACTGGAGTGAGTACCCATTCCCTTCTCCAGGGGATCTTCCTGGCCCAGGGATCAAACCTGAGTCTCCAGCATTGCAGGCAAATCCTTTACCATCAGGGCCACCTGGGAAGCATGATGTAAGAACTGGTCTTTTCAGTTTAAATGTACTGGGCAGGACTAGAATACATCACTGTCTTGCTACCAGGAAGTACTTTTTCTGAAAGACCAGAGTTTTATGCTTTCTTCCTCAGTTGTATCAAGTGGATAGTAAAAGCTATACCACAGAAACATAAGAGCCAGTAGCAAGCATACCTAGCTGATCACAGGATCCCTAAAAATGGAGGCATGACCTCAGAACTTCTCTGCTGCCTAATCAGAGTTAGACAATTGTTACTGGCACTGGCTGTCCCAGTGGAACTGTCCATTGATCCTCATTTATCTGTCCAACCTGTGCCCAACCTTTTCTCCAAGACCTATTTCCATATTTGCAGCTACCTGCCTGAAGTGACAAACGATCAAGAACAGAAGTTACCACCCCATTACAGTTCAGTTAAGTAGACCAATGTTTACTCAGTGCAGATGACACAGAGGTGAGTGAGACGCTGCCGTATTGTGGTACCTTATTGCTTCAAAGTGTGGTCCCTGGGCCAGCACTACTGACATCACTTGGTAGAAATGCAGATTCCCGGGCCTCACCCCAGACCTAATGAATCAGAATCCACATTTAAACAGGACCCTCAGAAGATTCTTACCCAAAATGAAGGGAAAAGGATGTATTTAGTCCTCAAATTCACGAACGGCTGTCTAGGGAGCCAAAGCAGTCTATGGTGGGTCAGGGCTGTTCTCTTTGGATCTGCTTCGTGCCTTGTCAATACTAGTGATAAACGCTTCTCTTGCTTTTTACATACCTAACTCACAGTTTATTCTGACTACTGACGCTGAACATTTCTATGGCTTCCTTGGTCCCTCCACTGACTCATGACTGATCTGTAACAGGTAGACAGGTGAGCCATATTAGCAACTTAAGACTTCCCAGGTGGCTCTAGTGGTCAAGAACCCACCTGCTAATGCAGGAGACTTGAGACATGGGTTTGATCCCTGGGTCGAAGATCCCCTGGAGGAGGGCATGGCAACCCACTCCAGTATTCTTACCTGGAATATCCCATGGACAGAGGAGCCTGGCAGGCTACAGTCCATAGGGCCGTAAAGAGTCGGACATGACTGAACTTACTTAGCACGCATGCATAAGCAACTTATTTTCACACCAATTAGCTTGTAAAAGGGTAGTAAGGTAAAGACAATGGTGGCAGCCCATTCTTCAAGGGTGCTGGTACATTTAGTCTGTTGGATGGATACACAGCTGTTATTATAACAGAATGGTTGGCAGATAACATTCTAGCTGGCACTAAAAACAAATAATAGGCTTCCTTTTCTAAACTGCTCAGGAAACTGAGCTCCTTTGAGTTCTTCTGGACTGTTCTTCTGTTCTCTCTCTCTCCCTCCCTCCCTCTGCTTGCCTGCTTCCCTCCCCACCTGTAAACTGATCATTAAAGCATATGGCATATGGGTGGACCTGACCCTGGCACTTCAGCCTCACAAAATGGCCCCACTTCCCTTTCTGGGTAGTTCAGCCAAGTCTACCACTGTGCAAGCAAGCCCTCTTTCTTTCTCCATGACCTCAATCTCAGAGTCTCCAATTTGAAATGTGTTTCAAGTAAATAACAGTCTGTTTTCTTCAAGGTTCTTTCCAGTTTGGTGAGAAACTTTGGTGAGACTTTGGTTAGACTCAGTGGGACTCTTTGATTTAGGGAGGAGGCAAGCACCAGTGATTTTGTTTCATGGAATGCTCGCTGTTGAAAGGAGACACAATGAAATTAGGTAACTCTTTTCCTGTGATCACCACCAGGGCTTTTTGGAGGTATCATGGATCAAATAGAAGAATAGAAGTGATATAAAGCCTGGACATGCTCGCGAGGCGGTGACAAGACCTCCAAGATTGCTGCGGCAGGCACACAAAGGGAGTCCAGATGGCATCCAGGACAGTGTCATTCCTGTGGGCTGGTGGTTAGAAAATACATCCCACAGGAAGCGATTGGGAATAATAATACTTTAATGACTTATGAGTTTATATATAAACCTGACTGTGCTGCGGTAAAAATAGCATTCAGATAAATCAATTTTTTATGGAAAATGTAACTAAAACAGATGATTCTTTTCCTGGAGATTGAATTTCTCCCAATTAAGATGCTTATTTCCATGTTGGGGTGTGGGGAGTCTTTCTTTCAAGATTAATGAGTAAAGTAAAATATGCAGAGGAAGAAGCCCACCCTGGGAAAACATAGCTGGATGTGAACACAGTTAATTTAACCTGAAAGTTATATCCAGAATTTCCTTCCAAAATTTCACCCCAGGATCTTTTACACTGAACTTGCCCACCCCTGCAGTCATTTCCACCCTCTCCTGCTTTCCAAGAGTGGAGTCTTGCCTCTTCCATCGCCTCCTTTCTCTCTCATGAATAATTTCCTCCTCGCGAGAAAACCATGCCAAAAAGCCTTCATTATTTCCATGACATTGCTTCTTCATGTTCTATTGTAGTTTTCATTTCTCCCTGGGGACTGCACCGCCCAATTCCTGAACTGCTCTGTGTTTTTCAGTGCGTGAGTTAGCAATGCTTTTTTAGAAGAACTTAAAGCTTTCCTCTTAAATCAACAAATTCACATTACCCAGCTCATAAAGCATCACAAACACCAGAGGCATTTTACCTGGGATCTGAGTACGCACAGAGATCCCGGACTTTTCTCATTGGTAAACGATGAAAATTGTTAGCAAGTAATGGGGAAATTTTGATGTCATGGTTCAGAATTTGAACTCTGATTCTTGACAGAACCTGGTTCAAATCCTGGATTCAGTTTCTAACTGTAGGGATTTAGTAAACTACTTAACAGCTTTAAATCTCAGGACCATCATCTGAAAATGTAAATAAGAAGAGAATCTACTTAAAAGCTTGTGGCAAAGATTAAATGAGATGATTTTTCCTACAAAATGATTATCATTGATTGAAACTTAGAAATTTTTCAATAAATGTGAGTGCTGACGTCAGAGGAAGATTGCTGGGTGACAGATGGTGTAGACTAAGATCCTAGGCACCAGTTTTTAAACCAAGTAGATTTTATTCTCATCTTTGTGGCCTTTTGTAAGTAGATTAGAACCCCAGTTAACTTACAGAAAAGATACACAGTAATTCCTCGGTATCTACAGAGGATAGACTCCAGAACCTCCGTGGATAACAAAATCCATGAATGTTCAAGTTCTTTACATAAAATGGAGTGGTCATATGACCTTCACACATCCTTGTATACTTTAAATCATCTCTAGACTACTTATGATACCTGCAGCTGCTGCTAAGTCGCTTCAGTCGTGTCCGACTCTGTGTGACCCCATAGACGGCAGCCCACCAGGCTCCCCGTCCCTGGGATTCTCCAGGCAATAACACTGGAGTGGGTTGCCATTTCCTTCTCCAATGCATGAAAGTGAAAAGTGAACGTGAAGTCACACAGTCATATCCAACTCTTAGCCACCCCATGGACTGCAGTCTACCAGGCTCCTCTGTCCATGGGATTTTCTAGGCAAGAGTACTGGAGTGGGGTGCCATTGCCTTCTCTGTATGATACCTAATACTATGCAGATGTTCTGAAAACAGTGTGCAGCACATTCAAATTTTGCTTTTTTGACGCTTTCTGGAATTTAAAAAATACATATTTACTTTTGGCTGCCCTAGGTGTCTGTTCCTTTTCACAGGCTTTTTATAGCTGTGGCAGCAGGGCCTACTCTTGGTTGTGGTGCATGAGTTTCTTGTTGCAGCGGCTTCTCTTGTTGGTGGAGCGTGAGTTCTAGGGTGCTCGGGCTCAGTAGTTGTGGCCCACCAGTTTAGTTGCTCTGAGGCACGTGAATCTTCCCGGACCAGGGATCAAACCCATGCCCCCACACTGGCAGACAGATTCTTATCCACTGCACCACCAGGGAGGTCCTGAAATTTTTTAAAAAATATTTTAGACCCTTGGTTTGTTGAATCTGCAGATACAGAACCCATATATATGGAAGGCTGTCTATAATAAGAACTCTGTCATGTTTTTTAAGCTTGAGAGAAGCACCGCATATTAGGTGTTTAAATCATGATTTCATTATGTTTTGTTGCATCTACTCATGAGTCACAAAGCAGAGAATAGAAGATAATCTCAAAAATATATCCAAAATAAAACCATGAGGTTAATAATTGTGGTCCTTGTGCTGTATTTGGAGCAGAAAATAGTAAAGTTGTGGAAGTACTCTATACAGAAATGCACACGGTACTTTCCTGTACTACGATTAGATGATGATCAAAATTTGACATCAGGTTTCCCAATGGCCAAACACACAAAAAATGCATAATCAAGTACAGAATCTGAAATGTCCATAAGGTAAAAACAGAGGACATATACAGAACAAAAAGAGTTGTTCGTTAGCTCACTTTTCTTCCTAACATGAAAGGTAACTGACTTTTTGTCTCCCTTTGTTTGTTTTATTTTGTTCTCCTTTTGAGTCTCACGGCTGGGTCACAACCACGTTACGTGATACTGTTGGAATCCTGTTGGTCCCTTAAGGTGAAGGGTATCACAGAGTCTCTCCAGCAGAAGTAAATTATCCTCAGAATGAAGAAGAGCTTCATTTTCCAGCTGGCGGGCAGCTGGTGTGCACGCTGGACTTTTTGATGAATGGAGTCATTACATTATCTGTCTCCTGTATTCTAGACCACCCAGCACCTTCTTGGCGTTGTCTCTGGATGAGAATAATGGCCCCTTTGTTAGGCTCGCCAAGGCAGTGCTTCTGCAATGTGACCCACTGAAGAACAGTTTCTGGCCTGAACAATTTCCTCTCTGAGAGTGTGGCCTTTTTTGAGCAAGGGAGGCTGTCTGGAAACTGGAAAACACCCTGTTCACCAAACGCATTCAGTGACCATTTAGAGCCTTACCTCTTTGCTCCACTCCCACCATCATACTCTTCATCATTGACATTCTCAACATCACTCACGTGGATACCATCTTGAGGACTTTCTGTAGGCCAAATCAACTACATAAATTATCTCAGCTAATTTGATCAAGTCTAAGTGGTCTAATTTGTATTTTATATATGAGACGGCCGAGAACCGTAGGTAAAATAATCTAATCCAGAACACAGCAAGAAAGTTGCAGAATAGGAGTTTCTATTCCAATTCTAAAGTCCACAATCTTACTAGTAAACAATAATCATCCCATAAACAATAGTGCAGCAAGGAGCTCAGAAATCAGGAATCTCAAATATGCTTATTCATTTAGTCCACACATATTTATTGTCTACCTACAATGGACAAAATACTAATTTGAGCAATGGAGTGAGCAAGACATAAAAATTCCTGTCTTTTGGAACTTATATTCTTAAGATAGAGACAGACTGTGAATAATTCACTTGGTTTGAGGTCAATTAAAAACTTATGTTTTTTCATTTTGTTTCATAGTTCAGGGTTTTCTGCACAGATTTTCAGATCAGTTTTTTTAAACTATAGTAGTATAAATGTGCTAGGAAATTTATTCCATGCTAATGCTACATTATAAACATTAACCATGAATTTGCTAACTTTAAATGATTCTTTAACAAAGACTCAAGTGTGCTAGTGCTACTTTTTCCCCAAAATATAACCAAAATCTTTTCCTAGGATTATTTCACTAAGCATTCTAGAACCACAGAGACTGAGAAAAACAAGGCCATCAATTCCTCTTTGTGAATTGAGATAGAATATTTTTCAAGTTAGTTTAATGTATAAATCCATGGGGGGAGAAAAAGTGAAAGCCTTCACTAAGTAGTTTAGCATCCTAGCATGCTGATTTTTGTGAGCAGTAGCAAACTGGTGAAGATAAATTACCTATTTTTTAAAAAGTTGTAGGATCCTTCAATTTGCTAAAAACAAGAAATGGCAATTTGTGAGGTTCATTGCATTGCTGCAGAAAATATATGCAAATTTTTTATTTGAAATTTTTGTTCCTTGATGTCTTTGGTCTACTTTGTATGCCATTTCTTTTTTGGTAGATGATCATTTGTAATTTAGACCTGCTTCATCTAATCATAGTTGTTTTTTTTCCTCCAAGATTTCATTATTGAAAAATGACTTGCATTATAAATGTTTAAATTGGTTAATTGGACTAAAATATATTCTTAGTATGAAGTACATAGACACTGTGATGCTTTTTCCGACATTGATAGCTTCACAGATTTGCTGTTAAATTTGCACAGGCCTAATCATTGGATGTAGCTCAAATACTTTTGTTTATTTTTGTCCAGTTACCATAGTTGGCAATCCCTATTTTTCTTTCTGCCTAAAGGTTCGAGATTCCTTCTCTATCAAGTTCAATTTCATTACAGAGTATAGAAAATTGAAAGCACTTGTGAAGTAACCTTTATTCAGAATACTTCAGGATTTATAAGTTTTTATATTCTGATCTAAACTTTTATTGTGGTCTGTTGCATGTCTCATTCAACATTTTACCTAATTCATTCATACTTTCAGAGACCTTCTAAAAAATTCAAACTCACAGCAACAGGATCTCTATTTTGCATTCTCTAATTTAAAAGAGGGTTTATTAAATTAAATAATTGATATGGCAAATAAATTGGTATAAAAAAGTATGGGAACAAACACAGCTAAATTGGTAAGCATTGATTTAACTTGTTAAGAGGGTGTTGTTTTGGTAGAATGTGCCAAGTGACAGTGAAAGTCACTCAGTTGTGTCTGATTCTTTATGACCCTGTGGACTACACAGTCCATGGAATTCTCCAGGCCAGAATACTGGAGGATATTTCCCTTCTTCAGGGTATCTTCCCAACCCAGGGATCAAACCCAGGTTTCCCACATTGCAGGCGGATTCTTTACCAGCTGAGCCACAAGGGAAGCCCAAGAATACTGAACTGGGTAGCCTAGGGCAAGCATCAATCCTGCAAATCAGTTAAATGAGAGTAAAGAGAGTTTATATTGTATTATTGACAATTGAGGTATTGGCAAATGATATGCATTTTTTAAATGTTATAACTTTGGACTGATTTTCTGAAATATTAATAAGATTTTTTGTCATTAGTATCTTTAGTAGCCATTTGTATTTTCTTCTTCTATAGATTGTCTATTCAAATCTTTCATTCATTTTCATTGTAATGCTAATTTCCTTTTTTCTCATCACGTTATAAAAGCTTTTGCACACAATGTCATATATGTTGCAACTTATTTTTCAAACTTCTTTTACTTTAACCTCAATTATAGTGTTTTTGCTATTCAGCGGTTTGAAATTTTAATATGTTTCAATATACCATATTTCTTCTTATACTTTTTGGGATTGAAATAGAGTTAGAAACGTCTTCCAAACCCTAAATATAAAATGCTCACCAATATTTTCTTCTAGCACATTTATCGGAGAAGGCAATGGCAACCCACTCCAGTACTCTTACCTGGAAAATCCCATGGACGAAGGAGCCAGGTAGGCTGCAGTCCATGGGGTCGAGAAGAGTTGGACACGACTGAGCAACTTCACTTTCACTTTTCGCTTTCATGCATTGGAGAAGGAAATGGCAACCCACTCCAGTGTTCTTGCCTGGAGAATCCCAGGGACGGGGGAGCCTGGTGGGCTGCCGTCTATGGGGTCGCACAGAGTCGGACATGACTGAATCGACTTAGTAGTAGTAGTAGTAGCACATTTATAGTATGATTTTTGTAATGAACTTAACTAAAGGCTAAATGTATTATGTTGATTAAAAGTGAGTCAGGGACAAATGTCTATCTCTCCTCCACCCCCTTTCCATGGCCAGTTAGTTGACTCTGGGATATTTACAGGTTAGCTGTTTGTAGTATTGCCTTTATGGCATACTCTACTCCATCATCTACATGTGAACATTTCCTGATTTCATTTTTTATTTCATTGAGTTGTTCATGAACTGCTGTCCCAATATGAAGGATTGTTCATTACAAAAGTATTATATAAAGTTAAATATTTGATAAGGCTGGTCTTCCATTCTTACTTTCCCAAAACTGTGCTAATGTTTTAATAAGCTTATTCTTCCTAAGGAATTGAAAAGATATTTCTTTATTTCATTAAAATTCTTGTTTCTATTAAGTAGAATACATAGATTTCTTTAGAGACAACTAGTGCCTTTATGATGTCATGATTTTCTATTCAAGTACAGTGTATTCAGATCTTACTTACATCTGCCTGAAGAGTTTTATAATTTTGTTCATATAAGCTATAAATATTTGGAGTTAAGCCAGTATCTATCTATATCATATTTTTAATGTTTTGAATGGGTAATTTTCATCATATTTACTGTGTAATTATTATTACTATACCTGAAAGCTATTAATCTGTAAATATTTTGATACCAGAAAATTATAATTATGAAAAGTTCGTAAAATAGTTTCAGTTGAATTTCTTAGATTTCTAAATTGACAGTCTTCTATCTGAAAATAATGATTACTTTGTCTCCTGTTTGCCAGTATTTATAATTCTTAATTTTGTTTATTTAATCACTTATTTTTACCTTGCTTCAGTCTTGAAAATTACAAGTAAAGAAAATATAAATAAATAAAACATAATCAAGGGTAAAAGGCCGGTGTGAAGATAAGTCACTAGAGATCCAACATCCTGTTACCCAAAATCGGAAAGAAATGATGGAACAAAATGAAAACACATATTCTAAAGGTAAATAAGGTTTCCTGAAATAAGAGATCTGAATCCCACCACATCTACTTCCCCCACCCAAGCTGAGAATACTTCTCCATCCCATTAACTTTGAGGTTGACCACAGGACTTGCTTTGGCCAGTGGAATACGAATGCTATCCTAGGGCAAGGTCTAAGGACACATCACTAGTTTGATGATTCGGATCTCCTTCATAAGAAGATGCTTCTGGTATCTAGACTCCTTTAGCCTGGGCTCCAGAATGAAGACACCTGTAACACATTTCCCAGCAGAGGGCCAGGAGATGAACCTAAGCCATCAGAGCACAGCTGTATGTATGGAGTATGTAAAGAAGCTTCAAACCTAGTTGCTGATCAGAGAGTGAAAAATGAATGTTTTTATTTGTGTAAGATATTGCTAGATTTTACAGTATCATCATAGTAAAAACTAACATAAACAGTATTGCAGGAAAAAAGAAAACAGATCAAGGAATATCTGATGAAGTTAGCAAAATACCAGAATTCAGAATTCAATTTCTAGGCTTACTAAAAAAAGGAAACTAAATTTTTATGGTTCAGACATTGCCTCAGCAATATTAGAAACCAGTGGAAAATTTTTTTTTAATTCTACAGAGATTGGAAAGGGAGGTGGTATAACCCAAAATTTTGCTATAACCAGCAAAGTCACTGTGCATGAAGAGAAAAACAATGAAATGATTCTCATGATAAAAGATCTTAAAAACCAAAACATCTGTGATCTTGAAAAATGTACTTGAAATAAGAATCAAAATAAAGATGTCATAAGTGAGGAATTTATGGTTTATGAAGAGAGGTAGTGAATATGGAATCAATTTAAACATGGTATCATGTCAGAATAGATATTTTCAAAAGAAAAAACTACTTAATATAAAATTATAGTTATTGAACTACTACTGTTGCTGTTCTCGTTTATTCCTTAGTTTCAGCTTAATTTGCATAAAATTCTGTTCTCTGTTCTCTTTCTTTTTTTCTCTTTCTTCCTTTCTTTTCCCCTTCCTTCCTTTTCCTCTTCCTCTCTCCCCCTTCCTCCATCCCTTCCTTTCTTTGTTTCTTCTTTTCATTTTAAGATTTCCAAAGAGAACTTAAGAAACATTTACTTAGTTCCCCAAATACACTGAATAATTGAAATAATGTTTTCCTAGATTGCATGTGGATATTCTTCGCTATTGCCTTTCCATATAACAAGTATTTTTAATTTTTAAAGTGGCTTATTTCTTTTTAATTGAACAACTTGAAACTAATATCCAATCTTTCAATTTCTACTTTGTCATCTAAATTTTACATAGATACACAGTACAAGATGTGAGATTTCATTAACAGTTAAATGAGACAGTATGTTAAAGTGCTAGTAATGAAGGAGTTGGATAAACTGGCTGGTGAATCTCCTCACTTAACAAAATCAATACAGGGTCCCTCCCAGACATGCGAAAGCTCCTACTAAGCATTTCATGACTCACCAGACCGTATTTCCTAGAGAAGTGGGACACCGTCTGGTTATTTTTGTATGTTTAAGCCTCAAATTGGGCTTTCCCTGGTGGCTCAGAGGTTAAAGCGTCTGCCTGCAATGCGGGAGACCTGGGTTCGATCCCTGGGTCAGGAAGATCCCCTGGAGAAGAAAATGGCAACCCACTCCAGTATTCTTGCGTGGAGAATCCCATGGACAGAGGAGCCTGGGCTACAGTCCACGGGGTCACAAAGAGTCGGACACAACTGAGCGAATTAACTTTTCAAGCCTAGAATTGTGCCTAACTCATAACCACCACCCAGATCTGTGTTGAATACAAGTGGAAAGAGATTTAGAGAATCCCTTCCACACACACTCAAAAGGAGAGTTTGCTCAGAAAGTGTATTTCTGGCCGACATTTGTTTCAAATTAGTCTCTCAGCAAGGCTGTTCAGCTGTCTAATCAGTGAGGATGCAGAAGGTCAAGTCTTCCTTGCTATCATGAACTACCCTGTCCAACAGTTCCCAGCATGGGATGGTCTTTCTGGAAAATATTTAGGAAGGGGCTTTTCTTAGTGATCTCCATAAACATATTTGGAACATTTAATATGTGGCTGACACCACGCTAGACATTTTCATGGCAATTATCTCATTTAACCTCCTTTACAACTTATAAGTTGGATATTATCAACTGTATTTTGCAGATGAGAAAGGAACGTATTGAGTGGTTTGCCCATAGCTAATACGTGTCAGAGTACAAGATTTGAACCCCCAGTCTTTCTCACTCCACGTCTAGTTCTCGTCCCATTATGTTCCAGCTGCCTCATAAAGGACAACTGAGGAAAATGCAAGCTTTATGTTTCCTTTTCTTTCCCCTGCCCTTTCAACATGGTTCATACAATGGAATGGAATTTCAAAAAAAGATAGAAATAAATTCTTTTCTTTGGAATTCCTTGTCCTTTGGAGTCGTTCCCAGTTCTTATGTGAACCGTGGTTCAACTTCTACATCCTCTCTCTGACCCTAACATCCTCTCAGATTCCTTTTCCAAGAATCCTCTCCCGCCCCATGTGATGAATCACCTGGTTTGCCTCGAGACAGAGAACAATAGCCTCTAACCAACTCATCATCATCCGGGCTAAAGCTCTCCAGCTATCCGTATATCCAGCCTTGCATATCTTGTTGGCACAATCACACCTAGAAAAGTAGTGGCGCTTCAAGTTTTTCCTTTAATACATAGAGCATCCAGCAGAAGTTTAAATAAAGTGGTTGTGCTTGCCTTTATTCATTTAATCATTCATTTATTTATTTACTGTGTGTTCCCTCTGCACAAGGCATTCTATTTGACACAAAGGCTTCAAAGCTGAATGTTATATTCTCTGTGTGTATGGACCCTAGCAGCTTGTAGGAGAAGGAAATAAGCATTACAAAGTATTGTGGTAAACTATGAAAGAGATAGTGTATATTACTATAAAGATTATAATCTTTGAGACAAATTGACTTGCATCTGAAGCCTAACTTTCACATTTATTTGAGTATATATAGTCTTTTGCGGGCTTCCCAGCAGGTGCTAGTGGTAAAGAACTTGCCTGACAATGCAGAAGATGACACTTGGGTTCGATCCCTAGGTCAGGAAGATCCCCTGGAGGAAGGCATGGCAACCCACTTCAGTATTCTTGCCTGGAGAATCCCATTAACAGAGGAGCCTGGTGGTCTACAATCCATGGAGTTGCAAAGAGTTGGACACAAATGAAATGACTTGGCGTGCATGCTATTACGCATGACTCAGTTTTTTGTTTTGTCTTTCCTCTGTTTATACTTATTTATTTTAATTTAACTTATTTTTTATTGAAGAATACATGACATAACCTTATATGTTTCAGATGTGCTACATAATTCAATATTTTTATAGATTATACTCTATATAAAGTTATTATAAAACATTGGCTATATTCCCTGTGCTGTACATTGCATCCTTCTACCTTATTTATTTTACACTTACTGGTTTGTTCCCCTTAATCCCCTTACCTATCTTGCCCCTTTGCCCTCCTCCCTCCATCATTACTGTTAACATCTTCATCCAGCCCAGGTGCCAATCTAAACCAACGTCTCTAAGCATCGTTTCCTCCCTTTCTCAATTCCAATGTCTAGCTTTGGTTGCTGTGTTTGACCTTCCATCACATTTCTGTCTTCCTCCTTATGTTTATTATCCAGCATTACTGGTCCAATGTCCGAATATGAACACAAGACTGGCTTACGGTGCAGTTGGCCCTCAGGCATGCTGGACAATATTGCTCCTGTGTCCTAGCCAGCGTTTTACAGCTGTTTCTGTGCTGTGAACTCTTGACAGTGCGGTGAAGCCTAGGAACTCTTTCTCAGAACAGTTACGTGTGTAAAAAGGCAAAGATTGGAAAGAGAATCGATTGTGTAGGAATACAATCATTCATATTAAAATAAATGCATGATATGGTACTATTTGTGATTAAATATTAGATTTTAAAATCTAACAGAATGAAATAATTTTGAAGAAGTGATGAATGTAAACATTTTGAAATGTCTGCAACAGCTTTAATGGGATTGGAAAATATCTGATGTCTATTGATTTTATAGATATTGCAACTAGGATTGTAGTTTGTTGCCTATATGCATAAATAAAATACATGCTAAATTTCAGTTGAAAAGTAGTAAAAATAAAGATGTAATATTTTATCCATGGTTAAAATCTTCAAAATTTTATCCATGGTTACAATCTTAGAAATTTTATCCACAGACCTCTTGGAGGGCTCATGGACCAAAAATTAAGAGCCTTGCTCTAGCTCAGCATTTTCCAGAGATTCTTGAAACCAGCATCTCTCATAAGCTTCCTCTGGATGTCTGCATGGAAACCAGATGTTCTGAGTGCCTGGGGACCCTCTCTTTGGAGATCACTGTAGCATCTCTTCACTATAAATGAAAGTCTCTATGTTTCAAGGCGCAGATTAACCCAGGCTTCCTTGGGAAAGACTTGCCTGACCATGGAATCCCATGAATGTGTTTTTTCACACCATGGCTCTAATTCATCTGCCCAGAGTTTCTGTTATTACAGAAGGCTAGAGTCACCTGTTCGGAGAAGGCAATGGAACCCCACTCCAGTACTTTTGCCTAGAAAATCCCATGGACGGAGGAGCCTGGTAGGCTGCAGTCCATGGGGTCGACAAGAGTCGGACAAGACTCAGCAACTTCACTTTCACTTTTCACTTTCATGCATTGGAGAAGGAAATGGCAACCCACTCCAGCGTTCTTGTCTGGAGAATCCCAGGGACGGGGAAGCCTGGTGGGCTGCCGTCTATGGGGTCCCACAGAGTCGGACACGACTGAAGCGACTTAGCAGTCGCAGAGTCACCTGTTAACTCTTGTTCTAGTCACTAGTCCAAAGTGTTTGCCTTGCCTTGCTACTATATTTTATCAGCTTAAATTGTAGATGTCAATTATCATTATCATCTCAACAAAATTACTTTGCATTTTATAAAGCTTAGAGGAGATTTTATTTGTTTCTTGTGATAGATCTCTGTGGGTAGGTACAACCCAGACATAATCGTTATCTTACATATGCAGGAACTCTGGGAGATAGTGAAGGGCTGGGAAGCCTGGCATGCTGCAATCCACGGAGTAGCAAAGAGTCGGATATGACTCAGCAACTGAACAACAACATAAGAGGAAAACCCAGCAACCATATCAAAGTGGAATCCCCTTTCTCCTGTCTGTCTTCACATCTGCCTCCCCTCCAGCATCTCAGAGTTTGGCCAGCACAGGAGGTTAGTGTATGTCAGTGGCTGATTCTTTGAAGTCTTCTCCTGCAGTTGAAGAGATCATTCTCTATTTCTAAACCTGTTGCAAGGCTGGCTGTCCAGTTAAGAACTGCCAAAAAGAAAAGCCAAAGCATGTAATCACTAACAAAGAATCTGGAGCCATTTCGTACAACATCTTCAGGTTAAAGAGGAAGAAACAGAATCCAAGAGAAGGAAATGAACATCGTCAAGAAGCAGGAGAGGACCTAGGTCATAGGGCTCCCACTGAGATTGCAAGTTTATTTGTTCCAGTAACTAGCATTACTTTCCCAAATGTAATTCATTTGGAATGATATAATCAACAAGAATAGTCATGAGTGCCTACTCTGTGCAAAGTATTTTCACAGACAGTCTTGCAAATAAAAAAATTATTAAACACAATCTTGAATTTCCTCCATAGTATGTTTCTTGTATAAAAAATATCTCTATTATACATGTTAAATCTAGGACTTGATAAGGCTATGTGCAAGTGTATGTCTGTATATTTGCATATGTAGAAAAACATTTGAGCATACTTACGTGAACAGAGATAATACATACACAATTATATACACACAATAACTATAATGTATAGCATTATACATTTACACATCCAGACATTTACATGTTTGCATATGAGTGAGCCCTACTATACTCTATATAGAAAATTAATCAGAAATGTGTATGCAGAGTGGGTGATATTTATGTGATATGAATGTCAAATGTAGACATCAGTAGGCATTAATGCACATGTTCAGATGCATGTGTATATACAGAGATGTGCAAATATGCATGCCTGTACATATACGAGGGCTTCCCAGGTGGCTCAGTGGTAAAAGAACCTGCCTGCCAATGCAGAAGACATAAGAGACACGGGTTCAATTGCTGGTTTGGGATCATCCCTTGGGGGAGGGCATGACAACCAACTCCAGTATTCTTGCCTGGGAAATCCCATGGACAGAGGAACCTGGCGGGCTGCAGTCCATAGCATTGCAAAGAGTTGCAGTTGGACTGAGTGACTAAGCGCACACACACACACATACACACACACAAAGCAGAGAGACAAATGCACAATTTAAATATACACTTACATGTTAAATACATAAAATATGTACATGCATACGTTTATGCCACACTTAGACAATAATATGTGTGCATAAATCTACATATAAATCGACATGAAATATTTGAAAATTCAGTACTTGTTCATTTGGTTGTCTTCCTTATATCCTTAACACCCTTCACTCCACCCAACTTCATCAACAAACCCTCCAAGATGAGGAGGCTATTTATTAAAATTCCTGCACACACCCTCATTCTTCAAACCGCAGGCGCTGTTTGGGTGCTGGCTGTGTTCCAGAGCGGAAGGCCAATAACCAAGTGCTCAGATAGACCCAAGAACTGGGACAAACAGGATAAAGTCTGGGCTGGAAAGAATTCTAGAAACAGCTCATAAAAATGTCCCACTGAGCTCTGGCAGAGCTTGTACACTTGGAGCTCACACGGCCTAAGGCTCTGTTTCTTCAAATGAGGTATCTCCATTCAGCCTACAGGGCTTTTCAGCCAACCCAACATGTGTGACTTTAAAAATAAAAAAGGCCCCTTTGACCCATGGCATGAATGAAAAGTTAAGGAAAATTTGAATTGCAAACATGGCATGAGGAGTTATGAAATTAAAAACTATTTCTTTATAGAAGTCATTTCTTCCAAGGATAAATAACATTCAAAGAACGTGGATGGTTTATGTACGAATCTATTTACTTGACAAATCCTATCCACCTGCTGTGACTGTGCTAAACACTGCAAGTAGAGAGATGAAAGCCATTTCCAAGGAACTCACGGTGTCTGTGCTAACCTGAGTGCCATACTCAGGAAGGGGGCCCCTTGAGAGGTGAAGGATGAGTAGGAGTGAGCCAAGAAAGCAACAGGCAGGACACCTCAGACCTATGGAACAGCATGCACGGAAACACAGAGACCAGAAGAGTCAGGCAATACTGTGGGAAGACAAATCCCTCAGGACTGAAGGAAGGAAGTTGGAGAGGACAGTGGACTTGTTAGGAGATGGGGTCAGAAAGAAGACAGGGCAAGATGGGAGCATCCCAGAAGACCAAACAGAGGACTTTGCATGGATCTGAAACTCCACTAGATGCCACTGCAATGTTTCTGTGAGCTTCTAGGCCTCAGTCTGTAATCCTAAGACATAGTGACCATTAAAAAAGTCTGCACTCAGTTTGACATCTCTAGGTCCATCCATGTTGATGCAAATGACATTTTTTCATTCTTTCTTATAACTGAGTAATATTCTCTTATAAATATGTACCACATCTTCCTTATCTATTCTTCTGTTGATGGACATTTTAGGTTGCTTCCATGTCCTGGCTATTGTGAGTTGTGCTGCAAAGGGTGCATGCATCTTTCCAATTGTGATTTTTCTCCAGATACATGCCCAGAAGAGGCATTGCTGGGTCATATTGTATCTCTATTTTTAGCTTTTTAAGGAACCTCCATACTGTTCTCAATAGGGTTGTACCAATTTACATTCCCACCAACAGTGTAGAAGGGTTCCCTTTCCTCCACACCCTCTCCAGCAATTATTGCTTATAGATTTGTTTTATGATGGCCATCCTGACCGGTGTGAGGTGCTACCTTATATCATATGATATCACCTATATGTGGAATCTAAAAAAAAGAGTACAAATGAACTTATACAAAATAAGAATCAAGCTACAGATGTAGAAAACAAACTTACGGCTACCAAGGGGGAGGGATAAATTGGGAGACTACAACTGACATATACACAATACTATATATAGACAGCTAATAAGGGCCGACTATATAGCGTGGGGAGCTCTAGTCAATACTCTGTAATGGTCTGTATGGGAAAAGAATCTAAAAAGGAGGAGATGGAAATATGCATATATATATATATATATATATATATATATATATGATTCACTTTGCTGTACACCTTACACAACTCTGTCAGCCAACTACACTCCAAAAACTTTCTTCAAAAGTGCACATGTGATTATCTTCCACTCCTCATTAGGTATCAATTAGAGTAGGAGCAGATTAGATGCAAATGTTACTACATGTCTTTCAATTGACATGTATGTCTTACTTAAACCAAAGCAAAGGCAGTATTAGAGCTCCAGTTTATTTACTAAAAATAGAAGATATCTACACAAATCCCTCAAATTCTACATGAGCGGCATGCAAATGTAGTGATATGATTGCATCTTTTGGTAAGGCCCAAAGAAAGGTCTCTTGATATTCAAACAATACATTCCTGAGTATGATTGTAGAGCTCCTCCTGTTTACAGAGAGAATCTATTTTTCTATGCCTGAGTATTCTACCAAACAGATTCAACACAATATTCAATACAAATACCAACATAATAGTCTACTCTGTGTAGGCCAATAGGATGAGGTAGGTGTGTCTACAGGGCAGTTGAGTACCCAGGCCAATATGCTCGCATTCCTGGATGACCCCTGCCACACCCTGGAAACAAGCCCAGGTTGGCTCCTTGAAGGCTCACAGGCCACACAGTAATGGGGGTGATCTTTCCAGTTGTGTCCATCCAAAATAGGCCTGCCCCTGCCAACCCAGCTGCTGACCAATGACCCAGAAATGAACTCAGGCCCAACCAACAGAGCCTGGTCCAAATCAGTAGAACCTCCCAGCTTGCCCATTGACTAGGAAGCGAAAATGAGTATGCTGGGTATTTGTCACTGAGGTTTTGTGGTTGATTATTGTGTATTGCCTTTGAGGCACTAGAAAATGAATGTGGTTTTGGAGTCCAAAAACATGATCTAAGACCTGGTACCTCCACTTGTGAGATATATGTTCTTGTAAAAAAAAAGCATTGCATCTTTCTAAGCCCCCACGGTACTCTTTGTAAAATGGGAAGAACCACACCCAAGAGCAGAATTGCGTGATGATCTGAGCAACATGTAAAGCACTGGTATTTAATACACACTTGGTACCTGGAACTTTAATTAGTACTCCCCCTGCTCTCACAACAGTCCTCATCCAATGATTCTGACAGCACAGACTTTTAAAAGGCACATTCTCTGTTGAGGCTGGCAAACCAGCATGATGAGGTGAAAGCGGTTCGGGGGCTCTGAGCACCTCTTCTTTAAGGCCAACTTGTGAAACCACCAGCTAATTTAAAACAGGCTCCTGCGGACAACAGATATCCCCACAACCATAGTGACCCTGGGGCTGGGAGCTCACAGCTCCCTCTACTTAGTGAGATCCTTCCCTGCCGGGCGGGGCCTGCCCAGAGCTCAGAGCTCTCCCAGAGCTCAGCGATGGTGGACAACTGGGGAGTCCCACTCAGACCACCCAGGAGCCTTAGCTGATGCACTTGGCTGCCTAGTTACAACATGCACTGATGAGAAGGCGATGTTCCCGCAGCCTGTGCTTGCCGCTGCCCTGACTCTGGCTCTCAGGGTCACCCCATGGGGGAGGCAATGCCTTTGATCTACAAAGCCCATGTCCACTTTGATCCTGGTCACCTTCGGGGTCAATCTGTCAGCAGCTGGCCCTTCCCACCATGTCAGTCACCTGTGCCCTGAGACAGGCATTTAATATTTCCAGATGGAGAGAGACTGAGAAAGATACTGGAAGCTTTTGTGGTGAAGCCAAGAATGCAATTTGAAAGAGACTCAAGATGCTCTCCACACTCCGTCTTTTTCTTTGGATTCCTCTCAGCCATAGGAAAGGAATGGTGCAAAGGCTCTTATGTCCTACCAGTCACTGGGCATTGTTACCCCGATTATCACAATCAACTTGGAGTCCAAGCTGAACCCAAACACTTGCTATCTAAGCAACTGTGGGGAAGTCCCTACACTATGCAGATCCCAGTTTTCCCATCTAAGGAGTAACAATAATTTCTTGATAATAATATATGTAACATGCTTGGCGTTGAAATACTCCAAAACATCATTTTCATGTGTATGCCTGCCTACTCAGTTGTGTCTGACTCTTTGTGATCCCATAGACTGCAATCCACCAGGCCCCTCTGTCCATGGAATGCTCCAGGCAAGAATACTGGAGTGGGTTGCCATTTCCTTCTCCAGGAGATTTTCCAGACCCAGGGATCAAAACTGGGCATTTGCAGGCAGATGCTTTACCATCTGAGCCACTAGGGAACTTTTCAGATCCCAGTTTTCCCATCTGAGGAATAACAACGATTTCTTAATAATAATATATGTAAAATGCCTGGCATTTAAATACTATGAAACATCATTCTCATACTAACTGCATGATCAAGACCTGCCATCTTAGAGGGGAAGAGACAGACACTCAAAGACCCAAGGTGAGTAGGGGGTAGACATGAGATTTGAGCCCAGGTCTTCCAGGCTCCAAATTCCCTATTGTCATCCTGTTACATTGTCTGCTGTGAATTAAACACACTGATCTACACATACGGGCTTCCCAGGTGGAGCTAGTGGTAAAGAACCCCACTGCCAACACAGGAGACATAAGAGATGGGGATTCGACCCCTGGTCAGGAAGATCCCCTGGAGGAAGGCATGGCAACCCACTCCAGCATTCTTACCTGGAGAATCCCCATGGACAGAGGAGCCTGGTGGGCTACATCCATAGGGTCGCAAAGAGTCAGACACGACTGAAGTGACTTAGCACACACACACACACGCATCCGCACTTTAAAAATTCATTCATAAGCTGTTCTACGTGAGTTTATTTTCCAAATCACTCGTTTACTTATATTTTAGTTTTTCAAAATGTAGCTTTACCATTTTAGATGGAAATACTTCTAGAATGATTGATAGACTACTCTTCCTTCCTGAGAACAATTACTGAGTACAAGTTTAAACTTTTTGTGATGATACAGTGTCATTATTATAACAACCTATCAGACTATTATGACTATCACTTAGAAAGCTCTATTATACAATGGCTCTGGCCGCCCACTCTCTCCCCATTCACCCATCAGGCTCCCAGCTCTCGCCAGTGTTTGTCTCTTGCAGCCTTCCCCTGCTTCCGTCTGCTTTATCAATGATTCTCAGCATCAGTGAGGCAGTAATTATCTGGGAAGTTTGCTAGCCACGCTGATATCAGGACTCCACCTGAGAGATGCTGTAGGTCTGGGGTGAGGCTTAGAATCTCCCAATTTTAACAGGCTCCCCAAGAATATGCTGATGCAGGTGGTCTGAGAATTACACTGAAAATATATTAGGCTGTGGGCTGAAAACCAAGTTACTCAATCATTAATCTATTTAGCACATGTTTCCCAGACAAGGCATGAGTTTTGAGACATGGAGGTGAGACACACTGACCTCTCCACCCTGGAGGGTTTACAGTCTAGTGAGCTGACAATCCTTACAAGCAGTCATCGAGGCTGGGCTACGAGATGTAAGAAGTTTGCAAATGAAAGGGCTCTTAATCCATCAAGGGTGGCTTTGCTATGGCACAAACCACACAGCCCACGTTTGAAAAAGTGGGTTCCTGTTCCTGAAGCAGGAAGGTCACTCTAGGCAGAGGGAACAGAACTTGCAAAGCCAGGGGTACAAAGGGAGCCCGAAAACCAGAAGGATGTGCAAGTGGCAGGATACTGAGATCCTGTGAGATGAGACCAGGCTGGAACTGAACGAGAACTGGTCCTACCAGTGTGGGCTCTGAGAGGAAGGTGGGAGTGTATCCTGAAGGTGACCGGGAGCAAAGGAAAGGCTTTCCTCCATACTAAGGCACCATTAAAGCTCAGTTTTAGAAAAACCAAGTGTCTCCAGCTCCTTCATCCTGCTCTGTGCCCCTAAGCTCTGAGTCCCTTACTAGCTCAGAACCTCTTACTTACAGCATTTTTGACCCAAGTGTGATCAGGCTTCCCCAGGCTTCCCAGGTGATGCTAGCGATAATGAACCCACCTGCCAATGCAGGGGATGCCAGAGACACAGGTTCAATCTCCAGGTTGGGAAGATCCCCTGGAGGAGGAAATGGCAACCCACTCCAGTATTCTTGCCTGGAGAATCCCATGGACAGAAGAGCCTGGCGGGCTACGATCCATGGGGTCACAAAGAGTAGGACACGACTGAAGCAATTTAGCATGCATGCACGAAGTATGGTCAGGCCCATAAGCTTGGATATCTGGTCATCAATCATAATGACGTCAATGCTCACAATATAGAGGCCTTTTCTATAACAATTTTCCAGTCATCATCTTAAACATGTGCTAGTGTGTGTGTACAAGTACATGAGTGTGTGGATGTATAAATATACTAGGTGTGTCTCCAAAGTCCTGCCTGTGCTCTCATTTTCCCCAGAAAATGTAGGACCTGGACCCACCTTAGTCCTTGGAATGTCTTCCCAAGCCCCAGCTACCATAGTCAAGTGCTGTCAAGGTCACCATGACCCCACACTTCCATTTGGGTAAAATGGCCCACAGAACACTTCCCAGGAGAGTCTGGCACCAAATGCCAACAAGCAGCAGAAGAGTCCCATGACCAGCACTCACCCAGCCACCTGACGGAAGCTTCTCAGCCACGGCTTCAGTCACCCCGTGGCCTTTCAGCATGATTGCTTCCAGACCGGGGGCCCCCCAGAGTCAAGCAGCTCCCAGTGTCTCCACTGCTGCTTTCTTCTCCCCTCCCTATCCCCCCGAGCCTGAGTTCTCTGATGCTAAGTCCAAGCCTTCCTGGAAAACTGAGAAAGCTTCCCAGCCTGGACCCTCACAGCCTGCGTGCCTCTACATCTGTCAGTCATCAGCCCACTTCCCTTCCAATAACTTGCGCCCCCTCCTTCTCTTCCTGCAGCCATGAAGCTGAGTATACTGCATTAATGATCATCATTATTTACTGGGGCAACGTCTGTGACACAAGAGAAAAGGCGCTTGGGGTGTTTCTCGGTTCCTCACAAACACGGTACTACAGATACCAGATGAGTGGGTTTTTTCTCTACAGCAAGCACTCCTCTGAAAAGAGCTCTTACAGTCAACTCAACTCTCTCTAGTGGGAGCTAGTGTGGATGCCAGAGGAGACGGGGTCAGGCCCACGAGACTACCTCCCACTTCAGACACCATCCCCAAGTAGTAGGTCCCCCCAAGTAGAAGGTTGCTCCCAACTTCTGTCTGATGTGGCTATAAATTGGAGGTTCTTATTCCCACCTGCTTAGATTTGATCCTTCGTTAGAACAGCCCACAAGACCCAGGGGGAAACTGACTTACATTTGCTAGTTTATTATGTAATAAAGGAACAATAAAGGATCAAGATGAACAGCTAGATAAAGAGGTCTGGAAGAATTCTGAGCACAGGGGCATCTGTTCTCACAGATCTGGGATCCATCACCCTCCCAGCCTGTGGGTATAGTCACCAACCTGCACACACTGAAAACTTCAGACTCCACACCATGGGGATTTTGTAAAGGCTTCATCACCAAGGTATGACCCATTATTCACTCCAATTCCAGCCTCTCGCCTGGGTTCTGTCCCTGGGTTGGGAAGGTCCCTTGGAGAAGGGAATGGCTACCGACTCCCAGACCAGAATTCGGGTCTGGAGAATTCCATGGACTGTATAGTCGCAAAGAGTCGGACATGACTGAGCGACTTTAACCTCACTCCCCTCTCCAGAAAATATCGAGTGAGGTTAAAATTTCCAAGCTTCCAAGCATGGCTGTGTCCTGCTAGTGATCAGCCCCAGGAGCCCATTAAAAAACACCTCTTGAGAGTAAAAAACATTCCTATGAACCCAGGAAAGCCCAGAGCACTTGGGAGCTCTCAGTTAGACTCTCCTCTCACTCAGGAAATCATATAGGTCTTAGGAGTTCTGTGTTGGGGACTGTGGCCAAGACTAAAATGTAAGAACAAAAGACTCTTCTAATACCCTTATTTATAGGGGTTTTAGAAGCTGTGTCAGAAATGGCGGGCAGAGAACAATGTAAATATTTCTTATTTCTTCCCTATGCTGGGGTCATTTAATACATTATCATTTAATTTAAATCTCAAGGCAGTCTGCAAAAAAGCATTATTATCCTCATTTTACAGAAGTTAAAACTGAAGCAGAATGATTCAATTACTTGCTCATAATCACTCGGTACCGTGGAGTATAGCTGGGATTCAAATGCAAGGTTGAAAGCTGGCCCCCACTGTAACCCTGTACCTTCAGCCTTTTTGCCAAAAGAATATTTGTACTTTGCCTTTCTGTGCACTGAGTACTGATGTCAAAGTTTTCAACATTTGGACTCATCTCTCTATATGTTATTCTATCCCCAGGATAACAGTGACCACCCCAGTGCTTCCCAGGGATCTATAGACACTTCAACAAATACACACATTTCTGAACCCGGAGACTTGTGAACCCCTTTTAATCCTGCATGTACCATAGACATCACTTGTGTAATGGCAAAGATGAAAACATAGCAACAATGGAAAGGATGTAGAAATGTCAAGTTCAGTTTTTGAAGTTGAAATGTTTATTAATACCATTCGGGAACTGGCTGTTAAATATGACCACGGAGGAAGGAAAAATCCCTCTTGTCTTCCGCCCTTCAAAGTCCCTCTGTGCCACAGCTGTGAAGTTTCAAGGAGGCGAGCGGGGGCGGGAGCGCCGCGCAGAAGACATTTCAAAGATGGAATCCGGCGCAGGAATGAGGCAGTGTGGTCCCAGCGGGTGATGCGCGGTCTTTCTTCCTAATTGAATCCTCCTGTTTGTCATGTTCAGCCTCCCAGCGTTGCTTTTGGACCCTCTACCAACCAGCCCCTCAAGAATGCAAAAAAAAAAAGAATATCTAGAGCCCTTGATAAGATACATATTGAGGGAGCTTCTTCCAGTGTTAAACACACTCACATTTTATAATGAAGGACCCTCTAGAAACAGATTTTAAATGGGCAGGCGCAGGCTCAGAAAGGGTGGAGCAGAGGAATTGCCCCTGGGGGTAACTTTAAGCTCCGTTTCTATCTGTTCTCTGGTTGTAAATCACTTCACCATTCCAGGATGGTTCGTGGCACCTTTCGCAGTATCTGAATAAACCGTAACTTACTAGAATGTCAGTCGGGTTTACTGATGCTCCTTTTTAAAGATTCTAACTAGGAAACATACAGGAGGCTTTCATTCACCAGCACAAGCCCATGTGCTCAGTCGTGTTCAACTCTTTGTGACCCCATGGACTGTAGCCCGCCAGGCTCCTCCATCCATGGGATTTTCCGGGCAAGAATGCTGCGGTGGGTTGCCATTTCCTCCTCCAGGGATTTTCCTGACCCAGGGATCGAACCCGTGTATCCTGCAGCTCCTGCATTGCAGGCAGTTGCTGTACCATCTGAACAACCAGGGAAGCCATCATACACCAACACTGAAGGGCAAATTTATTTAATCAATGTGCTTCCATCTCACACATGGCTCTGAGCAATCAGTTGAAACCATAGAGTTTAAGGAAGAAGGAATTCTAGGAGGGAGGGAGGAAGGGAAGAGGAAAAGGCACTAAGCTCAGAAAGAGAAGGAAAGATTCCTGAGATGGACACTGAGCAATCTCAGAAGGTAGATGTCTGTGTCAGAAGGTGATATTCTCTAGTGTAGGAAGGGTGAGATGAGAGTCCAGGAGGGGAGTCGTGGATGCAATCCATACTCCAGACTTTTCTAAGCTGGTGGCTTTGAACTCACGAGAGAATGGGCAGTCTGGCCTAAAGGACTCAAACCAGCGTAAACATGGAATTCAAGACACAGAGGTATAAACAGTACTTCTTTCAAATACAAGCTCTGAGCTCTTGGTTTGGGGTCCAAGAGGCTACATGTGAATACTCGCTAGGCTTTATAGTCGAAATGTGATATCCAGCAAAAACTAAAAACTGTGTGCCTCGGTGTTCTCATCTGTAACATGGGGATGAGATTATCTTCTTCGTAGGATTAGGTGATGATTCTGAGGTTTCGTTGTAAGCCGGTGGCAGAGGTGGAATTAGAAGAGCGATCTCATCATTCCTGGTCTGTTGTATATTCTCTGTATGCATGTGTGTGTGTGTCTACATCTGTGTGCAGTTGTGTGATATCACCTTCAGACAACTCTCCTGTATGAAATGACAGCTTCACACAACTTGACGACGTGATGCTACATTCTCCAAATCTCCATTCCTGCCTGCGTACCTAAAGCACATCAGGTGAACTTGCTTAGTACAAAACACTCTTTTTTAATTCTTGAGACTATGGCCAGATGGTATGAACAGCTGAACCTCCTTAGAAAAATTGTTAAGAAAAGGCAGAGAAATAGAATAATACAAAAATAAGTGTCTAACTTTCAGGAGAGGAAACAAAAATTGTGCAGAAGCGAGTAACAACTATGCACTAAAAAACAAATTGTTGGAATTCAACTTGATAGGGACAAGTATTCAGAACAGGCTGTATTGACAATGCTTGAGGTACCAGAATGAGTGATAAGCAAAACTTCAGCTGAAGGAAATGCACAGAAATCTGGCAGTACGGCTAGTACATGATAGAGAGACACGGCCAAGCTCTTCGCAGGTGAATGAACATGACGGGGATTCCTTCATTCCTGATTATCACTGTTTCTCCTGAGTATATTTGCCACATCAAATCTGGTTTTGTTTTTCAAAATCAATTTTTCTAGGAATGCCTATGCTTTGGTGTCCCTAATATATGGGAAATATTGAATGTGAAGAAAAAAGTGAAAGCAGATGTTTAAAGGGTGTGAGAGTCAACATTTGCCCAGCACCTGCCAGATGCCAAGCAACATGCCAGGGGGCAACTAGAACGTTTCAAACCCTCTAATTCTCACAAGTTCTACAGCATCACCTGCATTGTCCAGGTGGGAAGACTGAGGTTCCAAAAGGTTAAGTTGGTTGCTCAAGATGAAGGGATGAAGTAGAGTTTATACCCTCCAAGGTTGTACGATGCCAAAGCTCAGTATTCATTTATTTAAAAAGACAGTTTAATCATTTTCACAAAATTGATAAAGATAATTCTGAAGGAACTTTGCTCGGGGCTCTGCTATCTTCCTTCTCAAAATTATCTCAACCTCACCATTTCCTTATTTTGCCTAGTCTCTCTGAGCTCCTTACAGCGGTGGGAAGTCTGCCTGGAGGGCTCTGTTCCAGCATCCTCCTCCCACATTACCTCCACATTCGCTGAGAAGTTCAAGTGCACAGACGAGCCTCGGGCAGTACAAGAGGTCAGCAATCCATCAGCCAAACCGTGTGTTCCAACAGCCCATTTCTCCAGGTACAGCACTGGCACGGGAACAAGTGCTAATTACTCCACCTCCAGCATCCTTCAGAAACAGCAGGGACCCGGCTGAAAACCAGCCAGGGCAGCCTGATCAGCTCCACAGCTACAGAAGTTCCTGCTCGGAGGAAGTCGTGGCGGGCACAGTGCTGGGGGGCGGTGAGCGGATGCCTGTGCGTGGGGGGGCGGCAGGACTCCAGTCTGGAAATGCATCTGCCCACAAGAAGCTCATCCGTCTCTCTGGTCTCCTTTCCTCTCTCTTCTCTCTTCTTTTTTTTCTGTTCATTTTCTCTTCCCCCTGTCTCTTCTTTGCATCTTTTATTTACAGCTTCCTTATATCCTTCTCTACAAGTTCTCTTTCTCCCTACTTCCTTCCTTCCTTTCTTCCTTCTTTTCTTCTACCTTTTTGTTTGCCTTCTTGCCTTCTGCTGCCCCACAACTAGATGCACAATATGTTATATAGTTATACAAAAATAAAATAAAACCTAATCATATATATGTATATATATACACATACATGATATCCTGAAGATCTTGGTTTCCTAGAAGCTGTGTCCTGCTCTCTCTTCTGATTCTGGAAAAGACTGAGGTCTCTCAATCTCAGAGTTAGGGAAAATCTCAGAGAACATCTGGTTCACTACCCAGTGGATGCAGGAGTCACATGGGTGATACACTCAGTGGGTGTTCTCCAAATAGTTGTCGGGACCTCCTATCTTGTGGAGAAGAGTGGAGAAGATGAAGGGCCTGGGAAGCTCAGCACAGCGCCTGTGTCATCCTGGAAGAGTGGACATTCAACTGAAAGCAGCGAGCTCTAAGGGAAGCCTTTGTTGAAAATGACTTGAATCCTTAGGGAAACTGAGATATGAACATCGTAATGGCCAAGTGGCCTGTGCATATTGAGTGGTGCTGGTTTTCTGTAGGGTGTCATGATACTTGAGCAAGACATTGCTATGGAAGAGTCCCTGAGGAGGCCTTTGCACAGCCCTCATCTTCTAGAGAAATAGAACAATAAACGTATGCATCAGTTAGTCCAGAACTAGGACTAGAACCCAAATCTTTTGATGATAATTGCTCTCTTACCCCATTGCACTCAGCTCTCTCTATCTACAAAAAGCAAGCTGGTCTTTCTGGGAGATTTGGCTGCAGATCAACCACAAGGATACATCTCAGTAATTCTCCTCTGCTATCTCATACATCCTGTCTCCTCCTCCATCCTCACCTTGTCTCTCCCTGACCTCCATCACCTACTTAGTCCCCATGCTTATCCTAGCTAATGACTCAGAAATACCAGTGACATATGGTGTCCTTCCTGGTCTTGTGGCCAGATCCTTGTCCTGGAGAAGAAGAAAGAACACAACACTAGAACAAAGAGACAAGAGGCATTCCCTGTCCGCACCAGCATGGAATTCCAGAACGAACACTAGCACCAGGACTCCAGCTGCCCTTCTGGGAAGTGCTGAGACATAGGATGCTGTTCTTGGTAAGTCACAGTGGTCGTAGGAGGCAGCATTGGTCTATAAAGACTCTACATCCCCAGATGGATAGGCCTGGATGCAAGTTAGAGATCCTTCACCCTAACCCGTCTCTGAACTGAAAACCAAAGCCCAGAGAGGGAAAAGACTTCCCAAAAGTCACACATCATTTACCTATAAATCTGAACTAAAATCAAAGCCCTCGTTTCATTGTTTTCTCAGAGCACCCACCGTTGTGTGAGACACAGAAGAGTACTCAGTAAATGCTGGTTTTCTTTCATCTTTTCCCCCCTTCTCCATCCCTTGTTCCTTCATCTCCTTCCTTCTCATCAGAGTAAAATAATTTATAAGCACTTAGTGCTTCTTTTCCTGGGATTTTTTCCAAATTTGGTTAGATTTATAGATCTATAATTTTCTGTTTCCATTTATGTCTATAAATGCACTCAAAGGGGTTCTGGAATCCTTTCTTTGTCCCTCTTTTCCTCCCTCCCCAGACAGGGTGGGGGAGAACCTAAACAAATGACTTCCTAAAGTTTCCTCAAATCCTGGTGAGTTTCCCAGGGCTCCCTGCAAGCTGGAAGGAGAATGGTGGAAGCAGGCGCCCTCCTGGTCCTGCCGCAACTCCCATGCTGCTGACATTGCCTGGATGTGGTCCTGGGAAAGCACAGGACAGGCAGATAAGAGCTGGGGAAGTTGGAGGTGGCAGGAAGAGCAGCCCCCATCCTCATGGCTCAGTCTAGCTTCCTGAATATGAAATGTGCAATTGGATTTGCCAAAGACAAAGAAGTAACATTTGTTATAAATTCCAGCACCTTGAAGCTGTATAAAACCTCAGTGCTGGACCAGAGAGCAATCATTTTCTCCTCTCCATCCAGAGATGACTTTCAGGGGCTCTTTTCCTCTGGGGACTCGAGTAGGGGAGGGGAAAGGAGATGTCAAGTGGCAGGTGCAGGGTGAGAAACACAGAGCCTTGAGGTCTGAGATCCTCGAGTCCCATTCCATTCTGTCACCCTCCAGCTGAATGACTCTAGCCTAGGCAGTCAACTGGCTTTAGTGCCCCAGGTCCACTACTCACAACTGAGTGACCTTGGGCAAGCTATTTAGCTTGGCAAATCTCCTGACATGTGTAATGAGTATGATGACACCTACTTGGCAGAATTGTGATCAAGATTAGAAATGACTAGCACAGAGTCATTGTAGAGGTCCTGATTATTATTCTGATCACTATCAAAGAGAAAGGAGGGGCACTTCAAATATTCCTCCACTGAAGTGGGATTCCTCTGTGTCAAACACTCTTACAGGCAGCTCAGCAATGGCAGAGTGATCCCTTAGCTTCAGCCTCAGAACTTACTGGATCTGAGTTGTGTGTCTGGAAGGAAGCACCCAGAATGCTCACCAGATGGGTGTTGTATAAATAGCATCTTTGCCATGCTGTTGTTACTGCCCAAATTCCCTTACCAAGAACTAGGTTATGTCTGCACGTCTCTGTGCCCAAACCCCTCCCCCTGGCTGGCCTGGCCCCTGATTACCACTGGACAGGTCCCCATCTGTGGGTTCAGGGACCCTGTGAGCAGTGGGTAGATTCTTGGCACCTGCCCCCTCTACCATCTATTCAATCAAAAGAGAGCAGCACCAAGGATCTGGCAACAACCGGAGCCCCTTCCAAGCCTCCAGGCGCGGCTCCATCTGGCGGAGCGTCTTCTGTCTGGGACGCGACCACCCACGCCATATCTTCCCATCCAACTGTCGGGCTCTGGGTGATTCAGCTTCTGCTTCAATTCTGCAGGATCCACTCTGCTCTGAGGGATGGATGGCCTATCTGATGAGTGAGCAGGAAGTGTGGGCTGGGTAGCACCTCCGTCTGAGGCTCCAGGAGAGCCTACTCACATCCGAGATGTCAGGGAAAATTCTCTCCTATCATTATTTTTAGCCTTATTAGCTCTGCGTTATCTTGGAGAGGCAAAGCACAGAGAAACACAGAAAGAGGGAGTCAGCTTGGCTCCTTGTTCTGATTTTGTCGCTCAGGAACTGTGTGACCTGGATTCTCTTTTACCTTTCTAGGACTGGGTTTCCTCATCGGTACAACAAAATATACATCTTTCTCAGTTTATGATGGTGTTCCATCCTGTCCTGAGAAGTGTATCATAAGTTGAAAATATTATAAGTAAAATTATAAGAAAATATTATAAATGTATTTCCTCTACCTGACCTAGCAAATATCATAGCTTAACTATGAAAGTGTAAGTCCCTCAGACATGTCTGACTCTTTGCAACCCCATGGACTTTAGCGCACCAGGCTCCTCTGTCCATGGAATTATCTAGGCAAGAATACTGCAGTGGATTGCCATTCTCATCTCCAGGGGATCTTCCCAACCCAAAGATCAAACCTCAGTCTCCTGCGTTATAGGCGGATTCTTTACTGCCTGAGCCACTTTACTGAGAAGCCTAGCCTGCCTGATATGTGGTTAGACATTTTCATTTGCCAACAGGTGGGCCAACTCGCCTAACACAAACCTATTTTATAATGAAGTGTTCGAATAGCTCCTGCACCTGATGACTACTGTACTAAAGGGAAAAACAGAATGATTCTCTGGGTCCAGATGGCTGGAAGTGGTCACCAACTGGGGCGGGCTGACCTCAAAGCCCAGGCTCATGACTGTGTGGTGACTGGGAGCCAACGTTCACTGCCACTGCCAGCATCACCAGGCAGTGTCATCCTACATATTGCTAGCCCAAGAAAGATCAAAATTCAAAGTACAGTTTCTACTGAATGCATCACTTTTGCACCATGTAAAATTTAAAAATACTAAGTTGAACCATCGTCAGTCAGGGACTATCTCTGTAATGCTGTGGAAGTATTCATCTCTACATGGAAGGCTCGAAAGAGGTGATGGTGGTGGTGGTTTGGTTGCTAAGTCGTGTCCGACTCTTGTGACTCCATGGACTGTAGCCTGCCAAGCTCCTCTGCCCATGGGAATCCTTGGAGTGGGTTGCCATTTCCTTCTCCAAAAGAGGTGATAACAGAGGTGAAAGAGCGTTGTCAACTATAAACCAACGTTTAATTATCATAAACTTACTAATCCCCTAGTGAAAGATACTATCCTTTTTATCCTACAGCTGTTCCTTTTAGATGTCACCTTCTTATGAATTGGAGGCAGGAACTGGGACAAGGGCTTGGGAAGTTGGGAGACAAGAGAGGGTTGATTTATCTCAAAGTAAATGGGGGTCTCACTCAAAATGTTTGTTGTTGTTGTTCATTCACTCAGTCGTGTCTGACTCTGCAACTCCATGGACTGAAGCACACCAGGCTTCCCTGTCCTTCACCATCTACTGGAGTTTGCTCAAACTCATGTCCACTGAGTCAGTGATGCCATCCAATCAACTTCAAAATGTTTGGAGTTTGCTAAACTAAATCCATTCTTTCCCATCTTTTTTGGTTCCTACTCTTACAGCATTTTTCTTTGAGGAGACTCTGAGAGTGGATCCTTTGCCAGACACAAATTCCAGAGATACAACAAGGTGAAATGACCAGAGAGTCAAGAAAGTATAAAGAACTTGGAGATAATATAACCTTTATTCTACGGATGGGAAAGCTGATACTCAGGAAGCTAGGATATCCTGTCTCAGGTCAAAAATCAATAAGTGGAAACTTTTTGAAAGTCCAGCGGTTAAGACTCCACACTTCCAATGCAGAGGGTGTGGGTTCAATCCCTAGTCAAGGAACTAGGGTCCCACATGCCTGCAAAGTGGCCCCCACAATTTTCTTTTTAAGTTTAAAAAATTTAGTAAGTGGTGTAGCCTGGGTTCAACTCAATTGTGTATGGCTCCAAAGATCATTCTGTTTTCATTATACCATTCTGAGCAACTATGGCACCATTGGCAGGTGTATGATGCCATGAAAAAATATTTTTTTCTTATATGAAGATTCTTGGAGTAAGGAATAATTAATTCACCATGAAAGGTCTTTATTCTAAAACCACCTCCCTAGTCTAAGGTTAGGAGAAGGCAATGGCACCCCACTCCAGTATTCCTGCCTGGAAAATCCCATGGATGGAGGAGCCTGTTAGGCTGCAGTCCATGGGGTCGCTAAGAGTTGGACACGACTCAGCGACTTCACTTTCACTTTTCACTTTCATGCATTGGAGAAGGAAATGGCAACCCACTCCAGTGTTCTTGCCTGGAGAATCCCAGGGATGGGGGAGCCTGGTGGGCTAGCGTCTATAGAGTCACACAGAGTCGGACACGACTGAAGTGACTTAGCAGCAGCAGCTGCAGTCTAAGGTTTTGTCTTCTGACATTAAGACTCTATTACTGAGATGATTTTTCTGATGTTAATCCCTCCTCTTTCCTATTTAAATGTTCTTGCAACTCTATCAGCTCCTGGACTTCCCAGGTGGCTCAGTGGTAAAGATTCTGCTTCTGCAAGGCAGGAGATACACGTTCAATCCCTGAGTAGGGAAGATCCCCTGGAGAAGGAAATGGCTGCCGACTCCAGTATTCTTGCCTGGGAAATCCTGTGGATAGAAGAGGCTGGTGGACTACAGTCTGTGGGGTCACAAAAGAGTCAAACACGACTTAGCGACTGAACCAGAACAACTCCATCAGGTCAGTATCTCCAGGACACATGGCAAATTCTTAAGCCCCTTGTAGAATCTATCACTTATATTTCATTCCACCTAACTTTCCTCTGCTTTGTCCAAAGTTCACCCAAGCAAATTTGATCTCTGTTCTTATTCACTGAGATGCCAGTAGCGATGGGGGCAGGGAGTAAAAAGGACACAGCCTTTGGAGTCACAAGATCCGGGCTCAGCTCCCAACTCTGCCATGAATAGTCTGTGAACTTGAGCACGGTCATAGAGGTCTTTGAGCCTCTGTTTCTTTGTGTCTAAAATGAGAACGCTGACATTGACCCTACAAGCTTGATGGAAGCTTAAGTGATGTGATTTATTACTGAGAGCCTAGGGAAGTGAAATGCATTTGATTGTTATCAGCATAGAGGGCAATCTGCAAATAGGCTTCTGATACAGAATTAGCTTCTTTGTTATATTGATATCCCCAGCTTTCTTGAGACATAATTGACATATAACACTGTATGAGTTTAAAGTGTCCAACAAAATGATTTTGATATGTGTATGTATTGCAAATAAATAAATTTAGTTAACATCCATTGCTCACATAGTTATCATTTATGTGTGTGTGGTGAAAAATGTTACATTTTACTCTTTTTGAAACTTTGAAGTATGCAATACAGTATGGTTAACTATAGCCTTCATGCTGTAGCTTAGATCCTTGCAAACCTCCAGATACAGGCGCTTTTCCTTTAAAGAAAGAATCATGTCAAATGACTTCGATCCTGCAGCCTTCAAATCATCTCTTTGGAAATGATCATCTTTCAGGCAGATGCTTGTTGTCCCTTAAACTCTAAAGTGTAAATCAATTCAGTCTCGGACCTGTCTGCTTGCAATCAAGCCATCACTTTTCTCCTTCTCCTCCTTTTTCCTGTACAATTTGTTTCTCTTTTCTAATGAAGTTTCCCTCCTGATATTAGCTGTTCAGAGCCCAAGAATACAACACTTGGAATGAGATTTTGTGAATCCATGCTGGGAAATGTGGGCCCTGTGTCAAGAATGAGTGCCTCCAGCTCAGTCTAGACTATAGAGCGAGGCTCCAAGGGGAAGCAGTGGTAGAGATGCTGCCTGACTCATTAAACTCTTGGGCCTGGACCCAGGCTTGGAGCAGGCAGCAAGCATGTTGTCGGCAGTGATCTCCAGCTGGCGGAACCCTGAGCCGGATGACTTGACTGAGGCCGGCTTTTGTCTCTAGTTTCTTCAAATTTTTCATTTGTGTGGCATCATAGGGAGCTCTGTTTTTCTCAGCGTGGCCCCCCTGTAAGACTTAGACAAAAGAGGGGAAGCCCTGTTCTTGCCAGATTCTTCATATCACCTGCCTAGTCTTTAAGTTCTGAGCACACACCTCCATCTCCCTGCCAGAAGTCTGATATCTGCTAGAGTTCACTGAACTCATTCTGGCTTCCTCGGGAGTCTTGGGGAGAAAGTCTGTGCAATTTCTTTTTGACATGAGGGTAGTAGAAGGTCAGGAAGACAGTTCTAATTACCATGTCTGCCACCTTAGGCTAAAGACCAGACTTCCCCGAGGAAATACATAATAATGTTGCATTTAATTGAATCCAAGATGCCGTTATGTAAGCCCTTCTAAGAAAGAAAAAAAAATGCTGCCAATTAGACTGGCACACTGTTGACAATGAAACGCATCCTGGATTCAGAGATGTTAGACGGTTGGGGGTGGGCGTGGGGGGAGTGTCCTAGAGCAAACAAAATGTAGCACCTATCTCAGAAGACTTTCTGCGAAGATTAATTAAGACCATGCAACTGAAAGTGTTTTGGAAACTGTCAAGTACCATAGACACACTATTCAGCCCAGAGGTCAGTCCACTGGCCCAAACTCCAGTGATACCATATCCTGGCTGTTTAACCTCGGACAACTTCTCCTACCCTGGTGGGTCTCAGTTTTCTTCTCTGTAGAATGGACACAGTGATTCCGGTTCTGCTTCCCCTGCAAATGTAACATCCTAAGTATATACAGGGCATGTTTATGCTCAATTTTTTTATTTATCTGAAATTCAGATGTCACTGGGTATCGTATATTTTTATTTGCTAAATCTGGTGACCCTAAGGAAGACAATAGGGATCAACAGATGTCAGATGGAAGACTTTCTGAGTCAGAGGGATTAGACCTGGGAATTTTCAGAAGGTCACATTAAAGGTGAATGAATGGTGATCTGAAAATAGAGATTCTCACCAGTTTCCCATGGGGGTGGCGGTTGGGTCTGGGAGGTAATATATGCATGATGGGTGAGGGGCATCTGGGAGACAGCAGAGACAAATAGACACTGAAGGCTTAAAGCTGGGGTGGCAAGAACATACAGACGGTGCTCAGATGGTGTCTTATGAAAAGCCAAGAGCAAGTCACCAAATGCATGTCTTTCTTTAAAAAAAAAAGCAAAGAAGTGAAGATGACTAAGTGAGTAATAGCCGCAGGAAGAGAACCCAAGTTGCACTGAGTTAAGAACATGTTCCAATGTTTTTCAATAAATGGAGGAAAAGCTGCAAATTATTCATTTGTTATTTTTGTAAGATTTTCAAATCTGTGATTTTTTTTTCCTGTTTTGTCTCCAGTTTTTGTATCCACAAAAATATTTCTCCTCCTTCGTAAGTGACTTCTTTTTGCAAATGCAGTCTCAAACCACACCAAAATTGCAAATGTAAAGTTTGTTTCTCTCCTCTCAGGTCCCCGCTGGATAGACTCCCAGGTCAGCTCTGGGCTTAATACTACTCCCTTGTTCCAAGGAGAAGGCAGCACTTGTGTGCTGTTTGGTTTGTTTGGACTTTAGAAGCTGCTAAATTCGGGTCTTTGATATTTGACCGTGTTTCTGAGCTATTGAAATAGACTTGGGTTTTCGTCAGTAAGAACTGAATGGCATTCGTGTTTTCTCAGAACACACTCAGACTGGTGATTGAGGTGCCTGGGGTTACGATTCCTGGTTTACCAGTGGGGAGACTGAGTCCCAGGCCTGTGATGCAGCAGCCCACACCCTTGCCCTGGGTGGATGACAGCTGAATGCAGGCTCTGGTCCCCTCCTTCCCCACTAGCTGTCTTGCCACTTCAGTTAAAAACCATATGGGCCTCCATTGCCTTATTGAGGAAACACGATGAATATATACTTTATGCAAGATTATTCGTGAGGATCATATGAAATAATATGTATGAAAGGGTATTGTAAACTGCCAAATGGTATCTAAGTATTAGCAGTTCTTACATATTTAGCTTATTGGCAGAACCGGAAGAATTTCAGTCATCTTAGATGGAATCTTCATTCCTGTTTTCTAAATGCTGCTGCTGCTGCTGCTAAGTCGCTTTAGTCGTGTCCAACTCTGTGCGACCCCATAGACGGCAGCCCACCAGGCTCCCCCATCCCTGGGATTCTCCAGGCAAGAACACTGGAGTGGGTTGCCATTTCCTTCTCCAATGCATGAAAGTGAAGTTGCTCAGTTGTGTCCGACTCTTAGCTACCCCATGGACTGCAGCCCACCAGGCTCCTCCGTCCATGGGATTTTCCAGGCAAGAGTACTGGTGTGGGGTGCCATTGCCTTCTCCAGTTTTCTAAATAATGTACCCTTATTTAGGGAAGAAGAACCAATTTTCCAATGTTAAGTCTCACTCTCACAATAGAAATCTCCAGCCCTTTCTCCAGGGGCAGGAAAAGCCAACCTTGACTTTGGGATGTCCTCTTACAAAGTGGGGTAGGGGCAACAAGTCTCTTTGGTAACGGACAGAAGCAGGTGTATGTCATACAGGGAAGCAATGAGAAAAAAGAGCTTCAAGGAAACTTAGGATCTTTCATTGCTTTCTGTGTATTGTGGAAGAGGATTATTCATAAAAAGAAAACTGCTAAGAGCAAGAAATTATTCAAAATCTTTCTCAGCAAAATGTAAGTTTTGTTCAGAAAAGCAAGGATGTTCTGGCAGTAGAGAGTTTACTGCCAATTAATGGGACCAATTTCCAAAAGCTACATGTGGAAAACAATATTGTCACTCAGTCTTCAAACAGGCATAGTTTTCTAGAATCTGTATTTTTAAAAATATAATCTAGATAAGGACATGTAGAGCCAGAAGAAATCTTGGTATTCACATAAATCCATTCTTGTACTTTGCAGATTTTGAAAATGAAGTCTAAGAAGGGATTTTGATGGGGCCATGGAGCAAATAAAGACAGAGCCAGAAACAGAACTTAGACTGCCTGCCTCTCAGGATCATTAATTTTCAGGTTCACCAAACTCTTTTTGCTTTTTGCGGAATTTGCATGCAATCTCCTACCTGGAAAATAGGGTTAGGGTTATTTGCCTCACTTGTTCATATGACAATAAGGGCAGTAACAATGCACCCAGCATCACCACTGTTGACATCAAAATTTCCAAAACTGACTTCTTTCTTAATGAAACTGACCTAATTTTCATTGGCTCTTATGGTTCCCATCTTCTTACTGAGATCAGAAGGAAATAGTTCCCTCTGAAGAGAAGATGATTATGGCTGGTCCTTTCTAGTAGCTCAGAAGCATCATTTGGTCCTGAGCATGTCCTTCTTTCCTCAGCCCTCTCTGGCTCTCTTAGCAGCATGATGCCATCATTTGAATGACATCTTCAAAAGATGCTGACTGTATGCATTTTCCACAAAAGGCTTAAAAAAGAACCATCAGGATTGTAGAGATTTGGTAGGAGGATTATTTGCTGGCTTAAAAAAATTTTTTTAATTGTTTAAACTACACGAATGCCTTACAGACAAAAGTGTCTATAACAAACTAAACTCAGATTTTAGTAATAGAAGAAAGTTTGTTACCCCTTGGCAACTAGATTCTCATATTAGACAATGAGAATCATGCACCCATTTTTCCTTTTTTTTTTTCCTTTGCCTAGAGCTCTAGAAACTTAAAGCTAACATTTTATTCTTAATTGTGGATGTCTTCTCCCAGCTAAGGCATCTAGAAATAGTGTTACGATCACCCCCCTTTTGCCTTTTATCTTGAGTTCAAGGGTTTGAGTTTCATCTTTCTTATATATATTTTGAGTTGCCTAGAATCATATTTTTGTAATTAGTCAATATTAAAAACAGAGAAGGCAATGGCAACCCACGCCAGTATTCCTGCCTGGAGAATCCCGTGGATGGAGGAGCCTGGTGGGCTGCAGTCACAGGGTCCCTGAGAGTCGGACAGGATTGAGAGACTTCACTTTCACTTTTCACTTTCATACATTGGAGAAGGGAAATGGCAACCCACTCCAGTGTTCTTGCCTGGAGAATCCCAGGGACGGGGGAGCCTGGTGGGCTGCCGTCTATGGGGTCGCACAGAGTCGGGCATGACTGAAGCGACTTAGCAGCAGCAGCAGCAATATTAAAAGGAAAATATAATTAAAGGAGAAAGTGATAGGTTAACGCAGAATTTATCTGTATCAACTTAAAGATAAAGGAAGGGTCTAATAGACTTTGCTGCCTTTGCCTTGGTCTCTCCACCTGCACATTCTCCTTCTTTCTTTCTGTGAACTATTCCGCTGTTCTCTTTGATGCTGGTGGAACTGTCAATCATAGCTCCAACCGTCTCCTCAGGGTCAGCACCTGAGTATCCATGAACAATCAAGAGTATCCTTATGCCCTGGCTCCACTGATTTGTTGAACCTTTGCTAAGTCACTTCAGTCGTGTCCGACTCTGCGTGACCCCATAGACGGCAGCCCACCAGGCTCCCCCGTCCTTGGGACTCTCCAGGCAAGAACACTGGAGTGGGTTGTCATTTCCTTCTCCAATGCATGAAAGTGAAAAGTGAAAGGGAAGTCGCTCAGTCATGTCCGACTCTTAGTGACCCCATGGACTGCAGCCTACCAGGCTCCTCCATCCTTGGGATTTTCCAGGCAAGAGTACTGGAGTGGGGTGCCATTGCCTTCTCCAGACTTGTTGAACCTAGACAGATCCAAAAGTATGCTTCTCAGGGATGGCTATGTGGATATTTAGAGAGGACATGTTTCCTCCCTATAGATCGTGAGCTTCCAAAGGCCGTATTATCTGCTATTTATGGAGGTAGCTTATGACTAATGACGCCAAACGGAGGGACTTCCCTAGTGGTCCGGTGGTTAAGACTTTGCCTTTCAAGGAAGAGGGAGTGGGTTCAATGACTGGTTGGGGAGCTAAGATCTCACATGCCTCGAGGCCAAAAAAACAGAACATAAACAACAGAAGCAATAGCAAATTCAACAAAGAGTTTAAGAAAAACTTTTTAAAAGGCCAAGCAGAGATAAGCTGTGTGGAGAGTTAAGGAAAGAGAGGAAGAGAGACCAAACTCTGATGTTCTTATTCAAGTTCTTGGATCTGAACTGATCTGAAGCCAAACAGAGAAGGGCTCACCCTGCCAATGTTTGAGTTACCCGACCAGCTGAACCTCAAATTTGATGTCCAAAGATTTCCAACACATTCTATTGTTTCTGTTCTCAAGATAATGTCAGTTGAGCTTTTTCACTTACAGCTGAAGATTTTTGAATAAGAGGAGGAAGCAGCATGAATCAACTTAGTGGAAGAATCAAAAGAAGCCTGTCTTCAAGTGAAATCTTACCAGAAGCCCCAATGTAGAGAGGATATGGCTTGTAGAGACATGTCTGTAGCTGATAAGGGGATGGAGAAGAGCAGAGATGTGACTTCAGCAGGATCCTACCTGAAGCCTCAAGGAAACCTTGAGCCATCTCTGTGACATCTGAACATACCAAGTAACCAATTGTAAAACTACCTGTGTAGCTTAGACCCCAGAGCTCACGAGATTATAAACTCAGTGACCACAGGGATGGTATTTGTCTTATTCTCCTCCATATCTCAGTGTCTAATACAGTGACTGGGGAATCAGTACACAAATATTTTCTATGCAGAATATTTTTTATGTAGAATAAATGATGTAGTTATTTTCTATTTGTGTCTCCTCAATTGACTGCTATAATCCCCTTCTTCCGTATAAATTTCTTCCAGAGCTGCTGAGAGGTTCAATTGGAACACAATATGCAGAGTATCTAACAGGATTCCTTCTTCCACCGATTTCCTCCAAAACTCTCTGAACGTCTGTTGCATTTAGTGGAATACACGCCAGACTTGGAATCAGGAGCCTTGTATTTTAGGTCTATTACGGTACGGTTGTATGCAAGCCCCTCTCCTCTTGGAGCCTTCCGTCAAATGAGGGGGCTGAGTTAGCTGAGCCCTCAGCTCCCTTTCAAGTCTCCCATTCCACAGCCGAGTGTGGAGCAGGATATTGATGACTCACTTAGCTGGATAAACAAGCTCTCGCAATGTGCAGTCTGCTAAAGTAATGAGCAATGTGCGGAACTCTTTCTAAACTGAAAAAAATTTTCACACCAGACAGAGTCCAAAACCTCTGAGGGTTAAATGAGGGGAACTATAATACTAAGCAGATGAATCCTCAAAATAAGATTGCAACACCTCCTGGCGCTCCCATCCCTGTTTCCATAGGGTCTCTCCTGAGTGATTTAGCTGCCGTGCCTGGGGACACCTGAGGTCACCTCCAGCCTGGCCCCACCCAACCCAGCCCAGCACACCCTTTGCACTGAGCCGCAAAAAGGAACACAGACTCCCTTCCAAGGCCTCCCAGGGAGTCCATGGGTGGACTCATTCACTGCCAGTTGGTCATCACACTTCCTTTCTCTTTCTTCTAAGCAAATGTTGATCCCCGAGGTTCCTAGGGTTCATAGGAAGAGAATTAAGATAGGGAGTCCCGAACTGGCCATCTGATGATAAAAAGAAGCCACACTGCATCTTTTGCATGTACTACCCCTGTGGCGATCACTGTAGAGGTATGAAGTAGGTAATATCAGCCTCCAGTTACAGATGAAGAAACAAACACAGATTAAGTAACTCACCTGCTATCACTGCTTCAATAGGGTGAAACCAGATTCGAGCACAGAGCTTCTTACTACACTTCTGTGTTTTCAACTCCTATTATGCCTATAGGCACGTGAAATTGTTTTCCTTTAGTAAATGTGAGCAAGTAAGCTTTTTGAAAACCAAGATGAAACTCTTTTCTCCAACTGGTACAGTACTGAGTGTGTAAACTGTGAGTCTTGGTGAAAGCAGGTCATTCATGGGGTGAGACCTGGGAGCCAGAAGGAAAAAGGGCCCCAGTGCATGAAGTTCTGTTTCACTCTCTGAGCAGATGGTCTGGGATGGGACCTGCTGTAGACATTCCTGAGCTGATTCAACCCAATCAGAGCTGTCCTTCTGGGTTCTTCTGCAACAGGAGCCTTACAAAACTAGAGGTGGAGGCCCAGCTCTCTGCAAATCCAATAGCAAGAGTCATTCATAACCCCATCTGGCAGAAGTTTTAATCCTAGGAAATCAATCAAAGCTTACATCTAAAGCTTTTTTTTTTTTTCTTTTGGTGAGTCTTCTCAGATGGCCTCAGCCCCATGTAAATCCCTTCATTGTAAGTTATGCCACCATGTCAGTGCCCAGTACATACTCCATGGAACTTTTAGTGGCTTGAGATGGAACTGGGCAAGATTTGTATCTATGTCTGTGACAAAATTGATCCAAAAAAATATTGCTTACATCACTTTATAACATATAAGGGAAAAAATTATCTTCAGAGTTTGATAGCAGGAAAAGTGTGTTTTTGCTGACTAATGAATAGAGCTTCTCAGGTTGGGGCTAGTGATAAAGAACCTGCCTGCCAATGCAGGAGAGGTAAGAGATGCAAGTTCAATCCCTGGGTTGGGAAGATCCCCTGGAGAAGGAAATGGCAACCCACTCCAGTATTCTTGTCTGGAGAATCCCATGGACAGAGGAGCCTGGTGGGCTGTGATCCATGGGGTCACAAAGAGTCGGACACAACTGAGCTACTGAGCACACACGCATGAATACATACTATTTACTCAGACATGATGCATTTTATAATCAATTGTGTTTAGCTTTGGACATTAGCAGTCAGAAATATACCACAGGGTATTTCTACATGTGTAGATATAATTGTTGTTGTTGTTTAGTTGCTAAGTCATGTCTGACTCTTTTGCCACCCTATGAACTGTAGCCTGCCAGGCTCCCCTGCCCTTGGGATTTCCCAGGCAAGCAACTGGAGTGAGTTGCCATTTCCTCCTCCAGAGGATCTTCCTGACCCAGGGATCGAACCTGAGTCTCCCGCACTGGCAGGCGGGTTCTTTACCACCGAGCTACCAGGGAAGCCAGTATATATAGTATATGTGCATGTATATAGGGACTCCTAGTGGCTCAGCAGTAAAGAACATGCCTACCAATGCAGGAGACACGGGTTTGATCACTGGGTCAGGAAGATCCCCTGGAGAGGGAAATGACAACCCACTCTAGTAATCTTGCCTGGGAAATCTTATGGACAGAGGAGCCTGGGGCTACAGTTCAAGGGGTCACAAAAAGTTGGACACGATGGAGCAAGCATGCACAGTAGCAGAGTGGTGGCATATTTATGGTGTATATTGATGGGCCTTCTGATGACTCTGCCTAAAAATTCTCATCTACCTTTTTTGCCTTCACATATTCTTTCTCATTCTTCAGGACTCTCATGGGCCATATTCTTTCTCAGTGAGTCCTTCACCTCCCCTGAGGCTGGATTAGCTGGCCTTGTAACTCCTCAAGTTCACCTCCATCCCAACAGCGCTCAGTGGGCATTGCAACGGCCCAGTCTTATCAGCTTCCCCGTCATGCGTTGAGTTCCTTATGGGAGAGAATAATCTGTCCTTCAAGTCTGTGTTTCCTGGACAAAGCAGAATGCAGACAAAGTTATCAGGAATATTTGCTGATTTAACACCTGACTGAATAAATACACAAAGGCAGGAATGGAGAGAGAAGGGAAAGGAGAGATGGGAAAAGTGAAGATAAAAGGACAGATTAAATTCATGTTTGATCCTAAAGATAATCACCTTAGATTTTTACTTAGAAAAGTTAAAGTTATTCACTTTTTACTCCTTTATCCTTTTGTTCTTTGGTTTCTATCCTTAAAGCTGTATATAATTATTTCCTCAAGGAAGAAGTAGAGTAGCATAAGTAAATTTATAGATATAATATTATAAGCATATAAATATAAATGTGCAAGTATAAGATCTCTGTGGAATGACTGAGCTATAATAATACCAATACAACTGACAGCTTTGCAAACCCTGGGAATTTCCACAGCACTGGACTCACACAGATGTGAGTTGTTGGCCCATCTGTATGGTGGGAGGCAAGTGGGCTGCAAGGAAAGTGAGTCAGTAAGCTTCTTGGAGAACCAATAAACTCTTTCTTACATGAGAGATGTAACTTCCAAGCTCTTCTTCCTGAGAAAGGCATTTGTAAGCCAATGGGAATGCTGATGCCTTTAAGAGGTCCCATATCAATATGTCATAAGCTTCCCAGGTGGCTCAGTGGTAAAGAATCTACCTGCCAATGCAGGAGACACAGGAAACTCAGATGCGATTCTTGGGTCAGCAAGATCCTCTGGAGGAGGAAATGGCAATCCACTCCAGTACTCTTGCCTGGAAAATCCCATGGATAGAGGAGCCTGGCAGGTGACAGTCCCTGGGGTCACACAGAGTGGGACATGACTGAGTGACTGAACACACCAGCAGAATATGTAATAGAGAAGCAGTACTGCTCAGGAAGCCTTGTATTCTAGATTTCAGTCCCTTCAGTGGTATGGCAGTGGTGGTGGTTTAGACGCTAAGCCATGTTCAACTCTTGTGACCCCATGGACTATACCCTCCAGCCTCCTCTGTCCATGGGATTCTTCAGGCAAGAATACTGGAGTGGGCTGCCATTTCCTTCTCCATTCACTGGTGTAAAGAGTTAAAATATTCAGTCAGATCAGGGATGTAGGACTTTGCTTTCTAGCCCAGCTGCCAGCTGGATTCAGTATATTACAAAGCCTCCTATGTAATAAAGAAAATGGTAATTTTTAGAAAGGATGCTTTCTCAGGCTCGCTGGTTATTTCTTGCTGTCCTCTCCCCTTATTATCCTCCCCTCCTGGGCAAAATCATCTCGCCTGTGAGATTCACATTAGACTCCTGTGCTCTGAACCTAAGACGCGTCTCTCTGGTTTGGCCCTGAGAGCATCTCTGACCTGTCTTCTTTCATTCAACACACATCTGATGATTACTGACTGTTCTTGGACCCACATGGGCCACTGGGAATAAAGAGACACATTAGAAGGAACCCTGCCTTCCCAGAGACCACAGTCCAGAGTGGAGCAGGGCTCCTGGGCAGGGTGGGTGTTCAACCACTGCTCTCTGAAAGAGGTGACCCCAGGGCTGTGTCTTGAAGGATGATGTCGTGAAAACAGCTAGAATGTTTCAGCCCCTCCTTGACCTTCAGTGGCCTTCCTCCCCCATACAAATGGGGAACCAGACTGGATGATTCTTAAGTTTCTTTGCCCACCAAGTAGCAGTATGTAAAGATAGAACCTGTACAGTGGAAGGCATATAAAAGAAATGTGTTCATGTTAATAATTAATAAGGAACTTATATTTTAAGTATGCCTTTAAGATATTACATTTTCAGAGCCAAGAAGCTTCCTAGTTCTCTGATCATTCCTCACTAAGAAGAAATAAATTCTGCCTTCCAAGTGAAGGGCACATCCTCCCTGGAACATTCCACCCAGAGTATGGAGAAACAGAAGACTAGATCCTTAGGCTGGCTTCTCCTCCTCTGGGAAAGAAGCAGCAATCTATGGGGCTAGACAGGCTCTGAAGTTCTGGATTCCCTTCCACCCTGGCTGTGGAGGCAGAGGCTTGGGGCTCTAGAGGAATCTGGAAAGGCGGTCTGGGAGGACTTCTGGGGTCAGGGGACCTGAGAGAAGTGCCTGAGGAGGAGCCCCCCCACCGCCTCAGGAGCACTGCTGATACTCTGCTTCTGGCCCCAGCACCCTGTTCCCAGAGTGCCCTAGGAAGCTGAGATGGGGGGCGAGGTCAGTTCTGGGACACTGATTAGCATCCTTGCATAGGAAGGACAGTGCGATTGCACTGCAATTCAGAGGGACAACGGAAAGTTGAGGGTAGTTAACAATTTAAAACTGAGTGTGAAGACCAGAGGGCCTCTTTGGTAGCTTACAAAGAAGGTCATGCTTTCAGTGGGAAAACAGGAAAGGCTCAAAACTCAGGATGTAATACTTAGTGTAGAGCTTCAGACAATCGAGTATATGGCCAAGACAGCTCTGTTATACCAAAGTCAAGGCCTTGGTTGGGGAAATCTGGATCCCCTTGTACACCTTGGTGAATCCCCCCCAAAGATTTTGGCTCCCCAGAAATCTGATGCCTCAGAATCTGAAAGCACTCACTCCTATTAAGAGCTAATACCGCTCCTGTGTGGGAAGATACTGCAAGACAACAGAGTCCACTTTCGGATCCCAAGTCAGTAATTTGAGTTAAGTATTTGCATGACCCGTAACCCATATAATATATACTATCACCATTTCCTAAACATTTCAAAGATCTTTGGTCACATGATAAAATTAACACAGAAATCCAGAAACTCAAAGTGCCATCATGGCTCCATATAGCATCTGATAAGAAAGAAATGGACCTACATTCCAAAACAGCTCGAATAATCAGCCAGAAAGTCTTGGTGGGAATAGGTATTTGCAGTCTTGAATTTTACAGATTCTTGATCAGGGGATTAGAGCACAAAATTACATAAGGAAAACTTTGTTGACTTGGGGACACGCTCTTTGGTTAAATGATTTACTATCTGTTGTATGGAGAAGGCAATGGCACCCCACTCCAGGACTCTTGCCTGGAAAATCCCAGGGACTGGGGAGCCTGGTGGGCTGCCATCCATGGGGTCGCACAGACTCGGACACAACTGAAGCGACTTAGCAGCAGCAGCACCAGTGGGCAGAATAGTGGTCCCCACCCCCAAGATGTCCAAGTCCTAATCCTTAGAATTCGGTGAACTTGTCAGTTCACAAGGCAAAAGGGAATTAAGGTTCCAGATGGAATTAGAATTGCTAATCAGCTGACCTTGAAATATGGTGATTATCCTGGATTATCCAAGTGGGTTCAGTGTAATTATGGAGGTCCTTAAAAGTAGAAGTTGAGGGAGGCAGAAAAAGGTCAGAGAAAGAGATGCAATGATGTGGGTAGAGAGACCTTGTGATCCTGGGGGAGGGGAGCTACCAGCTGAGGCTCTAAAAGCTGGAAAAGGCAGTGAAGTGGATTCTCCCAAAGCCTCCGGAAAAGAAAGGAGCACTCCATCATCTTGGTTTTAACCTAGTGAGGCCTGTGTTTGAGAGCTAACCCACAGAACTATGAGATAGATGATACATTTGTATTGTTTTAAACCTCTAAGCTTATGATAATTTCTTACAGCAGATGGAGAACCCTGACACCACTACAAGAAGGATCCTAGGGATGATATCCATATGCCTTTAGGAGATTTCCCAGAAAACTGGGGAAAGCAACGGCCAACACTGAGCCAGGCTAACTACCTGAATTAGTGAAGAAACAGCAGAGAAAGGGATTAAAATCACAGGGACGACAACATGCTGGAACAGATGTATTATGTGAGGCCAGGAGACCCACCCAAGGATTAAGTTTCATGGTAGCTTAAAGGTCACCAAGGCCATCAGGAATGTACTGGTGAGAGACAGCACCAAGAAGTTCAGTGCTGGCTCTTGGCAGAGGTCACAGCTAAGGAAGAGGGGTTGCTATGGAGACGGCTTGCAAGTAGCAATGGGATGATGAGGCCCTGAAGCAGTAAAGGTAAAATGTTAACAACTAATTGCCAAAATCAAAAGGCCAGAATTACCACGGAGTCCTCAGTGCATTAGAAAGGAAGTTAAGAATGATCAGGAGACTAACGGTAATAAAATGACTAAAATAAAGTGTCATATGCTTTGTCCAGTTTCAGATAAGGTAAGGAAACTGGAAGGAAGTTTTCAGACTCAGGCTTTTTGGCAATTAAGGGAGCTGATTTCTCAGGAGAAAGGACCTTGCGGCAGCAAAACAAGTGTATGTTATACAGGCAAACTTCGTTTTTTTGTGCTCTTTGTGTTATTATGTTTCACAAATATTGCATTTTATCAACTGAAGCTTTGCAGTGGCCCTGAGTCAAGCGAGTCTATCAGAGCATTTGCCCCCTTCATATCCCTGTGTCTCATTTTGGTAATTCTCACAATATTTCAAACTTTTTAAAATTATAGTTATATTTCTTGTTGGACTTCCCTGGTGGCTCAGACAGTAAAGAATCTGCCTGCAATGCAGGAGAGCTGGGTTCGATCCCTGAGTTGGGAGGATCCCCTAGAGGAGGACACAGCAACCCACTCCAGTATTCTTGCCTGGAGAATCTCATAGAGAAGCCTGGTGGGCTATAGTCCATGGGGTCGCAAAGAGTAGGACATGACTGAGCGACCAAGCACAGCACGTATTTGTTGCAGTGATCTGTGATCAGTGATCTTTGATGTTGCTACTATAGCTTGCTAGAGGCTCAGATGATACTTAGCATAGTTTAGCAATAAAGCCTTTTTAAATTAAGGTACCATATATATTTTTTGACATAATAATATGGTATACTTAATAGACTGCAGTAGAGTGTAAATATACTTCCCTGGTGGCTCAGATGGTAAAGAACCCACCTGCCAATGCAGGAGACCTGGGTTCAATCCCTGGGCTGGAGATGGCACCCCACTCCAGTATTCTTGCCTGCAGAATCCCATGGAGAGAGGAGCCTGGCAGGCTACAGCCCATGAGGTCGCAAATAGTCAGACATGATACTCCGCATAGTGCATAGTGTAAACATAACTGTTACATGCACTGGAAAAGCAAAAAATGTGAGTGACTCAGTTTATTGTGACATTTACTTAATTGTGGTGGTCTGGAACAGAACACATACTATCTCCAATAAATGTCCATAATGATTCCCCAGGACTTTCCTAAAGGGGCCTGCAGTCACTTACTTAGGTGGCTGTTGCTGAGGAAACAGGAATACCTGGCCATTTCGAAGACCTTTGAACACAAGGTAGGATTGACACCAAGACCCAGAAACCCAGAAGGTCATGATGGCTCCACATTAGACTGGAGACGTGGGGGTCAGGTAATGAATGGAGTCCTTGGCCACTTCACGTTGGGTCCATTGGGTTTGCAGGCATACCTGGCCATCATGTCCCCATCCCCCAAAGGTATAACTGAGTTTGACGAAGCAAAGGTATAACTGAGTTTGACTAAGCACATATGATAACTCCCACACTGGATCTCGATGTATGGGATAAGAACCAGCAGGGAGGAAGCAAAGGGGTCTTCTGAAACTGGTTTCCCACCTATTCCACTCCTGTCTGGAGAATAAAATAACAAACAGTATCACAGTCCTCAGGCAGAGGGGGTAATTAGTGCCACTGAACAGAGTCCGATGGTCCCACTCAGATTTCCATTCAGTACGGCAGTCTGCTTCCTACAGAACCAGAGGGACCCTGGGGAGTGCCTACAGACCACCACAAGCTCAACCAATCATGAGCCTCAATCAGAGATGCTTTACCGGTTGTCATATTGCTACAAGAGCAGATTCACATGGCCTTGGATACGTACTACGTGGCCATTGATTTGATAAATGTGATCTTTTTCATCCATATCATGAAAGACAGAAAAAACAGTTGGCCCTGAGGTGAAATGGACAACAATATACAATCACAGTTGATCCAGAGTCATATTAATGCTATTGCCTTCTTTCAGAACATAATCTGAGGAGAGCAGAGCCGTCTGGACCTCCCACAGGGCATCTTGTTCATCCATTACCTAGATAGCATTATGATCAGGAAGGATGAGCAAGGGTTGGCTAGCCTTATTAAGGTGCTTGTAATGTTAAAGGGTGGGAGATACACCTTATGAAGATTCAGGGCCCTGCCACATCACCAAAGTTTTCAAAGATCCAATGGTTAGGAACGTCATCTTCAAAGAAAAATTACCAATGGCTCCGTCATTCATCCTGTGCTTACGAGAAGAAAGCATAGTGTCTTCTAGGTCTTCATGTAGAGGTAAGGTGTTCACAGCTCATCACGGGATGAATTAAGAAGAGTTATGATGATGTCTTGGAGGATCTTGCAGGCATGGTCTGGGCTAAGGGTGTAAGAGATTAAGGCCTTAAGAATATAATTGAGGAGGCTCAGCCTGATGGTTCAGCCTCCTTTCTTCTTTCTCCCTCAAGTCTCTACCTACTTCTCAGCTTCAGCTGAGGTCTCAGAACACCGGTTCCTGGATCAAGAGCGAAGAGAGGACCTCGGAGGAGTCGCCTCATTGATAGAGCAGCTGTGCCTTGGGTTGGGAACCTCAGGGGCCACCCTCCACTGCTGCTGACTCACCTAGTTGAGTCCTATTTTGCCTTCACCCTTAAAGCCACCTTAGAATGTTCATTTTAGTGCCTACAAGATGTAACATTGCTCAGGCCATCTGTCCTTATAAAAGCACATGCAGACTACTTTACAGCTTACACAGCATGGAAACTAATGAGAGATTAGTTATCCCCACAGTAATCCTTTGTTCCTACTTCACATATGAAAAGACTGAGATTCAACAAGTGACTTGTCATAGATCACACAGGAGACAAGGGACAGATTTTGTAAACCAAAACCTTCTAATTCCAAACTCTGTTTTTTTTTTTTTTAATTACATCTGTGCATGCTAAGTCATTTCAGTTGTGTCTGACTCTGTGTGATCCTATGGAATGTAGTAGCTCACCATGCTTCTCTGTCCATAGGATTCTCCAGGCAAGAATACTGGAGTGCATTGCCATTTCCTCCTCCAAGAGATCTTCCCAACCCAGAACCAACTTCTCATCTGTTGTTGTTTGCTGTTCAGTTGCTCAGTCATGTCTGATTCTTTGGGACTGCATGGACTGCAGTATGCCAGGCCTCCCTGTCCTTCACCAACTCCCAGAGCTTGCTCAAACTCATGTCCATGGAGTCAATGATGCCATCCAACCATCTCATCCTCTGTCATACCCTTCTCCTCCTGCCTTCAATCTTTCCCAGCATCAGGGTCTTTTCCAACGAGTCAGCTCTTCACATCAGATGACCAAAGTATAGGAGCTTCAGCTTCAGCATCAGTCCTTCCATTTCCTCTAGATGTCCGTAATTCAAAAACTTCCACACTGTTGGTGAGTAGTTTCTTTCCCTTTCTTTAAACTGAAGTATAGTTGATTTACAGTGTTGTGCTGGTTTCAAGTGTACAACAAAGCCATTCGATTACACACACACACACACACACACACACACACACTCTTTTTCAGATTTCTTTCTATTAGAGGTTGTATGCCTGCATGCTAAGTCACTTCAGTCCTGTCTGACTCTGTGCAATTCTATGGACTGTAGCAATCCAGGGTCCTCTGTCCATGAAATTCTCCAGATGAGAATACTGGAGTGAATTGCCATCATCTCCTCCAGGGGGTCTTTCCAACCCAGGAATTGAACCTGTGTCTCTTATGTCTCCTGCATTGGCAGGAGGGTTCTTTACCACTAGTGCCACCTGGGAAGCCCCTCATTATAGGTTATGACAAAATAATTAATATAGTTCCCTGTGCTACAGCTCCTTGTTGTTCCATGTTCCTATCTATTTTTCACATAGTACTATGCATAGTAGTGTGTATCTGTTAATCCCAAACTCCTAATTTATCCCTCCTCCCTCCCCCTAGAAGTTTCTTTTTTAGAAATGCAAGATATGCCCTTGAAAGTTTTCTGTCCGTCCACATCTGGTTGAATTGTGATTAAGTTCAGGGAAAGGTGTAAACTTCATTCAGCCTCAGTGATACTCTCAACCCTTCTGTAGTCCCTTACCTCTGAGATCTGCCAGAAAACATTCTCCAATTGGTGGGAGGGGAGAGGCGGGTGCTGGTCACAACTCCCAGGCTTTAATATTCAGGTCTCTGAGCTGAAAGGCTTCAAGGTTTCCTCTGACAGCATGGAGTGGCTTTGGAGACTGTGAAACCAGGGTTCAAACAGAAGACTTGACATTAACTGGATGGCATCATTCAGTTTATCTCTTAGAGGCTCACTTGACTCATCTGTAAAACTTGCTGCCTATCTTGAAAGGCTTATCAATAGATTGAATAGGTGGTGTGTGTTCCTGTTTCCTCCTTCCCTTTGTCTCTAATTTGTTTCAAAGTTTGGTTTCTGGTAGTGTTAGTATAGATACAGACATAGATTAACAGATATAGACATACACACCCAAGGACTCAAGGTCATAGAAACAACAGACCCAACAGGAACCATCCATGGGCTTAGCAAGGGACTCCATCTCCAAAGCTGAGTTGTATGTGTGTGTGTGCTCAGTCGCTTCAGTTGTGCCAGACTCTTTGCGACCCAATAGACTGTAGCCTGCCAGGCTCTTCTGTCCATGGAATTCTCCAGGCCGGAATACGGGAGTGGGTAGCCATTCCCTTCTCCAGAGGATCTTCCTGATCCAGGGATGAAACCTGGGTCTCCTGCATTGCAGGCAGATTCTTTACTGTCTGAGAACCATTTACCTGGGAGTTACCTGGCCTTTATCTGCTGTTACAACACTGGACAATTACCTGACTTGTAAATACGGAAGTATCTAAAGGCAGAGGTGATGAGTAACAAAACTTTGGCTTAGACATTTGATATCTTGATATACATATAATTCATAATTATTTCAGAGGATCATCTGATACCCATGAAATAGGGGTCACTATGTTAGTCACTGGAGAAGGCAATGGCACCCCACTGCAGTACTCTTGCCTGGAAAATCCCATGGACGGAGGAGCCTGGTAGGCTGCAGTCCATGGGGTCGCAAAGAGTTGGACACGACTGAGCGACTTCACTTTCACTTTTCACTTTCATGCACTGGAGAAGGAAATGGCAACCCACTCCAGTATTCTTGCCTAGAGAATCCCAGGGATGGGGGAGCCTGGTGGGCTGCCGTCTATGGGGTCGCACAGAGTCGGACATGACTGAAGCGACTTAGCAGCAGCAGCAGGTTAGTCACAGAGGAGAATGGACTGAGTTAGGGGAAAAGGCCACTGCGAAGGACCTAAGGTCAAGTGAAAGGAGCTGTGTGAATAATAAACCCCCTGAAGTTTTTAAGGGATGACCCACAGACCCAGCTCATTCATACATTGGTCCTGCAGTTGAGTCCAGTACCCACTCTCAGTGTGGGCTCTGGGAATGCCTTTGACTTCTCTGGAACTTGGTTGCTTTACCAAAGCTGTGTTGGCAATTCTTACTCAAGAGCTAGACTTCACAATAATTCTCAAGCGCATCTGGAAGCCGAAACTTCATCCTCCTCCCTGTACGTCTTCGTGAGAAGTAGACACGTATAAGACTGTGAAAGCTGGAGCTGCTTTGGTTGTGGCAGGGGAGGGGCCTCAGTGGGTCCCTGTCACCTCTTTTTGATGGCACTTGATAAATTCTTGACTCCAGGGCCATCCCTAGTTGTAAGAACTCCACCTCATTATGCCCTTGGCTGCTATTACCACAGTCTCCGGGTCAGCCTGGCTCAGGACTAAGCCTCTGACCTGCCTCACCTCATCTCAGTTAATCCTCACAACACCCTTGGTCCTTATAAAAGTGATTTACCCGGTCATGGCTAATGGAAGGGTGAGGACACAGAGCCTGGTTCACTATCCCCGCAGCCTCCGCCTTCACTCCCAGTGGCCTGGGCCCTGGCCCTGCCCCAGGACTGGGTTAAGTAGCAAAGGCATGTAGTGTCTATCCCCAAAGGCAAGCTTGAATAAAGATTTCTGCTGTCTAAGGCTTGAAATGTTAAGAAAAAGGAAGCTTGCTGATTCTGGGTCCCTACCACGGTGGAAGCTTTCATCTAGAGGCTGGAAGTGTGTGTGCCAACAACTCTCTCCCCCCAGCAACCACGCATGGGGAGGTTTGACAGAACGCAATTCAAACAGGCACTCATTAGGCAGCAGGCCCACTTCTGCTTAATCACAGGCAGTGAAAGAGCAAAGAATTTGGATCAGCCTTTCTGGGTCCTAGCAAAAGCCACTTCTGGTGGGCTCCAGTCCTTGCAAAGGCTGTTTTCTAATGATGCATCCCTTAGAAGGGCTGGAAATAAATTTAGCAGCATATAGAGGTCCTCAGCATGGGCTTCCCATGCTGATAACCCACCCCCCCAGGGACAGGGGTGCCTGGTGGGCTGCCATCTATGGGGTCGCACAGAGTCGGACACGACTGAAGCGACTTAGCAGCAACAGCATGGGCTTCCCAGGTGGCGTTAGTGGTAAAGAATCCCCCTGCCAGTGCAGGAGACACAAGAGACACCAGTTCAATCCCTGGCTCGGGAAGATCAAATTAAACATCAATGAACCATTGTTTACTGAACACTCACCATGTGCCAGGCACAGGGCCAGGTGCTGCTGGGGATACAGAGGTGATGTCACTGGATGATAAGCACTTTGTGAATTTAGAAGATGGGTCCAGCCATCTAGAAAGCCTCCTCTTCTGCCATGTCCTTCCAAATGCCACAAAACCACACCTTTGCAAGGACTTTGATGAACTCCATCCATAGCTTGGCACTGAGGACTAGATTCTTCTCTCGCACAGTTCCCTCTGCTTAGAGTAGTGCTGTTTCTCTTCCTTCAATACCCAAAGCCGTGTCCATCTGGACTGATTCAGCGGCCACCCCTTCCAGGACACAAACTGACAGCTTTAGTCAGGTGGGGGCGCCCAACCCGTGGGCTGCCATGAACCTGTTTACCCACCACTCGATGCTGCCTACTGTCTTTGTCTGTTTCCCCAACCTGCACTGAAATGACAGGAGGCACCTACTAAATGCTTCAGGATTGAATTGACCCTCTCTGGGCTGGAGGTACGTCTCTTAAATCAGGTCTACAGTGCATAGTGTTGCTGAGAGAGCCCACCTATCTCTGATAACCCTAACACATGGATCTTTGACCTAGAGAAAGGCTGCTGGCAGGACATTGACTCCTGGGAGCCAGGTGGTCTCCTCCTTGATGATTTCCAATCAGGTTTGCACGGGAATCCTGTTTTTCTTGGGGAATCATGTGGAATCCTGCATTATTTGAGACCGAGGTAAGCCTCACTCCTCCAGTTACTTTTACAGTTGCCCTCAGAACCTCTGGGCTTTAAAATCTTAAGACAGCACAGCCGGCTTGGGATTCACTGGACTTGGGGTTCACTCCTCACTCACCTAAAGGTGGTTTCACGTCGGGTTATAAACTGTCTGGGCTGATTTCCTCACCTGTAATAGGAACATAATTCATACCTGCGAAGTGTGAATACAGTGAGATATTCCATCTAAATCGGCCAGCACACGCCCACACCAGGTACACTGCTTTGCATACATAGTGATAGTGATTCACTCACAAAGGAGGGTTGACCTTAGAGAATGGGGGAGTTCCCGGCTGGTGGGAGGTTTGAGGTTGAGGCTGGTGGGCCTCAAATCCCAGACAGCAGAAAAATCATCATTTGCCAGACCCCACGAGTTTAGTTAAATACGCACAATTTTATTGATTGAAGAGATTAGGACAAAAACATTAAACCGAATACAGGACAAAGCACCAGAGGCCATAGATTCCCACCATGCATGTCACCAATCTTTCCTCCAACAAGGTACTTAAAAAATAAGGGAGAGGGAAGAAAAACAGGTCCTTCTTTACTCAGCCCCATCTTCAGAATGTAAAAAACCCTCTCTCCTTTTTTATCTCCTGTTACCAAAATAGAATCCAGAGCAAATCCATGGCCTCCTTGTCTCCTGACGATGAATGGTTAAGCCGCCCTCCTGGGAATGAGGCCGGGCTCCTGCTAAGTAGGAATAGAGCATCCAAGGTCTGCACATACATGCCACATACTATAATGAAGCACAGATTCAAGTAACATTTACATACTAGAGTCCACGTGTCACCTACCCAAAAACATGACCATTTCACAAAACATATACAGGCAGTAAAATCCGAACAACTGAGGTACTGGAAACACAAATATTGATGCCGAAAGAGTTCTGTATCATACAGCAATATAGAAAAGCCATAACAGAAAAAAAAAAGAAAAGAAAAACATTTGCCACTCGAAATCAAATAAAGCTATCTAGAAAAGCCAAATAAAAGGTTATTTCAGGGACAGAAATACCCAAACAAAGAAAAAAATATATATATAAATGTTAACTACAGCATGTAACATGTTACCCAAGTTAACCCGTAATTGAAGTACTGGCTTAATACATCACAATGTGACATTTTCCTTAATAAATAGAAGAGTTCTTGAAAAATACAAAGGTGCATATGGGGATAGAGAGCTGTTTTTTTTTTTGTTGTTTTTTGTTTTTAATATCATCCTAGCTTTCAGCTTATTTTCCTTCCTGCTGTCTCAACTGAGGGTTTTTGTCCAAACCAGAGGGCCTCCCAAGCTACAAGGATTCATATTCTATAAAGAAAATGCAATAGCTGCCCTGTATTTCATACATGTGGGACAACCTGCTTCATTTCATGAGTTGCCAATAAAGCAAAGACAAAATGTTTAGTTGAGATCAGAGTGTTACAAGAGCTTCAGACTCCAACAGCATCTGGAATCTCACTCCATCACTAACATCTCAGCAAACAGGCATGCCTGTGATGCAGCCCTCGTCATTCACCAGCAAAAAAAAAAAAAAATTAAAAAAAATAATAATAAGATTAAAGAGTTGACTTTCTCTTTTCCTTTCATTTTTCTTTCTTTAAACTATGATAGCAATGATGCTTCTGGAAGTTTGACTTCTAAGAGCTTCCTGCCACAAACCAATTGACAGAAAACAGAATACTGGGTTAAAGGACAGGTTTGTTTTTTTTCCCCCCACTTCAGGGAGCAAAGCACTAAACGTGTCATTTCCTGACCAGGATATTCAATAGTTTATTTAGAAGAAATGAGTTGAAGAGCGCAATTAGGAGACACAAACTGGACTTTTATTTTCTTTTAGTTTTAGCACCCAGGTTTCACATCAGTCTGTTGTGCACCGAATTTTTTTTTAATGAACCCCATGAATTATCAGATAGGTGGCTGGCTTGTTTAAAAAGAAAATTAAAAACAAAAAACCCTTGGCCAATGGTACCTTCCCTGAATCATGACAAGAAGTTAAATGCTAACAGTGCGATGCCAAGATGTGTGTTTGAGGCAGAGTTTTGATTCTATCAAGATTTGCAACTATTTGGAACAAAATGGAAAGGGGGATAGGCGGAAGCAGCCCAGCTGACAGGGGTGGTCTCCCGGGGGGCTCCGTCGGGCGAGAGAAGCTCCAGGGGGCTCCTGCCCACCCGACAGGACCCTGGAGCCCGCCCCCATCCCGCGTCTCTGGCCCCCATGCTACATGTTCAGTCAGCTCCTTGACGGTTTTCCTTCTTTGAACCAAGAAGCCTGTGAGTGTCCGTGTCCCTCTTGCTACCAAGCCAGGCGATACGTGTTCCCTGGAAGAACTCCTCTCCGCTGCCCTCTCTCTCGCTTCTGGTACCTGCTAAGTCCCCGTGGGGCATGAGCTCAGTTAAAGAAAGGGTCCAAGGTCTCCTCCATGTTGACATCTGGCACCAGCTGATCAGACACTTCCTTAGCACCATATCCTGAATTCGAGACGCTAAAATCTGTAGAAAACCAAGGATGGTCCAGAATCTCCTGGGAGGTCAGCCGCTCCGAGGGCTCCCGCCGCAGGATGCTCCGGATGAGGCACTTGGCCTTGGGCGACAGAGTCTCTGGAATGTTGAACTGGCCACGCCGGATCTTGCTGAAGAGGGAACTGGGCTCAATGTCATGGAAAGGGTACCGCCCAACCAGCATGGTGTAGAGCATCACTCCCAGGCTCCACACGTCAGCTGCTTTGCCCGAGTAGCTGCCATTGGTGTTCAAGATCTCTGGGCTGACATACGCCGGGCAGCCGTGCTTGTCGGAGAGCGAATCGTCATCTCCCCGCAGAATATAGGCGTCTTCCAGGCTTTCCAGCTTGACCCGAGTCCTGCAAGAAAGGGAGCAAAACAAGAGCTTGTAAGGATGCTCTGAGCCCCAGGAAACCCACCATTATGCCACAGCTTCCGTTTGAACGTTTCCAAAGACTCGTATTCATTCACTGAACCAGCCAAACACTGTTTACTGGGCACCTTCTAGGTGGCGAGACCCTGTTCCAGAGCTGGGGAGCCAGGAGGCAAAGAATTTGCCTGAAACTTTCGACCCACTGAGGGGACTGAACCCTTCAGCAGGTAGATAAATCACAAATAGATGATTACCACCTCAACATAGTCAGGAAGGAACAAGAGCTTAAAAGTCACACAGGGGTAATGCTGTGTGATGAGGAATTCACAAGATTTGCACTCAGATCCAACCAGCTGGGAAACTCACACAATCTCTGTCCATAGCTTCCGGCAAACTTGTGACTAACATAATACAACACAGGAGCCAGGGTCTTTCATACAACAGTTTTGCTTCCTTTCAACACTCCTTTACTTAGACATAGAGGATTTTCCTAACCCATTTTACAGAGAAGAACACGGATGCTCAGAGAATTTAAGTAACTTACCCAAAGCCATCTGGTTGGGAAACAGAGAAAAGTTGACCTCACATCCTCCTAAGTCAACCTGGTGCTCTCTCCACACCAAAATGCCTCTCTTAGGACACAGGCAGAGCCAGAAAACGTTCCCTAGAAATGCATTCCATCACTTTGTCCATCCAGAGCCAACATTCTCATCTTCTTTCCAAGCCCACCCTCTTCCCAAGATTTCCTGTTGAAGCTGTGTCCTGTCCCACCCATCACACTCCTAGGGTCTGGCCCTGGACCTAATATGCATGTGACTTGGGTTACCTAGATTCTCCACCTGGGCCACACATATGTGATTCTGCCTCACATGGGTACATGAGTTGTGTGTGTGTGAATCTTCTCCCCGTCGGTTAAGGACCACCGAGCTCACTGATGAATGCAGGACCCTCTTGGGTATGATGGGGAAGAACAGAGGTATAGATATCTCGCATTAAACTCAGCCTCCGGAGCCTAGCACTCAGGGTTACACAGAAGGGCTTGATATCACCATTAAGTACCAAATAAATATATGCTCAGTACCCCCAAGTTCCTAGCTTTGCATTCCTTCCTTATTCCAGAGACCTCTGAAGAATCTCTGTGCCCCTGCCTTGTTGCTCTCTGAGTGCAAAGTTAGGTGTTATTACCTTTCAGTGCCTAAAACCAACACCCTCCTCCATTCTCCTGACCAGAATGCCACCACTGGAAAGTTCCTGCAGTTCCCAGGCCCCATCAACTCAATTAATCCCATTCCATCACACAGATGACGCCATGCATGGAACCTGAGGCAGGGAGGAGGGGCTGGAGTTAGGGGTTGGGACCACACGGATGGTGCTGATGAGCACCTAGGAGGTCAGTGGCATCCCTATCCATTGTTTCTTTCATCGCTAAAGTGCCCGCCAAAGCATCGCCCCTGTTGCCCTGAGGTGTCAGGAGGCACAAATGAGGAGAGAATAGGAGAATTGGAGAAGACACAATAAGGCTTCAGTCTTAAATCAGAGTTTATGACCAGGTCCATCCACTACTGTTTCTCTTTCTTTCTCCAACTCTAGGTCTTAGCCTTGCAGGACTGTCACCACAGCTCCTCAGAGAGCCACAGAAGGGAGGTGAGGCTCAAATTAATCCAAGGAGAACTGCTGGGAGCTGCATAGAGCAAAAGGTTGGCTAAAACCCTGCATGGATTCTCAGACGCCATATTTGAAGTCCACGAGTTTCCAAGACCAAAGGGTGACTGACTTCTTCCCTGTTCTCATTTCCATCAACAAGGAAAACATAGTTGCAATCACTGGAAAAGGTACTAGACTAGGAGCTAGGGGAGCAGAGTCCAGGCCAGACTACATCTCTTACCTGCTGTGCGGCTGTGAGTGAGTCACTAGACTTCTCTGTTCTCAACCTTAAAGCAGAGTGTTGAACAGGACAGTCTTTTTTTATTACTATTATTTTAATTTTTTAAATTGTGGTATAATGTATGTAATAAAGAAAACTGAGCACCAAAGAATTGATGCTTTTGAACTGTGGTGTTGGAGAAGACTCTTGAGAGTCCCTTGGACTGCAAGCAGATCCAACCAGTCCATCCTGGAGGAAATCAGTCCTGAATATTCACTGGAAGGACAAATGCTGAAGCTGAAACTTCAATACTTTGGCCACCTGATGCGAAGAACTGACTCACTAGAAAAGACTCTGATGCTGGGAAAGATTGAAGGAGAAGGAGAAGGAGATGACAGAGGATGAGATGGTTGGATGGCTTACTGACTCAACGGACATGAGTTTGAGCAAGCTCTGCAAGTTGGTGATGGACGGGGAGGCCTGGTGTGCTGCGGTCCATGGGGTTGCAAAGAGCCAGACTAAGTGACTGAACTGAACTGAGTGAATATATATAAGATACAATTTACTATTTTAACCATTTTAAGTTTACAGTTCAGTAGCATTAAGTATTGATATATGCACACAGTTGTGTATCCATCTGGACAAGACAGTCCTGAAGTCTCTGCTAGTTTTAACATTCTGGGCTTCTATGCAGTACATTGCAACACATCTTCTTTATCTGCTCGCCCATATTCTATTTATAATCTGTAGTGTATGTGCCCTTCTCGTCCCCCTTTAGTCGATCTGTAAAAATAGGAAGGGTCTGGATGTGTTGATCCGGAATTGAGTGGATTAAAAGCAAATCTCTTCTTCCTTTTGCTTCTTCTAATCTAAGGTGGCAGGTGGCGCTGACTCACACGAGCCTCACTAGATGGTTGAGGACTGGAGGTGAGCCGGTAAAACCCACGGGGTGGAGAGGACGGGGCACAAACCACAGGCCCAGGTGGGTTCTCACCACAGGTTCCCCTGCCCCACCCTCACCAGCAGCTGCTCCTGCCCAGCTTCGGGACCCACCAGGCTCTCCACCTTCAAGTTCACAGCCTGGGCAGCAGAGTAGCTGCGGGGATAATCATCCCACTGGAAATAATAATAATAAGCCTTCACATCTGTATGATAAGGGGTGACGGTCCAGTGGAATGAGATTTGGAATCAGATTTGGGTTTGGAGCTGAGTTTCTCTGCCAAAACCCTCCAATGCCATCTCAGCTCTTTCAAGTGGGTGCCCATCTTCACCAAGGTTTCGGCCAAGCGGCCCCTCTCCCTTCCGGCCCCTGTACCATTCTTCACATATACCAACCAACGACAGTCTTTCCTGGGGCCTCTGCACACACCCCCCACCTCCAGCCCCTTGTCCAGAATGGTCTTCTGTAAGACTCAGTTTTTGCAGGTCTTTGCTTAAATGCACTTTATTAAAGAGAACTTGCCTGACCCTCCTGTTTCAAAGGAGCACTCCCACACCACAATGCCATATCCCCTTCATTATCATCTGGAACTGTAGGTACTTACATGTCTACAGTTCTGCGTGTATACTCTAGGTCTTATGATACCAGTGGTCATTTCAGGGTCATCACCTCATCCCCCACCTCCAGGGGCCCTTGGGCAGGTGGCTGGTCACTGTGAGTATAAAAAACACCACCAGTGCTTCCTGAGGTAACTCCAGCCCCTAGACTATTTTTTTTTTTTTTTTGTACCTGGCACCCAACAGACACTCAGTCCCTGAATCCAAGAATGAAAGGGACCGTCAAGCTGTAGACCCCAGGAGTATCTGTGTGCAACCTTTAAAGGAACAATGGCCCCTGCTTTGGGTAAAGGAGGAAAACTTTCCTAGGAGTAAGTGGAGGAAAAGTGAAGACTATATGGAGGGCCGGCTTTATAAATTATTGGTACAATATCTCAGGTGCCTTTGGAGTAAGGCTGGGAGGGAGCTGTGGCTTCTTTCGGAAGACAGACTTAACTACCTCAAGCAGTTCATGCTAAGCCAACCCTAAAGCCATTTTTCATTATCATTCCTTCCCGGTCACAACCCTAGATTCTGACTTTCTCCTTCACCCATCATCCCCACACCCCCTCCTACGGGCAGCAGTGACCCCACTTTCATCCTCATCCCTCTTCTAGAACCCTCCTCCACATCACAGACAAGACCCACGCCTAAGGTCTCCATCTTGTCAATTAACCCCTTTCCCGGAGTTCACGTCTCTCCTCCGCCGACTCAAAAAAAGGGCTTGGAAGCCATGCAAACACCTCATGAATTTGAGTGCTATTAACATAGAAATAAAAAGGCACCCACGTGCTGCTGATTTCCGCTGCCCCTAGGCTGATCCACGGGCCACTTCATCCCCCTGCCTTCAGAGGCTGAGCCTCCAGCTGGGAGGGTCTGGAGCTGTGGTCACATCGGGTTCAGTGTGGCCTGTGGTGACACAGCCACAAGGAAGCCAGGCCAGTTCAAGGTCTTAAAGCCAGAGACCTGGGTTCGAATTTTGGCTTAGGCAAAAATACTAAGTACAAAATACCAAACACCGTCTATGCATTGAAGCGTGAGTGGGTATCTACATATATTTTCTCTTCAAAATATATAAAGTCAATTTCCAAGGCAAGAATTATTCTTCCTTTGCGTGGACACTGAACGTAATGCTCAGAGAGGGTAGGTCAGCTCCTCTGGCGGGAAGGCTAGCTAAAGGCCGAGTGCTCGCCTCTCGCTGGGCTGGGAGCTCAGGTCAGCCACCATCACGTTAGCAACTGGCGGAGGAAACCAACCCAGGCTGGCTGGGTCAGCGAGGGGCCGTCAAGGCGGGCAGCACGCATGCGCCCCAGGGTCAGGAAGCCGGCTTCTTCTGCGCAAGCGTGCAGGAATCCCCCAGGGGTAGGAAGAAGCCTAGGAAAGGATGGGGAGGAAATGCAGCAGTTCAGGCATTCTTCTGACCTTGCCTGCCTCTGGGAACATCCTGAACTTGTTTACATCACTCCCAGGCAAGGGTCGAGGCAAGAAGTCTGGATTACATCTATAAACAAGGACCTTCCGGGGTGCCCCCAGGTCGCGGGCCCCAGCTGGGCTAGAATTCCAACTCTGGTCCCCACCGATGCACGACACAACTACAGGGCCCTTCAGAAAGTCTCTGGGGCTCGGCTTCCCCCACCCCTGGGCATGGGGGGCGGGCCTCACCCTCTCCTCTCAGGAATGTTGCGGGAAGGCTTGGCAGAGCGCCGGCACCTGTCAGAGTGGGAGGAAGTGAATGAAAACAGTCATTCAGCTTCTGAGGTCCCTTGATCAATCTGGGCTTTAGGAATTTCCAGGCAGAGAAATCGATTTTCATGAAACTCAGCAGGAACATCGGTGACGGTCTGAGTTATTCAAATGAAACCACGCACTGTAGATTCATACAAGTCATACCCATAGTCTCAGTTTTTGTGAAGATTGTAAATCAAACAGTGCAAGTATAGTATCTATCAAAGAACCTAGCACAGTCAATCTGCAAAAAATGGTGGAAACTCTAACTGACCTCCTTATAAGCTCTCCCCCTCCTTTCAGCCCCAAAACCTAGAGGGAAGATAGATGAATAAGCCACAGGCAGAATGAAATGGATGTGAATTCTGTGCCCCATTCCTTCCCAAGCCTTTGCACTTTTTTTCCCCTCTTGCCTAGAATGTTCTTCCCACAAATATGTGCCCAGCTCACTCCTGCTCACATTATTCAGTACCAGGTTGATCAGAATGGGCTTCGTGGAGGTACAGTCTAGAGATGGCACACAGAGAATACGGAGAATGGTAGATATCTGTGTGACCAAAGAGCTGCAAATGAGAGTGGTTATCTCCTGCAGCTTCTTGGAGGAGGGAGCCCTGAGTCACAGGCCCCAGGGAGGGTTGATCTGGCCAACAAGCTGCCATCTCTGTGTGCATTCAGCAACCTGTCCATGGTGTAGGCGGGAAAAGCCTGCTTTGCTTGCAACCTCTGAATGAACAAGGCTTACAGGGGGCAGCCTGTGTTGAAGGAGCAAGCCCAGCCCAGTATCAGGGCTACGTACTCAGATGCTGAGCCAGGTGAGGAAGCCAGAACCAGCAGGGTGCATGAGGTTCCACGCCCCACCCCCATGGAGCAGCAGCACCAGCCTTGAAAGCTCTGACCCGATGTCCTACCCACACTCCCCGGAGGCTTGAGTGGCTCTCTCTGGGTCACTAAATCGACCTCAGCTTCAGTTTCTCTTCTATAAAATGAGAACCAGTCGTGTGTGTGTGTGTGTGTGTGTGTATGCTCAGTCATGTCTCACTCTCTTGTGACCCCATGGACTGCAGCCCGCCAGGCTCCTCCGTCCGTGGAAGTGGGTTGCCACTTTCTCTTCCAGGGGATCTTCCCAACCCAGGGATCAAACCTGTGTCTCCTGAAGTGGCAGGTGAGTTCCTTACCACTGTGCCACCTGAGAAGCCCAAGAACCAATCATACATGGCCTACAAAGGGCTCTTCCGGCTTCAGAATTCCTGATTTTATAACTTTCCTTTAACTCTTAAGCTATAGGGACTACAACCCTTCCTATCTAACATCCTGACACTAATCTAGTATTTATATACTAATAACAATAGCAACCACGAATTAAACAGCTACAAAACACTGAGATTATTTTTGGTCTACATGTTTATTTTTCATAACAAAACTGAAAGGCAAATATTATGATATGTGCTTACTTCCTAAAGATTAAGGAAACTGAGGCACAGAGAATGAAATGTTTTAGGTCACACATGGAATAACTGAAACAACTGAGCTCTGATCCACGTCACGAGGATTCTAATGCCAGTGCCCCTCCAAAAGACACCCTGGTGCCAATATCACAGATTTACTCAGTGTAAAGAGGACTAAGCATAGTAGAATTGATGCCTTCAAACTGTGGCATTGGAGAAGACTCTTGAGAGTCCCTTGGACAGCGAGGAGGTCCAACCAGTCAATCCTAAAGGAAATCAATCCTGAATATTCACTGGAAGGACTGATGCTAAAGCTGAAGCTCCAATACTCTGGCCACCTGATGGGAAGAACCGACTCATTGGAAAAGACCCTGATGCTGGGAAAGATTGAAGGCAGGAGAAGGGGACAACACAGGACGAGATGGTTGGATGGCATCACCGACTCGATGGACAGGAGTTTGAGCAAGCTCCAGGAGATGGTAAAGGAAAGGGAAACGGCATGCTGCAGTCCATGGGGTCACAAGAGTCAGACCGAACAACAAAAGACAAAGTAATTTTTAAAGGAAGATCCTGGGTTTATGGAGACAGATATGGCCCCAGGTTTATTTAGCACTGGATCACATACAAAACCATTACAATACACGATCTAAGTGCTCTAGCTCATGAAGTGGATGGTGGTGGCAGGACCTGCCCATTTATTAGATGGAAAGCTGAGGTACAAAAGCAGATGTGACTTGTCCAAGACCACCTGGCTAGTGAGTGGCTGAGCTGGGTAGCTCAGATGGTAAAGCATCTGCCTACAATGCAGGACACCCGGATTCGATCCCTGGGTCGGGAAGATCCCCTGGAGAAAGAAATCGGCAACCTACTCCAGTATTCTTGCCTGGAAATTCTTATGGATGGAGGAGTCTGGTGGGCTACAGTCCGTGGGTTCACAAAGAATCGGACACAACTGAGCGACTTCACTTCGCTTCACTTTTCAACCTCCATGTTCTGTGCTTCACCCAAAATATGAAAAAAAGGCATACACAAGCCAATCAGGCTTGGCTTTTAAACCCTGAACCCCACCCTGGGCTCCCAACAGGAAGAGATCAGGACAGGGTGGGCCAGGGTGGGGTCAGGCTGGGAGTTCAGCCAGATCAAGTGGGCTTGGCCTGGACGGGAAGTCCGGGGGCCTGAGGTCAGTGGAATCCAGAAGTCACCAAAGGCCATTCAGTGGGGTGGGTCCAAACAGGAGAAGGATCAAGGGCGAAAGGTTAGCTGCAGCCAGCTCTGACCTTGCTCTGGCCGCTACTGCAAAGCTACCCTTGGCTGCCAGTCCAGGTGTCAGGCCAGGGTCTCAGCTGGAATTACTGCTGGGAGGCCAGAGGAAGGCTCCACCCACCCACCCACCAACCCACCCACCCCAGCAGCATGGGCTGCATTGTGCTAGCCTGGCAGGCACCACGGGGACTCCACAGGCCACTAAACTGCCCAATAAATCATCACTGCTCAGAACCTCTGCTTCCTGTGTGTATGGATCTTTCCAGCAGTCACCTCTGAGCGCCACTGATGCCCCAGGTCCCGCTGACTCAGGGAACAGACCCAGCACTTTAGGTCGAGCTGCTCACAAATTAGCCAGAGAACAGCAGGCAAACAGTAAGGGAGCCACTCAGGGTTGGGTAAGAGAAGTCAAAGGGGAAGGGGACCCAGGGGAAGTCTGGTAAGTTCCAGAAAGCAGTATATCCTCTGATTGCCTTACAACACCATCCCACACTCTGCACTGGTTATACAGAGAAATGTGCAGTTGGAAAGATAAAGCCACCTGCTGAGAAACAGCACAGTTGGGAGGAGGAACCCAAGCCGACTCTAGCAGACAGTTGTTTCCACGGCACCGGCTACCCAGCCAGGATGCAAAAGCCCCTGAAACCTACATGCAGGTGCACGTCCGTGCCCGACTCATCAGGGCCATGGTGGGAACAGGGAAGCCAGTCCACCTCCAAGACTTTCCCGCAACCCCACCCCCGCCCTGCAGGAGGACCCCACACCGAGGCAGCCAGCCTTCCATTGTCATAAGAACAGCCAGGAACTCCAAGGGAGGTGGTGCAGCTGGGACTCCTCGTCGAAACTCTATCCACCTCTCACTGCTCTGCGCCAAGACCTGGATCCCTGAGGTTCCCTCGAACCCAAGTCAATCAACTGTGCCTCTCAGGAAAGCTTCCCAGGTGGCCATCTCACTCCACGCTGGACCGCACTGCCCCGTTTGCTCACCCAGCCCAGATGCTTCCAGGGAGAGCCAGGCACCCCTAGGTGCTGCTCCTGCCTTTTTTGCCCAGGATGATTCAGGGCCCAGAACATTCCTCTCCATGCCTCATTGGTGGGGCAGGGCAGGGTTCAGGCCAGTCCCTCCAACCCCTCCATCCCCACCCCCAGCAGCACTGGGCCACCCAGGTTGGGGGTTTCACTTCTGGCTTCCCCACGTGGTCTAGGCAGAGACTGAACAAATTCGGGGAGTCGGAAGTCTGAGTTCTGTTCTTGGTTGTGTCACTTACACCTTACAGAACTTTGAGGAAGGGCTTTCCCTTCCTGGTAAAGCCCCTTCCCCTCTTAGCCCTCCCTCTTAATTCTACGGCCTGGGTCGCGATTCAGCTTCAGCATCCTGAAGTCCACGTCTGTCCCCAGTCTGTCCTTCACACGCACATCCAGAATCACAACCTGACCTGTCCCTGCCGTGTCTAGAGAAAACCTTAAATGGCTCCTGCTGAGCTTCAGATCAAGTTCAAGGTCCCAGCCTGTCTGTGTGTGCTCATATCCAACTCTTTGCGAACCCATGAACTGTAGCCCACCAGGCTCCTCTGTCCATGGAATTCTCCAGCAAGAGTGGGTTGCCATTTCCTTCTCCAGGGGCTCTTCCTGACCCAGTGATCGAACCCAAGTCTCCCGCATTGGCAGGAGGACTCTCTACAACTGTGCCACCTGGAAAGTCCTCAAGGTCCCAGACGTGAGACCGTGGCCCTAGACCCTCTTCACCTTCATCTCCAGCCCCACCTCACAATACCCTCCCCGAGCAGTCCCTCCTTACCCACTGCTGGCACTTTCTGGACCTTTCCCCTTCCCTCCTGCATCTCTCAGAACTACCCTGTGGGGAGCCCAGCTCCTCCCTAACGCAGTCCTCCTCTACAGCCCACTCCATTGTTGGAATATCCTCTTCCTGCTCCCAGATAGCTCTCTAATGCACAGCCTTCCTCTCAGATGTGGTGTTAAAAATAACCACTGCACTGTGTCTTCCATTAGGTGAGGACTCTCTGCTATTAAGTCTTGCATCCCCAATACTGAGCACTGTAAGTAGTGCCATGACAGGTGCTTAATACACGTTTGCAAGATAGTGTGATCCCCATGTGTCCAACGCTCTCAGCTCCAACACGTCGTCTAGCACTCAGAGCATCTACGCATGACTCTGCTTAACAACTGCAATATCTAGAATCCAGAGAAATTTCAGAGAGACTGGATTCATCTGTGGTTTAGAGAAATTGCCAAGAGCATTGGCTAAGGGATGTTTGAAATGTGTTTCCATCCACTGTCTTCTACCATCAGTCTATTTAGGGGGGTTTTCTTATAATATTTATGACTCCAGGATATATGGGGCTAGTCATATTCCCACTGAGTCAACTGTCACACATTCACTAAGTATGTATAATGCTAAGTCCTAGGCTAGGTATGAGGGATGAAAAGATAAATGGACCCCAGCTTACAGTCCTGTAGAGGAACCTAAACCCACTCCATAAAGTGGAAGAGCAGGATGTACAAGGACTGCCTGTGAGGTTTGCTTAACTGGTGGCCGAGTCTACCTCTGCCAAGACCGCTCTGGGAAAACCGAAGACTGAGCTTCACTTAGACTCCAGTCAGCCAAGTCCTTGTGGGTTCACTTGTTGCCTAGCTGCATAAGAAAATTCCTTCTATGGGTCCAGTACAAGGGTGGCACTTTACCTGGCATTTAGCTTCTGTAGCTAACGTGGCATTTGAGAACGTAAGCTTGGGGGCCAGGTCTCTTTCTCTGGGTACCACCCCCAGATCTGCACTGATTGGCTGTACAACCCCAGGCCACAATTTCCTCATCTGTATAATGGTGATACACATAGCAGGACCTGAAATCAAATAGCTTGATTTAAATCAAATAACTTGATTTAAATACAGTAATTCTACCCCTCTAGGTCATCACAGAGGACCAGAATGGGCTTCCTGTGATATACAGAAGCTTCCTGCTAGTTATCTATTTTACAAGTATAGTGTATATTATGTCAATGTTACTCTCTCAATTTGTTCTACCCTCTCCTTCCCCCAGAGGGAGGGAGGCTCTGCAGGGAGGGGGTATATATATATATATGTATATGTATATGTATATGTATATGTAAAACATTATGACTCATTTGAGTTGATGTATGGCAGATGCCACCACGGCACTGTAAAACAGTTATCTTCTAATAAAAAAAAAGTAAATACATAAATAATTATAGTAATTAATTTGGATAAAATTCGTTCATTTATGTGTTTTGGTTAGAACAGGGCCTGGTACATGGTGGATCCTAATTATTTCACTAAAATGTAAGTCCCGTGAGAGCAGGGCTTCTGTTCCATCCAGTATTTCAGTATGTCCAGCACCTAGACTAGTGCCAGGCACATATAATGCCTTATACTCCAAAAATATTTGTTGAACAAATAAACAAATCTCCAGCTTGTTGCAATATGAGGCTCAAAGCTACAGAGGATTATGGAGAGCAGTAATGACAGGTATCCTAAGTCCCTGAAGTATATCTGTGCTGGATACTCTAGGTTCATTATCCCCAGTCCATGTCAGAGAAGGCAAGCCAAGGGCAAAAGGCCAAATGGAGGAATCAAAAAAATCTCACCACTGCGCTCTCTGCTCCACTTGCTTGTGGTTCCCAATCTAGCCCGTCAGGTAATTTATTAAGCCCCAATACCCTAGCCAGAAACCCTGCTGAAGAATACCTACTATTTAGTCTATCTTTAAGCACAGAATCTTGAGGAAGTCCTCCCCTCTAATCATGACCTGAAGCCCTTCATAAATAAAAAGACACCTACCACAGACATAAATAATGGTGTCTTAAGTAAATGTCACTTTTGCATAAATCATTAATTCAAAATGGGAATGATGGGTTTATCTGTTACTTGACGTGGACCTTTGAAAACAGTTCTCTTTAAAAGGTGTCTACGATGATGAAAGAAAAAGTGTTAGTCGCTCAGTCGTGTCTGACTCTTTGTGACCATGGACTCTGTAGCCATGGTCCAGTCCAGCCTCCTCCATCCAAGGGATTCTCCAGGCAAGAATAGTGGAGTGGGTAGCCATTCCCTTCTCCAGGGGATCTTCCCAACCCAGGGATCGAACCCGGGTCTCCCACAATGCAGGCATATTCTTTACTATCTGAGCTACCAGGGAAGCCCATCTACAATGATACAACATTATAATTCAACTGTATTTCAATAAATAACAGTTTTTTAAAAAGGTGTCTACAAGGGAGATTTGTAAGTCTCAGTCTTTCTGGGCTCCCACCCGGGCAATGACTGAGATGATCATTAAATGAATACATTCCCTGCCTCTCTCACTCTGACATGAGAATCCAATCTGAGCTGCTCCTGGTCCATAAAAGGAATTCTCATTCACTCAATGCCCACCAGGCTCTGGGAACAGTGCACAAGAGACAGCCTCCGACCTCGATGAGTTCCCTGGCTAGGAGATGAGGACAGTCTGGAGATGCTCATGGACAGTAAGAGGAGAGCAAGAAACACGCTGTAACAGATCCAAGTGTGAGCACTCCTGACACGTCCTGAGAAGAGTGAAAGGGGAGGAGCTTTCCCAAAGGATGGACAGTGCCTGATTACATCCAAGGGGTCAACACGAACAAGAGAATTCTAGGAGCTCCATCGCCTTTAAAGCAGAATGGCAATTCTCCTAAAATTCAACAAACCTACAACTCAATGGATGCGTGGGAGTACAAGCTCAGTCGTGTCCGACTCTTTTGCAATCCCATGGACTGTATCCCTCCAGGCTCCTCTGTCTGTGAAATTCTCCAGGCAAGAATATTGGAGTGGGCTGCCATTTCCTCCTCCAGGGGATCTTCCCGACCCACGGATCAAACCTGAGTTTCCTGCATTGCATGCAGATTCTTTACCACATGAGTCGTCAGGGAAGCCCACAACTTAATATATATTGCTATTAATGAAAGAAAGCAGAGTCTGGTCTCCAGGACTCCAATGCCTTGCCCTCTGTACTTTATTAGATATGGGAGTATCTCTGGAGCCAAGAAAAACCTTAAAGATCTAAAGGGAGAACTAATACACATACTAACATCTGCCTGGGGAAGGGAGCACTGACTTCGTCTGGTGTGGCAGGGAAGAGGCCTTCCCCCTGCAGGGAGGCGCAAGTCCCCCTGTGCCCCTGAAGAGGGCTTTTGTTCCAGGGAAATACTGCCCCTCATCCCCCGGGTTCTTACACAGGGTCCCAGTTCCCCTCCAGCAGAAGCAGGCACTGATCAGCTTCCACAAAGCAGAGGAAATGAGACCTGTGACGTCAAGAGATAAAGATCTTCAAACCAAAGAAGAAACATGTTCAGAAGCCGTCTCGTTCACATGGGGGTATTTCTGGGCAAAAAATGTCAACACCGAATTGTGGTTGGGGGCAGGGAGCTGGGTTTGGGGAGGGAGGGTGGCAAGGAGCCCTGTTCCAAGGGACAGGCAAGATTCGGCTGGCAAACAGGGACTGTTGTAGGCACCATGTTCCCCCACCTCCCTACATGCTTCAGGGGGCCCCCCTGCAGCCACAGCTTGCAGCAGCTTAAAGTGCTCTTCAAGTTCTAGGTCAGCAGGCTGGCCCGCTGTCACCCAGAGGCCCAGACATGAATCAAGTCCAGGAGAGGTTAAGAGCAGCGGATGGCCAACTGTGCACCAAGCAACAGGTTCACTTTCGTTAATTCATTTAATTTCGTGAGCCAAGTCTTCCCGTTATGATGAGCCAATGGGGCAGAAGAGGTTAGGTAACTTGTCAACGTTAAACTGACGAAGAAGTGCAAGCGAAAAAGACTGGAATCCAGAGAGGGGTGGACTCCAGCGGAGCAATCAGCCTTGTCCCTTAGAGGCTGGGATTGAAATCCGGGGCCTCAAGGAGACCTGACCAGGAGACCCCTTTAATCCCAGAGCAGGATGAGAGGGGCTGGAGAACATGGGCACAGCCTCTGGGAGTTCTCAGATTAGAGGCTTCAGTCCTGCTCAGATTTTACTACATCACATTTACTACATTTACTACACACAGACCATCTCAGATTTTACTATAGGAACTGGGGATGCAAAGGGTGTGTCCAGGGTGAGTTCAGTTAGGGTAGGGCTTTAACTTCCTCAAAACACAGTGTGGCTAAGGCTCAGCCCTAAAGAAACATCCCGGCCCAGAGGAGAGGCAGCAAAACAGGGGTGGGAGCACCGTGGCCGGTCCAGGCCTGGAGGGGTGGAATCCGCCCTTCTCTCCCACCCTGCCGGTGCCCTTGTCCACCTTCCCTTTCTGACTGCTTGTAAACCGCTTAGCCCTTCTGAGCAGCAGGTTCCACACCACGTGTACTTGACCTGTCAGTTGCCCTCCTAATAGGCATCCAGCGATTATAATTAAACAAAGGAGAGGGGAGGATATGGCTTAAATCTAACCTTTCTATCCCAAGGGATCAACCTTCAGGGACAAGGTTGCTACATTCTCCATTCTCTGGGAACTGCTCTCCCATAAAGTGAGTGAAAGTCGCTCAGTCATGTCCAACTCTTTGCGACCCCATGGACTATACAGTCCATGGAATTCTCCAGGTCAGAATACTGGAGTGGGTAGCCATTCCCTTCTCTGGAGGATCTTCCCAATCCAGGGGATTGAACCTAGGTCTCCTGGGTTCAATTGCAGGCAGAGCCCTAAAGAATTGCAGGCAGATTCTTTACCAGCTGAGCCACCAAGGAAACCCAAGAACACTGGAGTGGGTAGCCTATCCCTTCTCTATCTGATCTTCCCGAGCCAGGAATCAAACTGGGGTCTCCTGCATTGCAGGCGGATTCTTTACCAACTGAGCTACCAGGGAAGCTCTCCCATATGGGTATCATTTTATCAATGACTCTAAGTAGTTGGTGTGCTCAATCGTGTCTGACTCTTTGTGACCCCATGGACTGTAGCCCTCCAGGCTCCTCTGTCCATGGAATCTTCCAGGCAAGAATACTGGAGCAGGCTGCCGTTTCCCTCTCCAGCGGATCTTCCCAACCCAGGGACTGAACCCACATCTCTTACATCTCCTGCATTGGTAGGCAGGTTCTTTACCACTAGCGCCACCTGGGAAGCCCCATGGATGACTCCAGGACCAGCTACTGACTGTGAGCGTCTGCCCTGCCTGTGAGTCACAGGATCATCTAACTCTCATAACCACCCTCTAGGGATGCAACTATTATTTCTGCTTTGAGGAAAGTGCAGCACAGAAGTATGAAATGACTTAATCAGGTAGTTAACAAGTGGTAGACTCAGAATTTGAATCTAGTTCAAATAGAATAAACAGGACTTCCCTGGTGGTACAGTGTATAAAAATCTGCCTGCCAATGCAGAGGACATGGGTTCGATCCCTGGTCTGAGAATATTCCACATGCCAAGAAGCAACCAAGCTCAGCACCACAACTACCGAACCTGCATACTACGATTACAGTAGCCATGAGCCTAGAGGCCATGCTCTGCAACAAGAGAAGCCACTGCAATGAGAAGCCCGTGCATTGCAAAAACAGACAAACAAAAGAGCAGCCCAGCAGCAACAAAGACCCAGCACAGCCAATAAGAAAATAAACTAACAGGAAACAAATAAAACAGGAGCAGAAGAATCTGAGGTGCAGCGGATTCAACCCAGAGGCAGAAGGCACCCTAGCATTAAGTCTTCATAGAATAGCAGGTGTCATCCATGTATAATGTGTGCAAAATCACTAGTAGGAAGCTGAACTTAAGGGTGATGACAGTTCTATTAAGCATGTTTCCATGGATGGCCACGGGCTTGAGAGTTACAGATGGTTTAGAATGGGAAATCTGTGCATAAGAAGTCAACCCAGAGTCAGGTCTCTCTCTGAACCACCTGTCGTTCACTCTTTGCGACCCCACGGACTGCAGCACGTGCCTTCCCTGTCCTTCACTATCTCCCGGAGTTTGCTCAAACTCGTGTTCATTGAGTCAGTGATGCCATTCAACCTCTCATCCTCTGTCATCCCCTTCTCCTCCTTCCCTCAATCTTTCCCAGCATCAGGGTCTTTTCCAATGAGTCGGCTGTTTGCATCAGCCAATTTCACTATGTAATGCGTTCCCCTTTGATCACTTTCAAGATCATCAAAGAACAAGAAGCACATCCTTGAGAGAGAGAGACTGATGGAGACGAGTGCAAAAGAGATGTCTGGTGACTTGAAGCTTAATAAAGCAGTGCTTCCTAAGGTCTCTTCTATGCAACCCCCACCCCGGGCACCACAGAACCAATGCCTTAATAATCAGAAAACAGATCCAGATTCCACTGTTTTAAGTTTTCAAAGTCTTTCAAATCAACGCATTGTTTCTCATACCTCCACGTTGTCATGAGAGGAGGAAATGTTCGTCCTATTGAAATACCTATTCATTAGGTCCTATTGATTGGGACCAAAAGTGAAGGTCACAAGCAGCAAGGCCCAGAAGAGATCCCAGAGCCCCTGGATCCTGTCCCTCTCGGAAATACAGGCGTGGTCGCCATACAGCCACCATGCAGGCCAACGAAGAGTCTACCATGAAACTCAGTGGCCCCTGGGAACTAGAACATCCTGAGTGACAAAACCAGCCTTACAGTCCAAAATAGAGAGGTTAAAGCCCAAACAAGATGAAAGAAGGCTGCTAAGCATTATTCATCTTTTACCAAAAGTTGATGGTTGGGTGATAATGAGAAAGGTCCTATTGCCTACTGATGAAAACATAGAAGATGTCCTTGAAAAGGAAAGCAACCTTCTCAAAGCAAATCCACTGGGGCCTCCCCGGGGATCAGGGCAGAGAAAGAGCTCTGGAAGGAAATGACAGGATTTCTAGGCTGCCTCCATCATCAGACTGACTGTGGGATCTTGAGCAAGGTCACCTATTGCTGTGCGGCCCATTGCCTCCCCTATGGCTGGGGCAAAGGGTTCTCCTTTCTCTACGGCCCCTTGAGGGGCAGGGCTGCTCTGACTCAGGTTCTCAGATACGGTGGCAACAGACGATGGCCAGCTTCTTACCTGCCACTTACACTGTCTTTTTCAGAAGGAAAATGCTCTTCAAAGTTAAAAAGGATTGAGCTTTTTTTAAAATTAATTTTTGTTGGAGTAGATTTGCTTTACAGTGTTGTGTTAGTTTCTGCTATGCAGCAAAGTGAATCAGCTATACACATACACATATCCCCTCTTTGGAGTTCCTTTCCATTCAGAGTTCCATGTGCTATACAATGGCTCACATCAGTTATCTATTTTGTACATAGTATCAACAATGTATATACATATCAATCCCAATGGCTCAATTCATCCCCCTGCCCCCACCTCAGGACTGAACGTTGACACCACCTTTGAGCGTGACACCACCTGCTTCTGTGGTGTCCTAGCTTCACATTCACACCAGATACTTCTTTCTAGTTCTTTCTAGAAAGGGTCACACTCTTCTGCATGAGCCAAATGTAACTCCAGACCAAGCATCAGAGCCCTGCAGGGCTCATGTTAGAAGTTTCTTATGTGTGACCATTTCTTCCTCGGCCCCTGTGACATCAAGGACTCTGGCTTTGCCATCACATACGAATTATCTTACACATTTCCCCATAAAGGACAAGCCATCCTGGGGGAAAAGTTCACACCCTCAAACGTGAGGTCAGTGAAAGTGAAAGTCGCTGAGTCGTGTCTGACTCTTTGCAACCCCATGGACTATACAGTCCATGGAATTCTCCAGGCCAGAAGGCTGGAGTGGGTAGCCTTTCCCTTCTCCAGGGGATCTTCCCAACAGACTCAGCCCATATTTGCTTCCAGAAGAGCTGTGGGCTCTTGGACAAGCACCCTTACCTCTGGGGCTCTGCTCACTGATGGCAAAACGAACAGGTTGAAGTACAGAATCTCTAACGCTGACTTCTGCTCCCATAGCCTGTGACCCGGGAACGTCCAATCTACTCGGACCCACCGGACGCATCTATATCTACCCACGGCTGTGCTACGACCTGACGGGCTACCACCCCACATCCTAGCCAATATGCCTGCAATTCCTCTCTAAAGAGACACAATCAAAGATGATGCTTAAAAATGAGGATCCCCATGAGAGAGGGCATTGATTGTCCTGAATCCCTGTGGTGGCCAAATGAATTTCTTGAGAGTTGACTTAACAGAGAATGGGTCTTCTAACTTTGAGACTTCTCCAGCTACACTTCGGAGCCCTCATCTACCCAATGACACGCTAATACTCACCTCTCCAACCTGCAAAGAGAATTAAGTGTTGAAAGATAACCTTATAGTAGGCTCTTCCGTGTATACGTGTTCAGTCGCTCAGTGGTGTCCAACTCTTTGCGACCCCACGGACTGTAGCCCGCCAGATTCCTTTGTCCAGGGGATTTCCCAGGCACGAATACTGGAGTGGGTTGCCATTTCCTCCTCCAGGGGATCTTCTTGACCCATGGATCGAACCTGTGTCTCTCGTGTCTCCTGCATTGAAGGTGGATTCTTTACCACTGAGCCACCATGGAAGGTTCTTAAATAGGTCACTAAATAATATCTCTTATTTTTTAGTTAGTTATTAGATCTTCAAGGAAGATAGAACACTGAAGGGCAAAAAGGATATCTCTGTCAGTATCTTGCTGGAGTCAGGTGTATATCTTTCAGTCAGGTGTATATGAGAATATTCAAAGTGGCACATACTTGAGTGTTTGAACTCAGGAAGACCTTAGAGCCAGTGCAACAGAGTCAGGACAAGAAAAGGATGAGGAACTTGAGGCCAAGGGGAAGGGACCAATCTAAGGTCACAGAGAGGAGAAAGGGCAAAAATAGGATGAGGACCTGGGTCTCCAGGATCCAAGGGCAGATGGAGGTAAGCAGAAAGAGAAAGAGAACCATCACTCCCACACTCTAGATCTTCAAATAGTGCCCCCACCTTCTTTAGCTTGTTAATGAAGGTAAAAGCCATCCACTGTCAGAGACCAGGATTTTAATCACCACAGAGGCCCATGGTACTCCCTTATGGGTAAAAATATGGAACAATAACCAACTTCTGTGGGTCTGGGAAATCCAGTGGCCCTCTGCACTTTGTCTACTCTGCTGGATTATAAATGCTCGTGAAATTATTCCATTCGGACTAAGTAACCACAGGCCCTTTGACCTGGGCTAATCCCCAAATGCTTCCCAGACGTTTACTGCCAGATTATCTCGGACCACAAAGATAGAAAAGCCAGAGCACACATCACTAGATCTCCCTCATTTGGATGCCATCAGGCTTCCATAAGCAATCACCTAAAAACATCACAGGCCACTGGGATAGATGGGCTAATCTAACTGGAGGATGGAAAGGTTTGACAGCAAATCTGTACCAGACGCATAAAAGGTACTTGCAGAATGTTTGCTGGGCCAGTGAATGAATGATGCACACTAGCTTTGTAGTCAGATGGTCCTGAATAGGACTGTGACAATGGAACCTTCATTTCACTAAACACTTTGCTAATAGGAGACAGGAAAGCCCAAGGCAGTCACAAGAATTCCATGACATCACGTATGTAGAGCCCCTGCAGTAATTCTTGGAATAGTCAGCAATGAATATGCATCAGTTGCTTCCACTCCTCTAAAAAAGCACATTATTAAAAAGAAAAAAAAAAAGGAACTTGAAAGAGGTTTTACAATCAAAGTCAGCTGGAGCAGAAAGCAGGGTCCCAATGGGGGTCTGCTAAACATGATGTAATGACTTAATGGAAGGACCATGAATGAAGCCCAGATGCCCAGCCTCCTGTCCAGCTGTCTCTTAAAACAACCAAGACTTTCATATAGCCAGGCACGTGCCCAGGCAGGTTCCTCACCTGGAACGCCGGTCCCTCCCATATCACCTACAACACATTCAGCTTGGCTCCAAATTTACCTCTCCTATAAAAACTTTCCTGACTCTTCAAGTCCTTGTTAGAACTGACACCCCAGACCCCAGTTCCCATCTGACCCAGCACATACCTGTATGTGGGCCAGTAACACTTCCTTTATTAGGTCATTGACTAGCTAATGCATCTTGATATTCACAGTCCTGAGACTTGTGATTCAAACTTAGGAACAGACTTAGAGAGTATCTCTTGAATGAATGAATGATAAACAACTGATGCCAGGCATGGACACTACCAAAGGCAGAATTTTCAAAAGTTTGCCTTATTCACGCTGAAAGTGCCACAGAGGCTGGCAGCCACCTTCAGAGTTCATGACACCAAAACAAAATTAATTACAGGATCACAGAATATCCTGGCACTTGTGAGCCTCTGATAACCATCTCTTAGAGGAGCAGCAAACCGCTTCTCAGGGGCACTTAAAAGACTGCAGTATTTCTCCCTTTGTCCTTCCACAGTCCCTCCTCCTCACCTAGACGACAGGCAGCCCAAGAATGTCCATTCCAACCTCTCCGCAAGCTGCTCTGAGCAGCCTGGCATAGCACAAGGGCCTGGACAGGAAGGAGACTCACCTTTCTTCGTCCTTAAAGATGAATTTCCGAAGCTTGAGGTCCCGGAGCACCAGCCCCCCGTCGTGGCAGTGGGCCACGGCCGAGGCGATCTGGTAGAAGAGCCTGGCCGCCTCCTCCTCCCTCAGCTTCTTGCAGGTGCGGACGAAGGAATGCATGTCCCCATAGCTCCGCTCAAAGAACACATAGGCTTTGGTCTCCCCCAGGATAATTTCGGTGATTTGGTTGATGTTGCTGTGGGCAGACAGGCAAAAGCAGGGGGCCAGGGACTCCTGGTAGCAGCTGATATCAAACACCTAGGGCAGGATGAACAATATCAAGAGTCAGAGATGCCTCCTATACAACCAGATCACAGAATGCGGATGAGTCCCGTAGACACGGGTGGAACTTGAACCCCTGACTGGCCCTGCCTCCCAGCTGTGCAGCATTGAATAAGTCCCTTGACCTCTCTGAGCCTCCAAATCCTCATGTGCAAAAGGGCAAGTGATTGACTCACAGTGTTGGGAGGATTATATGAGAAAATGAAGGTCAGAATGCTTACCAAGATGCAATGCAATACACAAATCGTAAGTTTTGTTATGTTTTTCTCTCTATCCTAATGGCCTCTGTTTATAGAAAAATTAAGGCAAAATTTGAGACATCCCAAGCTGCACAGACAACACCTTATTTACCTTCAAAGAAACAAAAAAAAGCATCCATACACCAACACAACACAGCTCTAGCAACCATATATAAAATATTTTTTGCTACAGAATTGGATTGTATAGCAGTATACAACATAATAGCAATTAATAGATTAAATGTGTAGACTGAAGGTTACATAATTCACTACCTTCATCTCACAGATGTGGAAATCGAGGCTCGGATAACAAGTCGAATCAAGCCCCCAGCGGCAGAGCTAAGAAAGGACACAGTCCTTCTGATTAAGAAAGCAGCCACGCTCCTTTCTCTCTTCCCTCCACGCATATCTAGCTCAATGAATCAGTTATGCAATGATTTTCTATGAATCAAAATGAGCCTGTGAAATGCCACCTCATTGTGGGGTTATTTCGAAAGCAAATCCACCCTCAATACTTTTTGGGAACAGATCTAATAAGAATTAACACTACAGAGATTTTTCTCAGGTTAAAAAAAAAAAAAACAAACGTTTTCATTCATTTCAAGACCTCCACTAAATCAGGGATACAAATCTCTGGGTTTGGAATGTGGCTTTCCTATCTGCCCGGGGAATGTGGCTATGATGAGTCTATTCCGTGTCTGCAAGAGTGAGGGGCGGGTGTGGGTGTTCCTTGCTGGGAAGCATGGAGAGCCAACACTGCTCTAACAGCAATACGCTGAATGTTAACAGTTCACCATCATTTAGCTTCTTCAGTCTCTTTTTCATTAGTTAGAACACACTCTCCTCGATCATCATTTTGTGGTGTGTGGTGGGGGGATGATAAACGCTGGCCTAGAAACCATCTAATTTGAGAATATAATCCTGGCTTGGCCACCGATAATCTGGAGGAGGTGGATAAAGCATTCAGGATCACTCGGCTGCCCTCCTTTTCATAAACTGAAGACACTGATTGGAAACACTGTTGACCTTTATGGGTCCGGACCCTACCTGAGAATCTGATAAAAGCTCTGGCCCCTCTTAGCTGACGATGCCCATTTTCAAAAGCATGTACAATAATAATAGATTTGTCTTAAGGGGACTTACAGGCTTTCTATAACCCAGCCAGGGACATAGGCTGCTATTTAAGAATCCCTGAGTGAAGCCTCTTCATTTCAAAAAACAAAACCCCCAAATCTGTGAGTCAAACGGCCCCGTAAGAACCTCGGGAGGGCTGGTGCGAACGCGATCAAGGAAGCAAAGTAACATTGTGAATGAACCATAATGAGGCATCTCAGGAAAGCAGCGCAGCTGCTGCCACTATAACCTAGAATTTAAGAATGAATACTTCCGTGTCCCCAGAGACCACAAATCACACCCTGATACTGTCAAATGATGACCTGCCAGCAGTGACCTCAGAGGTCCGTTCAATTAGGCATCTGAAATGCTTGAGTCAACTTTAACACCCAGACTGCAGAAACCCAGGAAAGCCTCAGAAATTTCCCAGAGTAATAAAGGCTTTGCAGTGACTAATGTAAACATTGCGTTATATAAGGAGGACGCTGGGATCTGAAGCACCAGGCTGCAGGCTCTGTAGCCGATGCTCATGGGGTAATGATTATTTATATTTCCTGCTTTGAGTTGCATTTTTAAAAAAATAAAAGGTGATGTTTTTTTTTTTTGCTCAGTACCCTTAGTCTATTATCCTGTCCCACTGAAAACTGAATGAACATTAAAAGTCAAACATATTCATGGCACCTTCAAAATGTAGCCATACCCTTTGTAGGAGAGACCAAATTCCAAGATGGTGGACATAGTATGCAAAATAAAGCAAGTACTTATGTTTTCCCAAATGGGTAGGAACCAAACTTTTATTACTAGCTGTAACAGGCATTTATGAGCTTGGATTGGTATTTAAAGCATCACCTTCAAGTGCAAAATCAAGCCATAAGCCTCAGTGCCAGCCTCTTTTAAATGTTTAATTTAGATCCTTGGTTATATAATGTGACAGATCAGATAAGGCAGTGAGATTAGGCCATCATTCATAGTATTTGCAAAAAAAAAAAAAAGTGCCCATTTTGCCAAGATAGTAATTATGTCAATCTGCACAGTGACTACAAGCATTTCCATGAAAACGATAAGCTAAGGACACCCTAAAGTCCCCTTCTTTCATCTGCCTAGCTTAACACAGACACAGGAAGACAATAAACAGGCATGATTATTTTGGTTAAATGATGCTCCAGTCTCTCTCTCTCCCAAAATAATGTCCTATAGAATTCCACAGAGTTCCTGTGAGTGGCATCTTTGCACTGGATCTATTGTTATAAAGACTTTTTTCCTGGGTCAACACAAAGCTAGGAGACAGGAACTCTACATTCTAAGATGTCAAAAGGAACTGGATTCAATGTGTAGACTTCACTGAGCCTGCAGTAAGCCAAGAGTCCACAGTGTATCTATGAGGGTAGTTCATAGAAGCAGCCTTATAAAAACCACTTGGAGCTTCCTAGGATATATACAACTATACAACTATGCTTGCATAAAAAGTCACCCACATCACCTCTGGTGAAAAGGCAGGCAAACAGAGCTGCTGTGTCTTAAAGGGATGACCTCTGTCAAGCAGAACAATGATACTGCACTTAAATCCACTTGCAGCAGCACAGTAATTGGTGAGGGGCTGATTCAATCTTTGCAATAACTAAACCAGCAGATTAAGTACAGTTTCAGGCCAGAGAGCAAGTCTACAAATGACACTGTAAGGTCAGTCTAAAGTGAAATATGTCTTGAAAAAATCTGAAGGGAGAAAGAAACAGCAGGGGCCAGAGTCACCTCTGTCTTTAAACAAAGAAATAACAGGGCAAGATGTTCCTGCAGAATTTGGCGGCAGACTCCTTTTACTTAAAAGCATCTCCAGCCTTTGAAAAATATTAAAATGCTCTACTGAAGTTGAGTAAAAGGAGTGAAAACACACTGCTGGGTGATTGTGCATATTTCATATGACAGTGGCAGCTCTGTGGAATTCATTCATTTCAGAGGATGACTACCCTATTGTACAACGTTGTAGGTCTTCTGAGAATTCAACCCAGCTCTGAATAGCTTACTGAATTTTGGTTAACTGGGAATAGCTGCTCTGAGTCTCAATAACTTGGAGAAGGTGCAAAACACCAAATGCTCAGTCCAAGCAGAGAGCAGTATTTAAAGAGTCTCTGATTTCCCCCTGAGGTCTCAACTGAACAACTGCACAACAGACTGGAGACCCTCCACAAAACCCATTTTTCACAATGAAATACTCCAGTCCCCTGTGAAAGAAAGCAAGTTCACAAAGCAGCCTATGGTTGATGGTAAAAGTGTGATGCATTATGTGTAGCAGTTATGCAGAGTGCCCGTTTCAAACGGGGGGGGGGGGTGTCCCCACTTCTAACTATCTCCTTAACCCCTCCCCAAACAAAACCAACACTGAGCTAAGCTAAAATTACGTGACAATGAATTCTTTATCTATGTCCCATTCCTGGGTAGCCTGCTCTACCATCTTCATATATATATATATTTTTTGCAACTATTCCCCTGCTCATCCCCTTGTCTTAGAGCCCTGTGAACGCACACAAAGACACAGAGACACCAACCAGTTCAGGGTCAAAGACGAAAAGGAAGCTGAAGTACCCATCTCTGTATGAGCACTGTGAATCCCCGAGGCTCCAAATGCTGGCCTCTAAACCCTACAGGCAAAGGTGTATGTTGGGCGGGTTGGGGGGTAGGTAGTGGGGGCAAATGGGGGGGGGGGGGGGCGGTTCAGGCACGGAAAGCTGGAGATGAGAAGAAACGGAGACAAGAGAAAAAGACCCAAAGGATTCACAATTTCCAACACCCAGAGGTGCGCTGGTGGCTTTGATTTCCGCCCCCAACCTTCCTTTCAAGGCTCCAGGCAGAAGGAGGCTCTTTGTAAACTCCTTCCCCACGCTGGGCCCCTGGGCTCAGCCAGAGAAGACACCTTTGTGCGTCTCTTTTAAAGGGCACCTACGGAACAAAGGTTCCACACCTGCACGCTGCCGAGAACAATGGCTGCAAAGGAAGCGAGGCATCAGCGCCTAGAAATTAGCGGGGGGGATTCCCTCCTCGGTGTTGGAAGAGGAGGGGGCTGGACCCAGGGAGAAATCCCCGGGCCGCGGGACCCAGCGTAACGGAGGGGCTCCACGAGCCGAAGGGACCACGCATGGCCGTGGCCCCCGCTCAGTCCCGCCGCCTTCTCCGCGGCGGGCTCTCCCCAGAACGCCCCCGCCGCAGCCCGCCCCATTGTCTGCAACGCTCTAAAAACTTCGCGACTAGTCGAATGCGAACAAATAAATTCAGAACCCCATTTAACGAGCCCACGGATAATTAACCAGGCGAATCTCCCTCCCCCGGACCGCAGGGCTCGGTAACCTCCCGCCCCCTCCCAAAGGCCGGGGCATCTTTTCAAAAGACAAAACAGCCAAAAGCAAACCCCGGGCTCTTTACCTTGCACACCAGCTCCTCTCCACTGTGCAGATGCACGGCCCGAAAAACGTGGTCTCCCTCCAGGGGTTCCAACAATAAGTATTTCCCAATGCAAGAAACGCAATGCGACAAGTTCGGAGTCTCAGGCGGGCTCGGGGAGCCGAGGTTCGGGCTGAAACTCTGGCTGGGTTCGGCGGACCTTATAGACGACAACTCCTCGAAATCCTGGGTTTTGTTCCGCGATCTCCCATATCTTGCTATTGTGATGGGGGTAGACCTGTGTATGTTCATGAGTGTGGGGATCGCACTCGACAAACAAAAAAAAACCGCTGGAGAGATGAGTCGCGGGCGAGTGCGGCTGCAGGCGCCTCCGTGCCACGGATGTTAAAAGGGATCGAGAGGGGAGGGACGGGAAGGGGGCTACGTGGAGAAAGAGTTAGAAGCCCCCCAAAAGGGAGACGCCGGGCACCTCGTCTGCTCCGAGCCCGACTCCCGGGGGGTCCTCGGTCGGCGGCAACTCGGGTCCTTTTGTTACCCCCAAAGCCGCCAGCGATTTGCAGAATCTTCGCACTTTTAGTTTCTCTCTCTCGCTCCTTTTCCAACGTGGATCTGGACTTGTAACCGGATTGCTAAGGTGGGGAGCTGCAGCCCTGGGGCTCCCAAAGCAGTCCCCACGCAGGCTTCCGAAGCAGACGGGGCGGAGGAGCCTCGCTGTAGTTTGTGCAGTCTTCGGGGAGCGCACACGGCCGCCGCTTGGTCTCGGCGCGTTAGAAACCAAACAAAAAGAAAAAGGAAACAAGCCCGGGTACCGGCTCGCGCCGCACCGCAGACTGAATCCGCGCTGCACCCCCTTTTTTGGTGGAAAGGGTGGGGGGCGTGGAAGGCGGGGGGGGGGGGGGAGGTTGCCGGAGAGGGTCCGGAGAGGGTAATTACCTACGTTTTAACTGTAGATGGCGTCTGAGGCTTTTCCAAGATCGCTAGAGCTCTCCAAAATTTAAACAAACAGACAAAAAAAAAAAAAAAAATAGCAAGGGAGCATTTAACTTAGAGCGGTCAGCGCTGCCAACAAAAGATTGCAAAAGCCGGTCATGGAGTTGCGGGCCGGGCGCAGGTACGCGACAAAGCCCAGGGCTTGGCCCGCCGGGCGGAGGTCAGCACCGGCTCATGCCGTCGCCGCTCCCTCGCGCTCTGGATCGGCCTCCGGAGAAAGCGAGAAGTGCGCGCAGGGAGGACGAGGGTAGATCAATGGTCTCCGGTGTCCCCGACACGAGCTTCCGGGGGTCCTCCCGGCGCAGGAAAGGGATGCACCCCCAGCCCAGTCAACCCACGCCGTCTCCTGTCTCGCTCTTTTCACTGGATCGCGCCTTGGAATAATTTGCCACCGCTCCGTCACCCCCTACCCTCAACCAAAACTGCCTGGCGGGGTTGTTTTGGAGAAAATTGACGGCTTCTCTTCTTTGATTTTTGTTCTTCCCCGCACCCGGAGGTAAGAGAAACGTGTATTGGAAATGGAAGGGGACGGCCGACGGTGCCCGAGGCCAATCCCCGAGCTCAGCACGCCCGCATCTCTCGGCGAGGCGGTATTAATAGTTACTTACGTGGCCGGGGATCTCTGCGCGAGCGGGGCTGTGTGTGTGCGCGCGCGCGCCTCGCTCGCGCTCGGTCTCCCCATTCAATGTCACCGACACATTTCCACTGAGCCTCCGCCCCCCTTCCCCCCCACCACCACCCGGCGGCACCGGCGACTGGCTGAGCGCAGCGTCGGCCCCGCCCCGCCCCCGCCCCGGGGCCCCCCCTCATTGAGCCGGAGGCCCATCAATCAGCCTCGCCGCTGCCAGTCCTCGGGCAGCTCCCCGCGCCCGCAGGCGGCTGCCACTGCCATTGCAGCTCCTGGCTCCGGGCGCGGGCGCTCGCCTTCCCCCTGCCCCCCCAGGATGGCTCAGCCCGGGTGAGGTAAACAAAGTACTTTATCCAACCGGGGCCCGGAGCAGGGGAGGTAGCGCACCCAACCAGGGAGGGACGGTCCCGGCGCCGCCACCGGCTGACTGCGCGCCCTGCTGCAGGCGGCGGGGCGACTCCTGCCCCACCACCAAGTCCCCTAAGAAGCTCCATCAGTGACGAGTGGACTTCCTAACTCGTTCATCTTCCCGGGCGCTCCTCCCCAGCAAGCTGGGCATCCTCTGAGCGTCCGGACACCGCTGCTCACATAGCTCTTGTCCTTGGAAGATGTGCTTGCCATGCGGGGTGCCGCACCGAGTTTCAAAAATCAGTTTCATTATCTTTTTCCAACACTCTCCTCCCCATATAAAAAGGAACGGATTACTTGCTTTTAGTTGGTGTCCTCCTCAACCCTCCACCTACCATCAAGGCTTTTAGTATTTTTCTGCCTGCCGAATACCAGCTCAAAGACATCTTTTAACTCAGACCGCAGGTAATCACTAATTCTTCCGCTCCCAAGACATGCCCAGAGGGTTTTGGCCCAGGCAAACAATGCTGGCGCACACCTCCTGCTAAGCGTGGGGCTCCTTCAGTCCGAGTCCCTTTCTCTTGTTCTCTTTATGCTTCCTCCCTCAACACACGTGGACCACAGAGTCACTGGGCACTGGGAATCAGGTGAGGGCTACAGGTTCACTCCAGTTATTCCCAATTTCCGCAAGAGGTGCCAGTCCTTTGATTTAGGCTAGAACTTGGACAGAGGCCTGGACTGCCAGGCCTTAACCTAATGTATCCTGGTAAACCAAGCAATCTGATTGGGGACCAAAAAAAAAAAAAAAGCCCAAGGGGCTGAGAAAGGGGAGTTTAGAATACTCTGAACTTTTATACACACGTATGCATATTTTCCGGAGAAGGCAATGGCACCCCACTCCAGTACTCTTACCTGGAAAATCCCATGGACGGAGGAGCCTGGAAGGCTGCAGTGCACGGGGTCATTGAGGGTCGGACTCCACTGAGCGACTTCACTTTCACTTTTCGCTTTCATGCATTGGAGAAGGAAATGGCAACCCACTCCAGTGTTCTTGCCTGGAGAATCCCAGGGATGGGGGAGCCTGGTGGGCTACCGTCTATGGGGTCGCACAGAGTCGGACACGACTGAGCAGGCACATGCATATTTTCTAGTCTGGGAGGAAAAGTGGACTATATCATGTATTGCCCATGGTAGGACACTTTTTAAAAAAATATTTATTTACTTGGCTGTGTCCAGTCTTAGTTGTGGCACCATGTGGGATCTTAGTCCTTCCCACCCACCCAACCAGGGATCCATTCCCCCCACCCATCCCCTGCGTTGGAAGGCAGATTCTTAACCACTGGACCACCAGGGAAGTCCTTGGTAGGACACTTTTGAGTCAAAAAAAGAGGGCTCTGTAGGATTATGCCCACATATTTGCAGTTTATGATTATGCACAAACTCCAGAGATAAGCCATTCCTGGGAGGCTGGCAGAAGAGATCACAGACTGTATGACAGGCCACCACAGGGCCACTGGGTTTGAAAAAAGGGTCAAGAAAGTGCTCCCATGTCTCCCGACTCCCTCTCGCCAACTGACTTCTGGCAGACCTTCCTGGCACTCAGTCCCTCACCCTAGGGCGACTTGTGTGTTCCCCCAGGCCGTCACCACGAGTGGTGAGCAGGATCCATTCATGAATCTCGGCCCATCGAGGGTCCTCTGCTGGTGCTCATCTCGGGAACAGTCCTCTGTTCCTCCGCTGAGGAGTCAGAAAGAAAGGCACCAGCCTCCCTTGTCAGTGGCCACCAACAGTGCTTTATAACTAGGAGTTTAGGAGACCCTGTTCCAGGCCTGTCTGGGCCTCTGATTTCCAATGAAAATTGAGTCAAGACATTTTTTTTTCTCCTCCCTGACTACCCCTTTTTTCAGCTGTAAAATGAGAAGCCTAACAACCGTCCAGCTCAGCTCACGTGACTGCTTTAGAATTATATTTTTCAATTCCAGGAAATCTATGGTGGTTTACTATAAGCCCAGCCTAGGATGGGTGTTAAGGATCCAAATATGAGTAAGATTTAGTCTCTGCCACCCAGGAGCTCAGAGTCCAGCTTCAGAGAAATACTTGGAAATACATCGTTTCATTGTATAACAGTGTGGCTATTAGATATCAAGGCATCCACTTTTCCTGGGCTTCAGGGAGTTTTCCAGAAAAAATTATTTTTTTTCGCCTTGAATTTATCCAAAGCAAATATTTAATTGAAACCTACTATGCACCAGATGGACAAGGCAATGGCACCCCACTCCAGTACTCTTGCCTGGAAAATCCCATGGATGGAGGAGCCTGGTAGGCTGCAGTCCATGGGATCGCTAAGAGTTGGACAAGACTCAGTGACTTCACTTTGACTTTTCATTTTCATGCATTGGAGATGGAAATGGCAACCCACTCCAGTGTTCTTGCCTGGAGAATCCCAGGGATGGGGGAGCCTGGTGGCTGCCATCTATGGGGTCACACAGAGTCGGACACGACTGAAGTGACTTAGCATAGCATAGCATAGCATGCACCAGATACTGAGTTTCGAGATACAATGATTTTAAAGAATTTATTTCCTATCCTCATGGATCTTGAAAAAGTTCTATGAGTCATACAATAAGATAAATAAGAGATTGTCGTTGGCATTTCTGGTAGAGAGAAAGAATGTACAGAAGCAAAGAAGTGGGATGTTCTGAAATTTCTAGTGACTCTCCACAGCTTTGGTACTGGCAGCTTAGGAGCAGTGGCCAGGCATGTGGCAAAGTGAACTGGGATTAGAATGAGAAGGGACAGACAGACCAGCCAAAGTAGAAGAGATGTAGAGTGAATGCTACCATTAAACGGGGAATTGACATGGTTGATTGGGGTTCTAGAAAGATCATAGTGGACGTCATATGAAGTAAATATCAGTGGGCTTCCTAGGAAAGAGAAAGCCCTGTCACCTGGAGAGACTGAGAAAGTGGTCAACACAGTGGTACATCACAGATGCTGTGAGCTTCCCTGGTAGCTCAGCTGATAAAGAATTCGCCTGCAATTCAGCAGACCCTTGTTGGATTCCTGGGTTGGGAAGATGAACCAGAGAAGGGAGAGGCCACCCACTCCACTGTTCTTGCCTGGAGAATCCCATGGACAGAGGAGCCTAGCAAGCTACAGTCCATGGGGTCACAGAGAGTCAGACATGACTGAGTGACTTAAGCACAGCACAGCAATGGATGCTATGCATGATTGATGGTACATTCATGACTTCTGATGAAATTATATGGTGGCCACAGTCCTGCCCATTCTTAAAGGCCAAATTCATGATCTTTGGAAACTACTGTAGTGCAGGATAAATTACATAATTTATACCTGGAAGTTTGATCCCTCAGTGGGGACGATCTCTTGGAGAAGGAAATGGCAACCCACTCCAGTATTCTTGTCCATGGGAAATCCCATGGACAGAGAAACCTGGCAGGCTGCGGTCCCTGGGGTTGCAAAGAGTCACAACTTAGCGACTGAACAGCAGCACATAAGGCAACTAGCATAATGTCTTGCATATTTGTCATTATTTGAATATGTCCGTAGAAAACAATTCAACATGCAATGATAATAATAATAATAGACAAAATGCCTAAAATATCTATAAAATGTATAGGAGTTGTTAAAGTAACAGTTGTAGGTATGCTGCTGCTGCTGCTAAGTCGCTTCAGTCGTGTCCGACTCTGTGTGACCCCATAGACGGCGGCCCACCAGGCTCCTCTGCCCATGAGATAGGGTTGTAGGTATGGTTAAATACAAATTATGTAGCTATGATAAAAGATGATAGGGCAATTAAACTAGGGATTATATAATTACAGAGGAATAGTAACCAGTCCCTGGGCTTCCCATGTGGCTCAGTGGTAAAGAATCTGCCTGCCAATGCAGGAGATACAGGTTCAATCCCTGAGTCAGGAAGATCCCCTAGAGGAGTAAATGGCAACCCACTCCAGTATTCTTCTTGCCTGGTGGGCTACAGTCCATGGGGTTGGAAAGAGCTGGACATGACTTAGCGACTGAGCACAGCACACATTAACCAGTCCACTCTGTGGAACAGTCAGATCCAGCTGCCATAGGTTGCTAATCTGCTGTGCATGTTTTCCAGAGTGTCCTCTATCTTGAAATGCATGTAACTGCTCCTTAATTCACTTCATCTCTCATTAGTTCATTCATCTAGTAAATGTTCAGTAGGTACCTGCTAAGTGTGAAGCCCTAAACTAAGTGATGTGTTTGTTGATCAGATAACAACTCTTGAGACTACTATGTCACTTGAAGGCTGATATATACCATGGATGATGATAGTCTTCTTTCTTAACTCTCACATCATACCTAGGCTCAAAAATCTGTGACAGGCTTCCAGGACAAATTGTAGATGTGGCTACCATATGCTGATCTGCACAAATGCAGAATGTTCCATTCCCCTCTGAGGTCTTTGTGAGTGTCACCCTTGGAATTGTGCAAAACATGACCTTCTTGGCCATACCTGAAAACCTGGGCATAGATAAAGGGAGTTTGAATTTAAGAAATTCCCAGCAACTTCGTCTCCCACTCCTCTTGGTTCTGTGCCCACTGGCCCACTCACACCACTCTGTGGACTCTACCTCTATGTCTATGACTTGACATAGGTGTCTATGACACCTGCTTGATGACTAGGACCTCTGTATTTCCCTGAAGTTACTCCTTTCCAAGGTGTTCCTTCTAGCTTGTTCATATCATGTTCCCTACTTCTCTTATCTGGTTTTATGGCTGCCTCAGGTTTTACAAATGGTATGTTCAAAATCAAGGTGGCATGGATGTGGTTGGTCAAGAATGAGGAGGTTTGTGGTGCAAAGACATGAGTTGCAATCTAGATATTCCTGATGACAGTATCTGCAGATCACCTGGCATCAGAGTCAGTACCAGACGCCAGGAAGGTAAGTGCCCCTAATTACTCCTCTAAGTTAACTCTAGAAAGAGATTCCATCATTCCTCTGTGCAAGGAGGAAGGGAGAGATCCAGGGGAGAGGGTACACAGCTTCACTGCTGCAGTCCTCCGAGATGCATTTGGCCAAGTTCACTGTGACCCTGGGGTTTGGATACAGTCATGATGGAGAGGGCAATGGCACCCCACTCCAGTACTCTTGCCTGGAAACTCCCATGGACGGAGGAGCCTGGTAGACTCCAGTCCATGGGGTTGTCAAGAGTCGGACACGACTGAGTGACTTCACTTTCACTTTTCACTTTCATGCATTGGAGAAGAAAATGGCAACCCACTCCAGTGTTCTTGCCTGGAGAATCCCAGGGACGGGGGAGCCTGGTGGGCTGCCATCTATGGGGTCGCACAGAGTCGGACACGACTGAAGCAACTTAGTAGCAGCAGCCGCAGCATGATGGAGAGATGCATTTCCAGTGGTATGAAACCTCTGGCTTGCTTCCAAGCTTCATGTCATAAACTGCCCCATTACTTTGCGAGTCTTCTCTTTTACTAACTTTGATAATAATTATACTTCAATTATGCCTTCTGAGCACTACACCAGCCACTTTCTTTCTCTCTGCTTCTTATACAATCCATCAAAATAGATATTATTACCCCCACTTTTCAGATGAAGGAACCAGGACCAGGACCCAGCAAAACTCATTACCTTTTTCCACGGTGGCCCGTTACTCAATGGCTGTGCTGCTCACGTGTGTGTGTGTCTGTGTGTGTCTGTGTGTGTGAGGGAAGAAGGGGGCAGGGGAATGAATAAGGTTCACGTACATCACGTTGCCCATCATCAGGCTATTTTAGATGTCTAAACCTTTGGCTTGAATTGCTCACTTGTAATCAATCCTTCCATAATAGTGTTTCTTTTCTCAATTTGTTCTAAACAGTTTGTCTTTGAAAAATGGTGGTTTATGTCCAAGGTGATTCCTAGCAGTACCTATTAAAAAGTGACTTTGTATTTGTTTGTTTTACCATGGCAAGGTAAGGGGTCTGTTTTCTTCTTTGAATAAATGGTCTACTAGAAGAAGACCAGTGTATAAATACAAAAGAAATTGGCATGTTGAAACAATTTTTTTCCCCACGCCCTGGTTTTGTTGTTTTTCTTCCCGACCAAAGGAGTAGTTGTTGAGTGCTTACAAGTGAAATGAATATAGGAGAATTTTGTTGCTGTTGTTCCTTTTAAATTAAATTAGAGGAGGATGGGATACCTAGTATATGGGAATTTTCTGAATATTGCAAATTGCCTGCCATCCTGTTACATATTGCAGAGCAGCTAATAAAACAAAGTGAAAACTGGTAAAAATAATCCAGCTAGTCCAGCAAGTGCTACAAATTTACATTTATCTAGAAAGCAATGGCACCCCACTCCAGTACTCTTGCCTGGAAAATCCCATGGATGGAGCAGCCTGGTAAGCTGTAGTCCATGGGGTTGCTAAGAGTTGGACACGACTGAATAACTTCCCTTTCACTTTTCACTTTCATGCATTGGAGAAGGAAATGGCAACCCACTCCAGTGTTCTTGCCTGGAGAATCCCAAGGACGGGGGAGCCTGGTGAGCTTCTGTCTATGGGGTTGCATAGAGTCGGACACGACTGAAGTGACTTAGCAGCAGCACAGTGCTAGGTTACTGTAAAAATAGATCCCGTTTGAAGGGTGTTCTGGTAAGTCTAGTGTGTGTTTCCATACCTGGCACACAGACAAATGTCGAGGGAGAAGATTTCCCACCCTCTGCCCCCACCCCTACCCCCGCACCCCGCTCTGTTTCTGAGTTTTAGGCCTTTGAATGACACTTCAATCCCCTACCATTTGTGGAGTGGAAGTAACCGATACCCTCCTTACAAAGGGAATAGGCTGAACTGAATGATCATTTACATCCCTCTTCAGCTTTTAAAAGCCCACCTTCAGTTTGGGAAAAACAAGCTGGTCACCAGTAGACCAGGGTCTGAACAAGGACACGTTGAGCTTTTATCCCATTTGGGCCCCAACTTGGCCAATTAGTCACATGATCTTGGACAGCCCTGATTGCTCAGATTAAGGTCTATTAAGAATATGTGCCATAGCCTCACCAATTTGCAAAGCATTCTTATGTATTTTGTGCCATTTAATCCTCACGATAGCTCTATAAAGGAGATTTCATTACAAACCTCAGCAGAAGAAACTGAGTCTCAAGGAAATTAGCTCATGAGCACAAACCCAGTACTGTTTATTTGTCTGTGTCCGTCAGGTCTTTTAGTTGTGGCACACAAGATCTTCGTTGCGGGGTTATTCACTGTGGTGCACAGATTCTCTAGTTGTGGCACACACACTCATTAGTTGAGGCAGGCAGGCTTAGTTGCTCCACAACATTTGGGGTCTTAGTTCCCAGACCAGGGATTGAACCCGTGTCCTCTACATTGCAGGGCAGGTGTTCTTAACCACTGGTCCATCAGTGAAATTCCACAAACCCAATACTTCTGATACTTTACAGCACAGCTCTCCTTCCTGCCACTGCCTTCTCCTCTGCCTTGTCCTTGCGTCCTTTCCTCTCCTCTCCTCTATTTCCTTCTGTGTCCAAATATTGTTTTAAATTTAAAACAATTTGAGGGTCCTTACCTAGAATTTTGTTTGATGGTTTCACTGGATAGTTGCAAACCAGGAAAGTGCATTTAAATAAAAAGGCAGTATCTATATTATAGTGGTTTCCACCTTGTGAGCCTTGGATCCTCAGGTGGGCTTGGAGCAGAGCGTGCACAGTATGGAAACTCAGTGCTATGTGGCAATCTGTTTAGTGAGCTATAGATGGAATGAATGATATGTCCCATTCATATCTGTGTAATTCACATTCAAATATACAAGAGTGCTTTGAGTGTTAAAACTGTGAACAAATAACTGATTTCATAGTATTTTTCCCATATATCTAATTTGTATCCCTTGGAAGAACATGAAATTTTATATCTTTTACATTTTGTTCCAAAACTCAGAAAGATTGAGACTTGTTCTTCACTGAATAGGTAACTCCTAGCCATGAACCCAACACTTTAGAAAATGGGTCCATCTGTACGTGTGGACCTGAGGGATGGTGTATGATCCTGGGTGGGGTGTAAACTGGAGGAGTGTTGAAGAAATACAGTCCCTTGTTCTAAATATGAGGTAAGCATCAAGCCTCAGTCTTCATTATCTTCATTTGCATAATAAAAGAGTCTGCTAGCAAATATGGTTTTAGGCTATTTTGCTACAGGGAAGTAAGCTGCTTTCTAAATCACACAGTTGTTCAGAGACCACAGCCCTTGACCCATGACAGACTCTGGAACTGCATCTAGAAGAGAGTGAGATACAAAAGTCAACCAATCATATTCAAGAGGTCAGGAAAGTGTATATGGTGCACTTTTTCTGAAGTTCAGTAGTTCTGTGACCTTCAGTCAATTCCGGAATATCCCTAAACCTCAGTTTCTGCTTCCTTAAAATGGCACCGTCATAGTACAGATCTTGTAGGGTGTGGTGAGAACTGCGGACAGGTGAATGAAGCTCTGTGTAGGGCCTGGAGGTAGTGAGGACTAGCCCTGACCACAGTACAGTTAGCCCTCCATATCCACAGGTTCCACATGCATGGACTCAATCACCTGTGGATCAAAAATAATTGAGAAAAAAAAATACAGAAAATCCAATAAGCAAAATTTGAATTTGCCGGCATCAGCAACTATTTGCATAGCATGTGCATTGTATTAGGTATTTCAAGTAATCTAAAGATGATTTAAAGTATACAGGAAGATGTTCATAGGTTATATGCAAATTTAAAAAAACTATATGTATATATGGAACATCTGTGGATTTTGGTATCTGAAGGGCAGTTGGGGAGGTGTCTTGGAACCAATCCCCTATGGATACAGAGGACAACTGGGAGACAAGGTTACTGTCAGACAGTGGGGGAATGTGACTGCTGAGCTAAGTGCTAGGACTTCATGCCACTGACCAGATGTTGCCCTAGCCTCAAGATGAAAGATCCTCATTATCCAGAAATCACATGGTGTAATAGGAAGAGATATATATATATATATATATCTGTATATATATATATATATGTGTGTATATATATATATATATATATATATATACACTTCTTTTTTATATACTTGTATTATTCAACCATTGCTGCATAACAAATTGCCCCCCAAAGCTTCAGCTTCCAAGGTCACTCCTTTAGGTATTGATAGGATTCAAGTCCTTGAATGCTGTTGGGCTGAAGGTCTCATTTCCTCCCTGGATGTTGACTGGAAACCACCCTCCAGTCTGAATCACATGAGCTTCTCCAAAGGGCAGCTGACAGCATGGCATCTTGCTTGATTAGAGCAAACACCAGAGAAGACCCAGAGAGAGGACAAGCCAGACAAATGTCCAAGTCTTTTGTAGCCTAATCCTGGAAGTGACATCATTTTGCCATAGTCTGCTTGTTAAGAGCAAGTCACCAAGGCCATCCCACAGAACAAGAGAGGATTCCACCAGGTGCGAAGACCAGGAATTATTAGGAGCCTTTTTAGAAGCTGTCTGCCTTTCTGTTCTCTAGGGTAGGATGCCAGATTCTTGGGGTAAATATAATTCTGTTTAGTAGGAAGGGGTGGAAGCTAGCTGCTGCAGGCCTACGTTGAGAGAATATATACAACTTCTGGTATTCTTCAAGAATTCTTCCCTCTGGCATGGTGGCTCCATGGCTGGGCAATGGCAATCTCATCCTCTCTGCCCCCTGCCATCTTGATCTACCTTGAGATGCCCAAGCATTCCCCTGGAATCTAGGGGTGGGTAGAGAATGCTTCCATCTGGAGACTTGGAGGCCCTGGAGATATAATGCCATGTTTGAATTTCCCTCTATAACTACAGTTACTACGCTGAAGTCTTTGACTGTGTGGATTAAAACAAACAGTGGAAAATTCTTAAAGAGATGGGAATACCAGACCACCTGACCTGCCTCCTGAGATATCTGCATGCAGGTCAAGAAGTAACAGTTAGAACTGGACATGGAACAGACTGGTTCCAGATCTGGAAAGGAGTACATCAAGGCTGTATATTGTCACCCTGCTTATTTAACTTATATGCAGAGTACATCATGAGAATACCAGGCTGGATGAAGCACAAGCTGGAATCAAGATTGCTGGGAGAAATATCAATGACCTCAGACAGGCAGATGACACCACCCTTACGGCAGAAAGTGAAGAAGAACTAAAGAGCGTCTTGATGAAAGTGAAAAAGGACAGTGAAAAAGTTGGCTTAAAACTCAACATTCAGAAAACTAAGATCATGGCATCCGGTCCCACCACTTCATGGCAAATAGATGGGGAAACAATGGAAACAGTTAGAGACTTTATTTTCTTGGGCTCCAAAATCACTGCAGATGATAACTGCAGCCATGAAATTAAAAGACACTTCTTCCTTGGAAGAAAAGCTATAATCAACAGACAGCATATTAAAAAGCAGAGACATTACTTTGCCAACAAAGGTCCATCTAGTCAAGGCTATGGTTTTTCCAGTAGTCATTTACAGATTTGAGAGTCAGACTATAAAGAAAGATGAGCACCGAAGAACTGATGCTTTTGAACTATGGTGTTGGAGAAGACTCTTGAGAGTCCCTTGGATTGCAAGGAGATCGAACCAATCCATCCTAAAGGAAATCAGTCCTGAATATTCACTGGAAGGACTGATGCTGAAGCTGAAACTCCAATATTTTGGCCACCTGATGCGAAGAACTGACTCATTGGAAAAGACCCTAATGTTGGGAAAGATTGAAGGCAGGAGGAGAAGGGGATGACAGAGGATGAGATAATTGGATGACTTCACCAACTCGATGGACATGAATTTGAGTAAGCTCCATGAGTTGGTGATGGACAGGGAGGCCTGGCATGCTGCAGTCCATAGGGTTGCAAAGAGTCAGACACGACTGAGTGACTGAACTGAACTGAACTATAACCACTGTGCTGGAACAGTGATGGATGCATGGTGGGTGTTACCACTGTTTTCTGGATCAGTCTCTTAGAAGCCTGGTGTGATGGACCTTTGGAGTCGGGCAGGGAGACCTGAAACTGTCCCACATCTGCCTGGACTTCCGGGCCCACCCTTGACCCTCAGTCTGTGTTTGAATGGAAGAGGCTACATCTTGTCATCCAACCTTCAAATGCTTCTTGGATGTTTCTAAATGATTCCTTTTTAAGTCCACATTTCACAACTAGAATTATCCCATTGTGTTCTGCAAAATCTCCTTAACTGAATGTTCTCTTTGTCAACCCAATAAATTGCTAGTTTTGCAATAAGATTCCCCTGGCACCTTTCCTGGAAGGTTCAGTGTGAGAAAGTCACTCATATAACTAGAAATGTAGTAAAAAAACATTGCCTGTCAGTTAACTGAGTTCTGTTGATGGATCACTTTCCATGTTTCTAGCACCATAAATAGGTCTGGAGCAGAGCATAGTTGATCATAGTTTAATGAACTCATAGTATAATGACAGATGTCTCTCATACACAGCCTTATTTCCTCATCTGAGGTTGCTTTTCTTTTTCCTATCTCATGTTTACTTGGGCCGTAAATCACCAAGATTGCATCACACACATGAAGTGACCTTAGTGAGGGGTAAATGTACCAAACTAAAGATGGACACAGAGTCTTGTAGAGGGGGCTTCCCTGGTAGCTCGGACGGTAAAGAATCTGCCTGCAAGGGAGGAGACCTCGGTTCAATCCCTGGGTTGGGAAGATTCCCCTGGAGAAGGGTATGGCAACGCACACCAGTATTCTTGCCTGGAGAATTCAAGAGGAGCCTGGCGGTCTACAGTCAATGGGGTCACAAAGAGCTGGACACGACTGAGTTACTAACGCTACTACTGCTACAGAGTCTTGACACTCCTCCCAATAGGAGGTGGGTTCCAGTGCCCTGCCACTGAATATAAACTTGTGTGGGATTGTTTGGACTAATAAAGAATTGTGGACGTGATGCAGACTCAGTTTTAGGTCTTGCCTTTGAGAAGGCTGAAAGCTTCCTTCTTAGTCTCTTGGAGGTCTGAGCTGCCGTACAATAAATCCAGTCAACTACCCTCCTGGAGAAAACCCACAGAAAGACTCACATGATGACATGGAAAGGGAGAGGGGCTCAGTGTAGCCAAACCTTAGCAAAGCTCCAGGCAGGAGAATGAAAGCCATCTTGATCTCTCCAGACCAGACCAGTAGCCAACAGAATACCACTGAATGAACACAGTTATGCCAGCTGCCCAAATTACTGCCACACAAAATCATAATGTAATAATGCGGTAGTTGTTTTCCACCATTAAGTATCAGGTCAGTTTTTTGTTCAGTAATATAATAGAAGGAGAAGGCAATGGCACCCCACTCCAGTACTCTTGCCTGGACAATCCCATGGACGGAGGAGCCTGGTAGGCTGCAGTCCATGGGGTTGCTAGGAGTCGGACACGACTGAAGCAACTTAGCAGCAGCAGCAGTATAATAGAAAATTGGAATGAGGTAGTATAGTCATCTTTCTGGGTCAGCTAGCCAGCTCCTCTAGGAAGTCTTTCCCAGAGGAGTAAAATAATTCCTATTGTCAGATGATACGTAATAAACACAGGTTGAATGACTCCCAAGCCCTCCTTCTGATGCATCTGGCTAAGGGAAGATCCTCTTTCCTGATGGGCATGGAAACATGGGATGATGACTGTACAATGAATTAAGATTAATCTGCCATGATTATATGAGGTGAGCATGACTTTTCTCAATGGATCCGGAGCTCCCCAAGGGGAAGGGCCGCACCTTCTCCTTTCTCTTTTGTTCTGTTCTTGTCACAGCGCTGGGTGCCTGATGAGAAAATGCAATTCCATCCAGACAACAATGGATTAGGATGGTTCCTTTCCTTTAATTCTAAGATCAGCACTTAACAGCAAACTACTTCCCATGAAGATGAGCCCAAGTGTTGCCATGGATGTGAGGAAAGGCACTACCACAGCATGAGGGCTCTCCAGGAAATTCCTCTCTTGATTTTCAAAAACCACCAGTGCTGGTGGGCTTCCCAGGTGGCACAGTGGTAAAGAGTCCACCTGCCAGTGGAGGAGACTTGGGAGACGCAGCTTCAGTCCCTGGGTTGGGAAGATTCCCTGGAAGAGGAAATGGCAACCCACTCCAGTATTCTAGGCTGGACAATCCCATAGACAGAGGCATCCATGGGGGTCTCAAAGAGCTGGACAGGACGAAGTGACCAAGCACCCACACAGCAGTGCTTGTAGTAAAATTATAACAAATATTTCTTCATAGTTATTAATGTAGCCTTGTTTCCGGCCACTCTGTGTGATGCACTCTATTCTCCAGTAATTACAACTCAGGCTCTTGACTGTCTGGAATCCCTTTGTCATCTCCATAAATCTTGGCAAGATTCATCTTGGGCACCAGCTTTTTCAGGAATTCTCAGATTAAGCTGACTCTCCACTGTGCAAAGCTCTATCTTAGCTGAGCCATATTTCATTAAAATAATCCCTGCATATTCCTATTTTCAACTGGTTAGTTCATTGAAATAATGGATTGTATCTGACTCTTACTGCTGTTTCTGATTACATTTTTTAATTGAAGTATAGTTGATTGACAATATTGTGTTAGTTTCAGATGTACAGCAAAGTGATTCAGTTTTTTATCTATATTCTTTTCTGATTCTTTCTCCGTATAGGTTATTACAAAATACTGAATATTGTTCTTTGTGCTATACAATGGGTCCCTGTTGGTTATCTATTTTAGTACCTAAAAGGCTCTAACAGTGCTTGCACATTATAAATGGTTGAGGTAGCCTTTGCCTGTTGTCTTCCAGTTTATCAAATGTTTGTCAAAGGTTCTTTATTCTTTATTATGTCTCAGAAAGAAAAGTGATTTTCAGACTCACAGACTTAGAGAATTGCAGGGGGGAAAGTTGGGGGGAAGGGATGGTTAGGGAATTTGGCATGGATATATACACACTGCTATATTTAAAATGGATAACCAACAAAGACCTACTGTGTAGCATATGGAACTCGGCTAAATGTTATGTGGCAGCCTGGATGGCAGGGGCCTCTGAGGGAGAATGGATACATGTATATGTATGGCTGAGTCCCTTCTCTGTTCGCCGGAAACTGTCATAACATTGTTAATCAGTTCTACCCGGATGTCTCAGCCTGTAAAGAATCCGCCAGCAATATAAGACACAAACAGGAGATGTACATTCGATCTCTGGGTCAGGAAGACCCCATGGAGGAGAAAATGGCAACCCACTCCAGTATTCTTGCCTGAAAAATCCCATGGACAGAGAAGCCTGATGGGCTATATAGTCCATAAGGATCGTGGAGTCAGACATGACTGAGCGACTAAACAAAAGCAAAAAAAAAAAAAAATACCCCAATACAAAATAAAAAATTTAAAAAAAGAAAGTGACTTTCTTAAGATCACCTAACGGTGGTTGAAACTGGAGCCGATTATACAGAGTGAAGTAAGCCAGAAAGAAAAACACCAATACAGTATACTAACGCATATATATGGAATATAGAAAGATGGTAACTATAACCCCGTATGCAAGACAGCAAAAGAGACACAGATGTATAGAACAGTCTTTTGGACTCTGTGGGAGAGGGAGGTGGGGGATGATTTGGGAGAATGGCATTGAAACATGTATAATATCATATAAGAAATGAATCGCCAGTCCAGGTTTGATGAGAAATACAGGAAGCTTGGGGCTGGTGCACTGGGATGACCCAGAGGGATGGTATGGGGAGGGAGGTGGGAGGGGGGTTCAGGATTGGGAACACATGTATACCCGTGGGGTATTCATGTTGATGTATGGCAAAACCAATACAATATTGTAAAGTAATTAGCCTCTAATTAAAATAAATAAATTAAAAACAAAAAAGATCACCTAACCACAAAATGAAAAATTTTAAAAAAGAAAGTGACTTTCTTGAGATCACCTAACCACACCACCACCCTTCCCCCACCACCCCCTCCCCACTCCCCACCACACACACAGAGGTTTGCTAAGATTCCTCCCCAGATCCTGAGACTGTGAATTCTCCCTGATGGTAGGGAAAGGCTCCAGCCTAAACCTCCCCATGGATACACATCCTTTGTTTTCTGCGTCTGGGAAATGCCCCAGGATTCCCTGCTGTGTTACCCCGGGAGACTGTTGCTCAATCCCAGCAGCTGCTCTGAAGGAAAAGAAAAAGCAGACATGCTGAATGTATCATACACACAACGTAATATGGAATTGAAGATCTCTAATGAGCGAGAACACTTTGATGGTACAGTCTCCCTCCAGTGAGGTCTAGTTCTTCATTTCCAGTGGGCATTGCAGGAAGTCCTCTTTTAAAAAAAAAAAAAAAGAAAGAAAATATATATATTACTAATGCCGTGGCTATATGAAACAATATTTGGCCAAGATGGCTAAGATATGATTCATTCTTTGTTCATCGAGTTGCTAAGTATTATTCAGAGAGTGGAGTCACCATATGGTAGAACTGAGTTTCCTTGGGAGGCTGGGTGAAATATGGTGTTGGCTATAGAATGTGGAAATGTGCGTGTCTCTGGTGGTTAGAGTCTGGATCAAGCTATAGACGGCTAATTCCATTAAGTCCTTGTGCAAACTCCACTGCACACGGCAATTGGAAAAGGCATAGCCCAGCACAGATCACTCTATGAGGCTGGATTCTCTCTGAAACTGATAAAGAGTGGGCAAGCCACACAGCTAGACCCAGATGTGATCTTGAAAGAAAAATGTGTGTGGGCAAATGCAGTACCGGCTGGGAAAGTCTAAGTGGCTGAAACCTATGACTCAGAAATCTTAAATTGCCTTGAAATTAATGAAGCTCTGTGGAGATGACTCAGTTCATTCATGTCCTTAGCTTGCAGGACTCAACACTGGCAGAAGGGAACACTGTCCAAAACTTGGAAGATCACCCCTTCAGAGGAAACAAGGCCAGGAGGTGGTCTGGGATGCGTTGTCACAGAAGCCAGGATAGGCAGGTGAGCTGGTTTTATTCTTCCCGTGGGCAAGCTCATTCAAGTGCCATGCTGTCTGGACCTGATTTCTGTCCCTGTAAAATGGAAAGGAGATTAGATGATTCCTAAAATGTGGTCAGCTTTGATATTCCGATTAGCTAGGGTCCCAGTAAGAAACAGCGTTTACCCCAGATGTTTCAAATGAGGAAATGTTAACACAGAGACTCTTTACAGCTGTCTGTGCCAGGTTAAGAGAATAAATAAGAAAGAATAAGGCACCCAGAGACCCATAAAGTCCGGAAGCCATTGTCACTCCCACGGCAGAAAGGATGCAAAGGAAAAACAGTATTACTGGAGCCTATTGAGAGTTGGAACCCTGGAGGAACCCACCCAGGGGTCTAGAGGAGGCCACCAGTGGGAGCCGTAGTCCCCAGCAGACACAGTCCCTCCTACACACACAGTGGTGACTCAAGAGGGAATAGAAAAGAAATGACTTATGCTGTGTCTTATCCCCTTCCCGCTCTAGTTTCCCACTGGTGAGTCTCATTGGCCAAACCCAACTGGGTGCCATCAGGCAAAGGAATTCAGATCCAACAGGCCACAGGGGTTGGAACAGTGCAAAGAAGCCTGAAGAATGCAGCTGGAGTGGGTGAAAACAGAAATACCAGCACATATTCTATGACTTTATACATGTGATTATGCTCTCACATTAGGGAAAAGGGCAGAGCACACATTTTTAATTTATTTTTCTGGAGTGATTGAAGAATGATTCTCAAGTCACAGAATTTCTGAGGGCAGGGACCAGGTTTTGTTGATTTTTTTTTTTTTTGAACCTATCAGAATCTATCACCACATCTGGCACATAGTAGAAAATCAGGAAATATTTGGTAAATTAAAGGCTGATCACAGATCCACATTTATAAACATCTATAAATGTCCAGGGCATGCTCTGTTAATATCTGCTGAATGAGTAATGAATGTGTAGGTTCAAAACAAATTACATAATCTTTCAGATGAAAGGTTCTGCAGAGCTCAGGCAAACCCTTGGTATTTTTTGTTCTCATAGTTGTTTCAAGTATGATTGATGGTTATCATTGCACAAGCTGTGTAAATATCCTGAACTAGGAAGATGGACCACAATGTGAGACCCCATGATATAAAAAGTGAATAAGTGAGTGAGTGTGCACTCAGTTGCTCAGTTGTGTCCAACTCTGTGACCCCATGAATTGTAGCTGACCAGGCTCCTCTGTCTATGGAGTTATGGAACCTGCATCTCCCGAGGCTCCTGCATTGGCAGGCAAATTCCTTACCACTGAGCCATCTGGGAAGAGGGGCCCTTAAGGAGACATCTCCTGCTTTCCTCAGTGCTGAGATTCCCAGCAGGAGTGCTTGCAAAAGAAGAATGTCTCAGTTCAGTTCAGTTCAGTTCAGTCGCTCAGTTGTGTCTGAAGAATGTCTAGCATATTTAGATACATGTGGAATCACCTCCTGACAGGTGGATGTTCTTACAGAAGGATGCTCTTTAATGAGCCATGGATGGACACTCAGCTCTACCGGCACTCAGCTCTACCGGCACTCAGCTCTCTGACTTGAGACAAAAGTTGACCCAGTGAGCCTCAGTTCCGGTCTAATGCTGCTTCATAGGGTCAGTGTGAGAAATGAATGAGTTGATGTGTGTCACGTTCCTGGTAAAGAGCCCAGCATGTAATCGATGTTCACTTGCTCTCAGCACCATCTTTATAGTGGAAGCATTGATTTCCTCAAAGTTGACATAGGTGGAAGACCAGTGACGAGAAAAGATGTTTTCTGCATTGCTATCTATATTCCCTTTAACAGAAAGTCACTTCTTTTATTATGAGACCAATCCTGTGCCTAAGAGAACATAAGACATAGTATTAGTTACAGAACACATCTAAATGATTATCCCTTACTATTCATATTTAGGAACTGATGTACGTATGTGTCTTATTGGGATATAGAGGGTACCACAGGTACGTGCTGGCAATTCTTTAGTATTCACCTAACACACTTCTTCTATGATGGTCAAATCCAATTCCCTCTAAACAGACTGAAATGCCAGATGCTTTTTTTTCTCAAGGCTTAATTGTAGCTAAGCAGGGTCATGTGATACAGTCAGGCCTAATGGAATGACAGGTATTTTTTGTTAGAATGTTTCTTTTGGTTCTCGGTTGCTGAAACTGCATAATAGCTGTGAAATGAATGTCTTTTGTTGCATATAGCAAGTCCCTTTCATATACCTGAGTTTATGATAATGAAGTGACTTTTGGAAAGCCTCTAAGGATAGGGACTGGTGCCAGGGGAACCAACTTTGACTAGAGGATTGGGAATTTCAGCCGCATCCTCTAACCCCCAGGGAAAGGAGAGGGGCTGGAGATTGAGTTCAGTCATCACTGGCCAATGACTTCATCGATTATGTCTATGTAATGAAGCTGCCAAATAAAACCCCAAAAGGACATTTCAGAGAGCTTCCAGGTTAAACCAGAAGGCAATCTTGTATTTGGAGAGTGATGTACCCCAGGGTTCGTGAGGACAGAAACTCCTGTGCTCAGGACTCTTCTAGTCCCCACCCTACATATCTCTTCTCCCACCTGTTTATTAGTAGCTTTTAATATCTTTTGCTATAAAATGGTAATCTAGAAAGCTGAAGCTCCAATACTTTGGCCATCTGATGCAAATAGCCGACTCAGTGGAAAAGACCCTGATGCTCGAAAAGATTGAAAGCAAAAGGAGAAGAGGGTGGCAGAGGATGAGATGGTTGGATAGCATCACTGACTCAATGGACATGAACTTAGGCAAACTCCGGGAGATAGTGACGGACAGAGAGGCTTGGTATGCTGCAGTCTGTGGGGTTGAAAAGAGTCAGACATGACTTTGAGACTGAACAACAACAAATCTAGTGAGTAGACTGGTTTCCTGAATTCTGTGAGCCACACTAACAAGTTAATCAATCCTTGAGAGGGGCTTGTGGGAACCTCTAATTTGTAGAGTATTGATCAGAAGCACAGATAACAACGTGGCCTTGTAATTGGTGTCTGAAGTGTGTGTGTGTGTGTATGTAGTAGGAAGAGTGTAATCTCGTGGGATGGATCCCTTGACACTGTCTTCAGTAGTTCCAGGTAAAAAATGTCAAGTTTTAATACTTCTGTCACAGAATTGTTTGATGTGTGGATTTTTCCATGCATGTAGTGTCAGAAGTGAGTAGTGTGGTGGAGTAGTGTGAGAATGGAGGAAACACACACCAGGATTGTTGTTTTTATACAAGACAACTAGAGAGACATTGCCCAGAGGCCTGATGTGTAACTGACCAGTGAAACAACCCAAATTTCTGTCTTAAGAATTTGCATCCTTAGAGATTCATTTACTATGTATGCCTTGTTTTGTCCTATATTCTGCTGCTGCTAAGTCACTTCAGTCGTGTCTGACTCTGTGCGACCCCATAGATAGCAGCCCACCAGGCTCCCCCATCCCTGGGATTCTCCAGGCAAGAACACTGGAGTGGGTTGCCATTTCCTTCTCCAATGCATGAAAGTGAAAAGTGAAAGTGAAGTCGCTCAGTCGTGCCCGACTCTTAGTCACCCCATGGACTGGAGCCCACCAGGCTCCTCCGTCCATGGGAGTTTCCAAGCAAGACTACTCGAGTGGGGTGCCATTGCCTTCTCTGTATATTCTGCTACATGCAGCCAAAAGCGTTCTAACAGAGAAGTTCTCTTTAGATTTGTTCTGGGAGAATAATTGGATCCCTCTGTTTCTATCTCTTTTCTCCAATGGCTAATTAAAAGTCGAGAGGTCAGAACTTACAGACATTTTTGATTCCTCCATCCTCTTACTTATTGATCCATTCAATCAATCATTTATTACTTATTCAGTCAATTCAGTATGTACTTATTCAATCTGTACCTATTCTTTTCTTCCAATGGTTGACTTCTGTTGGCCTTCAGAACCCTGCTCCGGCATCATGATTTTCAGAAAATCTTCCTGGGATCCCTACATCCAGCTAAACGCTCTTCCTCTGTACATCGTTAGCAGCCAGTCATTATATCATTTTTAGCATCTATCACATTGTAGTGAAGTAATTTGTTTGTGTACCTGTACAACTAGAATATACTTCTAAATGCAGCAGTTAATCAATAGTCTTCCTTCCTCTCTTCCTTCCTTCCTTTCTCCCTCTTCCCTCCCTTTCTTCCTTCTTTTCTTTCTTCTTTCCCTTTCTCTTCCTTCTCCATCTCCTCCATCTCCTCTTTCTCCTTTTCATCTTTTTTTTTTCTTCTATGTGCTTTAATACAGTAAAGTTCTCGGCCATAGTGACTATCCAAAACTCTGAAGATGAAACTGGGTACTATGGGAAACATGGAAGAATAACAGAGTTGGTAAATAAAGGCAGAGACTGTGCTGATTGACTGCAATCCTAGTGCATGGCCCAGTGAAAGTGCTCAGTAAATGTTTGGTGAGTGAAAAAATTAGACTCAAAGAGAATCAGTTTTATTGAAATGACAAAACTGACATAAGACTCATTTTGGATATGAGTCAATGCTTGCTACGTATAGCATTAGGTAATAGTGATATTTCATAAATATGTATTAAATAAATGACATATACACTTAATGTGTCCAGAATTTAAAATTTAAAATCCTGTATGTTGTGAAATATGACTCTATTCTCTTGGCTAATGTTTTTGCCTCACTTTGGAAATAATTTATTCTTTCTCTGATGATTTGAATTATTAGCTTCATCATATACTAAGTACTCATAGATAAGATGGGTTGTTTTCTGTAATCTTTATTACCTTGCACCTTATAATACTGCCTCACTGTTTTAATTAGTGGGTGTGAATGTGTGATGTGACTGTCTCACTGTTGTCTTCCTTTTATTCTCAATTTTTTTTTTTAATACTTCTTAGACATTTAGGGATCCAAATAAACTTTGGCCTCAAATGTAAAAGCTCTGTAAATGTCTCAAATGATTCCTTAAGGTTTAGATAGTATTGGATTTAGACATTATCAAATGCAATATGGCAGAGGGAATAAAAGCATGGTTTTGGAACCAGTTGCCTAGAACAAAAAGAATAACTTCACAACTTTCTAACCTGCAGTCTTTGACAAGTCAGTGAATCAGTTTCTTCGTTGGTAAAATAAGAATAATAATACTATCTACAGATTTGTCAATTAGACAAAATTTTAAAATATATATATTAAATATTTAGCCCAGTAACTGGCACATGGAAAATATTAACAGAGGTTAATTAGATGTTTAATTTTCCAACATTGTTCTAAAACTTCCCATTGCCCTATCCATAGCCGAGGATGGAAGATGACACTTTGTCCTGAGGGAACCTCCTTTCAATTGATCAAGTTTGCACAATTTCATTTTCCTTTGAACTTCAACAGCTTTGGGCAGAGAAGGAATCTAACATTTATACTGTTTTTCCTATTAGATCATACTTAGGATAAAATGGGGGTGCAGAAAACTTAAAAAGGGGAAATATGGCTCTTTTTCAATTTTTTCTATAGAAATCTTAGGAGAATTGTGACCTTGCTCTATCCTCCCCACAGGTGACTCTGTAAATTCAAGGAAATGATACATGGAGTAGTGTCATCTAAAATGAAAAGGGTCACAGTCAGGTACGAACGGTAATTGCACTGCTTACACATATCAAAGTTGAATCTGGAAGGTCATGTCCTGAGAACTACATGAATGATTGCTACCAGATATGTGATCTTCAAATTGCCCCCATTTTAGCTGCACAATTCCTGGGAGTATCTATATATATAGATAGATAGATAGATACTAAACTACTAAACTAAATACACTAAAAAATAGATACTAGTTTTCAAAGACCCCTGCATGACAACTCATGTATTGTCACGTTAAATTGACCGCAGCATTCTCCTCTGAGTGATTTTTAAAAGGTATTAACCCTGAAGCATTAACAGTTACACCTCCAATAATGATAGACGTGACTAATAGAAAGATGCAGCAGAGAAGCACACTCTTGTACCACACATGAGTCACAATTTTTAGACAACGCTTTGTAGCATGTTTGTTGGCCATGATGCATCAGATACACTTTGAACAATGAGAAAACGGTGGTCTTTGCACCAGAAGCTAATTATAACTTTCTCAAAAACTCTTTGTGACCATTTCACCCTGACTTTCTACAGTTGCATGCTGCAGAAAGTCCCTGAAACTTATCACTTTTGCCCTATATAATCAAGAACAGGCACAACACTGCATTGTCACTTGAGATACGACTTCAACACTTTCCACTTAGTTGGTAGCTGGCACATAGGTAATGATATGGCCTTGAAGTAAGTTTTCTAAAAACTTTTCTTGGCTTGTGACACAAAAGAGCATCTTGTTTTTAATGCATATTGTTGGCATTTCTCACTACTGAATAGAGGTTCTTCTAAGTCAATGTGAGCCACGATGTTTAAGGACGTTTAAAAGAATGCAAGTTGTGACCTCATGAGAACATCAAAACACTGCACCATCGCAGATTGCCATTAAAAATATTTAACGAGAACCTTCTTGACCCAAACCTTGGAGTCTTAAGAGTCGCAGTTAAAGGCAAGTTTCAAGGGATAAGGCAAAAAGTCCAAAAAAAAAAAAAACCACGGAGATAGAGAGAGAAAGAAAGAAATTAGAAGCTGTCAGGGACAGATTTCTGCTTCCTTCTCTGGGAGCATTGGTCATTTGGGGTTACTGGGCCCAGAATGCTGGACACCCAAGGGGAGAAGGGAGGGATAAAAAGAAGGGAGAGAAGAAGAAAGGAAGAAAAAGAAAGAAAAGGAAAAATCTAAGAAAGTGTTAAAAAGATTGATACACTGAAAAGCAGGTGTAAACCATACCACTTCCAGGTAAACTGAAACACAAGATCACCCCATGGAGAGAGAAGATAAGTTACTTAATGTCACAAAATTACTGCCTAACAAACTGCTCCCAAGCGCAGTAGCCTACAGCAACAACTCTTTGTTCTCATTGTCTGTGGTCAGCTGAGGGTCTGATGGGCATCCACATGCTTATAAGAGTTATCTAGGATCAGCTCACCATGGCTTCTGTGATCCGTGTTTCTCCTGTCTTTGCCCTGGGACCGGCCGAGTCCAAAGCAAGGCACACGGCCAGTGTTAGGTGGAGGGGTGGACAGATGGTCTACTCTTGAAAGGAGAAAGGAGAAATTTAGCATGTTTTAATAACAACTTAGTCTCTCACCTAGGGACTCTCTGGGATCCTCAATTAAGACTTCACTTTTCACTTTGTGGATATTTCTTACACACCATTTTTTCATGATACACTTTACAATATATGTGATGATGTATTTCTCATTCAATCATCACGATTATATAAGGTGGATATATTATTATTTCTAATTTAAAAGTAAGAAACCTGAGGCTGACATCCAAGGTCAGGAGTGGCGGCCTTGAGGAGCAACCCTCTGTCCAAGGTCAGGAGTGGCGGCCGTGAGGAGATACCCCACGTCCAAAGTAAGGAGCTCTATGCTAGAGCAGCCGTGAAGAGATACCCCATGACCAAGGTAAGAGAAACCCAAGTAAGACAGTAGGCGCTGAGAGAGGGCATCAGAGGGCAGACAGACTGAAACCACAATCACAGACAACTAGCCAATCTGATCACACGGACCACAGCCTTGTCTAACTCAAAGAAACTAAGCCATGCCGTGTGGGGCCACCCAAGATGGACGGGTCATGGTGGAGAGGTCTGACAGAATGTGGTCCACTGGAGAAGGGAATGGCAAACCACTTCAGTATTCTTGCCTTGAGAACCCCATGAACACTATGAAAAGGCTTTTAAAAAGATAGGACACTGAAAGATGAACTCCCCAGGTCGGTAGGTACCCAATATGTTATTGGAGATCAGTGGAGAAATAACTCGAGAAATAATGAAGGGATGGAGCCAAAGCAAAAACGACACCCAGTTGTGGATGTGACTAGTGATAGAAGCAGGGTCTGATGCTGTAAAGAGCAATATTGCATAGGACCCTGGAATGTTAAGTCCATGAATCAAGGCAAATTGAAAATGGTCAAACAGGAGATGGCAAGAGTGAACATCAAAATTCTAGGAATCGGCAAACTAAGATGGACTAGAATGGGGGAATTTAACTCAGATGACCATTATACCTACTACCATGGGCAGGAATCCCTTAGAAGAAATGGAGTAGCCATCATAGTCAACAAAAGAGTCTGAAATGCAGTACTTGAATGCAAGCTCAAAAACGACAGAATGATCTCTGTTCATTTCCAAGGCAAATCCTTCAATATCACGGTAATCCAAGTCTATGCCCTGACCAGTAAAGCTGAAGAAGCTGAGTTGAACAGTTCTATGAAGACCTACAAGACCTTTTAGAACTAACACCCAAAAAGGATGTCCTTTTCATTATAGGGGACTGGAATGCAAAAGTAGGAAGTCAAGAAACACCTGGAGTAACAGGCAAATTTGGCCTTGGAGTACAGAATGAAGCAGGGCAAAGGCTAGTGGAGTTTTGCCAAGAGAACCCACTGGTCATAGCAAACACCCTCTTCCAACAACACAAGAGAAGATTCTACACATGGACCTCACCAGATGGTCAACACCAAAATCAGATTGATTATATTCTTTGCAGTCAAAGATGGAGAAGCTCTATACAATCAGCAAAAACAAGACCAGGAGCTGACTGTGGCTGAGATCATGAACTATTTATTGCCAAATTCAGACTTAAATTGAAGTAAGAAGGGAAAACCACTAGACCATTCAGGTATGGCCTAAATCAAATCCCTTATGATTATACCGTGGAAGTGAGAAATAGATTTAAGGGACTAGATCTGATAGAGTGTCTGATGAACTATGGACAGAGTTTCGTGACATTGTACAGGAGACAGGGATCAAGATCATCCCCAAGAAAAAGGAAATGCAAAAAAGCAAAATGGCTGTCTGAGGAGGCCTTACAAATAGTTGTGAAACAAGAGAAGTGAAAAGCAAAGGAGAAAAGGAAAGATATACCCATTTGATTACAGAGTTCCAAAGAATAGCAAAGAGAGATAAGAAAGCCTTCCTCAGCAATCAATGCAAAGAAATAGAGGAAAACAATAGAATGGGAAAGACTAGAGACCTCTTCAAGAAAATTAGAGATACCAAGGGAACATTTCATGCAAAGATGGGCTCAATAAAGGACAGAAATGGTATGGACCTAACAGAAGCAGGAGATATTAAGAAGAGGTGGCAAGAATACACAGAAGAACTGTACAAAAAAGATCTTCATGACCCAGATAATCACGATGGTATGATTGCTTACCTAGAGCCAGACATCCTGGAATGTGAAGTCAAGTGGGCCTTAGGAAGCATCACTAGGAACAAAGATAGTGGAGGTGATGCAATTCCCGTTGAGCTATTCCAAATCCTGAAAGATGATGCTGTGAAAGTGCTGCACTCAATATGCCAGCAAATTTGGAAAACTCAGCAGTGGCCACAGGACTGGAAAAGGTCAGTTTTCATTCCAATCCCAAAGAAAGGCAATGCCAAGGAATGCTCTAACTACCGCACAATTGCACTCATCTCACACGCTAGTAAAGTAATGCTCAAAATTCTCTAAGCCAGGCTTCAGCAATCCGTGAACCACGAACTTCCAGATGGTTTAGCTGGTTTTAGAAAAAGCAGAGGAACCAGAGATCAAATTACCAACATCCACTGGATCATCAAAAAAGCAAGAGAGTTCCAGAAAAACATTTATTTCTGCTTATTGACTCTGCCAAAGCCTTTGACTGTGTGGATCACAATAAACTGCGGAAAATTCTGAAAGAGATGGAAATACCAGACCACCTGATGTGCCTCTTAAGAAACCTGTGTGCAGATCAGGAAGCAACAGTTAGAACTGGACATGGAACAATAGACTGGTTCCAAATAGGAAAAGGAGTATGTCAAGGCTATATATTGTCACCCTGTTTATTTAACTTCTATGCAGAGTACATCATGAGAAATGCTGGGTTGGATGAAGCACAAGCTGGAATCAAGATTTCCGGGAGAAATATCAATAACCTCAGATATGCAGATGACACCATCTTTATTGCAGAAAGTGAAGAGGAACTAAAAAGCCTCTTGATGAAAGTGAAAGTGGAGAGTGAAAAAGTTGGCTTAAAGCTCAACATTCAGAAAACAAAGATCTTGGCATCCGGTCCCATCACTTCATGGGAAATAGATGGGGAAACAGTGGAAACAGTGTCAGAATTTATTTTGGGGGGCTCCAAAATCACAACAGATGGTGATTGCAGCCATGAAATTAAAAGATGCTTACTCCTTGGAAGGAAAGTTATGACCAACCTAGATAGCATATTCAAAATCAGAGACATTACTTTGCCAACGAAGGTACATCTAGTCAAGGTTATGGTTTTTCCAGTGGTCATGTATGGATGTGAGAGTTGGACTGTGAAGAAAGCTGAGTGCCAAAGAATTGGTGCTTTTGAAGTGTGATTTGGAGAAGACTCTTGTGAGTCCCTTGGACTGCAAGGAGATCCAACCAGTCCATCCTAAAGGAGATCAGTCCTGGGTGTTCATTGGAAGGACTGATGTTGAAGCTGAAACTCCAATACTTTGGCCACTTGATGCGAAGAGCTGACTTATTTGAGAAGACCCTGATGCTGGGAAAGATTGAGGGCAGGAGGAGAAGGGGATGACAGAGGATGAGATGGTTGGATAGCATCACCAACTCAATGGACATGAGTTGGGAAAACTCTGGGAGTTGGTGATGGACAGGGAGGCCTGGCACGCTGCAGTTCATGGGGCTGCAAAGAGTCAGACACAGCTGAGTGACTGAACTGAACTGAACTGAACCTGAGGCTTTAGGGACTTAACCCTTTAGCTCATGGATGACAGGGACAAAATTCCTCAGATCCAAGAGACCTCACAGCCTTCTTTTTTAACTTCTTCACTAAAAATGCTCTATGTAATTATTTTACACAAAGAAATTGTTTTCCTGATGGTTGCTAGAGGTTTCCCTAGGAGCTTGGAACTCATAATCATTCTCATCTGAGCAGAATATAATCACTGATATAACTCTGAGCTGCTGTCATTTCATTCTGCTAAAAAAAAAAAAATCACAGCGTGAATCTGAAATATTAGGAAGACTTTGGGGCTAAAGAAAATAAGATGTCTGTAAAAAAAGGTGCCATATGTACAGGATTCAAGTGGCATCTGTGTGTGCACATTATAGCCCATTGCCCTGTATCTGCTCAATTTGTTCATCAGGTAATTCAAATGACTCATGGGGTTGGAACTGTGTTGTGTCTATAGTCTTCTGTTTGTTTCCAGCTTAGGCCTAACAAAGTGGTTTGTTCTCTTATTTTGTATCATTCAAGGAGACAGCATTTGTCCTCTCATCCCACTGAATAAATAACTAACCAAGATAAATTTTCTTTTCATCAAGAGTGCATGTGTGCTATGTCATGTCAGTCACGTCCCACTCTTAGCAACCCTATGGACTGTAGCTCACCAGGCTCCTCTGTCCACGGGATTCTCCAGGCAAGAATACTGGAGTGAGTTGCCATGCAACTGACCCAAGGATCTTCCTGACCCAAGGATCAAACCTGCATCTCCTGCATTGCAGGTGTATTCTTTTACCCACTGAAATGCTCCTTGAGAGTGGCATGTTTATTATGATCCATGTCAAGTCTCCCCACCTCATGCCTCTGAGTGTTAGCTATAGTGTTAGCTAAGAAGTAGGCTTAGAGGAGGGAGGGGGTTTAGAAAAGGGAATGTGGACAGGAATGATAGTGAAATCAATGACTGATGGACAGAGGAGGTCCAGAAGGAAGGGGAGCAGTTCAGGGCAAGCTGGAGTCTACACTGTATAAAGTATAGATTTTAGAGCTTGATGGGATTTTCTGGAGTTGCTCCAAACTTTTCCCTTTTACAGTGGAGTAAACGAAAGGCAGTATGAATTAGCAGTGATTCCAAGTAGTTAATGACAAAGGTAAAAACTTAACCAGGACTCCAAGCCCTATGCAATAGTTAAGTCTGTGTGACTGCTTGATTAGGTTTTGGTGCCAGTTCTTTGATCAAACACTAGTCTAGATGTTACTGTGAAGATATTTTGAAGATGTGATTAACATCTCTAATCAGTGGACTTAAAGAAGATCACCTTTGATAGTGTGGGTGGGCCTCATCTAATAAGTTGAAGACCTTAGGAGCAAAAACTGAAGTTTCTTGAAGGAATAGAAATTCTGCCTCAAAGCTGCAGCCTAGAAATCCTGCTTGAGTGTTCAGGCTGCTGGGCTGTGCTGAAAACTTTAGACTTGCCAGCCCCACAGTTGCATGAACCAATTCCTTAAAATAAATCTGTTTATATATCTGTTTATCCATCTATCATTTATCTATCTACAGACACATACATACAGAGAGACAGACAGATACACACATGCTGTTGGTTCTCTTTCTCTCAAGAATCCTGACTGATTCAGAGTTTGGAATCAAGAGTAGTGTGCCCTGTAACAGATACCTAAAACTGTGGACATGGCTTTGAAATGAATAATGGGTAGAAGCTTGAAGACTTTTGAGATTCATGCTAGAAAAAGCCTGGGTTGCCTTAGAGACTATTTGTAGAAATAAGGTTGTTAAAGATGATTCTTGTGAGGACTCAGGCTTGCACACAGAGAGAATGCCACGTGGCAATAGGGATAAAGAGGACTGTGATACTGCTGTAAGCCAAGGGATTCCTGGGGCTACTAGCTGGAAGAAGTAAGGAAAGGCCCTTCCTGAAGGGATCTTTGGAAAGAGCATGGCTCACCTTATTATACTTCTAGCCTCTTGAACCAAACAGTGAAAGAATAGACTTTTAGGCACCCAAGTTGTGCTACTTCGTTATGCAGCCCTAGGAAATTTATGCACCTGGGATTCTGCTATGATTCTGAAACAGTGCTAGACTCTAGGACTTCAGAGAATAAGACACAGATCTGCCTCTCAAAAAACATAGTTTACACTAATTACAGTATTTATAAGTAGTATGGCTGTGGGCTGATCTAGCATGACTAGAATAACAGGAGAAGGGTAGGGAGAACAAATAAAACATGGATGGCAAGCCTGCTGCCATCTTGAATGTCACATACCAGTACCTTTCTCTAATCTTATAAGTAGGTAATTCTAACATTACGTGCTAGAAATTCGAAGCGCCAGGTCTGTATGGACTGGGAAGTGTCCATACACTTCCCAGGAGTGTATCCAGGAGGATGCATTGCCTTAATCTGATCTTGTAAAGTAAATGGGATTTAGATAGAGAAGAGACATGAACACATTCTAGAAGAGCTAATTCTACAGGCAAAGAGAAAGAGGCTAGGATGCATAAGCCACTATTATTATGCTTCCGCTACGGGGTTTCCCCTGTGGCTCAGCAGTCAAGAATCTGCCAGCAATGCAAGAGATGCTAGAGATGCGGGCTTGCTTCCTGGGTTTAGAAGATCTCTTGGAGGAGGAAACGGCAACCTGCTCCAGTATTCTTGCCTGGAAAATCCCATGGACAAAGAAGTTCATAGGGTCACAAAGGGTCGGACCCGACTGAGCCCATACAGCACACACGAGCTGTATTGAAAACTGTACCGTGTATTGGAAACTGTAAGTTTTGTCCGACTCTCAAACATCCTAGCAAGGTGGATATTGTTTTTCCTGTTTTAAATATGAGAACATGGAGATTCAAAGCCTTGCCCAAACAGGCACTGTAGGAAAAAAATAGAGTTCCAGAGCTTCTCTGGCCCAGAGCTGGTGAAATACCCAAAGCTAGGTGAGGAAGACGGTCTGGCAAAACCAAAGGTTCACGGCGACAAGGATTGAAAAAACTCTCTTTTCCTTACACTTGCACCGTTTTTGTCTTTGGTAGGTTAAGTTAGCATGGGAGGTTATCTGAAGATAATAAGAAAAATAAAATCAAACTCTAGGCTGTCTGATTTTAATAGTTTGGTGACTCTGTCTGAAATATACATAGCTATCACTGCAGCAAATTGGACATTTTATCCATCTATATTGATCCATTGTGCTGGCACCAGGAGGATCATATTAGGCCCAATCTGATGTGTGATTTTCTCTGTAATGGAATCATTGATTCTCTAGTACAGAGCCAAGTTGTGTGTCCCAGCTTTATGTTTTTTTTTTTTTAAAGTAAATTTGTCCTGTGTTAACCACTATTATAATAGATTCGCAATTCAAATTGATACTTTTGAATTGTGGTATTGGAGAAGACTCTCAAGAATCCCTTGGACAGCAAGGAGATCAAACCAGTCAATCCTAAAGGAAATTAACCTTGAGTATGCATTGGAAGGACTGACTGATGCTGAAGCTAAAGCTCCAATGCTTTGGCCACCACTCATTGGGAAAAAACCCAAAACCTGATGATGGGAAGGATTGAGGGCAGAAGGAGAAGGAGGTGACAGAGGATGAGATGGTTGGATGGCATCACTGACTCAATGGACATGTGCTGTGTGCTGTGCTTAGTCACTCAGTCATGTCCAACTCCTTCCGACCCCATGGACTGCAGACCGCCAGGCTCCTCTGGTCACAGAATTCTCCAGGCAAAACACTGGAGTGTTTTGCCATGCCCCCCTCCAAGGGATCTTCCCAAGCCAGAGATCAAACCGAGGTCTCCCACATTGCAGGTGGATTCTTTACTGACTGAGCCACCAGGAAAGCTCCAATGGACATGAGTTTGAGCAAGCTCAGGAAAACGGTGAAGGACAGGGAAACCTGGCATGCTGCAGTCCATGGGGTGGCAAAGAGTTGGACATGACTTAGCAACTGACCAAGAACAATTGCTACTATGTAACCATAAGAGTTTTCCAATCAGTGATTCACTCAAGACCTCCCTTTGTAACTGGAAGCTGATGGAGTGAGGGCAATAGTTCAGAGCTTGTAATCCCAGTATCTCAATGGCTGGGATGTTAGATTCTTCTGCTCCATCACAAGGGCAAAGAATGTCATGCTGAGAGCCCGGACACTGGAAACACATACCTGACACTCCTTAGCTTGGCTAGATGGCATGAATTACACTGAAGGCTGCACGGGTCAGGTCTCATTTGGTCATTAGGACAACCCTCTGAAGTGCGTACAAGGATCTACATTGCATGGAGAGGAACGTACATCTTGGGTCAGGGCTGTCTGAAGCCACATTGCTACACCGTCTTTTCCATAGTAGTCAGTCAGTTCAGTCACTCAGTCGTGTCTGACTCTTTGCGACCCCATGAACCACAGCACACCAGGCCTCCCTGTCCATCACCAACTCCTGGAGTCCATAGAGTCCACCCAAACCCATGTCCACTGAGTCAGTGATGCCATCCAACCATCTCATCCTCTGCCGTCCCCTTCTCTTGCCCTCAATCTTTCCCAGCATCAGGGTCTTTTCCAGTGAGCCAGCTCTTTGCATCAGGTGGCCAAAGGATTGGAGCTTCAGCTTCAACATCAGTCCTTCCAATGAACACCCAGGACTGGTCTCTTTTAGGATGGACTGGTTGGATCTCTTTGCAGTCCAAGGGACTCTTCAAGAGTCTTCTTCAACACCACAATTCAAAAGCATCAATTCTTTGGCGCTCACCTTTCTTTATAGTCCAACTCTCACATCCATGCATGACCTCTGGAAAAACCATTGTTGACGAAGTAATGTCTCTGCTTCTTAATATGCTGTCTAGGTTGGTCATAACTTTCCTTCCAAGGAGTAAGCGTCTTTTAATTTCATGGCTGCAATCACTATCTGCAGTGATTTTGGAGCCCAGAAAAATAAAGTCAGCCACTGTTTCCACTGTTTCCCCATCTATTTCCCATGAAGTGATGGGACCAGATGCCATGATCTTACTTTTCTGAATGTTGAGCTTTAGGCCAACTTTTTCACTCTCCTCTTTCACTTTCATCAAGAGGCTCTTTAGTTCTTCTTCACTTTCTGCCATAAGGGTGGTGTCATCTGCATATCTGAGGTGATTGATATTTCTCCCGGCAATCTTGATTCCAACTTGTGCTTCCTCCAGCCCCAGCATTTCTCATGATGTACTCTCCATATAAGTTAAATAAGCAGGGTGACAATATACAGCCTTGACGTACTCCTTTTCCTATTTGGAACCAATAGTAGTAGTTTGATTTTTTAAAAAATGGATTATTGAATAAAGTATGTTATCTTTATAAAGGATATACTCTTTGACGTACATTCACTCCTGACTTTTGGGTGAGTTTTTTCTGGTATTTAGTTTTTATATTCCCATCCTTAAATTGCAAATATTAGTTTGCATGCTCAGATGCTAAGTCATGTCAGACACATCATGATCCTATCCGCTAAGCTCCTCTGTCCATGGGATCTCCCAGGCAAGAATACTGGAGTGAGTTGCCATTTCCTTCTCCAGGGTCTCTACCTGATTCAGGGGATCAAGCCCATGTCACCTACATGGGTAGGTGGGTTCTTTACCACTGAGCCACCAGGGAAACCCCAAATGTTAGATTAGGAAACCTCAAAATTCCCTTCCATGGCTGCCTATCTGTGATTCCAGGATTCATTTATGTGTCTGGTTATCTGATTCATTTCAAAGTTCCCAATTAATTTTCATCTCAGAGACTTCTTAGAGAATATAGAATGTCATCATGTTATGGCTAATCTCCATTGAGTCTAATCATTCCATTTAATTGATTTGCTTATTTTTAATCCCCCTTCCTAAGGATTTGAGAATTCAAAAATTAGACAGAAGCAAATCATAACAGAGTAAGGCAAAACAAGTAGAATGAGATCAGGGTAAAGTAAGTGATCAAGACACAAAAAGGTTTAACTCCTTTGCAAAGGGTGGAGTTGGGGGGTGGGAGGTTGTTCCATCTGGTTGTAAGCTTCTTAGTGATCAGTTTTTCCAAGAGATAAAAGAAGGAGCCGCCCAATTTCATAGACAAGGTATCAGCTTGGCTTTGACTGGAGCTAGGCAGTGAGCCTGGGCTTGATGCCACCTCTTGGGCTAACGACAGCTTCAGAGAGAGACACATCTCCCCGTTGGACAGAGGCCTTGTTGGACTGGCACAAATTAGACAAAACTCAAAGTTCAGTGGAGTTTGGGCATCCTGCTACCGTGGTTTTCACCTGTGAAACCGGGAGGCAGAGTCTGGTGAATATGGGTGGCCTTGCGGCTGTTAGAGGCATAAGTGGGAGGCAGGCTGGGTGAGGGCAGTGGGTGGAGCGGTGGCTGCTGAAGCTGAGAAGACCAATTTGAAGCTGAGTTGTTGATCCACACAAGGTGAGGAAGAACTGGAGCCAAAAGAGGACAAAATCTGGAAAGAAAGCAGAAGAGACGAAGCAAGAGTGAAATGGACAGACGAGAACTGGCCAAAACAATTCCGGAGGCAGAATGTGGGTGAGAGTAGTGTCTTTTAATGCTCTCACCCCCTGGGCTTGAGGGAGGGGGCCATGCTGGGGGTGTTTCAGGAGCTGGGCTCCTATTTGTCCAGGAGTCTCTCTGGGGCTCAGGCGAGGAGGCCCTGTCCAGGAACTGCCCTGAAGCCAGTTCTCCTGTGCGTGCATGTGCGTGCATGCCAAGTTGCTTCCATCGAGTCCAGTTCTGTGACCGCATGGACTGTAGTTCACCAAGCTCCCCTGTCCATGGAATTCTCCAGGCAAGAATACTGGAGTGGGTTGCCATGCCTTCTTCCAGGGGATCTTCCCGATCCAGGGATCGAACCCTCCTTTCTTATGTCACCTGCATTGACTGGCTGGCTCTTTACTTCCAGCACTACCTGGGAAACCCAGTTCTCCTTCTGTGTGATTCCCAATTCGGTACCCCTCACCTCTTCCAAATGACTTCACTAGAAGTCTTGGTGATGGGCCAAGACTCAAGGTGGACACTGAACCCCCCTGAGTGCTCTGGGGTGGGACAAACTGGAAGGAAACAGCCTTTTGTGCTCAGGATATGACTGATCTGGGAGAGGAGCCTGTGCTCACAGATAGGAACACCACCACCTGTCCCTTTGCATGGCCAGAGGCACATTTGCTAATTGTGCTAACCTTTCCTGGTAAAGCCAACGGGCTTCCCTGGTGGCTCAGATAATAAAGAGTCTGCCTGCAGTGTGGGAGACCCAGGTTTGATCCCTGGATCAGGAAGATTCCCTGGAGAAGGAAATGGCAACCCACTCCAGTATTCTTGTCTGGAAAATCCCATGGACGGAGGACCCTGGTCAGCTACAGTCCATGGGGTCACAAAGAGTTGGACACGACTGAGTGACTTTCTTTCTTTCTTTTCCTTGTAAATGGCAGAATTCCGGGATTTGGCTTGGAGGAGGGGGTGGCTGAGGTCATGGGGTCAATCACACTGCAGTGGAAGGAAGTTGGTCACCCTCTCTGCCCCAGCACATCTGAACTCATCCTCCTTTGCCCAAGTTTAAAAACCAACACCCTCCCCGCCTCCCCCCGCCCCGCAACAGCTGTCCTTCCATTGCAGACCTTGGAGAAGAGTAGCTTGTTTAAAATTGAGTCAGGGTTGGCAGGAGCCCTCACAGGAAGGACCACTAGAGCCGTGTGAACTTTCTTACCCTTTTATTCATACCATGTGCCGTTTGAAGCCTGTTGTAAACTGTGAAGCACTCGTAAATATCAATGAATGTGATTTACTCATTCGTTCAACAAATGTTTGCTGGGTATCTAATGTGTACCAGATGCTGGGCTAAATGCTGGCGACAAAGACTTGAATGAGACAGTCTGTGTGCTCAGGACCACAGACCATTGTGGCGGGTGAACATATAAATACATCGTCACGAACAAGGGCTGTCAGAACAAACCCAGAGTGCCAAAAGGAGCCCAGAGGACCCAGGCCGCCTGGGAGTGGGGTGCGGATGGAGAGTTTTAAGTGGGGAGGGTTCAGGAAAGGAGATTCCTGAGCCAAGTGTTGATAAAGTAGTCCAAGTGGGTCCACAGGGAAGGACACAGTCCAGGCAGAAGGAACAAACAGGAGCAGAAGCCCTAAGGCAGGACAAAGGCTGCTGCAGGAGAGAGAGCTATCCCCACGTCAGCATGTACACAACAGGAGAAGGAAAAGGATTAGCTTCTTTGCTAGTGAGGATGGCAAAGGCCATGACAGATCGCATAACGTGTTTAAACTTTTAAAAACAGGTGATGTTCGGACTCCCCTGGCGGTTCACTGGTTAAGACTCCACACTTCCAAAGCAAAGGGTGCAAGTTTGATTCCTGGTCAGGGAACTAAGGGGCTTCCCCGTGGATCAGTGGTAAAGAATCTGCCTGCCAATGCAGGAGCCACAGGTTCGATGCCTGGGTCGGAAGATCCCCCCATGGCAAGCCACTCCAGTTCGATCCCTGGGTTGGGAAGATTCCTCTGAAGGCAGGCATGGCAAATCACTCCAGTATTCTTGCCTAGAGAACCCCATGGACAGAGGAGCCTACTGCACTACAGTCTATAGGATTGCAAAGACTAGGACACAACTGAACCAACTTAGCACGCTAGGGGAACTAAGATCTCACATGCCAAGCGATGCAGCCAATAAATAAATAAAATAAAATAAGCTACAAAGGCATAGTGTACAGCACAAGAAATATAGTCGATATTAAAAAAAAAGTCATGGGGAGACACTCAGTTATTTTCAACAGGGAGAGGGTTTGTTTGCTTGACTCTTGATTGATTTGTTATTATTGTTGTTATTTCAGAAAAGACAGTCTATCCACACCAGAAGGTTCTCATTCTGAAGAGATATGAAAGTGACCTGTGGGATTTTTCTGAAGTGCTGCTGGCTGGGAACTGCTGGAGGTGCAGTGGGTCTTACCCTAGTGTGTGGAGCTAAGTGATTTCTGATCTCTGAAGGCAAGGAAGCTCCTGGAGTGGCATCAAGCCTGGGTGACAGGGAGCGTGGATGAGCAGTGGGCGGTGAGGCCTCTTCCCTGATGGTTCAAGTGCACATGACTGATGAATGGGTACCACGGGGTCGGAGCATTGCAGAGGTATATTTAGCTGTTACCTAGGACTCAGTCCACTCATCTCCCACCCACTGGGACACCCATTGGATGGCATGCAGTGGATACCAGGGAAGGAGGCTGTGGACCTGCTCTCAGGGCCTGGGGTAAGGCAGAATCCTCACTCCCCTGCATATGAAGATCATTCTAAGAGCATTTAAAGTAAGTGTGATTTTCTGAGCCCCACCCTAGATCAGTTAAATTAGGATCTCTCCTGGGAAGTCTGTCATCCTAACTGAAGTGCAAGGCAGGAGAGGAGAATGTGTCAAAGAAAAATGAGGTGGTGTGTCTTGAGTGTTCAGAGGAAGGGGCTCAGGACAGGGGCTGGAGAAAGGGGACATGCGGGGTGTGGATGGAGACCATGGCAACCAGTATGTTACCTGTAGACAGCAATGAGGGTTTTCATTCCAGAAAGACTCACACTAACTGCAGCGTCGTCCGGCTCTGCCTCCCTTGCTGTGCTGTCGTTCCAGTGGAACGTCTCTGTTCTCAGTTTCAGCGCAGGTAAACTATCACAAACTGGGTGCTCAAGCAACAGGATTTCATCAGCATCTCCCGGCTCTGGAGGCTGAAAGTCCAAGATCACTGTGTCAGCAGGGTTGGTTCTTTCTGTGCCCCTGAGGGACACTGTTCCATGTTCCCACCTGGTTTTGCTGGCTTCATTAGCATCTTTAGCTTATAGAAGTATCACCCCAGACTGCCTTCTTCTTCACACGGAGTTCTCCTTTGTCCATGCCTGTGTCCAAATTTCCTCTCTTTATAATGACACTATTTATACTGGGTTAACTTCACTGGGGGCTTAGATGGTAAAGAATCCGCCTGCATTGCGGGAAACCTGGATTCTATCCCTGGGTCAGGAAGATTCCCTGGAGGAGGAAATGGCAACCCACTCCAGTATTCTTGCATGGAGAATTCCATGGACAGGGGAGACCGGAGGGCTATAGTCTATGGGAACACAAAGAGACTAACACACACAGGGCCTACTTTAGTGACCTCATTTTAAGTTGATTAACTCTGTAAAGACCCTCCAAATAAGGTCACATTCTGGAGTTAGGCCTCCAACATATGAGTGGAGCGGGGTAGATTTATAATTTGATCTTTAACAGTTTGGAATAAAAATATATTATTATTGTTATCATTTCTACCCATTTTGGGGTATTAGGTGCCCGATTCTGCGTTAACATTGTGTTATTAATCGTTCCCAAGCACTGTGCAATTACATGGCATTGACCTTATTTTGGAAATGAAGAGGCCGAGCTGCCATGAAGTATAATAACTGGCCTGGCATTGTAGGAAGCAAATAGTGAAGGCTTTCCTGGCCTAGTTCTGGCTGAGTGTTATCTACTCTGTGTGTGTGTGTGTGTGTGTGCGCGCGCATGTGCTTTGTCCGACTCTTTGCGACCCCATGGACTATAGCCCCCCAGGCTCTTCTGCCCATGGGATTTCCAAGGCAAGAATACTGAAGCGGGTTACCATTTCTTTCTCCAAGGGATCTTCTAGACCCAGAAACTGAACCTGTGTCTCCTGCATTGGCAGGCGGATTCTTCACCACCGAGCCATCTGGGAAGCCCCGTGTTATCCATTACATTACCATTTAGGATGAGACAACCCTGGCTGACCTCATAAAGCCCTTTCAGGTTTCTGAGTCCTATCTGAGGCCTGTTAAGCTTTGCCATTCTAAAGAAAATGCAAGTCTGCAGGGCTCCCGGGAAAGGTATGCATGTATTGAATTTGTAACGGGATCCTGGAGTCCCGGCTGTCTTTCTTTATTCATGGGCTTCAGAGCTGGAGGTGCAGCATGGGGAGGAGGACAGGAGGTTGTGTAATTCTCTCAGGAAGAAAGCCAAAACGAAAAGGAAGAATGCAAGCAAGCGGCGTCGGTACACAGGCAGTTTTACAGGAGAGAGATGAATGTTCCTCTGTGTCCTGAAATGGTCACGGAGCGCGAGCTGGAGGAGCTGCTGCCTTTTGCAGTTTTGCTGGAGGCACGATCTCGACTTCAAAGATGATCAGCTGCTCTGGTCAGCTCCCTTCAGCTGTGTTCAGGGAACAGGGACAGAGCAGCTGTTGAGTATACATGCTCGCATCCAGAGACAGTCCATACTCTGCAGGAACTCGGAGTCTGCAGGTAGCTGCAGACCCACAAGGAGATCATCTTGGAATTATGTGCAGAAGGAAGCAGAGGAGCTGCAGGAAAGCTGGGGTCAGGGTGTGTGTGTGTTGGTGGGGAGGTGTTGGGGGTGGGAGAGGAATCAAAGAAGGCTTCCTGGAGGAGGCAATGGCTGAATCTTCAGAAAAGAATACAGAGTAACAGGGGTGAAGTGAGGAAAGCAACAGCTCAAACAAAGACACATATGCACACAAAGAGACACACAGAACAAGCAAAGACAGTTGCTTGGGAACCAGCAGGCAGGGGTGTTTAATTCAGGCTAAATATGCCTCTTCTGGGGAGGTGACGACTGCCAAGCTTCTCTTCAAGGGTTAAGACAGCACATCTGAGCTTCTTCCACTAAAATCTCATGGGGCCTGGAATCTTACACCTGATCCCCCACCAATGGGCTTCCCTGGTGGCTCAGATGGTAAAGAATCCTCCTGTAATGCATGAGATCTGGGTTTGATCCCTGGGTTGGGAAGATCTCCTGGAGGAGGAAATGGCAACCCCCTCCAGTATTCTTGCCTGGAGAATTCCATGGACACAGGAGCCTGACGGGCTACAGTCCATGGCGTCTCAAAGAGTCGGACACGACTGAGCAGCTAAGCACCCCCCATCAACATTACAATTTTGTTTTGGCACAACAGGCTTAGAGTTGCCAAATATATACTCAGCCGAATCTGAAAAATCAAAGCACTTTAAGGAAAGGATTAATTATTAAGAGCAGATCTATTCAAGCTTAGCACTTAGGAACCTGACACAGATTTGTTCTGAAGAGAGCAGTGAAGAGATTCTGGAGGCAATGATTAGATTCTTGTGCCATGACATCTTGCAAAGTGTTAGCTGAGCCAGGTAATAAAAAGAGAGGTTCACATACCCACTGCTAACTCTTAACATTCTTCCACTAGCTCCTCTTGAGATCACCCAAAGATTAGCCAAATATTAGGGAACATATCCTGCTGCTGTAAAGTTTTGTGTACCGTGTCTTCCCGCTGGTTAAATGATGCTTAGTTTGTAAAAGTAGCCAAGGGCAGAAATTCAGAAACAGAATCTGTTGTGAGTACAAACACAAATATACTCCCTTCCACTGTATTATGCTAACAGAGGTGTCAGATAAAACCACTGCATAGCCCTGATACATTTTTCCTTAGAACAAAAGCCTGTTTGCTTTGTAATGTTAATCCTAATGTGATTTGGAGAAGCAAATTAAATATTGATGAATCTTTTAGAAAATTTGTGGATGATAATGTGTCTTAATTCATCGTGAAAACTTTTAAAGGCACTGATGATCATTCTTTCAAAATTGCTTTTCTCACTACAAACAGTTTGACTTCTATTCAAAGGGAATTTTTTCGGGTAGCATTATCAATCTGCAGTGGAACTCATCCTTAAGGCAGGTACTTCAAAACTGGAGTCCTGTCTCCTATGGTTTTGAAATGGCACACTTGAGATTGCATGGTTGTCTGTTGGTGGAAAGGATGTCTGTCTGTCATTCAAGAGAAACAGAAGTCACTTTCGGTGTTTAAAATGGGAGGAATTTAATCTAGGGTGTTAGCTACATTGGAGAAGCCAAATAAGTAATAAATAGAACAAAGCAACCCAGAGATTCACACAAGAAGGAAAGTCAGTGTCATCTGATACTGGATGGCAGTGGGGTGAGGTGAGTTTGCCCAAGGCCAGGGGCGAGGTCACCAGCTGGGCTGGAAAGGCTGCAGCGAAGACAGAGAGGGAAAACACCCCAGCATTCCCGTCCCCTAGCATTCCTGTCCCTCCTCCAGGATACGCGTCGGCGGATTAGAGCCCAAAGCCAGCTGAGAAAGGAGCCTGGAACTGCAGCATCGACCCCAGCGCAATGCAGGCTCTAGCAGAGGGAAGGCCAGGGGTCTGCAGAGCTTATCAGCTTTTCACCAACTTTACTAATCTGCAAGAGGGACGGGGTGAGGACCCTCTCTGATGAAGACAGGTGAGGAAAAAGGGGAGGAGAGAGTTTCAGATGGAGAACAGAGAAACGAGCCCGAATCAGGGTCCTGCTCTTCCTCCCCATCTGTTCTTCTACTCTCTGGTCTGATGAATTTTCCTAGTTTTATTATTTTCTTCTGACTCTTCATATCTTACTCCATGCTTTAAAAAATTACCCCCGGGAGAAGAATGGATGCATGTATGTGTATGGCTGAGTCCCTTTGCTGTCCACCTGAAACTATCACAACATCGTTAATCGACTATTAACAATGATTAGTGTTAATTAATGATAAGTTAGAATCTGAAGTGTGTCTCTGCCATTAACTACACCTAGGTATGTCATTTGTGACATTGGGGAAGGTCTTGCCTTGTCTGAATTCTGGTTTTTCTTTGTATCATCTGAAAAATAGAATTAGAAGTTTTAATATTTACTCTGCTTAGTTTATAAGTGAATAACGTAGGCAATCTATCAAGCCTTTGCTTGGAGCATTATAGTTTTGATTATGAATTTAGTGCATCATTCTTGCCTAGGTCACTCCCATAACCTTCAAATGGTCTCCCCACATCTTACCTCTCAAGGTCTATTCTCAACCGAGCAGCCAAGGTGATCTTTTTGAAATGTATTCTCCACGTCACACCTTGTCTTCGAGCCTCTCATTGACCCCGATAGTGTCTTCCCTTGATGTTTACATGGTTCACCTCTCATCTCCTTCAAGACTTGGCTCAGCGTCACCCAGCTCTTGCACCTTGCCTTCTGTGCCTTGCCAGCATCCCAGCATTTCTCGTCCCCCTTCACCTGTTTAGCCTTCCCTTTTCCCCATAGCACTCAGCACCTGCTCACACACTCGCTCACTCTCTCATTTTAGGCCTGATTCCCTGGCACACACTTCAGCTGGGAGAGACAAGGGTCCTTGTTCTGCTCTTATCACATGGGTGGCGGACCCCATCCCCACCCCAGGGTTTCAGAGTCCTCATCATTTCCATGAACGGGGGTCCAGATAAGCTCTACCTTGCTTTCAGAATTTAACTTCTATCCTGTTAGCCTGTGCACATGCTTTGAGAAGCCATTGTCTGCGAGTAGAGTACACCTGTTATTTCCCTTCACTTCTCTATCCTGTGGTCAGGCTGGAGGCAGCAGATAATGACATGAGAGACTAACTCACAAATGAATGAAAGCAAAGTCAAAAGGCTTCCTAAGAGCATCTCTGGAGGGCCAGACTCTCAAGGGGCATCCAGCCTCTCATCCCTTCATTTGGGGTTCCTGCCTTTCTGTAGTTCCTCATGTGTCCACTTCAAGATGGGTGGGGAGAGATGTATAGGATGCTGGGAGGACCGGCATCCCAGTTAACCTTGCACCTCTCTACAGAAGAATGTCGCAGGTCCTCAGCCACAGGTGCAAATCCATCTGTCCATTTATCTGCCCACTCAACAACCTATCCATAACTTTCTTCAGTCTATTATCCTTGAGGGACTAGATGCCTCTATAAGATATCTCTTCATTTATTATAGTTCCTCCCAAATCATTGTGTGTGCATGTTTCAGTCACTCAGTCATGTCCAACTCTTTGTGACTCTATGGACTGTAGCCCACCAGGCTCCTCTGTCCATGGGGTTTCCCAGGCAAGAATACTGATGTGGGTTGCCATTTCCTTCTCCAGGGGATCTTCCTGACCCAGGGATCAAACCCGTGTCTCATGTGTCTCCCGCATTGACAGGCGGATTCTTTACTACTGAGCCACCAGGGAAGCCCCCAAATCATTAGTGTTTTGTTATTATTATTTCTTGTTTCCCTCCCCCAGCCCTTGCTCATGCTATTTGCTTGCCTTCCCCACCCATGTCTTTGCCCATCAGCATCCTCATCGTCCTTTTAGGTGCCTGTGGCCGATCCTAGCTGCATCCACTTATAACAGAGGATCACCCCTCTATTCTCCAGCTGCCCTTCCCCTTGATGAGTCATGTGACTAATTCTGGCCAAAGGATGGTGGATGAGCAAGACGTGCGTCCCTTCCAGACCGAGGTGTCCACTAGACACGTTCTGCTCTGCATCTGCCAGCTGACTCAGTCCAAAAGATGGCAGAGTCTCAAGTTGGACGCAGCCCAGGCCCCCTGAGAGGGCCCTGGAGGACAGCCACTCTGAGAAGGGCTGCAGAGAGGAGTACATGACTACGTGGTGAGTAAGAAACTTCGACTGCAGAAGCTACTCTCGATTTTGTGACTGTTTGCAAACAGGTTGGTAGCTCAACAAATACATATCGATCATGATCGATCTGATGATGAAAAGTGAAAAACTAAAAGTGTTAGTTGCTCAGTTGTGTCTGACTCTTTGTGACTCCATAGACTATAGCCCATCAAGCTCCTCTGTCCATGGGATTCTCTAGGCAAGAATACTGGAGTGGGTTGTCATTTCCTTCTCCAGGGGATCTTCCCAATCCAGGGATCAAACCCAGGCCTTCTGCATTGCAGGCAGATTCTTTACTGTCTGAGCCACCAGGGAAGCCCCTAATGTGATGCTGAAATGCATCCGCATATGTAACTCCATGTAGGGAACATGTCACCAGATATATTCAAAATGTAGGAAGTTCTGGGAGAGGTTGGACAGAGGAAAATGAGAGCATGGAGTGTGTACATTGGGTGTGGGGACACCAAAGAGGTGGAATGCAGCTTGATGATCAAAAAGAGTCCCCAGGTTGGTAAAATCTGAGCTAAGATCTGAAGGATAAGAGCACTGAAGGAAGAGAAGGCTTTCAGGAGAAGGGGCTCAAGGTGCCCAGGCTGAGCTGGAGGAAGGCCAGTGGCGTTATCTACACAGATAGTGAGTTCAACCCATGATAGGCATTAATACATGTTTGCTAAATGAATAACCAAATGAATGATCATTATTAACTGATTATAGGAAAAGATTGGAGGAGATAGAAACAAAAAGAGGAATAAAAATTTGGGCCTGAAAAATGCCTTTCTAGAAAGGAAAATACCTTCATTTATTAAAAAAAAAAAAAAGAGAGAAAGAGGTATATGAGTTGTTTCCCTATTGAGAAATCTCCCTCAACCTCAAACCTATTGCAATTAAAGGGAGGAATGTGAAGGGCTTTCTCAATCTATCTGTTGTAATGTGAAGCTTTGTAAGGAATTTATTCTGTATTGTGTTGGGAAGATTCCTCTAAGCCTGGCTGTCTCTCCACAGGCCCTGGGAAGCCACGCAGGACCCATCAGGTAAAGGAGAGGAAATTCTGCTTTTCATTCTACAGGATGGAAAACAAACATTGATTAGTGGATCTTTATGGCAAATGTGGACAGAGTGTTTGGGAGAAGCTGCAGATATCTATTTCTAGTCTCCTGCACTAACACAATAGTCACACTGTGTGCTCTTCACCAGCTGATGAACAGATAATTTATGGTTTATAATCTAAACTGTCAGAGTTTCCTTTATGTAATGACTACAGACTATACACAGCTACTTTTGTGGAACCTAAAAACATCATTGCTTCAGGCAAGATGGAATGTGCAATAAATAATTTAGCAACAGACCTCTCTTCATTCTATTTATAGTAAGTTAAGATTCATCTCCATGGCCAACGTGAAGCACCCCTGAGTGGATGGTAAAACCCAAATATATCTCCCGTGTAACCCGATTCATGCTGAAAGGGCTCCAAGAATTCCAAAGATACTGCAGAGCTTGGAATTCCTTCTGCCCTCCAAGTCAACATATGTCCTTTTCTCCCTCCTGGTTGCTTTTGCTCCAAATAACAATGTCTGGTGTGTAACTCTGTCTTGGAGGCCATTTTTCACCTCGTAAAATGCTTTGGATAGAAACTGTGGCACCTCAGTCCCTGCTTGCTTGTTCACTTTTTGTGCCATGAGAGCTCTCACTGCAGTATCCACTGCAATCACGCCATGGCCAAGCAGATTCTTTGACAGACGTGGAAACCAAGGCTCAGAGAGCTTGGGGCTTCCCCGAAGTGGCTAATGGGTGCTTTCTTTCACTCAGAATATTTTAGTGAGCACCTTCTGCAGGCAAGCTGTTGTAGTTACAAAGGGCCCTGGGTTCCAATGCTGAAAAAGATAGAGATGGTCTCTGGCTTCATCCAACTTATATTTTAGTGGAGACAGATACTTTCCATTTATGCAACTGATGTCTGCATCAGGGCTGTGGCAGTGCCAGTGGAGATGTGTGGGCATGGACTGAGCAGGGAGCAGGGCGTCCGTTCTGCCCTGGAGGCCTGAGGGTGCTTCTCTGAAGAGGCAGCGTGAGCAGTGAGAACTAACTGGTTCCTAGACAGAAGGGGAAAACAGTGTCCAAAGAGGGCAGATGGGGAGAAAGGCCTCGAGGCAGAACTTGGTTTTTAAATTTTCTTTCTTTCTTTCTTTTAGCCTGTGCTGGCTTTTTGTTTCTGCTTTCTCTAGTTCCAGCGAACGGGGGCTACTCTCCAGATGCGGTGCTCGGGCTGCTCATGGCGCTGGCCCCTTTCGTTGCAGAGCACAGGTTCTAGGGTGCTCGGTCTTCAGTAGTTGTGGCTCGTGGGCTCTAGAGCTCAGGCTCAGTAGTTGTGGTGCGTGGGCTTAGTTGTTCCACAGCATGTGGGATCTTCCCGGATCAGGGATTGAACCCACTTCTCTGGCATTGGCAGGAAGATCCTTTACCACTGAGCCACCAGGGAAGCCCCAGAACTTGTTTTAACACTAAAGAATCTTCATCAGGTGGCAGAGGTCTTTAAATTCACACCTTTGATGTCAACTAACCAGACTCTCTTGCTTTTAAAATGAGGAGATCCTGTAACGTTTGGCCTGGCTGTGGGCTGAGACCATCTCTACCTCCCAGAAGATCTGAACCTCAACTCAGCTTGTAGGCTGCTTGGGGACACGAGAGACAAGTGAAAACAACTTATGCCCAGGATGTATGAATGAATTGCCAACTAGAGCAACGTTTATTTCCTGGAATGAGATGGAGGCAATCATGTAGTAATTATAATAGTGTCATAACATTGAATGGGATAAAAATATTAACATCATATGTTACCCAATGAGTAACAGTAGCTCATGTCGTGTTCGTTTGTTTGTTTTTGGCCAAGGCCTTCAGCATGGGAAATCTTAGTTCCCTGACCAAGGACTGAACCTGTGCCACCTGCATTGGGGGCACAGAGTCTTAACCACTGGACCACCAGGGAAGTCCCCCTAGAAGCTCTTGTTTTGACTGCACTTTCACGTATTCATATAATGACTGTCAGCCTCTCAACAACCACGTGAACATGTACCATCCTCCTCATTTTCCAGGTGAGGTTATCGAAGTTTAGAAAACGAGGTTACTTGAACATGTGACTCGGTTAAGTGCTTGAATGCAAGCTCTTTGCTGTGTTGCATTTCTTCTGTTCTACCGTGACCTCTGGATTCCCCACACTGCAGCTCTGTAACCTCAAGTGAATTGCTTAACCTCTCTGCAACTCAGCGCTCTGATTTGTTAAATGGGGAAATAATAATACTAATTGATAGCTCAGTTGGTAAAGAATCAATGCAGGAGATCTGGGTGTGATCCTTGGGTTGGGAAGATCCCCTGGAGAAGGGAAAGGCTATGCACTTCAGTATTCTGGCCTGGAGAATTCCATGGACTGTATAGCCCATGGGGTCACAAAGAGTTGGTCACGACTGAATGACTTTCACTTTCACTTTTCACCATGACCTCTGGATTTCCCCACACTGCAGCTCTGTGACCTCAAGAGAATTGCTTAAGCTCTCCACACCTCAGTGCTCTGATTTGTAAAATGGGAAAATAATAATACTAACTAATGGGGTTAAAGTGATGATTAAATGAGTTAATGCATATCATATGGGGACTTCCCTGGTAATCCAGTGGCTAAGACTCTATGCTCCCAATGAAGTGGGTCTGGGTTTGATCCCTGATTGCAGAACTAGACCCCACAGGCCACAACTAAAAGATCCCTCATGCCTCAATGAAGATGGAAGATCTCAAGTGCTGCAACTAAGACCCGGCACAGCCAAATAGATAAAAATAAGTATTAAAAAAATAGCAAAGCAAAATAAAACATGTCATATGCTTGAGACAGAGCCTAGCCCATAGTAAAAGCGGTGAAGTGTTAGCCTTATTATTGATTCTCTTTGATATTATTACTAGTTTAATATTTGAATTTTATATCAATGATATTTGATCCTTCCATTGGTTTAGTCTGAGATAGTAGTAGATAAGATGAGTATCTAATGAGTAGATAAGATCATCAAAAGAATATTCTTTGTTTTTTTGATAAATGGAATCTATTAAAATTGGTTTTATGGACCTTGAACTTCAAAGGAGTCGTTAGCCTTAGGCTAAAATGATCACTCCCTTTTCTAACAAACCTGTCAGCTACGACAAGAGTCATGAATGCTTGACATTCATTCATTCATTTTCAGTATAATGTGCCCTGAGTACCTGAAGTACATCAGACATTGTTCTTGGTATAGCAATAGGCAAAGCAAACAAAATCCCTGCCTGCTCAGAAAGTAAAGAGTCTACCTGCAATGCAGGAGACCTGGGCTCAATGCCTGGGTTGGTAAGATCACCTGGAGAAGGGAATGGCTACCCACTCCAGTATTCTTGCCTGGAGAATTCCATGGACAGAGAAGCCTGGTGAGCTAGGAGTCCCAAGGAGTCGAACATGACTGAGCAACTAACACTTTCATTCTCACTTTTCCATGATGACAAGGGCTTTAGAGAAAAGCAGGAGGAAAGGGGGTGGGGAGTGCAGAGTGAGAGGGTTTAAATTCAGTGATCAGTGACCACCTTACTAAGAAGGTGGCATTTGTGCCAGGACTTTCAGGGAGTAGGGGAGCCACCCCCACAGTCCTCTGGGTTAACAGCATCCCAAGCAGACTGTTTCCTGTGTGCCCTCTAATTCCTTACCTTCACACTTGATTAATTCAGTAATCATTCTCATTCATTTATTAAGTATTTTTTGATCATTTGCTTTGTTCTAAACCCTATTCTGGGTGGTATGACTTCGGTGAATGGTGCTCCCATCCTGGCAATTACTGTGTGTTTCACAGTGTAACCAGGGAGACAGGAAGACCATTCACAATAACCATACTGGATGATAAGGGCTGCAGCTTGGGGAATTATGGTAGCAAAAGGAGATATGCCTAAATACCAGAGGCAAGAGAGATAGGATCAGAGTCTCAGGCCTAGGGAAGAGTCACAGAGCAGGTGAGAGTCGAAAGAGCCTTCAGACAAAAAAGCAGGACTCTGTTAGGAAGACCAAAGAGGAAGGGCATTCAGGCAGAGGACTGTGTAGTCAGTTATAAGCACAGCGGTGTCCTCTGGGGGCTGGAGCAAAGGTTGGGAAGAGGCAGGCTAGTGAGGCCAGGAGGTTCCCACACTGGGATGGATTGTGACGTTTTTTCTGGAGCTGGCAGGGGTCAAAGAAGGGTTTGCAGAGTGGGGCGTTATCCTATTTGTTTGTGAGAATGACTCTTTCCACAGCTATGTGTGGGAAGGATCAGCTTTCTGATGGTACCCAATCAGAGGTCTGGAGATGGACCAGCCACCAACGTGAAGGATTAGGAAGCCTGTCAGGCAGAGGGATTTAAAAGCTGGTGCTGAGTCCTAGATGTCATAAAAAGGGCAGTTTGACAGCCCTTGATAATGATGTGGCTTAGAGCATGAGGAAGGAGGTGAGGAAGCTTCACAGGCTCCTGACATGGGTGACCTACATGACGATGATGATCAAGAGAGGGCCTCTAAGAGTTATGGGTTCAAATTTAGACATGCTGACTTTGAAGGTCTCCAGGAACATCGTTTCAGCAAGCAGCGTCTACTGGGCACAGCCTGTGCCCATCAAAATCAGATGACCTGACAGGTCTGGATCCAGGGTTCTAAGACTTTCAGAGACTGAGGTGGCTTGTGTTGTCTCCTGTGTTTGGGAGATGCTGTCACTGTAACAGTTCGGAAAGCACTAGCCACAGGCCAGATGCTGCTGGGTGAGCTGGATAGTGACTTTCACACTGTCATCCTTAACTGCCCTCCAAAGGGTAGGTACCATTTTAATTATTTATATTATTTCCTTTTTTGTGTGTTGCTATTTCTATTTTACAGAGAAGGAGGAAACCAAGACTCAGAGAGGTGAATCAACCTGCCCAGTCACCCAACTACAGAGTGAGGACTTGAATCCAGATAAAGTAACAGGACCTGCATTCCTAGTTACCACTCTGCCCACTTAGGGTCACGTCACTGCTTTGCATTGTTGGTATGTGGTTATGGATGCACATAACCATCTGTTTTTTTGATAACTTCGCTTAAAAGAAGGGGATAGGAGAGAAACTTCAATTAAGTAAAAAAAGACTCTTGTGGAGAAAATATTGACTGTACAAAGAGAGCCTTATGTGTATAACTGAACCAACTGACCTGAAACTAACACAGCTTTGTAAATTAACTACATGTGCTAATTCGCTTCAGTTGTGTCTGACCCTTTGGGACCCTATGGACTGTACACTGCTAAGCTCCTCTGTCCATGGGATTCTCCAAGCAAGAATAGTCATTTCAATTGAAAAAAAAAATTAGAATAAAAAAAAAGAAATAAGTTGAAGAAACATGAGTCTTACATAAAGTGGATTCAATAATAAGCTTTTTGGTACAAAAAAGTCATGCTGTCTTTGAGCTTCCCCCAAATATATAGTTATTAATCAGCAATCATTTACTGAGTATCAGTTGGCACTAGAGATGTTCTGAGAATGGAAAGTAAACAAGATAAAGGCTAGTCATGCCCTCAAAGAGCTCACCAAAGAGAAAACCAAAAATGAGGCTACTGTATTGCCCCAAGGTGAGGCTCTTTCTACCAAATTTTAGAAACCGAAGCCTCAAAGGCAGCTTGTCTCAACTGTGCTTAGTAACCTAAGACCCCAGTGCCCTGTATAGAAAAGGTGATATTCAGACTGGTGGCTAGCACTTCCGGATTTTTGGCTGTGCTGGGTCTTTGTTGCTGGGAGTGGGTTTAGGAGAGCAGGGGCTACTTTTCATCGGGGTGTGAGGTCTTCTCATTGTCGTGACTTCTCTTGTTGTGGAGCACAGATTCTAGGCACATGGGTTTCAGGAATTGCAGCTGCAGGCTCAGTAGTTATGGCGCACAGGCCTAGTTGCTCCACCGCATGTGGAATCTTCCCAGACCAGGGATTGATCGAACCCATGTCCTCTGCACTGGCAGGAGGATTCTTTTTTTTTTTTTTATTTTTTTTATTTTTTAACTTTACAGTATTGCTTGGTTTTGCCATATATCAAAATGAATCCACCACAGATATACATGTGTTCCCCATCCTGAACCCACCTCCCTCCTCCTTCCCCATACCATCCCTCTGGGTCGTCCCAGTGCACCAGCCCCAAGCATCCAGTATCGTGCATCAAACCTGGACTGGCAACTCATTTCATATATGATATTATACATGTTTCAATGCTGTTCTCCCAAATCATCCCACCCTCTCCCTCTCCCACAGAGTCCAAAAGACTGTTCCATACATCAGTGTCTCTTTTGCTGTCTCGTATACAGGGTTATTGTTACCATCTTTCTAAATTCTATATATATGCATTGCTGCTGCTAAGTCGCTTCAGTCATGTCCAACTCTGCAACCCATCGACGGCAGCCCACCAGGCTTCCCCGTCCCTGGGATTCTCCAGGCAAGAACACTGGAGTGGGTTGCCATTTCCTTCTCCAATGCATGAAAGTGAAAAGTGAAAGTGAAGTCACTCAGTCGTGTCCAACTCTAGCGACCCCATGGACTGCAGCCTACCAGGCTCCTCCATCCATGGGATTTTCTAGGCAAAAGTACTGGAGTGCGGTGCCATTGCCTTCTCCAATATATATGCATTAGTATACTGTATTGGTGTTTTTCTTTCTGGCTTACTTCACTCTGTATAATAGGTTCCAGTTTCATCCACCTCATTAGAACTGATTCAAATGTATTCTTTTTAATGGCTGAGTAATACTCCATTGTGTATATGTACCACAGCTTTCTTATCCATTCATCTGCTGATGGACATCTAGGTTGCTTCCACGTCCTGGCTATTTTAAACAGTGCTGCGATGAACATTGGGGTACATGTGTCTCTTTCAATTCTGGTTTCCTCAGTGTGTATGCTCAGCAGTGGGATTGCTGGATCATAAGGCAGTTCTGTTTCCAGTTTTTTAAGTGGCAGGAGGATTCTTGACCACTGAAACACCAGGGAAGTCCAAGATTGGTGGCTGGCCCTTTAATTAACTTTTTAATGGTTCCAAGCAAGGGCATTGCTGCAGGATTATGATCACTTCCATTCCATAGATGAAGATGGTGAGTGAGGTTCACAGAGATAAAGCAACTTGTTTCTTGGTAGCAAAACTGGGATTCAGATGCAGATATCCACCTGCAAGGTCCACAGTAAACTGTTCTCTTATCACATAAGCCAGGAAGGGAAGCAGCGAGAGAGTGGTAAGGGGTGATGCATCGTTCAGGGAGAGCCTGGTTATAGCAGATGAAATTCATCATCTTATTTTTTTGTTTACACTTTCCTACCCAAATGCATACCAAGAAAAGTCCCATCAGTGGTTATGTTCCAGACAACAGGGTGATTCCCTTGACCTTCTTCATTCTCATGTGTCCACTGAATTAATCCAGCAATGGAGTATTATTCCCAGTTGGTGAGAACTCTCTGCATACCGTCCACATGCCTGGAAAAGTGAGAATTCCATGAGCTAGTTAAGAAATGCAGCCCAGAGCCCCCTGAAACAGGATTTGTTGTTGTTGTTTAGATGTTAAGTTCTATCCAACTCTTTGTGACCCCATGGACTGTAGCTCTCCAGGCTCCTCTGTCCATGAAATTCTCCAGGCAAGAGTACTGGAATGGGTTGCCATTCCTCCTTGGGGGGATCTTCCCAATCCAGGGATTGAACCACACATGTCCTTCATTGGCAGGTGGATTCTTTACCCCCAAGTCACCAGGGAAGCCCCAATAAAGGATTATAGATGGTTAGAATTATACAATGTGCTCTTACAAAGTCATTAAACCAATTCTAAGACCCTGGAGGTCAAGATTCACATGATATTTGCATTTATATTCTTGACACCTAGGGAGGAAGCTAGAATTTAGTACACATTCAAGGATTACTCCTTGAATAAATATATAGTGAATGAAAACATAGCCTGTTAATGTTACATCTAATACTATTTTCTACTAGTACATTAAATTGCTAAAATATGTGGTCTGATTAGAGTATAGAGCACTTTAGCATAAGACACATAATAGTTCTTTGATTAGAATCTTTGTGGAGTGGCTCTCAGGAAATGGGATATTTGAGTTGAATTCTGAGAGGTTATGTGGTCTATTCTCCTGGTACCCTACTCCAGTTGGGGTGGATTTCTGTGTGCTTGCCTGCCTCACTGGACTATCATTTCCTGGGGGGGCAGGAATCAATTATGACTTAACATTTCTGTTTCCAGTAGCACTTTCCAGCACCTTCCAGAACAGCTCTAGGAGTCAGCACATTATATTAGAAAGCTGCCATTGGAATCCCACTCTCATCGATTCTTTGAGCAATTTCTGAAAAACACTTGAAGCCTCAGTTTCTCATCTAAAATAAGAGATCGCCCTGCCGAGAGATGGGCCGGCCCGGCGGCGCGCGGGCAGCAAGCGGCGGCGGCGGCCCAAGATGGCGGAGCTGCAGCTCGACCCGGCCATGGCGGGGCTATGAGAAAAAAATAAAATAAAATAAAATAAGAGATCATTGCCATCACCTTCTAGACATTATTTGTTATAAGAATTAAATATTGGTGGTGATGTAAAGTGTCTAGTATAGAGGCTACAACTCCCAGCATATGGTGAATGACAATATCTCCTCTCCTTCATCTTCCTTGGTAAAGAGGAGATGCTGGAAGAGGTAAAACCAAAGTTACAGGGCACCACTGCTGGTGACAGTGCTGAGTATTTATGGTGGAAGGGCCTTGTCCTCTAAGAAAACCCACAGAAGAGAAGACAAAAGGGTCTTAGACTCATAGACAGGACAGGTGTGGGCTGAGGACCAGGACTCTATCTGGGTCCTGCAGGAGGAGAGAGGGTGAGACCAAGGTAGGATACGGAATCCTTTGCCTGAGAAATCCTGATTCCCAAAGCAGGTGGTGCTTTCATTCTGCTCCCCATGTGGAACACCAGCCCTTACTTACAGCTCTATCAAACCTCACCTCTCCTGGCCTTGAGCAAGCTTACAAACATCCCCCAGATTCAACTCTTCCCAGGGGGGATCTAGTATTCCTTTGGCCTCACTGATGTCTTTGCTAGCTTTACCCGTTTAGTACCAAATGCCAGGACCAGTCCAGGTCCCACCCTATATACAGGGGATCAAGAGCATTGAGGATGGGCTAGAGCAAGGGGAAGGGGAGACTTTTAGAGGCCTTATGCATGGCAAAAGCTATCATGACCTCATCTGAAATTAAAACAAAAACCAAAAATGAAGCTGTAAAATATTAACGAATTCAAGTGGGTTGATGGGATAAATATTTTATAAAAACCACCAAAAATCAGATTGTTTTTAGAAAAATTTCCTTGTGTGGAATTCTCCTGGTTAGTGCTTAGCCTGCCTGTTGGGACATTTAATCCCAAATGCACAGCCAGGATGGAGGTCCACTGAGTAAGCTCTGGCTGTCAAAGGAGTCTTTTCCAGGACAAATGGGTCTAAAGCCCAAGGAAGAAAGCTGGTCAGACGTTAAACCTGAAGGAGAGAAGGCAGCAGGGAGGCATCAAGACAAACAAGTCTAACCTGAAAGCAGGTGAGGAATGGGACTATTTCCTGCCACTTCAGTAAACAGACAATAGCTACTGCAGCCCTCCACGAGGGAGTGGTGAGTCCTGAGGAGCTCAGGATGTGAAAACCGGACACTGGCCTCGGATAGCTGAGATGCGCATCAAAGGAACGATTTCAGTGAGCTCAGACTCTTGCATCTTTCCATACACAGGCTTCCCTTTTGGCTCAGATGGTAAAGAATCTGCCTGCAATGCAGGTGACCTAGGCTTGATCCCTGGGCCAGGAAGATTCCCTGGGGTGGCTATCCACTCAAGTATTCTTGCCTGGAGAATTGCATGGACAGAGGAGCCTGGCAGGCTACACAGTCCATGGGGTTGCAAACAGTTGGGCATGACTGGGCGACTAACACTTTCACTTTTTCACACACACAAAAAAAGTGCAAAATTCCTTAACTTGGGATATCTGGTTTTCTTTAATTTACAAAAAATCTACCTGCCCTTTGTTGCAAAACTTCTATATAACCTGGCTCCTCCTCTCACCTCCTCAGAGCAGTTCTCTTGGGATCACTTGAGATGCTTTCTCCAGGGCTTAAAGTCCTAAAAATTCCCACTGCATAAAACAACTCTCAGCTTTTAGGTTGTGAATACTTTTTAAGTCGACACAAGCAAAGTGAAAACAGCAGAGAGAGCTGCAAATTTCCACCTGCCAAAGACTTAATGAATTACATTTCCATTACATTTCCAGATGGGACTAAGTGCAAATTGTAGCAGGTAAGTAGGATGTCCAAGTAATTTATCATTCAACCCATTTTTGAGAGAGAAAGGAGTCACTATTAGCAATTATATTGAGAAAAAGTATAGGAAGAGGTTAGAAAGTATGTCTACCTATTTAAACAGACAGCAATAGATCTGAAGATCTTACTATGGGTTCCTTGGATAAGGAAAATAAAAAGAAAATAAAAACATACCTTTGTATTTGGATGTACTGACTTAAGGACACGCTGGATGCAGCATTGTAAAAATTCAGCAAGTAAAATACAAATTCCTTGGCTTAGTATTCAAGGTCTTCTGCCCTCAGGCTTAGCTTATCTCTTCCCACACTCTGGCCTAAGCAAAACCAAACTTTTTTATCATTGCCCTCCAAACACTACTTTTTCTCACTTTAAAATTCTATCCAACCCTCAAGGTCCCAGTCAAGGTTAATATCCCGCACCCCTGCTCCCACTTCAGGCAGATGGCTGTAGCAGTTTCTTTCTTTACTATCATTTAGGTTTATATTTTATTTTCCCTCTAACATTTTTTTTTTTTTTGCTCATAGCTATCCTTTCTAACATAGTTTGTCCACTAAAATTGTATCCTGGGGCAGGATTTGAATTTAGCTTTGGAGTAACATAACTTTATAGTTCTTCTCTCATGCTGCATGGTAGGTACCCTTTCTGCAGGGTCCTCAGGACTCAACCTTGAAACCGAGATGAATCCAGTGGGGCTCCTGGGTATGCAAGCCCTTTCAACAATTATTAATTAGGGAAGGGAGGGGATGCAGAGACTACGGGGGAGCAGCCAAGAAACAAAAGTGCAGCCTTGGGGGAGAGTCCTGGTTCTACCTCAAGGGATACACGATACAATACCTTTGCGCTCTTTACAGAACTAATATCCTCTACAAATGGAAGATGTTAGTGTTAGGTAGGTAGAATAGGGAAAAGGAGTCCAAAATGGCAGTGGCTAAAAGACAAGGAAGGTCAAAGGAAGGTCCAAGGACCAGAGTGAAGACTTCAGGTAGAACAAATAGCACTTCTGGCTAAGCCCAATTTGCATTGGGCAGGCCCAGGTGGAGGAAAAAGCATGTAAAAGGAAGAGCCAAAGCGCTTTCTCTCTTTCTCTCTCTCCCGCCTGCATGCGCTCTCTCCCCCCGCCCCCACACACCGCGTGCGTGTGCCCTATCTCTCTCTCTCACTCTCTCTCCTTTCCCGCGCACTCCTCCACTCTCTTCTCTTCGAGTCTTTGGGTTGGCACGCCCTCACACTTCAAGGATGGATTCTCCTGCTATCTTCTAAATAAAATAGAGCTGTAACACTGATTTGCCTAAGAGCTATAACACGGTTTGTTCAAGACCCTACAGCTGTGACGCGCCGAGGGCTTTAATGTCCATCGCTCCAATTCTTTGTTGTGACGAGACAAAGAACCGAGGAACATACACTCGCGTGACATTAGCATTCATCATTTCAGAGCAGACTATCTAGGGCCAAATTAAAAGAACCAGAGAAACTCATCAAAAGACTGAGACCTAGATTTCCCTGGTGGTCCAGAGGTTGAGAGTCTGCCTGCCAATGCAGGGGACATGAGTTCAATCCCTGGTCAGGGAAGATTCCATATGCAACTAAGCCTCAGAGCACCATGACTATTGAGCCCGAGCTCTAGGGCCCATGAGGCACAACTACTGAGCCTGTGTGCTGCAACTACTGAAGCTTTGAGCCCTACAGCCCATGTTCTGCAGCAAGAGAAGTCACCATAATGAAAACCCTGCCCACAACAACTAGGGGGGATCCCCTGCTCCCCACAATCAGAGAAAGTCTGTGCACAGCACTGAAGACTCAGTCTCTGGTTTCAGAGAGACTATCTGAAACCAGATTAAAGGACTGCAGCAGTTTTGAGGGTCACTGTGCCCCTCTGTGATCTGCTTTGCCTGGCAAAGCAATAAAGTTACTCTTTTGTACTTCACCCCAAACTCTGTGTACAAGATTCAATTCAGCACTGGTGCCCATAGGCTGAGCTTTTAGCACCAACCCCAGTATCTCTTCCTTGCCTTTCTCTCCAACTACTCTGTCCCAAACTTGGAAAAATTTTCTGTCCTCCTTTGCAGATCTTTTACTTTCTTCATCACCAGGGACATTTATTTATTGATCTATCTTAAACATAGCTCAGAACTCCTCAAAGGTGGGAAGACTAAATCTTCTTAAACTTTGCCGACTCCACCCCCTACTCTGTCCAGGAAAGGGCCCCCATCCAGTAAACCTGCTCAAGAATTTAGTTCTTCGTATCATTACATCCCAATTTACACATAGAAAGGTTTCTCTGGTGACTCAGATGGTAAAGAATCTGTCTGCAGGGCAGGAGACCTGGATTGATCTCTGGGTGGAGAAGATCTCCTGGAGAAGGGATGGCAACCCATCCCTTACCTGAAGAATCCCATGGACAGAGGAGCCTTACCTGGAGAATCCCATGGACAGAGGAGCCTTGCAAGTTACGGTCCATGAGGTCGCAGAGAGTCAGACAGGACTGATGGACTAAGTCTTCCACTTTACCTACAGAAAATGATGAAAGGAGGAGCCAAGTCCTCAATTTCCACTCAGAGAACTAATTGTAAGGGAGTTTGTGTGGGGAGGAGGAGAGAGGGAAGGGAGTTGGAAGGACAGTAGCTCCTTTGCTAAGTTTGGAAATAAATCCCCCAACACTCTGTAGATGAATGATTTTTGGTAATAATGAAAGTTCTCCACTTTTAGATTGGATAATATATAGTTACCAACAAAGAGAGGTTAAAAGTGTTAATTAAAACCACATCTAGATAGTCAATCAGATAGCTATTATGTAAGCTTAATTATTTAACTTTTTTTAGTTATCTCCTGCTGACTCATGTTCTCCAGCTGCTTTGCAAATCACAAACTCTTCTCGCCTGTCAAACTTTTCAATGCCTAGAGACATTCCTATTTTGTCTGCCCTTTCTTGTCAGACTCCTTGTGGCTTCCTCTGTCTTCCAATTAAACGCTAACACTGATTCTTAGATAATTCATTCAAATCCACAGAAACTCAGTCGACAAGGAAGAAATTTTAATGACAAAGGAATTCAGGGCTCATTTTCTTCTTTCATCTCTGAACATTAGGATTTACCAGGTTTTCTTGGGGACTATAGGTGACTTCACTCAGTGCTGCAAAGTTGGTCCCTGAACACATGGGCTTGAAGGGAAGACAAAGATGAAGATTTTAAAATAGTTAAAAATTCAGAGAATACAGTTCAGTTCAGTTCAGTCGCTCAGTCGTGTCCAACTCTTTGCAACCCCATGGACTGGAGCTCGCCAGGCTTCCCTGTCCATCACCAACTCCCGGAGTTTACTCAAACACATGTCCATCGAGTCGGTGATGCCATCCAACCGTTTCATCCTCTGTCATCCCCTTCTCGTCCTGCTTCAATCTTTCCCAGCATCAGGGTCTTTTCAAATGAGTCAGTTTTTCGAATCAGGTGGCCAAAGTATTGGAGCTTCAGTTTCAGCATCAGTCCTTGCAATGAATAGTCAGGGTTGATTGCCTTTAGAATTGATGGGTTGGATCTCCTTGCAGTCCAAGGGACTTTCAAGAGTCTTCTCCAACACCACAGTTTAAAAGCATCAATTCTTTGGCATTCAGCTTTCTTTATAGTCCAAATCTCACATCCATACATGACTGCTGTATACAACTGTTGGAAAAACCATAACTTTGACTGAATGGACCTTTGTTAGCAAAATAATGTCTCTGCTTTTTAATATGCTGTCTAGGTTGGTCACTGCTTTTCTTTCAAGGAGTAAGCGGCTTTTAATTTCACGGCTTCAGTCACCATCTGTAGTGATTTTGGAGCCCAAGAAAATAGTCTTTCACTGTTTCCATTATTTCCCCATCTATTTGCCATGAAGTGATGGGACCAGATGCCGTAATCTTACTTTTCTGAATGTTGAGTTTTAAGCCAGCTTTTTCACTCTTCTCTTTCACTTTCGTCAAGAGGTTCTTTAGTTCTTCACTTTCTGCCATAAGGGTGGTGTCTTCTGCATATCTGAGGTTATTGATATTTCTCCCAGCAATCTTGATTCCAGCTTGTGTTTCATCCAGCCCAATATTTCACATGATGTACTGTACATAGACGTTAAATAAGCAGGATGACTGTATAAAGCCTTGATGTGCTCCCTTCCCTATTTGGAACCAGTCTGTTGTTCCATGTCCAGTTCTAACTGTTGCTTCTTGACCTGTGTACAGATTCCTCAGGAGGCAGGTCAGGTGGTCTGGTATTCCCATCTCTTTCAGAATTTTCCACAGTTTCTTGTGATCCACACAGTCAAAGGCTTTGGCGTAGTCAATAAAGCAGAAGTAAATGTTTTTCTGGAACGCTCTTGCTTTTCCAATGATCCAAGGGATGTTGGCAATTTGATGATCCATTGGATGTTGGCAATTCTTTAGCAGCACAATTCAAAGTGTCTCTGTGGCAAAATTGGTTAACATATTTGGCTGTTAACCCAGGGATGTTCCTTAACCATTACCCCCTCATGGATCACAGCCTTGTCTTGTCATAGTGAAGAGGCTTGCATAACTCAATGAAGCTATGAGCCATGCCCTACAGGGCCACCCAAGACGGATGGGTCATAGTGGAGAATTCTGACAAAACATGGTCCCCGGAGGAGAAAATGGCAAACCACTCCAGTAGTCTTGCTGCAAGAACCCCATGAACAGAAGGAATCTATTTTCGTTTAAACAGTTCCAAACAGAGTTGGCTTGGGATAAATGAAAAGTGTCATTCATCCATGTGTTACTGGCTATTGGCTGTGGTTGCTTGAGTAGGAAATATTTAGAGAAATCCAAGTGATAATAGCTATGATTTTGGTTATGAATTGAGAATTCTTACTGGGGGCATTTCTGAGTAAGACCAGAAAAAGCTGTTTAGCTAAAACCAAAAGTAAGACTACTTCAACTTACTACTATTTAATTTTTCTCAACAATTTACATCCTTTTATAAAGACAGATTCTGATTTAACACTTTTTAAGATCATTGAATGGATAGAGATAATTTTTTTTAGTCTTTTATATCTGGGCACTGTTTGTGCTTAATATGAACATGAATCCTTATATAAACTTTGAGGTAAATATTTTCTTTCACACTTTATAGATGAAGAATTTGAGGTCCAGAGATAGTTGATAACTGTTCCAGAGTGAAAAGCATTGGTGAGTACCTTACTAAGCTGGTGCTCAAACTCAGATCTGAGCTTTCTCCAAAATTATCTGATGTCAGCGTTCTTTCCACGGAACAGACTGCCTGTCTTAGAGTTTATCTCAAGACAAACCCTGTACAGCTCTGAAATTCAGTGCAGATGGTTCTTCCCCAGGAGAAGCATCTCAAATGCGTACTTGGGCCACTTCTGTACTACTTAACACAAGCATTGACAAATCATCCATTCATTCACTATCCATAGAGTGTCTGCATGTTCCAGATGCTGTGCTAGGTCCCAGAGATTAATCAGAAATGATTTCTATTTTTCAAGGAGCTCAATCCCTTAAGCTAGATTATATCAAGTTTTATTCATTTATTCACTCATTCGTCTGCTTCCTGCCTATGGATGTCCAATTGCTTCAGCACCATTTATTTACGGAAAAGTCTACCTCTTTCATTGACTTGCTTTTATACCTGTGTCAAAAATCAGTCAATTCTCTTGGTGTGAGTCTATTTCTGGGTTCTCTGTTCTGTTTTATTGATCTGTATCATGAATTCTGTACTGCTTTGCTATATATATATATACAATATAACTATATTGTAAACCTGCCAATTGGGAAAAGTGATCCCTCCACTTTACTGGTCTTGTTCAAGATTGCTTTAACTATCTTGGGGCTTATTCTTTTACATGTAAACTTCAGAGTAAGTTTGTCTATATCTACAAAAACTTTGCTGGAATTTTGATAGGAATTATATTAAACTTCTAGATCAGTTTTGGAAAGTTGATGCTTATACTAAGTTGACTCTTCCAAACATTTATTCAGCTTTTCTTTGATATGCGGTTGGAGGTAGGGGGAGAGGTTAGAGAGGTCTGCTGGAGTCAGCTATGCTTTCCCGAGGACGCTCTGGACACCCCCAGTCCACGAGGAAAGATGTTGGTGGAAGGTGAGCTCAAGCTGCCCATCAGGAATTAAACCACATGAGGGCCACTAACAAGGCTTCCCAGACATGTCCTCCCTGAAGTAGGAAAGGTAGGTGCCAATTCACAGAGGTGCACATGCGTTCAGAGGAAGAATCTGCTAGGTAGTGTCCAGTCGGATGATGGAGGCCAAGAAGTGTGGGCTTTGGGAGACAATGAGGAGACACTAGGGCTGTTATGCAGGGAGGGACCCAAGGCAGCTACATTTCACACTGTGCTGTGGAGAAGGGAGAAGAGGTGGTCGGCAACAGGTCTGGAGGCTGGATCATGAGCCAGGGGTTGTGCTGAGTCCAGGGAAGAGATGAAAGGAGCCAGATACAAGGCAGGGGGAGGAGGTCCCTGCTGCAAAAGAATGAGGCCCCCTTTTTTATATAGGTGTTTGTAAATGAATAAAGGAGAGAGTTGGTCTATTGCAGGTTGAAGAGATTGTCTGGGGTTTCTTACAAAGTGGGAGGGAGGATTCAAGAGGAATCCATTAAAACACAGGTATTAAAGAAGTTTGGGGCTTCCCAGGTGGCAGTGGTAAAGAATCTGCCTGCCAATACAGGAACCATAGGAGATGCAGGTTTGATCCCTGGGTAGTGAAAATCCCCTGGAGAAGGGAATGGCAACCTACTCCAGTATTCTTGCCTAAGAAATCCCATAGATGGAAGAGCCTGGCAGGCTAGTCTATGAGGTCGCAAAGAATCTGAGTGTTAAGTCTGTGGCCCACCAGGCTTCTCTGTCCATGGGATTCTCCAGGCAAGAATACTGGAGTGGGTAGCCATTCCCTTCACCAAAGGATCTTCCTGACCCAGGGGTCAAACCACCATCTCCTGCATTTCAGGCAGATTCTTTACCATCTGAGCCACCAAGAGAGCCCATTTAGTAAGAGAGGTAGATACTTAATGACAGGATGGGCATCCAGAGTTAAGAGGCCAGGTTTATTTAGACAAAAAGAGTGTCATCTCTTATTTTGAGATATACAGGATGCATAAACAATGAAAAAGTAGGCATCAAATGGGATTGAGAGTCCAGGACAATATTCTCCTTCATCTGTTCTTCCAATGGCAGAATGAGTTTCTTCAATAGTTCTCCAGAATATTCCAGTCCTGGAATACTCTATTCAGAGGAAGGGAAAAAAAAACAAACAAAAACATCACAAGAGAAATGACTCCCAGTAAACAAGGATGATTCATTTTTTCTTTTTTTTTTTTTAATAAATTAGCTTACAGTTTGTGACGTTAAGAAAATCAATGCCATTTCTCATATTTACACAGCATTTGCTTAGCTAAATAATTCTCCCTCAGGGAGTTAATTTCTTTGTGATGGGTTTTACAGGAGACATCATTAATTCAGAAAAGCCTTTCTTTACCTGTCTGATCTCCTCCAATTCATAAATTCATCCAATATTGAAGCAAAAATTCAAGTTTCCCTGCCTCCTTTAACAGATGAAGAAAACATAGATTAAGATAGAAGGTTTACCAAAGAAAGCAGTGGGGCCAGAGTCCGAATTTCCTGGTTACTGCTGTGATTCTCTTTTATGAGTCACATAAAAGAGAATCATTTTACTCTTTTAAATGGGTAGTGAAAATCCCCTGGAGAAAGGGATGTAATGACTCCAGTTTAATGTAGTCCTGCCCAGATCAGAGTTGTTGATTCTCTTCAGTGAGTAGGTTCTGGAGTTTTGGGGTCTGGATAAAAAAAATTGAACTAACAGAATCACTGTTGGTAGACATCAAGGTTCAAAATAAGAGAAATGGGGTAGCATCATTAAATCAGGAAAGCCATTTAGGGAGTGTAGTTGGGGAAAAGGAGGTGAGGAAGATAGAGGATGGCATAGAATGGAGTAGACAAACAGGTATGGGACTTCATGTGGCTTGTGTATACTGTCACCCTCTTTTCTTTTTTTTGTTAAATTTTTTGTTTTGTGTTGGAGTATAGCCAATTAACAATGTTATGATAGCTTCACATGGACAGCAAAAGGACTCAACCATACATATTCATGTACTCGTTCTCCCTCAAACTGCCTCTCATCCAGGCTTCCACATACATTGAGCAAAGTTTCCTGTGTTATACAGTAGGTTCTAGTTGATTATTATTATTTTTATTTTAAATCAACATGGTAGACCATGCATGCGTGTCCACATGCTGCTGCTGCTTAATCGCTTCAGTTGTATCTGACTCTGCAACCCTTTGGACTATAACCCGCCAGGCTCCTCTGTCCATGGAATTCTCCAGGCAAGAATACTGGAGTGGGTTGCCATGCCCTCCTCCAGCGACCCTTTCCCACCCAGGGATCGAGCCTTGGTCTCCTGCATTGTAGGCAGATTCTTTAGCACTGAGCCAGCAGGGAAGCCCACAAGTCCATACATGTGACTGCAATTTGCCAATTTTGTTAAAGATAGAAGGAAATAGAAAGCTTAACTCTATAATGCATTAAATACTTCACTCTGAAGACCTGATACCCTGTTATTGGCTTCATTTTGGCAGATTTGAATCAGTTATGAGCACTCTGAGAAAATGGGACTGGACCTAACTGCCATAGATTCACCAGGTGACCTTAGGTATTTCCTTTTTCTTCTCTCGGCAAAGGAAATGAAGGTATTAAACAGGTCTCTGGGGACAAATTCATCTCTGGAATGTTGTCATTATTTCTGGACAGGATAGATGGTCAGGCTAGGCGAAACTGGTCAATTTCATTTCCTCTTTCACCTCGGCCCCCAAATATTTCAGCCTCCCTTTGGGGTGAGTTCCAGGTGTCAAAAAAATATTCCCTCTTCTCTCATTCTGATGTTCCTCTGGGAGATGCAGCAGCTGGCATTCCTTCTCTAGATGCTCACTCACTCGATCAATCACTAAATCACATCTGACTCTTTGTGACCCCATGGGCTGTAGCCTGCCAGGCTCCTTTGCCCATGGGATTTTCCAGGCAAGAATACTGGAGTGGGTTGCTATTTCTTTCTCCGAGGAACTTCCTAGTCTAGGGATCAAACCTGCATCTCCTGCTTTGGCAGGTGGATTCTTTACCCCAGAGCCACCAGGGAAGCCCTCTCTCTAGCTGCTACCAGGACACATCTTATTTCCCCATGCTATTAAAATTCTCAGGGCCAGCCTCCTGAGCCGGGATGAGAAGCGGGCATGGCAAACATCACACAGAGGTAGTGGTTTGTGCCCTCTCTTGCCTCTGTCCAATTTACACAAGATGCCCTTGTCTTGACATCACTATAGTGAGTGACCTCTGGGGTCTCACCAGGAAGGGGACAACTGCACAAGTGGAGCAGTTATGCTAAAGGAAACAAAAACATACGGAGATGAGCCTACAGCCTAGAAGAGAGATGAACTAGTGAGCACAGCAGGGAATGCCACACGTTCCACCGTGGACCCAGCATCACAGCACAGCACAAACATAGGAAACTTTCCAGCTTATGCAAACTCAGTTTTCTGTCATACTCCACTACCTTCTTCCCAGACTACACACACGGTGATTTTGAGCTTCTGCCACACATATTTTATTTATATTATAAAATTTAATAATTTAAAACTGTCCAGGTCCTTATACAAGATACATTTCATACCACTTAATGTAACTGAAGAAAACTTTAAAAAAGAGATTTGGTTAAACATTGTCCTCACAGTGAGGCATCTGGAAGTGAATCCTGGCCTGGCACTACTGCCAGAGCGACTCTGGTCACCTGGCTTTCTCTCTCTGGACTTCCACTCCCAAATTAAGGAATTGATTTTTATCTTTTATTTGTTCATTAAAATTCTGGAAGTGTCACCCAAGTGCTGGGAAAGTAAAATGAAGTTATTCCCTTCAAAGACAAATTGTTATTGTCGCTTATTAAATAATAGACATTGAGTGCAAGCTTGTGTGCCTCTTCTCAATTCATGCCATCAAAACATGGATGGTGTTATGATGTTGCTAGGGCTATGTCATCAGCAGCAACTAAATACATGGAAAGAAGAAAAGTTTTGTCTCCTGGAGGGCGTGGGTTCCATCCTGGTCTAATCTCTACCAGCAGTGTGACCATGGACACCCTGACCATGGACACCATATGTGATTGGCAGCATTTTGTTAGTTGCAAAGTTAGAAAGTTAAGTTACTCAGTTGTGTCTGACTCCTTGCGGCCCCGTGGACTGTAGCCTACCAGGCTTCTCAGTCCATGGAATTTTCCAGGCAAGAGTACTGGAGTGGGTTGCCGTTTCCTTCTCCAGGGGATCTTCCCAACCCAGGGATTAAACCTGGGTCTCCTGCACTGCGGGCAGACGCTTTACCGTCTGAGCTGCTTTGTTAGTTGCAAAGCGATGGCCAATGTCAGGGATGATCTGTACAGGAAGAACTTGCTTATAGTAGAGAACAAATTGTTATCTGGAAAACTAATCTCTCCTTGATTGCTCAGGTTCAAGATGGACCTAGATTCTGTATCTAGTTAAATCTTTTGTTGAATGATATTTTTAAAGTTTTGTTTGGACTTTGAACGAAGAGTCAGTGACTGGATGACATAGTCATAGAAACAAACTACAACTTAGTGCAAAATCTGGGCTCCAGGTGTGTGCAAGAAATGTCCCTTCAAGTAGTTCTTTGGTATCTCATTGGAAGACCGAGTAGACATAATGGATTCCGGCTGCAACATTTTCTGGTGAGGAAAATGGCATCCAGGAGAAAGTTAATGATTATCTCTGAATCACATAAGAATTTGCTACATCTGGCAACTCCCAGGTCTTCTGGTTCCCAGTTCAGTGTCTGTTGGATTATCCTACATTTTCTTGTTGTGTAGCTTTTTCTTTTGTTACTCTGGAGGAGATCTAGAGTGACCTATTTTTCTTTAAAAGTGGAAAGTGCCTAGATAATTTCTGCCTAGATAATTCAGTTAATGTTGAACCTACAAGCAGCTGCCGTTTATGGAGCAATTGACATGAAGATGGAATTCTGCAGGTATTGTCTGACTGAATCCTCACAACTGTAAGATTAGAAACTGAGGTGCAGTTAAACTCAACCCTTTGGGTGAGCTCAGAGTGGCAGAGCCTGGAGCCCCTCCGGGACTGGACCGCCTACCCACTGTGATGTGCCAGCCTCTCTTACACTAGGAAAGTAACTAGCTGAACAGACCCATTCAGGTTTCTAAACACTCTTCTCCCTGAGGGCAATAAATGAGTGTCCACAGCCTGCCTTTTCAATCTGAGTCCCAGGCCATCTCATTCTAGATGGGGAAAAGGCCTCTGAAAATATTCTGAACTTTTTTTCCTGCCATGTATCTTCTATTCTGAGTCATCTGTATATGCAGTATGATTAGACTATTCATCAAATTCTTAATAAAAAAGTTTTCTGAAAGGGTGCACACCATGAATTATGGAATACTTACTTTCACTCGCCTCATTTAAAAACATGGAGTGCCATGATTAAACACCTCTGCCATGAGCATTTGGGCTTTTCAGAAGAGCAGTCCATTGAGATTTACTGAAATGTTTGGAGAAAGTTCTAATAATATGGTAGACTGTGGAATCTGCAACTCAGTGCACTGAGCTGATGGAAAAAACATTCAGAGGTCTGTGGGTTCCGAAGCTGGGAATGAATTTCACATCTGATGAGTCTCCTCCGTTTCGATATGCCTCATTCTCCCTGTGGGGCCCCATGAGTGTCAGGGAGGTAACTGGAGACAGAAGAAGAAGGCCACTTTAGACTAAAAATCCATCTTCCTGGTATCTTCTTGGCCTGAGTTAGGGACCGTTGCCCCAGACTGAGGCAGCAACAGGTTGCTTGGGTCTGTATCGGTCTCCAAGACTGTGGATGAGTGCATGTGAATCTGAGCACTGTGCTCTGCAGGAGCTTGAAGAGTAGATTATTCAGAGAAAAGGTACCAGGATTGGGTGGCAACTGGAAACCTAGTTATAGGAGATGCTGTTGAAGAGCAAGATGGTGTGCCTCCAGGGTTCAAGTTCAGGAATCTGAAAGAGGAGACAATCTGCTAAATCACAGGAGGTAAAATGAGGACTGAAAAGCGTGAAAGATGCAAGAAGACCACAGAAGGTAAGCATCAGCATCCAGCTTGGTCCCCACAGCTGGATCCAATAAATATTTGTTCAGTGAATAAACAGATGAACATAAATGGAAGAGGCTTTGGTGCGGAGAGATTGGATTTTGAGTCAAATAGACTGAGCTTCGATCTACCATTTCTTAGCTGTGGATACTTGGTTGAGTTACTTTCATCTCTTTCGGTGGATTTCTATTCCTTAAAATGAGGACGATGGAACTTGCTTCCTGATACTGTTATGTGGATGAAGATTAGACAAAATAAAACACTTTTTGAGCCCTGGTTAAAAGGGATAAAGAAGAATATTATGATCAAATTAGAGGAGATGTGGCCTGTGTAAGAGCTGTGTCGTCAGGGATGCTTCACAAGTATCAAATGGCTGAAAGCCCCTCCACCAATGGCACCACAACATAACCCATGTGTGTGATGAGTAATCTGTGTCATTCAGAAATGTGATAGTATGTTTTTGTTTTTTTTTTAAGCAAAAAGTAAGACGTGGAATTCACCAGGGGAGTGTTATTTAAAAGCTGGGTTTAAATTGTTTTTAATATGCTTCATTTATTCTTCTATTCATGCTTTAACCCTAAACAAGATAAAAATCAGTTTTTAGGAACTTTTCTTCAGTGTAATGGCTCCTTCCTGAGATGAGGAGTAATACCTTAATTCTTCAACTGCTTAATTCGTGTTCACTGTGCTTTTATGAGGAGAAGGCACTGGCAACCCACTCCAGTACTCTTGCCTGGAAAATCCCATGGACGGAGGACTCTAGTAGGCTGCAGTCCATGGTGTCTCTAAGAGTCGTGCCACTTTCCCTTTTCCCTTTCATGCCTTGGAGAAGGAAATGGCAACCCACTCCAGTGTTCTTGCCTGGAGAATCCCAGGGATGGTGGAGCCTGGTGGGCTGCCGTCTCTGGGGTCGCACAGAGCAGCAGCAGCAGCAGGATGTAGCAGACACCACTTCACAGGCTCTATATTGACTCGTGACATTCTTTCAACGACCTTAACCAAGTTCAGTTCAGTTCAGTCGCTCAGTTGTGTCCGACTCTTTGCGACCCCATGAATCGCAGCACGTCAGGCCTCCCTGTCCATCACCAACTCCCGGAATTCACTCAGACTCACGTCCATTGAGTCAGTGATGCCATCCAGCCATCTCATCCTCTGTTGTCCCCTTCTCCTCCTGCCCCCAGTCCCTTCCAGCATCAGAGTCTTTTCCAATGAGTCAACTCTTCGCATGAGGTGGCCAAAGTACTGGAGTTTCAGCTTTAGCATCATTCCTTCCAAAGAAAACCCAAGGCTGATCTCCTTATTATTATTTTCATTTTACGTATCTAAAGCTTCCAGGGCTTAGGAAGTGTGCTAATAATCCCTCCATTGAAAGGCAGAGCCTGAATGGAGGGTTGGCTGGATCCAGAGTTGCTTTCCTCCATGTTTACATGGCATTGTGTCTCTTCCCACTAGAGAAATGTGAACATTTTTCAGGGAAGATATGGAGTGTAATTTACTTCTGTGTCTTCACTGCCTTCAACAGAGCTATACTAGGTGCTCAGGAAATGTCTTTAGCATCATGAAAGGTGCTTCTGAAACATATGGCTCCCAGGAAGGGACTGAGCTCAAATGACACATGGATACAGGGAGGCAAACACACACACACACACACACACACACAGAGACACAAACACACACACATACCCAGGTACACACACAGAGAACTACACCCAGAAGCAGAAACACAGTGATACAAACACACACACACACATAGCCCATTTAGGAAATTTTTTCTCAAGTAACCTAACATAATGAATGGAGACAGTCCTTGATGATTGTCCAAAAGATCCCCAGTGACTCAGTGACGTGGTTTCTGACCTGTTCCACACCTTTGATGGCTTCAAGTCCCAGCACTGATGAAGCTGTCCAGTCAGCCCACTGTGTCCCCGAGGTCTGTTTTCATACAATAACCGGGAGTTTCCCCCTGAACATTGGTGAGTGTGGCTTCCAGCAAGACCAAAATAGGTTGGTTTGGATTTAAGGTTGTCCACCCGCTTAGCCACTTTCGGGCCCATAGACAAAAAGCAGGACACATAGGACTGAGGCGCAGGGTGGAGGGGAAGGGAGAGGAGTGCTCTGTTCAAAGCTTAGCCTTGGACTTCCCTGGTGGTCCAGTGGTTAACACTCTGCATTCCCAGGGCAGAGGGCAAGGGTTCGATCCCTGGTCGGGGAAGATTCTGCATGCCGTGCGGCCCAAACTGAAACAACACAAAGCTCAGCCTAGGTCAGGCTTGCACTGTAGCTCAGACTGAAGTTCTGTTTTAGTGATATAGTTTGCTATGTTCTTTCTCAACAAACTCTAACAGTTTATTAGGTTTTTTTCTCAGTCTGGGCCACATTTTTCCCTCCTTCATGAAACTAAGAAAACGAAATTGATACTAGTTGAAATATCAGTTTCCCAGGGCTGCTGGAACAAATGCCCACAAGCTGAGTGTTTTAAAAGACTGGAAATGAATTCGATCAGAACTCCAGAGGCCAGAGTGTAAGATCAGGGAGCCAGCAGGACCTTAGGCTGTGGGAATGTTTGAGGGGACACAGTCCTTGTTGCAGGTGGACTAGGCGGTCCTTGCCTTGTGCTCTATCACTCCAATCTCTGCTGTCAAGGTTACATCACATCCTCCTGATCTTCTGTCTTTCAGATATATGTAGCTGCATTTAGGGCCCACCCATATAATGCAGGATGAGGTGCAATGATCCTTTCTTCAAATAAGGCAACATTTGTGGGCCAGGGGTTCAGGATACAGACATGTCATTTCAGGGGCCACCATGAAGTCAACTTCAGTTAATAGCAGCTTCACCTGAAGCACCTGTGAGCATCTCCAAAAGATGCATCTCTTGACTCAGGTTAGAAGACACGGAGTCCAGGAATCTGAATTTAGCACGTTCTCCCTGAATGAATCTCATAATTTGGGAAACCCTGCCTCGATCTTAGACCAGTACATCATTAATTTAAGAAATCTCCAAAATAGTCTTTCTAGAACACAGATCAATAGCATGTCCCTTCTCAGGTTCAGTCTTCCACTGCTCCCCATCCCTCTTAACCTCCCTCTGGATGATCCACGTGCAGAAGGTGCCATGGCCACGCAGGACCCCTGAGAGGTGCAACACCTTCTCTTATCTCAAATTCACACTGCCCTGCCATCTATTCAGACTCTCCCCTCCCCGCCTTTAGTTCGGCTTACTCCTCTGGGTGTGTCAGTGTCTATTTCAGGTGAGTCCTCGCTCATCACAGGCAAAGTTTGGTGGTCTTGCTGTTTACTCTCACCAGCTCTGGGTTCACACTCCATCACAGAAATTAGCACCCTGGACTGGGATTTCACAGTTATCTCTCTCTTTCTCCTGTTAGATTGTGAGCTCACTGAGGGCCAGAACCTTGTCTCACTCCCCTTTCTTCCTCCAGTACTTCACAGAGCATGTGTGACATCAAATAGGAGTTCAGAATATGTTTACCACAAAATGAAGAGTGCATGATTTCTCCTAATATCAAATTTCCCTCTCTCTCAAAGTCTTTACCAAATTTTCTTAATATGTTCATTCCAACAAGGATTTGTTTAAAGAGAAAAAGCCCAGAGTTTCAGATTGCATTGCATTAAAAACAAAAGTCGTGGTGTTATTTCGCACCCCCCCAACCCCCGCCGCCCATTGGTGGCCTCATATCCCTTTCATTTGGAAGGGATTATTTACAAAACACATTTACACATTCATCTCACATACCAGTCAAATGAGGTAGGCAGGGAGGTTATTAGCATCTTCATTTCACAGATGAGAACATTGACCCAGTTAGATCAATTGACTTACCCAGGGTCACCCAAGCATTCAGTGGTGAAACCCACATTATCTGACTCAAAGCCAGCAGAATTTGTACTAGCCAAGTCTGGAACTTAAGATGCCTGGCAAAAAGTATACTAGGAAAATGTTACTGGAATCGGGCTGTTCTGCGGTGGATATAGAATACGCAGTAGCAGAGATCCTTCTGGATGATGCAAAGGGAAGGACTGATGGTGGGACTGGAAGCAAAGTCTCCCTGAGTCAGCTACCCAGGGGGCACAGCCAAGTGCCTCTGTCAAGATGCAGGGTCCGCTCTGCTGGGTACAGCTCTAGTCAGAGCTCAAGTTAACTCTGGCTGAAGATAAACGCCTTTAAATCTCAAAAGGTAAGTCTGAATATCTGGAATTAAAGAAAGAAGGGCCAAGGGCATAGGGTTGTTCTGTCCTGAGGTCAGTTTCCCCTCTAGCTAGATGTGGACAAAGCAGGAAGAACCACGCCCATGTGTCTGACCTTTGCAGGCACAGTGACCTACCCACTTGCAGATGTGACTCAATGTGTGACCAATTAGATTAGTGCCGCTCCCTGGGGGAAGCCACAGGGAGTGGGGGGTTTGCAGAGCTTCCCCAAGTCACACTGGGTCCCAGTGACCAGTCTGGTGATTCCTTCAGTTGGAGAAGCCAGAACGATGAGGGTAACATGGCAGGTTCTCCTTCACAATTGCGCATTCGGAAATGATGGAATAGGTCAGGAGACTGGGAAGCAGGGGTTTGATTATGTGCTCCTTGGGGCCTTGTAACAAGCAATATCTTGTTTGTAGAGCTGTAGTCTGGAAAAACAGGCCACGCTCAGCCAGGCGATGCTCAAGATGACCCATTATTAATGGAATGATGATACTGGAACTTTCACTTACGTTGATCTTGTACACCCTCCTTTTTGACATTTTTACTCTTTTTTTGTTTCAGTTCAATAATGAACAGGACATTTTGAGTACAGTAGTTGGGAGTATATAATTTGTAAACAAATATATGTATTAAAGAGGTAAAAATAAGACCATTTATATATTTCTAGTCTAGAGATACAAATCTAGTCAACCGAGTATTCTAAGCCAGGGTGGAATACTCTAATCCAGTGACTCTCAAACATCTTTCTATGAATCTGCTTTGATTTGGCTTTGTGAAAATGAATATTCAAAACACAAAATTTCAGGTGCCACTTCTGGAAAGTGCTTAAGTTCAGAGTGAACAGCCAGGAGTACTTCTTTCTGGGTGTTAGTTCTCCTGCTGCACAACAGCGAAACTGGGCACAAAAGAGTGTAAACCATTTCTCTCCTTGACAGTTGGTTTGTGATTCTTTCAATTTATTTGGTATGGAGGAAAAGGCATGGCAGCCGGAATCGGAAAGCCTGATGCTAATTTCTGCATTTTCATTAATTCACCTTCTGACATTGCCTCTGGGCATCTCAGTTTCCTTATCTAGAGAATAGAAACGGTAGTTAACATTTACTCAGAGCTTACTAAAGCTGGGCATTCTAACCATTGAATGTCTAGTAACTCATCTAATACATCAACTTTATGAGGGCAATTATGGTTATTATCACTATTTTGTAGATGAGGACATTGGGGCAGAAAAGATGAAGTAGTTCACCTACGGACACACAGCAGGTAAGTGTTATGACCAGATTACAAACCCTGTCAATGGTCCCTAGAGCCCGCACTCTTAAAACACAGGGTATTAGCAACAGGTAATAAATGAGCCTTTAGGAAAATGCCACACCAAGGGCTAGAATCCAACGGTTCAAGAATTCCGTGATTCCAAACTAAAGGGAAGCAGGGAAGTACAATAGTCCTTTGAGATTTGCTGAGTCAGATTCATCTAGTGGCCTGAGTGCAGTGTTGTGGGGAGGATTCAGAGCTGGACATCAGGGATCTGGGATCTGGCCCCACCCTGTCATAAAATCAAGGAGCCGATCGCTCCCTGCCTCAGATTCCCCATCTGTATGACATGCTAAGGTGCCTTCTGGCACTAAGGATTTATTCTGCGTCTGTTGCCTGTAGGGAGAAATGTTGAAAAGTGTGTGTATTTTTGACAGAAACAGTGACAATGCCAGTCACAGCTGAGGGTGCTTAGCTGCTGGAAGGATCTGAAATGACTGCATAAACCCACAACGGAGGCCAAGACAGCCCACATTTGAAGCCTTGCCCATTTGGATCCTTTGCATCATCAGCTCCCACGCTGTCAGTTTCCATGGAGCCATGGGGACGAGAGGACTTGAGGCAAGTTCAGCTAGTGGAGCTCTGGGTTTGTTGGGAGATGGAAGGAGCCCGACAGGTGTCAGCCAGGTAGCCCCAGAGCCTGCAGTCCTGGGCGCAGCTGCCAGTGGCTTGACAGTGATCTTGCTTTAAAGTCCTCCCTCTATTTAACAAAACCCTCTCCTCTTATTGTTTTGAAAATGCCAAAGGGAGCTTGAAACCTGTATGAGGGGTGAGGGAGAATCACAAAAATAATGTCGTGACTTTGAAGACAGAGATGTTCTGAACAGGACCTTTAATTTGCTCAGCAAACTTGGAGAGGTTTGTTTTTTTTTTTTTTTCTGGACTCATTGCCCTTATGAGTTAGTGCTTCAGTCGTGTCCGACTCTTTGCAACCCCGTGGACTGTAGCCCACCAGGCTCCTCTGTCCATGGAATTCTCCAGGCAAGACTACTGGAGTGGGTTGCCATGCCCTTCTCCGGGTATGAGTTAGTAGCCTCTTTTAAATAAATGAAGAAACAACCGACCACTCCCCTCCGTCATCTCACATACCTGTCAGGTAGGTGTTAAGATGCATGTTTCTAAGGACCAAAGGAATCTCCTGGAGGTTAATAACTTAGCCCAGGTCACCCAGCGTATAGGCAGAGAGCTGGAGCCAAGTTCAGCTCTCCCCAGATTGCCTCTGGGGGCCTTGTCGACAACCTTCTGGCTGCCTCCCTGGAGCTGGATAACTCCATTAGGCTGTAACTGTGCATTAAGCCCATCCTCCTTCTCAGGGTCTGAGGGGGCTGATGTGTCACTTGACACAAAGAGCTCTTTCATCAGCTGCCCCCACTGAGGACCACCCAGGACAAAGTCAGCTTCAGCCACAGCTGGACAAATTTAGGTCAGATCTGCAGAAGAATTTCCTGGCACGGCAGTGAGACAATAGGACACGTTCTTGAGCAGAGTTGTAATTTTCATCTTCGGAGGATGAGAAAATCAGAGCCAGTTTCCTCTGCGTCAAAGAAGCTGAGGCTTTAACTTTGCAACCTCTTCAGGTCCCTTTATACCACATGGATCCTTGAAGCCCAGGAGACAAAAGTCTTGCTGCAAAAAGAAAAGAGATCTCCTGGAGCAGCAAACAGAGGTGGTCAATCTTTGAGGATTTATCAGACCCTCGTAGTGTATCTCACCTGATCGAGGCACCTGGGTTAGCAAAAAATGAGATGGAGTCTTTCTGCAGATAGAGATTTGATTCCTGTGATGGGAGATAAATCCCCAAATGAATAAGGTGATACTGCATACAGATGAGACCAGGAAACTAAAGCAGGAGGAGAAGGGGATGACAGAGGACAAGATGGTTGGATGGCATCACCAATTCAATGAACAGGAATTTGAGCAAGCTCCAGGAGATGGTGAAGGATGGGGAAGCATGGTGTGCTGCAGTCCTTGGGGTCGCAAAGAGTAGGACATGACTGAGTGACTGGATAACTTGGAAGGGGAAACTTGGCTTTGCCTTAGCAGGTTGGTCCAGGTCCACATCCTCCACTTCTGAAGAAATATCTTTGGAATTGTGTCCCGGAGGATAAGAAGTAGCAACTGGGTAGATGTGCAGAAAAAGAATATTCTCAGCAGAAGAACCAATAAAAATTCAGAGGTTGGCAGTCAAGGAGACCTGGTGCAGTGTATTCCACTTACTAGCTGACTGCCTCTAGAGCTTGAATTTCTTCATCTGTAAAATGGGGACAGTATCGGCACCTATCCATTGGTTTGCTGAGAAGATTAAAAGAAGGGAAAAAAGAAAAAAAAGATCCTGAAAAATAAAATAAGACATAGCTCCCACCCTTTGGGAGCTCACAGTACAGATAATGAGGAGACGTGAGCAACTCAATTTAGAAAAAAAAATTAAGAAATATATGATCAATAATAACCAACATCTGGAGAAGGAAATGGCAACCGACTCTAGTATTCTGGAGAATTCCATGGACAGAGGAGCCTGGTGGACTGTAGTCCACTGGGTTGGGGAGTCAGACACGACTGAGAGACTAACTCAAGCACACAATACTCAACACCATCAAAGTCCAAAGTGCTGATCCCTGCAAACATACAGACCTGCTGTTGTTATAATCTATTGTCCAAATCATAAACCCTTAAGGAGAGTGAACCAGTCTCTGCTGGAAAAGCTTTCTTCCCTCTGGGGCCAGTGTATATATATATATATTAATAGCATACCCCAGTGTCCTCTCCCCTGAAGAAGTAATTGGCAACCCACTCCAGTATTCTTGCCTGGAGAATTCCATGGACAGGAGCCTGGCGGGCTACAGTCCATGGGGTCGCTAAGAGTTGGACACGACTAAGTGAGTATCACTCACTCACTCCAGTGTCCCCTACACCCAGGAAACACCATGACAATTTTTAAGATATCTATCAGCAAGAGTAAACTAAGAGAAGAAAAGAGGTGTCAACCACAAGCTCTGATGTTTTCTGTCATAAATAATAAACACGCACATCTTTGTCTTGGGGACTTTGCCTGAGGGACTATGCTCCTATGGATGATAGTAACTATTTAGTGTTTCATTTTAAAGAATGCTGCTCACCTTTCCAGACAATTAAAGGCTATAGTTCCAGCTGACTGTAGCTTTCTTCTGGGGGCTCCATTTTTTCCGCTACTCAAAACTGTGCTTATTTCACCTTTGGATACAAATGATACAGTTTCATTTGATGGTAATGTCCAATGTCTTTATAAGAGCTTGCTTGCTGTCACTGCCAGGAGGGTTATATACCAGGGAGGACTGTGAAATCAATTGAAGAATAATCTCCTTGGGAAAGCAGTGCTGCTGTAGAAGGCGGTGAAATTGACTGTTCTATAGTAAGGAGCGGAGCTCAGGCAGCATTTGGATGGAGATCTTTTAGCCATAACCTGCTGATATGTCTCTGAAATTGGCATTGGCGCTTTGTCCTGCTCACGCTGTGTGTCGTGTATTGTATGAAGGCGTGGGACTGCCTCCATGGTGGGCCACATACTGTCCTCTGACTCTACATCACCCGTGACCTTGACAGCAGCCCTTAAATGGATGCTTTGGGTCATTCCTTTGTTGTTGTTTAGTTGCTAAGTCATATCTGACTCTTTGCGACCCCATGAACTGTAGCCCACCAGGCTTCTCTGTCCATGGGATTTCCCAGGCAAGAATCCTGGAGTGGCTTGCTGTTTCCTTCTCCAGGGGATCTTCCTGACCCAGGGATCGAACCCGTGTCTCCTGCATTGCAGGCAGATTCTTTACTGCTGAGCAACCAGGGAAGCATCCTCTGGCTCATTCCTACTGAGCAGTAAATAAATGGAGTCAGAGAGGTTAACTCGACCATAATCACGGGGCTGGTAAGGGGTGGAAAGAATTCCTAGCCTGTGATCTTTGCTCCCCCTGAACCTATATGTCCCAAAGTGTTTTGAATAAAGTGTAAGATTCAATTCAAATCCACATAAGGATGGTGATCATTTAATAGGTACTATGATTGCCTTGATATTTGATCATTACAAAGATAACTCAATCCTTTTCTGAGAATGGAAATCCTTTTTGACATGCTTAACCAGAATTGCCTCTTTACAGGAAAGTTTACTGTGCACTTACTCATATCATACACTCTGCCTGACATGACTTTTTCCTTCTACCCCTGCCTTCTGGTAAATCCCTGTATCCTTTTAAAAAATTTCCAGGTATAGGTAATCACTCTAACCTCTGCTCCCAAAGAGCCTGCACCTCCCATGACCCTGAACTGTGTAAATCTCTCTCACCATCTACTTTGAATTTCAGTTCCATCTCAACTGCCAGTCTGCTCGGGGGGCAGGAGTGCTCGGGGGATGGTTCATCTTTGTCTCTACAATCTCCAGGTCTGCACACAGTAGGCACTCAGTGTGTGCAGTACCACTTGTACTTCAGTGCCTATTGAAGCAGAAAGGGATGGCAGAGAGAGAGAGGTAGCGCCATGTGTATTTCTCCTTCACCTGTGTGGATTCAGATAACTTGTTTAGTTGCTAAGTCATGTCCGACTCTTTGTGACCCCATGGATTGCAGCACACCAGGCTTCCCTGTCCTTCACCGTTTCCCGGAATTTGCTCAGATTCATGTCCATTGAGTTGGTGATGCCATCCAAACATCTCATCCTCTGTTACCCCCTTCTCCTGCACTCAATCGTTTCCTGCATCAGGGTCTTTTCCAATGAGTCAGTTCTTTGCATCAGGTGGCCCAAATTATTAGAGCTTCAGCTTCAGCATCATTCCATCTTTGTTTTCTTGACAATAATAAGCCATTTGGCTTTTGTGATTTACATATGTATTCTTTTTTCTTTTAACAAGGAAAATACAATGTCAGTCTGAGACTGTCTTCAAAACTAAGAAGTGACTTCGAATTGTTCTGGGTTTTGTTTGGGTGGCCCTGAGATTTGGCATGTCTTTGTGGATTGTTGCGATGTTGGGTTTATCTCTACGCAGCTGCCACCAGGACAGGAAGTGGGAGGTCCCCTGAGGGCTCTGCCCGAGCTTTAGATATAATTTCATCAATGCTGGAGTTGGAAGATCCCCTTAGAGATTAACTTCAGTTCATAGGTGAGGGAGGCTTCCCAAGTGGTGCAGTGATAAAAGAATCTGCCTGCAATGCAGGGCACGTGGGTTCGATCCCTGGGTCAGAGAAGATCCCCTGGAGGAGGAAATGGTAACCCACTCCAGTATTCTTGCCCTGGATAACCGTTTGGACAGAGGAGCCTGGCGGGCTACAGTTCATGGGGCTGCCAAGAGTCAGATGCGACTGAGTGTGCAGGCAGGCACACACGCATAGGTGTGGAAACAGCTCTGGAGAAATAACTGGCCTGAGATACTTCAGTGAAAATTTTTGGATCCAATCTCAGCATTTCCTATTGAAGAAACTGAGGCTCCAGGAAAATGGATATGGCTTCCAGGTAGGTCTTGGTTAGCACAATGCTATTTGCTTGGTCATCTAAATTGTTAAATATCATTGGAATTTAGTGTGCTGGAGTAAGAATTCCCCATGTCAGTTTCTGAACTATTGGGTTCAGATAAATATAATGTATCTATGAAATTTCATTCAAAAGTTTTTTATGGATTCAGAACTAATCCACTCACAAATATAAAAAGCAGCCATAGTAAGAGCTTTTATGGCTGCAATGTGCCGTGTGTTATCTGTGCTATGTGTGATATTCTGGGGCGGGGAGAGGGAGGTGCTTCTGGATAATTTTCTTGAAACTTTGATATGTTCATACTTTTTCCTCAGGGTAAATAAAATCAATCAACTCACACTGAAAAAAATACGCACAGTTTTAAAATGATCATGGATTATGGGGTTAGACAATTCTAGACATATGGACTCTAGTAGAACTATGGCCAGAAAAGTCGTATTCCTGGAGCTCTCTTGTCTCATATGTAATGACCACTTACTGAATGAGAGCCATGGGGTTAGATACTGAGCACTGATTTGGAGAAGGATAAGAGGAATGGATGGACTGCCCAGGTGACTTAGTGGTAAAGTACCTGCCTACCAAGCAGGAGATGCAGGTTTGATCCCTGAGTTGGGAAAATCCCCTGGAGGAGGGCATGGCATGGCAACCCACTCTGGTATTCTTGGACAGAGGAGCCTGGGGGGCTATAGTCCATGGAGTCATAAAGACTCGAACGTGACCTAGCAACTATATAACAACAGCCAGGAATGGATACTGCTCAGAGTACTAGAGAGAAGAGAGCATCAGGTGATTGAGACCCACAATGCAGCAATAATATAGTAGTAAGTGATGCAAAAACATCAATCTTTTCAGGTTAATTTATAGACTTACAATTTATATTGAAATTCTAGAGTTTTTAAAAGGCAAAGTTTCTGAATTTCATCTTAAAAAATTAACAAGAGCAGGACAGAAATTGGAAAGCAAGTGCAAAATGTAGGACTTTATCATATGCAATAATGTGTTATACAGCTACAAAATTAAAGAGTAGCTGCACAAAACTGGCTATAAAAGGTAGGGCACAAAAAAGTATAGCAGTCAAATGACTCCTGCTGCATAGAAGACTCTAGTATGTAATCAAGGATATAATAAACCCAGAAAAGGGATGTGTTATTCAATAAGATAGGCTTAGAAATGTGGCTAAGAATTTTTCTCTAATTACAATGAATTCTTACCACATGCCATATACTAAAATACATTCCTGTTGAATAATTAGGCCAATGAACACTTATAATTTAATTGTTACTGGGCTGGGAAAGAGGAGCCTGGAGGGCTACGGTCCATGGAGTCCAAAGAGTCTGACAGGACTGAGCGGCTAAGCACAGCACAGGACTGGGAACGAGCTTCTTCCATCTTCCTTGTTTCAGCTTTGCTTCTCTCCAAGTTCACCTTCCTGAAGGCTCAGAGAATCCCAGAACTATCCTCTGGAAAGGAATAGCCTGACTTGGGGTGAAACGAAACAAGGCTCTTCACTCCTTACACCCATATTCGCAAACAAATGGCATGAGCAGTTTCCAGCTGGACGTTTTTGTTTTTTAGAAGTTATTCATTACAATTAGCACAAACAGGAAATACCCCCCCACCACTGCTCCCCATGTGACTTCCCCCACTTTCAACTACACCTTTCTTCACTTGTATACATATAAAGAACAAAAGAATTTATGAAGAAAACCAAACATGGACACAATAAGTGACTTCCATCCTCACAGCTCCCCTCCTCCAGCTGGCTGTTGCTATGGGCAACCATTGCCAACAGGTACCCTAGGTTTGGGCCCACGCTGCTTGTCACATCATGGCTCCAACAACAGTGTGTGGGCTAAAGAGGGGCACTCACTGCATGTGTTCTGTGATTAGTCCTTCTCATTGTGGCCTCTTTGTCAGCCTCAGATCAAAGATGATGGCTTTCTTCAGAGAGAGAGGTAATAATAGCTGAATTCTTCATAAAGCAGAAATTTCATTTCCAGAACTCCCTAAGAATACCATCCGTGATTGAGGTGAGGAGGTACCAGACCTAGGATGTCCTGGGCACTGCGCTGAGCGATTTATTGTCTATAGTCATGCCATCATTTCCTCGGGCAAGTTTTGCAAAGCCAGCATGCTTAGCCTTGCTCTAGAGGATGGGCAAGTTGCTTACCTAAGAGCCCACAGCAGGGCTGGGACTCAAGGCCTTTTTCTTTTCCGACTCAGAGCTTACTCTTCAGCCAGAGGTCTGTTCCTCTGTCTTCAGGGTACAGATACAGGGCAGGGTACAGCTGCCTTTGGCTGGAGGGATGTTAGGGCATTAGCCAGAGGAAGTGCATCCTATCGGTGTCTGCGGTTGCTCTGCTCTGCCTTTGCTACTCACGTGCAGGATGAATCGGGCTAGTTCCTGGACCTCTCTGGCCCTCCAAAGGGGCTGGTTCTTGTGAATCTGGCTTTATGGATCTATACAATTCTGCACTGCCCTCTTCTCACCACTTTCTTGGGTGCTTGGTCCCCTGACCCGCCTGCATCTCCCACCCCTCACTGCTCGTCCAGGGCAGCAATTGAACACTTATGCCAATGTTTCCACTTTCCATTCGTGTAATCATGAGACAGGAGGGCAGCAGCCTGCCCTTTTACAACCTACTCATCAGTGAAGACAAATAAACAAAACCAGGAAGACTCATATCTCCCAAAGTTGAGCCCAGCTTAAAATAAAACGAGGATAAAATGAGGTCATACATGTGAATATAATGAGGTGAATGTAAGAACTCAACCCTCATTAATGTTCTCCACTTTTCTGGGTTCCTTCAAAGTTAAGCCCTGTGTTAGGCATATAACATTACAGTATATGTGCATAATGTCCTGTTGAATCAGTAAATGAATAGATGATGTCCACGTGAAACAAAGCCCATTGGCAAACTTAGCTCCCTTTAAGCAGAGCTGGGCGCCCTGGAGCCTGACTCAACAATGTAAATTAGGTCAGTTTTTGTTTCTGTTATTTACAAATGAATTCAATTGTCCTCTCAGTTGATCGTTCTGATTGGTGCCTGCTGAATGGGAAATCAAGTCAGTTAGACACAAAACCTAAGTATTGTGCCCTTCTCAGAATGAGCCACAGATGGAAAAATGATCAAGAACATCCAGTGATTGATTGAATGACTTCAACAGAGGAAAGAAAGAACCTGCATATATCTGGGAGGGGGATTTCACATCTCAAAATCTCAGTCTCTTTGTCTGTGAAAGAAGGATGGACAGTAAAAATAATATAATAATAACAATACTAAAATAAATTATAATTTGATGAGTGACTACAAGGTCCTGGACTTTTAACAGAGAACATTATGCTTTAAAACTTTTCTTTTCCTTCTTTTTTTCTCCTTTTCCTTCTAGAAAGTTATTTTTATATGTCACATTGGCTCAGATACTTGGTCACATGTTATTCTGGATGTTTCTATGAAGTGTTCTTTTTCTGGATGAGTAACATTTAATTGGAGTAAGGCAGATTGCTCTCTCCCCATAATTAGGTGGGCCTCAGCCAATCAGTTGATGGCTTGAATAGACCAAAGGTCTGATCCCACTGAACAAGAAAAAAATCCTGCCAACAAATGGCCTTTGAAATTGAATTCCAGCTCTTCCAAATCTCCAGCCTATAGTCCCACTCCATTAGATTTTGGACTTGCCAAGTCTCCACAGTAGCATAAGCCATTTCCTCAAAGTAAATCTCTCTCTCTCTCTCTGCTTTTGGTCTATTTCTCTGGTGAACTCTGACTAATATCCTTTTCTTTATTCTTTATTTTCCAACCCATCTCCTCCCTCCCATACAGATGAGAAAACCAGTTCATGGAAATGATGTAAATTGAAAATGTTCCACTGGCTTGTGAGTAGCCATACGGGGCCTGAACTTTAGTTCTGCATGTGTGCTAAGTCATTTCAGTCGTGTCTGACTCTTTGTGACCCTCTGGACTGTAGCCCGCCAGGCTCCTCTGTCCGTGGGATTCTCCAAGCAAAAATACTGGAATGAGTTGCCATGCCCTCCTCCAGGGGATCTTCCTGATCCAGAGATTGAGCCCAGGTCTCCTGCATTTCAGGCGTATTCTTGACTGTCTGAGCCACAGGGAAGCCCGGATTTCAGGTCTATCTCCCTGCAAAGCCTCTACATCTGGCACAACTCCAGTTAGTGAGTTGTGATGTGCTACACAAACAAGTGGGCCCTCTTTCAGTGGGTCCTGTGCGCTGAGCACATCTGGCCGTGGTTCTCATCTCTCATCAAAGCTGCACCTGCAGGAGCCTCCATGAAGCCGTCAAAATCTCTCACAGATCTCAGAAACCACACAGAGCCTGACAGCAAGTATTTATGCAGCTCCTCTGTTGCACTTTGCAAATAAAACAGACATTTTACTAGTATTCATGTATCATTTCATGGACAAAGCGCATCCTATGAGTGGATCGAGTCCAGATAAGGTACAGCCAAAGCCTCTCATCTCTCTCTTTCCTCTCCATCCCCATCTCATTGCCTGAGCTCATCTTTCCATCAACTCTTCAAGAGCATTCTCTTCCTCTGCTCCTGCCATCAGTGTGTTACCTACAAACCATTTCCCACAACATAGACAGGATGCTGTGTTTAAACTGAAAATCTGACTATGCTATTTCCTTCTCCCCTTAGGTGAAAACCTATCAATTGTATGATTTTTCATAGGGTTAAGGACAAGCTTCTTAGTAACCTAAAATCCCCATTATCTGTTTTCTGTCTTCATATCATTTCTCACTGACCCCCCATCTTAACTCATGCTCAAGCCTTTATAGATGGCAGGCATTTCCTCTGTGGTAGGTTGTATTATTGTTTAAAATATTCAGTACCACTCCTTACTGGACACCTCTATGTGGGGCATTGAACAAAGCCAGCCCTTGCCCAGGTGATCTGCTTTGGCCAGTGAAATGAAACAGGAAGTGGCAAGTGGCACTTCTAACCTGTCAAGATGTCCTACCACAGGCCCTCTTTGTCTTCTGATTCATGTATTCCAGGCAGGGGTGACTTCTTTAGCCTGAATTCCAGAATAAAGGTGTTGTGTGGAATCAACCCCAAATCAAACTGTGATCATTGTGTGAAGGGGTTTATTGTACACTGTTAAAATTTTAGGGTTGCTGGTGATTATCACATAATAGTCTGTGCTGACTAAACCCTCTCTCATTCTGAATTAGGTGACCCTTGTTTTAGGACTCACTGTGCCATGTACTCTATTTTTATTACAGCGCTTATCACATTAAATGGCATTTGATTTTACATACTTGTCTTCCCTGTTAGTTCGACAAGCCCTCCAGGGCAAGAGATTGTGTGCTTGTTTACCAGTTTTCCTCCAGTGCCCAGAACACAGTGCCATTTGGAACATGTCTAAATGTTTTGAATCAATCTCTTGACCCACAAATCTTGCTTAATACTGATCAATTGAATTAATAGCCATCGAAGAGATTATTATCAATAACTAGGATCAGAAAGACATGTTGAGCATGCAGTTAAGATCAGAAAGGTAGGCATTATAGAAATAAACAGAGCTTGGCATTTTCCAGTAGTAATTATGGTGTATAATACTGAGGGAAGAATTCTGTACATGATATATTAGAGTCAATACGAGACTTTGGCATTCAGAGGACTTTTCCACTGAACTCCTAAACCATGTGGATTCACTTTTTCTTTACGGTTGCCAAGAAGAAAAGTCACATTCACAACATCCTTGCATTTAAAGGAGGATGAGATTTCGTTGTAAGTAAAACATATCATAAAAAGGTATCAACTCTCCTTCAGTCGGGGATTCATAATAACCCCCTGGAACCTTGTCATTCTGCCTTAGTTGTGTCACTTTCTGATATCTGTTGCTAATTCTGTTCTCTTTGTACAGCTACTTGTTTTAATGTTATCCTGATGCTGGCAGTTTGTGTTGCCCATATTGGTAAACAACAGGACACATAAAATGTGTAAGGAGCATCCACAGGAAGACACACTTTGAAACTCAAACCCTACTTAAAATGCAAGAATGGAAAACTGATTCATGAATTCATGAATTGATTTGAAAATGAATATTGAGGGGTGCTGGGTGCTGACCAGCTGACCCCATTCCTGTCTCTGGATTCTTTCCATTCTAAGAACTGGCCATTGAAAAGATACCCTGAATTTTTTCTTTTTTTTAACTTGAGTTTTGCCATCTGCTTTCCCATAACAGAAGTCAGTCAGAGACAGGTGTATTTTTGAAATTAAGCTCACAAACCTTATTTCACTGGGGTCAAGTCTGCTAAATTGACTCACTCAAGGTCAACAGTGCATTTATCACCAAAGCCAGGACTAAGACCAGAGTATCTTCAGTTCTAAGTTTTATTTTCCTCCTTTCCCCCTTCATTTAAAACTATTTTTTGAAGGATTTGTTGAAAAGAGTTTCAAGAAGAGTCAAGGAGCTTCTATAAAATTTTTTAGTAGTGGTTGAAATGATTTCTTACTGCCGACTAGAACAGAGTGCACAGTGTGAGAGCTGCAAGTTAAGTTTTATTTGGGGCCATATGAAGACCGCAGCCAGGGAGACAGCGCCTCAGACAGTTCTGAGAAACTGTTCCAAAGAGGGAGGTGGGGAAGGACAGTATATATGCAATTTTAGGGAAGGGGGAATACACGAAATAAAGCACATTCTTTAGAAAGTTTCTACTGGTCTTGTGAGCTTTCTGCTAGTCATAAGAAACAGTTGTCACCATGAAGGATTCTAGTGCTTTTCTACATATGAGCAGATGTAAGAATTGGGCTCATAAAATAATTTCCTGAGAATATCCAACTGTCTGAAGACCTGTCTTGACAATTTTCCTGGAGCACAGAGTGCCTCATTTCTGCTCTCCATCTTGAACTCCTTCAGGGGGTGTTGGAGGTCAGCAGCCACAGCAGCACATGACTAGTCCTTGTAGAGGTAGAGGGCAAGTACCCCTGGCCAGTGCCAATTTGTGGCTGACAGTACTAACCTCTAAGTTTATTTATTTGGATTTCAATACATGGTATACATACACATCACCAAGAGGTATGGCTCTGGAGCAGTGAGAATCAGACTTGGGCTGATGTCTTGGCTCTTTCTGCATCATTGTGTGTTCTCAGATAAGTCACTTGACAGATCAGAGCCTCCGTTTCCATACCTACTAAGTGTGTGAAAGCTACCTACCCATTGCAGGGATGAGAAATCACCTCTGACACTGACAAGAGACATACGAATGCAAGCTGTTAACATGTCGAATGCATTTTTATCCACTGGGGGTTCAGATCATTACCATCTTTCTGTTCAGCTAGGTCAGGTGTAAGCTTAGAATTTCCTGAGTACATTATTTTATTGTTAGGCAATCTGTTAGTATGTGAGCTTTGAAAATATATATTTTTTTCCTCTCCTCATTAGTTACAGCATGTAATTTCTCAGTAAAAACATTTCCTTTGTGACTTTCATAAAATCACTGTGATTTCTTAATAAGGAAATATGTTCAAGTCTACACAAGGCCCCAATTTCCTACCACTTAGGGGTTGCAGAATCTGGTCATAATCACTGGGGCTGTCATCCTAATTGCCCACTCAAGCTTCTGATGGGCAGCTCAAAGCCTCTGAAAAATAAAAGAAGACAAAAAGGAGTTTTTGTGAGTTTTAGGTTTATATTTATAAAGGCTTTTCCTTCCAATCGACATCATGACAAATTTCAACATAGGCCAGAAAAATACATGGTTGTTTAGCCAAAGGTCTAATGCTTTTGTGGAGAAGGAAATGGCAACCCATCCAGTATTCTTGCCTAGAGAATCCTGTGGACAGAGGAGCCTGGTGGGCTGCTGTCCATAGGGTCGCACAGAGCTGGACATGACTGAAGTGACTTAGCATGCATGCATGCATTGGAGAAGGAAATGGCAACCCACTCCAGTATTCTTGCCTGGAGAATCCCAGGGACAGAGGAGCCTGGTGGGCTGCTGTTTATGGGGTTGCACAGAGTCAGACATGACTGAAGTGACTCAGCAGCAGCAGCTAATGCTTTTGACACTTTTGAACTGTGGTGTTGGAGAAGACTCTTGAGAATCCAAGGGACACTTCAAGGAGATCAAACTAGTTAGTCCTAAAGAAAATCAACCCTGGATATTCATTGGAAGAACTGATGCTGAAGCTGAAGCTCCAATACTTTGGCCACCTGATGACCCAACTCATTGGAAAAGTTTCTGATGCTCAGAAAAACTGAAGGCAGGAGGAGAAGGGGACAACAGAGGTTCAGATGGTTGGATAACATCACCAACTCAATGGACATGAGTTTGAGCAAGCTCTGGGAGATGGTGATGGACAGGAAAACCTGATGTGCTGCTGTCCATGTGGTTGCAAAGAGCCAGACATGACAGAGCAACTGAACAACAACAAGCCAAAGGTCAACTGTGATTGACTGATCGATTCATTCATTCATTTCTTCATCCAGCGCACATGTGCCAGATCCTGGGATGTAAAGATGAATTGGAACGCTTCTGCACTCAAGGTGCTCACAGGCTAGTAAGAGATGTACGAGCAAGTAGGTGCGAAGGTGATTCTTTCCTGGAATTCTGTACAAAGACTTGAATAAAATGCTCTTGAGGGGACGGGAGAAGAAAATAGGTCAAGAAGGCTCCTTAGAAGGCTTTGCAAGCCAAATAGATGTTTGTGAGACAGGTGTACCAGGACAGAAGCGGGAGTTAGATGGTCCCCCAGAAAGTAGGACACCTGCAATCATGGCCATGAGTGTACAGAATAATTGAGGTGATAAGAAACAGACCCCAATGTCTGAGGGGGTATAGGGTCATAAGGAATGGAAGGGGAGATGAGGATGGACAAGAAGAAAAGCTGAAGAGGCAGATAAAGGCCTTCTGGGGAAGTGAAGTGAGGAATCAGAACCCAGAAGGGAGAGTAAGTTGCTTAGGAAGTAAAGTCATAGGACATGTCCCAGGGGAAAGGAGTCCTGGACAACTCCGTAGATTTACAATTTGACCTACTGTTAGCATAATGGTACTCAGCTGAGAAAGGAAATCCAAGAAGAGACTTTTTGATTTCTATTTTCTTTTGATTCTAAGAAATAAAATCAGTTTCTTATTCATTTATTGGTATACAAAGACTTTTCTTGGCTGGTAGCTCAGAAGACCATAAAAGAACACTTGACCTTATATAAATTCATTAACAAAAAAAAAATGTTAACAGCAGCAGGAAGAAGCATGGGTAAATAGGGGAGAGGAAAAAAAAAAAGGACAAACGTAATCTGTGCCGTTGGGTAGACCCAGTTTCAAATCTTAGCTGGACCACAGATGAAAATCTAACATCGAGGACAGTTATCTAACGTCTCTCAGCTGTGAGAGCTCACCCGGGTTAATGCCATGATAACTCAATACGTTAATAGACACCAATGTGGGAAGTGTTCATGAAACTTTGTGCCTTCTTCCTGTCCTCCCACTCTCCCTTATTTCTGCCGTATATGATGTATCCCAGATTCCCAAGCTGAAGCTGAAGGATCCTAACTTCCTCCTGCATCTGAGAGCTTTCTCTCTCAGCCTTCCATTAGCAATCCCTGGGGGACAGTTGGCATTTACCACCTCCTACAAGATGGGGTTTCCTCTTGCCAGACCTTCCCCAGCTGTGTTCTCCCAGGCTGTCCGCATGCTCACTCTCTCTCCAGTTCTCTAATACATTTAAACTCTGTATTTCCTCTTACTTTTTTTTCTTCTTCACCTTATTACACACTCATGTTTCCTCCAATTTAGAAAACACAAATCAAAACAAACCAGCATTTCTAACAGAGGCTTCTGCCTCTGGGCTAGGTTTTTCTCTCTGGCCATTCTGTCTGGAGCAACGCAGTCTTCTTACACATCCTCTGAGGGTCATTTCACACTCATCCCTAAACTTCTGTACTGGATTCTTCACTGCACTGAAGATAGATTGGTGTACATCTGCCGCCTTTCCAGCTCAGACCTGGAAGAAGCACCATCTGGAGTCTTTTTGCCCTGGAGATGGTAAGGAAAGCCATGATACAAAAGGCCAGAAGATAAATCTGAAGGAGCCAGAAGGGGAGGAAGCTGGAGACGCCTTCCATGCTAGGCTAAGAAGCCAGGGGAGAATGGACCCAGGAGGACAAAATGGCGACAACTTGGCTCCTAAACTTACATGGGAAGTTGGCTAGAATAGTTAACATTTCTGCAATTGAGACGTTTCCTGTAGTATGTACCAACCCCAGAAAAGGTGAGGACCTGTACACTTGAAATAGATGGGGAATGAATCCTCAGTGTATTCACTTAGGTTGTCGAATAAATGATGGTGGCTTAAGAGGAAAGGAATGAAGCTGAGACTTGCAGAAAAGCATCTCAGCGTGACTCCTCTCGGAGACATGAAGTGCAGGAGAAAGAGGCCCTTCAAGTTTGATTCTAGCCACTCTGTGACCCTCACCTATTTTATATCTGAGTAACTTCAGACCAGAGAAATTAAGGAACTTTCCCCAGGTCACCCAGCTAGTAAGTGGCAGACTGGTGTCTCACCCTCTTTGTCTCGAGAAGACATTTCTCCCCAGCCACACATCCTCCTTAAAAACTGGGACCTGTTCACACCACACAATCCATGGATTAAATCATCGCCTCTCTTTCTTCGCACCTAAATCGTTTCTCCTGATTCTATGAACCATGTTCTTTGTATCATGCCTGAGTTCCCAGGGTAAAATGCTAAGGAAACGTGTCTTTTCTACATGATTATAATAACCTTACCTTATTCTCCCACCCCAACTCTACCCTATCTGCCGCCCCCAAAGGGCTTAGCAAAGTTACTTGCATACAGTAGGGCTTTAAAACTGAGGACCCACTTCGTTTTGTTCTTCTCTCATTTTGGCTGCAAGAACTCATTTGTGCTGTGGAGTTTGAGGTCTGAGGATGGGAGGTTCAGTCTGTAATCACGAGCTGGGTTGACAGACCTGTGTCTGCTGCCTCCACAGGGCTCCTGAGCCCCATAGTCAAAGCCTTTCCCCAACCTCCCCGGGGGAGTGAGTGCCTGCCAGTCAGCTCATTTACATTGTAATAAGAGTCTGTCTGTCTTTTTATCTTGAAAAAAAAAAAAATGAGTGTCTTTGACAGTAATTCTTCCCTGATGAGATGTCTGATAGGCTGCCTTTCCTAGACAAAAAGTTGCTGTATCACAGTGTTTTACAGATAAGAGGAAAACTGTCAAGATCCAAATAAAGGTGGTGCTCAGACAGTAAAGAATTTGCCTGGAATGTGGGGGAGATCTGAGTTCAATTCCTGGGTCAGGAAGATCCCCTGGAGAAGGGAATGGAAACCCACTCCAGTATTCTTGCCTGGAGAATTCCATGGACAGAGGAGCCTATCGGGCTACAGTCCATGGAGTCGAAAAGAGTCGGATGCTACTGAGCAACTAACATTAGTTCTTAGCTCTGCCTCTCTAGTCCTGACATTCCCCTGGAGAGTCCCGCAGAGCTGTATCTCTGGAAAGGAGAAGCAGAGGTGGCTGCAGCCCTCGTGGAGGATGAGAGAACACACCCACAGGAGCCAGGTAAGGAGGGGCCTTGACTGGGGTAGACCTGCTCCCTAAGACAGAGAAACACAATGCAAAAAGACTACTTCAGTCTCAGACTTGCGTTCAAATCCCCATTCAACTAATTCATTTTGGACACATCTAAATTTTTCAAGTTTCCCAGGTGGAGCAGTGGTATGAGAGCCAGCCAAGGATACCAAGGTTAGAAAGATACTCTCCCTACTCTCTGAGAGTTTATAGGTGAAGGGAGTTTAAAATACCTGAACTTAACATCTTGACCCTTTCTTTGTAGAGTGTGTTAAATAATGGATTTCCCAGGTTGCCCTTGTGGTAGAGAATCCGCCTGCCAGAGCAGGAGACATAGGAGACATGGTTCAGTCCCTAGGTTGGGAAGATTCCCTGGAGGAGGTCATAGCAACCCACTCCAGTATTCTTGCCTGGAGAAGCCCATGGAGGGCTGGAGAGAGCCTGGAGGGCTACGGTCCATAGAAGCAACTTAGCATGCGCGCACTGGGGAGGGTTGGGCTTGGAGGTTGGACTTAGTAGATGCAAGCTATTATATATAGGATAGATAAACAACTAGGCTCTACTGTACAGCACAGGGAATGCTACTCAATAGCCTGTGATAAACCATGATAGAAAAGAATATAAAAAAGAAGGTGTATATGTGTATAACTGAGTCACTTTGCTGTATAGTAGAAATTAACATATCAACTATACTTCAATTTTTCTTAAATCTGTTTTTATAAATGGGAAAAGAAACAATCACTTATGAAGAGCTGACTGTGCCAGGCACCCTGGTAGTTATCTTCTCAAATACCACCTCATTTTATCCTTGAAAGCATATTTGTTAGAGATCATTTCCCCTCCTTCTTAGATCATTTATTTTTTTAACTACCTTCTACCTCCCTTCTTTTTTCTCCAAGTAGCCTAGAATTTCACATCCAATATATTTCTATGTTTAATGAATAGGATACATGGAACCTGAATTTTTTGAGCTCTTCCTAGAGGGCATGTGCTATGTCAGGCATTTTATGTCCTTGAAAGTGGTGAAAAACTCAAAGTCGCTCAGTAGTGTCTGACTCTTTGCGACCCCATGGACTATACAGTCCTTGGAATTCTCCAGGCCAGAATACTGGAGTGGGTAGCCTTTCCCTTCTCCAGGGTTTCTTCCCAATCCAGGGATCAAACCCAGGTCTCCCACATCACAGTCAGATTCTTTACCAGCTGAGCCACAAGGGAATAAGCATTAGCTTATTCATAAAAAAAAAAAAAAAAAAAAAAAACCCAAACTGTTTTATTCTGCTAAGAACACAACATGAGATCGACCCTCTTAACCTGTTTTTAAGTGCACAACACACTGTTGTTGACCATAGGCTTGAAGTCGTACAGTAGACTTCCAGAGCTTATGCATTTCGCTGAGTTGAAACTTCATGCATGTAGATCAGTAACAGTGACCATACTTTCCCCCCCCCTCAGCCTCTGACAACCACCATTCCATTCTTTGATTGTATATATTTGGCTATTTTAGACTATTGATATATGTGGAATTGTTGCAGGAAGGGGGACCCCTTCCAGGGCCCGAAACTGGGCTCTTGTCTAACACTTGGAAATGAATTGTCCAAGGAGACACATGGGCTGACAAAGCAAGAGATTTTATTGGGAAAGGGCACCTGTGTGGAGAGCAGGAGGGTGAGGGAACCCAGCAGAACTGCTCTGTCACATGGCTTGCAGTCCCGGGTTTTATGGTGATGGGACTAATTTCTGGGTTGTCTTTAGCCAATCATTCTGACTCAGAGTTCTTCCTGGTGGTGCACACCTTGTTCAGCCAAGATGGATGCCAGAGAGAGGGATTCTGGGAGGTGGTTGGACAGGTGGTGTCTCCTTTTGACCTTTCCCGAACTCTTCTGGTTGGTGGTGGCTTATTAGTTCCCTGTTCCTTACCAGGACCTCCTGCAGTAAAACAACTCATGCAAATGGTTACTATGGTGCCTGGCCAGGGTGGGCGGTTTCAATCAGCCTGCTTCCCCTATCAGAATGATGCCATATTTGTCTCTCTGTGCATGTGCACATGCTCAGTCCCATCTGACTCTTTGCAACCCAATGGACTGTAGCCCATCAGGCTTCTGTGTCCGTGGGATTCTCCAGGCAAGAGGACTGGAGTGGGTTGCCATTTCTTCCTTCAGGAGATCTCTCCTACCCAGGGATTGAATCTGCATCTCCTGAGTCTCCTGCATTGCAGGCAGATTCTTCACAGCTGAGCCACCAGGGAAGCTCATTTGTCTTCCTCCGACTGACTTATTTCACTTAGTATGTCCTCAAGATTCATCTCTGTTGTTGCAAATGGCAGAGTTTCCTTCCTTTTAATGGCTGAATCATATTCCACTGTGTGTGTAAAGCACACTTTCTTTATCCATTCATCCTTTCTTGGACACTTAGGTTGTTTCCATATCTTGGTTCTTGTGAATAGTGTTGCAATGAACATAGGAGCACTAAAATCTCTGCAAGACCGATTTCTACATTAGGCCTTGAGGCAAATATAATCCCCGTTGGCAGAGGACAAATGCTGGAAAGATTCCATCTCCAAACTAGAGTTACTCAACCAGCAATGGCCAGGTCAGATTCACACTCAAGTCTGGCTACCTCTGCAGACTTAGCCCTTTACACGAGATCAAGTTCTTCCCTTTTATTTTCTTATTGTCTCTTCCAGGACATATAAAGTCTTTAATAATGTTTCATCATTTTTGATTAAAGTTACAATTTTATAAATCACATCCGTCAATCTTTATTAAAATCTTCTGAAAAATTCCAGTTTGTGATACTGAATCAGTATTGAAATTTCCAGCAGTTTTTTTCTCTTTAATTATGCTAATTGCTATTTCTAAGCATAATTAGCATTTTGAATTATTTAGTGTAATTACGTCAAACAACATGTTTAATTTGTCATGTCAAGTACAATAATTAGTAATAATTCTTGAAAGGATGTCATTACAAGTTTGAGGTATTTATAAGGTATAATTATGTCAAATGTGATAATACTCAAGAGTAATACCAAAACTTATAAAGAAATGTTGCTGCAACTATTTGGAAAGTTTAATCTTGTGGTCATTTTATATATTTTTGTGCTTCAACAAAAGTCAAATCTGTCTTGAATTAGTGATCTGTTTATCAGTTAAGGAAATAAAATTAGATCCTGGATTATATCTGAACTCATATGCCATCCACCAAGTGCCCTCTCTGCACCCCTCTCCCCCTCTTTATTTCCAGAGTGAATAGTAATAATTTTGCATATAAATAGTTATACTTTAGAAATGATTCTGGGAAAATGAGGACAATCCAGAAACAAATGAATTTGCTCCAAATATGGAAATTTCAGGCTCAAATAAGAGGTAAGTTAGGTTAAATGACCCAACCATTACATGGCTGTGTGGCTTGCTAAATTACTGATAGATTTAATTTTCAATAACCTTACTATAAGATGAGGATAATGCATATTATTGTGGAGGGAAATGAGATGATGTTAAATTACTTTGTGGTTATAGTTGGTCAACAAATGCATGCATTTTCATCATTATCTGGATGTTCCAGACTCAATCTAGAAGAGCAGCAGGAAAATAAAAAAATTATAAGTAGTTCAAATTCTGTCATCAGAGAGGTGAGCTGGGTGGTTCTGCACAAATCATTTTACCTCTCTGGGTTTTCATTTCCCCATCTAAAAAATAAGGAATATAATATAAATTTCAGTAAGAGGAGATCAAGAGTATGGTTGGGTTAAGCCAGTGTTGATTGAATGAGTTAATAAATGAATAAGCTTTGGAATGGTATCCAAAATAAGAGCTAGTGAATAGTAATAGAAAATATTCAGGATTTGAACTCAATCAAAAATGATTAAGCTATTCATTCTTTTATTAATTCTACCATAATTTATTGATCATTGGCTAAGTACCAGGCCCTTGACTAGGCTCTTGGGGTGTATAAGCGAGCTAATTTAACACAGATATATTTTCCTTGTGCTGTAGTTCAGTATTTCTCAGGATGTGATTGAAAATTGGAGAAGGCAATGGCATCCCACTCCAGTACTCTTGCCTGGAAAATCCCATGGGCAGAGGAGCCTGGTGGGCTGCAATCCGTGGGGTTGCAAAGAGTCAGACACGACTGAGTGACTTCACTTTCACTTTTCACTTTCATGCATTGGAGAAGGAAATGGCAACCTACTCCAGTGTTCTTGCCTGGAGAATCCCAGGGACAGGGGAGCCTGGTGGGCTGCTGTCTATGGGGTCGCACAGAGTCGGACACGACTGAAGTGACTTAGCAGCAGCAGTGATTGAAAATGCATCCAAATCAGGTGGGAATGTTATAAATGAATATCCAAATCATGCATGTTATAAATGGTCACACCTCTGACTTGCTAAATTAGATTCTCTGGGTATGGACCTTAATTTTGCTTTTTTTTTTTTTACAAATATTTGATTTTTGCAGTGCTTAAAGTTTGAGCATTAGTGGAGTCTGTTTAGACCAAGTTACAAGCCAAGTGTGTGAACTTGGAATAGTTACTCAATATCTCTGAACCTCAGTTTCCTCATCTGTGAAATGGGGCCAGTACTGCGCATCACAGATCTTAATGATGAGAATTATAAATCATCTCTTTAAGGTGCCTACTAGATGCTCAGTTAATGTTCAGTGATTATTTCAAAGGAAATTATTTTACAGGTACCCATGCTCCCAGAAAGTGCATGAATGTGTACATGTGATTTTCTTAAATCAACTCATATTTTAACTATAGCAACAAATGTCTCCATTTAAAATGAACAGCAAGAGTTCCCTCTGGCCTAATGGTTAGGATTTTGGGCTTTCACTGCCATGGCCCAGGTTCAATTCAATCTGTGTGGCGCAGTCAAAAAAGGGAAAAAATGACACCTCGTGTCCGTCAGATTTGTCAGCTTAAACTTCATGTGACATAGTTTCAACTGGACAACAATTTATCACGTACTCACTCAAATGTAAGTGTACAGAGACATGGGGTGGGGTTCTTGACTTCCAGCAGCTCATAATCACGTTGAGGATACAGACCTGTAGGTATTAGTCATGATGCGACCAGGGAAACAAACCAGGCCAGCTGTTGCAGGAAATGGCTTATGCAGGATTGGAAGGCAGGGAGCGGAGGGCAATAGAGAAATCCAGGACAGCAGTGAAAAGCTCCCACTGCTCAGCAGGAAGGACAGAGGAAGGAGGTGGAGTGACCAGAGCCAAGGAGCTGGGGTCCCCTGGAGCAAGCTGAAACCACAAGTTTTCCTGGGGAGCTGGAGACGGAGCAGACAGAGCCAGCAGCTGCCAGCCCCTTTGAGGTAAAGGAACAGAAGGGAAGTTCTGGCTTTACCCTTTCTTTCCCTTTTTCATTGCTTGTCCTTCCCTCACATTGAGAGAATCCAAGCTAAAGCATCTGCACGAGGACCTGGAAAGTGCAGGCGGAATGAGATCAGCTGTCCTGCCCCAGAGAGCAGGGCAAGGCGAGGGCAAGATCCAACATGAAGGCGAATGTTAGGACTGACACATGAGGGAGATTTAATGCGAGAGGCTGCACTAAGCATTAAGACCAAGTTGTGCAGGGAGAGAGAGGACAGTGATGTCCTGTAGGAGTCCGGCTGGCTGCCCAGGCAGAGCCTTGAAGGGGGACAGAAATGTGATGAGATCACCATGGTTTGGCATCTTTCCTGAAGATTTTCCAGTTGAGAGTCCGTGTTTGGCCAAAACGCTCAGACTCAGGGGTTCTCAACTTGCCTGTCAAAGCTTCAGGCAATGGAAGTGAAAAACCAGACTTTATTACTGATGTACAAGAAGGAGTATCTTTCCTGGGATCCTCATGTCTAACATGTGTCTAGATACTTGGGAAGCTAATTTATAATTGGAAGTGATTTCATGAGTCTAGAACGAGGATAAGGAGAAAATTGAAGAATCTTAAAATTGAGTGTAATTCAGCAATGTCTCTTCTGTAGAATCACTGCATTTCATCTCACTTCAGAAGTCCTCAAATGCAAGAAGAACCACCAGGGAGCAGGAGGAAGAGAAGGAGGAAGAAGACAAGAATTCTGCCATCACATGGTGATCCATCACTTTGATACCACTTAAAATTTTTATTTTACACTCATTGAAAGAGCTGTTTTATAGTGTTTTAGCAATGGCAACCCACTCCAGTACTCTTGCCTGGAAAATCTCGTGGATGGAGGAGCCTGGTAGACTGCAGTCCATGAGGTCACTAAGAGTCAGACAAGACTGAGCGACTTCACTTTTCACTTTCATGCATTGGAGAAGGAAATGGCAACCCGCTCCAGTGTTCTTGTCTGGAGCATCCCAGGGATGGGGAAGCCTGGTGGGCTGCCGTCTCTGGGGTCGCACAGAGTCGGACACAACTGAAATGTTGTGAAACTGAAACAGGACAAAACACAACTGCTGTTAGCAGCAGCAGACACAGAAATGAAAATGATATGAAAAGCCAAGTCCAAGTTCATGCATGCAGTCAGTGACAACTACAATATATTACTGCCAGTAATTCTAAGACTCTCTTACTTCAGGTACATCTGATTTTAGAATCAATAAATGCTTTAAAATATGCATATTAGACCTGATGGAAAAGGGAAACTTCAAGAGATGGGAACAGCTTTTTCAGATTCCCATCAGCTAAGGAGAATTTGTGTTACACTGACTTCACCTTGTTCTTGGATTCTCCCTGAGTCTGACCTCCTGGAAGATCCTTCTCTGTTCTGCCTGTACAGAAGGTAGAAATACACACAGTTCAGTTTCTTTGGGTAAAATCACACTTGCTATCTATGATCAAGCTGGGCATCTCTAACTCCCCTTGCCTTTTGTTTATAGAACTAAGTTTGGGCTACAACTAGAGGTGATTGGTATCAATCTTTACATTTTAAATCTTCTTTATTTCAGGCTTCTTTATTGTGATCAGGAATTTCCGGATGCTTTGTTGTCAACTGCACGAAGTCAGATATACTCAATATTTTTAACTTGTAAGTATCTTAGAGCCAAATATAGGTTTTTTTCCCTGCATTTTCTTATTTTGACCCTCATGATAAAGCTGTAAGGAGGACAGACACCTAATGCATTGTTATTATTATTTTTTTAGGCAAATGAGGAAACAGAGCATCCCGCTATTTCTTCTGCCGGCTGCCTTAACTGCATGACTCTAGAACCTGGGGTAGAATGCTGTCTTTAAACACAAACTAATTACTTTATCTTATGGGCAACCAAAAAAGGTAATCTGTAACATTGCTGGGTTGGAAAAGAAAACTACTGCGCTGTGTTGGAGTAAGAATATGTTGGTTTCTGCCATGGCACCTTTTAAAGTTATTTTCAAGGGCAGCTGGACTATATTTCATTTTCCACTTATATTAACTTCATAACCCCAGCTTTTATTATATGTCACCAGAGAGACACAGACGAGGCCTCCTGCAGTGGATATATTATCTTAGACTCACTTAGTGAGCGCTTAAAACCTCCCAGGCACCACGCCAAGCCCTTCACAGGCATTAACTCCAATCCTTTCAGCAATCCTTTGCACTAGATGTTATTACTCCCACTTGACAAGGAAATGCAGAGAAAGCCACTATCCTGCTAAGCATTGTTCAACCAGGAAAGGGCAGAACTGGAATACAAGCTGGGTCTGACCTGGTTGCATGATCCATGCCTTTTTTTAAATCTTTTTCACATTGATTCCTAGAAGAAGCTAGACTAAGGGGCTGCAGTTTGCCCCATGACTCAATCTGGAATTCATTTCTTAGGTCTCCTAAGATTTGTCTTTGTAGTATAAGAATTTGGAACTCCTATGTACAATTCTACATTTCAGCAGGGCAGACAAGGAGTGTGGGATCACAAGGTCAGCAGAAGTAGGAACAAACCAGACAGAATGTTCTTGTCCAGCATACAGTCCTTTGCAGGTCTTCTGCTGAATCTTCTGTAATTTCCTGAGAGCAAGGGTGATGGAGGACACAGAGTGAGTAGTTATCTATGCTATAAAAACTCTCGAGAGTCCCTTGGACTGCAAGGAGATCCAACCAGTGCATCCTAAAGGAAATCAGTCCTGAATATTTATTGGAAGGACTGATGCTGAAGCGGAAACTCCAATACTTTGGCCACCTAATAGGAAAAACTAACTCATTGGAAAAGACCTTGATTCTGGGAAAGATTGAAGGCAGGGGAAGAAGGGAATGATAGAGGATGAGATGGATGGATGGCATCGTCGACTTGACGGACATGAGTTTGAGCAAGCTCTGGGAGTTTGTGATGGACAGGGAAGCCTAATGTGCTGTAATCCATGGGGTTGTTAAGAGTCGATCACGACTGAGCAACTGAACTGATATGACCATTGCTTTGTGAGTCGCATATATATATAAGTGCTGGCAAACTTGTGCAGATGTCAAATCTACTACTTCCTTTGCACTGCTTGTTGAAAATATTAACTTTTAGATCACCCTGCTTTGTCTGTAACTACATCTAAAGACCAGACTTTGGGGCAAAACCTGCTCTGACTTCAAAGGAGAGATTTGCTTGTGGATTTCATTTATATGAGATACTGTTCATCTTCCACACTCTGGAAAGTACAATGGATATGTCAGGCTGACAGGTGCAGGGAGAGACCAGAGGCTCTAAAGCAAACACATGGGAGTGTCATGGGGTCACAAAATTAAAGCCACAGTTAGTGATAATTTAGTAAAACTCCGCATTTTCTGGAGGAAAAAAATTAATGGCCCTGAGCTAGCAGCTTGCACAAGCCTAGCTCTAGGAAATATTTAACTGGCATCCGCTTTAGCCATAAATTCATCCTCATTCTAACTGTACTGGGTTTCTGCTTGGCAATCATAGAAATTTCCCTTCAGCACTGTTTGCTTTTTTCACTTGGGTTGCTGCATGGAATGCCCACATTTTTCTGGCCGCCCCCTTACTTATTGGACTGACAAACACCTCTTCATATGCTCAATCACTTCTTCTGCCCTGACCTCTGCGGGGCAAGGCTGGCTGTCCTTTCCCCAGGCTCCCTCTGTCATTGATTCCCTGTGCTCCGCACACGCATGGATCATTTGCGAAGCATCATTTTCCTTTGACCACTTTGGTTTCACACTGAGTTGTTCATTCTTCCTTGGCTCACTCTGGACACCACAGTTTCTGGGACATTGATGCTCTTTAGTACATATTTGCTGGAAAAGTGTTTTTCACATACTTCATTGATGTATTTCCTGCTTTGTTCAGATATCATTTAAAGCAGATTGAAAGGAAGGAGGAGATTCAAGGGAAGAGAGAGACGGAAACAGCAACATAGGAGAGTCAGGAAGCAGAATTGAGGAGTCATAAAAGTTGAAGACAAGGACCCAGTGTCCTGGGGTCAGCCCCGGTCACTGCTCCACAAGGCTCTTGCTGCCTGTGCAAGAACACAGGAGAGGAACTAGCACCAGTTCTGGGCTTTTCTTCTGCCATGGGGTGGGGTTGATCTGGTGAGGATTCCAGGCCTCCCAGCCTTTCACGAACTAAATGTCCCATCTCACTGTCTGTCACACCTCGAAGCCCTTCTGCACATTCTACGGGGACCACAGAATTGTGTAACTTTTCCATCTGCTTTTTCTCTGTGTTGACTTTCTGGTTGGGTTTATGGGAGCTTTTCTGTTTTTGCAGCTTCCCGCCCTCCCCGTCTTCCTTCAGGCAAGTTCCTCCCGCGCTTTTCTGGAAGCCAGCGGGGCCCAGGAATACACACCAAGCCACTAGAAAGAGCTGCAATTTCCTCCCACTTGTAACATAGCTCTGAAGGACCCTGTTAGCTCTGGAGAGGCTTCTTGCTCTGCCGAGTTCTGTTCAGTGAAGCTGTCATTGTTTTTCCTTCAGACTGTCTAGCTGTTACGCCAACCAGAACTAGCATAACTGTTTAACATTCATATCCTGTGGCTTATTTTGGACAATTTAATCAATATTTCATCAGAAAATTGTTTTTTTCGAGTCTGCTGGAAATGTGATTTTTCAAAGGTGATTTCATTTTTTTAAGTAGAATTGTTCTTAGAAACCATACTAATTATTTTTATTTACAAAAAATTAAACATAGTTAAGGGCTTCCCTGGTGGCTCAGACAGTAAATTGCCTGCAATGCAGAAGACCTGGATGTGATCCCTGGGTTAGGAGGAGGGCATGGGAACCCACTCCAATATTCTTGCCTGGAGAATCCCCACGGACAGACGAGCCTGGTGGGCTACAGTCCATGGGATTGCAAAAAGTTGGACATGACTAAGTGACTAAGCACACACAGTTAAAACAGGGAATTTGTTGTCATATGTATATACATACATATATAACTTGTGAAACGATCACTACAACCAATGAAAATACCTATCACCTTGAAACTCCCTCTGCCCCTTTGTAATCGCTCCTTCCTGCTGCTCTTTGTTCCCTCCCTCCACCCACACCAGTGTGCTTCCTCTCACTATATATGAATTCACATTTCCTAGGATTTTATCTAAATGCAATCATACAGTATGTTCTCTGTAGTCGGCCTTCTTTCACTCAGCATAATTATTTTCAGATTCGTTCATAGTACAGCAATATCGTGGTCCTTCTTATTCCATTGTTTGGGTATACTATGGTTTGTTTATTCATTCACCTGCTATTGGCCTTTGGGTTATTTCCAGGTCTGGTCTATTATAATTCAAACCACTGTGAGCATGTTTGGACACATCTTTTTATGGGCACATGTTTTATTTTCTCTTGACTAGATAAATTAGGGATAGAATGGGCCATATGGTAGATCCCTGTTTAACTTTTTAAGAACCTGGCTCCTGGAGTGGTTGCACCATTTTATATCACATCAGAGGTGATTTAGAGTTGCATAGCCTCACCAGCACTTGAAAAGGTCATTCTTTTTAATTTTAGCAATTCTAAAGTATGCAGTGGTGTCTCATTGTGGTTTTAATTTGCATTTCCCTATTGATTAGTCATAGAGATATTATTTTCATGTTCTTATTTTCCATGTGCTTGCAACTTCATTAGTCATATGTCTTTTCAGATAGTTTTCTGTTTTTATTTTGTTGTTGTTTTTTGAGTTTTGTTTTCTTGTTACTGAATTTTGAAGATTTGTTATGTATTCTGGATGCAAGTCTTTTGTCAGATACATGCTTGGTAAATATTTTCCCCTTTTCTTGGGTTTTTATTTTCATTATTTTATGTCTTTCAAAGAGCAGAAATTTTTAATTTGGATGAAGTCCAACTTATCGATTTACTTTTTTGTGGATCCTGTTTTTAGTGTGTTATCTCTCCCTAACTCAAACTCACAAAAGTATTCTACAAGAAGTTTCATAGTTTTAGTTTATACATGTAAATTGATCATCTATTGATATTTTGAGTTATTTTTGTATATGATGCAAGACATGGATTTAAGTTTATTTTTTGCATATGGATATCAAATTGTTGCAACATCATTTATTGACAATGTTATCCCTTTTCCACGGAATTGCTTTTGCATCTTTGTTGAAAATCCATTATCCAAATGCATATGGGTTGGTTTCTGGACTCTATTCTCTTCTACTGATCCAATTTCTTACACTAATACCACACTGCAGATTTATAATAACTCAAAATCAGGGTGTTATTTGTTTGTTATAAGTTTGTTATTATGTTTGTTATTTTTTTTTAAATTTATTTTGGCTGTTTTAGGTCCTGTATAATTTCACATGGATTTTAGAATCATGAGTTGATTACTAGTGAAATGCCTGTTGAAATTTTTATTGGTATTTCACTGAACTGATAGGCTAACTTGATTATAATTTATATCTTAACAATGTTGAGTTTTCTGATCCAGGAACAGAGTATATCTCTCTGATTTTTAGGCCACCTTTAATTCTTCTATACAATGTATATAGTTTGCAATGTACAAGACTTTCATGCATTTTATCATTATCATTATGAAATTATTTTCTTTATTCCAAGTAATAATCTTTCCTTTAAATATATATTTTGGTAGAAATATAGCTAATGTAGTTTTATTTTGAGTAACATTAGTATGTTGTATCTTCTTATATCCTTTTACAATTAACCTATTTGTATCTTTATATTTAAAATGTGTTTCTATAGTCAGCATATAATTGGACAGTTCTTTTTTGTAAATTATGACTTCTATCTTTTAATTGAAGTTTCTAGACTCTTTAAATTTAAGGTGTTTATATGGTTTAAGTCTATCGTCTTATTTAAAATTTAAAAGAATTCCAACTGTTATTGTTCCCATTTTCTTCTTTTTTGTCTTCACTTTGGGTTAATTGTACATTTTTTCATAATTTCATTTTGTCTTCTCTTTTGGCTTTTCCCAGCTACAGCTCTTTGTTTTCTTATTTTTGTGGTTTTATAGGATTTACAAAGCACAACTTTAACTTATCACAGTCTACGTATAAGTGATATGCCACTTTGCATATGGTGTTAGAACTTTAATACGAGGTTTACATTCCTCCTCTCACAGACTCCATGTTATTGCTGTCATATGTTTTACTTATACATGTTGTTATTTTCATTTACAATCAGTTATCATGGGAAATGATTTCCATAATTTAAAAAAAATCTACTTCTTTATGCAATATCATTTTTATTGCTTTTTATTCCTTTGCCCAAATTCATATTTCCATTTGATATCTTTTTCCTGAAAGATTCTTTTCCTGAAAGATTGAAAGGAAGCCTGAAAGACTTCCTTAAACATTTTCAGAGAACTTATCTGTTGGTGATGAGGCTTTCAGCTTTTGTTTTTTCAAAATGTCTTAATTTCTCTTTTGGTTTTTGAAGATATTTTTGTGGGTATGGTTCAGATGGTAAAGAATCTGCCTGCAATGCAGGAGACGTAGGAGATGCGGGTTTGATTCATTGGTTGGGAAGATCCCCTGGAGAAGGGAATGGCAACCTACTCCAGTATTGTTGCCTGGGAAATCCCATGGACAGAGGAGCCTGGTGGGCTACAGTTCATGGGGTTGCAAAGAACTGGACACAACTGAGTGACCAACACTAAAAAAAACTAATAAAATTCAAGGTTTGCATTTTGTTTCCATCAGTACTTTAAAGATGTTCTTGCCCTGTCTGCTTGCTTGCATTGTTTTGGAGGAGATGTTCCTGTCATCCTTATCTCTTTCCTTTGTATAAAATATATCTTCTTTGTTATGATTGTTTTTTTATGAACTTGTCTTTATTGCTGGTTTTGAGCAATTTGATTATTGTGCCATGGTGTAATTTTCTTTATACATTTTAGATCTGTAGTTTAGAGCTTCGTTAAATTAAAAAATTTTTTGGCCATTTTTTTCAAAATTTTTTTTGTGCCCTTTTTTTCTTCTCTAATTCAAGGACTACAAAATACATACAGAGATGTTTATAGGCTTTTACAGTTCATTGATGTTATGCTTCTTTTTCATTTTAAAATTATTATTCTATCAGTGGTTCGTTTCAGTTGTTTCTATTTCTCTGCCTTTAGGTTCATTATCTTTTCTTCTGAAATGTCTAATAGGACATTAATCCTATCCAGTGTTGCAATTTCTCTCTCTAGGAATTCAATTCAGCCTTAAAAAAACTCTTTCATGTCTCTACTTAACTTCATGAATACTTGAAATGCATTTATAATAACTATTTTAGTCTCTCTGTTTGCTGATTCTAACATAGGTGTCAAAAAAAAATAACATAGGTGTCAGTTCTGGGTCAAAACCTTTGATTGGATACAAGACAATATAGCTATTATCTTGTTAAATATATATATGTATAAAACATAAATGCTCTTGATCTTTAAGACTTCCCTGGTGGCTCAGTTGGTAAAGAATCTGCTTGAAATGCAGGGGATGCAAGTTCAATCCCTGGGTGGGGAAGATCCCTTCAAGAAGGAAATGGCAACCCACTCAAGTATTCTTGCCTGGGAAATCCCATGGACAGAGGAGCTGGCCAGACTTTAGTCCATGAAGTTGCAAGAGTCAGGCACAACTAAACCACCACCACAGATTCTGTAATGCACTTATTTAGAAGACGTTTGATCCTTCAGATTCTTATTTTTAATCATTCATTAGGCAGATAAGAGAAATTTATGGTTTCTCCTCCATTACTGAGCCAAGACTCCTGAGTATTCTACCCAAAGCAGAGGGTACATAGAGTTTTTCCATTCTGGCTGGTGGAAACAGGTACTATTTCCAGCCATGTGTGAGAGCTGAGCCCTGTTCCCTTTGGATGGTTCTTTTCTCCAGTCTTGGGTAATTTGTTCACATGCTTGTCTGTATCAGTATCCTGGTGGAAACCTAAGGAAGCTCCTTTGTATTTCTCTGCATATTTACCTCTTTAATACTCTTCCTGCAAATGCTGGCTTCCATGGTTTCCCTGAAATCTCATCTTTGTTTCTTTACCCAAGAAGTTCACCACGTTCTGCCTAGGTTCCCTCTTCTTGCAGCATAGTTGGTAAACTGTCTCAAGGCGGTAAACCGGAACAATTGTAGGGCACACCTCAGTTGTTTTTTGTCATTGATCACTGTCTTTAGTTGCTTTATGTTCAGTGCCTTGAAAACCTCATATGTTTCATTAGACTTTTTTTTCAAGTGGGATGCTAAAGCTAGCCCTGTTGTTACAACCTGGCTCAATGTGGGAGATATATTATTTTTGATTCACAGAATTGTATTGCCAATAGTATAATGAAAGTCAAAGGGCAAATATAACTCAATATATATTTACATGTATATTTATTTGTGTATATATATATTTCTATTCTAAACCTCCCCTTTTTTAGATGTATCTTTATTTTTTATTTTAAGGTTTAATTATTTTATTATTTTATTTTATTTTAAGATTTAATTATTTTAGAGTAAATTTTTTGTTTGTTTTTAAATAATTTATTTTAATTGGAGGCTAATTACTTTACAATATTGTGGTGGTTTTGCCACACATTGACCTGAATCAGCCACGGGTGTACATATGTCCCCCATCCTGAATCCCCCTCCCGCCTCCCTCCCCATCCCATCCCTCTGCGTTGTCCCAGTGCACCGGCTTTGAGTGCCCTGTTTCATGCATCGAACTTGGACTGGTCATCTATTTCACACATGGTAATATACATGTTTCAAAATCATCCCACCCTCACCTTCTCCCAGAGTCCAAAAGCTGTTCTTTATATCTGAGTCTCTTTTGCTGTCTTGCATATAGGATCATCGTTAGCATCTTTCTAAATTTCATATATATGTGTTATATATATATAACACCAATATACTGTATTGGTGTTTTTCTTTCTGACTTACTTAGCTCTGCATAATAGACTCCAGTTTCCCACCTCATTAGAACTGATTCAAATGTCTTCTTTTTAATAGCTAAGTAATATTCCATTGTGTATATGTAAACCTCCTTTTTATCTTACCTGAATCCAGCTAAAATATTCTTATGATTGTCCTGACAACAAAGCATTATCAGTTTGTAGTAGGGTATGTAAAGGATTAATTTTGTATCATATTCATTTCTAGTAATTATTAAACATGATTCTATTGAGATACTTTGTGTCTCTGGGGAAATGGAACACTTTGAACATACAGAGTCAGGAAAGTCTGAGTCTCATACACACTTGGATGTCTCACAGGTCCCCTTTAGGACCATATTAGCAAAAGGTGCTCCACAAATATGGTTGAATGAACAATAAGGGGAGAAGGTGTGACTATAAAATGATGAGGCTGGTTATTTGGTGTGGATGTCTTCATGGATGAAGAAGAAACCTGGTGTGGAGGTAAAAGGACCCAGACTCTGGTTTCCAAGAGAACTGAGGTCTAATTTAGCTTTCCTGTGTTTCAAAAATGTTTGACTCAGAATTGACACATATGTTGCTGCTGCTCCTAAGTCACTTCAGTCGTGTCTGACTCTGTGCGACCCCATAGACAGCAGCCCACCAGGCTCTCCAGTCTCTGGGATTCTCCAGGCAAGAACACTGGAGTGCATTGCCATTTTCTTCTCCAGACACATACGTTAGAGTTAGCAAAACAGAGAGACTAAAACAAGTTAAAATAGCCGTGTTTCAGAGTCTTTATCTTTAGAGATAACATTGTCTATTTTGCAATACTATTATGAAGAGAAAGTCAGACGTGCATGAGACACACCTAACATGGAGAGAGCATGGCATACAGTAAGCATCCAATTCGTGTAAGTTTCTCTCTTGCAAAGCAGCCAGCAGGGAAAGGTAGACCCTGTGCATGGTTGCTCACAATATGCAAAAGATTGATTTAAGAAGTGGAGGAACATGGTACTCTGTGACAACCTAGATGAGTGTGATGGGGTGGAAGGTGGGAGGTAGGTTCAAGAGGGAGGGGATGTATATATACCTATGGCTTATTCATGTTGATGTATGGCAGAAACCAACACAACAATGTAAAGCAATTATCCTCCAATTGAAAATAAATAAATTTTAAAGAAACAAAAAAAAAAAGTGGAGGAACAAACTTAGAGATTTCTTCACTGCTGTCAAATCTTTGAATTTTGAGAAAGCATTTGATTTTTATAAAGAGCCAAAAGGCACTCAGAGACAAGGCAAGGAAATAAATGGAGTGACTTATCAATGGAGATAAAAATAACTAAGTACAAAAGGATGTGATTAAAATCATGTCATACAAAGCCAAGTGTTTCATAAGCAAGCACTCTATCAACTTCCAGTTTGGGAGTCAAAAAGTGTTCTGAGGATTACTATACCATAAGAATAAGCTCTCCACAAACTCTTGAAAGGAAATACATTCATATAGATATATACCTTCTGCTCTTTCAAAAAAAAAAAAAAAAGTAAAGAAATGAAAAAAGCCCAGTTTTGTGGCTATCTGATCACACTTTTTATAAGTCTTCATTTCAGTTGGTAAAGTGCTTTTACGTGTGCTCATTTGTAACCTGGGGAAACAGAGATTCGGATTTCAGTCTTAAGTGATGTGCCCGAGGTGACGCAATTGGTAATTCACAGAGCTGGATCTGGAACCCAAATCATGCTCTTCCTATCACGCTACCTACCTTTTCTTTGTACCCTGGTCTGCAAATGTCTTGTTTTCAGAACAAAGTTACTGTAGTCCATCAGCTGATCGCACCAGGGAAACCATTTGGGGAGGTAAGTAATGCTACAAACTATTACTATTCTTCTTGTTATTAATTTTTATTCCCAGTGTCTCAAGCTGGAGATAAATTTAATCTGCAAGCATTCTTAAAGAGTGACTTCAGTTTTGTGTAGCGGGTCTTGGCAGTTGGGAAAACACATGCAGTGACTTGAATTCGATGCTGAGCCCTTATCTCAGGGGTCTCCGGTGGCCTGTGGGCTCAGAGCATGGTGGGAACTGCTTTTCCCACTCCTCCTTCTCAAGCTTGCAAGCACAGAGCGCTGGGATGGTCCAGCTGCATCCAATTAGACTCCTTCAGACAGGAAGGGAGAGGAGCCACAGAAAACACTGGAACGCACAGTCTCACTTGCATGAATGCTTCAGCCTCCTCACCCGGGCACGCTGAGCCCTGTGGTGGAGGAAGCCCAGGCTCTGGAATGCAGCGATCTTCACAAGGGGGACATTGTTCTCTGGAGCGGACAGTTCTCTGCGCGTTAAGAGTGCCCACACTGTGAGTCAGCAGGGATTGGGCTCCAAACCAACTTCGCTCTGCCTTGCCTGACACAGATGCAGAAAAGTCTGGTTTTAAAGGCCCTGCACCTTTTAAGATCAAATCAGGGCTGTCCCTATCCCTAAATATCCTTGCTACTTAATTTGGGATTCCCCGGTGGCTTAGCAGTAAAGAATCCACTTGCAATGCAGTAGTCACAGATGATATGGGTTCTGTCCCTGGGTTGGGAAGATCCTCTGTTGGAGGAATTGGCAACCCACTCCAGTATTCTTACCTGGGAAATCCCATGGACATGGAATGGAATGGAATGGAATCCCATTCCAATTGTTTAAGTAGATAAATTGAGATTTTTCATTGGAGTTTCAACATCTAATTCTCAAAGATGAATAGAATGAATGCAGAAGTCGAGAAGCAGAAGAATATAGCAGACCTGAAAAGCATTATGAACGAATTCGATATAATTAAGATTTATACAATTTCCACACAGCAGTAGGATATAAATCCTGTTCAAGTTCCCATAGACTGTAAACTAGGAGACACAGGAACATATCCAGAGACATAAGACCCAGTGCAGAAATTCAAGGTGTAAAGGTATTGAAATCATACAGAGTCTGTTCTCTTATTCTTGTAAAATTATGTTAGGGGTCAGTCAAAAGATATTTGAATATAACCCACATATTTTCAAGTGCAGTGTGACATTTACCAAGGGAGATCTTTGACTTAATCAAGGCTCAATTTTAGAAGGATAATCTTATTTTTCCATTGGAGCAAAAGTTCTATTGAATTAGATTGTTCAAGCTTAGAGATATTCAAATGTGATGATTCCAAGTGCATCTCATCAAAATCAACACAAAGGTAACATGTAGTTTGGGGCTAGAGCCCAATATTTGGGTGCTTTCGTCACTCCCTAGTTGACCTGTGGGAGAAGGAAATGGTAACCCACTCGGGCATTCTTGCCTGGAGAATCCTGTGGACTGAAGACCTGGAGGGCTGCTGTCCATAAGGTCACACAGAGTCAGACATGACTGAAGCGACTTAGCATCTATGCATGCACTGGAGAAGGAAATGGCAACCCACTCACGTCTTCTTGCCTGGAGAATCCCAGGGACAGAGGAGCCTGGTGGGCTGCCGTCTGTAGGGTTGCACACGACTGAAGCAACTTAGCAGTAGCAGCAGTTGACCTTAAAAATAGTGAGACCAAGCTAGCAAATGTAACCTATTGGGAACATTTTCAATGTTTAATCTAAAAAATTCATGGTAGGTATTATTATCCCTATTACAATATGAGTGAGTGAGTGAGTGAGTGAGTGAAGTCGCTCAGTCGTGTCTGACTCTCTGCGACCACATGGACTATAGCCCACCAGGCTCCTCTGTCCATGGGATTCTCCAGGCAAGAATACAATATGCTGCTGCTGCTGCTGCTAAGTCGCTTCAGTCGTGCCCAACTCTGTGGGACCCCAGAGACGGCAGCCCACCAGGCCTCCCCATCCCTGGGATTCTCCAGGCAAGAACACTGGAGTGGGTTGCCATTTCCTTCTCCAATGCATGAAAGTGAAAAGTGAAAGGGAAGTCGCTCAGTCGTTCCTGACTCCTAGCGACCCCATGGACTACAGCCTACCAGGCTCCTCTGTCCATGGGATTTTCCAGGCAAGAGTACTGGAGTGGGGTGCCATTGCCTTCTCCAGAATACAATATGAGGAAACTACTATTCAAGGGTGCAGGGCATGGTTTGTAATTATAAGAATAGCTCAAGAACATTAAAGCTTAAACTTAAATTGGGGGTTCCTAGCATTTAGTAAATCACTTTTTACATCCTTGGACAAACCAACAATATCCCTTAATAAGGTCAAGGTCAATACTTGAATCAGAGTGGACTGCCCTCCCAGTCTTGGAAATGTATTAGTCTATAGATGTATCCATGTTTTTATACAAGCAGTGGATAGTGACCAGAAGTGATCTAGACAGACCCTATTCACCATTGATTGGTTAGGCTAGCATAGTCGAGGTAGAAAAACAAAACCTTGGCAAAATTTATGTGGGGATTGAGTAGGAAAGTGTATGTCAGTTGCCTTGCATGGTGCTCATATGTGGTAAGATCTGAATTTTAGATCATGCATAATTTCAGAAGGACTCCGATCTTGGGGAAGTCCTCATTCTTTGGGACACTTTTAAAAAATGTATTTATTTATTTCAACTGTGCTGGGTCTTTGTTGCTTCACGGGTTTTTCGTGAGTTGCTGTGAGCAGGGGCTACTCTCTAATTGCAGCGCATGGGCTTCTCACTGAGAGGGCTTTTCTTGTTGTGGAGCACAGGGTCTAGGTGTGCCCGTGTCAGTATTTGTGGCACCTGGGATCAGAAGTTGTGGCTCCCAGGTTTTAGAACACAGGCTCAGTCATTGTGGTCCACAGGCTCAGCTCCTCTGAGGCAAGTGGGGTCTTCCTGAATCAGGAATTGAACTGGCATCTCCTGCACCAGCAGGCGGATTCTTTACCACTGAACCACCAAGGAAGCTTGTTTGGGAGCCTTTTTGTGAACTTTCATCTGAGATGTGTGGAGATCAAGCGTCATCAGGGACCTGTGTCTCTTGCAGCCATGCCTGGGGAAACTGAATTGCGAAGACCTAGAGACTGTCAGACAGAGTAAAGTAAGTCAGAAAGAGAAACACGAATATCATATCTTAAAGCAGATATATGGAATCTAGCAAAATGATACAGATGAACCTATTTGCAAAGCAGAAATAGAGACACAGACATCGAGAACAAACATATGGATACCAGCGTGGGATTAAACGGGAGACTGGGATCGACACATGTAACACTGCCATGTATAAAACAAATAACCAATGAGAACCTTCTGGATAGCACAGGGAACTCTACTCGGTGATCTGTGGTGACCTAAATGGAAAGGTAATCCAAAAAAGGGGATATATGTTTATGTAAGGGCTTCCCAGATGGCTCAGATGGTAAAGAATCCACCTGCAGTGTACAAGAAGACCTGGGTTTGATCCCTGGGTCAGGAAGATCCCCTGGCGAAGGACATAGCAGCCCACTCCAGTATTCTTGCCTGGGAGAATTCTGTGGACAGAGGAGCCTGGCGGGCTATTGTCCATGGGATCAGAAAGAGTCAGCACAACTGAGCGACTAATACTTTTACATTTATGTATACATATGGCTGATTCTCTTTGCTGCACAGTAGAAACGAATACAATGTAAAGCAACTGTACTGCAATAAATATTAAAAAACAAAAAAAGCAGCCTTGTGCCTTTCCTAGTAAATGGCTATCTCTTCTACCCAAAGGACTCAGAAGACGTTGCCTGAGCTGGCTTCCCTGTTCTCGTCCAGAGCCACACATCCGGCACTAAACAGGACAGCTTCTCCACAGAGTGCAGGAGGGTAACCAACCAGAGCCTTGGGGAGCCCCCACTGGTGATCTGACTTCAGTCATATTTGCCAATATCTAGGCCATGACGTAAGACTGAATTGTTTGCTTGACCTTTTGGTGAGATGAGTATCTAAGTCTCTGCTTGTATCTTTCTCTGGCCCCTGATGTCTCTGCTGCTGGTCTATCTCTCCTCTCTCTAGAGTCAGCTACGTGCTGTGGAATGCTCTTATATAAGTTCCCCGCACCCTCTCCCCACTGCCTACTCCCTTGCCATACCCCTTCATTTCTCACCCCTGCCCACACATTCAGATTTGTGGGATAGGAAAAGCCCTCACTGATGAAAAGTGGCATGTTTCTAGCTAACTGACTTGTCCCACATCACAGCTAACTCTGAGGACAATGACCCTGGAATGGCAAGACGCTGGAGTGGGGTAGGTGTGTCTGAGAGTTGTGACAGAGAGCAAGATAGGTGTGACAGTGAGTACGCTCAGGTTTCCAGGGTTTTCAGTGACCTGGTTACTGCCCTTCTTCTAGAGAGAAGATTCATTTCTTGCCTTGAATAGAAGTAGTGTGCATAAGAATTAACATGCAGCGATCTCCAAGGCAGAACCAGCTGAGTTCCAGGCATTTTCATCTAATCAGCTTCTCTGAATTCTATCTGGATGCTTCATGGACATCTCAAAACCAACAAGTCTAAAGGTGAATATACCACCATCCCATCAAACCAGCCTCAAATGTCATGTTCTCTACAGCCTGAGATTAGACCCATGATCTGCCCAGTCACCAAAGCCAAAAACCTTTCCTTCCCTCACTGCTTACCTAACTTGTCCCTAAGTTTCACTGAATTATATATATCTTGCATATTTCTTCCCTACAGTCATCTCCTCTGCATATCCTAACCGTCATCATGCCAGTACTTCCCTTCATCATTTCTTACTCAGACTACTAGAGCATGTCCTTTCACAAGGAAAGTTTTACAATCGTAACAACTTCTGGGTCCCATTTCTGATCAGTTAGAATTACTGGGAGAGGGGTGGAGTCTGGGCACCAGTATACATATATATTTTTTCCAATCTTCTAGGATCATTCTAAGCCAAGGCTGGAAACCATTGTTCAATAACGGATCTGATCCTGTTCCTCACTCCCATGTTTGAGCAGCCTTCTTCCATTCTTACCTGACCTTGAAACAAGGATCCGACCTGGGCATGCATCATGGTGTCCTTTACCATTCTCTCATGCCATGTCACCATGCCCTCATCTGCTTTTAAACAGAATCTTCCCTCTATCTTGAAAACTGTCCTTGTTGTTTAGTTGGTAAGTTGTATCCAGCTCTTTAGCGACCCCATGGACTGTAGCCCGCCAGGCTCCACCGTCCATGGGATTTCCCAGACAAGAATACTGGAGTGGGTTGCCATTTCTTTCTCCAGGGGAATCTCCCTGATATAGGGATCAAACCAGCACCTCCTGCATTGGCAGGCAGATTCTTTACTGCTGAGCCAGCAGGGACGCCCCTTGAAAATTGTGCTTGATATCAATTGCTAGGGGGTGCAAGCCATCTAGTCTAAATGAATCATGCTCATATTTTTTAAATTTTTTTTAATCTGGGCACTTCCCAGCAGGATGGTATTTTGAAAAACTCTAGTCTTGAAGAGAAGAGACCTCATTTCTTCACTGGATATATAAAGTCTTGTGTGATCTTGAGTAAGTTACTCTCTTTCTTTCTCTCTTGGCCTCAGTTTCTCCACCTATAAAACAAAGGAACTGGATTAATTTCTTATATACTAGTTACAAAGTTTTATGATGATCTGCATTAGTTAGCATTTCCCTCAGAGCTATCTGTGTTCCTTGAACTTACTCCTTACCTGGAAGCATTTATTTTGCTCTGCTGTTGAGCTACTTCCAGCTCAGATTTTATCACGACTAGTCATTTTTGTCTGTTTTCTAGAAGACAGAGTCTGGTACAAATTGGTTTAGTTTGATAAGTGGGTTAAAGGCTTCATGGTAAGTGGGGGAGAAAGAGAGAGGGATAACAAAATTCTGAAACTTCCAGGAGGTACCCATGGGATTGAGACAAAAGATACAGGAGACTCAGAGTCTTCCACTTCCTTCAAACATGTGACCATCAGCACCACCTCTGGTCCTGATAATAAACACTTCAGCTCTTCTGGGGTTCCCATTCACAGAGGGCACATTTGGACACTGGCTGGATCCTTTGGGCTTTCCACTCTGATGCCTGCTGGACCCAGCCCATGCCACTTTGTTTCCAGTTTGAGCAACCAGGTCTTTGCAAATAGAGTCCTGAGCCATCAGCATATTTTTACAAAATAGCATTCCAATGATGACTTGTGTCATTTAATTAGAAACAGATGGTTCACATTCTCTCATATATACATGTCTAAAAACTAAAGGAAGAAATATCTGAGATAAGCTCATGAAGGATCTCAATATTTTAAGGATTAGGGTACCAGTGTGTCATATTTAGTTGAATCCAAAGACCCAAACACGTTCAACAGTCCATCTCCTCACCTGTAGAGATGAGATAAGCTCCCGGTATTCCAACAGATCTTCCCAAGTGGCACTGTGGTAAACAATTTGCCTGCCAATGCAGGAGAAACACAGGAGACACAAGTTCAATTCCTGGGTCAGGAAGATTCCCTGGAATAAGAAATGGCAACACTCTCCAGTATTCTTGCTTGGAATATTCCATGGATAGAGGAGCCTGGCAGACCACAGTTCAGAGGGTCTTAAAGAGTCGAACATGACTGTGTGATTGAGCAAGCACACACATTCTGACAGATCAGCGTTTTCAACCTTGGCTATACATCGGAATGACCTGGAAAGCTGTGAAAATGCAAATAAGCCTTTGGTTCATCTCCCCAAAATTCTATGGAATTGGTCTGTGGTGGATCCTGGGCATCAGGTTTTATTTTACATTTTTCAGGTGATTCTGATGAGCAGCGAAAGTTGACCCATGGAGGACTCCAAGGAGGCCAGGATTTTCAAAAGGAAAAAGCATTTTTCTTCAAATTCTCTAGATGAATCAGAAGGAAACTTAAGTTGATATGTGCTGTGTCTATGAGGGCTAGAATCATAGGAAAAAATAGGCGCTTCAAGATGTTCATGGACAGTTTGCCTGGGAAGGTAGTGAGCTTTCATTGCTTAGTGCAAAGATAGGCACAGAGAGGTCATACATGGGATTCTAGCATCAGTTGGAAAATAAGTGTTAAGGGTTTACTGCATCCTCTGAAAACTCAAATACTGAAAATCTAGCTCCTGGTACCTCAGAATGTGATTTTATTTGCAGATAGGGTTTTTTTTTTTCCAGAATAATAAATTAAGATGATGTCATTAGGGTGAGCCCCAATCCAATATGACTGGTTTCTCTATGGAAAAGGGAAAGTTTGGACAAACAGGCATGTGCACAGAGCGAACATGATGTGAAGATGAAGCCTGAGATTCGGGTGATGCTTCTGCAAGCCAAAGAATAATAGAGATTGCAGCAACCAACCAGCAGCTAAGAGAAAGGCATTCTATTACCCAGGTTCTCTGGAGAAGCAGAATCAATAGGAAATGTGTATATGTTCTCTACACACACACACGTATATACACATTTACAGATATATGTTTCTTAAAGAAGATTTATTATAAGCAATTGGCTCACACAATTATAGAGGCTGAGAAATCCCATTATCTGCAAGCTGAAGACCTAGGAAGAGCCTGGGGACGGTCATTTCAGTCTGAGTCTGCAGGGCTGAACACCCGGAGAGTCAACAATGTAAATCTACGTCTGAGGGCAGGAGAAAAAGAGATGAGATGTCCTAGCTCCATAGTGAGGCAGAAGAAAAACATGGGAAAGAATTCCTCCTTCCTCCGCCTGTTGTTCTATTCCGGCCACCCACACGGGGAGGACAATCTGTTTTCCTGAGTCCACTGACTCAAATGCTAATCTGGTCTCAAACACCCTCGCAGACACACCCAGAAATCATGTTTAATTCGGGCACCTCTGGGACAGGCAAGTGGACATCACACTGACCGTCACCTGGATGGAACAGATTCTCCCTTATGGACCTTAAAAGGAACCAATCCAATGACACCTTGACCTAGAACTTTTGACCTCTAGATGGTGAGATGATACATTCTGTTGTTGAAGCCAGCCAGTCTGTGATGCTCTGTTATAGGAGGGCCACAAGCAAATATGATAAGCTTGATGGTACTTAAGATTCCCTTCTCACAGAGACTCTCAGAGGAGATGGGATTAAAACGGGAAAGAAATCAGCATTAGCTGAGCACATACTATATGTCCAGGACTCTGTTAAGTGCTTTGTAAGTGAAAGTGAAAGTGAAGTTGCTCAGTTGTGTCCGATTCTTTGCAACCCCATGGACCAAAGCCCACCAGAATCCTCTTTCATGGGATTCTCCAGGCAAGAATCCTGGAGTGAGTTGCCATATCCTCCTCCAGGGGATCTCGACCCAGGGACCAAACTTGCATCTCTTATGTCTCCTACATTGACAGTTGGGTTCTTTACCACTGGTGCCACCTGGGAAGCCCAATGATTGGTGCAATCGTCTTTAATTACAGATGAGAAAACTTAAGTGAAGATAACTTAGCTAGAGGTACCATCATAAGCAAGGAGAAAGAAAGGAAGAGGACATAAGTCCTGGAGTCCGGCAATCGAAGCCAACTGTTAGGATAGAGCTGCTGGCTTTCCATCTGTAAAGTGGGAATGATGTCATGATAACAGTAATAACAATGCTTAGACCACATGATGGGCGAGAGCATTTGCTTCCTCTGAAGGAACTGACATAAGCACGAAGATAGTAAGAGTCAGCCTTGGCCTTTCTCAAAGCCAGGCAGTGAGTCAGGGAGCAGAGAACTGTAGCCTGGGAGACAGTGCTGACTGGTGGCTCCCTGATGCCTTAAGCAGGCACAGCCATACTGGAGAGGGCTTCATATAGTCAAAAATAAATAAATTCAGTAGAGTCTGCAGTGAAAGATAGGACAGCCAGGAGAGGGAGAGCTGCTCTGTACCAGCCACAGATACTGGTGCCTTTGAATTCTGGACACATTTTTATTTATTGATTGATTTTTCCAGAAGAAAGAAGAGGCAGGAAATCAAAGAAAAACAGCTCTACAGACCCTTCAGCCTTCTCTTGGGGGATCATAAACCAAAGCCAGCCAACCCACAGTCAAGGGAATGGTTAGTTCACACCTGGGACTGGGTTTGGAGGCAGTCCTGGAGCCTCCGCTTGGCTATCATTTTCCAGTACAAATGCAACTGAACATGTTGCCCAGGAGAGACCTGGCAAGGCCAGATGGAGGCGCCATACTGCATCCTGACCTGTAGACGCAGACACTCATGCTGTTTGGTGTGTTACACAAGACTTACTTTCATTTCTTTGGCCTCTTCTGCTGGCTGGTCAGTGGTGAGTGAAAGGAGAGGTTGTTGCCTGGCACTTACTAAAAGGAGAATTAAAATCACCCCAAGCAGATGGAAGGATCTGCTTCGCACAGGATGGTGGCCTTGACCTGGGAACCATGGGAAACTGGGGAGAGAGAGGACCGCTCACTGCTCCATTTTACAGCTGGAAAGCGGGGCTCAGAGAAGGAAAATCCATCCACTTAGCTGCACATAGAGAATTTCAAACTGTTGGAAGGGGGGTTATCCAAGACTCTCAGTGCAGGGATTGTCCCAGTTCCTCCAAGTTTACCTCCCAGACCTGTGTCCCCAGGGCCCCTCTATCTAGAATGCCTCTCTCCTGGTGCGGTGTGACTTAAAGCCTCAGCTCAATCCTTATCCCCTCCAGGAAGTCTTCCCTGACCCTCACACTAGTTCCAGGTTGAGCGATGAATCCATTCTCTGGGCCCTTACAACACTCATCTCACTATCCTGTAATCGTGGTCCCATATTCTCGTCCATCCTCTGAAAGGCAGGGTCCAGGTTGCTGCGGAGCATGGTACAGGGTCCATGTATGACTGTGTGTGTTGAACTCCATCATGTGACCCCAAGAGTCCTGGATCTGTTTACCCACCTGCCAGACAAATCCTCTGGAACTTTGGGAATGCCGTGGTCAACTAGGATTTACCTCTAAAGAAAAACGAATCCTTCATTAACTCCAAAGAAAAATTAATTCAAAGATTCAGGAGTGGGCTTCAGTTAATAATCAGATGATGCTTTTCTAAGGGATGTTTGTATTCTGGTTTCGATTGGCTTGAACTCGATGACAGCACAGAGCTTCCCATGCAGTCTTCTTTGCATGTGTGTGCTAAGTTGCTTCAGTCATGTCTGACTCTGTACGACCCCATGGACTGTAGCCCACCAGGCTCCTCTGTCCATGGAATTCTCCAGGCAAGAATACTGGAGTGGGTTGCTATGCCCTTCTCCAGGGGATCTTCCTGACCCAGAGATCGAACCTGTGTCTCCTGTAGCTCCTGCATTGCAGGCAGATTCTTTACCACTGAGCCACTGGGAAAGGCCCAAATTGTTCTAAATACTATTATTTAGAAGCCTTCAAAAGGCACCTTAGATCTTCTGTGATTTCTGTTGTTGTTAAGTCAGCAATGCATGCGGACTCGCGTGCGACGCTTTGCGACCCTATGGACTGTAGCTCACCCGGCTCCTCTGCCTATGGGATTTTCCAGGCAAGAATACTGGAGTGGGTTGCCAGTTCCTCCCCAGAGGTGTCTTCCTGACCTAGGGGCAGAACCTGCATCTCCTGTGGCTCCTGCATTAGCAGGCCGGTTCTTTTCTATTTGAACCTGGGAAGCGCAGAAGGCATCTAAGTCCCTTTTTAAATAGAAGTGCTCTCTGAGCTGGGGAATCCAAAGAGTTAGTGCCCTGGGCTGAATTAGCATGATTAGCATGCACCATTAGCAGGTATAGGAAGCTGAGGGAAGGGAACACTGAATGTCAAGTAGTAAAAGTCAGTGAAACTGAGAGGGAAAGCTGACACCACATGATTCATCCCTGACATTGTGCAAATGGGTCTTATGGAAGATGAGAGAATTCTCCAAGTCATTGATTTCAAACTTGCCTGTCTGTTAAAGTCATTTGTGAAGATTTTAAAAAATGCGAATGCCTGGGATGCACCCTAGACATTGAAGTAGATTTTGGGGGTGAAACCAAAGTATCAAGTATTTGTTAAAATTGCTCCAAATTATTTTAATGTTCAGGCCAGGGGGAGAACCAATGATGGGAAACCTCAATTTGGTGAGGATGGGAAGACCCACCTACTTTTTAGTGGAAGCTTAGGATCATTTGGGCTTCCCTGGTGGCTCAGCTGGTAAAGAATCTGCCTGCAATGTGGGAGAGCTGGGTTCGATCCCTGGGTTGGGAAGATCTCCTGGAGAAGGGAAAGGCTACCCACTCCAGTATTCTGGCCTGGAGAATTCCATGGACTGGGTTGCAAAGAGTCAGACATGACTGAGCCACTTTCACTTTCACTTTCTCTTTTAGGATCATTTACTGTTATTGTGGAAAAACAATATGAGATCTATCCTCTTACATTTTTTTCAGGTTTTTTTTGGCTTTATTGAGATAAAGTTTTGCACAATAAAATTTGTTAATTTTAAAAGTGTTTATGATTGAAGAGTTTTGATAAATGCATGAAATCATGTAATAATCATAAAACTCCAGATACAGAATTTTCTGTCACCCCCTCAAGTTCCCCCAAACCCATGCTCAGTCTGTCCTCTACCCTCCCTTGGCCCCTGGGAACAACTGATCTGCATTCTGTTACTTCATTTTGCCTTTTCTTGAGTTTAACTTTTAGAAGGAATTGCATGTAGTATTTTGCATAAGACTTTATCTCTGCATATATTATAAACCACAAAATTCAATGTTATAATTTTTGCTTTTAAACTATGAGTTATCTCCTAAATAAGAGAAGAATATGAAATACAATCTTTTTATTTACATATATATCCCACTTTTCAAAAATTGGAATTGTGTCATTTGCAGAGACGTGGATGAACCCAGAGATTGACACACTGAGTGAAGCAAGCAAGAAAGAAAACGTTGCACACTAACACGTGCACATGGAATCCAGGGAAACGGCACCAGATGAACTCACTCACGAAGCAGAATCTGAGACAGACACAGAGAACCCTCCTACGTTTTTAAGTGCACAGTGCAGCATTGTTAACTGTGGACACAGTATTGCACAGCAGAACTTTACTTGCGCTCCTCTCTTATATCTGAGACTTTATACCCTATGAATAGCAATTTTCCATTTCCCCCTCCCCGAGCAGCTGGCAACCATCATTCTACTTTCCACTTCTATATATTTGATTATTTTAGAAACCTCATAAAAGTAGAATCATACAATATCTGTCCTTTTGTGACCAGCTTACTTTATTTAGTATAATGTCCTCCAGACTTATCCATGTTAATGCATATGGCAGAATTCCCTTCTTTTTCAAGGATAAATAGTGTTCCTTTGTATGTTGGTGTATGTGTGATCATATGAATGCACAATATTTTATTTATCCATTCATTACTTTGATTGTTTCCATATTTTGACTATTGTAAGCAGTCCTCCAGAGAACATGGGAATACAAATATTTCATTGAGATCCTGATTTTAATTCCTTTGAGTATATTCAGATTGCTGAATTGTACGACAATTCTTTTTTTCAACAGAATTTTTATTGGAGGATAATTGCCTTACAATATTGTGTTAATTTCTGCCATACATCAATATGAATCAGCCAGAGGTATACATATGTCCCCACCCTCCTGAAACTCCCTCCCACTTCCCACTCCATCCCACCCCTCTAGGTTGCCACAGAGTGCTGGGTTTGATCTCCTGAGTTGTGAATTATATGATAGTTCTAATTTAATTTTTTAAGGAATCTCCATACTATTTCCCATTGTGGTTGCACCATTTTACATTCCTGCTAACAGTATATAAGAATTCCAATTTCTCCACATCCTTGACAGTACTTGTTTTTTTTGTTGTTGTTGTTTGTTTGTTTCTTTTCTGTAATAATGGTCATCCTTTCAGGTGTGAAGCAATACTTCATTGTTGGTTTGCATTTTTATGATGATTAGTGATCCTATACACCTTTTCATGTACTTGTTGGCCATTGCTATGTTTTTGGAAATTTGACCCTTAATCTCACACAAATATTGACTAAAATGAGTTAAAGGTTTAAACATAAGACCCAAAACTGTAAAACTCCCAGATGAAACCAGGGGGAAAGTTTCACGACATTAGTCTAGGCAATGATTCTTAATTACACCAAAAGCACAAGCAAGAAAAAAATGAGTGGATAAATTAGACCACATTATACACTTAGGAGCTTCTGCACAGCACAGGAAAATATCAACAGAGTGGATGGGAAACATGAAACAGGGAGTATATTTGTAAACCACATATCTCATAAGGGGTTAATAATATCAAAAATATATAAAGAGCTCCGTCAACTCAGTTTTTCCAGGAGTCATGTATGGATGTGAGAGTTGGACTCTAAAGAAAGCTGAGTGCCAAAGAATTGATGCTTTTGAAGTGTGGTGTTGGAGAACACTCTTGAGAGTCCCTTGGACTGCAAGGAGATCCAACCAGTCCATCCTAAAGGAAATTAGTCCTGAATGTTCATTGGAAGGACTGATGCTGAAGCTGAAACTCCAATACTTTGGCCACCTGATGCAAAGAGCTAACTCATTTGAAAAGACCCTGATGCTGAGAAAGATTGAAGGCAGGAGGAGAAGGGGATGCCAGAGGATGAGATGGTTGGATGGCATCACCAACTCAATGGACATGAGTCTGAGTAAACTCCAGGAGTTAGTGATGGACAGGGAGGCCTGGCGTGCTGCAGTTCATGGGGTCTCAAAGAGTCAGACACAACTGAGCGGTTGAACTGAACTAAACAACTCAGTGGCAAAAAATAATAATAGTAGCAACTCAATTTAAAAAATGGACAAAGGATTGAATAGAAGGGGATTATTTAAACTTATATTCCAGACTTTGACTTGATCTCTGGATTTGTACCCATTGTGAGTAGCTTGTTAATGGGTTTAGGTTGATTGAGGTTCTGAAAAGCACCCACCTCTCCATGCCAGCATCCTTCCTAGAGAGCAGTTCTGTTGCCTCTCCCAACCACCCATGCCCCCCTTGCTCATACTGATTGGCCATGCAGAGAATGGACCCATCCAGGAGTCCCAAGCCAGTGCCATCCATCCATCTTTAAGCATAAGGACTCAAACTGGAAGCAGCTCAGGCTGTTTATGGCCTTGTTCAGATTCCCTTAAGTTTAGTGTAACTGCGGACAGGGTACACTTTCCACTTATCTTTGGATACAGCATATAGGTGAGCTAAGACAGAGATTTTGAACCACATACACCTGCTTTAGGTCTCAGTTCCAACATTTCCTGGCCAAGCAACCTTGTGGATTCCATCTAGAAATCTGGGTGTCAGTTTCTTTTTCTATAAAGTTGGGGATCCCAACACTTCCTCAAATCACAAGAGCAAGAACAGCAATGTTAAGAATTGGTAAGCCCTCCACATAAGCTAGATTGCCTCCCTCACCCCTGTCTTGTCCCCATGCCCAGCATAGCTCAGACACATTGCTGATGATGAGATATGGGGCTGCAATGAACACAAATAAATAAATTCATTGATTCCAAGCGTGTCGTGATCTACAAACAGAGCATGAACTTCTTAGGCTCCATTGTAGAATAATAAATGGATTTCAGAAGTCCTGTACTAAGGGGTTTTCATTCATCGTTTACTGGAGGCTTCCCTATAAAATATGAGGCTGTGTTAGGAAGCACATGCAGAATGAAAACACCAATTACCCTGATATATAGACCCAGCCCCCACTGAAAGGATAGTGTATCAAAGAACCCATCCATTCAACGTTGTTAGATCTGGTCCTGTCAGGAAATGCCTGTCCACAAACTGGGCCCTGCCGTTTCTTCCCCTGAGGCCTTTCCCTGCAGACTCCAGGTCTGGGGTTTCTTCACAACAACGCCCTTGTACAGGTCAGCCCCTGAGCACCAGGTCTGCCACGTCCTCACCCATCTTACATCAGCCCTTGCCACCTCCACTCACCCTCCTTCACCAGAGAGGAAACTGAGACCCAGAGAGGTGAAGTGATGTCCCAAACCAAGTGCCAGGGGCAGCCCACAGACACCTATGGACTTCACATCAAAGTCGTCGCCACCGTCTCATCCTCCTTTAAGAACACAAGACAGAATCTTCTAAGACAGAGGAGGAGGTGAACCATGAGCTTCCGTCCAGGCCAAGCCCAGATCTACAAGCTGCATGGATTCAAAGGTCCGCATCATGAGGAAATACTGAGAAATCCTTAACACATGTACACCCACGGCTGATTCATGTCAATGTACGGCAAAAACCACTACAATTTTAATTAGCCTCCATTAAAATAAATTAATTAAAAAAAAACACTGAGATTTCTGCAGACAAGTCAGACACACATGCAGAGTAATCAAAGAATGTAGTATAAATATATTTTAGCACAACAGTTGTAGATAGCATCTTCTGATTTTCCTGAGATGGATAATGATGACAAGAATAAGGAAGCTCCTTAGACTCTTGGACCAAATCTTGCTCCAGGGAGAGAAATCTTCCCAGCCTGTAAGCCAGAGGTGAGACGGACTGTTTGCAGCCTGCAACCTCATGTTTTAAAGTGAAGACATTTAAAGTGCATCAGACTTTCAAAATGAAACTTCACAGGAAGTTTAAACATCGTGGGCAGTTCCATACACTATACTGCATATCATTTGTTCTTTCAGCCTTGGCCATAGTTATCTCATTTTTGTTCTGTGTCCCTACTATGTGCTGTGCTCTTTCCTGGTCCCAGGCATTGGCTGCTCCTCTCCCAACCAAACCCCCTTCATCTTATAACTCCTGTCTCTCTTCTACTTTTGTTTCTCATGTTCTTCCTTCCAACATCTTCTTGAAATTAGCTCAGGTTCATTTTCGTAATTGCTTTGTCTGATTCTACCTGCCTTGCTAGGTTTTACTCTCTGCATTGCTTATCTTCGTTTCCCCCAGGACCTAGCATATGCTTGAAACAGTAGAAACTCAGCCACGTTGAATGAAAGGATGAATGTTAAATTTTCAAAATGGGATATAAATGGTATGTGTATGCCTGAGTTATATAATCTTCTCTCAACAATACATTTTTGGGGCTCCCACACACAGAAAACACAGGCTATGATTATTTACCATTAGGGTCTGGGATTATAGGCATATTTTCTCTTATTGTTTTTTTTTGTCTGTATCACCTGTATTTTCCATAACGACCATATATGATTTTTATAATCAGGTAATAAAAATCAAAATAATTGTCCTATGACTTAGTGAAGACTTAAAAGCAATACATATATAACCATCTTTTCATAATGCTATTTATATAAAATGTGCATTTCTACTGCTGAAAAATAACAATAGTCATTTACGTATTCAATGCAATGTCTCCTAGCTTTCGAGGTGATTTTAATGTCCCCTTATGGGACCTTCAACCATCCTTGACATAACTAGCAGAGAGGTTTGCTTTTCACAGACGAGGGTGCAAAGGCCCCAGCCACATGCAGTAGGAAAAGAGTTGGGGCCTGGGCATCTTGGGTTGAGTGCCCACCTGGGAAGGGCAGCTGATGTCTCTTGGCCACAGTGTCCTTGTCAGTTAAATCAAGAGAGAAGCACTAATTAGAGAATCAAAGCACCATGCTGGAGTCATCACCCGCACACAGACGGGCAGAAACCTCCCTGACTCACATGGGATTTGTCACACATGGAGACAAGGAACTCGTCTGGAACTTAGGCCTGGCTGGATCTTTTCCATGCATGATGCTGTTCATTGAGAGCAAGTCATGGCCTCCACATAATGAAAAAGATCCTACTCATAGGGATGATGGATCGGGATGTACCTGGAGAGGAATGGCCTTTGTCTCTAGGACAGCAGGGCTTCTGCCTGTAGTGGGCTGAGCAATGGGTCATGTCAGCAGATCTGAGCAGGCTGCCTCTTCCTTCCAGCATATTCCTGGGGCATTATTACTCATACTTTCTTCGTGTCACTGTGTTAGTGTCCAAGCCAGAGCCTGGGAACTCTGCCTGTGGAATTAGCAGCTAGAGGAGAGTCAAGGTTGGGGTTGAGGCCATGTGGCCATCATGATGCTGTCAAGGGATGAGAATAACTTTTCTTCCACAGATGCCTAGACCAGAGCAGTTGTCAGCCTAGATCATGTACTATCTACTTTGTCTCTACCCAGAGTTCCTAAATCTGACCACTGTTGCTTAGTCGCTAAGTTGTATCCAACTTGCAATCCCTTGGACTGTAGACCACCAGGTTCCTCTATCCACGGGATTTCCCAGGCAAGAATACTGGAGTGGGTTGCCATTTCCTTCTCCAGGGGATCTTCCCAACTGAGGGATCGAGCCTGCATCTCCTGCATTAGTAGGCAGATTCTTTACCATGCGAGCCACCAGGGAAACTTGCCATGCTGGGGATACAGAAATAAAAAGCAGGGTCTGTCTTACAGATCTTTGCACCCTTAGCCTCAAGCAGGGATGCATAGTACTCAGTAAACCCCCAGGAGACTGTGAGGACTGAATGGATGCACTTACAGGAAATTTCTTCCAACTGTTGACTCCACTGCATTTAGAGATTCCCAATTAGTCAACTTTGAATTCATATTTTACAGAATCTGAGGAAAATGCCCAGCCTGAAGGCCTTTAACACTTGCAATTAAGCTCTTTGAAATGTCTCTTTAGGGTGGTTTCCTGGGCCTGTGACCTGTGCATTCTTACAAGATTCTGGCCTTAGAAAGGTCTCATGCTTGGTTTAATTCTCTTCTCTCACCCTTTGGAAATTCTTAGCAGCCTTTGAATAAGAGTTGCCCATTTGCACTGGGCCTGGAAAATCATGTTGCTAGTTCTGTGTCTTTTCCTTTTCCAAAAAAGACTCAGGGTACTGGAGGACTTTTTTCAAAATTAACTTCCTTAGACAAGACAGCATGCTGAGGAGTGAAGTGGGGCTGAATCAGAAACATGTTTTAACACTGACTCTGTTTGAGCTTAAGAAAATGGAGGTAAAAGAGGAACCTGTATAAAAGTGCTTAAAGTTCATGAACAAACACACTCGAAAAAATTCGAAAATGTTGTTCCAGAGTTGTTCTGTTGCTCCTCTATCGCTCTGGCTTTAGATTCTGAATAACTTAGCCCAGCATTTCCATTTATGAAGTGAGTATGCTCCTTGCATCTCAAGCTGAGAATTTTACTTGTTTGTTTATTTTGCAGCTTTTCAAATTTTATCGAAGTATAGTTGATTTACAATGTTGTGTGAATTTCCTTTGTACAACAAAGTGATTCAGTTATGCTCACGCACACACAAGAAAAAATATTCTTTTTCATATTCTCTTCCATTAGGGTTTATCACAGACTATTGAAGATAGTTCCCAGTGCCATATAGTAGGAACTTGTTGTTTATCTACACTATATTTTATTTTATAGTTTTTAAAGGTTGCATTCCATTTACAGTTATTAAAAAACGTCAGCTATCTTCCCCGTATTGTACAAATACATCCCTGAGCCTATCTTACACCTAATAGCTTTCGCCTCCTCCTCTCCGTCGCTCACATTGCCCCGCCCACCTCCACCCTGCAGCCCACTAGCTCATTCTCTATATGCCTGTCTGCTTCCCTTTTGTTACATTCACTCCTTTGTTGCGTTCTTTAGATACCACGTGTAAGTGATATCACACACTATCTGTCTTTCTCTCTCTGGTTTATTTCAGACAGAAACTGACTTCTTCAGCTGGAAATGTTTGCTTCAAAATAAACTGATATCTTCAACACAGTAGCTTTATAGTGAGTCCAGAGAACATTATTAACCAGGGCAGGTATTCTGCTCAGAGACTAAGGAAATAAAAAGAGTCAAAGCTGGGAACTGGGGCCCCCTCAGTCCAGAGGAAGTTTCTGGATATCTAAGTCCAAGTTTGCACTCGAATCTGGAAGAATAGAAATGTGGCCTTGGGACTCTTGTCATTGACCTCATAGACCAGTTTGTTAGAGAGACTTAGAGCAACAACCAGTGAGTATTTTGGTGTCTGAGGTCCTGCTCTCAGAGGAGTGGGGCTGCGCCTGGGACAGCAGGGCTGACAGTCGCAGGGAAGCTGACATCTGTCAAGAGGGACTCATCCCACACCTAGGGTGATTGGGCTGAAAACTCCAAATTGCTTAGTCCTCCCTGCCGTGAAACCTCTTTGATGATGTGATGATGTTGGCCTCATATTTTAATCTATTTTTTTTCTCATGTCTTTCTGTAGCCCTGACATTCAGGCTTGCTTCTCAAGCTGAGAATTTTGCTTGTTTGTTTATTTTACAGTTGACCATTATATCTAGTACTGTGGGCAAGAATCCCTTAGAAGAAATGGAGTAACCCTCATAGTCAACAAAAAAGTCTGAAATGCAGTACTTGGGTGCAGTCTCAAAAATGACAGAATGATCTCTGTTCATTTCCGAGGCAAACCATTCAATATCACAGTAATCCAAGTCTATGCCCTGAAGATGGAGAAGCTCTGTACAGTCAGCAAAAACAAAACCAGGGGCTGACTGTGGCTCAGATCATGAACTTCTTATTGCCAAATTCAGACTTAAATTGAAGAAAGTAGGGAAAACCACTAGACCATTCAGGTATGACCTAAATCAAATCCCTTATGGTTATACAGTGGAAGTGAGAAATAGATTTAAGGGCCTACATCTGATAGACAGAGTGCCTGATGAACTATGGAATGAGGTTCATGACATTGTACAGGAGACAGGGATCAAGATCATACCCATGGAAAAGAAATGCAAAAAAGCAAAATGGCTGTCTGAGGAGGCCTTACAAATAGCTGTGAAAAGAAGAGAAGCAAAAAGCAAAGGAGAAAAGGAAAGATATAAGCATCTGAATGCAAAGTTCCAAAGAATAGCAAGAAGAGATAAGAAAGCCTTCTTCAGCAATCAGTGCAAAGAAACAGAGGAAAACAACAGAATGGGAAAGACTAGAGATCTCTTCAAGAAAATTAGACATACCAAGGGAACATTTCATGCCAAGAGGGGCTTGATAAAGGACAGAAATGGTATGGACCTAACAGAAGCAGAAGATATTAAGAAGAGGTGGCAAGAATACACAGAAGAACTGTACAAAAAAGATCTTCATGACCCAGATAATCATGATGGTGTGATCACTCACCTAGAGCCAGACATCCTGGAATGTGAAGTCAAGTGGGCCTTAGAAAGCATCACTACGAACATAGCTAGTGGAAGTGATGGAATTCCAGTTGAGCTATTTCAAATCCTGAAAGATGATGCTGTGAAAGTGCTGCACTCAATATGCCAGCAAATTTGGAAAACTCAGCAGTGGCCACAGGACTGGAAAAGGTCAGTTTTCATTCCAATCCCAAAGAAAGGCAATGCCAAAGAATGCTATAACTACCACACAATTGCACTCATTTCACAAGCTAGTGAAGTAATGCTTAAAATTCTCCAAGCCAGGCTTCAGCAATATGTGAACCGTGAACTTCCAGATGTTTAAGCTGGTTTTAGGAAAGGCAGAAGAAGCAGAGACCAAATTGCCAACATCTGCTGGATCATTAAAAAAGCAAGAAAATTCCAGAAAAACATCTATTTCTGCTTTATTGACTATGCCAAAGCCTTTGACTGTGTGGATCACAATAAAGTGTGGAAAATTCTGACAGAGATCAGAATACCAGATCACCTGACCTGCCTCTTGAGAAACCTGTATGCAGGTCAAGAAGCAACAGTTAGAACTGGACATGGAGCAACAGACTGGTTCCAAATAGGAAAAGGAGGACGTCAAGGCTGTATATTGTCACCTTACTTATTTAACTTATATGCAGAGTACATCATGAGAAACACTGGGCTGGATGAGGCACAAGCTGGAATCAAGATTACTGGGAAAAATATCAAAAACTTCAGATATGCAGATGACACCACTCTTATGGCAGAAAGTGAATAAAAACTAAAGAGCCTCTTGATGAAAGTAAAAGAGGAGAGTGAAAAAGTTGGCTTAAAACCCAGCATTCAGAAGACTAAGATCATGACATCTGGTTCCATCAGTTCATGGCAAATAGATGGGGAGACAGTAGAAACAATGAAAGACTTTATTTTGGGGGGCTTCCAAATCACTGTAGATGGTGACTGCAGCCATGAAGTTAAAAGACGCTTGCTCCTTGGAAGAAAAGTTATGACCAACCTAGACAGCATATTAAAAAGCAGAGACATTACTTTGCCAACAAAAATCCATCTAGTGAAAGCTATGGTTTTTCCAGTGGTCATGTATGGATGTGAGAGTTGGACTATAAAGAAATCTGAGTGCTGAAGAATTGATGCTTTTAAACTGTGGTGTTGGAGAAGACTCTTGAGAGTCCCTTGGACAGCAAGGAGATCCAACCAATCCATCCTAAAGAAAATCAGTCCTGAATATTCATGGAAGGACTGATGCTAAAGCTGAAACTCCAATACTTTGACCACCTGATTTGAAGAACCTACTCACTGGAAAAGACCTTGATGCTGGGAAAGATTGAAGATAGGAGGAGAAGGGGGCGACAGAGGATGAGATGGTTGGATGGAGTCACCAATTCAATCGACATGAGTTTGAGTAAACTCCGGGAGTTGGTGACGGACAGGCAGGCCTGGCGTGCTGCAGTCCATGGGGTTGCAAAGGGTCAAACACGACTGAACTGACTTCAAGTAAAATTCCTGATGGTGAAGAAGGGATGTATCTTTAAAGAACAGGAGAGAGGAACTCAGATTTGTTGGGAACTTAAGTATCATACTTATATTCAGACATTTTTATCTTCCAGAAATCCCATGAGATGATTACCATTTTATAAATAAAATTAATTTGTTAAATGACACAAAGGTGTTGAATAACACAGTTAACTACAGAACCCGAGTGTGCAGACAGCATGAACTCACTCTGAATACTTTACTCTCTTTCTGAGGCCACACACAGCAGCTCTGCAGCCGTGGAAGAAAGATCCATTCTGGGGTGACCCCTGTGTGAAGTGGTTTTCTGAAGGCACTCTTCCTGCTGAGAGTCCGAGGGCCAGGACCTGGGTCAAGGGGGCCTGAGGCACTTTGTCATCCCGAGAAAGCTAACTGCTTCACCTCTGTGTGTCTTCCTGCTCCTGATTGGCCAGTGCAAACAGGAATCCCTTCCCTGCCCACCTCCCTGGACTGTTTGGAATTAGAGGGAACGTGTCTCAGGTAGAAATCCTCCCCAAAAGGTCAGTGGCATGTGATGGCTAGGTTACTGTTGGTGATGTCATTTGTTTTTGCAGGAGCCTGAATAGGTTTATTCTGGAGGTGATAATTGGGAAGGGCTGTCCCCAAGCCGCCAGGCACCATAGGTAGGTGGGTTGAGCTCTTAAAACAGAATTTAATGAACAAGGCAGAATAAGACATTTAACTCCTGTGCAGGCAGGGCAAGACAACGGCGTTCGCTGATGTGGCAGAGGCAAGATGGGCTCCTCGGGTCTTAATTAATGGACCCTGTGAACACTCCTTCTCCAGCATCTTTTGAGCATGGAGAGCAGCATTGTCCACGGAGGGAACGGTCCCCTTCCCCGTGTCAGCCAGCTGACTCCCAACCCTGGGATCTGGGGTTCAGGAAGATCAGGTTTACATCCTAATCCTTAGGAAACTTTGCCTCAGCTCACCAGGTCCCTTCCAACTGAAAGGTGAAAGGAAACGAAGAGTTAGCTGAGCCAAGAAAGGCAATCTCACCCACACAGCCCAGAACCAAGTTATGTCACTCTGGGCTCTCTGCACTGTGGCCACCATTAACACCTGGAAAGCCTTTGATTCTCACATTAGCAAAACACGCCATAAAGCACATGCTTCCCTCTTCCCACAGACTGGGCCCCATGGCAGGGGAGGGGGTGCTGTCACAAAGGCGCCATTCAGCTCTGGCAAGGCCGTCTTGATCAGGCCTCCCAGGGGAGACATAACGGAGTCTCTACACAGAAACGAAGGCAGTTACAGCATCCGATCCCAGAGGCCACTGCGGGAGGGCCTCTTGGAGCATCGTAGCCCAGAAGGACAGCAGAAATGCGTGAGTCAAACCACCTTATTTTATAGAGAAGGAAACTGACACCTCAGGTGAGGATTTTCGCTTGCAAAATGAATTTTTGTCTACCATGTGTCAGACAACATGCCAAATGCTGAGGATGCAGCTGAATACCTAACTTCAGCTCATTCAGAAGAGACTGTCAGTCATGGACTTGGTACCAAAAATGTTCCATTTATGAATGTATCATTTATGACCAAATGCAAAATAGCTGTGAATGCAGTGAGAGCCCCATTTTCAAAATTAGAAATTCCAAAATAGAGCTGTGCACATACACACGGAAAATCATGCCCAATATGTATGTAAGTTGGCCAAAGGCTTCGTAAAATATCTAAATTTTAAATTGGTTGTACATTTCAAATTACGAAATTTATAAGCAATGCTAAGTCTTTCTACTCTCATTTTTATGATGTAAGTATATTCAAGTTCTCCACATACCCCTCAGTGTCAGTATCCCCTTGTCGGGAGAACTGTTTTTTGAATCATCTGACACTTGGCATCTTTACTTCCCTCTGTGTGAGAGGTTGCTCTGCTCGAATTGATGTTATCACAGGAAATTTTCTCTAAAGCTGCAAGTTCCATTCACTCTTTATGAGCTTCTCAGCATGAATCTCTTTCTCTAGTGCTTTTGGAAAGTGATATTTTTTAAAGCCTTGTTGGTGACCACATGCCAGGAAAGAACTTAAGAGGTCATAACCTCCCCCCACCCAGAGGAATAATTACACCTAAATTAAATTTCTTTGCCCCATTTGTTAATAATTCCATTAGGTGACTACTATGGGGATCCAATACCAACATTTGCTGAGGTTGCTTCATGCTAATGTCTCTTCTCCAAATACTATTCTGACTTGAAAAACAAAATATTGGGGGAAAAGAGGCCCCTGTAATAGACTTTAATGGAATCAGATAGCATAGAACTTCCTGTCTTCAGAAGGATATTTTTTGAGGAAGATATTTGGCCTTTAAATCTGGCATTTGTAGTAATAAGTATAAATTAAAAGGTGACAAAGGGGAAAGTGTGATTGACTTGTTCTAGGGGAGAGAGTGGATGAGTTACAAAATTTCCAAGGAAGAAGTGATGCCTGAGGGTGATGTGGAGGAACCAGAGGATAAGATGCTAAGGAAATTCAGTTGGGGAAAAATCCCTCATACAGAGGCATGGCTGTGAGACGCAGCATGGCTAAGAACCATGAAAGGGAGAAGGGTTTATCCTTGGATTTTATTGTTTATAACCCAGTGAGCAGCATGAACTTCACAGTCACATGGGTTCTCCTTGTCCCTCAGTTTTCCTGGAGCCAACATGAAAGCTGACCCAGGAGTCACTGTACACACAGTAGGTCTGCATCACAGATCAAAAATCTCAAGCTCAGAGCAATGGAAAGCTTACACTTGGATGGCAAGCCTACATGTGCAACTTTTGCCCTGGAGAGAGATGCAATCTTTATTTTACTGGACAGTAAACAAATCTGTTCTCCATTCCAAAGGGTGACACCATTTCCAAGGCTGTTGATAAAATAGATTGAAACAAAATTGTTCATGCTTCAGCTTGCAATAGGTGCTAAAATCAGAGAACTCAGTGAAGAATAGTCTCCCAACAGGATAAGCAAACATACTTGAAGTGATTTGTTTGCATTCACAAAGCTGACAAGGTCTGCTCATGTCCTGGGAGGGTTATGTACATTGCCCTCCCTCCACTATGTGAGGCTTTTCTGTGGAATCAGTGGCTCCCTTGATAGCATGTGAACCCAAGGGGCCACACAATGAGGGGTGAGCCCATGTGGTAGTTAGAACTTTAACATGACCCCCAATGACCCATGCCCTTATAAAATCCCTTCTCTTCAAATGCAGGGAGTGCATATGGAGGTATCATTTCTATAATTAGTTTATGATCAGACCTAGGTATCCCACATTGCAGGCAGATTCTTCACCATCTGAGCCACCAGGGAAGCCCAATTAGGTTGGGTAAAAGTAAAGAGATATTGAAGATATAATTAAGGTCCCTAATCAGTTGACTGTGAAAGTGAAAGTTGCTCATTTGTGTCCAACTCTTTGTGACCCCATGGGCTATATAGTTCATGGAGTTCTCCAGGCCAGAATACTGGAGTGGGTAGCCTTTCCCTTCTTCAGGGGATGTTCCCAACCCAGGGATCGAACCCAGGTCTCCTGCATTATAGGCAGATTCTTTCAACTGAGCAGCAAGGGAAGCCCAAATCAGTTGACTGTGAGGCAACCTAAAGAGTGATATCCTGGGTGGGTCTGACCTAATCCAGTGAACCTTTTACAAGGGGTTAGAGCAGTGGTCTGGGCACCAGGGAGCAGTTTCTTAGAAGACGATTTTTCCACAGATGGGGGAGTAGGAGGGTTTGGGGATGATTCAAGGGCACTGCATTTATTGCACAATTTATTTCTATTATTTTTACATCAGCTCCACCTTAGATCATCAGGCATTAGACCCAGAAGGTTGGCGAGAGCAGTAGGCACTCTCTTCCACTGGTCTCAAGAAGCAAATTGTCTTGTTGTAGAAGTAGCCATGTGGCAGAGGATGATGAACAGCCTCCAGGAGCTGAGAGTCTCAGTCTCACAACCACAAGGAGCTGAATTCTTTGAATAACCAGTGAGCTTGGAGGAGAACTTTGAGCCACATATGAGGCCCCAGCCCTGGTCAACAACTTTAACTGCCTGAGCAGTTCAATTCAGTCGCTCATTCATGTCCGACTCTTTGCAACCCCGTGGACTGCAGTACACCAGGCCTCCCTGCCCATTACCAACTCCTGGAGTCTACTCAAACTCATGTCCATCGAATGGGTGATGCCATCCAACCATCTCATCCTCTGTTGTCTTTGCCTGAGCAGAGAACCAATTAAACTATCTCTGGACTTCTGATCCACAGAAATTGCGAAGCAAAGATGTCCATGTTGTGTTCAGCCACTAAGTGAGTGGCAACTGGTTACACAGCAACACGTTCAGCCCAAAAGTAATTTCCAGCAGTTTCATGCTCTTATCTCTGCTTCCACGACAGAGCAGAACGAAGACCCGTGTCTACTGAGCACTAAAAACGTGCAAGACACTAGATAGACACCATGAAGTCTAACAAAGATGCTCTCTGCAAAACCTTCCTGCAGTCTCTTTTGGCTATTTTTAGAGAAGGCAACACTGTGAAAAAATCAGCTCCTAAACACAATTCATTTATTTATTTGTTCTTCATTCAGTAGACACAAACTGAACACGTAAGTATATACCAGTGTGCACTAATTCTGCTGGAAAATCCTGACTTTACTTTCAGTATATCAGTATAATTCCAGTTTCTATATGTTTCCCTCTCTGCCACCAGTGGAGCCAATTATATTCACCTACAAGCTTCCTTATACTCTAGTCCAGTAGTTCCTATGTGGCTGTTCATATAATCACCCGAGGAGCTTTGAAACAACACTCAGCTCATTCCCTTAACCAACTAAGTCAGAATATCTGCTAGTGCATCCCAAGGGTCAAAACATGTTTTTAAGGCCTCCTTTTTATTTTGGGGGGCTCCAAAATCACTGCAGATGGTGACTGCAGCCATGAAATTAAAAGACTCTTACTCCTTGGAAGGAAAGTTATGACCAACTTAGACTGCATATTAAAAAGCAGAGACATTACTTGGCCGACAAAGGTCCATCTTGTCAAGGCTATGGTTTTTCCAATAGTTGTGTATGGATGTGAGAGTTGGATTTTAAAGAAGCCTGAGTGCTGAAGAATTGATGCTTTTGAACTGTGGTGTTGGAGAAGACTTTTGAGAGTCCCTTGGACTGCAAGGAGATCCAACCAGTCTATCCTAAAGATCAGTCCTGAATGTTCATTGGAAGGACTGATGTTGAAGCTGAAACTCCAATACTTTGGCCACCTGATGGGAAGAACTGACTCATTGGAAAAGACCCTGATGCTGGGAAAGGTTGAAGGCAGAAGGAGAAGGGGAAGACAGAGGATGAGATGGTTGGAAGGCATCACCAACTCAATGGACATGAGTTTGGGAAAACTTTGGGAGTTGGTGATATACAGGGAGGCCTGATGTGCTGTGGTTCATGGGGTCGCAAAGAATCAGACTTAGCTGCTGAACTGAACGAAACAGAATTGTGATGTCAATAAACAACTAGGACTTTTTTTTTTGGTAAGTCACTTCAATCAAGTCTGATTCTTTGCGACCCTATGGGCTGTAGCCCACCAGGCTCCTCTGTCTGTAGGCATTCTCCAGGCAAGAATACCAGAATGAGTTGACATTTCCTTCTTCAGGAGATTCCCCGACCCAGGGATTGGACCCACGACTCATGTCTCCTGCATGGAAGGCAGGCTCTCTGTCACTCGTGCCACCTGGGAAGCCCCACAACTATGAGCCACTGATATAAATTATATTTAGGAAAGACTTTAGATCCTGAGATGGTTGCTCAGTGAACAAGACTCTTTCAGAGCCTTCCCCTTCTGTGTAGCGAACAATTTCATCTCTCAACTAATCAGGTCAAAATTCTTGCTCAGTTTTCTCTTCTCTCCCATAATTTTAATGGTTTTTCCTTTTTCTCTAGAGACACAGGTTTATCTTGTTAACTAATCCTTTACATCAGATGCTGGCAAATTTTCTCTAGAAAGGACCAGATAGTAAATATTTTAGGCTCTATGAGCTATTGGATTTCTGCCCAAATACTGCCTCTGTATCAGCTGTAGGTCATATGTAAATAAATATATGCTAATAAAACTTTATATATGATGTTGAAATTAAAATTTCAAATGTTTTATAGATCACAACATTTTATTCTTCTTGGATTTTTTTTTTCTTAACCATTTAAAAATGTAAAAATCATTCTTAGCTCAAGGGAAATACAAAAGCAGAGGTGGCCAAATTTAGCTTTTGGACCATTATCTGCCAAACCTTGTACTACATCATTGATTCCACAAGTATTGATCCAGCCTTTTACTGCCTCCATTATATATTTTAATATTCTATATTGTATTTTGATTTAATTGTAGTTTTTCTCTAACTCTGCCAGCTCCTTTAAAACCTTATCTACCAGCACAAATTCCATGGCACTAATATATTCTTACAAGCTAAGAGCAGAAAGCAGAGCAGTCTAATTATTTTTCTGCCATTTGTATTGAATTATTTTCATAAATGCGCCTTTTCTCTGAATCTTTATGGCTAAGACTTACTTTTTTATGAGTCAGAATCTTTTCCTACAGCCCATATTGTCATTTCTGTTGCTGTCTTTTAGTTTCTGCTCTATGAAGTGAGATCTGTATGTGTCTGCGTGTTTGCTTTCATCTTTTTTATTGTCCACTTGGGTCCACTGATATTTCTCTCACATCTTAAACTGTGTTTTAAGCACCATCCGTAACCTCATGTCTAGTATCTGGCAGAACTGTATCTAATGCTGCTTTATTAAAGGCAGGATTTTTTTTCCCCTTGATCCCCTTGCTATGGTGTTCTGACTATCAGAAGTATTTCTCCTCAAGGGAATGCTCCTATGCTGTAGGTAGGAATGTAAATTGATGCAACCATTATGAAAAACAGTATGGAGGTTCCTCCAAAAATTAAAAATTGAGTTGCTATATGATCCACTATCCCACTCCTGGGCACATATCCAGACAAAACTATAATTCAAAAAGATACATGCACCCCTATGCATAGCAGCAGTATTTACAACAGCCAAGACATGGAGACAGGCTAAGTGTCCATTGACAGTTGAATGGACGAAGAAGATACCATATATATGTACATACACACACACACACACAGTGGAGTATTACTCAGCCATAAGAAGAATGAAATAAATCCATTTACAGCCACATGGGTGGGACCCAGAGATCGTCATACTGTTTTCAGTATATCAGACAGAGAAAGACAAATACCATGTGGTGTTACTTATATGTGGAATCTAAAATATGACGCAAATGAACTTATCTATGGAACAGACTCAGAAACACAGAGAATAGGTTTATGGTCATGATGGCAGGAGAGAAGGATGTGAGCTCACCCCCTTCTTACAGACTGCCAAGAAGGGGGATGCGAGAGAGAAGGATTGGGAGTTTGGGTTGGCAGATGCAAACTATTATGCAGAGGATGAATAAACAAGTCCTACTGTATAGCACAGGGAACTGTATTCAATGGGATAAACCATAATGGAAAAGAATAGAATCAAGACTATATATGTATAATTGAATCACTTTGCTGTACGATAGAAATTAACACAATATTGTACATCAACTTGTAACTGCAAGTTTATTGTTATTGCAATAAAATTCTTTCAAAAATGTTTCCTGTTCCCATCCTCTGTTCTGTGGTTTGAAAGACTCTGTACTTCTTGCTGTTTCTATAAGCGTGTGAAAATGCGCTCCTCAGAGCCCTGTGCTTCGAATTCACTGCTGCCCCTAGTGGGTTTGCTACTGACAATGTTCCACTGCGGGATGCCTTCCACAGTTTGGCTGGCTGAGACCAGGGCTGGGTGAGTGTAAGTGGGCAGTGGGGTGGGAGGAAGGGAAGCAGGACCGGTCTCACCTGCATAGATGACAGGCATGTGCCTGGGGGCCACAAAAAGCCTTTTTGTCAGCATGGAGATGAGGGGCTTGCAGGAAAAGACATGCAGTGAAGGTCGCAGGGTCCTCCATTCTCCCTGCTTTCAAGGTCCAGGTAGGAGTTATTCACTGGTCTTTCCTCAGTTAGCTCATTCCTGCTATAGTTAGAAATAGTTCCTTCAAACACCAGCGTGCATTCATCAAAATGCTCACTTCTAGCAATACTAGGTCTTCCAACAGGGTCTTCCCTGGTTTGCTCGATAGTAAAGAATCTGCCTGCAATGCAAGAGACCTGGATTCAATTCCTGGGTCAGGAAAATCCCTTGGAGAAGGAAATGGCAACCCACTCTAATATTCTTGCCTGGGAAATCTCATGGACTTAGGAACCTGGCAGGCTACAGTCCTCTGCATCTCCAAGAATCAGACACGACTGAGCAGCTAACACTTGCAGTAATACTGTGCCTTTGCTATTTATTAAAAAAAAAAAATGTTCATAGGTATGAATTCAGAATCACTAAGTGACTTGCCTCAGACTGCAACATGTAAAGACTGGAAAGAAGATTTAAGCCCACTTCTCTCTTCTACCATATCTCCTCTCTCCAGAGGTTAGATGATCAAGAAGCTAGCTGATAAGTCAAAAAGTAACATCAAAATGCATAGTATGTTGCTGTAAAAAGAAATGATAAATTCCTTCATCAACAGACTAGAAGATGAATTGCTCTCAACATGTTTTACAGGGGATTTCGTCCAGTCCTCTCTGACAATTCAGTGGACACAGGCATGAAGATGCAATTTAGAAGGGAAGTCCAAGTTGTCATAATTCCAAGTCCTCTAGCAATAGATTTACAGTCTGAGGCTGTTTGGGGAATGCTGGTGCCCAGGGTGCAGATTGTGATCCATAAATTAATGGGTGATTGAAACCGTACTAAGGCAAACACAGAGCCACCAATCTGAATGATGCACGATTATTACCAGCCATAGCCAGCAGATGTATAGGAATAATTGGCTTTTAATGCTCATTAGTCAGTTTTATTACAAATAATGCATTTGCATGATGTTTGTAAATTTATGCTCTAGTGGGAAGACATGGTGACAGCACATATAAACAAGCAGAGCGATTATGAAAAATGCATCCAAATGTATGAATATGCCCCAAATTACATTTATTTGTATATTTATTTGTTTTTAACCTTGCTTCCTTCCAAAACAAAATAATTTAAGGCAATTTGAAGAAACAGAACCATTATGAGAATTTTTCAATGAAGGCATTATGAAGAAAAGAAAAATGAAGGTCAGAAAATACAATGAACCAAGCAGCGAATTAGTATGCCAGATGAATATCATAATATTCTGTGCACAAGATAAAAATGTAATTCAAAGTAACCTTTGCATTTATTAGCATTCAAAGCAAAGGAGTCAAAACTGATTAGTGTAAGATTCATGTGTTCATAGGGGAAAATGTAAAAACAAAAAATATGTTTTTCTCAAGGGAAATATAACATTTCTCAGTTAAATGACCAGAGGGAAATTTACCTTATAGTTGTTCAGAAAGGTAACATGAATATAAAAGGAGGTGATCTTCAAATATTCTCTAAAGTAAATGCAATAGAGATTTTTTTTTTCTGATAAGCTCCAGCAAGTGAGCTGATAACATTTTACCAAATCACACATTAGTAAAAATCAGGCCCTTGAAGATGAGAATTTACCTCTCTTTCCAACCCCCTTCCCTGCTCTCTTCATACACATTTCTTGGCCCATCATTGTTCCAATCGCATGCATGCTTAGTCACTTCACTCGTGTCTGACTCTGCGACCTCATGGACTGTAGCCCACCAGGCTCCTCTGTCCATGGGATTTCCCAGGCAAGAATGCCAGAGTGGGTTGCCATTACCTTCTCCAATTCATCTATAATTTTAACTTGATAAAAATTTAGTATTTACCTTATTGTGACTGTAAAAACTGTTCACAGTGGAATGATATATGACACTTTGATGAATTTCCTTGCATAGCTTTGTTTTTCCTAAATTGTCCTATCTCTATTTATTATTGCTAATTCAACCCTCAAATCTTTACCAGAAAGAAAAATCTCCCCATAATGTAGTTGGGCACAGGCTTCTATTCAGAGTGGCAGCTTGTTGAGCCTGGGATTGCTTCTCACCATCACCTGGAGACACCCTCCATCCCGCCTCCCAGACCCACTCCCACCCCAGCCATCTCTCTTGTACTGAATTCTTATTTTAATGAATCCAAACTTTGTTGATGCCTTCTCCCTTTTAAAGTAAAATACCTCCTTGAATAGTTATCTAGAAAGGAGTATTGGGTGGGGGGGTGTAGTTTTTGAGCCTGCAAACAATTTCAAAATGACTATTTTATTATCATGCATAATTGATGGCAAAGATGGCAGAGAATAATGGCTGGAGGTATTTCTCTCGGAATTCTTAAGGAGGTGCCGCTTTGGCTTCTACCTCATTGCTCCTGGAACCACATTTTTTCCTGTTAGGAGCATAGCACCATCTAGACTCCAATTCAGTGAGTCTAAGGCTGGATCATCGAAAAAGCAAGAGAGTTTCAGAAAAACATTTATGTCTGCTTTATTGACTATGCCAAAGCCTTTGACTGTGTGAATCACAATAAACTGTGGAAAATTCTTCAAGAGATGGGAATACCAGACCACCTGATCTGCCTCTTGAGAAACCCATATGCAGGTCAGGAAGCAACAGTTAGAACTGGATATGGAACAACAGACTGGTTCCAAATAGGAAAAGGAGTACATCAAGGCTGTGTATTGTCACCCTGCTTATTTAACTTATATGCAGAGTACATCATGAGAAACGCTGGGCTGGAAGAAGCACAAGCTTGAATCAAGATTCTTGGGAGAAATATCAATCACCTCAGATATGCAGATGACACCACCCTTATGGCAGAAAGTGAAGAAGAACTAAAGAGCCTCTTGATGAAAGTGAAAGAGGAGAGTGAAAACGTTGGCTTAAAGCTCAACATTCAGAAAACGAAGATCATGGCATAAGGTCCCATCACTTCATGGGAAATAGATGGGGAAACAGTGGAAACAGTGGCCGACTTTATTTTTGGGGCTCCAAAATCACTGCAGATGGTGACTGTAGCCACATGAAATTAAAAGATGCTTACTCCTTGGAAGGAAAGTTATGACCAACCTAGACAGCATATTAAAAAGCAGAGACATTACTTTGTCAACAAAGGTCTGTCTAGTCAAGCCAATGGTTTTTCCAGTAGTCATGTGTGGATGTGAGAGTTGGACTTTAAAGAAAGCTAAGAATTGATACTTTTGAACTGTGGTGTTGGAGAAGACTCTTGAGAGTCCCTTGGACTGCAAGGAGATCCAACCAGTCCATCCTAAAGGAGATCAGTCCTGGGTGTTCATTGAAAGGACTGATGCTGAAGCTGAAACTCCAATACTTTGGCCACCTGATGCAAAGAGCTGCCTCATTTGAGAAGACCCTGATGCTGGGAAAGATTGAGGGCAGGAGGAGAAGGGGAAGACAGAGGACGAGATGGTTGGATGGCATCACCGACTCCATGGACATGGGTTTGGGTGGACTCTGGGAGTTGGTGATGGATAGGGAGGCGTGGCGTGCTGCAGTTCATGGGGTCACAAAGAGTCAGACATGACTGAGTGACTGAACTGAACTGAATGCTTCCTGAAGGATGGCATTCTGTCCTCCGTCAGTCTTTGAGCTGGGCCTTCAGCTGTGCTCTTGCTCTTCCAATGCTGTCTCAGGCCAGCAGCTTCTGGGTGGTACCATATGTATGATCAGTTCTATGGTCATTGGCCAGGACTTCGCCACAATGGCTCATCAGTGGATCAACTGGTTTTCTGCAACTTTATGTGGAATCCCATTCCAGGGCAAGCAACATCCCATAAGTTTTGAGACAATGGTGCTGCCCAAGAACCTGGGTGCAACAGTATCTAAAGCATCTAACAATTTCTCTCACGATGAAATGTGAGCATGTCCAGTGTGGGAGGGGCCACCAGGTGACTAGCTGGCCTGCTGAAGGGCTAGTGCTGGACCAGAGTCTCGGTGTCACCCTGGATGGTCAAGGTGTGCCCTCTATCCACTGGCAAACATTCCTACAAGAAATATAATCCATGGAGATCTGGCAGACACAAGGGCAGGAGGCAACGTGACCATGGAGGCTGAGACTGGAGTGAAGGAGTCACAATTCCAAGGAATGTCTAGAGCCACCAGAAGAGGAAGAAGAAAGGGATTAAAATTCCCCTAGAGCCTTTGAAGGACATTTGCCCTTGTAAGTATTTTCACGTTGTATGGCTAACCTCCAGAATTGTAAGAAAATAAATTTCTGATATTTTAATGGGACTTTTTTTGGAAGCCACAGGAAACTAATATATAGATGGACTTCTGGTTTGCCCTTGAACACTGAAGACCTAAATATTCTATTGACGTGAATCTTTGTAGGAGTTATCCCCCACCTTTGTTGTGTGTCTCACTAAGGCTTCATGAAATTGAGCAAACTCTGGGAGATAGTGAAGGACAGAGGGCCTGGTATGCTGCAGTCCATGGTGTTGCAAAGAAGTCAGAAACAGCTTAGCAACAAGGCTTCAAGAGGGTAGCCATTTTTGGCTCCTCTCTTCTGATAATGGTGTGGGTTAACGTAATATTCTGTGGGATATTAGATAGTCCAGAATCTTCAGACTATATTATTGACAAGGTGAGGGAAGGAAGGAATTAATAAGACCTTGGGGCACAAGCATGAACCTACTGTTTTGTCTGCTCAATGTAATACCAACTATTTCTGATCTTCTTTTCTGATAGGGGTGGAAAAGAAGGGTCACAATCAATGGCCACAAATCATGCACCGAAACCATGTTAACATGCAGTGTCGACAATGCTCAGTCTGGAACAGAGACTGAAATTGCAGTTGGGATTACTACTTGATGGGGTTTATGGTAGTTCATTATCTTCCTCTAAGACTCATCTGGTTTCTGCAGGAGATTGATGAATTATATGGGGAGTTGACAAGGACCACTCCCTATGTATCATTTACATACTTGTGAATGAAACTAATGTTCACCAAATGCCTGGATGTGATACTGTTTTTGATTTACTATCTTGGCTTAGTGGGGGGGCAGCTGTGGAAAGAGCTGGTGAATGGAGCTGACATTGTGAGCCCACAGGTGGTTGGATGTTGGCTAGAATTTGGTCCCTTTAGTTGGCTCCACTCCAACACTGGGGCCATGATGCCTTTAGAGTCTGATATCAATGTCAGGGTGGGTTTTCCTACTCCCTCCTTATAAAGTTATCAGAGTAACTGTCTATTGAGCCCTTTGGGAAAGTAGCAGGGGAGGTTATGAAGCCATGGCATTGCAGGGTCCTTCATTCTGTCCTCTTCTTTATTTAATCGATTCTCAGTATGAAAACTTGATCAGGTGCAGAAGTTATGTGGGAAATCATAATTTATTTTTTGAGTGGAGTCAACTGTTTGTAGCCTCCCGATCATTTGTCCCTGATTTTTCCTGGATCCTTGATGAAACAATTTGATTATTACCCTAATTGACTTTCCATCTACTCTGACGCTAGGGACACTGCATTCTACTGATTTTCTCTACAATCTCCTCCTCTGCTGCTACAGTGTTGTCATGTATTACAATAATTGTGTTTACCTGTATTTCAACAGTTAGTGCCACCACCTGGCTTAAATAGGGATTCTATCATTCTCAGGGCCAGCAGGGACTCTAGTTCTGTGATGTTCTCCCTATTGTCAATCCTGCCCAAAAAAGAGAACCACCAATGAACTTCTTAGTGATGCTGGTGTCCCTCTAACCTGCATATTCCTTGTTTCCTCTAGGAAAATTCATAAAGTGGGTTTTTCATACATTGTTTATATGTCCAGCATGCCCATTTCCTAAGCCTTTGAGTCTCATCAAACACAGACACTCTGGCATTTAGTCCTCACTTACCCTGGGTATCACTTTGTCCACGCTATTAGGAACCCTGTTTGCATTGTATCCAAGGGGTTTTGCTAAGTATTAACTTCTGTATCGTGGGAAAGTGGTCCCAAATCACTAAATTTTCCTTTATCCATTTTTATTCTCTAGCTTCCTGAATCAAGCACCTTAACAATCCAATCCCACCCCTGCTCCCCTGGCCCCTGCTGGTCTTATGGCTACTTTAGAGTCTAATCTCTTTGCTTCCAGGTATGACATATTCTTAGCTGGTACGTAGCAACTTACCCTAGTTCTTGAGCTTTCCCAGTGCTCAGGGGTAAAGAATTTATCTTCAATGCAGGAGACACAGGTTCAATCCTTGGGTCAGGAAGATCCCCTAGAGAAGGAAATAGCAACCTATTCCAATATTCTTGCCTGGGAAATCCCATGGACAGAGGAGCTTGGCAGGCTACAGTCCAGCGGGGTCTCAAAGAGTCAGACATGACTTAGCAACTAAACAACAACAACAGCAATCCTAAGTATTGGATTAATGATCAGGAAGGAAAATGGGAACAGATTCTGAGGGGGATACCTGCTGTCCTATAGGAGAGAAATCTCTGAGTAGATTAACAGCCCTTGAGCAGGCTCAGAGATGTGGGGGGAATTTAGGGATTCAAAATTTTGGGAAGCATCAACCCATATGTCTTCATTCCATGTGTCTTGGACCCATTCTTTGCAATAAGGCTCTTTCCTCAGGCATAGACAGATGTTGGCAATGATATCACCCTTCTTTGTAGCTCAGCTATGATGATAACTAAGTTGTGGCCCCTCAGCTCTCTCTGTCTTTCTACTACAAGGAATGGGGGTCTTTCATATGTTACTTAAGAGGCACTGGCTTTGATACCTGGTGTCTTAATCACTCTCAGCCTTAGCTTTATGTTTCACTAGATATTGAATAGAGCTTAACAATAGTCATATCGTCTCACTCTCATTATCATTCTTATTTCCTCCATACTTTTAAGATGTCTGATGGACTACTCGAGCTACTGCATTTTCTTCCACTGGCCAAACAGCCCAGCTCACCTCCAGTGAGAGTTTTGACAAAGGGACACCACTTTGTTCCAGAGCCATATATGCAACACTGATCTCAAGTGCCTGCATCCTAACAACCAACTGGGTAATGGATAATCCAGCTCAAAAATCTTGTCTTAGTTCTGCTTGCTTCAGTTGACTTATAGAGTCATCAGGATGCTGACTTTAATGTGAAATCCAGTGTTCAGAGGTTTTACTAGAGTATTCTCATAAACGATCTCCATGGAAGGGAAGCAGACAAAGTAGGATTGGCCAAAAGGAAAAGTTGAATTACATCACAAGGACAGCCTCAGCCAATCCCATGAAGAGCATGGAGAGCTTGGGAGCTGGAGGTGAGTCACTCTTGGAAGGCTATGATCTTGGGCAAGGTGGTTCTCTGAAACTGAGGGAATCTCTGAAAAAGATGACAGTTAAATCTTATCTCTTAATATCTCTACCAGTGATGAGGGGCCAAGTCCTTCATTCATGGGACATATGGGGAAATTTCTCTATGGCTACTGTGCTTTGATGGCTGTGTGGGTAAAGAATCTGCCTGTAATGCAGGGCACACAGGAGGCTTGGGTTTGACCCCTGGGCCGGAAAGATCCCCTGGAGGAGGAAATGGCAACCCACTCCAGTATCTTTGCCTGGAAAATTCCATGGACGGAGGAGCCTGGCAGGCTGCAGTCCATGGAGTCACAGAGGGTCAGACACGAGTGAGCACACATACACACGTGGGAAGATGTAGGCGGGAAGTTAGGATCCCTTCCATCTTCTGCAGAACCAGTTTATTCTTGTTATTGCAACAAGAAATTATAATCTCATTCTGAGTTGATGTCCCTCCCAGATCTCAATAAATCCCAGAATGATTATCAATGCACCATAAAAATAACTACCTCTAGGTATAAGTAGGGAGTGTGGAAGCTAAAGTCTTAATTCTCTAGAGCATGGAAGAAGAGTTTCAAAGTGATCTGGTAAATACAACGTGAGTGTCTATGATGTGTGAGATACTACGCCCAGTGGCAGTGATTCAAGACAGATGCTCCAAATTGAGTAGAAGGGACAGACAAAAACTCACTGGGCATTAATACTGTTCAATACGTGTTACCATTAAGTAATGTCCTAATTATACTGAGAGCTCAGAAAGACAGCACCCCAGGAGCACTTTACAAAGGAAGCTCAGATACCTCTGAGCAGGAATATCTGACACACAGCATCCATTCAACCGATGCTTGTTGAGTAAGTTATGTGTGGGATATTAACAGGCAGCAGAAATTAGGGTGGATGGGAGAATTCCAAGCAGACCTTGAAGGCCTACTTGTTTTCCGTGTATAGAAAGCAGTAGGTAGTCCAGTGTATTTATTAGGTGAGGCTCGAAATATGGGGTGATGTCATGTTGCCTTGAATTCTCGTCTGAGGAGTACTGTCAATATTCTGCACAGAGTGGTGGAGGGCATGGGTTTCTTGAGGCTTTGAGCTGGTGAGTTAGCAACACATCCGTGGTTTATGGTGGTCCCCTTGCAGAAGTGAGAGAAATGGCTTGGTTGAGGGAAGAATTATGACAGGCTGGCCAGGAGGAGGCTGATGCAACAGGCTGGTGGGTGACTATGAGGTTTAAAGTAGGATACAGAAGTAAAGGTGGACGGAAGAGGAAAGCGGGGTGGGGTAAATTAGGAGACTGGGATTAACATATACACACCACTGTATACAAGGTTGATAACCAACAGGGACCTGTGGTATAGCACAGGGCACTATTCTCAATGTTTTATTATAACCTGTAAGGGAAAAAATCTGAAAAAGAATATATACATACATATGTATATGTATGTATGGACTTCCCCAGTGGCTCAGCGGTAAAAAATTCGCCTGCAATTCAGGTGATGTAGGTTTGATCCCTGGGTCAGAAACATGCCCTGGAGTAGGGCATGACAACCCATTCCAGTATTTCTGCCTGGAAAGTCCTATGGACAGAGGAGCCTGGTGGGCTACAGTCCATGGGATCTCAAAGAGTAGGACATGACTGAAGTGACTAAGCGCACACACACACACACACACACACACACACACACACACACACATATATATATATCACAATATACATATACACACACACACATCACTTGTACAGCAAGTGTTTTTTTTTTTTGTTGTTGTTCAGTTGCTGATTCATGTCCGACTCTTTTCTGACCCCATAGACTATAGCCTCCCAGGCTTTTCTGTCCATGGATTTCACAGGCAAGAATACTGGAGTGAGTTGTCATTTCCTCCTTCAGGAGATCTTCCCGACCCAGGGACTGAACCCACATCTTCTGCGTTGCAGGCAGATTCTTTACTACTAAGCCACCGGGGAAACCTACATGTATATATACACGAATCATCTGCTATACACCTGAAAATCACAAAATGTTAAAAAATTAAGCATACTTCAATAAAAACAAGTTTATTTCAAAGTAAAGGCAGAGAGAAAATGTGCCAGAGTGATGTTGAGACATTTCAGAAAGACGCCCTGTGAACTGCAGTGTCACGTGTCCACTGACCCTCACAAAACTCAGTAGCTCCTCTGCCTTATCTTGTTTATCCTTCCCAACAAACAAATGCCTCAATATTGTGCCCGCCTCCCACACATGCACAGAGGAGAACTGAGCACAGAGGTCAGAGGTGACTAGCGGAGATAGGATGTGAGCTCAGGCCTGTCTCGGAAATCTAGCCCCTTTCACTGCAGAGGTCAAGATTGCATCACTTCCACTCCATCCATTTCTTTCATAATAACTAGATGGCAGGAACTACATTTTTCTTCTCCATCTTTTTGGGGGGAATACTATTACAAGATATTTAGAAAGCGAAGACACTCAGTGAACTGTACATCCATTTGTTACGGACGACCTTTAGGTCTGAGCCTCCCAGAGGCAATGAACTCCAGAACTCCATGGGGAGCTAACCTAAGGAATCAGGTTAGCCCAAGGAATGGGGCAGCGCACAGCAGGGCCTTTCAGCCCTATGTCAAAACAGACCAGTTTACCAATTTGTTGCTTTCTGAGCCCAAATTCGCTCCTGCTGGTGAGCCAGGTCACTGGATCTGTCACCCTCTTCACACCCCCCAGGAACATCTTTTCCAGACACGGCTGTCCCCTGAAACCAGATGTGGTCTCAGTTACCTGCTCACGGTCTGTCTCTGAGCTTTGGAAGAGTTTTTTAGCAGGAGGACAGTCATCCTGCTTGTGTCCGCCATGTGCTGATCATGGAGGCTCAGGCCTGCAGCTGGGGGCAAGGCTTCTCCCTAATTGACTGACCACTTGAATGGATATGTGCAAAAAATTCTCTAGCAGAGACCACTGAGCTGTTGCTCAAGATAAAATCACTCAGTGGCTTAAGCCCAAAAGGACTTTTTTTATATTATCATTATTATTATTATTGTTATCATCACTATTATTTTAAAGAAGTACCAAAGATTGGCTCATAGTGTTGCTGTAAGTCCATCGGTGACCCATGCCCCAGTTTTACAAAGTCACCTAAAAGCATCACTCGTCACTCAACTGGCCACCAGCAGATTTGAACTGAGTGATGACTACTGGAGGAAAGATCCATCCACATCTGCTTCTGAGAATCAGGTGAAAGCCTTGTTTTACAGTCAGGTGGCCTTGCATTTGGCTCACAGCACCATCGCCTTCTAGCTCTCCAAATTCCTCTGTCCTCTTCTTTCTTCTTGTAGGAAGGCAGGGTCTAGCTGTGCTAGATGTACCACCTGAAATCGAGTGCAGCATCTCTCAGCCCAAACCACTTGACCTCTATGGAGGGTGCAAAGAGGCTCAGACACAGAGCTGGGAAATTCTCAGATAAGGAGACCAGGGGTGAAAAAGAACAGGCAAGCTGAGCATGAATAGGGAGGGAGCAGGTCCCAACAGGCATCCGTCCTCCCTTCTGGCTTTGTTCTATGTCCAGGGGAGTCTGCCAGTGTTCACTGGGTAATGTTAGCCTGTCCCTGTTCCCTTTGAATCTGCTTCTCAGCTCCAGTAAGAAATAGCAGTCTAAACTTTTCATGGTCATGATAAAAATTAAGAGAAATAATATATTATATATATAATGTATACTTAAAGCCTGGCACGTGAGAGGAATTCCCCAGTGGAGGTCTCCCTGTTACAGGGACTTTAGAATCACCAGGTGCTTTCATAGGCATCATTTAAATGTTTGAAAACTCTTGGTGAAGAAATTAGGATCAATCTGTTTGTCTACCTGTTTAACAGATGAGGAAAACTGAGGCTCAGAAAATCAGTCAAAACTCTGAAACTGATGTGCACCAAAGTACTTCCTCCCCTGCCTGTATCTTGAATCCTGGTGAATTTCCCCTTATTTTAAGAATTTGCAATGGGGCTAGGGTCATTGTGGAACTTTAAGATATTGATAAGCTCTGAATTGTTGCTTTTCAGAGTCCTGCACTCTGGAGATGAGAAATGCCCCATTGTATTCTGCTACCATATTTGAACTTTTCACAGAGCTTATGGTTTTCAATATTATCTACCTGGGACTCTTCTAGTCTCCTCTGTTGAGAAGTCAAACTTAAAATAATTTATTTCATAAAATTGGACATATATTAAACGATTTAACAAATCTAACTTCCCTTCATTCCACTCCTTCATTTCCATTTTGAGAGAAACACCGCATGTTGAATGCTCCCAATAAAAGGTAATTAAAGAAAATAGGCATTTGAAAAGCAGACACTTGTTTCACTTGCTTTCTAGGTGCACAGAAGGGAAATGCAATGGGCTGGCCCCTCACCCAGCTGTCTGCGCTTTCTTTGCCGCAGAGAGCTGAAAGAGGGATTGCTTTAACACTGTTCCTCTCAGCCCCAGAGGTGGGAGGCAGAGCTTTCTGGAAGACAACGGTGCTTCCTGGAGTCAACCAGTGAGCCATCGAGTCATGTCTGCAGAATTGCAACACAGCGCCCAGTGTGGGGCTGTGTTGTGAATCACACCCTCAGGTGTCAGTGGGAAAGGACTTGGGGTCCCAGGTTTCAAGAAAGATTGAAGCAAACGCTGCCTTGAAATAAAAATGATGGCTGTGTTAGAGTGGTCCGAATAGTATGCTTTCATTTGTAGAAAGCTTTCTGAATGTTTTCTCAAATTAATATTTCTATAAAAATAAAGTGAGACTAAAACTGGCTCACTGAAACCCACATGAGTTTTAGAGTGATCATCATCATGTCTACTTTGAGTCAATGCCTTTGCTCGTGTAGACAGAGCACTCCATAGGGCACTTTCTGTCTTCTGAAGCACTCACCTTAGCCATCTTGACCATGTTCATGGTCAGGACTGGCTACTTAATTTGCTGGGCCTATTATAAAATAAAAAATATGGGACTTCTGGTTCAAAAAGCATGCTCCAGTTTTGCATCTGACTTCGCTTATGAAATACAGGTTCAAATATAAAATTATCAAGAATTTCAAGCTGGCAACAGCAAAGCATTAAACAGAGTGTGGAGTCCTTTCAAGCTTGGACCACCGCACAGGCACTGGTCACATGTCTGTTCTTGATATTTGTGGTCCATCAAGACTTGCTTTCACTCTTGCTTATGGCTCTGACATGGACTATATATTATGATCCTAAATCTTTTTAGGATGTTTTGTAGCAGTATGTTGACTGCTTTTTACCCAGATTCTTTGGGTGGCCATTCAGGCATTAGCAGGCATTTGGTCATGTCCAAAAAGTCCTTAAGAACATTTGGTAGATGCCAACGTGGCTACCCCAATGACTCAGTGGGTAAAGAATCTGCTTGCTGTGCAGGAAACACAGGAGATGAGAATTTGATTCCTCAGTTCGGAAGACCCCCTGGAGGATGAAATGGCAACCCAGTCCAGTATCCTTGCCTAAAGAATTGCATGGACAGAGTAGCCTGGTCGAGCTACAGTCCAAACAGTTGCAAAGAGTTGGACATGACTGAGCGTCTAAACACACAACATACAAAAGGTCCTCGATATTTGGTCATATATGATCCTGCCTAAAACATCCACAAAAGCATTCAATCTATGCTGAAAGGTCCTTGATATTTGATTATGTTTTTTCCTGTCCAAAATGTTCATGAAGACACTTGATCCATGCCAAAAAGTCTGTGATATTTTGTCTTGACCAAGACCACTTCACGTGAACCAAATATGCCCATGGACATTTTGGATAGGATCAAATTTCAAGGGCCTTTTGGCGTGGACCAAATGTCTTATGGATATTTGGACAGGCCAAATGTCCTGCAAGGCCACTGAAGGTTTTAGACAGTCTCGTGGGGCTCCAAACCTAGCCAAGACATGCATGGCATGTCCACTGGCCTTTTGCTCAAGTGGAACCAAGCCTTCATGGTTAACTGTAAATCCAGGCATGGTATTTCAGCATTTGAGATTGACTTTTCTTTTCCTTCCCAGCCTCTATTGCAACTGTTTTCTATCTCTTCTTTACCATTCTAGTTCTAACAAATAGCCACAAGATGAATGAGCATCTCTGTCTTTGTGCTTCTCACCCTCTGGGAAGGATGCTACAGGCAGTGGTATGCAGAGACAAGGGTAGTAGGGGAGAGGATGAGTAGAAGCCTGCATCCTGGATTATCATCAGTTGTCAAAAAATCAGTAAACTGCTGAAGGATTGGTGCTCATAGTATCTCTCTATCCAGAACAGGGTTTGTTGGATGAGAGTTAAGTCTCCTAATTAATTACCATTTTCTTCTAAACCTTTTTGGGGAAATAGAAACATGTTTTAAATTTTATTTATGATTCTTTTTTAATCTGGGGGGAAATGTGAATATTTAAGGGAATCCCAGGTGGCTCAGTGGTAAAGAATCTGCCTGCCGGTGCTAGAGATGCAGGAGACACAGGTTTGATCTCTCGGTCAGGAAGATCCCCTAAAGAAGGAAATGGCTACCCACTCCAGTATTCTTGCCTGGAAAATTCCATGGACAGATGAGCCTGGCAGGCTGCAGTCCATGGAGTCGCAAAGAGTCAGACACAACTGAATGACTGAGCACCTACGTACCATGCACATTATCATTTAAATATGGGCTTGTTGTCACCTCTTAGGAAAGTCCTTCAAACTCTTGTCAAAATACCCATTACCCAAGAGCAAGTACATTTTCCTCCCTGTCATCCTTGTGTTGTCAAACTTTGATCTATCTTTTTCTTACATGGTGCTTTTATAACTTTCAGAATGCCTTGTAAATAATCCAAATAGATGTGCAGAAAGCAGGTCAGCCGTTCCTGTCAGTGTGGCACCAGGCAGCCCCCAAGAGGAAAATGCTCATTAGCGGTTATTGCTTTGATGACATCACCAGAAATTTGCCTCATTCACTTGCTCACATGTTGTAATTTTGCTTGGAAAATGCTGCACAGAAAGAGTTATGGGCAAGGGCTTTGAACTGCCACATCTCAAGTCATCTTACAAGTTAACCCTTCCAAAACTGATCACTTCCTACCAGCCTACCCCTTGAGGGAATGCCTGTGTACATTTCTTCGGAGTATAAATTTCTAAAAGTGAAATTGCCCAATCAAAGGTTACGTATATGTTAAGTTTTAGGTGATTGTGCCTGAAAATTTTCTAAACTAATTGTACAGATTCATACTTCTACAAGCAATGTTGAGAGCTGTTACACACCCTCATCGCCAGTAAGTCTTGATAGGTTTGTTTGGTTTTGTTTTCTCTTTCTTTTCTTCAAATTCAGTCTTTCAGTTAATGGTGGCTAATTGTGGCCTTCAGGAGCCGTTTTTGATTATTGTGATACTGAACAAATTTTTGTCCATTAAAAAAAATGTATTTTCTATATTGGTGTGAAGGAAGGAATAGACAATAAACCTTTTTCCATTCCTGTCATGAAGTACAACTAATATCAACCTAAGTAGAAGGAAAAGTTATAAAAATAGGATCAGAATCCAATGAAAAAGAAAGCAGATCAAAATATGAGAACAAAGTTGACATTTTTGTGAAGATTTATAAAATTAATAAACTCTCAAAAAGAAACTGTTGAAGACACACAGGCAAAACACCATACATTTCCGAAACTAACAGTCCCCATGGGACTGCACAGGTCACGTGCCTGCTCTTGACCTTCACGGTCCGTCGTGACTTGCTTTCTCTCCAGTTTATGGCTCTGCCCCTACATCTCCAACCCGAGGTCACCTATTATGTGTCTTTGATCTTCCTTGACCATGTTTCGCAGCAGCATGCAGGCCACATTTTATCCATCTTCTCTGGCTAACCCAAAGAAGCCTAACAGTCCTTAACAAGATCATAAGAAAACACAGAGCCTACAGATGTTAAAATAAATAAAAGTATTTTTTGTGGCATTAACATGTTTGGGTTTATCATATCTTTTTTTGTAATGGATTTTGGTCATATGTATGTTCTTAGAAATTCATCTTATGAGGGGATCACAATTTATGTTCAAAGTTTAATGACACACTTTGGCACCAAGGAGCAATACTGAGTATGTGTTGTCCCTTTAACTGAGCAATTTCATCTGATTCAGAATAATCCACAGGTAAAGGTGAACAAAGAGGGCATTTGGCAAGAGATACATCTTGCATGATTTTGTTGCTGCAAATGTTAAAAGACCTCATGATTTCAAGTATACTTCCCAAATATGCATGTATATGTTGTTCATGGGAAAACATGCTGTTTTACAAGTTGGCTCAAAAGGGAATTATTGATTTCATGATAGTGACTGCCTCAGAGAAGAGGGCAAGGAAAGAAAACAAAGAGCTAAGCAGACATTATATCTGTGATGCTTTATTTCATTCTTTAATCACGCCTAGAAATAAATACAAATAATGGGAAAAACTCATCAATTCAGAATAATAGATACATAGTAGATGCTTAACTTACTCCAAATATTAGTCTGTATTTCCATTTTTTTTCTCAAAAAAGCAAACAAAATAAAAAAGAAAGAAGAATATTACTCCCTCTGCATCTCACAACCTCCACACTTCCCTGCTGCTCACAGCTTGTCACACACACCTTCATCCCTTCCTCCATACATGCACAAATGTACATTTCAGCTCTTCCAGAAATGATGAATTATGAGAAACAGTAGTTTTTGTCTTCAATTTGCATTTTAAAATAATTTGGAAATGTTTTGCCTTTTGTTAGTTCTCCTCCTGTTTACTTTCTTTTTTTTTTTTCCTGTTTACTTTCATACAAATATTTTTTTTTCTCATAAACCTGCCCTCTCTTGACTTTCCACCATGATATAGGAAAATAGGAAACTTACAAATTCTCCTCTCCCTCCCTACTTCCTGATATTTGTTATAAAACACTTTCCATGCTCCATCATAGTTACATAGTTATTTTTCTTCCTGAAAAAAAACCTTAATTTCTCCTAAATTTTATAATCTCATGTATATTTTAGGTAGCCATAATTGCCTCAATTATTTCACCATAGTTTTATATTTGAATAGTTTAGTATTCACTGCCAGTCTTTTCATACCAGGCCTTTCTATTTTGTGAGTTTGATTTTTTTTTTTTTTAAACTCTGTAAATTGCTTGTTTTTTTTTTTCAGGGAGCTTTCTCAAGAAGGTTTTAGTTTCTGTATCCTATGATTTTTCAGAATGCCTGTTGATTTTCTTTGTACCTGAATGACTCTCAGTTTGTCAATAACATTTCTGAATCATACAGTTTCTTGCTCTTCCTGCCTCTGTTGACATCCCCTCATCATCTTCTAATAATGATGTGTAGATGTCTAAATGCAATGTGATTCTTCTTTTATTTCTTGTCCTCAAGTGTTCAGGGATTTTGCCAAGATCCAAACAAAGGCAAGTAATTATAAAGAATATCCTCCGTTTCTAAGTACATTATATGTTAACTCATGTAATTCTCACTCATAGCAAATTATGAAGCTGGTGTTTTTCATATTCCCATTTTACAGATTAGACATCAATTTGAGAAACCAGCCCAGAATCATGTAGCTGCTCATAGAGCTAGGATTCATGTCAGTCAGTCACTTAACCTTGGGATAGATAGTTCTCATATTTGAAGATCAAGTGACATTTTCTTTTCAGGAATATTTCTATCTATGAGGGTTCTGTTTTTGTTTCTTTATTTCAAGGACACAGTTGTCCACAGATGGCTTCTTCGATGTGTAACTCCCACATCTATCATTACTATCATCGCTATAATACTGTCCTGCTATGCTGTCCAATGTCCATCTTTGTGATGATCTCAGTTCTCTCATCAATCACAGACCTGATTTCCAGTTAGAACTCACTCTTTTCCCCATCCCCTGAAGTAAGTTTATTATAGCTATAGTGATATTTTTTCGATATTCAACTTCATTTGTCAGTTTTTACAAATTAACTTGACAATCTTGATATTTTAGACTTTAATTTTTCTTTGTATCAACTGGTTCATCTTCATATTAGCATCCTCTTTTAATAAGTTCCTCTGAAGTGCTTTGTACAAATACTTATTCTGTTATTTTGGCTCCCCTGGTGGCTCGGATGGTAAAGAGTTTGCCTGTAATGCAGGAGACGTGAGTTCCATCCCTGGGTTGGGAAGATTCCCCTGGAGAAGGAAATGGCGACCCACCCTAGTGCCCTTGCCTGGAAAATCTCATGGACAAAGGAGCCTGGTAGGCTACAGTCCATGGGGCTGCAAAGAGTCAGACACGACTGAGCGACTTCACTTTCTACTCTATTACTTGGATTATACTTTCTTCCAGAAGATACTCTTCTACTTTTCTTACTTCTTCTCTTTCTTTTTGTTTGTGATTTTTAATGGTATCATGACATTTATTTTTCATTTTAGTCATCTTTCACATTGGTTACGCTATCTGGACACTTTCTTTCTTCAAATATAGAATATGCCGATTGTTCTTGATATCTTGCCTGACTTAGTGGAAGTGTAGTAGTGTCTTCTCCTGGAGGTTCCCTTTGGGAACTGGTTATTACTGGTGTTTGTTTTCTTAAGGAACTTCAGATGCAATTGTGACTGTTTTGATTGATGGCTGTTTCCTTACAATTTCATGTAACTGCATTATTACAGTAGAGTTTCTGCTGACTAGTCCAGGGTGTATCCTTCTTACGTGGGCAGAGAAGTTGATGTTTATGTTGGATGGTTCTCCGCATACAGACACAGGCTGACATATACCACAGCTTCATCTCACTGTTCTCTTTTCCTCCCCAACCAGAGGAGAGGAACTCGAGGACTTTTATTATTTGAACAAGCATCATGGCATCACGTGTGCATGCTCAGTCATGTCGACCCTTTGTGGCCCCATGGACTATAGCCTGCCAAGCTCCTCAGTCCATGGAATTATTCAGGCAAGAATACTGGTGCGGGCTGCCATGCCCTCCTCCAGGGGATTTTCCCGACCCAGGGATCAAACCCTCATCTCTTGCATCTCCTGCATTAGCTGGCAGGTTCTTTACCACTAGCACCACCCAGGAAGCTGTTGGAAAAAAGACCAGATAGAACTTTTTCTCCTTCTGCAAGCTTTGCTTTCCCAAAGGACAGCCAAATCCTAACAGGTTTTGTCGTATTTTATCGCGGTTTGTAGTGGAAATAGTTATGATCAGTCTGCTTCCATGCCTGCTTCCTCTAAGTTTAAGAAAAAATTGATGGGAAATAAGTTGTTCCCTTCTTTGGAAACTTTCCTACCTGTGGTGCTGAGAAAAGGCTTTTAATTTGGAGAAGGTATTCACAAAATTACTCCAGATGGCCTTCCATATTGGAAGAAATAAAGACAATATTGCAGGATTTTGACTGTATGTATCCTCTAACATCTTATAGATTCTTGAGGGATAGGAAACTATTTTCATATTATTTTCTAAATCACTCCATCATTCTGTTTCAAGATTATCTTCTTCAAAATGAGTAACAATAAACTATGTGCCACCTATTTTTGTATACTTCTGAAGAACTATTTATTTGTTTGAACCTTTATTTTGTACTGGGATATAGCCAATTAACAATATTGTGATAGTTTCAGGTGAATAGCAGAGACTTAACTATATCTATCTATCTATCTATCTATATATATATATCTATCTGTTCTTCCCCAAAGTCCCCTCCCATCCAGGGTGCTACATGTCTTTGACCAGAGTTCCCTGTGCTATACAGTAGGTCCTTGTTAGTTATCCAATTTAAAAATAGCACTGTGTACGTGACCACCCCAAACCCCTCCCCCCCAGCAATCGTAAGTTTGGAAAAACTGATTTTTTAAAAAATCTTTATCCTCCTTACTGTTTTTCTTATTCCATTTTGGGTTGGGAGCTTTGCAGTCCTGCTTTGAGTTATACTATTCTCCCAAATCCCTCACTATCTTTCATCCTGCCTCCCGAGTCATCTAACCTGAATCTCTGTGTTTGCATATAAAATAATCAAATATATCCCTTTAATATGGTTTTCTGTCACTCACAATTTATGATCTATTTTGTTTTGTTTTGATTCACAACCTCTCTTCTCTGGACAGCCATCTTTCTTATCTGTTAAATATTTACTTGATTATGATGTTTTCCAGCCTAATATTCTCTCTTTAAAATTTTACAGTCTACCTCGGTGCCCCATATCTACTGCTATGTACAAATTAACCCACACTTAGTGATTTTAAAGTAACAATAATCATATCATTACTGATTCTCACAGCTCAGCGGGATGACTGACATATCTCCCTTGATGTCCCTAATTTAGTTTCAGAGAACGAGGCCAGATCATCTGAAGGTTTGCCTACTGGCATCCAGCTGAGCTGGGAAGAGGTGAATATCCCAGAGTTGTGACAGCTGGAGCTCCCTGGACATCTCTCTCTGTTACTAAGTGGTCCTGTCATGGAGTTTCTCCAGGATTGTGGCTTTGAGGGCCAAGCAGTCCTTCCCAGTTTCAAGGGGACAGTAAATAGACTCTACTTCTTAACTGGGGCATTGCAAAGTTCTTGAAGAGTGTATTGGACTGTACCTATTAGTGTGATCTGCCCACTTGGCGTTTTTAGCATGCAAAAACGCTGAAATTCTTAAACAGTGGATCCAAAGTGAGTTTGCCAAGAGAAGTAGAGGCAGAATCTGTACTCCTCATCTAATCTAACTTCCAGACTCCCAGATGTCACTTCCACCATCTTCCATTGTTGGGCCAGGCTTAAACACCTGCCAAGACCCAAGGTGATGTGGCTCTATTTCTTGATATGAGGAAGAACATGCAAGACCAGAATCATGCGAGGCCAAATCATGTGGCCATTTCTGGAGAATACAGGGCAGTGCAAGTTGCTCAGTCATATCCAACTCTTTGTGACCCCAAGAACTATACAGTCCATGGAATCCTCTAGGCCAGAATACTGGAGTGGGTAGCCTTTCCCTTCTCTGGGGGATCTTCCCAACCCAGGGATCAAACCCAGGTCTCCCGCACTGCTGGCGGATTCTTTACCAACTGAGCTATCAGGGAAGCCCTTGGAGGATATAATCCACCACAAATTTCAGGAATTTGATTTTATTTTTTTCTAAAAGTGAAGCACTGGGCCAGAAGTAGATTGAAAGTGAGAATGGGGAAGGTATGGTGAACCCCATCCAGAAAGATAAAGATAAGCCTGAGACCTCTCAGAAGGGAGTCAGAAACTCTGGGCCAGGGATTACAGCTGTAAAGATTTCAAAAGTTTCTAAATCTCAGACACTTCCTCTGTGTGTTGCCGTTGCTGACGACCCTCAGACGTGACTTCAGGAGAGACGAGGAAGAGTGTCAGCTGTTGACTGATTTCATGCTACTGCTATTTATAGAGCTAGATCCTCAAAGGAGAGCCCAAGGGGTGTCTGGTCTCCAAGGCAGTGCAAAGAGCAAAGTCCTTGATCGTGCAGCAAAGAATCACAGTGCAGGACTGCAGATAGTCAGGACAGCCATGCAACCACGAAGTGGCGACTGGTGGGGCAGGCTCTGCCTTTAGACTGTTTAATCTTCACAGCAACCCCAGGAGAAACTTTCTGTGGCATAGATGAGAAAACTGAGGCTCCCGTGTTTGATCAACTTCACACAACTACAAAGCAGAAAACCAGGACATGACACCACACAAGTCTGTCTGGCTGCAGTCTTTCACAGCAGTGCAGGGGCAGGGGTCCAGCAGACCACAGCCTCTCCACTCTTCAAGGGCAGATTCTTCCTCCCTCCCTGGGCACAAGAAAGAGGACACCAATCAAGATGCAGAGAGGCTGGTCTGAGGGCAGGGACATTGCTCTTTTCTTCACAAAGCACTTACAAATAGAGCCAAATCCTTTCCAATTCTTTTTCTATAATCAGGGAGAGGGTGGTTTCTGCTGTTGGTTAGTTTATTTCTGGTTAGTAAAATCCTGATATTAATTACTATAAAGGGATGGAAATAGTCCATCAGTGACTCTTGTGCCTCTAACCTCTGCTAGGCTCTTCAACTTCCATATTTATTAATAACATTTTACAGCATCTATTTAAGGTAGTGTGCATCCCAGCTGGCTCAGTGGTAAAGAATTTGCCTGTTAATGCAGGAGATGCAAGAGACGAGGGTTCGATCCCTGGGTTGGGAAGATTCCCTGGAAGAGGAAATGGCAACCCACTCCAGTATTCTTGCCTGCAGAATTCCATGGACAGAGGAGGCTGGTGGGCTACAGTCCATGGAGTTGGTATCACCTTGCCAATTTCACATAAATAGCTAGTGGAAGAGTCAAGACTTTAGCCCAGGTTGTCTGGTTGAAAACCTATTTGGGGGTTTCCAAATGTGCATTGAAAGACTGCCCAGGCTGGAAGGGGAGAGACTAAAAGATCTCTTGTCATCTGAGAAACTGCTGGATAGACCCGGGCCTCTTAAGCTCTTTGGCTGTACTAAATGTTTGAGGGTGTCATTAGCCAGAGTCGGTATAGAGTTCGACCATCCTTAGAAAGCTGGGATTATGTAATGTGCCAGTTAGAGTTATTAATCAAGGATTTAGAAATCTCTGTCTAGGTTGGTTTTCATCCAAATGGTTTAAGGCAAATAATTTCAAATAACTCTTTACTGTTACATCTATAAGTTGATACATCAAGTTAAGTGCTTAACACACTCAATATCCATCCATTTCCACAATGGCTCCACGACATGGTAAACTATCCTCAGGCTCCAGGTGTGAAAATTAAGGTCCAGAGAAGTTAAGTAACTCTCCACCTTCTAGGGTTGCACAGCTAATTCTGGCGGAGACAAAATGAAGTTGCAAGTTTGCTCACCTCTGATGCCTCTGCTCCTTCTGCAGTTCCCCAGTTCCATTGGCAAGAGTCCTTCTCGCATCCCCCTCATATTTAACAAAAAATGTGTGCCCCCTTGTCTTTTCCTGCAGGACTTTTTTTCAGAAATCCATATGTCTTTGCTTCCTGGGAGTCGCTTCCTCCTGACTTATGACTCAAGTCTTCAGATCACTTGCCCTCCCAAGACCTTTATTAGGGAATGCAGGGTGGGGAGAGTTCTAGGTACAGTTAAAAATGATTTTTCCCCTCTTCCTATTTTTTGCTTTTATTTTTAACTGTGCTTCTCTCTGACAGGAACTCTGTTTGTCCTGACTTGCATCTGATATCATGAGTCACTGGGGAGATATAATATGCTGATTGCCAAACCAGGTTATTGGTTTTTTTTTCTTTTTCTATGACTCATTCTCTTCAAAATCCCTAATTTATGATAAAAGTCAGTAAGGTGGAAGCACAGAAAATGTTTTGAGTGGGTTGTTTTATTATGTTTGAGCCACTTTGTCTCTTTTAACTCTCTGGTGAACAGCATAAATCAGCACGTTGGCGTGAAAGCCAGTGGTCAGTCACAGCCCCACATCAGGAACAGACAGGGTGACCTCTGAGGAGCAGTAGAGCTGGATTCAGAGGGTGAGTTCAACCCACAGCCCCAAAAGAAAGAAGACAAGGAAGTCTTTAATGAGATATTACTAATATTCCCATATATATATATAGGCATTCAAAGAGCAAAAAGCAATGAAAAATAAATTGAGGTACCACATTTCTAGTGAAGAAAAACTAAGCTGTCATCCTCTTAAAATACCACTGGAAAATGAAGCAAACTCTGATGCAAAATAGGAGCAGCGTTTAGTAAGATTGCAGGGTAAACTAAGAAAACATACTTGGTGATGGAGAGTGATGGGAAGCTTTTTCTTGTCCACTTTATTACATAAAGAATCACAATGTTAGGTCAGGACAGGATCTTGAAGGTTTCACCCAATGCACGGCCACCTCCCTCAGACCCTTGGACCTGGGCAGCTTCTGCGTGATAGTCTCCAGTCTAGGGGGGCTTACTACATGCTTAGGTAAACATCATCAGAAATTCGCCAATGATGCACTAATGCTGTGCCCCAATCTCTCCCAGGAATCAGATACACATGTGACATCCTTGTCTCTGAGCTGATTGGGTTGTAGGAAGACAAACTCCTCATCCAGCCCCACCCAGTTTCCTTGGTGCCCCAGCCTTGCTCTAAGCATCTTTCCTTAGTCTGGGCAGTAGCCCGAGCACAAGAATCAGGCAGCTTCCAAGTAGCTACAGACACAGCCTTTTGTCCCTGGGTTGTGTGTAGGAGTCAGCCTTTACTGGGAGCCATGTCCGGTCAGTGCCACAACTGGGGATTTTCCCAGAGTCCCAGGAGAAGCATCTCTTCCTGAGCTGCCATAGCACCATAGCTGGTTAACCTGCACCCCTCTTCTGATTTAAGTGGTCTCCTCCTGTTATAGGCTGATTGTACCACCCACCCCAAAATCTATATGTTGAAGCCTTAAATCCCAATGTATTTGGACACCTGGTGGCTCAGTGTTAAGGAATCCACCTGCCAGTGCAGGAGACAGATCTTGTCCTGGGTCGAGAACATCTCCTGGAGGAAGAAATGGCAACCCACTCTAGTATTCTTTCCTGGGAAATCCCATGGCCGGAGGAGCCTGGTGGGCTACAGTCCATAGGGTTGCAAAGAGTCGGACATGACTGAGTGACCAACAAGTTTAAGGAAGTAATTAAGATTAGTAAGGTCATGAGAGTAGGGCCCCAACCTGAAGAAGAGGAAGAGACACCAGAGATGTATATGTCTTGAGGAAAGGCCATGTGTACTATATCTTGAAGGGTAAGGAAGAGTTCACAGATGGAGAAGAGAGAAACCAGTGTCCCAGGGAGAGGAGCCAAGTGCGAGACCAAGGGTAGATGTGGGAACATGAGGTGTGTCTGAGGAGGGCAAGTGCGCTGGCCTGGAGACAGCTCGTGATTCTGGTTTAGAAGGATCTCTGGTCGCTGGCACCACAGAGGCCATGATTTCTGCACATTTACTTTGAGCAAACTTCTCTCCAGATGGGGAAGGAGCAGTTCCTGGGCTCTGGAGTCCACATTTCTGCTGAGAAAAATCTTAATGCCTGACAAATGAAAGGCATAATCGTTTTTTAACCAGCAATTTACCTGGAGTGGGAGAGGGAGGCCTGGGAAAAATACATTTCCCTCCCTCCCTCTCCTAAGTGTAGGCTTCATTGAAACAGCACCAAAAATAAAGAAATTAAACTTTGCCTTTCGTTGATAGGCTCTCACTGACAATTCTACCATCAGATCAAAGACTCAGGGAGGAGAGCTATGCCACGTTTTAAGATCCTTTATCTGATAAACAACAGAACACGGGTTCAGTCTCAGATCTTTAATTCTAAAACTGTCCTCCTCAATCGTGTTCCCTCTCTCAGATGTTGAATTTTTATACAGAAATAAGAGGAATTCAATGTATTACAATAACTTATTTTTCTGACCTTAGGAAAATGTCCAACAATTGCCTACATTACCTATGGAATAAGCAGTTCACTTTGGAACCATGGACTCTCACCTCCCTGAGTAAGTTAAGTGATTACTTTCAGGGGAAAAGTGCACATTTACGTTTTAAGAAACAATATATTCAAGGTGGCTAACCCAGCACCTTATATACAATAATTTCTCAGTAAATGTTAGGTATTATTAACATGAATGAAAACATATTCTCCTAATCGTGTGTTTATATTTATAATATATACATAATTGGGAAAATGTTGTTTTTCCTAATATATGTATGTGTGTGTGTGTGTGTGTGTGTGTATATAAAATATGGGCTTCCCCTAGTGGCTCAGTGGTAAAGAATCCACCAGCAATGCAGTAGACACAGGAGACACAGGTTCAATCCCTGGGTTGGGAAGATCCCCTGAACGAGGGCATGGAAAACCACTCTAGTATTCTTGCCTGGAGAATCCTCAGGAACAGAGGAGCCTGGTGGGCTACAGTCCATGGGATCACAAAGACTTGGACACAACTGAAGCGACTGAGTATGCACGCATACGTTATGTATACAGTATAGAAGGTAAATGGGAATTTAAAACAAAGAGGAGAAGGGGACGACAGAGGATGAGATGGCTGGATGGCATCACTGACTCGATGGACATGAGTCTGAGTGAACTCCGGGAGTTGGTGATGGACAGGGAGGCCTGGCGTGCTGCGATTCATGGGGTCACAAAGAGTCGGACACGACTGAACTGAACTGATTGTTTATATCAGTCAATCCTTAAAGAAATCAACCCTGAATGTTTAATTAAGGAAGGATTAATGCTGAAGCTGAAGCTCCAATACTTTGATCACCTGATGCAAAGAACCAACTCACTGGAAAAGGCCCTGATGTTGGGAAAGATTGAAGGTAAGATGAGGAGGGGGTGGCAGAGGATGAGATGAGTAGATAGCATCATTGACTCAGTGGACATGAATTTGAGCAAACTCCAGGAGATAGTGAAGGACAGGGAAGCCTGACATGCTGCAACCTATGAGTCCTCAAAGAGTCAGACATGATTTAGCGAACAAACAACAACTGTTCATAAATGTATTGATTTCATTTACTCATTTCTTCATTCAGCCAATATTCCCTGGACATCAACATTCTCTAGACCTTTCAGATCAAAGCCTAAAGGGTTTACATCCATAAGCTCTAGAAGGAGCTGTGAATCAATCAGCCTTTGTTAGCAAAAAAAGTATGGCAAATGGTATAAACACTGATAACGTCTTCATATAACAATGATTTTGTAAGATTTTCTATAAAGAGAAGGAAAAGATAATCCCATCTTTCCTCTCTTATAGTTGATTGATTCCTTTTAGTTATTAATAGATCAGAAAATCTCTCAGCATTGAAACTCCTTGTCAGTCATGCCATGAAAATGTTTACTGTTGTCAAATTTGGAAAAGCCACCATCACATTTCTCTTATTTAAAAGATATATATTAATAATTTGGGGTCATTTCAAATTTTCTTGGCAGCTAGAATTCATACACACCTTGATTGGACATCATTCATTAACCAGTTTGCCACAGGACCTTTGTTGTAATGATTATTATGGGTTTGTTATTTTTGTGAATGTCAGTATTTTCATTCAGATCAGCAAGAATTTAAACAGTTATTATGGTAATTCTATCTAATCTAATTTTCTGCTAAAAATGTAGGGTATTTTAATTGCATCTGCTGCATTATCAAGTATATTCTTGGAAGGGTAGAACTTCTATTTCAAATTATCTGCTTATAATTTTGTATATTTGATGATTGGGAGGGTTTTCCACAGATTAGCTTCTGGCTTTATATATTTTGAGATCTGCTTTTCTGATACTCCCCACATGTTTCTGGTGCTGTGGGGTAAGTTTAAACTGTGAACTAACCTCTGACCCTGCACCTTTGGGTCATAGCACTGGGTGAGTTGAAACCTGGGTAGTAGGAATATTTCTAGACTCCATTCCTACACAAAAATGGTTAGCAGTAACTCAATTGTTCTGGAAATAAGTGTAAGACATAAATTCATTTCAATAAGCCCAAACTAATCCCAACTCAGGTTCTTCCCAGTTAGACCCTCAAAATTCCCACAGTCACGTAACATCACCCAACATAAGGCAAAACTTGACAGAGAAGGTGAAATGGACAGAGACAGTGGTCTTAATTGATTGTGGTTAAAGAATCTTGAGTTTTGCAAGTTTTATAAAACCGTATGACTATCTAAGCAAGTGGCCAGGGCCTTTGAAAGCCTGGGGAGGAGCCCAGGCATAAGAGGATGCTGAAGCTTAAATTCCATTAAAAGCATGGGAAACACGTTCCTGAATCCATGTTTAGAGGCTTTGCAGAGTGAAAGACAAGTTTACATCATTCTGAAAAGCACTGACTAGGATAATGAGATCACAGGCTAAGCCTCAGACCATGACCCAGGACCTAGATCTTTCTGTAAAAACAAGCACATCTCTTGTCATCAGGAAGCCTGTTAGGGCCTGGACATAAAATTCACTTCTCTTTCCATGTACTTTTTGGTGCCCCATCTGTCGATATAGAGTTGTGATCATTTAAACAGTTCTGGGTAAAGAATTACAGCTTTGTGCCCTAAATCAGCCTGCCAAGATGTAACTAAATCCTCACCTATAGTTCCTCAATGTTGCAATCTGATCAAAAGCAAAGACTTGAAAAAAATCATGCCCTGAAGTGGCCCAAACTGACTGTAAAACAATCAGATGTCAGTAGGAACATGAGTTGGTCTCTAACTACAGGAGGGTCTGAACAGCTGGCAAAAGGGAAAGACATGCCTGGTGGATGTGCAGAATCACAGCTGATGCTCCAAGGAGTTGTTCCCTTGAGGGCTGTGCTCTCTGAGTTTCCTTGGAGATCCATCCTCCACACTCCTACCACTGGAGTGGTTTTCAAGAAAAGAAAATATGACCATCTCACTCCTCTCCTTTAAAACTGGTAATGGTTCCAATGCATGTTAGAATAAAGTCCCAAGAATTCAGTTGACAGGCAGAATCTTCTTTGGCCTTTGCCTGACAGCGGTATTCTCTCACACTGTAGGTACCATCACTTCTATATGTGTAGTAATCAGAAGTAAAGTTGTTCAGTCGTGTCTGACTGTTTGCGACCCCATGGACTGTAGCCTACCAGGCTCCTCAGTCCATGGAATTTTCCAGGCAAGAGTACTGGAGTGGGCTGCCATTTCTTCTCCAGGGCATCTTCCGACCCAGGGATTGAACCTGGGTTTCCCACATTGCAGGCAGATGCTTTACCATCTGAGCCATCAGGGGTCTCCAGAAAAAGACTATCATTTATGTTCTATCTATATGTCTATCTATCTGGATTTAAATTAATCATGGCAATATTCTTCCTAGTTTGATTGCTAATACCTATTTTTGCGCATATCATATTGCTCTGGGCTTTGAGTCTACTTAGGCAGTCTGCAAGTTCCTTTAAGATTCTATTAGTCAGTGTCTAGTAACCAACCACTTTAGGCATTTCAAATAGAGAGAATTTAGTACAGGAGAGGTGTTATAAGGACAGAGAGAACAGAAGAGAAAATAAAGGGGGGGAGGTGACGGAGCAAAAGGAAAAAATGCTGTTACACTGAACTCAGAGCATGCTGACACTCTTAAGCAGCAGTCTATAAGACTATACTTGCTATGGAACTCTTGGGGACACTATCTCAGCCAATGTTAACTCTGCCCACGGCAGGGGGCTACTGCTTGGGCCAGGGCTGGAGCTGCAAATAGGTGCTACTTCTGCTCAGGCCACTGAAGCCTGCAACCCCTTCATTCTCCCAGCCAACTACACCCATTAATGTCTACACTGTCACAGGTACAAGCCTCAGCTTCTCTCCTCGTCTAGTGATCCCCAGCCAGCACTTGCTATCAGCAAAGGAGATTGGTAATGTCATTTGCAAGTTCCCAGCTTTAGCATACAAGCAAGTGTGTCTTCTTCTACTTCGAAGAGTCTCCAGGAGCCTCTGATCTGGAGGATTTTACTGTTGTCTTCACATGTCTCTTTTCAGCCTCTTTGTCAAAGCAGCAGTAAAAGTTTAAATAAGTTAATCTGTTGCCAAGCAACTCACTTTTGTCTCAGCGTACTTCTCATTGCCGGTGGTGGCATTTTTCTATTTCTTCAGTGACAAGGCACTGGCAGGTTTTAAAGAATTATACATACACCTACGATATCCAGAGTTTTTTTTTTTTTAAGTGCTGATTTTTATTACTTTAGATAGATGTTTCTCTGAAGCTAAAGAGTGAAGTATATCACTTTTCAAAATCTCATGTACTTTCAAGAGACCTTGGCTGCATCATATATATTTGCAGGGTTTTCACTTTCTTGTTTTGAAAATGACATAGATTTAGTGCTTTAGATGAAGCTATGGACCCCTCCATCTTATCTTCTTCTTATTTTTTTTTTTCTGGTGGTTTTTCTCTTGAGCATTAAAAATTATTCCAGGTTTGTCTTTGTTTCTTTAGGAAAAGAATGCACAAAACTAGCTGATGAAGCAGAGATTTTAGACATTACCATTCAGTGGCTATTTGGTCTTTCAATTTTAAAAGTTTCAGTTTATTCTTCACTAGAAGAAATTTATACATATGCACACATATACATATAAATGTGCATGTTTTCACTTCTACCTTCTACCTGTATTCATGGAATGGCAGGGAAAGACATGTGTTAAGTATGCTGCTGCTGATAGGTGTTGTCCTCAGTTTCAGCCCTGTGTGGGTAGTTCATGGATTCCCCTTAGGGCTTACTGTGCCCATTTTGTAGATGAAGAAGAAGTGAGGATCAGAGATGCTGAGCAAATTGTCCCAGTCAAATCAGTCATTGTTGGAGAAGGAATGAAGCCCAAGCATGTTAATGTTAAGGTGAGACCCTGCCACCATCCTGTGATGGTGTCCTGGGGCATCTGGGTGCTTGTTTCATGCTTACGATCATGGTAAAGTTGGTAAGCCCAAAGGTCCTTTTAAAATCTGAGCTTTTAAAGTTTCTATTTCAGTTTCATTTAAGGTTGTGATCCTAACCAAAATACTCACCGTAATCCTAAACAGAATACTTTCACATACCCAGAGAGGATGGTGCTATGAACAATCACTTGAGAGTTCTAGTCCTTGCTACAGAATCTACTACACTGGCAGTTTCAAACTGGGTCTATTTTATGAGTACATATTTCAAACATGGTATCAAGCTACGGCTGTAGCAGGTGAGCCCCATGGTTGTCCTACCAATGAGATATTTTGACAAAACATTCTAGAAGGTAAAAGAAAACATGGTATCAAGCTACGGCTGTAGCAGGTGAGCCCCATGGTTGTCCTACCAATGAGATATTTTGACAAAACATTCTAGAAGGTAAAAGAGACTGCATTGTTCCGTTGTCTTCAATATCCACAGACTCACCTAACAATTACGATATCTTTGACTCTAGTCTATCTCCTGTTTGTAATTTTTTCCTCTGCTGCCACAACTGCATGTTTTGAGAGCAATTTTTAAACTAGGAGTAAGATGTTCCTTCTGTTTTTACTTAACAGGCTAATCAAGACTTAGGAATGTGAGACCATCTTTTGGTCAAGAGTATTAGACTTCTTCTCTTGACCAAAAGATGCTCTAATGTTCCCTAGGTCTTGGTCAGCCCATTAAGTAAAATGGGCATTTTGGTCAAGTGTATTAGAATTCTGCACACTTTGAGTGCGCACTTTGAGTCCTTCCTCTTAGACCTGATACCATCTTTATCTCTAATTCATACCCTTTGAAATGCAAAAATGTGAAATAGGTTCTGCAGAAACAAAAGGCATCAGATGAGTGCCCCTTGGAGTGAAAAGCTGTTGTGAAGAAGGTAAGGTTCACATAGTTACAGAGAACACCTTCTCTTCTGCCCTGCTTCTCAGATTTGAGGAAGTTAAGCTGGAGAGTTTTCTCCCATTCTAAATCACCTTAAATGTTTCTCATTCACAGTGTATCTTGTGAAACATGTGAAGGAAAATTATTAAAGCATATTGGTACCTTTCATGATGACTATCCACTTGATTCTCAAAACAGCTCCTCTCCTTCCAGGCTGTAAAATTTGTTAAGGGAAGGAGGAAGTCTCATTGTTTCTTCCTCATCTAGCCCCATACTCTCCCCAAAACACCCAGCACAAGCAGGCATCTTATTGGCAGTTTTAGAAGAAGCTAAGAATGCCCTCTCCCTCCCTCCTGCCTCTTCAGATATGCCTACCTGTGGAGAGAAGGGACTTTTAGGGCTTTGCTGTGTCCTGGCACAAAGAGGCCAGTCACAGATAGTAACTGGGTAAGTAAGTCTTTCGAATTCTAGGAGTTATTACAGAAAGTTCAGTGTTGCAAAAAACCCAAGGCATATCCTCCAACTTGGTCTTTCTCACTGTATTTTGATTTCCACTTCCCTGGGCGTTATGGCTAGCTCCCAGTTGCTTCACAACTTTGTCAAAGAGACAGTTAACTATTGACTTCTTCAACTCTGAAGTACCAACTACAAGCCCATCATATACTAATTACATACATTCACTAATTTAATGCTTATAAAAATTCTGGAGGTTACAAATGGGGAGATGATGCTTCAAGAAATTAAGAAAAGCAAGTTTGCTAGAGTTAAATGACTAATTAGTGGCTGATCCAGGAGTGTAGGGCTGTTTGACTCCAAATTTCCCACTGTTTGTACCACCATACAGGACTTTGGTGATTATTGCCTTTGTCCCACTTCCATCTCTTCAAATGTAATTCTTGGTAAATGTAGTCACTTCCCCAGGTGCAATAAAAGAAAGACTCCTCTGAGGTCAATTCTAGATACTTACTTTCAACACTGTTTTCTTTCCACTGGGCAGAGTCTGCAAAGAATCAAGAGGTCTTCAACTTCTCCTGCAGCTCATTCATTCTGTGAATCAGCTAAGATCTCCTCTTTACTTCTCCTCATAACAAAGGACCTGTTTACATCATAGTGTTTCTCCTATGAGAGGAAGCAGATTCTGGGGAAAAAAAAGAAAAAAAAAAAAAAAAGGAAACCCTTGCCAGGAGTAGAGTGATGTCTTCTAGTCCATTGCTATGACTGAGGTTGCACATTTCTATCCATTCATTTATTAACTCCTTTTTATTTATTTTTTTAATTGGAGGATAATTGTTTTACAATATTGTATTGGTTTCTGCTGTACAACAACATGAATCAGCCATACATATACATACATCCCTTCACTCCTGAACCTCCACTGCAACCCCCCAGCTCACCCCTCCCGGTTGCCACACATATTGAGTCTATTTAATGGAAAATATTCTGTAAATGCCAAACTAAAACCATAATATGTTATGGACTCAATGTTTGTGCCCCCACCCCTGAATTTATATATTGAAATCCCGCCCCTCACCACTGTGATAGTATTAGGATCTGGGACCTTTGGGAGATAATTAGGTCATAAAGCCGGGGTCCTTGTGAGTGAGGTAAATGCTCTTATAAGCGGAAGCCCAGAGAATTCTTTTGCCCTTTTTCTTCTGCCATGTGAGGACACAAGAGGTTAACTGGCTGTGTGCAACCAGGAAGAGGGCACCTCTTGCCAGACCCCAACCCTGCTGGCACTCTGATCTGGCCTCCAGAACTGTAAGGAAACAAATGTTGTTCAAAAGCCAATCACTCTATGGTACTTTGTTACAGCAGCAAGAACTGACTAATATCAGGGCAAGCAACTTTCCCAATTATTTCTATTCATTGTCTTTAAATTCAAATAGAAACTGAGCATAATTTCAAAATCTTTGACAAATAACTTGTCAAAGACAGGTACGATTCTTGACAACTTCTTCATGAAAATGGTTAGGGGCAGAGTCAGGTTTCAGGATCACTGTCCCTTGCTTGGTTCCAAAGGCAAGTCATGGCACTTGGAGTGATGTCAGTTACTGCACTCCCTCCCTTTGATGGACAAGATCTTGGAGCTGACTAACACTGTAGTAGCAAAAGCAATCTACAGATTTTGAGAATCTAGAGCAGGAGGAATTGTCCCGGTCTCTGTTGATGAGACATTCACCAGCCATGTGGAAACACTTTTGCTTGCTCAACCACCATACCTCTGAAATCTTTTAAAATTCCAAGCTATGTCTTGCCACATAGTAAACATGGATTCAGCAAACCATCCTCTGTAGCATCCTCATATCACAGTGGAAAGGGCGTCAGGGGTTCTGAATTTGCAAACCAGGAGGAGCAGCACTTCATCAGGGCTTTGGGAAGGTCCCTGAGGAAGGGGAGGTATTCCTGCTTTTCTTTCTTCCCTTCTGTGTAAGCTCCCCAAACACTTATTTCAGACACCTGGATAATCTACTTCCACGTTGCATTTAATGCAGATCACATTAAATTTTCTTGTTGGAAGAACTTGAGAGGAGGGAGAGGACCAAAGCAAATCAGACCTGTGGGGGTGGGCAGTTCCTGGAGATGATAACCATTCAGAATGAGGGTGAGTATTACATGTTGATGAAAGGAAGTAGCCATGCTTGCTAAGGAGTGTTTCCTTATGCTGCTGTGTTTATTTAAGGCTTGCTGGTCCTAACATAGATGTTTTCAAAAAATGTGCCTCTTTCCACCAGCAGTTCCTCTTCCTATAATAACTTTCCCACCTATACCTGCACAGCTAATTTCTTCTCATGCCTGAATTTCAGCTCGAATGTCATCTCAGGAAGCCTCACTCATTCCATGTCTCCAGTCCCTGCCTTGTGTACACCTTATGTATACCTCTATCAAGTGGAACTATAACTGTCCTACCAGATACCAACTACTTCAGGGAATGGCTCTGACTTATTTCTGTGACCCCCAGGAGCCAGCATGGCACCTGGAAAAGAGTATTCACCCAGAAATTATTAAATGAATAAATGAGTGGATGAATAGCGTGTGTTAGTTGCTCAGTCGTGTCTGACTCTTTGCGACCCAATGCACTGTAGCCCACCAGACTCTTTTGTCCATGGGATTCTCCAGGCAAGAATACTGGAGTGGGTTGCCATTCCCTTCTCCAGGGGATCTTCCTGATCCCGGGATTGGACCCCCATCTCCTGCATTGCAGGCAGATTCTTTACTATCTGAGCCACCAGGGAAGCCTGAGTGGATGAATAAAGGATCACAACTGAAAAGTTATTACTAAGCACATTTTTCTGGTGAATAGAATGAATCCATACTAGCTTTGTACAGCTTATTCAAATTTTTTGGTATCACAATGTCTAGGGTTTTCTAAATCTTCATGAGATGAAGAGTCAAGAGCCTGACCTGCATTAGAAATAGTAGATGGAATCATCAGCTCCCTAATAGAATTAAGAATTAAGATGTGAATAAATTCCTTCTCAGTCTGACACTATGTACTTGGAATTTTAAAATTATTTTGAAATATAGTATATATAAAAGAGTATGTGTTATGTTTATGTATGATTTAAAGTGCAATACTTGTATAAAGAATAATAACAAAAAACCTCATGAACCTCCTACCTAGCTTAAGAAATAATGGACTATGGTCTTTACCAACCTGGAGATGAAATGTGAACATATGGTTATGTTTTCATTATAAGCACAGCTTGTGAAAAATTTACGTTGTGTTTAGAGAACATGATTAACATTAGCAAAATATATAATCATTTAAGATTAGGACTTGAAGAGCCTATTTAAGGCTCTGGTAATCTCCGTGATACTTTTTGTATCTCATGCTTTATCTCCTTGCTTTCCTGGTGTTGGATTCCTCTCAGTTGTGTGCACGTGTGTGTGTGTTTAAATCACTAGTCCCGCATTTTCCCTGAGCTGTATACCTGCACATATCTAATTATCTGGTAGACATCTATATTCCCTTCTCCAGGGGATCCTCTTGATCCAGGAATTGAAGCCAGGTCTCCCACATTGCAGGCAGATCCTTTACTGTCTGAGTCACCAGGGAAGCCTCTATGGATGGCAAAGGTTCTCAAACTCAATGGAACTAAAAACTACAGTGCGTGAATTCTCCCCTATACATCTTATAAGCTAATCTTTCCCTTTCCCAGGCCAGTCATTAACTCTCCCACACTATACATTTGGTGTTATCATGACTTTTTTTTCTCTTTTAACACTGCACTGTAAAATGACACTCTCATAACTAGCTTTTCTATTCATTGTTTCTTTCATTCTAAGATACTGTACACAAAATTCCCAGGATTTTTTCAAAAAACAAATCTCTATTCAGCCACTTCTTTGTTTAAACGATAAGCAGACAAATACATTGATGCTCCTCTGCAACCTGTGATCTGAAGAGACCAGGGTCCTAAGGTGTTAACTCAGGAGCCATCAGAACAGAAATCCCGTGAGCAAAGGTACAGTTTCCTAACCTCAGACTCCACAGTCACCCAAGAATGTTTACCTGGGTCTTGGTACCAGAGAAAGCAGTGAGGAAGAGACGCTCTTCTGCATGGGAAGGAAGGACCATGGCTGGTGAGCACCATGGACTTATCACTGGGTCGCCCCCACCACGTTCCAATGGGTATATATTTGCTGGTATACTCCTTTTCTTTGTTCTAGAAAATCTAGCCTCAGTCTTAGATGAAATGTTCAGAACCTTCTCCATGCTCAAATTTAGCAGAAGTCTATTCACTTTGCATGCTTGAAAGAACTTAGAGGTACCAAACAGACTCTGCAAAGAAGTCAAAGTATTTTTGAGGGGCTTTGTGTGAATTTTTTTATTTATAATTATATGATTAAACTGTGACTGCCATAACCAATTTGACCCCAGTTACAGGTAAAAACACCTGTAGTGGCCCCTTGGACTTTTAGAAGCTTCTACGGGTTACTGAAAAGTTTCACATACCCCAGCTACATATATGCCTCTAAGGGAAGAAGGACCCCGATGACTGTCTCTGTTTAGTAGAGTTTCCAAAAGAAAATGTGAGGCTTCCATCAGGTAAGCTTTTTGGCCAGTGCTGCTCTGCTGGCTTGCCAGACAGACCAGATGGGAAGCCAGACATCTTGAAGTTTTGTGGCTCTTGACTGGATCTGCTCTTCACCACTTGGTATCATGCTGTGGTTTTTGTTTCTTTTTTCTCACACAGTGGATCCTGTTGTCTCCCAGTCTTGCATTTTATTCAAGACACAATTGTATTAGGAGGGGTGAGGGTTGGTAAAAACCTGGGTTTAAGTCATACTCTTTTTTTTTTTCCCAAGTCATAAGAGTAATTCTAGAGCTAAAGCAAAAATAATTGTTTTTTTTTTCTTTTTTTAAATTTATTTTTGGCTGCACTGGGCCTTTGTTGCTGTGTGTGGGCTTTCTCTGGTTGCAGTGAGTGGGGTCTCTTCAGTGGTGGTGCACAGGCTTCTAACTGTGGTGGCTCATCTGGTGGGAAAGCACGTGCTCTCGGGCACGTGGGCTTCAGTACTTGTGACACATGGGCGGAGTTGCCCTAAGGCATGTAGAGTCTTCTTGGATGAGGGATCAAACCCATGTTTCCTGCATTGGCAAGCAGATCCTTAACCACTGGACCATGGGGGAAGTCCAATAGTCAACTTTAGATTCAGAATACATGCCAGGTCATCATCAACTCTAAAGGCGCCCTGCTACGTATTTGCTATCTGGCTCCGGATGATCTATTTCATATCCCTGAACTTCAGTGTTCTCATCTCTAAAAGAGACATGACGCAGTCTGCATCTGGGGCCGTGTTGAGCATCGCACAGGACACTGTGATGGCAGGTGTGAGCACCGTCTGTGTTATACATGCCAGTTACTAGCACTGTGATGGCAACTCCCCAGCAATGCACCCAGAGTGAGCATCACTCAGCTTGTGCCTGATGGCCAGGCTCCTGCTTTCTGTCTGGGCCATATTCAGGAGAAGTCAATGCCTTGAAAGAGGACTCCATGTGATACCACCTCAGGGTCTGCCATATTTAGATGGCACACAATTAAACTTAAACTGAAGCATTATTGAGGGATTATTTTGCTCAGTAAATGTAATTAAAAGCCAACTCTGAATGGTTTTCTAATTACAAATATAACTTAGTTTGATTCAACAACTATTTGCTGAACATTAGATATTATGTGTATCAAAATTTAAAAAGGGCAAAGTTTCTGAGGTCAGGAAGATAAACACATAAATAATATCTTAACAGTGTGATAAATACTAAGTGTACAAGCAAAGGGCTATAAGGACCCAGAGGAGAACAGTAAAAGCACCTCTGCTTGGTCAGTGGATGAATTTAGTGGAAACCACATGGAAGAGACAGCATTGGACTAGGACCCTGGAAGAAGAGATCGTGTTTCCCAGGTAGAAAAGTGGGGGGGAACTTATAGGCAGAGATAACAGCACCTAAAACGACAACCATGATGCTTTGATTGGTTCTGGTTGTCACTCCTTACTACCCATTTCACTTTGGGTAAATTACTAGACCTATTATTTAGTTTCCTTATGTGGAAATCTATTCTAATAATATCTACCAAAAAGGTCTTGATAGAGATAAAATGATATTATGGAATTTCACTAATGGCATGCTGGGTATACAGAAGATACTTCATACATTTCAGACTCATTCATGGGACACAAAGAACTTGACGAGGGCAGCACAGTTCAGCATCCTAATGAAGACCCCCAAAGTTCACATCCCTGGGAAACAGTGTGGGTGCTGGGCTAACTATGGAGACCGTGAGAGTGTGGCCATGGCCATGTTTTGCTGTTGTGTGTCTGTTTCTCATTAAGGCCATCAAACTGAATTACTGCGTCCTCTCCCCAGAGGACTATCCCCTGTTCTTGCCACTAAGGACTGTCACATTTCCCAGAGCCAAGATTATGGATTCAACCACTGGAGTGGTCATAACTTTCTCAGCAAACACATCAGCTGTGACAGTGTTGGTGTCACTGGCCGCACAGTTGGGAAAGCTCTCCAGTGAACAGTCATCCACCTGGGTTAAGGTTTCACATGACTGTGGTTTATGCTGGGCTTTCCTGGTGGTTCAGATGGCAAAGAATTCACCTGTAATGCAGGAGACCTGGGTTCAGTCCCTGGATAGGGAAGATCCCCTGGAGAAGGGAATGGGTACCCACTCCTATATTCTGGCCTGGAGAATTCCATGGACAGAGGAGCCTGAAAGGCTACAGTCCATGGAGTTGCAAAGAATCAGACATGACTGAGTGACTTTCACTTAATGGTTGGTTATGTTAGTGAAGTCAAAGTCCCAGAGGAATGAATTATGCATAACTGTTTCCAAATAGTTTGTCCCAACTTCTATCCTAGACTCACCCTTCCCCTCAACTGACCTTTGTCCTGTGTACTCAGTTCATGACTGTAGCCCCGACCCCACAATAACCATCCAGGAGAAAACAGATGAAATAAACACCTCCCATCAGGTACCTGATGGAAAATAGCAAACTGCTCGTGTTCCCTGCACAGTTAGCTTTATTTTTAAGTTCTCCTGCGCAGTAAGAGAGCCACAGCATAAACTTCCCAAACTCACAGTATTAAGTTACTGTTAATAGCGCTGCCTTCAGACAACTGCGCTGTGGACTGACCCTCGGGTTTGTGGTTTTGTTTTTAAACTCCAAGCTCAGGTCGGGAGCAATAAGTTTAGCCACCTGAAACAACAACATTGGCCTAATCTAGAATGATCTATTTCCCCAGCAAAGATTGGTTTCTGTGTTATTTTTATTTTTCAAGGGAGTTAACATTTAACTGGCACATTAGCCCTGTCCATCTCCCTGAATAGGTCTGTCTGTTTCAGCATGTTCTCCCACCCCGCCACGGAGCCCCGCTTTCCTCGAGATTCAGGAAGCTCTAAATATTAATGAGGGCCAAAGACCCATGCACTTGGTGACTCCTTCTCCACCACCCACTCCATTAAACACAATTTCCGAAGGCATTTCACAGCTTGGAAAACTGATCGGAAAAAGTGTGGCACCGTTACCATTGTGCAGGATGCTATTTTTGAAAATGTCACTTATGCAGAAGGAACCTGTGGCCTGATGGGTGTCCTGCCGGGAGTTAATACGAAGCAGCTCAGAAGATTTGTAGAGAAAAGTGGTGTTCACGGTGTGGACCCTTGGTCAGCACCATCCCCCTGCGTGAGAAATGTGTTAGAAATGCAAAGGTAACAGATTTGCTGAGTCAGAAATTCATCGGAAACTATAGGAAAGGCCAGCTATCCCATGTCTTGACAACCAAGCACTGGGGTGGACCTTGTCTGCCTATCTTGTTAGAACCATCATAATAAGCGTTAGACAAACACAAGGGTCCTTCAGGGACTTTAGGATTGGGGCTTTACACAGTCCTGGATTCTATACCAGTTCTGCCATTGATTAGCTATTTATCTTAGGCGTGTTCTGTCATGTATCTCAGCCTCACTGTCTTCATTTGTCAAAAGGTGAGAGTAATATAATCTGCTCTGTTTAATTCCTTGAGTTAATTATTACTTATGGTGTTCATCATACATTGAATAAATATTGGTAAGGGGCTTTAAAACCTTGAGAGTGCCTCACATGGTGTCAAAGCCTTACTGCAAAGATTTCCTAGTTATGAGTCTCACGTGCTGTGCTGGGACATCTGAAACACAGGACAATCTGAGCACAGTGCAATATCCGTATGTCTTGTCCATGACACAACAAAAAGCGTGCACCTCAAGTCCTTCTTAGAGGCACACATGAAGGCAGTGTTTCAGTGGAACCTAAGGAGACTTGGAAGATGATATAAATAAGCACGTGCTTCCTGGAGGCACAAGAGAGCCAGGTGAGCTCACTAACAGCAGAGCTGAAAGCATCTAGAGCAAGAAGCATGCATGAGTGTGTATAAAGGCCCGCATGTGTGTGCGCGAGCCTGTGTATTCGTGTGTAAAAGAGAGAAAGAGAGAGAGAGAGAGAAAACAGGAGATAAAGGGAGGGGTGGAGAAGGGAAAGAGATACACGGAGACACAACAACAGATAAAGCCTGAAACTGAGAGACAGAGAGACTGAGCAAGAGAGAAATAGGTCAGGGAAAGGAGGAGGAAGGAGAGGAGGTGGCGGGGGATAAAGTAAGAAGGCATAAACATTTTTATGGCATCTTACAGTTTTCACACGATTTTCAGCAGTGGCACCACCCTGTTCCTACCTGCAGGATATTTTACCAAATGCTTCACTCCACCCAGCCCTGCTACAAAGCCCTGCTGAGTTGACACAGGAGGAATCTGAGGCCCAGGGGACAGAGTTACCTCTCTAATGGGTTCTGGCATGAGAAGAGGCTAAAGCAGGGGCCTGAGGGCTGGCCACAGGGCTGAGGACAAGCAGAGGGCACTTGGTGCCCAGGCCTCCCTCTAAGGACTGCCTGCCAGGCTCCAGGCCACCTGAACCAGGACGGGTCAGGGCACATGCAAGAAGTCAAGGGGAGTTTTTCTTTCTTGCCCTCCATCTGCATGTATTCTTATTGAAACAATAATATAGCAGTGAAGCTACCTGAATTAAAAAATCCTCCGTACTGCCATCACCTTCAATAGATAACATTTTTGCACAACTTCCTTTTACCTCTTTTCCACAGCTGGTTTTCACACAGTGGTAATCGTAGCACAGACATCCTTTTGCCCCACTGCTTTTGCCTTTATTACAGTGTGCTAAACAAAGCGACTTGTTGCCATGGTGTTTCCACAATGTTCATTTTAATAGCTACATAATATTTTATTCAAGGAACACACCATAAATTATTGAACCATTTCTCTGTTGTTTTCGCAGTGAAGTTCCTACTTTGCGATAAAATATTCATGTAAATATATATAATAATTCACTCCATTTGTACTATGCCTTTCAGTACTTGGCTCACGCATATGTCGTCTTACAGTTCGATAGAATTTGGAAGGTAAGTCCACTGTTTTTAATAGGATGCTTGTGGTTATCTTAAGACATTCCAGCAAACATTCCGAATGCTGTGATCTTCTATTTATACCCCTCTAGTCAAACACGCCAACACTGGGCTCCCTTTTATGGATTTTTGTGCACTTGGGCTCTTTCCCCCAACTCCTTCTCTGTTCCCACTCTACACTAATTTAGTCTGGGATGGGGAGGAGAGAGACAGCAGTGGTCTAACTTCATTCCCCACCCCCCTCTCCAAAAAAAAGAGGGGGTGGGGAAAGAAACTTACTGCTTGAGATTTTTTTCTAATCCAACCATTTAATGAGTTAGATTGCCAGAGTTTTCTTTCTCTCTTCCTCCCTAAGCCTTTTCTCTTCTTGCTGTAATAATTGTCCAGCTCATCCCTTCCTTTTTAAATTTAGTACTTGATTTCATCCCTCAGATAAGTATGCGCCTCAGCAATGTTCCCTTCTGTTCTCATTATTAATGGGTTTGGGGACACTTGGGAGCTTCTGGCAGAAAAGATCACAGCAGACCAGCACGGAAGGTAATTATGCAGCCAGCAATGAGGGCCTCCTTCCTTATTTTGGTCACCATTAAATAAGCATGTTGGCAGCCCACTGTTTAACCCTTTCTTTTGAAAATATACACGCATACATTAAGTGCAGTGCCCTCACCTCTAGCTTCATTTAATTTTACTGTCAATAATATTACCTTTTCAAGGCTTGGATCTAATATCTTCTTACTGGATGTTATTTATTGTATTTAGAGTATGCTTCAACTTGCTTTTTGAAAGAAATGGAAAATATGTGAATGAATTTCTACATGATTGAATATGCATAGATTTGAAAAAAAAATTACAAAAAGACATTCTCAGATGTGCCACATCCGTTCTAAAGCCGTTTGCGCAGAGGGTCATAGCAATTATTACTCATGTTACCCAGACCCTAGTCCATGGTATACTGGTTGGAAGTCCCATTTCTGATACTCACTCCCTGGAAATGGGATTCCCTAAGGGAGGATCAGCTATCCCAGTCTTTGGAATCACTACTAAAAAATCTACCTTAAATGTCAACTTCATGTTGAATACAAAGGGACTGATACTTTTTATGCCTCCTAACTAGAGGAGGGATGGCAGAATTGAGGATTTTATTTTCTCATTTAGGCAGTAGACTGGCTGGTTATTTACCAATTTTACTTCCTTTTTTTCCTGAACACACAGCAAGGAGGCATTTCCAGTGGAGCTCTGGCTGGTACTCTGTGTGCACAAATGATGCCGCCTTCATCCTAGTCCCCAGACCACTGCTGGACTACGTATCATTTCTTATGCTCTTTCTGTCTTTTCCAGCTTCATACAGATGGCTCTTGTAACTGTTTTGGAAAACATGTACTGAAGACAGCAGACCAGGTTTCAGAAAGTCCTCTCTACTAATGAGGAACATAAATTTGGAGATTTATGTGAACCAAAAAATAAATTTCTATCATGTTGCTCCATTTGTTCTCTTTCTGTTTGTTACAAGTAGTGCTACTCTAAACAGACACACACACACACACACACACACCATCATCACAATAGCTTAAATGAGTCTCTTCATGAATCCTAGATAATTTATTATCATTTTTATTCAAATTCAGGCCCATCTGTTGGTGTAAGAAGCTGCATAAATGCTTTTTAGGACCTAAAGTGCAAAATTTGAGTTACTTATTTCAGGTTCTGATACTAATTGCTCACGGTATTTTTTTTTTTTTCTTTTGAATGATTGTATAAGCACCATTATATACAGTAAAGGGAAGAGGCCTGTAGGCTTTTCAATGCTTTTCCATCTTCCCAAGGGCCCTTTAAAATGATCATTTAAAATACAAGACAATTCAATGAAATGATGTGATGCTTTCCATGAACTCAGGGAACCAATGAGAATAGAGTTTTATATGAGATTTGCAAGCAAATGAACGCTTCCCAGAGTCAGAACAACGCATTTTAATTGAATTATTGCATTGACCATGCATCCTATTTTCTTTCAGTTTTCACTATGTCTCCCTGGCAAGTTCAGCCAAAGCATTCTTCTTCTTCTTTTTTTTTTTGAGTTACAAGTCTGGCTTTTAAAAATGTGTATTTCTAGTTTGACATAGCATGACCTTTTCTTTCATTTGTCATGCATAAAAGTAGCAGTTTATTTTCTTTGGAATCACCATATAAATCCTCGTTTTTTGCCTGTGCTGGTGGTGTGCGTGCACACACATGCTCACCCGTGTATCTGTGGTGAGGAATTCTGTGAGTGTGACGCTTTCCCCATGAGTGCAGAGAGTGGCTGATGGGAGTTGATGAGGTGTGTATTTTCCTCAGGGTTGCCGACCACCAAAAGATGCTGGGAGAGGGGAGCCAGTGAATTTGTGGGTGTTGAGCTGCTGGATATTCTGGATGCAAATGTTTTAAAATTTACAGTTTAATAAAACCCAGCTGACACTGAGTCTTTTTTGTAAATCATGTTTATGAGATATGAGTCAGTGATGACATGTCCTTAAGCTATTCCAGTGAAAGGAAAGCCTCTCAGAAAAGCGACCGTTGGTTTTGTGGGAAACGTGGCCAAGCATGTTGCTCTAGGCTCCTTTCTTCATTTCAGTGAAACCAGGACATCTTCAGAGTTAGTTCCAAGGTGGATTTTTTTTTTTCCTGTTAGAAAGTGAAGTCACTGGTTTTGTTTTTCCATCACCATTCTGACCGTCTGAACTGTCAAAGCAAGGACTTGACGGTGAGCCATCATCTTGAGGATGAAGCGAGTGCTGTAGTCAGTGGGTCTTTATGTAGGTGTTTTTGTTTGTTTGTTTGTTTTTTGAAGCATTTGAAAGTCTTTCCTGAAAGTGGTTCTGCATCATATGAAAGAAGATGCCTTTGTCAAAATGTAAAGACACTTGCCTTGCACCACCATCTAATTCCTGCCATCAAAGGTGATGCCATGGTCCTTTAATGGTTTTATTGTGCTGGAAATATCTATGCAATTATGAGGAAAAGAAAATGGTAAACTATCCCCACATTCTTCAAATAAGCTGAGCATTTCACTGGAAGAAAAGTACTGTAGGCATTGCACCTTGAGGAAGAGAATACACCCTCTATACATTGAAACCCTTGTTTTTAGTTTTTACTGCTGCTAAGTCGCTTCAGTCGTTTCCGACTCTGTGAGACCCCATAGACGGCAGCCCACCAGGCTCTGCCATCCCTGGGATTCTCCAGGCAAGAACACTGGAGTGGGTTGCCATTGCCCTCTCCATTGTGTGAAAGTGAAAAGTGAAAGTGAAGTCGCTCAGTCGCGTCTGACTTGTAGCGACCCCATGGACTGCAGCCCACCAGGCTCCTCCATCCATGGAATTTTCTAGGCAAGAGTACTGGAGTGGCTTGCCATTGCCTTCTCCGTTTTAGTTTTTAAAAATCTCTTAATTTCCTTAGGAACTGGAAACAAAATTAGTTTTCTCTTTGGATCTGAAAATATAGAGTGATAAACACAACATAGGCATATGACAATCAATGATGTTCAAATAGGGTCTCTTTAAAAAAATTGACCTGTGTATTATAGGGTCAAACTTCATTCATTTGCAACTTAACTTTTGCCATGATTAACTTCCCTGGTGGCTCAGTGGCAAAGAATCCACCTGCCAGTGCAGGAAATGCAGATTCAATTCCTGATCTGGGAAGACCCCCCGGAGAAGGAAATGCCAATGCCGCCAGTGTTCTTGCCTGGGAAATCCTACGCGCAGAGGAGTTTGATGGGCTGCAGTCCATGAGGTCGCAAAAAGTCAAACACAGCTTAGTAACTGAACAACAACAACATCAAAAGATTGCATATGGCATCACACTAACAGGCTAACCAGCACTAGAACAATAGGATTCAAGGGATCAAACATATCATCAATAATCATGCCTAGAATCAAGGTTTTAAAAAGGTAGAGATACTTTCAGGAAGTAGATTGAAGCCCCTTAACCAATTAAGCTGGGTACAATTCCTGGATGGGGAAGATCCTCTGGAGAAGGGAATGGCAACCCATTCCAATATTCTTGCCTGGACAACTCCAAGGACAGTGGAGTCTGGGGAGCTACTGTCCATGGGGTTGCAAAAAAGTAGGACACAGCTGAGCAACTAACACTTTCCTCTAACCAATTAAATTGACTCATATTTTCTTTTTCACATTTGTGCAAGTGGTATAATCTTAAAAACAATGTCTCACATGTCTAAAAACTCCTTGTGATAAATATAAAATACAAATTTTCTGTGATACAAAACATTGTGCCACAGTTAAATCACCAGAAAATAACTAAATGCTTTTTCTTTTTTAGGTGTACTTAAATTTGGAACATTGGATTTTTCAAAGTACGGTAGTAAGCAAAGAAAGAACAGGGTGAGTAATCATTTAAAAAGTGTGAAAGGTGTTTTTAAACAAAGTTTACATAGTTCATACCATGCATAGGTCACAGTGATCGGATTAAAATACACAAAAGTTGTGTAAAAAACAATAGAAAGAACTTTGCATAGAAGTGAGATTGTGGATAAATAGTTTTAATAGAATGACAATAATGAGTACTTTGCAAAAGGCCCTTTTTATTGAACTATAGTTTATTTACAATTTTGTGTTAGTTTCAGGTATACAGCAAAATGATTCATATATATATGAATATATATATGCATATATAAGTGTGTATATATTTTGTAGAGGGCCTTCTAAGATGTACTAGGTGAATACAAAGTTGAGTTCAGTTCAATCACTCAGTCATGTCCAACTCTTTGCAACCCCATGGACTGCAGCACACCAGGATTCCCTGTACATTACCAACAACCTGGAGCCTGCTCAAACTCATGTCCATAGATTCAGTGATGCCATCCAACCATCTCATCCTCTGTCATCCCCTTCTCTTACTACCTTCAATCTTTCCCAGCATCAGGGTCTTTTCCAATGAGTCAGGTCTTCACATCAGGTAGCCAAAGTATTGGAGTTTCAGCTTCAGCATCAGTCCTTCCAATGAATATTCAGAACTGATTTCCTTTAGGATTGACTAGTTGGATCTCCTTGCAGCCCAAGAGGCTCTAAAGAGACTTCTTCAACACCACAGTTCAAAAGGATCAATTCTTTGGCACTCACCTTTCTTTATAGTCCAACTCTCACATCTGGACATGACTACCAGAAAAACCACAGCTTTGACTAGATGGACCTTTGTTGCCAAAGTAGTGTCTCTGCTTTTCAATATGCTGTCTAAGTTGATCATAACTTTTCTTCCAAGGAGCAAGTGTCTTAATTTCATGACTGTAGTTACCATCTGCAGTGATTTTGGAGCGCCCCAGAATAAAGTCTCACTGTTTCCATTGTTTCCCCATCTATTTGCCATGAAGTGATGGGACCGGATGCCATCATCTTATTTTTCTGAATGTTGAGCTTTAAGCCAACTTTTTCACTCTCCTCTTTCACTTTCTTCAAGAAGCTCTTTAGTTCTTCTTCACTTTCTTCCATAAGGGTGGTGTCAGCATATTGAAAAGCAGAGACATTACTTTGGCAACAAAGGTCCATCTAGTCAAAGCTGTGGTTTTTCTGGTAGTCATGTACAGATGTGAGAGTTAGACTATAAAGAAAGGTGAGTGCCAAAGAATTGATCCTTTTGAACTGTGGTGTTGAAGAAGTCTCTTTAGAGCCTCTTGAGCTGCAAGGAGATCCAACTAGTCAATCCTAAAGGAAATCAGTTCTGAATATTCATTGGAAGGACTGATGCTGAAGCTGAATCTCCAATACTTTGGGTACCTGATGTGAAGACCTGACACACTGGAAAAGACCCTGATGCTGGGAAAGATTGAAGGTAGTAGGAGGAGAAGGGGATGACAGAGGATGAGATGGTTGGATGGCATCACTGACTTGATGGACATAAGTTTGTGCAAATTCCAGGAGTTGGTAATGTACAGGGAATCCTGGTGTGCTGCAGTCCATGGGGTTGCAAAGACTTGGATATGACTGAGTGACTGAATTGAATGGAACTGTGGTCCATGTGGTCAGTTTGATTAGTTTTCTGTGATCGTGGTTTTCGTTCTGTCTGCCCTCTGAAGGATATGGATAAGAGGCTTATGGAAGCTTTCTGATGGGAGAAACTGACTGAGGGCGAAACTGGGTTTTGTTCTGATGGGTGGGGCCATGCCCAGTAAATCTGTTATCCAATTTTCTGTTGATGGGCTGGGCTGTGTTCCCTCCGTTTTTTGACCTGAGACCAAACTATAGTGGAGGTAATGAAGATAACGGTGACCTCCTTCAAAAGGTCCCATGCATGCACTGCTACATTCAGTGCCCCCAACCCTGCAGCAGGCTGCCACCGACCCACTTCTCTGCCAGAGACTCCTGGGCACCCACGGGCAAGTCTGGGTTAGTCTCTTGTGGGGTCACTGCTCCTTTCTCCTGGGTCCTGATCTGCATAAGGTTTTGTTTGTGCCCTCCAAGAGTCTGTTTCCCCAGTCCTGTGAACATTCTGTCAGCTCTATGTTGGGGTTAATGGTGACCTCCTTCAAGAGGGTTTGTGTCATACCCAGGTCTGCTGCACCCAGTGACCCTGCCCCTTCTGCAGGCCACTGCTGACCCATGCCTTCGCAGAAGACACTCAAGCACAGTTCTGGCTCAGTCTCTGGGTCCTGGTATGCACAAGGTTTGTTTGAGCCCTCTGACCATCTCTAGTCAGTTTGATTCTAAAAGCAATTTTGCCCCTCCTACCATCTTTTGGGGGCTTCTCCTTTGCCCTTGGATGTGGGTTATCTTTTTTTGGTGGGATCTAATATTCTTCAGTCGATGGTCGTTCTGTAGCAAGTTGTAGTTTTGGAGTTCTCTGACTTGATAAATGATTGTCATTTGAACTCAGTAGAGCCTGCAGGTAGAATTTTGTCAGACACAGATGGTGGAAGAGGTATGAAGGAGAAAGGATTATCTTTACTGGTGTGTTCAGTCAATGATAAATGAAGTAAAGTGGAAGTGTTAGTCTCTCAGTCATGTCTAACTCTTTGCAGTCCCATGGACTGTAGCTCACCAGGTTCCTCTGTCCATGGAAATCTCCAGGCAAGAATACTGGAGTGGGTTGCCATTCCCTTCTCTAGAGGATCTTCCTGACCCATGGAAGGAATGAGGATAAGAAGGAGTCAAGTCAGAACCTTCTCTGGGAGATCTTTGTCTGCTTTGAAATGGTTTGCAGACAGCTTTGCAACAATAGCAACAAGTGCTAATCAGTGGTGGAATCGTATCCTGTGTGACTGGAATAAACATAATTACAAGTACCATGCACACGGTACACACACAGAGGCTTATGATGGAAAAATTACTAAAATTCAGAAGAACTTATTCTATGTCTTTTAAAAGCAAAAAGTGGTGGAAAGAGAACAGAATTGTTTCTCAGCTATAGTTGAGTTCTAAGCAAGTGGCTTAATGAGTCTCTCTGAGCCTTGCAGCTTCCCTGGTGGCTCAAACTATAAAGAATCTGCCTGTAATGTGGAAGACCAAGGTTTGATCCCTGGGTGGGGAAGATCCCCTGGAGAAGGAAATGGCAAATCACTTCAGTAGTCTTGCCTGCAGAATTCCACGGAGAGAGGAGCCTGGCAGACTACAGTCCACAGTGCTGCAAGAATTGGACATGACTGAGCGACTAACACTTTCACTTTCTGAGCCTTATTTCGTTTATCACTCTGTTACGTCTGTTGTGCTATTTTTTGGAAAGGAAAGTGCCTCTAAGCAAAAGCATGGGGTTGTTCCAGGTGCCTTATGATGTGCAAGCACTCTGCTCATCACAGCCTTCCAGCAAACACCTTGAAGCTCACACATCACAGGAGAGTGGGGTCAGCCAGGGGTCAGTGAGCACTTAAGAGTTTTGGCAAAAGGAAAAGGAGGCTCCTTGGATGGATAGACCTGACTTCAGCTTGAGAAGTGTATGTTTGACCTGAGGCCAGTCACTTGCTTTCTCTGATCCTCTCAGATCTTTCATCTGCAAAAGAATGGTAATAGGATGATTATCTGGATTAAATCAATGTATGATATCTGCAACTATTAGGTCTCCAACATTAGTGTCTCTCTGGCCAGATATTCCTGCAACTGCGGGGAGGTTTCTCTGTCAGTCTCCATGATAAGCTGGGGCTCACCCTTGCCTGCAGCGCTGAGGATGTTCTGAGGTTATCTCATTCATCAGAGATAGCTGCTGGGAGCTGACCTTCATCTTTAACTGTCAGTTTCCTCTGAACAGTTATCCCTCAGAACATCACAGTTCACGTAAGCTACGGCCAAACTGGAGGGACACTGCCCACCCAGCCACATGGAGTGTGACGCTTGATTGTATCTCTCGATTCAGAAGCTGTTTGTTGGCAATTAATGAAATTTAACTGGCAGGAACATGAAGAAGAAAGGAAAAGAAACACACAGGCACACACACTGCATTCCTCTTCTAATCTGCTCCAAGGGAACATCTTCCAGAGAAGGAACTGAATGTTCTGTCTCAGCATCAGTTAAAGTCATCAGGCACTCCTGAAGGATATTCTGTTTTGATCCTTGAACACCTTCTAGTAAAAGTGACGGATTCCATTAAACCTCCAGCCAGATTTTGGTACCATGTCTTCATGCTGACTGGCTGTGGTCAGCTCAGCTCTGGTGACAAAGCCCTTCCATCATATAGGCCCCAAGAAGAAACAGCATTTCAAGCCTGTCCATTTGCATGCATCTGACTGAAGTCAGATTTAAAGTCTTATCTCTGATTTTCTTCTTTCAGGAAGCTGTCCTGGACCTCCCATTTCTCCCCAGTGATTCATTTCAGCATCCCCAGCTGATTCTGTGGATTAGTGGTTCATTCTCCTTTTGAATCGAGGCTCTTGAAGTTGAAAATTATCTGTGCCAAATGCAGATGCCTTGGACAGAGGTTTGTTTTTTGTGGATCTGGACCACTGCACGCTCTCTGGCATCTGTCAATGTGATGCCATATTTCAGTGGTTCAAACAACAACAACTAATGTTTCCATTTATTTCATTCAGCAAACTGTGATGAGAGCTTACTGGGTATGATTCTGTGCTAAGCTGTGTAGTAGGTCAGGACAACAGGGACAATGCTAACTATATATATATCCCTTACCCTAGAAGAGATGATATTTTAAGCCCTGTGACTAGTGATGGAGATCCAAGAGAGTCTCTGTCCTACCCTGAGCTTACTGCACAATGAGGACATAACGAGAGGCAACTAAATAAGCAAATGTGGTAAGTGCCACAGCAGGGGATGTGTTCTAAGACCACGTAGCAACTTGTGGATTTAATCTATAGAGTCCACGAATGAAAACTGGGAGGGTTGACATTTAAGCTGAGACTTCAAATAAGTCAGCACACCAAAGGAAGTGGTCAAACATATTTTAAGAACAGGGAACAATGTGTGAAGGACGGAAGGTAAGAGAGAGCTTGAGATGATTATGAAGCTGAGCTGGATAAGCCGGATGGTAGGGAGGGAAGAAATGATGGTAATATCTGAGGTTAAAGGACTAGCAAGGGGCCAGAGCATGAAGATCCTTACAAATGATGAAGATCCTTTGAAAGGCTTTAATCAAGACATTATCTCGTTTATGCTTTAGAAAGATTTATCTGGTTAGTATGTGGAGAATGAGTTGAAGGGAGGGCAAAGAGTGGTATGTGTATGTGGTAGCCTGGGCAAGAGAAAAAAGTGGCCAGATAGGCTGGTGCTTTCCAAGACACAAGAGAGAAGGGAGAGATAGGGAATAGTTAGGAGGCAGAGGCAATCAGATTTTGTGATTCAATATAGGTAGTGACTGAGATCCAAGTAAAATATGCAGGCATGATGTCACTGATAGATGTGAACTTGAATTAGATAGAATGGACACTAGTCTTCTGGTATCACCACTCTGGGGACAGCCTCAATCCAAGCTGTCTAGTGCAAGAATACCATGCTATCTTGGAACACATGGTTCTTTCTCCTGGTTGCATTTTCAATCCCTGGTTGGGGAACTGAGATCCCACATGCCATGTGGCACAGCCGAAAAAAAAAAAAAAAAATCTGTAAGAACAGATGACACATGAATAATTTGGACAAGCAGTTTAAACTCTCTGAATTACAATTTTCTTATGTTTAAAGTAAGACCAATAATGATATAAATGTATAAACATTGATAATTATTCTCATTAGGGTGTTAGTTGGAGTGTGTCTATATGAAAAAAATAAGATTCTCATCCGCTAGTGTTATGGCTGCCCAAAATACAAAGGTGAAAATGTGTATTTGATAAGATGTATGAAAACAGCTGATAGGAAGTGTTAATCCATTAAAGTCCAAGGCATTGGACTACTTCATGTCCAGAGATAGTCTATCCTATTCATGTTCTCTTTAATTCAAAGGTAGATCTATGCATTTCCTCTTTTATTCAGCCCTGACCTCTAGGTTCTAAGGATGTGCTGTAGACATACTTCCTCTTGGCTTTCATAATGTGTATCTAGTACATAAATCTCTCTGCATAGCATAAGGCTGACTGAAACTGGGTCCTTGAACATAGAGATCTAAGATTTCCTGACCCTTCAGTTGATAAACTATTTTAAAGTGATGAGAAAACAATCTGAGTTTTGAGAAAAATCAGATTCCCAGTGAGGAGTTTTTGTTTTGTTTTGGGGTGTTTTTTTTAGCATAAAAAATATTGTCTGTCCGCTGACTCTTTGATACCAGATCTTGTCACTGATATAAACAAAGTGACATTCACTTAAGAGTTTAGACATGTGCTATCCAATAGGGTCACCACTAGTACCCAGTTACTTAATGTAACATTAAATAAAATGAGAAATTCACTCCTTCAGTAACACTAGACCCAATGCAAGTGCTCGACAGACACGTGTGACGAACTGTTGCCTTACTGTACTGTGCCAGTGGAGGACATATTCAGGGGCTTACCGAGTTGGCTCAGTGGCAAAGCATCCGCCTACAGTGCAGGAGCTGCGGGAGACGTGAGTTCAATCCCTGTGTCAGGAAGATCCCTTGGAGGAGGGCACGAAAACCCACTCCAGTATTCTTGCCTGGGAAATTGCATGGACAGAGGAGACTGGCAGGTGGCCGTCCATAGGGTCACAAAAGAGTCGGACACAACTAAAGCGACTCGGCATGGCATGGCATAGGACAATTTCATCACAGCAGAGAGTCCTTTTTGAAAGCACAGATTTACACTAAAACATGAAGCCATAAGAAATCATGGAGAGAGTAATTTTTAAAGTAGTGACATCGTGTCTATAACATGTATTCCCCTTTTAATCCAGTTTATTTGGGCTCACTTATAAAATAATGCCACTGAAACTGGACTCTGGTCCATAACTTACCAAAATGTCTTGGGGAAATTGCCTAAACCTTTTGTAATTCTTGGATTTGATTTCTAAATAATGGAAAAGAAAATATATACTTACTCAATGCAATAGTGAAAATGAGAGTCATTTATTAAAACTGTTTCTTCACTTGACCATATATGAAAGATAACAACTGTTTTCTTTCAATTGCCCCAAACCTAAGCACATAGAAAATATTCAGTAATAAAGCACTGAATCCATAAATTCAATGAATGAATAAGTAATGCATAAGTACACAAATATAGTCATTAGGTTAATAAGAGCATATTCTGTGCCAGGTATAAAGCTTTACAGTGGAACTATAGAATAAAAATAAGAGTTTCAGCTTCAAGCAGCTTATAATATGCCTGGAAACAAACAAACAAACAAAAAACAGATAATCAAAATAGTTGAGATGAGTCATGATAGAGGTGCCAAAGTGAAGTTGCTCAGTCATGTCTGACTCTTTGCAACCCCATGGACTGTAGCCCACCAGGCTCCTCTGTCCATGGGATTCTCCAGGCAAGAGTACTGGAGTGAGTTGCCGTTTCCTTCTCTAGGGGATCTTCCAGACCCAGGGATCAAACCCAGGTCTCCAGCACTGCAGGCAGATGCTTTAACCTCTGAGCCACCAGGGCAGGTGCCAAAGGGGTATCTTACTCAGCCTTGGAAAATATGTTGGAGGGTGGACAGGGTATCACAGAGAAATGATGTTTACTTTTGATCTGAAGTATGAATAGATTTTTTGAAGTTGCAAATGTGAGGAGGGCAAGGCATAAGAGGACCAACCATCCTAGTTTGCACAAGACTGTATCAGTTTTAACACTGAAGGTGCTGCAACCCAGCGAATCCTTTAAATCCAGGCATTCGGAGCTGATTGATCAACATGAAGCATAAGCACAAAAACTACCTTTCAGATTTCCAGGTAGAGGTTAGAGAAGAAGCAAAGACAGCAAGGGAGCAGCTCCATGAACTCACGCAGGGAACAGTGGTATGTAAGATGGAGTAAGTCATCTAGCTGATGTTCCCTCTGGAAATGATGACAAAAACACAAACAAGTTCCAAAATCCCACATATTTTAGGTGTCAAAAAGCTGCAGAGAAGGTAGGAACTAAAAGTGTTAAAATTCCAGAAAACAGAGGGTCGTTTAGAAGAGAGATGATGATGACAGCTGTCCTTCCCTCGTGGCTGTGCCGGGGTGTTGCAGGCTCTGGGAGTGAGTAAGGAGCTATCCTTGGCTCTTGTGTAGGACATAAGCCTACAACTGAACTCAGACATTAGAGCTATCAGAGAAAAGCTTTCAAATATATATGATTAGTATTTAAAGAGAGTAAAAAAGGTAACAAAATAATAGAGAATTTCACCAAAAAAGGGGGGGATTTATAGTAGAGAACCAAGGGGTCATTTAGAAATGAAAACATGCAATGTTAGAACTTCAGTGGATGGGCTTGACAGCAGATTAGGCACAACAGAATATATAATTGAAGACCGGAGGGCCAGGTCAACAGAAAATACCCACCTCAAGTGGAGAGGAGAGAGAGAGAAAGCAAAATAAGTAAAAATAAAATAAAATAAGAGTGTAAGAGACAGTGGGGCATGATCAGAAACTTTCACATATGTGTAACTGAAGTCCTAGAAGCATAAATGGAAACAAGCCAGAGAAATAGTTGAAGAGGTAATGACTGGAAATTTTCCAAAACTGATGGAAGACATGAATCCAAATATTCAGGTAGCTCAATGAACCTCATGCAAGATAACTGCAAAGATAATGTACAGTCACCTAGAGTTTCATACCAATAAAAGTATCCCTCCAACACAAGGATGAAATAAACAGTTTTTCTGATACACAAAACTGGAGGAGATTTATCACCTGAAAGAAGGAAAATTGTTCTCAAGAGAAATATGAAAATGTTTGAAGGAATGATGAAGACTGTTGAGGGTGAATGTGGAGGTAGAGGAGTCAATACTGACTGTAAAAAATACAGTAGCTGGGCTGCCCTGGAATTTAAATGCAAAGGCCAAGGAGTTATTAACATACAAGGCAGGAGTAGAGAGGAAGTGAGAGAGTTGTTAAGTTTCCAGCAGTACTTTGGGAGTAGGAAAAGTCATCTTTTGCATGAGATTGCAATATGGCAAGATGCATAGAGTAATACTAGGATAGTCACTAAAAGAATATTAGAGAGTACATAATTAAGGTGACAAGATAAAGAATAAACCAATTTCTATTAGGTAGATGTGGTAAACTGTAGATTCACGAATATTTCTGCTAGAAATGAGAATGAGAATCAGGGGACTTCCCTTTTGATCCAATGGTTAAGACTTCACCTTCTGTATGCAGGAGATGTAGGTTCGATCCCTGATTAGGGAACTGAGATTCCACATGCCTTGCGGCCAAAAAACAAAACAAAAGAAAAACATAAAACAGAGGCAATACTGTAGCAAATTCAGTAAAGATTTAAAAAAGGGTTCACCTCACAAAAAAAACCTAAAAAAAATAAAAAGAAATGAGATTAGGGAAGCTGCACTCTATGAAGACAAATGAAGAAATTCACGTAGTTGTGTAAACACATTAATGGAAGCTGTAGGCGTAGAAAATCAACTGGCTCCCACTGATAGTCCATTAAGCAAAGTGTTTCTCGCTTCAGCAACCCAGGATAACCTTACAGTTCAAGTTAAAGTTGCCAATTACTCTCAAGTCAAAAGATCTTTATTTCGGCTATAATTACAGCCGAATTATTATGAACTCCTTCTTTCAGGTGATAAATCTCCTCCAGTTTTGTGTATCAGAAAAACTGTTTATTTCATCCTTGTGTTGGAGGGATACTTTTATTGGTATGAAACTCTAGGTGACTATGCATTATCTTTGCAGATCACAGCCAGAATAAAATCCATATTCCCTCAGGATAAGCTGAAAAGTGTAACAGGGAATATAGAATCTGTGAAAAATTCACAAGGTAAAAAATTAGAGATGGGAATATGGGAGAATGTTTCCAGATCTGATGACTGGTCATTCTAACTTTTTTTTTTTCTTCCCCCCTTTCCCCAAAGTCACGTTCTGAGGAATCATCGCATGACATTTCCTCTCTGGAAATTCCTCACCTGGCTCATAAATTCACTGATGACTCAGTGAGGTTGAGAACATGAAATCCTCTAAGGTTAGACTCATGGTTTCCTTTCAGGCTCATTTAGTCTTTCATTGCAAAACCAATGCATCTGCTAACCACAGGGACATGGCTGGCGCGCACTGGAGACAAAAAAGCTCAGTGTCATTGCTGCTGAGACACGGCTGGGGACCAGGAGGCACCGTTAACGTGGGAGGGTGAACGATGATGAAGCATCACTTCTGTGGCTTCTGAGGAGTGTTCCTCCTGCAAAAAGAATCGAGTCCTCCCACCAGACCATTTCTCTGTATTTACTTGGCCAGCAGTCAAGGGCAGACTTTCTTGAAATTAGTACAATGTGTACTTATCAATGATTTAAAAGGCAGCATAAGGACCCCCTATCAAAAAAAGGCACCCTCACTGCCATACCAAGTGTAGTCGCTCGGTCGTGTCTGACCCTTTGAGACCCCACGGACTGTAGGCCACCAGGCTCCTCTGTCCATGGGATTCTCCAGGCAAGAATACTGGAGTGGGTTGCCATTTCCTTCTCCAGGGCATCTTCCCGACCCAGGGATCGAACCAGGGTCTTCCGCATCACAGGCAGATGCTTTACCCTCTGAGCCACCAGGGAAGCCCAAACTAGAATGTCCCAAACCCTTTCATTTGCCATTCTAACTTAAATTGCCTGAAGGTCTTAGATTAATGTAACCTGCAAATGTATTCTTGGGTAGGGCAGTGTAAATAGGACCTCTCAAAATAAAAGCAGCCCACTGGGGAATTCAAAGTAAGGCTCCTTTGGGATTAAATTGCTCAAGTATCATATCCTCATGTCTTCCAGTCTTGCAGACTCTGATCAAGGCCCCATCTCTAGCTGCTCTCCCAGGGTCTTGGAGTAATATTCTAGTGTATGTGCTGTCTACTTATTTGCCTCCCTTAGCAGATTATGAACTCCTTGAAGGCAATGACTTTATACAAATCTCTGAATATGTGGGTTCAGGATCTGACATTACAGCAGTACTTTGACGATGGCTTAGGGAAAAAGAGAGAGAGAGAAGGGATGAGGGAGAGAAAGGAAACTTTGGATGAATCAGTACGTGCCCTTAGCTAATGTCCCAACATAGAAGTTTTCACTTATTTTTAAGTCAAGAGGAAAGCAAGAACCAATGAGTACAGTGATCAGAAAGTGAGTTTAGAAAACCAATGTTTGGATTATCACTCAGCTTCTCCTCCTCCAATGCTATAAGGCAAGAATTTGAAATTATTAATTTGCCATTCAAATTTTTGCAGTCTGAGTTCAAATTAGGAATTCAAATTCAATCCAAAATATGAATCTCCTGCCATTCCCCACCATCAACCCCCTAAAACAACACCAAAATAAAAATTCTCGTTATTTTCTGGTCCCTGTGATGGACACAACATTTTGCTTCTGCCTATGAAATATTTCCCAAATGGCATATTGGTAAAGAATCTGCCCACCAGTGCAGGAGACACAGGAGATTCAAGTTTGATTCCTGGGTTGGGAAGGTCTCCTGGAGGAGGGAATGGCAACCCACTTCAGTATGCTTGCCTGAAAAATTCCATGGACAGAGGAGCCTGGTGGGCTGCAACCTATGGGGTCACAAAGAGTTGGACATGACTGAACACATACATGCACACTCACAGTGTGTTCTCCTTGGGAATCATTCCTTATCCTTCGAATTTTACCTTAAAAAATGCTTCCAGCTTGAAAGCTTCCCCAGGCACAATTACTTTCATTCCCACTGTATTCACATTACTCTTTGTGTCCAAATTTATTACAATACTTGTCAACCTCATTTTTAATGCGTTAGCATCGAAGCTTCTTTCCTAGGCAGTGTGTAAGCTCTTATAGCACCAATCCTGTGTTTCATTTATTTCTAGATCTCCAGTGTCTAGGACGTTGGTGGCCCCTAACGCAAAGCAGGCACTTGGTAAAATGTTGACTCAAGAAATATTTAACAAAGATGATCTCAGACAGATTCCCCTCAGTACTAGAGAAATCTGACTGAAGACACTGAATAGCAAGAAAGGTGCCGGGCCCTCACTGCACTGAGATGGACCCACCACCTCTGTGGGATAGGAAGTGTCTGCAGAACTTGCAAGCCACCAAAGGTGGTAATAAGCAAGGCTCTGTGTGTGTGTGTGTGTGTGTGTGTGTGTGTGTGTGTGCTCAGTTGTGTCTGACTCCTTGCAGCCCTATGGACTGTAGCCTACTAGGCTCCTCTGTTCATGGGATTTCCCAGGTAAGCATCCTGGAGTGGGTTGCTATTTCCTCCTCTAGGGGATCTTCCCAACCCAGGGGTCGAACCCACATCTCCTGTGTCTCCTGCATTGGCAGGTGGATTCTTCACCACTGTGCCAATTAGCAAGATTAGCAGAAGGAAAAAAAAAATCATAGGAATCTGATTCATTACCTTGAAGTTGTTACTTAATGTTGCTTCAGCACTGAGTCCTGAAAAGGACTTTGTAATAGTCATTAGAATAATTGTGTTGAAATCCTAGCTCAGATCCCTACCTGATATACTGGGAAATCAAGATGACTATGACAGAAACTATCCAATGTTTATTAAAATCACCCAAAGCAATGTGTCCTTCCTCCTGAGCCCACTGTTAGGGTACCTGTCCCAATGCCCTTCCACCAGATATGACTGTAAGCCTGGGTTCTGACTGATGTACTCCTCAGCAGAAGTTTTATTTTTCGCTTTCAAGCCTGAATCACTCAAATCTTTCATGGGATCCTCCACATACTGTTTCTTCCATCATCTGCTAGACAGGGATGACTGAAGACTCCAAGGTCTAGGGGGTTACAGACCATTACAGAGGAGGAGTCAGCATCTCTGAACACATGGAGAAGAACCCACTCTTCCTTCCTACTGCCAGCCCCCATCAGAGTAGGGTAAGAATGATAAAGAGCTCACACCTCAGTAGCTTTCTGTGTTCAAGGTTCTTATAATTATTTGCCTGCCACACTGACCAATACAATGGTCCAGCTTGTCTCTTATCTGATGAATGGGATTCTAATTCCTGTACTGCCCGCTTCCCAGGGTTAATGTAGAGATTAGCATAAGGTTTTGTCAACCATAACATCCTTAACCCATTTGAGTTTACTGTTGCGTTTTCTTACTGGAACTTGGGCAAGGAAAGGAAATCATTTCAGAGGAATTGTTTCATGGTGGGAGACCACTCTGGAAAGCGTAGATCTTGTCCAGAATGAGTTGGAAGAATCTTTTATTTTAATGAACACTTGAGCTGAATAGTCTATGATGGAGTAGAGTTGTCTCTCAAATTTATTCAGTTTGGCCTTGAGGTCTGGTAAAGTTGTTCTAGAAAATGACCCTCAGTCCTCTGGGCATTTGCTACTCTATGTGTGATCCTGGGTGATGTATACTTTCTTTGTGCCTTAATGTCATTATCCATCTAATGAGGGGTTGAGCCAGAGACCTTCTGTGCCTCTTGGTCTTGCTAACCCTCCGTGGAAGTGGCTGTCTGTCTGTCGTGGACGTGTTTGAGGGCAGTGCAGTTGATTTGGAAGATGTCATGAAGGAGATTCCAACCTCAGGGAGGATTGCCTGACCTGTTGTCCTGAAAGTCTTTTTCAAGCCAAAGATTTTTGAGATGGCTTTATGACAAGGAGGATTATGAGTCAGACTCTTTTCTGGTTCTATTTCAGGAAACTCGTGGGAGGCAGTGTGCTGTTATGGAAGAGAAAAAGGGCACTGGAGTCACCCAGACCTGGGTATGAAATTTGACTCGAAAATTCACCAGCAGTGTAAGATGGAAACATTTGGCTGACTCCCTGAGCCTCAGTTCCCTTCCCTGTCAAATGGGTGCACGAGCACCCACTCCCAGGTCGTGCTGGGTGCTCACAAGGGTGGCATGAGAAAGCACTCGAATACTGTCTTGCACTAAGAGCACACAACGCATTCATTCTGGAACACACTTCTCAGGAATATGCAGCACGTTTCCTGAAACTTTCACAGATTCTGAAGGTGGGGTGAGCACCATCGTTTCTCTAACTTAGTAAATTGACCTTTGTTGGTACTTCTATAGTACATGGACATGTTTGTTTTCATGGTTTAAAGCGACCAAGTGTATTATTTAGAGAAATGTATTTCAAGTATTCCAACACAGCCTTGGCTTCCTCATGGACATTAGAAAAATAATATCCACCATCAGTGTTTTGGGAAAGTTAAATAAACCATGACATAAAATATCAAGTTCTTGTAATGTCAGTAGGATTCAAATTCATTTCTTCTTTTAGAGATCAAACAGTTATCATTCAGTTACAGTATGCCCCACTGTGTGTGCTATGGCAGGATTCAGCAGTAGACGAATCAGAGCTATGACTATAGCTAGCATTTATCAGTTATTTACTACGGACCAGGCACTGGGCTAAGTGCAACTACTTAATATAGACCAGGCACAGGACTAAGTTATATATTGTGTATATATATATATATATAGCTGTGTGTGTATATATATCACTGTATACATATATATAACTATGTACATATGTATATATATGTATATATGCTATATATGTATAACACCCACACATATATGCATTGTTATTGTGACCCCATGGACTGCAGCCCACCAGGCTCCTCTGTCCATGAGATTTTCCAGGCAAGGATACTGGAGTGGGTTGCCATTTCCTTCTCCAGGGGATCTTCCCAACCCAGGGATTGAACTCGGGTCTCCTGCACTGCAGGCAGATTCTTTACGGACTGAGCTACAAGGGAAGCTATGTATTGTGTATATGTGTACATAAAACAATGCATATATGTAAAACCGATTCACTTTGCTGTGCACTTGAAGCTAACACAACACTGTAAATCAACTATATTCCAATTTAAAACAAGAAATTTGTATTCAAAAAATCTTAACTTGTGCGGGGTCCCCTCAATATGCTCTGCTGCTGCTGCTGCTGCTGCTGCTGCTAAGTCACTTCAGTCGTGTCCGACTCTTTGCGACCCCATAGACAGCAGCCCACCAGGGTTCCCCGTCCCTGGGATTCTCCAGGCAAGAACACTGGAGTGGGTTGCCATTTCCTTCTCCAATGCATGAAAGTAAAAAGTGAAAGTGAATATGCTCTAATTTTATACATACTTTTACTAACTGAGGGCTGCGTAGATTGGATCTATAATAGACTCCACATTTTTCTTCAATCATGTTGACTACTTCTAGTCCTGAATAGAAACCATATATTTAGAATCTGCTTCAAAGAAGTAATTTCTCATTCTTTTCAAGAACTCCCTCTTACCGGTAGAATTCATAGTAGCTGTGAAAAAATATCTAAATATTGATGAAAGCCATACCTTCACCTCCATATAGACAATAGTATCAAGTGGAGGAACATACACTGGGATTGAACCCCAGGCTCTGCTTCTGCCATTCATTTGCTGTGTGGCCTCAGGAAAATCAACCCTCTGTTTCCTTGTCCCTGTTTTCCTGTTCAACTCAAAAGTGAGGAACCCGGAGGCAAGTTTATGGAGCTCTGCGTAAACAAGAAGGAGCTGGACAAATGCACAGCAGCTTTGATAACCAGAGAGGAGACATTACAGCCCCTGCAAGCGGTGCGACAGTCGTCCCTGTGCACGTGGAGAGGAGGATGTTGTATTTTTTTTTTTTTTGGTAGCAGCTTTACTAAGATATAATTCATATACCACACAATTCCTCTATTTACAGTGTATTTTTAATGACTGGATGCGCCCTTCTGCCTCATTGACCTGGTTCTAAATCTTCTCTGTGTTTACTCTGTTGACTTTTTGTACAGTTGGTGTGACCTAGGCTTAGAGAAGAAGCAGTCATGCTGGGTGACCTTGATTTGCAGAGCTCTGGGTCCCTTGGTTTTCGGTATGAGTTGTCCTGACCTCCTCTTGCTTGTTCAGCCAGTGGAGGAGCAGGAAGGGGAAGGGCGGAGGGGAGTTCCCACCCTTTCCTGCACAACAGCAGAGACCTCAAACCTGCCCCAGCCACCAGGCCTGAGAACAAAAGGGGCGAGCTTTCGTGCATCTTATGTGCCTCTACTAGATACCCAACTTGAAAACATCTTTTCTCCTTCTTAAATTGTCTTCCTCTCTAATTTTTTTCTTTTCCTTTTAAGGACTCAAAAGTACCTGATTACATGCAAGTGTCCATCAGTAATACAAAAACATCACCAGAGGGAAAAAATCACATCAGTAAATATTTGCATCCTACTCAGCTTTAGACAGGCTTTCCTGGTGGTTCAAAAGTAAAGAACCCACCTGCCAATGCAGGAGTCACAGGAGACATGGGTTCAATCCCCGTGTCGGGAAGATCCCTTGGAGGAGGGCATGGCCACCCACTCCAGTATTCTTGCCTTTAGAATCCCCATGGACAGAGGAGTTTGGTGGGCTACAGTCCATAGTGTCGCAAAGAGTCAGACATGACTGAAGCAACTGAGCGCGCACGCATGCAGCTTTAGACAATGATCATTGAAATTACCTGTTTTCACTCATTTAATGTATTATCTCTGACATGCAGTACCTGTTCTCCCTCCTGAGACAGAGATGTGCTCCAGTTAGTGTGGATAGGATAGATGTCTTTATTTGGATATGACATGATTTTTTCTTTAATAACTGTTGATCACATTTAATGTGGCTCCAGACCAAAAAATGAGAGAGCTACCCACTGATATATCAGACATTGCTGACTGGGGGGCAGCTAAGGATGCCTGGAGAGGAGGGCACAGCTCGGGCAGAGAGAAGAGGCCCTGGGTTATGAGTTGGCAGCCTAACCTTCTGGTCTTTTTCTTCCTTTCATTTTTCCAGCTCAGATTATTGAGTGCCTTCTTCGGACTTTGGTTTCATCACCTGCACATCGAAAGAGAGTCTTTCTAGTGCCCCTAGAACTATGCGGACATGCAGGTCTACAAGTCTAAGATCCAGCTTAAAACGGAAAATAAATAAATAAATAAATAAGCCCCCATTTCTACAGAAGAATTAGCTGCCCGTAGGCACAAGGTGTCAGACATATCAGAACGTCTCTCCTCCTTTCTCTTTCAGCTTGTTTTTGAAGCCCAAGGAAAATCTCCAGCTTGTCTCCCTTTAAATAAGGAAAGCGACAAAGTCTGTCCTTTGGCCTGATTGCGTCTCATTTCGGTGCCTCATGCCCCCCTCTTTCCCATCCTGACCCCCTCAGATTTTATTGACCATTCATGGAGTGACCAAATCTATATCAGAAAAAGCTACCGCAAGTCTGCTATTATACACGGATGTAAGGCTGACTCGTGCTCTCTGGCTTTGGGCTGTAAGTAAGAGAAAGAACTGTATTTTCCCTGGTGATGAAGGCATGTTTAAATCAATTATTTGGCATGCCAAGTCACTTCAGTCATGTTTGATTCTTTGGAACTCTGTGGACTCTAGCTCACCAGGCTCCTCTGTCCATGGGATCCTTTAGGCAAGAGTACTGGAGTGGGTTGCCATGGGTTCCTCCAGGGGAATCTGCCTGACCCAGGGATAGATCTTTACTGCAACATTGTGAGGTTATCTTATGGGGAGCTAATGGTTAAAAAATGGAGGTGTTTGGAGGGATGCAGGAAGCAGAGCTGGGGGAGCAGGCTCCTGGGGTCCTGAATCCAGTGTTTTTTCCAGAACACCCTTCTCCTTCCTTCAGATGCTCAGAAAGCAACGGAACTGATGGTAGATAGAAAGTAAGGGCTCTAGGGCACCGACAGGGAGGCTCAACACAGAAGTCTGCTCTCAAGGACCATGACTGTCCTTGCAATCGTATCTTTATTTACAGAGCTTGGACAAGGCCTGAAACTTGGGAGACTCACCAACGTGTTTTGGGAGGATGAGGAGCACAGGCTGGGGAGGGGAGACCTTGGGACGGAGCAGTGCTGAGCTGGGCTCTGGACGCTGGGTCCTCAGGGGCAGGGAACGGAAAGTGATTCTGTGTGGCTAGAACATTGGGATGAAGAAGGGGAAATGAGGAAGGGCTATAGATTATAATCATGGAGAAACGAGTTTAAAGGAGACATTCTAACACTGTGCTCTAAGCAATGGAGATCCTAAAACTATTGTTTCAAATGAAATAATAACACACCCACGTGAACAAATAAAGACTAATTATAATAGCCAGGCATTTAAATGGCCACAGAGCCAGAGAGCTTCCAGAAATGTGGGAGATCTTGCCCCACTGGGACTACTACTCTCTTGACAGTAAGTAAATGCACCCCCTTCCCCAATTTTTTGTGCACTGTCTCATTTTTGAGACTAGCTAGAGAAGTTCTTTCTCCTGGTATCTTTTGTGTCTCATTCTCTAGCACATTTGCTTATGAATAGGGTGAACAACTCATCTTGGTTTGCCTGAAATATTCCTGGTTTGAGCATGAAGAGTCCTGCTTCCCCGGAAACCATTCATCCCTGGATATGTTTATTATGTATATGTGGACATCTCTGGTGTTGGGTTCTGGCCCAGTCTTTTCTCCTGAAATCCATACCCATATGTCCAATCATGTTAAGGCAACTTCTTTGGGGTGACTCAGAGTTAATTAAAACCCGGTGTCTCTCCTACTGATCTCATAATTTCCTGCTGTCCAAAACAGCAACTCAGCCATCGTGCCAGCACCATCCACCCAGTTGCTCAATCTAGAAACATAGACAATCACAGGACTCCTCTCTCTGACTCATTCTAAACACTTCTCAAAGACCTCTCAGACCCACCCCTTCCCCTCTCCCCTCGTCCCACCACCACTGTCTCAGACCAAACCGTGGTCAACCCGTCCCTAAAGTTTTGTAACAGAATCTTGATTTTCCCTCTTACTCCTCTAACGAGTATTTTAAAACCATAATCAGAGTGATGACTTAAAAAAGCAAAACTGATCCTGTAACTGTGCTGTTTAGTAACTGCCAGTGATTTGCATCTAAACTCCCTGACCCAGCTCACAAGGTCTGTCGTATCTGAGGCATGATCCCACGGGCAGGGTGTCCACAGATGTTCTCCCATTGACTCGGATCGGGGAGGGAGGTCAGAATGACTTTCGATTCAGAAGTGTTAGTTGCTCAGTTGTGTCCAACTCTTGGTGACCCCCATGTACTGTAGCCCACCAGGCTTCTCTGTCTATGGATTCTCCAGGTAAGCACACTGGAGTGGGTGTCCTTCTCCAAGGAGTCTTCCTGACCCAGAGATTGAACCTGCATCTCTTGCATTGCAGGTGGATTCTTTCCCATCTGAATCACCAGGGAAGCCCTTAGATTCAGAGACAGTCTAAAATGAACCTCAAGCCTAAACCACAATTTCTAATCCAGGCTTTAGCAAGCCTGGTAAAGGAGATTAGGCTGATGACAAGTCCAGACAGTATTCTTCCCATGTATACACTTTACTTCTTAGAGAGCTTTTGTATGGGAAGGGCTGGTCCTGGAGCATAAGTTTCCTTTAAGCACCTATATGTATATATGTGGCTATTCGAAAGTATCACTCATATAACATGTCATTGTATGTGTGCTCAGTTGCTCAGTTGTGTCTAACTCTTTGTGACCCCAGGGACTGTAGCCCACCAGGCTCCTCTGTCCATTAGATTTTTACAGGCAAGAATACTAGAGTGGATTTCCATTTCCTCCTCCAGGTGGTCTTTCTGACCCAGGGATCAAACCCACGTCTCTTGCATGTCCTGCATTTTTAACCACTGAGCTACCTGGGAAGTAAACTCTCTCAAGGAGCCAATTTTGCTTTCAATGTCAGTGAGAAAAATTCCAGTGGGTCACATACATACCTACCACACTCTGCTATAATCATATCCATGCACACACACATACACACAGTAGAACGACATTATATATGAAGAAAATATTCTAAAATTATGCATATGTAGAAAAAACACAAATATTCAAAATGACACTGGGTCATTCTTTTTTGATTGGACCTTTAATTAAGCAGTTACATTGTTTTGAAGCCCGTGTGTGTAAACATTATGGGCTCAGAGGGACTCACAGCAGATGAAGGGCTCACACTGAGACCCTGGGACCTCAGACCCATGACAACATCTTAGGTGGTGTTCGTTCCCCATCTCATACTCACCCTGGGACATCTGCTGCCTGAGTGCAGCAGTGGACAAGCCTCTCTCTCTCTCTCTCTCTCTCTCTCTCTCTCTGTTTTCGGTCTCAGTTCTCCAGATAAAATGAACCAGCAAGATCTATCTCACATCATGAGAGCTAATTCCTTAGGAAGGCTGACAATCCCAAGATCTGCAGTCCACAAGCTGGAGACCAGGACAGTTGAGGGTGTGATTCAAACCAAGTCCGTGTCTGAAGGCAGGAGAAGATTTATGTCCTAGCACTAAGACAGTCAGGCAGAGACAAAATTCTTTCTGACTCTACACTTTTGTTATTCCGGCTTTCAATGGACTGGATGAGGTCCAGCCACATTGAAAGGGGCCATGGGCTTTGTTCATACACTGATTCAAATGTTCATCTCATGGAGAAACACTCTCCTAGACACATTCTGAAAAACGTTTAACCCAATATCTGGAAACCCCATGTCCCAGTCAAGTTGACGTATAAAGTTAACTCTGTCTCTGTCTATCTGTCTCTCTCTCTCATTTTTAGTTGACAGCACATAATAGAACAGTTATAGTGCAAAATGCATACAACCCATTTAGGGGGCCAAGAAGAGGAAGTCATTTATTTTGCCTCCTGTTGGAGCAGTGTCAGGGAAAACATCTCAGAGAGTTCACTTTCAAGCACCTCTTGAAGGAGGCGTTTCTAAATGGAAATTGTGGTGTAGAGGCTGCAGCATAGCCAGGGCTATGAGAGATGCCCCTTAAGTATGATTTCAATGATATGATATGACTGCCACACTGACTTTTGAGTGGTTTCTTTTTCCTATGATATTCTTTCTCTTTTTCTTATCTGTCTCAGCCTCTCTCCAGGAAAGACCAAAGTATCTAGAAATAAAAGAGTTCCCTAAAAAAAGAAAACATGTTGGCTTAGAAGTCAGAGAATCTGGTTCTAAGCGGATGCTTTAGGCAAATTACTTCCTCTGCAAGCCTCTGCAGAGGCTTATTTGTCCAAAAGGGTTAAAACTTTCTAGTGGATAGTACTGATGTCATTTAAATAAACCACACAGGAAAAAGAATACAGCTAGAGACCAACCCAAAGAGGACTTGGTAAATCTGGCTTCACGTCCCTCCCCTGTACACCTGGGGTGCTGTCCCCACAGGATGCCAGCCAAGGGCTGAGCCATCAGCCTGGGCCAGAGAGGAGGCCACCCGCTTGCACAAGAGATGAGAAAGATGTGGAATGTGTTTTCAGAAAGCCACTGCGGTATGACAGGGAATGGAGGCCAAGAGTGAGATGCAACAGCCTGTCTGCCAAACGCCTGGGAGAGGAATGTCCCACAGGCATCGGGGAGGACAGCAGAGAGACACCCTCCCAGTGACACTGGGTCACTGTGGTCTTGATGTTCATTAAGGGTCCCGAAGGAGAACCCTCTTACACTGTTGGCGGGAATGTAAATCAGTCCAGGGCTGGCTATGGAAAATGGGATGGAGGTTCCTTTAAAAAGTAAAAATAGAGCTGCCATATGATCCCGCAATCCCACTTTTGGGCATATATCTGCAGAAAACTCTAATTTGAAAACATACATGCACCCCAATATTTATAGCAGCACTACTTAAATAGCCTGGGCATGGAAGCTACATAAACGTCTACTGATGATGAATGGAAAAGAAGAGGTGGTACATGTGTATAATGAGATATTACTCAGCCATGCTACTGCTGCTGCTGCTAAGTCCCTTCAGTTGTGTCCGACTCTGTGCGACCCCATGGACTGCAGCCCACCAGGCTCCTCCATCCATGGGATTTTCCAGGCAAGAGTACTGGAGTGGGGTGACATCACCTTCTCCATACTCAGCCATAGAAGAATGAAATAATGCCATTTGCAGCAACATGGATGGATCTAGAGGTTCTACTAAGTGAATAAGCCAGATAGAGAAAGACAAATATTTTATAAAATTACTTATATTTGAAATCTAAAAAAAAATCATTCCCGCATAGCTCAGTTGGTGAACAACCTGCCTGCCATGTAGAGACCTGGGTTCGATCCCTGGGTTGGGAAAATCCCCTGGAGAAGGGAAAAGCCACCCACTCCAGTATTCTGGCCTGGAGAATTTTGTATAGCCCATGGGGTCACAAAGAGTCAGACACTACTGAGAGACTTTCAAAAAAAAAAAAAAGATACAAATGAACTTATTTACAAAGTAGAGACAGACTCACATAGGAAGGGTTATGAAAGGGAAAAGGGGGTGTCAGAGGGAAAAATTAGGAGTCTGGGATTAACAGATACTGAACACAAAATAAATGACACAAGGTCCTACAGTGTAGCATGGGGAGCTATATTCAAGATCCTGTAATAAGCCATGATGGAAAAGAATACGAAAAAGAGTCTATCTATCTATACATGTATGTATAACTGAGTTATTTTGTGCTATACCATAAACTAAAACAACATTGTAAATCGATTGCAATTAAAAAAAAAAGTTCTGAAGGGGAGAAGATTCATCTCCTGGTTAGAGCATGACTCTGGGTGAGTGAGAACACAGAGGTCTTGAAGTGCCGAGTGGGCACCCCCTGTGCTGGGGTCCTGCATGCTGCCTTGACATGCAGATGTCACAGTGCAGTGGGTGGTGGGGCTGGAAGTTCTCTACTTGTTATAGCAAAATACTCCGTGCATTGCAGGTTTCTTCTCAACCCACGAAAGGTTCATTCTTCAGGCAGCCCCATTCCTGTTAGCATCGTCCTGAGAAGCAGAACCTTCTCTTCCTTCCCCATGTTGCTGCCTGAGGTATAGTGGTACCTCCTGACTAGGACGGCAAGGGACCTGGAGCCCAAAGAAAGAAGCCCAGTGTGGCTGAGAGTGCCAATCCTTGGCGCCTGCAGGGGGGAGCTGGCCTTGTCAGCAGTGAAGTGCCCCTTCTTTTCTGGAGGAGTCCACCACCAGCAGAACCAGTGCTAACCTGTTAAGTCTATTTTAGAAACATGAAATCTTCTCTGTCATGGTCAGGCCAGCCCTGGAGCCTATCAATCAAGCCAAGCATCTTCCTCCTACACAGCTCTCCGCATCTACGTAAGGGAGTTTTCCACACTGCCTGCCCCCATAGAAGTTTCCTGAACAGCGTTATCTCTAAGCTTCTGTTCATGCTATTCCTTCTAACTGGAATGCCCTTTCTCCATCTTGGTTTATCAAAGATCTATTTTTCTTTCAATGCCAGTGTTGCCCTTTGTCTCCAGTCTTCCCTGAAACCCACCGTTGTGCTGTTAGGCCCTTTCAGATGAGCTTCAGTTATGTCTGTCTTTGTCCCATTCGTTCATTCTGCCTTGCAAAAAATTCTCAACAACTGTACCTTCCCCATCGAATTAAATGCTCCTTGAGGAAAAGGAGCTCAAAGGAGGAGGGGGACCTGGACTGACGTCTTCGAGGGTAATGGGCAGAAGTGAGATACATGGAGGCCAGGGCAACATTTAAGTGTGCACCCCCCAAAAAAAAATCAAAACTCAAAAGTCAAGATAAATATTTGAGGGCAATATTCTCATCATTTATTTCTTTGGTTATGTCTTAGTTGCAACAGGTCTTGGTCGCTTCATGGCACGTGAGATCTTAGTTCCCTATTGTTGTTGTTATTGTTGTTGCTGTGCGGTCACTCAGCCGCGTCTGATTCTTTGCAACCTCATGGACTGCAGCACCCCAGGCTTCCCTGTCCTCCACTGTCTCCTGGAGTTTGCTCAAACTCATGTCCATTGAGTCGATGATGCCATCCAACTATCTAATCCTCTGTCCCCTCCTCTTCTTGCCCTCAATCTTCACCAGGATCAGGGTCTTTTCCAGTGAGCTGACTCTTCATACACAGTGGCCAAAATATTGGAGCTCAGCTTCACCATCAGTCCTTTCAGTGAATATTCAGGGTTGATTTCCTTTAGTTCCCCAATTAAAGATCAAACCTACATCTCCTGCCTTGCAAGGAAGATTCTTAACCACCGGACCACCCGGGAAGTCGCTGAACGCAATATTTTTTAAAAATCAAAATTATTTCAAACATCCTTAATGAACAAAACAGTAGAGGGATGGTATAGGGAGGGAGGAGGGAGGAGGGTTCAGGATGGGGAACACATGTATACCTGTGGCGGATTCATTTCGATATTTGGCAAAACTAACACAATATTGTAAAGTTTAAAAATAAAATAAAATTAAAATAAAAAATAAATAAAATAAAATTTCTTTTTTCTTTTTTTTTTAAAGGCTTCCCTGGTGGCTCACATGGTAAAGAATCTGCCTGCAATGTGGAAGACTCGGGTTCCATCCCTGGTTCAGGAAAATTCCCTGGAGAAGGGAATAGTAACCCACTCCACTATTCTGGCCTGGAGAATTCCATGGACAGAGGAGTCTGGCAGGCTACAGTCCATGGGATCACAAAGAGTCGGATGTGACTGAGCAACTAACACTTGCACTTTCACTTTTTAAAAAAAAGAGAAACTGGTGTCTGTGTTCTTGTTTTACACCCCCGTGTTATTGCACCTTGCACAATGGTGGAGATGGGCATTTTCAATCAGCTGTGTAGCTCCACTGGGGAGACTTAAGAAGGTTAACCAGGAAGTGAAAACAGACTAGGCGACCCAGGGTTTTATGTGTAGTCCTATATTTGGAATAGGTAGTCAGTTTTCATTCTATTTTTCTACTTGGATCAAGATATAGTATTGTTTTGATAGGTATGTATAAAAGTGAGCATCTGTAGATTCTCCTTTGGTTTTGGGCTCCACTGCAACCTTGCCAGGCTCTGGTTCCAGGAAGAAACAGCACTGGCACCAAGATCACAGTATGGGGACAACTTAACTCAGTTGGAAAGGACCCTAAGGACACTTCCCCACCTCCTGCCCACGAGAGGGTCTCTATCCAAGAAGTCTGTCCGTACCAAGACTTGCGTAATCCTTTCTCAGATCTCAAATCCCAGTTCCCACCCTTGTTGGTTCAGAACCCCCAGGAAATACCAATTCCTCCTCTTTTTAAGTTAGAAATAAATTAGTCTTAATAATTGCTTCATAACCACCTCTTGTTATCATCTTCTGTTCGTCTCTGTTTATAAGTAAAATATGACTATTTTTTTATTCTGTCTACATTTTTCAGTTATTATATATAGAGTACTTAGTCTGAATACACACTGGGCTACATGCTGATAATTCAGAAATAGGTCATCAAAGGTCCTGCTCTCAATTCCTTGACAGTTTATTGTGACTGTCTGTGCATTACTGGGAGAAGAGCAGGGAGGAGATAAGGAGACAGAAAGTGGAAAGACAATCTTAATTGCTGTCGTAAGTATAACAACAGCGTTAAGCTCAGCAACCACTGGGACACAGAAAGTATAAGTGAAACTGTTAGTTGCTCTGTTGTGTCCAATTCTTTGTAACCCCATGGACTGTAGCCTGCCAAGATCCTCTGTCAATGGGATTTTCTAGGCAGGAATACTGGAGTGGGTTGCCATTTCCTATTCCCAAGGATCTTCCTAACCCAGGGATCAACTCTGTGTCTCTTGCATCTCCTGCATTGGCAGGCAGGTTCTTTATCATCTGAGCCACTGGACACAGAGGAAGCCAAGAATTCAGCCTTCCTAAGCAGAGGGCCAGTGTGGCCAGAATGAGGCAGGGAGTGGTCTTGTCAGGAGAACAGGTAAACAGGGAGGAGCACATAGGCTGGAGGTGGTCTTCCTGACATGCTCAAGAGGAAAGGCATTTCTGGAAAAGACAGCAGCTTGTGGATAGCTCAGAGAAGGAAGTGATCAAGGGCATTCATGGGAATAAACCAGCTCAGTGTGGCCAGCCCTTAGGATGAAAGAGTAAAGCCCTGGACCATCACAGCCCCACCAAGGACTTGTGCGGATGGCTTTCAAAGCTGTAGGGTGACATGGTGGATGTTGTGTTCCTGAGTGTGCCTGCAGGCTGCTGTGAGTGTGAGAGAGAGAGTGGGTTCAGCCTGGGGAGAGAGAAAGAGGGAAAGGCCAGTGGACCTGGCCTGCTAGAGACGCACTCCATGGTAATGAGAGGATATAGAGAATGTCATTAACGTGTCTGCCACTAGAAACGAGAGCTAAATCCATGACTCCCCTCCTCCCTTTTCTATTATGAATGATTGCATTTCAATTATGATTTGGAAAGTATTTCCTTGAGGAAATATGTCAGGGTTCCACAATGGGAAAGAAGGAAATGGGGCCATGAAAGTTTAATTTATTGCAGGGACTGCATTTTTTCAAAAAAAAAAAGAAGGAAATGAAAGAGAAGAGAGAGGCAGAAAAATGGAGAGGGGGGGGCTCCCTGGGTCGCCTGCTGTGAAAAGGAAGGGTTGGGGGGAAGCTGCCTCAGAGGGGTGTGAATGTGGATGGAGTCACTTTAAGGCTGGTGATGAAGGAAGCGGGGCAGGGAGGCACCATACTTGATGAGCAAGCTCATCATTTCATACACAGGCCTCCTATCAGTTAGTTCTGCTGTTCCCTGAGGATGCCTGAAGGCAGGAAACAGCCTTTTTAGAGGGAAAGAAGGATAACCTGGCTCCAGTCCCTCCCTGGAAAAAGGGGAGGTCGGGGGTGCAGGAAAGAATAAGATCGAGCCCCATTCTCGCAAGGCTTACAGTCTAGTGGTGAAGGGGTGGAAGGAAAGGAAATGTGAACAAAAGAGCTTCTCCCAAGTTGAAAGAGCAAGACAACATGAATCAGAAGGTGGGGAGCCAAGGCCGTGAAATAAACGAGTTACCAGGCCTTTATTCACACATCAGCTGATGATCCTCTCAGGAGAACACACCCCTCAGAGTCTTGGGAAAGGACAAATGCCTTCAAAGTGCATTCATGTATTCATTCACTCATGTAGCATGTAACTAGGAATTCAACCAAGACTAAGTCCCAGACCTTTTCCTGGCAGAGGCTACTGGGAGAGTCAGAGGCATCAGGAAATAATTAGGAATCAAGGTGGTCTGAGCTCAGATGGTGATGGGGTTACAGGGTCTCAGATGCAGAGCCGTGAATTCCATCTAAGAAGAAAGCAGAGGAGAGCTCTGAAGTGAGTCTCAAAGGAGAAAGGGAGCCTGCTGGTGGATGCGTGGGAACATGGGGAAAAGGGGGCAGAGAAGGTGTCCTAGTGAAAGGCACAGCCCAGCCCAGGGAGAACAAGGTAGTGAGGGAGGAAGGAGCATGGTGATTTTAGGAAGCTCAGGAAGGGTGTGGGAGGGACAGGACCCCCATCACACAGAGACCGGAGATGACCTTGCAGGATCCCTGAGTGGATTTGGGTTCTCAGAAGACCACTCGGCATGCCTGGTGGAGGATGCCCAGGACAGAAGGGACTGGAGTTCTAGCACTCTGGGGGAGCCCCTAGCAGTCATAGGAGAGAGATGGCAGGGTCTGAGCAAGGGTGATGACCATAGTCTGATGAGAGGACATTCTGGAGGCCGTAACAAAAGCACTGGGAAGATAAGTCCGCAGATGCTGAACACACGTGGGCAGACACTTAAGTCTAGAGATGTTCTGTCTCAACCAAAGGCTATTGAACAATAGAATTCTGGAGGGTAGAACACATTATTTCTTCAGTGGGAGCTGCATCCTAACTACCTCAATCCCATCTCCTTTCATTTTGACAGATAGATCTTATTTGATCAAGAATCCTGCAAGACAAGGAGCATGCCCCCAGCCCCAACTCCTCTCTCTCAACCTTCCCCAGTTAGGAAAGCTGAATCCTTGAGAAGGTCAACGATTTTGCTTCCGGTTTTACCTGAAGCGCGTAGTGGAGATGGAAGAGACTACACGTCTTTCTTCAGAACCAGGACAGGTTTCCTCCCCACTTCCCTGCCCCCCAGCCCTCCCTCCTTCTCTGCCTGGTCTCTCTCATCACCGTCCAATGGATTCCCGGCTTTGAAGATGAGGAATCCGAGGGGCACAGGGTCTGCGTCTAAAAGAGGAGAAGCATGGAATCAGCTGCTATGAGAGGTGGTGGGGATGGGAGTTTATTTTCACGTCAATCTACAGAGGAAGAAACATCTCCCTTTATCTGAGGAGTCAGGTAAGGCCTCTGGAAGGAGAGGACATCAGCTCTGGGGGCGAGTGGGAATCTCTAGGGGCAAAGGACTGGCCTAAGCTCTGAGCTTGGCCGCAGAATTTCCAAGCAGAAGAATCCACCTTGACCTGTGATGAGTCAGACGGAAATTCCCTTCTATGTGTGGCTAGTCCCTCGGTTTGCTTGCTAACACTCTTCCTGTGGACCCCTTGGCTTCTTTCTCTAACATACTTCCCTCAGACTGCTCAGCCTTGCCCAAAAGCCTGCGTGGAGCCCACTCAGGTCCCTGCACGAGGCCCCTGGGAGTAGGCAGGTGTGCTGAGTGGGGTGACCTGGAACCCGTGGGCCCTTCTACCCTCCTCCACAGGGTGCTAGAGGTAGTGCCCTTTAAGAGAGCGATCACACGCATTCACTCCAGTCCCCAGAGAAGCAGCGGCAGGAGGCGTAAGGCCCTGTTCCTGAAGCAGCCCAGCATTGTAAAAGGATGTAGATGAATAACTAAGTCACTATTTACAAGAAATTCTAATCTTGGGGCAGTTCAAGGTAAAGACAGACACCAGCCAGGAACAGCCAAAAACAACACTCCCAGAACACACGGAGACAGAGGCCTCCAGCCAGACAGTGTTTTCTCTCTAAATATTGTCGCCAAAAAAAAACTCAGTCAGAAAATTTCTCTCTGTTCCCCGGGTACCCTCAGCGTATCAGTAATAAGAATAGTAAAAATAGTTCACCGTGATATGAGACTGCCTACTATGTGCTAGACATTTGTTTAGATTATTTTACTTCAAATTTCACTCTCCTCCCTCCCCCTCAAAAAATCTAAGTAGGTGTGATTACAAGACAGGAAACAGAGAGGTTGAGTAACTGGCTGAAGTCACACAGTTAATAAGTAACTGAGCTAGCTTCAGTCTAGGATGTGAAATTAAGAAATTGCTTTTCAGATTTACACGTGGTTTTGCCAAGTTGGGAAAATGGTTCTACAGACTAAGATTTTATTTATTTCTGAGTCTCCTACATCTCTTCCTATGCATCTCAAGTACTTGAGGCTATGGCGATCTTTTTAAAACGTGGAAAACAAATCCCCTCTTCCCCCTAAAATGGCACAAGGAAAGTTTTGCATAAAATTTAGGAGTATTCATAGATGTCTTTTGAGAACCATCTGGGAATCGCAGGCTAAGAAACTTTGAGGACACTCTTTTGTGAGAGTTGATTCAGGATTACACCTTCAAGCCTTAGTCATTCACAGCAGGGCTCCCTCACCATCCGCCCACTCACCTCCCCCTCCCCCTCCACCGCCCCCACTGAACAGGAACCCCTGCTCTGCACAGGGCAGGGGAGATTCTGAGAAGGGACAACTGTCCTGGTAGTTCTCAGTGAGGTTGATGGAAGTTAACATCTCATTGTATTTGAGACATCTTAGCTCTGACAGCACCCATGTCTAGTTCAATTGTCTAGGGGTCAGGGGGAACCCTGTAAGGTACAAACCTCCATCAACCTCACTGATGGCAGAGATGAAATGACAATGACCTTGTTCCTTCTCACTCTTTCCCAAACACAACTTTGATACCACACTAAAACTTGACACTTGATAGTTTCTTAAGTTACTGTTGCAGTGTAGAATCTGAAACCACATGAACGCAAAGTGATCTCTCATTCTGCTACCTTACCTCAGGTAGTGCAGTCAAAACAATTCATCACATCCACTGAAGGCAAAAGCAGGTAACAGAATCCAGCCAGTATTAAAGCAGACATTAAGACATTTACCAAAATGTAAAAGAGTGTCTTTCTACTCACTATTTTTATTTTAAAAAAGTTATTTTATCAAATACGTCAATATGCAGTTGACTTATTATAGTTATATTTGCATGAATGAATATATATTTTTACTTAGTTTTCATTTCTAAAATGATAAATATCAATAGATATAACTCATACAAACAGAAAGTCTTTGAGATTCAATTTAATGAATTTAAAGAGGGCAAAAGCATTCTGACATCAAAAAATCTGAAATCCACTGCACTCCAGCAATCTGTGAGCTTGCAAATATCTCTCCAAAAGCCACTATTATTATGGAATGAAGGGGTGAGAGGGCCCTGTTTCTATTACCTAACATTTTTCAGCCCCCTCGGTGCTAACTGAGAGATATAAGCCTGGTAGGCAGAGGGCTGACGTCCTCTAGGGAGCCAATGGTCTTATGTCGAAGGCTGATAAATGCACACTTGTCCTCTATGCCCAGGGCCCCATTATTAGAGAATTGACACATCTCTTTTCACAGCATCAACCCAAACTCTCAGTGCAGTAGCATGACATCTTCTAGAAAGGCATTTGGAGCCCTGGGCTTGGAGATGAGAACATTGACCAGATGTGTGACCAGGGCAGTCCCTCCTCCTCTCTGGGCCTCTGTTTCCTTATCCATAACATGTTTGATAAGTGGACCAGACTCTCTCAAAGGTATTTTCCTACTTTGACATTCTACAAATCTATTTGGAGGAATGGACAATGAAAATAACAATTGGCTTCTGTATGGTACTTTTTATAGTTGACGATCTACTTCCCCATCCAAACGTTTGCTTGGTGCTATTTTCATTATACATGCAGTATGGCAATTGTGGTCGAAACCTTCCAGAGGAAGGTTTCTGGTATTGAGTCTTGTGTCGTTAACTAGCTGTGTCGGCCCTGGGTCAATTATGCCTCATATTAATAGAACTATTGAGTAGATTAAATAAATGAAGGCAGGCCATTTAGAATTAATTCTAGTTATGCTACATGATCAGTAAACTATTATTAGCGCTGAGTTCATCGTATTGCAGTTGTATGTTCACGTGACTGACTCCTTTTCTAGGCTGAACTCCTTGCAGACCAGGACTACATCTGGTTCATCATCGTGTGCTCAGCCTCTAAAAATTTGTCCTAGTGCCTAGGACAAAATCAGAATTCAGCAAATGTTTTTTCAGTGGATGAGTGACTGACTGATGTGATTAGTCTAGATCATTATTCAGCAGATTACCAGCCTCAGATATCTCCTACTTCAGGCAGAGTATAGTTTTCCATGTGATTTGGGTTGACCTACTGGATTTCAGAGATCATAGATGTGCTTATATGATTTGGCTTGTGTGGTGTGCTCTGATGATGTTGACAATGGTACAGTAACCCATGAGAGGAACAGATGCCTCCAGGTGGCCACTGCTTCTTTAGTCTGGGACCAAAATAAACCAACCTTAGCAGACCTCGATCCTACAGCCTGAGACAAACCCAGCACCCCTGTGCTGAAGCAGAGCTGTCCACAGGTTCTGCCCTTAAGCACAGGCAAGCTCTCAGAGAGTTGCCATTATTTTGTTTTGTGGGGTGTGTGACTGGGTTGCCAGAAAAGTGCTGATGCGCTGACTTTGAATGACTCAAATTGGTTATCTAGTCAGGGCTCTGCACAAGACATTTGTCTGTTGTCCATACACCTCAGGGCAGCCTTACACCATAAGAAGCCCATCCTATATCATCTCAGCTGATGATGACCTAAAGATGTAAGAACACCAGAACAGACTTTTACTGATAAATGACTGTGAGTTAAGGGTGGTTTTTAAAACAACATTAATGGGGCAAAGCAGACTGAGACCAATGAATATATAATCTACAATGTAATAATTATCATTCTTACCATTTTAAAAGGTGAGAAAATTCCAGGTTCACAGGGATATCATCTAGAGTGTATCTTAGTTGGACATGACAGAAAACCCAACTCTAGCTGTTATAAAGAGTGTGCATGTGTGTTTAGTCACTCAGTCATGTCTTGAGACCCCACAAGCTGTAACCTGTCAGGTTCCTCTGTCCAGGAAACTCTCCAGGCAAGAATACTGGAGTGGGTTGCCATTTCCTTCTCCAGGGGATCTTCCCAACTCAGGGACCTAACCAAGGTCTTCTGCATTGCAGGCAGATTCTTCACCCACTGAGCCACCAGGGAAGCCTGTTATAAAGGACAGGACAGGGACCTAAAAAAGACAGACACAGGTAGGGCTTCTAGAGAAGGCTGACCCAGCAGCTCCAGGGGTTCTCCAAGCACCTCATTATTTCTGTCTATTCATATTGCTTTTTTATCATGTCAGCTTCATGACACGTGACTCCCTTCATGCTTTGGAAGGCAGGTGGCTGCAACAAAGCCGTGGGCTACCTGCGCCTTCTTCTCCAAGGTCCCCACTGGGTCTGTGCGAATCTCTGTGTAAATCTCCACGGGTGGACATCTCGCCCTGGACTAGTCAGTACTCCAATTTTCCATTCTTCCCTGTGTGCTTTATTATCATCATTCATAGTCACAGAGGGGCTCCTCTGTCAGATGCTGTACAATGGGAATACAGTGTTGAATGAAGCCAATACAATTGCTGCCCACACCGAATTTATACACTCTGTATTGTGTGTGAAAATAATACTAATAGACTAGGTAGCTTGGCAGACAGATAACCATTTACACAGAAACACAACCATGGCTATTACCTACAGAGACCAGCACCAGGCACTACACAAGATGCTTTTAACTTGCACTTTAGTTCAATCCTCAAAATATTCTTATAAGTATGACTGTTCAAATTTTATTGCTTAGGGAAAAGGGACAGCAAAGGCAAATGATTTACCAAGTTCACATAGCAAGTCAGTGTGCAAGGATAAATTTGCAATCTTTTCATTTCTATTATTTCCTTTTCGCTCTGTGTCCTGCCTCCCATACATGGAGTTACAGTTGGTCCTCCATATTTGCCAGTTGCCCATCCGTGGATTCAATCAACATAGATGGAAACTTTTTTTTTAATTCCAGAAAATTCTCAAAAACCAAGCTTCAATATTCCATGTGCTGGTAACTATTTACATAGCATTTATATTGTATTTATAATGATTTGCGGAGCATTGACATTGTATTATGTATTGTTAAGTAATCCAGAGATGACTGAAAGTATACTGTAGGTTATATGCAAATACTATGCAATTGTATACTAAAAGAAACTTGAGCATCCATGAATTTTGGTATCAGTGAGGGTCTTGGAGCCAATCCCACTCAAATACCAAGGGAGGACTATAGTCTGCTCTTCTTCAGAGGAACTGTGGTTCACGAACCAAATGTGTGCCAAAATAGAATAAACTCACCTGTTCTATTAATTTCATTGTGAGGATTTAGTTAAACCCTTTAATATACTTTGATTAATTACAAAATGCTTACACTCCCACATACTAATCAATTTTCCAAAAGTAAGCAGCTGTCTGTGTCCAGGGATACCACCCAGGTACTCTTGTTGATGCTGTTGTCTGGCTGATTTTAAACTCTTCCCATTAAATGTTATAGTCATCCTTACCCCTTTTGACTTATTAGAAAATTAGTAATTTTTTATTATAGAATATGAGAAACACCATTATAAATGTTTAGGAAAAACAGTCATCCAAAGTCCAACAATCCATAAGCAACAGCTATGGGCTTAGTTTTTCCTAGTTTTTTTTTGTCCTCACTATATTGTATTTTCACAAAAATAAAATTATGTTCTCTCTATATATCATCTTGTACTATACATGTTCGACTTGTTATGCTTCATGTTTCATATGTTATCACACCAATTTTGTTTACCTTATATGTCATAATTTTAGCATGCAAAATATGCCATCATTTTATTAGTCAATTTTTAACTGTTGGAACTTTAGATGGGACAATTAATTAATGTATTTTAGCTTCTTCTTATGAAGACATGACATACTTGTATTTATTTCTTCACTTACAATTTAGTTTTGCAATGACAAATTATGTTGAGACATGCCTAAATTTTTCAGTCTACAGGTCTAAATCTGAACTCATTAGCTTCTTCTGGAGGTGGGAGTGGGGGGTGGGATATCAGTTTCTCCTACAACTCCTCATTTGCAAGGTTAAGGTCTTTTTATTTTCCAGATTGGCCTAACTCAGAAATGCCCAGTCAGCCTGACTCCCTGCTCCTTGAGAATTCATATCTAATCAGCATACAAGGCTTCTCAGCCCTTCTCTCAGAATAGAGTGACATGGCATTCAAATCTTTACCCCCATTTTCAGAGTAAATATCCAAAGCTAAGCATCTTTATCTCATGTTTTCTTTGCTTAAAAGCCAAGGTTATAACTCAGTTCTATACTTGTATGTAGTTAGTTCTTGATGAAAATTGGATAATAATGAATAATCACTTTCACCTTTTTAAAATTGATTTTAAACATGAATACTATCCCATTCCTCCACTAAAGTTTGAGAAATACAAAAATCACAAATTAATAGTAAAAAAGCAATCAATTAAGAAGACCTCCTATGTGCCAGCCACTTTCCTAAGTATTGCACTGTTTTCCTTTATTGCCTTAACTGCCCATCCACAAAAATCAGCCTTTTACTTCATCGATGTAAATAGAGAAAAACAGTAGGATTTTCTTGGATCCCACAGACCATGGTGGAGGCTGGATTTTTAACCCAGGTTGAATGCCTAGGAATGGCTTCTGTCACAGAGTCTAGACTGGCCCATGCTTGTTAAATTAAGTCACAAAGGAGGAAGCCTACAAGATGAGCTCCATTTATATCATGATCACAGCTGCTGTTCCCATTTGGGACCCAAGAAATGTTTATTGACAGAAAAGTTTGGGAAGCTAAGAGGTACAAGAAAAGAAAAATATATTTTCTAATGATCTATAAAATATTTCCCAATAGTATGCCATCATTGTTTTATCCCCTGGCATTGTCCTGAAAGCCTCAGCTCCTGAGATCAGGTTTGCTTGGGTCATAGTAGAGTGATGCTCACCAGTCTCTGGAATGGGGCTGAGAAGGGCAGCCTCATAGCTGAGAGGTATAGGCATTGGTTTCAAGACAGGCAACCTCAGTTCTCATCACTGATACTCTGTAGCACTGGGTAAGTTGTTGAGCATCTTGAACATTTCATTTCCTTGTGGTTAAAACAATGGTAGATGTGTCTACCTAGTGGATTTTATTTTAAGAAGAATTAAAGAAAAAAACTGAAATCACAACTTCCATGTCTGGCACAGGTCGCACACTATTATTTGGATACTGATGACCCCAGTGATTTCTTGCTTATTCAGCAGTTATTCCTGGTGGTACAAGCTTTCAGTTGCTGAGTGGTACACACTAGATAGCCATTGCTTAATTAGATAGGTTATAGCAAAGGAAGGCAATGGCACCCCACTCCAGTACTTTTGCCTGGAAAGTCCCATGGACGGAGGAGCCTGGTAGGCTGCAGCAACCGTGGGGTTGCTAAGAGTCAGGCACGACTGAGCGACTTCACTTTCACTTTCCACTTTCATGCATTGGAGAAGGAAATGGCAACCCACTCCAGTGTTCTTGCCTGGAGAATCCCAGGGACGGGGGAGCCTGTTGGGAGGCCGTCTGTGGGGTCGCACAGAGTCGGACACGACTGAAGTGACTTAGCAGCAGCAGCAGCAGCAGAGGAAGAGATTATAAACAAAGGAAAAGATGTACAGGAACACGAGGCTATAAAGCAGTGATGAATTGCAAGTAATGTGTTATCTTTCAACCCAATATCATGAGCATAAAGCAAGTACATTAAGTGGTTTTTGGATCAAGAGTTAATTTTTTATTCATATACCTTGAAATATATTGCAAGCATAGGTGTTTACACACCCAACACCATAAACGTCACCACTTCTCCCCCAATAAATGACTATTCATGGTACTTCTTTTGCTGTTAAAAATGCGTTTCGAAAGTGAAAATGAAGTCACTCAGTCGTGTCCGACTCTTTGCGACCCCATGGACTGTAGCCTACCAGCCTCCTCCATCCATGGGATTTTCCAGGCAAGAATACTGAAGTGGGGTGCCACTTCCTTCTCAAGGAGATCTTCCCAACCCAGAGATTGAACCCGGGTCTCCCACATTGTAGGCGGATGCTTTACCACCTGAGCCACCAGGGAAAAATGTGTTTTAGAAGACATTAATTACCTTCTGTAGTTTGTAAATAGGCAAAAAAGAATAGAGATTTTTGATGTCTGCTTCATACTGAGCAATAGAGTAGTTGATATCTATTGTTATTTGTTGTTTAGTCATGTCCAACCCCATGTACTGTATGTAGCCCGCCAGGCTCCTCTGTCCATGGGATTTTCCAGGTAAGAATACTGGAGTAGGTTCCCATTTCCTTTCCAGGGGATCTTCCCAACACAGGGATCAAACCTAAGTCTCCTACATTGGTAGGCAGATTCTTTACCACTGAGCCCCCTGGAAAGCCAAGCTGATATCCTGAGAAGACTCCATTTTGTATAATATAAACTCCTAGAACTATTAAGTTGGTTAGATAAGCTCATAGAGTGTATGATCATCACATTGGAAGAGTATTTCTCCACCCTAACAGTAAACTTTGGGGAATCAAAATTAAAATATTAACACTATTCACCATAGCATTAACAAAATACTTACATATAAATTTAGAGAAACTTATAAAGGTCTGTATTCTTCTATATACTAAAAAATGCTGATTATAAATCAAAGAAAAGGCAAACAATTGGAGAGACATACAAAGCTCATGGATAGCAATTCTCAACATAGGAAAAATGCCAGTTTTCCTTAAACTGATAATGCAGACTGAATGCAATACCAATCATTATAAGAATCCCAACAAATTTCTAAATGCATATGGAAATGCAAATAAACTAACCAAAACCATTCTGAAAAAGAGTGAAATTAAAGAATACATTAGCTTGCTCCAGCTACCATAATGAAATAGCACAAATGAGATGACAGAAGAAAAATGTATTTCTCACAGTTCAAGATGCTAGGAAGTTCAAGACCAAGGTACTGACCAACATACTTCTGGGTGAGAGCTCCATTCCTCACTTGCAGATGGTTGCCTTCTGGACGTGTCTTCACAAAGACTTTACTTGGAGCATGGGCACTCACTCCATATGTCTCTGTCTAATCTTACAAGCTCACCGACCCCGAAGACCCCATCCTGATAACCTCATTTAACTTTTATTGCCTCCTTACTGGCTCTATCTCCAAGTAGAGTCACGTTGAGGGTTGGGGCTTCTATACCTGATTTTGGGGAGGGACATACATATTCGATCCATAACAGGGGGATTATAGCAATTAAGAAGGAGCACATTATTGATACAGACAACTTGGATGAATCTCTTGGATGAACAATGAATTTCATTATATTAAATGAAAGAAGCTAATCTCCAAAGGTCATGTATTGTATGATTCCAGTTATATGACTTTCTCAAAAAGACAGGTCTGAAATGACAGAGAGATTAGTGGTCACCAAGGTTTAAGGGTAGGGGAAGGAGTAACCTCAAAGAACAGCAATGAAGGAACTGCTTGAAGTGATAGAAATGTTCCATATTCTGATTGTGGTGGTGATTACATGAGTCATAGAAGCATCTCATAGAATACTAAACCAAATTTTTAAAATTAATTTTACTCTAAGTTAAAAAAAAATTAAAGAAGCGTACAGCTGTAAGAGATGAATCTCCACCTCCCTCTGAGTCTCAAACTGTGCATTTTTAATGTATCTCTACGAAGCAGTACAGGAGTCTATAGTCACCCCACATTTACCTGCTAAAACATTTTGAGAGCAGTCACTTGGTTTTCCCACTTTTTACACTCCCCTACCCACATGTCTCTGGGGTCGAACAGATTCGGACACAACTGAAGCGACTTAGCAGCAGCAGCAAAAGCACCCACATGTCAGTACAAAAACATTCTAGATACCCGGAGCTCTCAGAAACCTGGAGGGAGAAGATTCAGGGCACTAAAGCTGGCCTTCAGCTTGGCACCAATGACTGAGAAATCCCCCTGCCTCAATGCTTTCAAACATTTTTATTTAGTGATTTTTAAACATATTTATATCTTTGGCCTTGTTTAACATTTTTCACTGAGTTCCCCTTTCCTTTCAAGAAGCAGAAGCCAAAGAAAACAAAGAATGAGTTACGGGAGCCTTAGCAAGAAGTCTCCTGAGACACCACCGTCTGCTGGAAAACTCTCCTCAAGAGTTTACGAGACAAATATAAATATATACTGGATGAAGTTTTCAGTGACCTTTAAACTGTTTGCATTTCAGGAAGATTCCAAAAAGAGTTTCTGTCCTTGGCAGGTTCTTGTGTTTCTGGGCTTAAATTAAAAAAATCTAAACCAGATCACACTTGAAGGGAAACGTCCCAGAAAGAACATCACTGAGGGATCTGGGCAGCAAAGAACCTACTGAGTTTTAAGAAATGTGTTCAATATTTTTTTTTAAATGTACTGCATGCTAAGTTGCTTCATTCATGTCTGACTCTTTACAACCCCATGGACTGTAGCCCTCCAGGCTCCTCTGTCCATGGGATTCTCCAGGCATGAATATTGGAATGGATTGTCATGCTCTTTTCCAAGAATCTTCCCAACACAAGGATTGAATCCACGTCTCTTAAGCCTCCTTCATTGGCAGGCAAGTTCTTTACCACTAACACCACCTGGGAAGCTATTTTTTTTCTATGTGGTTCATTTAATCCCAACAGCTTTGGGGGCACGGGGATTTTTATTCTCATCATAAGGAGGAGGAAATGGGATCTCAGATGACATAATTCAAGATCACATGCCCTGTAAGAGTCTCATATTCCTTGCGGATAAAACGGATTTGTGTTACCTATTGCACAACATAATCACAGATTTGACATTGAAGTCAAGAACATAGTAGGTGCTCAATGAATGACAAACATTGTTATATGTGGGTAAAAAAGATCCAAGTCCCTCAAAAGAGCAGGTGCTTCCTGTTCACCCCTCAGTCTCCTCTGGGGTCCAGCCAAGCAAACCTCGCTCACTGTCCTTTTTTTCCATGACTACAAGCACAGAGACTGCTCTTCTAGCCTCTTTACACCGAAGATCCTCTCTCCCAAGCAGTGGATGGAGTGGGCCCCTGCCACCGGAGCTCTTCTTCCTTCCTGCCTGCAAAGACAAGGCCCTCTTTTTTTTAGGACTTCACTGTCATTCACTTTGGTGACAAGCTAGTGGTGACAAAGATAGCTGAGAAGAGTCAGCCAAGAGTACATTTCCTATAAAGCACTTGATCAGGGACATCTGTCTTCTGTCTCTAGAACCTTCGGAACAGAAGATGACAGCAGTAAATATGCTTCTCAGTCTTTATCCTGCCAGGTCAATGTTGTGTCCCCCTCAAAATTTCCCAGGGGGGCTTGATATGCAGAAGGGGATGTCCATTCCTCCACAACAGCTCTTCCTTCCAGAAGATCAGTTCAGGTGGATTCCCTCTGTATTCATCTCACCTGGGGAGCTTTTATATTTTTGACACTCCAGATGATGAGATTCACTACATTGTACTTCTGAACCACTCATATTTGGGTACTTTTGTTCGTACCTGCAAACGTGATGAAGGATAGTTCAGTCAGATTAAATGGGAGAACAAACCCTTTGAGATGGTAAAATTCTTCCCCTTAGGGTTTTTGTTTTATGTTCTGTGAGTTGTTGTTGTTGTTTTTTTTTTCTCCCTTTCTGGTTTTAAATATTGGGTGATCATGTTTGAAACTATATTTTACAAAATGCTGCTGCTGCTGCTAAGTCGCTTCAGTCGTGTCCGACTCTGTGCGACCCCCATAGACGACAGCCCACCAGGCTCCACTGTCCCTGGGATTCTCCAGGCAAGAACACTGGAGTGGGTTGCCATTTCCTTCTCCAATGCATGAAAGTGGAAAGTGAAAGTGAAGTCGCTCAGTCGTGTCTGACTCTTCACGACCCCACGGACTGTAGCCTATCAGACTCCTCTGTCCATGGGATTTTCCAGGCAAGAGTACTGGAGTGGGTTGCCATTGCCTTCTCCGATTTTACAAAATAGAGGAAGCCAAAGTAGAGGGTAATAAGGGCCTATAAGCCCTCACTCAGAGTTAAGCTAAGAACTGTTAATGTTTTTAGTATTTCTTCCTAACATGTTTCCAGTCTTATCTCTCTTTGTGTGGGTGGGATCTCATTGTGTGTGTGTATGTGTGTGTGTACCCTTCAGCGTCCTTCTTTCCTCAGCCAACCTAAGCCATGAATATTTTCCCTTATCATGAAAGACAGGGAAAGACTGAGAAACTTCTACTTGGAAGAGATTAAGGAAAAATAACAGCTTTATGCAAAATGGGATTCTGGATGGAGTCCTGGAACAGAATAGGCTCATTCATGGAAAAACAAGCAGAATTCAATCAAACGCCAGTTTGGAAACACTAACTTCCTGGATTTGATCGTTGTTAATTGTACCATCATTACGTAAGATGTGAGTATCAGGGACACTGGTTGACAGGTATGTAAAAACTCTCTGTACTTTGTTTGAAACATTTCTGTAAGACTAAAGTTAGTTCAAAATAGAAAGTTTAATGTGTTTTTTTTTTCCTCATTGTATAAGAACATATATCTCATAGATAGAATTTGTATCTATTTTTTCAAGTGCCGCATGGCAATATGCTGCACCATTCATGTAATGAGGACAAGTATTCCTATAACTCACAATTTTGAGAATATTCTCAAAATAAAGCCCCAGAGGGATTTTACCAAGTCAAAGGAATAAATGAAAAAGTACCCAACACCAAATAATTATGTTACCATGATCAGAATTATCCTTTCTATAACAACTGCTCCTGAAATTCTCAGGTTCAGTTTTCAAAATCCAATAGCAGCCTTCTTGTACTGGTTCTGGAAATCCAGTTACTAAACTAATGTTAGGTTTAAAGTCCCACTGAGTCCTCAGAATGCCACCCTTGCTGGAACGGCACCAAAGATTCTCAGTTTCTAGGTGGTGTCAGGTTTACTTTAAGCTTCCTCTCGGTTTTATTTGTTCTACAACAATTTTTTTTTGAAGTGTTCCTGTCCTTTTTTTTTTTTTTGAGTTCCTGTCTCCGAACTCACTTCAGGAATGAAAGACTCCACTCGGCTGAAATGTTCCAGTTTGGGTATAGCCCGAGCCCTCAGGCTTATCCTGGCCACAGTAGATCCCACGTCTTGTGGGAAATGTGTCATTTGCATGGCATTTGCCCTTTGAGGGTACGTGTGTGTGTTTCTTATGCCAAAGACATTTGAGAGTGTAATAGAGGGTGTTTTGTGTGAGGAAACTAAATGGTGGCTGAGTGACATGTTCCTGTTGCTTGTGGAAATTCCAGGCTAGGGACTGCCTCAGTTTCTCCCTGTGAGCCCAGTAAAAAAAAAAAAAAAAAAAAAAAGGAGCACCCATTTTATTCAAAGTGCCAATGCTGAATCTGCACAAAACACTGGGTCCTTCATATAACTGAAAAATCCAATATTTTTGCAACAAGTGCATAATTATGGGTTCTCCAGGTGGCGCTAGCTATAAACAACCTACCTACCAACACAGGAGACATAAGAAGATTTGATCCCTGAGAATATCTTCCAGAGGAGGAAACAGCAACCCATTCCATTATTCTTGCCTGGAGAATCCCATGGACAGAGGAGCCTGGCGGGCTACAATACGTAGGGTTGAAAAGGGTTGGACTTGACTGAAGCAAAATAGGTCTTCCCTGGTGGCTTAGAGGGTAAAGCGTCTTCCTGCAATACAGGAGACCCGGGTTCGATCCCTAGGTTTGGAAGATTCCCCTGGAAAAGGAAATGGCACTCCAGTATCCTTGCTAGGAAAATCCCATGCACGGAGGAGCCTGGTAGGCTACAGTCCATGGGGCTGCAAAGAGTTAGAAGCTCCTTAGCTCGCACTTGCTTAATCACTCACCATAACAATCTCTCACATTCCTGTAAGATTTCAAGTTGGACAAACCCACATACCAGTTATGTCATTAAGCCTTAACCTCCTCTCCGTTCCATCCCCTTCCACCACTCACTTTTCCCCCAGAACACATCATCAAGAAGCATGGTGTATGTGTATGTGTGTGCTCAGTCAGGTACAACTGTTTGTGACTCCATGGACTGTAGCCTGCCAGGCTCCTCTGTCCATGGGGTTTCTCAAGCAAGAATACTGGAGTGGCTTGTCATTTCCTCCTCCAGGAGATCTTTCTGATCCAGGGATTAAACCCTAGTCTCCTGCTTCTCCTGCATTGGCAGGTGGATTCTCTATCACTGAGCCACCTGGGAAGCCTGAGAAGCATGGAGTCTTTGCCTTATTTTAGGGATTGAGGAAATGCAAGCTTACAGAGGGTAAATGACACTCTACATTTAGAGAAATACCCAGTAGCGGAACGCTTGTGCAAATCATGGGCTGAGTTGTTTTGTTTTAGAAACACAGCTCAGATTCCCTCGAATGGTACCTTAGAGTACACATCAGATGCAAGCCCAGCTCTTACTTGCATTTCTGGGATTGCTCAGTTTAGAAGAATCTCTCCTCTCCCCTCTCTCTTGGTGCTTCCTACTCTCAAAGAGACCTGGTTCCCTGAACTTCTGGCTCAATGTTCACTGCCATCTGCCTTCATCAGACTCATTTTGAAGATAGACCTGACTCCCTTGTAAACCAAGAGCACCCCAAAGGCAGTGCCCAAGTCTGACTCTTCTCTGAGCCGGTGGCCCACATCCCAGGACCAGTGTCTACCCTGGGATGGAATGATGTCCACTGTGGGTGTGGAAATGCACTGATTATGGTGAGAAATTTAAGGATGGAAAATATTGAGAGTTGGAAGGGAAACCAATAGGTGTTGATCTCCATTGCTTGCCAGGTTGTGGCTCCAGCACTTTACTATTCTCATTAACTTCTGACTTAAATATTATCATCCACATCTTCAAGATGAAGTCAGTCACACTCAGAGATTGAGCCATATCTCCAAGGGCATCTAACTAGTAAGTGGCGGCACCAATATTTGAACCTAAACTAGGCAATTCCTTAATCAGTTTTTGTTGTACTAAAAGACAACCCTGAGTGAACTGGCAAGGTTAGGAGGAATTTCCTTTCTTAAGATCAAGGACTAATCTCATTTATCACATGAATGTAATACAGCAAGTACCTGAGAGAAAAACAGGATAGGAAATTTTCTATGTGTATTTGATATGTTGAAGGAACATTGGGGTCTACTTCCATTGCCTTTTTACACATTTTTTTCTTTCAAACTGAGAACAACTGGCTATTTTCCGCATTGGTACAAATGAACGTCTAAATTGCAAAGGTGCCCAGAGCTCAGACTTACTTAACTTTCAGCTTAGGTATCCACCCTGTGTTGCACAATCGTCAAATGGGATGTGATGCAATTTTTTTAAAACAGACTTTGCAAAACAAGTATTGAGTAACTCAGATTGCTCTTTATCCTTGTATGCGCTTAGCAACCTTGCAGGTCTGTTGGACAGAAAAAAAAAAAAAAATGTGCCCTTGGACAGCAGTTCAGCAAGATCCTCAAAGGCTCAGCAAAGCAAGAGGTTTCAGAGTGTTGTAATCATTCAAGCTGGCTGAGATTAACTAGGAAGCAAGTGAGAGAAGTGCTCTGTTCCACTGCCCCCCCCCCACCCCAGCCCTCCCCCCCACCCCCCACCCAGTGGCATAGCAGGGAGAGAGGCAGAAGGCAAATGCGGGGACAGACACACTTTAGTGTTTGCACTGTGGACTGCAGGGCCTGATACGGAGGCTGAACATTTCCTAACACGTTCTTTTCTGTTGAAAAGATGATGTAACATTACAGAACATTTTGAAAAAAAGATTAATCATGTCTCTTTTTATCACCCCAACAGAAGTGTTTTCATTCATAGTTTATGCTGTGGGGCAGAATAAAGGAAGCATACCACCTATGGAGCATTATGGGGTTACAAACTGGACTCAGTAATATATGTTGATAATCGAATTTATCTCTGACAAAAATCCTCCAAGGTCTGTCAACAGATTTTCTCCCATTTTACAGATATGAATATGAACATAGCAGATGTTAATATCTCAATAAAGTTCCCTGAGCAAAGCATGAAACTGGGATTCAACCCCAGTTCTGCATGACTACAAAGTTAATTCCACATCATTGTCAAGCAGCCTTATACCTTTCTCAGTTATCATTATATCTAAGCATGTCATTCTACTATCCATGTTTAAATTAATACTTTAAAATATGTAATCAAAATATCAATAAATATAAGATTATATGCATATACTTACACACGCATATATATGGAGAGTTTTGTTTTGTTTTGTTTTGTTTTGTTTAATAGCTTACAAGATAGATTATGGAGATTTGGTGAGTTCAGTTTCTGATGGGAGAGGCCAGCAAGTTGGAAACAGGAAAGAGCTGCACCCCAAGTCCAAAGGCAGTCTACTATAGGACCAGAAAAGTCCAACGTTGCAAATGAAGACTAAAGGCAGTCTGCTGGAGAATCCCTGTTTGTTCCAGGAGGCCGGCCTCTTGATCCATCAGACCCTCCACTGATTAGATGTGACCCACCTACATGTGATTTCGGTTTTGACCATGTGGTGATGTCCATGTGTAGAGTCTTCTCTTGTGTTGTTGGAAGAGGGTATTTGCTATGACCAGTGCATTTTCTTGGCAAAACTCTGTTAGCCTTTGCCGTGCTTCATTCCGTACTGCAAGGCCAAATTTGCCTGTTACTCCAGGTATTTCTTGACTTCCTATTTTTGCATTCAAGCCCCATATAATGAAAAGGACATCTTTTTTTGGGTGTTAATTCTAAAAGGTCTTGTAGGTCTTCATAGAACCGTTCAACTTCAGCTTCTTCAGCATTACTGGTTGGGGCATAGGCTTGGATTACTGTGATATTGAATGGTTAGCCTTGGAATCGAACAGAGATCATTCTGTCGTTTTTGAGATTGCATCCAAGTACTGCATTTTGGACTCTTTTTTTGACTATGATGGCTATTCCATTTCTTCTAAGGGATTCCTGCCCACAGTAGTAGGTTTAATGGTCGTCTGAGTTAAATTCACCCATTCCAGTCCATTTTAGTTAGCTGATTCCTAGAATGTCGACGTTCATCTTGCCATCTCTTGTTTGACCACTTCCAATTTGCCTTGATTCATGGACCTGACATTCCAGGTTCCTATGCAATATTGCTCTTTACAGCATCAGACCTTGCTTCTATCACCAGTCACATCCACAATGGGTATTGCTTTTGCTTTGACTCCATCCCTTCATTCTTTCTGGAGTTATTTGTCCACTGATCTCCAGTAGCATATTGGGCACCTACTGACCTGGGGAGTTCCTCTTTCAGTATCCTATCATTTTGCCTTTTCATACTGTTCATGGGATTCTCAAGGCAAGAACACTGAAGTGGTTTGCCATTCCCTTCTCCAGTGGACCACATTCTGTCAGACCTCTCCACCATGATCCGTCCGTCTTGGGTTGCCCCCCACGGCATGGCTGTTTCATCGAGTTAGACAAGGCTGTGGTCTGTGTGATCAGATTGACTAGTTTTCTGATTATGGTTTCAGTGTGTCTGCCCTCCAATGCCCTCTCACAATACTTTCCATCTTACTTCGGTTTCTCTTACCTTGGACGTGGGGAATGTCTTCACGTCTGCTCTAGCAAAGCGCAGCTGCTGCTCCTTACCTTGGACAAGGGGTATCTCCTCACGGCCGCCCCTCCTGACCTTGAATGGGGAGTAGCTCCTCTCGACCCTTCATGCCCATGCAGCCGCCTCTCCTTGGACTGGGAGCTGACTGTGGCTCAGATCATGAACTCCTTACTGCCAAATTCAGACTTAAATTGAAGAAAGTAGGGAAAACCACTAGACCATTCAGGTATGACCTAAATCAAATCCCTTATGATTATACAGTGGAAGTGAGAAATAGATGTAAGGGACTAGATCCGATAGATAGAGTACCTGATGAACTATGGACGGAGGTTTGTGACATTGTACAGGAGACAGGGATCAAGATCATACCCATGGAAAAGAAATGCAAAAAAGCAAAATGGCTGTCTGAGGAGGCCTTACAAATAGTTGTGAAAAGAAGAGAAGTGAAAAGCAAAGGAGAAAAGGAAAGATATAAGCATCTGAATGCAGAGTCCCAAAGAATAGCAATGAGATTTAAGAATGCCTTCCTCAGCAATCAACGCAAAGAAATAGAGGAAAACGACAGAACAGGAAAGACAAGAGATCTCTTAAAGAAAATTAGAGATACCAAGGGAACATTTCATGCAAAGATGGGCTCGATAAAGGACAGAAATGGTATGGACCTAACAGAAGCAGAAGATATTAAGAAGAGGTGGCAAGAATACACAGAAGAACTGTACAAAAAAAGATCTTCACAACCCAGATAATCATGATGGTGTGATCACTCACCTAGAGTCAGACATCCTGGAATGTGAAGTCAAGTGGGCCTTAGAAAGCATCACTATGAACAAAGCTAGTGGAGGTGATGGAATTTCAGTTGAGCTATTTCAAATCCTGAAAGATGATGCTGTGAAAGTGCTGCACTCAATATGCCAGCAAATTTGGAAAACTCAGCAGTGGCCACAGGACTGGAAAAGGTCATTTTTCATTCCAATCCCAAAGAAAGGCAATGCCAAAGAATGCTCAAACTACCACACAATTATACTCATCTCACAGAGTAGTAAAGTAATGCTCAAAATTCTCCAAGCCAGACTTCAGCAATACGTAAACTGTGAACTTCCAGATGTTCAAGCTGGTTTTAGAAAAGGCAGAGGAACCAGAGATCAAATTGCCAATATCTGCTGGATCATCGAAAAAGCAAGAGAGTTCCAGAAAAACATCTATTTCTGCTTTATTGACTACAAAGGCCAAAGCCTTTGACTGTGTGGATCACAATAAACTGTGGAAAATTCAGAAAGAGATGGGAATACCAGACCACCTGACCTGCCTCTTGAGAAACTTATATGCAAGTCAGGAAGCAATAGTTAGAACTGGACATGGAACAACAGACTGGTTCCAAATAGGAAAAGGAGTACGTCAAGGCTGTATATTGTCACCCTGCTTATTTAACTTATATGCAGAGTACATCATGAGAAACACTGGGCTGGAGGAACCACAAGCTGGAATCAAGATTGCCGGGAGAAATATCAATAACCTCAGATATGCAGATGACACCACCCTTATGGCAGAAAGTGAAGAGGAACTCAAAAGCCTCTTGATGAAAGTGAAAGGGAAGAGTGAAAAGGTTGGCTTAAAGCTTAACATTCAGAAAACGAAGATCATGGCATTCGGTCCCATCACTTCATGGGAAGTAGATGGGGAAACGGTGGAAACAGTGGCTGACTTTATTTTTCTCGGCTCCAAAATCACTGCAGGTGGTGATTGCAGCTATGAAATTAAAAGACCTTTACTCCTTGGAAGGAAAGTTATGACCAACCTAGATAGCGTATTAAAAAGCAGAGACATTATTTTGCCAACAAAGGTCTGTCTAGTCAAGGCTATGGTTTTTCCAGTGGTCATGTATAGATGTGAGAGTTGGACTGTGAAGAAAGCTGATTGCCGAAGAATTGATGCTTTTGAACTGTGGTGTTGGAGAAGACTCTTGAGAGTCCCTTGGACTTCAAGGAGATCCAACCAGTCCATCCTAAAGGAGATCAGTCCTGGGTGTTCATTGGAAGGAATGAGGCTAAGGCTGAAACTCCAGTACTTTGGCCACCTCATGTGAGGAGTTGACTCATTGGAAAAGACTTTGATGCTGGGAGGGATTGGGGGCAGGAGGAGAAGGGGATGACAGAGGATGGGATGGCTGGATGGCATCACCGACTCAACGGACGTGAGTTTGAGTAAACTCCGGGAGATGGTGATGGACAGGGAGGCCTGGCGTGCTGCAATTCATGGGGTCGCAAAGAGTTGGACACAACTGAGTGATTAACTGAACTGAACCTACATGTGGAGGACAATCTGCTTTACTTAAAAAACATTGATATACATGTAAATCTCATCCAAAAAAATCATAGAAGCATCTAGAGGAAAGTTTGACCACATTGTTAACTGAGGCAAGGTGACACAGAATTAACCATCACAATATTCTTTGCGTGAGCATGTTCTATAAATACATGCAGCAGAAAGAAGACTTCTCCAGTCTTCTCTGCTGATTCATTTAAAATATGTTCTCAATTTTTTTATGGTTGCTCTGAGAGAAGACTCTTTCTGAAAACAAACAAACAAAAAACCCAACTTATACATACAACGTATAAATTAATTCATTCAGAAGTATTCATTGTTCCAAGCACTGTGCTAATCTCTGCAGATTCACAGGAAAATAAAATACTGTTCTTTGCCCCAAGGAATTGAGTTTTATGGACAACTAAACTGGAAGTTGTAAAACACTACAATAATTGCTAGAACGACAACAGTCAAGGGTGCTGAGGGACCCTGTCATTTTGGCCTGCCATCAGTTTTCATATTGGCCCTACGCCACTGGCTACACCAAGGGACGTTAGAAGAAACAGTCATAAGAAATATGCCGCCATGCTGGTGGAGCAGAGGGTACTGTGAGGCTGTCACCTACAGCATCCTGTTGTACCTAGCATACAGAAGCTATGAAGACCTAGCGTGAGAAGCATCTTGAACTCAGAAAACAAAATAACTGTAGTTTCCCATTAGCAACTGGTTAGCTTTTGCCAGAAGAACACAATTAATTCTTTAAGTGATTACGTATGTAGTTGTTCTTCGCTTTGGCTATGGAAGAAGAAAAATCCAAAGGTGGGGACCATCTCTGGCAGTCCTTCTGAACCATGCCGTATTCGTTTTGTACACTGACTATACTCCAAAATGCTCTCTTTCTTTCTCCCTCTCTCTCTATTTTCTCTCTTCCTACCGCCATTTTTCCTGCAGTAGATTTTTAACAATCTTACTGTATGTAATGCTTTGTTATCGGCAAACTCAAACCCATTCAGGGATGACATAGGAAATTAGGTTGATGGAAAGGCAGATAGATGGATAGATGGCTGGATGAATGTCAAGATAGATTTCCCTTTGAGGGAATAATAGGAAGTGCCACAGAAGCCATGGCACAGCCAAGCTGGATAGAAGAGATGGTGTCTGTTTTTTGGGAGAGAGTGGGGACAGTTTCCACTTCGGGGTACATAGGGCAGAGAGATGGCGGAGCCTGGATTGTGCTAATCTTTGGTGAAAAAAGCTAATTAAATAAGAGACTTAGTAATCACATCATCTGGTTAATGCACTTCAGCGTGCGTCCCAGATACTTAGGTCATTATGCTGATGGAAAGCTTTTTGAAAAGAAAAAAAAAAAAAAAAGGCCATCTCCCTATGCTCATCCTGCAATTATCCATTTCTTGCCTACCTCTTGCTGTTTTTGATAAGAACCATTAGGATAATAATGACAGACTCGACTTGTGTATTAATAACTCTGTCGGTGTACACTTCTTTCTGCCTCTGTGAAAGACTGAAATGTGTTAACCTTTTAAACGTCATCCATTGCAGGCAGTGTCAGACCTTTATTAATGGTCGGCTTCAGCTGCCCAAACTCCCGCTCGCTGCAAATGCGTGTGATGTGTAGAAACAAAGCCTTTTCATTTTGCTCATGGTCATTTCCCTTTTTAGGAGCTTGAAATGAAATACTGTGTTTATCCTGTATAGCCTAAGAATGTACGTCAGCTGCACAGCCTGAAATAGACATGGTTTTGCTGCCCTAAATATTTGATTCTTGAGTCAAGTTATTATAATTGCTAGACATCCTTCTTTAAATATAGAAGGACAGTCCATGGACCTGCACATTTGAAATAAACATTGCATTCAGAGGTAGCACTGTTTCTATTTGATTTTTTCATAACATCTTCGGTCTTAGTGAGTGTAGTGAAACATGTAATATTTAATTCATCTAAAGCCTTGCAGCTTTGGGAAGACAAGATCGAGAGGCCTTGGGCCATGAGAAGGTGTTTCTTGTAGTAAACGGGTGTAGTTAGGACAGGACAGAAATGTCAACATGCCCTTTTGTAAAACCATTGTTCATCAGCCATTGCTCCAGCTCAATGGCTGCTGTTTCACTGATAAGTAGTTTCAGATTAAGCGTTGAAGGCAAATACATTTACTGCAGACAAAAGAACATAGGAGGGGACCTAACTGCCTTTGAACTGTTTGATAACTTATCTTCTACAGGCAGGGCATTAAGCTTAAGTTGCAAGGCTGCCCTGACATCTGCAGAAATAGCCTTGGGATAAAAATATTTTCAAGTGGTCCTGCTTGGCACAGTCTCAAGTTAGAGAAAAAAAGATAAACAAGAGACTCCAAGTTCATGTGTACACTTGGAGTGTGCTTACGTATGTGAAATATTTTCACTGTTCACTCTTCTGACCTTATAACACCAGGTTCAACCTACCTTTAGACAGTGTGCATTTGAATTCCATTGTTAATTTGGAAAGGGATTGATATAGTTTGATTTCTTGAAATTAAACTTGAGGAGGAGATCTAAGTATGATTTATTTGAAGAAGTCCAAGTGAAGGGACTTTTCTAAAGGCTGTCTTGAAGATAACTGTGAAAAATTTTAGAATACATAAAATTTATCTCTCTCCATCTATCTAGAGAGCAAAACGAGCAAAAGTGGCCCAGCTTGACGATGATTGAGGAGTTGTATCAACTTATGTCCAATACACCTGGCTTTATTTTTCTGTCAGTAATTAATGTAGTTAGCGATTATTTATTGAACATTTACTATATATCTAATGCTTGGCAATTTGCTGGATCTTGCTAAGATCTTGATGCCAGGAAATATCAAAGGCAAAACAAGAAGGGGGCAACGGAGGATGAGATGATTAGATAGCATCACTGAATCAATGGACATGAATTTGAGCAAACTTCAGGAGATAGCAGAGATGTTACTTTGCCACAAAGGTCCATCTAGTCAAAGCTATGGTATTTCCAGTAGTCATGTATGAATGTGAGAGTTGGACCATAAATAAAGCTGAGCACCGAAGAATTGATGCTTTTGAACTGTGGTGTTGGAGAAGACTCTTGAGAGTCCCTTGGACTGCAAGGAGATCCAACCAGTCAATCCTAAAGGAAATCAGCCTTGAATATTCATTGGAAGGACTGATGCTGAAGTTGAAGCTCCAATACTTTGGCCACCTGATGCAAAGAATTGACTCACTGGAGAAGACTCTGATGCTGGGATAGATTGAAGGTAGAAGGAGAAGGGGACGACAGAGGATGAGATGGTTGGATGGCATCACCGACTTGATGGACCTGAATTTGAGCAAACCCCAGGAGTTGACAAGGGACAGGGAAGCCTGGCGTGCTACAGTCCATGTGGTCGCAAAGAGTCAGAGAGAACTTAGTGACTAAACAACAAGTTGCTGGAAAAATAAAACAGATTTAAACAGTTATCTTCTGCCCAAGTTTGCACAAACAGGTACAGAGAAGATTGACATTTCGTGAGATAAGGTCTGTCATGAAAGTGAACAGTGGGACTCTAAATGCTCGGAGAATAGGCACCCCACCCCCAGCCGAGACAGAGCTGGGAAGAAAGAAAATAAGGAGGATGTTTCCTGGAGAGGCTAGCTTTGTTTGCTGCTTTGTTTTGGCTGTCCCTTTGTGCTTGGGGATTACAAAGGCAGAGTCATGAATTAATCAGACTTCTCAGCTCCTCACTTCAGATCAATGTGCGTATATATGTACAGATCCATTCTTACTTTCATTCGCATATCTGTTTTTCTATTTACTTAATTATTTTCCTTTCTCACCGTTGTTCTTCACTCTCATTTCTCCTACCCACCTCCACTATCAGCACTAATTCTCTTCTGGGTTCTGTCTTTGTATGTCTTTACACATATGCTGGGTGTATTGTTGTTTTGTAGGCATGAATTTTAATTTCTGCAAGTGGCTTTGTTTTTTGCATCTCATTCTATTTCTACCTTCTGTCACCTTGCACTGTATTGTTCACATCCCTCCTTCTTCCTGACGTGTGTCTGTGACATCTAATTGCCGCCTAACCACCCATAATGAGGGACCCGCAGGAACACCCTTCCACCACATGTAAGGGCCCTGGGAGGTGGACCCTAAAGCATCTAGGATGCTGGCATTTTCCACTTAAAAACAAATGAGTCAGTATTTTCTAACACATGCATTGTGGATAATACAAAGATGTAAAACGTCATCCTTTTCCTCTATGAATTGACTGTAGCACTGGGGAGGAGGAGGAAGTGTGATTAAAATACTTTAATAAAATAAACATGCTGCTAAAAGTGGACAAAATAAAATAAATAACTTTGATAAAAGTCAAAGCGCCTAATCAAAGATTCCAAGATATAAAAGAATGTAATTGGCCCTTGTCAAGAACTTATTATAGGCTAGATTTTTTGCCATGAATTTCCCAAGCACTGAACAGTCTTCCTGGTAATAATGGGAGAAGGAGGAGACTTCTGAGGGCACAGGCTAAAAAATTTATTTGGAAAATGCAAGACTTATTCAAGGAAGATAGGACTTCTTCAAGCACAGCTAGAAAGCAGAAAGAACATTACATGGGACAGATTTTGTTATTTTTTGGTAACTTTTTATTTTATATTGGAGTGAAGTTGATTAACGATGTTGTGATAGTTTCAGGTATACAGCAAAGTGATTCAGTTAAGCATATACATGTAGCTATTATTTTTGAAATTCTTTTCCCATGAGGGTTGTTACATAATATTGAATAGAGTTCCCTGTGTATACCATAAGTCCTTATTGGTTATCCAATTTAAACATAGCAGTGTGTACATATCAATCCCAAACTCTGTAACTATCCCTTCTCCCACCCTTGCAGATGACACTAAAATGCATAAAATCAAACACATGGACTTATGAAGAAAACCAATTGTTGTTTTAAAATGTTATATTGAAATGGAACTTTAAAACACTTCAAAATTTGTAACGTCTTACCTCTTTCTTAATGAATTAACAGATCTTGTTAAACATAAAACTCTGGCAGTGGTATAATAACTACTATACTTTCAAAATAGTGGTTAGCATAAACCATAGTTCAAGATATCCACAATACTTGCAATATAATAGGGGGGAAAATCTATGCTCTCTATTAGTGGCAAAAATCACAAGTTGTTGCTAACATATAATTGCTATGCTGTGTGGCTAAATTCCTAGTAGAAGGAAATAAAAAATTTAACTCAAGTGAAAAGTTTAAGCATCAGTGGCTCAGTCGTATCTGATTCTTTGCGACCCTTTGCACTGTAACCTGCCCATCTCCTCTGTCCATGGAATTTTCCAGGCAAGAATACTGCAGTGGGTAGCCATTTCTACTCCAGGAGATCTTCCTGACCTAGGGCTTGAACCCTGGTCTCCTGCACTGCAGGCAGATTCTTTACCGTATGAGCCACCAGGGAAATACGTATGAGTGAAAAATTCACTGAAGTTCACAAGCTCTCTGTCTAAAGATCTATTGGAAATATGTGAATGCCAGATCAAGAATCCTTGTGCTAGAAAAATTCACATGTACACATATAAGGCAGCACAAAGGAAAATGGCAGAACTAAAGAGGGGATAAGAGTTTAGTCTGATTAAAGATTTGTGTGCAAACAAATGAAAATGAATCCAGATTATGAAGTCTTATGATGTTAAAGCTGAAACTCCAGTACTTTGGCCACCTCATACGAAGAGTTGACTCATTGGAAAAGACTCTGATTCTGGGAGGGATTGGGGGCAGGAGGAGAAGGGGATGACAGAGGATGAGGTGGCTGGATGGCATCACCGACTCGATGGACATGAGTTTGAGTGAACTCCGGGAGATGGTGAGGGACAGGGAGGCCTGGCGTGCTGCGATTCATGGGATCACAAGGAGTTGGACACGACTGAGCAACTGAACTGAACTGAGCTGAACATGAAGTTTAGGTAATTCTGGCTTGACCTTGTTGACATGGAAAGCTTTATTGAAAAAAGTTTTGAGCATGGGAGTGGCAATGTCATACATGGGCTCTTGAAGTTAAATCTGATAAAGTAGAAGATATGTTATACAGTTTTTGGATTTGTTATTTTTAAATCCTTGTTTAAGTCTACATAGCACAAAAGAAAATTTATTTCATTTCTAAATATTTTTAAGTCCATTATATTTCCATGTGTAATAAAGAAGTCACAAAGATGAAGATAAGATGACCATCTAGTGGGGTCCATTTTGACATTTAGGTAACCCAAATCTTAGCAATTCTTGGAGAAACTCATATAATTTAAAAATATCTGAGGAATGCTTCCACCTGTCTGAAACAGTTTCTTTGAACTCCCATTTCCTCTCCTCCTTTCAGAAAATACACAGTCATAAATGCTAAGGGGGTCAGGACTGAAAGGCGCACAGCAGACATTTCAAGTTCACTGCAAAGAGTCACATCCCCTAACATTTTTTGGGCTTTGGAAATATCTAAAAATGAGGCTCTACATACCCTCTACTTAGATTTAAGAGTTGTAAACCAAGCTAAAAATCAGTTCAATAAAAAAAAAACAAAAAACATTTTTTTTTTGCCAGCAAGCTTATTACCTTGACAGAACCTCAGAATGACCTGGAAGGCTGTGGAGAACCACAGCACCACAGTCCAGCCTCCTCCTTCCCCCCCACCCCACAGGTCCCCCTCACGGACATGTCCTGGTACACTCTCCTCCAGGTTGACTCTTGACCATCCTTTGTGTCAAAAAAATGTGCATCCTAGTGGCACAAGCAACCTGCACCCACGTGGATCATGAGAAGAAGTCTATGCTAGTTCCAGAAGGAGCTTTGGACAACTTGGGCGGGGGGGAATTGCATGATCCTTGGCTCTTCAAAACTGAGTAGAGGGTACAGTGATGACTCCTCACCCACTGGGGAAGGTTACAGGCAGAGGAACAGTGTGTGGAGCCTCAGACAAGGACTCTCTTGTCTGGGATGACATTCAGGACTGGTTGTATGAAGGTGTGAGCTTTTCGTTTGGGGCTCATTTTACTGACAGATGGGGAAAATTGATAAAAATACTGTCACTATGCTGGTGTAGTTACTGCTTAATTACCAAGAGCTAATCACTGATTTGTTCTTCTTATAAACCTATCCATCTATTATTACATATTAAATACATATATGACCCAATAGGCCTAGAAAATGGAAATGACTTACTAAGAATAAACAGCTATACAATCCTAGATCCAAGATCCCACCAAAATGTTTTTAAAAGTCAAGGCTTTTACTCCTTATTCTAAGCTGTTAAGACTCAAATGGGATACAATATTTAAAATTTGATTATTAATTTACTGTCAAAGTCTAGACAGACTGTTCTGAATGTTCTTAAAGAACAGTAACTCTTCATAACTTTCAAATAATTTGTGGATTGGATTTCTGGAAACAGTAAAAGTCATTCAGTTCCTAGCAGGCTTTATTAATATGGAAGGTCAAAGTCACTCATGTCATTGTATTGTCTGCCTATTATGTGGACGGTATCTTATTTTATAATATTACCTTTCTTCCCATCTCACAAATGGGCAGCTGAATCTCAGGTAACTGCCCACTTAAACTGGCTTCCCAGGCGGCTCAAGTGATAAAGAACCCACCTGCTAATGCAGGAGACATAAGAGACACAGTTTCGATCCCTGGGTCAGGAAGATCCCCTGGAAGAGAAAATGACAACCCACTCCAGTATTCTTGCCCAGAAAATCCCATGGACAAAGGATCCTGGTGGGCTACAGGCCATGGGGATCACACAGAGTCGGACATGACTGAAGTGACTTAGCATGCACACATGCCCATGGAAACACAATTAGGAAAAGGTAGAGATCCGAGTGTTTCAAACATCAAATCTGTTTCTCTTTCCTTTGAACTACAATGTCTCTTAAGTTGAATCATGAAGGTGGAAGACAAATGGGAAAGTCACACTCTATGGGGTTACAGGGAAGCTCTCCTTGTCCACTGATATTATGTCTAGGAGAATATTTAATTGGATAAAGAGTGTGAAATCAGGAAATGTCAGTGAATATTGTTTGTTTAATGAATCAATTATATTGAATCAAGTGTTACATATCAGATATGTTCTCTAGCATAATTTCTCCACATCCCCAGGGAAATTCATTTATTGAGAGATACTTTTATTCATTACAAATACAATCTATGCATATTATGTCACAAATCAATCTATATATGTGTGTGTGTGGGTGCTGATATTTTCCACTGAGCACAAACTCATCCTTCAAAGTTCACACTACTTATTATCTCTTCCCCAGCTTTCCCAGTCTACCATGCTCAAATTGATGGCTCCCTTTGTACCTCAATTGTTTCCTCCAGAAAAGTCAATGACAGCAGTTCTAACAAGTGTCTGAATTATTTGTTTTGAGGATTGTCTCTCACTAGACTCAGAAGTACTTGAAGACAGCAACTCTGTCTTTTAATCTCTGCATTTTCACTCTCTAGCACAGCAACAGCACAGGGAAAACACACAAATATATATTCTTTTAATATAATGTTCGATCCAATTTATTTTAAAACAGCCTTGTTTTGCTGGCTTGGTCATTACATGGAATTAAAATCAACTCCAACATATACAACACTATTTGCTGAGTCTATATTATGTGCCAGCACAATACTTTCTCAACCTCTGCTGGTTTGAATATGGCAATTTTTGACTATTTCATCTCACCTCTGTCTTGTTAATCTTTTGACCTGCAAGAAGTGTGTATGCATATGCCTATGTGTGCCCTCATATGTACATGTGTGCCCAAATACATGTGTGTGCCCATGCATGTGTGGGAGTATGGTATATGTTTGCATACTCTCAGGATGAAATGGAGGAAGTCTGTGGGCTGGAGGAACAACCTGCTTGCCAGTGTGGTCCTCATTCTCCTCCCTTATTCCTCTTCACCATCACACAAGCACCTGGAAAGCACATCAGGCTGCCCTGCTGAGCTGAAGTCATGGCCGTGTCTGTGCACTCGAGGGCAGGCTCATCTTCTTGTCCGTGACACCTGTCCATGACCTTAATACATAGCCCCAGCTCTGGATATTGATTTCTTCTTTTATGTTTATGGATCCACTCCCTGCTCTTCCTGTGACAATGCTGAGCACAGCCAGTCTTTCTCCATTCATGTAGAACTGAGCCCTTGAGAGTCCAACAAGTTCCTGAATGGACTGGATCCACCAGGGCAAAGATTTTAGGGATGGGAATGTTGGTGGCACGGAGATGTCTCATCTTTCAGCCACCCTTATGTGCCACCCTTTAGGCAGATACTGTGGAGGGTCGTGACATAGACAAGATCCCTGCCCTCTGAGGTCTAACTGGGGACAGAGATACAGAGTCAGGGTCTTTCGTTTGCTCTTGGTGGAGGCAAGGATGGAGCTGTGCCCTGCAGAGGAGGTGCTCAGCTGCGTGCTCCATCCACAGCCTCAGGGAAGATCAACTCGTGGAACTGACACCTGAGCTGCATATTGAAAATCAAGAAAAAAGCACCTCTGGTGAAAGAGGAGAGAAGGAGGGGCTGTGTGGAGAAGCCTATAGACTGAAAGACAAAGAAAGTAATGTGACGTTGTATTGATACAATGTGTATTGTTGGGACCACCAGCCGTTTGGTGCTCATAGTAAGAGGTGGGAAGGTTCTCGGTGTTCTCTCTGCTGTGTTGTAATAACTTCGGCAGCAACAAAGCTTCATGTTTCTCCCACCTTGTATATTGGCTGCAGTCACTGTGTTGGCCACAGCAGCTGTGACTGGGATCCGTGTTTTCCTCTTTATTGGGGGTCTGTTCTTGTGTGGAACATGCTCTTCTTAAGGCAGAGGGAGAAGAGGGATGTTAGAACCACGCACGACTCCGAACGCGTCTGCTCTTTGTGGCCTGGATCTCAAACTCTAGCGCTATTCATGGAAAAAAAAAAAAGAAAAAGAATGCATGAATGAATGATGTAACTTAGAGCATGTATCCCATCCTCCTCTAGGGAAATTTGCATGCTTCATTTTACTGTTCCTTCCTTCTTTAAAATATCCCAAACTGTGCCAGTAGTAGGCTTTGAGGAATGACTTGGAGGAAGAAAAGAAAGAGGTTGAAAAGGAAGAGAAAACTTTCTAAATGCCTGAGATTCCAGCCTATCACTCATTCATTACTGTCCACTCCATCCTGTTGTTGCTCTCTGAGCTTCCACCCTTCTGCTGTCTCTGGGCCATCGAAGGGCTCCTGATAGTCAACGATCTAATTAACCAGACTGGAGGACCTCGGAGGAACAGGGCAGGCTCACTCCAGCTCGTTAAAGGCTCCTGTCTCCTGCTTGGGAAATCACTCTCGCATTTACCAGAGCTGTTTGCATTTTGCAGCTCCCAGGGGAGAGAAGGCTGTGCTGGTTGAATTCCTGGCTAAGCCATTTGGCCCAGAGCCTCCATAAAACCTTGGCCCCAGCCTTCCTGACTTGGGTTTTCCTCGTTAAACCTGGAGACAGGAACCTGCTGTTGGGTCTGCAGAGGTTTAGGTGAGACAGACTGGTCTCATCTCCGGGAGGGCCCAGGATGGGGACAGAAGGGAAGGCAGTGGGGGCTGCTGGGGAAAGGGACCAGGGTAACAGCAAAAGCAGAGATTTGCTGATCAGAGCTCTGATATCCACAGACAACTTGAAGCCACTCTATGAGAGTCCTTGTAAGTGAAGGTGTTCGTTGCTCAGTCGTGTGTAACTCTTTGCGACCCCCTGGACTGTAGCCGGCCAGGCTCCTCTGTCCATGGAATTCTCCAGGCAAAAATACTGGAGTGGGTAGCCATGCTCCTCTCCAGAGGATCTTCCTGACCCAGGAATTGCATCCTGGTCTCCCACATTCCAAGCAGATTCTTTACCATTTGAGCCATGAGGAAAGTTCTCTGTGGACAGCTCCCACCCATTTGAAACTTGAACTGACCCATCTGTGCATTTCACAGTATCATTTGGTTGATGGTCTATGCAATACTCAAAGGGTCTTCTTGCTGTAGAAGAGTAAGATTACCTTTTAGGGGATGATAGAGGATGAAATGGTTGGATGGCATCACTGACTCGATGGACATGAGTTTGAGCAAACTCTGGGAGTTGGTGATGGACAGGGAAGCCTGGCATGCTGCAGTCTATGGGGTCACAAAGAGTCAGATTTGACTGAGCGACTGAACTGAACTGAGCCGAACCTTCAACTTTACCTGAGAGAAATGCATTAGAGCAAAAAGGGACCCAGAAGAATACAAGCCCCTCCCCCAGACCCCCAAGAACCTTTTGGTTTCCACTGCCTAGGGAATGGTGTGGGTTCATTTTCCTTTGAAACTCTAAAGGTCAAGGTGGCTCAGTGGAGGGGCTGGCCCAAGTCACACAGCTCTCAAGTGGCAGGTCCAGAAGGAGGACTTCTGAGCGGTCACTCATCCTGCCGGAGCCTCAGGATCCCTCGCCAAGTCACTACTCGTCGGTGGGCCAAGAAAGTGCACAGTCCTTCGGCATATAGACCTCTTAATGGGGTCCAGAGAGAGTTTATGGGTTTTTCACCCAGACGTGCCTGGCTTCCAACACCAGTTCCCCCCACTTGTGAATGATGTCATCCCAGGCATGTTACTTACACTCTCTGACCTGTAGCTCTTTGAATGTAAAACTGGACCAAAAGGACTTCCCTGGTGGCTTAGTGGATAATAATCCGACTGCCGATGCCGGATACAAGGGTTTGATCCCTGGTCTGGGAAGATCTCACATGCTCAGGGCAACTAAGCCCATGCACCACAACTACTGAGCCTGTGCTCTAAAGCCCAGGAACTGCAACTACGGAGTCTGAACGTCTAACTATTGAAGCCCTCTTGCCCAGGGTCTGTGCTGCACCACAGTGAGAGACTCGCACACTGCAGCTAGAGAGTAGCCCCTGCTGGCCACAGCCAAAGAAAAGCCCGAGCAGCAGTGAAGACCTAGCACCGCCAAAACTAAATGAATAAATAAAGTTATTAAAAAAAAAAAAAACTTTGAGTAACTATATCTTCCTTGATGAGTGGCTGAAAGGTTGGAGATTATAAACATGAGGTGATTAGTATAACACCCGACTCCTGATAGATGCTAAGTCATTGGGAGCCTGAGTCATATTTGCTGGCTGCATAAATTAATGAATGAGTAATAAGTGGGTGGTCCCTGAGGCCTTTCCCAGTCTAATACGCTCTATTCCCTTTCATGATGTATTCCTCAGGGTATTTAAAAGTGAGGTTTCTAAAATGTGCTCCATGGAACTCAGTACCTCGGCCGGAGGCGAGCAAAGTGATGCTCAATACTTTTCCTCTCTGATTCTAGATATTGTGTTTGATTGCCAGTCTCCGCTCCCCAGGACTGTGTTTGCTGCTGGAATCTAGGATGAAATCACACTGCGTTCAAGATGAATGTAATTAAGAGTCTTCTAAAATTCCTGACAGGTAGCTTTCAGAAGCTATTCTAACAGGGCCAGACTGCCTAAGGGTCTCTGCCCTGCCCCTGAAATATCCTTTCTGCAGTGTTCTCCTACTTAGTAACTTCGAAACACAGCTGATTTCACTGCCTACACCTGTTACATGCTAGCACTTAAAATGATGAAAAGATAAATAAGTGGTGTTGTGTCTGTCTCTATAAAGAACAACAGCTTAAGGAAACGGCAACCCACTCACTCCAGTTTTCTTCCAGTTCTTCACCCACGCCATTCCCTAGGCAGTGGAAATCCCATGGACAGGGGAGCCTAGTGGGCTACAATCCATGGGGGCCACAGCCAGACATGACTGCATGACTAAAGCAACAACAATTGCTTCCCGAGTGCTTCTGTGTCCCATGGACTGTGTTCCATGTTTCACATGCAGTAGCTCCAGTTCGCAGACTCGCTTTATTAAATTTTGCTCTCTATAGCCTTTTGTTCCCTCTAAATTCAAAACTTTATAAGTGAATAAAATTAAAGAACATTCAATAGGTCAGCTTTTGAACACTCAGAACTCTCCATTCATCTCCCAGTAATTTCATCTCCCTGATAGAGATGTTGCTTTATGGTCACTTTTGCTAAGGGGATGATTAAAGCCAGTGCACACTTGAAAGATGAAGAGATGATCCGAGGTGTGAGATAACCTCAGGAGGACTCCAGAGCTGTGCGGTCCTCAGGCACCTGTTCAGCCATCTGACTAGGCACTTTCCTTCCAAAGTGGCTTCGATGAACAAAGTTCCTTTCCATCAACTATACATCTGACATCTTCACTGACTATTCATGAGGATAAATGGCCACTTCACAATTGTTTGGGAGTGGAGGTGTCATACATATCCCATTGTTCCAGAGTCTCCCAGGTGGCTTTTGAAAGATAGACACTCCCCCCAAATGGTGTGTTATTGAAAAACACTAAATTTGAATTTTAATCTAGTTTCATCTGCTAACATTTCCGGGAATTGGAGTGTCATTTTCAAAATGAAATGGTATCTCCCTTCATATAATGATTCAACTAGCCTTTCATGCTTAAGAAAAGAAATACACGTGCTCTTGGAAACACACTGTATCTTGAAGTCTCAGGACAGTAAACAAGGAAATAAATAAAGCAGAAGGAGCCACCATGAGTAGGGTGATGAGCAGCGGGAAACCTCTCCTGGGCACGGGCTTTGTGCATAGCACTCACGTCTGTCTGCATGCTATTTATAGGTCTTTTCCACTTCCTTCCGATTCTTGGCCAGATTCCAGGGAGTTAAATTGATCTTCCGTTAAAAGATTTTTCACACTTTTGTACAGCTTCAGGTCTTAGACACCGCCTTCAAAATGCTTATACTTATACTTTTAACATAGCAGCTTAAATTCAACATGGTAAACATTTTATTCTATTTCTTTTTTTCCCTTTCTCTCTGCCTTACTTCTTCCCTTCTGTGTTGATCCGTCTGCTCAGGCTGCTATAACAAGACACCAGAGAGTGGGTGGCTTAAACAACAGACATCGATTTCTCACACTTCTGGAGGATAGGAAGTCCTAGGTCAAGGTGGTAGCAAATTCAGCACCTGGCAAGAGCCCTCTTCCTGCTTGCAGACATCTTCCTTCTTTCTGTGGTTTCTCATTGAGAAGGAAGTTGGGAGAAAAAAAGAGAAAGGGAGATTGAACTCTGGTCTCCTTTCCTCTTCTCATAAGGACAGTGAGCCCATCCTGGAAGTACTATTTTCATGACCATATTTGGTGTTTAGTCACTAAGTCGCATCCAACTCTTTGTGATCCCATGGACTGTAGCCCTCCAGATTCCTCTGTCCATGGGATTTCCCAGGCAAGGATACTGGAGTGGGTTGCCATTTCCTTCTTCAGGAGATATTCCTGACCTAGGGGTCAAACCCACATATCCTGCGTTGGCAGGTGTATTCTTTATTACTGAGCAAACAGGGAAGCCCTTCATGACCATATCTAAACTAATTACCTAAAAAAAATTCTACAACCTAAAAGTTGAGAATTACATGTGGGGTGTGTGCATGCTAAGTTGCTTCGGTCGTGTCTGATCCTTTGCAACTCTGTGGACTGTAGCCTGCCAGGCTTCTCTGCCCAGGGGATTCTCCAGGCAAGAATACTGGAGAGGATTGCCATGCCCTCCTCAGGCAACATTCTAGATCCAGGGATCAAATCCACATCTCCTGGGGCTCCTGCATTTCAGGTGGATTCTTTACCTCTGAGCCACCAGGGAAGCCCTGAATTACATGTTTTTGGCAGACAAACCTGAGGACTTGAGTCCAGGATGCAGTCTCTCAAAGAAACTGCTCTGAAGAGGTGAGAGAGGAGCCAGGATATATAGACAGACATTTTGGCCACAGACAGGGTGTAGGAACATCAAAAGATTATTGTTAATTAAAACTAGACATCAAAAGTTAATGAATTTAGCACTTTTCTATGTACGGGAAGATGCAAAATTCTGGGCTCATTGAAATCACTCCTTTGATGTGCATCTCAGCTCTCTGGGGCCAGTATCCTGTGCCATCTCATTCTGTCTTGTCTGGCTGGATTGTTGGGGGATTGGCTACAGGGGCTGATGGCTCGATGAGGGGTGTCCTGTTTCTATTCCAAGTTTCTTCTGGGCTCACCTTCTGGGCAGCTGTCACATGATGGCTTGAGGGCTATAGCATCAGCATCCTTTGTCTACTCAAAGACAGGCAGCATTTTTTCACTGACACCTTCTGAAGACTCTGCCTCCAAACACCATTGCACTGGAGTTTAAGGAATCAACATATATATTTGAGGCTGACGTAGACATTCAGCCCACACATCCTCCTTTTATTTATTCTCCTTCTTTCCTTTAAAAAATATTTATTGCTTTTCACGTTGTTGGAGTTTTAATCTAGGCCCTGGAATTATAAGGATCATTTTAAGACACACTGCAGAAGCTTTCCTCAGAGAGTCCCCGAACTAAGAGAAGGACAGTGATTCTATGAAGCCGTTGCGCTGGCAGATAGAAGCACCATCAGAATACATTAAAGAAAGAAATTATTTCTATGACGTTTATAAGACGGAAACTGATTTGTGAGTTTAGAAGTAAAGGTAAGGATTCTAGACAGTCAAAGGAAGAAAGACTTTCTAAACAGGAAATACAGCATTAAGCAAAATGCAGACACACAAACTTTCATGATTGACACCTCCAGGAAACATAGAGCTGACCAGAGGGCTTTGACGAGAGACAGAAGTAGGGAGATGGAGCAAGAGAAAAAATTGAGATGATAAGTTGGGAGTAGTTTGTCAAGGAAATTCACCAATGCCTTGCAATTTTTATATGAAGATCATAGGTAGTGCTTGGAGAAAAGTCCTATTTGGAAAGCTAAGAAGATATGAAATTAGAGTTCTTCCAGTCAATGGTGAAAATAGCCTCTCTCCTGATAATCCTTGCCCCCCACAGCACCTACCAGGCCTTGACCTTTGTTAAGAAGCTGACAGCAACTCCTATAATCTTTCCTCTCACACAGGACTGTCCCCCCAGCATCTTATCCCTAAGCCATCTATCAGCTCCCCTATCAGTCTATAGTCAGCCTTTCCTCACCTATCAGCTAAAGAGAGATATTTCTCTTTCTTGATTTTCAGAGTCGGGGAAGTCCTGCTACTGCTAAGAGAACAGAGATGCCTGGAAATCAAGGGATAGCAACATTGGTGAGAGTAATTCTCAATTTGGAGTCTCTTGACATTTGCATTAGATATCGTGTTCAAGCTTTCTTTTTGTGTTTGCTCTCTTAACCCCTGTTGTATGGAATTAGGTAATGATTATTCCTTTTAAAATTGCTAACAGTGATACAGACCCTAAAGAACACAAGCCAGAATATGGCTATGTACTAAAATACTTTCCCATTTTCAATGTAGAATTTCTTCACATACATACACACACAAATACATATATGTGTACATATATACACACAAATATGTATATATGCACACACATATATATACACACACATACATATATGATTTTTTTACATATATATGTTTAGCTTTTGTTTGCACTCTAATAATATGCCAAGAGGTTTATATAGTCACATATTTTTTACACAATTCCCCTCCTTCTAAGAATTTGCCCTAAGAAAGTAACTAGAGTGTAGTCAAAGTTCCATTATTCAAAAAACATTACTGAAAGTAGGGTGTCATCTTAAAAATATTCACAATGTAGAAGTTGAGTTATGTTTTATTCAGTGGTAATTTTTAGGTCTTCAAGCCCCGAAGGCAGCATCTCAAGTAACCCTGAGAGAACCGCTCTGAGGAGAGGAGGAAGGGAACCAGATTACATAGAAGTTTTTCAGCAAAGGGCAGGTAGTTTGAGAGTCAAAAGATTATTGTAAATGAAAGGAAAACCAGGTATCTCAAGTTAAAGAATTAAGAGCTTTTGTATGTATGGAAAGATGCAAGAGTCTGGGCTCACTGAAATCATTCCTTTGATATACACCTCATATATCTGGGGCCAGTATCCTGTGCTTTAACATTCTGAGTTTCCTCAGGGCCCACCAGAGGGAGTGGCTGCAGTCTGATGTTTGCTTAATGGCAGGTATTCTTTCCTTCCTGAGTTCCTCAAGGCTCACCAGCTCCCCATTGGTTGTTGTAATCACTGATGACATGACATCCTTTGTTTACTGATATGGCAGAAAATATTTCATTTCTCAAGGGAAAGCTGAAAAGCACCTTGAATTTCTATCTACTGGGGAGTCATTGAATTGATTACCCTGTAGCTACTAAAAATTATGGTTTGGGAAAATGGTGACAACATAATTTTAAATAAAAAAGTGAGAAGCAGTAGTGTATACAATATTTATAACAAGCACAACAAAGTGCTGGAGAAGAAGATGCCAGAATCTTAGCAGAAGTTCTATCCTGGTAGGATGTTATATGTGACTTTTATTGGACAATGAGGCACTAGATCAGTCGAAGGAAGGATCAGGGCCAGGCATGTTGTGTGTAGGAGTTGGTTACGCTATAGTTCAAGATTAAAACTATGAACAAAAAAGACTATGAGGGCATACGCTCAGAAAAGTTCGGACTGAAGGGCATAGTAGCAGCTTGATAGCCTGCAGAAGAGGAGGAAGACACACAATTACTCAGGATACCGACAAGAAGGGGGAAATCCATAAATAGATTTATATTCCTAAAGCCTTCCAAGGAGACAGGGCTAATAAAGAAAATCAGCAATGCTAAAAGACTGAAATTTTAACTGCACTTGACTCATGAGTTTTAGCCCCAAGTTTTCATCCCTTATTTTTGCCACTTTTGAGAAAGATTCCATTTCTGCAGTTACATCCTGTTAGAGTCTTGTGGAATAGTGATACTGTCTCATGGAAGAAACGTTCTGACCTCGTGGTGACTACTACAGGAGAGAAGAATTGGAAAAATTATTTTTAAAATGATTTTTGTCTTTTATTTTTGGATAGTTTTCATGGTTTAAAAAATAGCTAGAGAATTAAAATAATGGAATTTTAAGTTTTGTTGTTACTGTGAGCTGAGAGTCAAGTGTTGTTGAAAAAAATTAAAGGGACAATTCGGATGTGAATCTCATGTTTATTGTTTTAAAAGTTCTGTGCTAATACTGAAAGAATGTATTTCTGGTGGGAAGTGATATATTTCCATGACTTCAGGGAGCTTGACTTCTGTCCTAAAAATAGATTTCCTTAGCTATTATAAACAAAACACCTTAAACAATAAAAATAAGATACGGTCCAAAAAATCCATAGCAAACATAGCATTGTTTTATATCCTTATCATTTAAAGACTTTAGATCTACAAGGAAAAATGTACATTCCCTTCACCCCCAAAAAGTGTAAGTACAAAATGGCAGCTTACAAGAGAAGATTTACAAATCAGAAGTAAATATGAAATAAAAATATTAATCCTAGTATTGTAACATAAGATTTGCTTCTAGTAAGTAAAGAGAATGTGCTGTGGAGTTTTGTTGTAATTATTACGTGTAATTTGATGTTAGTGAGTAGGAACTGTCTGATAACCTGCTGGTAAGGGAAATTGCTGCAACCTGTCTGCAGGACAAGCTAAAATTGGTCCTAAGCCTTATACAGATGACACAGAAAGTGAAGAGGAACTAAAAAGCCTCTTGATGAAAGTGAAAGAAGAGAGTGAAAAAGTTGGCTTAAAGCTCAACATTCAGAAAACGAAGATCATGGCATCTGGTCCCATCACTTCATGCCAAATAGATGGGGAAACAGTGGAAACAGTGTCAGAATTTATTTTGGGGGGCTCCAAAATCACTGCAGATGGTGACTGGGGCCATGAAATTAAAAGACACTTACTCCTTGGAAGGAAAGTTATGACCAACCTAGATAGCATATTCAAAAGCAGAGACATTATTTTGCTAACAAAGATCCGTCTAGTCAAGGCTATAGTTTTTCCAATGGTCATGTATGGATGTGAGAGTTGGACTATAAAGAAAACTGAGCTCCAAAGAATTGATGTTTTGAACTGTGGTGTTGGAGAAGACTCTTGAGAGTCCCTTGAACTGCAAGGAAATCCAACCAGTCCATTCTGAAGGAGATCAGTCCTGGGTATTCATTGGAAGGACTGATGCTAAAGCTGAAACTCCAATACTTTGGCCACCTCATGCGAAGAGTTGACTCATTGGAAAAGACTCTGATGCTGGGAGGGATTGGGGGCAGGAAGAGAAGGGGACGACAGAGGATGAGCTGGCTGGATGGCATCACTGACTCGATGGACATGAGTCTGAGTGAACTCCGGGAGTTGGTGATGGACAGGGAGGCCTGGCGTGCTGCGATTCATGGGGTCACAAAGTCGGACACAATTGAGTGACTGAACTGAAGCCTTTAAATTAATCATTTAATCCTTCTAATTTGTTATTTGCGAAAGCCTAAATATATGTCTATATCAGTGTATGCAGTTGCTCAGAGCAGCATTTTTGTGAATAGAAAATAAACAAGATAATTGAAAAGACCAACAATGGAAAAATATTTAGATTAATTATGGTTAATCCATTTGATGGAGTTCTCGCTAGTCACTAAAAGTCAGATTTTTCAAAGATTGATGACATATGAGCTTGTCCAAAATAATAAGTGAAAAGAAAAAAAGCTAAGTATATACTATATCTCAGCAATGTTTATAAATCTGTGTGCACAAAAAATACTAGAGACAATGAAAAGTAAAAGTGAAAGTTGTTCAAACATGTCCTACTCTGCCACCCCATGGACTGTGGCCCACCAGGCTCCTCTGTCCATGGGATTCTCCAGGCAAGAATACTGGAGTGGGTAGCCATTCCCTTCTCAAGGGAATCTTCCCAACCTAGGGATCCTGTACTGCAGGCAGATTCTTTACTGTCTGAGCCACCAGGGAAACTGAAATATTGAAAACAATTATCTCTGCTGCATGCTTTAATCTTCCTTCCAGGTTTTCCTTCCTGATTATCTTTCTTTCTCTTCTACATTTTCCTCCCATATTTTCCACAGTTTCTACAGGGAATCTGTATTATAGCACACTTCAATTAAAACCTGTTATTTAAAAACAAAATGTTATTTCTGGGAGTATAGAAAGTTCAACTTGGTGATGCATTACCACCCACAGACACTGAAAATGTAGAAGGACATTACCTGTTTATCATGGTCCCTGAATCTCTCAATGCTTAACATCCTTGACCTTGAGGGAACCCAGAAGAATGAAGCATTTTGCCCAAGGTCATGTGGCAAGTTTGTAGTGTCAGCAATAAACAAAGGCAGAGTCTACATAAAATCCTAAGGACAGGTTATAATGCATTATTGCAATAGGGAAACGAGTCCAGCGTGAATTGAACTTGACCTCCATATGTACCATGGCGTCTGAGCATGTAAAAGGCAGGAGAGGGGAGGGAATGGAATCAGTTCAGTTCAGTATAGTTCAGTCGCTCAGTCGTGTCTGACTGTTTGTGACCCCATGAATCGCAGCACGCCAGGCCTCCCTGTCCATCACCAACTCCCGGAGTTCACTCAGACTCACATCCATCGAGTCAGTGATGCCATCCAGCTATCTCATCCTCTGTCGTCCCCTTCTCCTCCTGCCCCCAATCCCTCCCAGCATCAGAGTCTTTTCCAATGAGTCAACTCTTTGCATGAGGTGGCCAAAGTACTGGAGTTTCAGCTTTAGCATTATTCCTTCCAAAGAAATCCCAGGGCTGATCTCCTTCAGAATGGACTCTTTGCAGTCCAAGGGACTTTCAAGAGGCTTCTCCAACACCACAGTTCAAAAGCATCAATTCTTCGGCACTCAGCTTTCTTCAGAGTCCAACTCTCACATCCATACATGACCACTGGAAAAACCATAGCCTTGACTAGATGGACCTTTGTTGGCAAAGTAATATCTCTGCTTTTCAATATGCTATCTAGGTTGGTCATAACTTTTCTTCCAAGGAGTAAGCATCTTTTAATTTCATGGCTGCAGTCACCATCTTCAGTGATTTTGGAGCCCCCAAAATAAAGTCTGACACTGTTTCCAATGTTTCCCCTTCCATTTCCCATGAAGTGATGGGACCAGATGCCATGATCTTCATTTTCTGAATGTTGAGTTTTAAGCCAACTTTTTCACTCTCCTCTTTCACTTTCATCAAGAGGCTTTTTACTTCCTCTTCACTTTCTGCCATAAGGGTGGTGTCTTCAGCATATCTGAGATTATTGATATTTCTCCCGGCAATCTCGATTCCAGCTTGTGCTTCAGATTCCAGCTTCTGCTTCATCCAGCCCAGCGTTTCTCATGATGTACTCTGCATATAAGTTAAATAAGCAGGGTGACAATATACAGCCTTGATGTACTCCTTTTCCTATTTGGAACCAGTCTGTTGTTCCATGTCCAGTTCTAACTGTTGCTTCCTGACCTGCATACAGGTTTCTCAAGAGGCAGGTCAGGTGGTCTGGTATTCCCATCTCTTTCAGAATTTTCCACAGTTTATTGTGATCCACACAGTCAAAGGCTTTGGCATAGTCAATAAAGCAGAAATAGATGTTTTTCTGAAACTCTCTTGCTTTTTCCATGATCCAGTGGATGTTGGCAATTTGGTCTCTGGTTCCTCTTTCTTTTCTAAAACCAGCTTGAACATCTGGAAGTTCATGGTTCACGTATTGCTGAAGCCTGGCTTGGAGAAATTTGAGCATTACTTTACTAGAATGTGAGATGAGTGCAATTGTGCGGTAGTTTGAGCATTCTTTGGCATTGCCTTTCTTTGGGATTGGAATAAGAAGGCTCAATAGAGGAAGAAAGGGAAAATTCACAAAAAGCAAAAAGGAACACAAAGGTGCATGTGAAACCCATTAGGGTTTGCTAAGTGGTACTTTCCTGGTGGGTGCTCATAGAAGATAGGTCTCCCCTACCTCCCATAGAGTCTGGATTTGGGGGTCCTAACTCTTAACACTAACTACTAGACTATTCAGGTATGACCTAAATCAAATCCCTTATGATTATACAGTGGAAGTGAGAAATAGATTTAAGGGACTAGATCTGATAGACAGAGTGCCTGATGAACTATGGACGGAGGTTCGTGACATTGTACAGGAGACAGGGATCAAGATCATACATCCCCAAGAAAAAGAAATGCAAAAGGTGAAATGGCTGTCTGAGGAGGCCTTACAAATAGCTGAGAAAAGAAGAGAAGCAAAAAGCAAAGAAGAGGAAAGTATACCCATTTGAATGCAGAATTTCAAAGAATAACAAGAAGAGATAAGAAAGCCTCCCTCAGCAATCAATACAAAGAAATAGAAGAAAACAATAGAATGGGAAAGACTAGAGGTCTCTTCAAGAATATTAGAGACACCAAGGGAACATGTCATGCAAAGATGGGCTCGATAAAGGACAGAAATGGTATGGACCTAACAGAAGCAGAAGATATTAAGAAGAGGTGGCAAGAATACACAGAAGAACTGTACAAAAAAAGATCTTCATGACCCAGATAATCACGATGGTGTGATCACTCACCTAGAGCCAGACATCCTGGAATGTGAAGTCAAGTGGGCCTTAGAAAGTATCACTATGAACAAAGCTAGTGGAGGTGATAGAATTCCAGTCGAGCTATTTCAAATCCTGGAAGATGATGCTGTGAAAGTGCTGCACTCAATATGCCAGCAAATTTGGAAAACTCAGCAGTGGCCACAGGACTGGAAAAGGTCAGTTTTCATTCCAATCCCAAAGAAAGGCAATGCCAAAGAATGATCAAACTATTGCACTTTTGTACTCATCTCACACACCAGTAAGTAATGCTCAAAATTCTTCAAGCCAGGCTTCAGCTACATGAACCATTAACTTTCAGATGTTCAAGCTGGTTTTAGAAAAGGCAAAGGAACCAGAGATCAAATTGCCAACCTCCGCTGGATCATCAAAAAAGCAAGAGAGTTCCAGAAAAACATTTCTGCTTTGTTGACAATGCCAAAGCCTTTGACTGTGTGGATCACAATAAACTGGAAAATTCTGAAAGAGATGAGAATACCAAACCACCTGACCTGCCTCTTGAGAAACCTGTATGCAGGTCAGAAAGCAACAGTTAGAACTGGACATGGAACAACAAACTGGTTCCAAATAGGAAAAGGAGTATGTCAAGGCTGTATATTGTCACCCTGCTTATCTAACTTCTATGCAGAGTACATCATGAGAAATGCTGGGCTGGATGAAGCACAAGCTGGAATCAAGATTGCCAGGAGAAATATCAATCACCTCAGATAAGCAGATGACACCACCCTTATGGCAGAAAGTGAAGAACTAAAGAGCCTCTTGATGAAAGTGAAAGAGGAGAGTGTGCTTAAAGCTCAACATTCAGAAAAATAAGATCATAGCATATGGTCCATCACTTCTTGGCAAAATGATGGGGAAACAGTGGAAACAGTGGCTGATTTTATTTTTGGGGGCTCCAAAATCACTGCAGATGGTGATTGCAGCCAGGAAATTAAAAGATGCTTACTCCTTGGAAGGAAAGTTATGACCAACCTAGATAGCATATTCAAAAGCTGAGACATTACTTTTTCAACAAAGGTCCATCTAGTCAAGGCTATGGTTTTTCCTGTGGTCATGTATGGATGTGAGAGTTGGACTGTGAAGAAAGCTGAGCTCCAAAGAATTGATGTTTTGAACTGTGGTGTTGGAGAAGCCTCTTGAGAGTCCCTTGGACTGCAAAGAGATCCAACCAGTCCATCCTAAAGGAGATCAGTCCTGGGTGTTCGTTGGAAGGACTGAAGTTGAAGCTGAAACTCCAATATTTTGGCCACCTGATGCAAAGAGCTGACTCATTGTAAAAGACCTTGATCCTGGGAAAGATTCAGGGCTGGAGGAGGAGGGGATGACAGAGAATGAGATGGTTGGATGGTATCACCAAGTCAATGGACATGAGTTTGGGTGAACTCTGGGAGTTGGTGATGGACGGGGAGGCCTGGCGTGCTGCAGTTCATGTGGTCCCAAAGAGTCAGACACGACTGAGCGACTGAATTGACCTGAACTGAACTCCAGGTATGGCTATAATACACAGTCAGTTCTTTCAGTGGCCTTGAGATTTCTCAGGAAGGCACTTTAAGGGAGCTGGTATCATCCTATGGATCTAGCTTTTAGTCATGAGAAACAATGTCAGTATTGTTCAAGTCTGCTCAGGCCAAGGTTGAGATCTAGAGGCTGAGCCCAGTAGTAGGTTTGGAGGAGCCTAGCTGGAGTTTTGGCAAGGAGAGAGTCTTTGTTGAGTAACAAGACCCAAGACTCTCTGGCCCATATTCCAATACTTTCAGGATTACGATTGTTGCATATCAAGAACTTTCTGACCTGCATGAGAAGTTCAACCAGAACTGAAAGGAGAAGAAGAATGACTGAATAAGGAGATTAACAAGAAAGAAAATATTAGCCTTTGATTAGAATCTCCCCCCGCCCCAACTCCTGCCCCTACCTCCCATTTTATTGGATCTTGGTTAAAATGCTCAGAACTCATCTTCTTCTTGAAAGAAGTATTCCCACCTGTTCTGTGGGATTAATGATTGAGCCTAAGTATTTCATGGGTTGGATAAATTATGCCCAGGAAACTCCTCTATTGGCAGGTGGATACTTTGAGCCACCTGGAAAGCCCTTGCCTGGGAGTCTCATCACCTAATTTCTTAATAAGTTAGCAGTGTAAGCATATGCTTTCCCTGTAACTCGTTCTGGTGGGGGGAGTGGCAGTCACTGTCTCACATAGCTGACCACTGAGATGATTTCTTGGGTACTGATTTCCTCAGCTCACCATGAGCAACTGTTGTTTGTTGCTGTTGAGTCTCTAGGTCATGCCTGACTCGTTTGTGATCCAGGCTCCTCATCCATGGGATTTCCCAGGCAAGAATCCTGGAGCAGATTGCGATTTCCTTCTCCAGAGGATCTTCCCAACCCAGAGGGTCCAACTCGTGTCTCCTGCTTTGCAGACAGATTCTTTACCACTGAGCCACCTGGGAAGCCAATGAGCAACTATATTACTCATTAATCTTCTGTTGGTCAAGACCCTGAAAACAAGTGGTGGCCGTGGACCTGTTTTGTGTTTTCAAAACCTGGTGTTTAGAGAACTTTCTGGAACTTGTAAGATCTGGAAGAAAGCCAGCATTGCCTTTATAAATACAGTATTTTTCCAATCCCGTTACTTAAGATTTAGTCATTATTGACAGATTTCTTCTTTGTTTTCATCCTCTTTTTCTTCTTTTCTCCTTATTTTTTCCCTTCTTTCTCTCCCTTCCTTCCTTCCCTCTTTCCCTTCCTCCTTTCTCCTTCAACTTTACAACTCAGTAAACATTTTCTCATTGGTTGCTAGACCCACTGATTGTCAAACTAGCAAACTGCCAATCTGTGGAATCAGAATGCATGTTAAAACTGCTGTTAGCCAGGGGGTATCAGTTGTGATGTAGCTGTCTTTGTGGTCAATGTGGGGTCAAAGCTGTGTGCACCGTCACCATTTCAGTCTATGGATATGATATTAGCATTCCACATGCTGAGTTTAACTGCCTTGAAAAATGCCTTCAAGGAGATTATGTTACAATTCAGCAATTTTTTTAAAAAGCCATTTGAGTGTACAAAAAGAGAAATAGAAATGTAAGGCATTATTTTGATATTTGTGAAGTAAATAGTCTTCACTGAAGAATGACCTACCAGCGTCAAAGCTTGCAAAATGGTGTCACAGCTTGGAACAAAATGTCACAGACAGTGGTGACTTACTCTTGTTATAAATGTTGGCTTACAGTTGTTTTGAGTTCTCTGGATGGAAAAGCAGCCATTATTGTGCTGGTTCAGAAAGAGATTAAAAAACAGGTTTTAGAAACCAAAACAAACCAACAAAGAGCAGCAATGACAAAAAATCCTGGATTCAAATCCTGACTCCTGATGAAAGATTTGTTTGTGCTGAAACTTAGTTTTCTCTGCTAACAGAGAAATTTAACATATACCCAGCAGGGTTATAAAAATAAATGCAATAGAGGCCAAGCAATGAAATGGATTTAGCTGCAGAGTGTTATTCAGACCTAGGCACGTTGCAGAGCTGACTGTTTATGTGTCTCTTTCCTGGTTGTCTGTTGTCCAGAAACTGAACTAACTTCCAGGTGGTGCTAGTGATAAAGAACTCACCAGCAGTGCATGAGACTTAAGAGATGTGGATTCGATCCCTGGGTAAGGAAGACCCACCGGAGAAGGGCATGGCAACCCACTCCAGGACTCTTGCCTGGGAAATCCTATGGATAGGAAGCCTGGCGGCCTACAATCCATGACTCTTTGTGTCTGACTCACAAAGAGTCAGACACAACTTAAAAACTTAACAGCAGCAAACAACAAACATTGTCCATAGAGGTAGAAAGAACAAAAGATGAGGACCAACTGCTTAGAACCCCAGACGAATGCATCTGTAAAATTTTTACTGTAAAAAAGATGTAAATAAATGCAGGAAAATATGCAAGTCCTAGCATTTCGATGAATTTTCACAAGGTCAGCTAGATAGGAAACAAACATTGGAAGTAGCCAAAAGCCCCTTATGCCCCCTCCAGACACCATTGAAAAGAATCACTGTCTGACTTCTCACATCATAGATTCACATTTCTCATCTATGTCTACTGTGTTACTTCAGTACTTAAAACCCAAAACTCGAGGTGTAAAACCAGGAGCTGTGTTTCATGTGGGAAGAGGTCACGGTCCCTGGCATTGAACCCTCAATGCCGTGAGTAGAAAACAGATCTGAAATTGCATTACAGATGTACTATTTCCTAACTGTGATTTGAGGAATGCCAGTTTTTCTTTCGAATCTCTAGTTTCCTCGTTAGCAAAGTGGAAAGAGATGCTGAATTCACGATGCTGTTGTCAAACTAAGTGAGATGATATCTAAACAGATGCTCAGTCAGGGTCTGGTGCTAGTTACGTATTGGTTGGTGGGGGTCTGGGGAAAATGTGTGAGTAACAGTGAGACTGAAAAGATGGCCTATTTGATGAGACGGAGTCCTGGATCTTTGCAGCCTGAGAAAGGAAGCTTCACCAAGGCCCTAGGGGATGCTGCCTGTGATTGGAAGAGAGTGGAACAGAGAAGGCAGAGCACTCAGCTCTTTGCCCAGCACTACCTCTAACATGCTGGGTGACCTCTCACCCATACCTCTCACCCATCCCCTTCCTTCTGGAGCCTCAGTTTCTTCTCCCATGTAATTTATGGATGCTATAATAAGTTTTTCCCACTACGAGTCTCACTCAAAAACACTGCCAATCTATACTTAGCCAACTTGGAAAAGCATAGAATAAAAATATACAGTAATTGCAGTGCCCAAACATACAGACAAACTGAAATACATTTGGGGAGTGTACAAAGGCATAGAAAGAGCTCCAAACCACCCCATCTAAGGATGACAATTCTATCATCTAAGGATGACAATTCTGCATAGGTTAAATGTCACTGTAATTCCCCAGGCCAGGCTTCAGCAATACGTGAACTATGAACTTCCACATGCTCAAGCTGGTTTTAGAAAAGGCAGAGGAACCAGATATCAAATTGCCAACATCCACTGGGTCATCAAAAAAGCAAGAGAGTTCCAGAAAAACATCTATTTCTGCTTTATTGACTATGCCAAAGCCTTTGACTGTGTGGATCACAATAAACTGTGGAAAATTCTGAAAGAGATGGGAATACCAGACCACCTGACCTGCCTCTTGAGAAACCTGTATGCAGGTCAGGAAGCAACAGTTAGAACTGGACATGGAAAAACAAACTGGTTCCAAATAGGAAAAGGAGTACGTCAAGGCTGTATATTGTCACCCTGCTCATTTAACTTAATGCAGAGTACATCATGAGTATGTATGTATTCTTAGTATCTGCTGCTTCTGTTAGGTCCATACCATTTCTGTCCTTTATTGTGCCCATCTTTGCATGAAATGTTCCCTTGGTATCTCTGATTTTCTTGAAGAGATCTGTAGACTTTCCCTTTCTATTATTTTCCTCTGTTTCTTTGCTTTGATCGCTGAGGAAGGCTTTCTTATCTCCCCTTGTTATTCTTTGGAACTCTGCATTCAAATGGGTATATCTTTCCTTTTCCCCTTTCTTTGCCTTTCACTTAATCACTACTGTTCATTTATTCTCTGTCAGGCATTAAAATTTTAAGTAGTGGGGATAAACCAGCAAACAAATGTTTCTGTTTTCTCAAACAATTACGTTATATGTCACAAACTTATAAGTGCTAAGAAGGAATCTAAAGCGAGGGAGAGAAATGGGGTGGGCGTACTCTAGTTTATCAGGGACAGTTATGCAGTGCATTCCCTGATAAGATGACATTTGAGAGATTTGAAGAAAAGAAATGAGCCATGCAGGTGTTGAAGCAAGAATGTGCCAGGCAGTAGAAAGAGATCAAAGTTCCTGAGGTGGAAGAAGGCACGATGAATACACAGAGCACCCTCGAGGCCCCGAGGCTGGAGAGGAGTTGCAGGTGGCGAGGTCAGGTAATGACAAATGGATGCTTTGACTTTGAGAGGATTTTTTTTTTTTAACATTTCTTTATAAATGGGCAAGAAAATGTTGCCAAATTCCCAATTAGACCACTAATTTAAATAATTCAAAGCTTCTTTAGCTTACCGAGTCCTCTAGTTTCAGAACATCTTTATCTGAGCATAACATGTTAGAGCTGGGCTGGGTGAAGCACAAGCTGGAATCTGAAGCACAAGCTGGAATCAAGATTGCTGGGAAAAATATCAATCACCTCAGATATGCAGATGACTCCACCCTTATGACAGAAAGTGAAGAAGAACTAAAGAGCCTCTTGACGAAAATGAAAGAGGAGAGTGAAAAAGTTGGCTTAAAGCTCAACATTCAGAAAACAAAGATCATGGCATCTGGTCCCATCACTTCATGGGAAATAGATGGGGAAATAGTGGAAACAGGGGTTGACTTTATATTTTTGGGCTCCAAAATCACTGCAGATGGTGACTGCAGCCATGAAATCAAAAGACGCTTACTCCTTGAAAGGAAAGTTATGACCAACCTAGACAGCATTTTAAAAAGCAGAGACGTTACTTTGTCAACAAAGGTCCATTTAGTCAAGGCTATGGTTTTTCCAGTAGTCATATATGGATGTGAGAGTTGGACTGGGAAGAAAGCTGAGCACCAAAGAATTGATGCTTTTGAACTGTGGTGTTGGAGAAGACTCTTGAGAGTCTCTTGGACTGCAAGGAGATCCAACAAGTCCATCCTAAAGATCAGTCCTGGGTGTTCATTGGAAGGACTGATGTGGAAGCTGAAACTCCAATACTTTGGCCACCTGATGTGAAGAGCTGACTCATTTGAAAAGACCCTGATGTTGGAAAAGATTGAAGGCAGGAGGAGAAGGAGACGACAGACGATGAGATAGCTAGATGGCATCACTGACTCAATAGACATGAGTCTGGGTGAACTCTGGGAGTTGGTGTTGGACAGGGAGGCCTGTCATGCTGTGGTTCATGGGGTCGCAAAGAGTCAGACCTGACTGAGTGACTGAACTGAATAGACCAAGACACACCCACAAGGACACCATGTAGTAAAGATAAAAGAATTTCCTGTGTGATGCTATGTGTCGACACCAAGTGCAGATGACTAATCTGGAGAGATATAAAGAATGGCTCTGTCTAAGGTATGTATGTGTGCTCAGTCATGTCCGACTCTGCAACCCCATGGACTGTAGCCTATCAGGCTCCTCTGTACATGGGATTCGCCAGGCAAGAACACTGGATTGGGTTGCCATTTCCTCCTCCAAGTCTAAAGTATAACCTTCCTAATACTTATAGACAGGCAGTTCCAGGAGGCAGTGCCTGTCTTGACGTCAGGGGGCTGCAAACCAACGTTTGAGATGTTATATTTAGTGGAGACAAGCCTTCCAGCCCTGAGATTGTGAGTCTAAGACCTTGGTGGGAAAGAGCTCAAATCAATGAAATACCCACCAAATCATCTATAAACTATTCCAAAATCATCCAGAAGGCATTCATGTGAGGTGCAAAGATTTTAAATTATTTTCATACTTAGAATTTGAATTAGCATTCATAGGCAGAAGGTTATTAGAAATTATTAACTCTACTTCCAAAAAAATATATAGTCTTTATATATATATATATATATATGTATATATATAAAGACTCTCAGTCTATGGAATTTTACAAACAAGAGTATTGGAGTGGGTTGCCATTTCCTTCTCCAGGGGATCTTCCCAATCCAGGGATTGAACCCGGGTCTCCCGCACTGCAGGCAGACACTTTACTGTCTGAGCCACCAGGGAAGCCTACATATATATATATATATCAGCTCAGTTTAGTTCAGTCGCTCAGTCATGTCCGACTCTTTGCGACCCCATGAATCGCAGCACGCTAGGCCTCCCTGTCCATCACCAACTCCTGAAGTTCACTCAAACTCATGTCTGAGTCAGTGATGTCATCCAGCCATCTCATCCTCTGTCGTCCCCTTCTCCTCCTGCCCCCAATCCCTCCCAGCATCAGAGTCTTTTCCAATGAGTCAACTCTTCATATGAGGTGGCCAAAGTACTGGAGTTTCAGCTTCAGCATCATTCCTTCCAAAGAAATCCCAGGGCTGATCTCCTTCAGAATGGACTGGTTGGATCTCCTTGCAGTCCAAGGGACTCTAAAGAGTCTTCTCCAACATCACAGTTCAAAAGCATCAATTCTTTGGTGCTCAGCCTTCTTCACAGTCCAACTCTCACATCCATACATGAGCACAGGAAAAACCATAGCCTTGTCTAGACGAACCTTTGTTGGCAAAGTAATGTTTCTGCTTTTGAATATGCTATCTAGGTTGGTCATAACTTTCCTTCCAAGGAGTAAGCATCTTTTAATTTCATGGCTGCAGTCACCATCTGCAGTGATTTTGGAGCTCAGAAAAATAAAGTCTGACATGGTTTCCACTGTTTCCCCATCTATTTCCCATGAAGTGAAGGGACTGGATGCCATGATTTTCGTTTTCTGACTGTTGCGCTTAAAGCCAACTTTTTCACTCTCCACCTTCACTTTCATCAAGAGGCTTTTTAGTTCCTCTTCACTTTCTGCCATAAGGGTGGTGTCATCTGCATATCTGAGGTTATTGATATTTCTCCCAGCAATTTTGATTCCAGCCTGTGTTTCTTCCAGTCCAGCGTTTCTCATGATGTACTCTGCATAGAAGTTAAATAAACAGGGTGACAATATACAGCCTTGACGTACTCCTTTTCCTATTTGGAACCAGTCTGTTGTTCCATGTCCACTTCTAACTGTTGCTTCCTGACCTGCATACAGGTTTCTCAAGAGGCAGATCAGGTGGTCTGGGATTCCCATCTCTTTCAGAATTTTCTGCAGTTTATTGTGATCCACACAGTCAAAGGCTTTGGCATAGTCAATAAAGCAGAAATAGAATTTTTTCTGGAACTCTCTTGCTTTTTCGATGATCCAGCGGATGTTGGCAGTATGAGCTATGGTTCCTCTGCCTTTTCTAAAACCAGCTTGAACATCAGGAAGTTCACAGTTCACATATTGCTGAAGCCTGGCTTAGAGAATTTTGAGCATTACTTTACTAGAATGTGAGATGAGTGCAATTGTGCGGTAGTTTGAACATTCTTTGGCATTGCCTTTCTTTGGGATTGGAATGAAAACTGACCTTTTCCAGTCCTGTGGCCACTGCTGAGTTTTCCAAATTTTCTGGCATATTGAGTGTGGCACTTTCACAGCATCATCTTTCAGGATTTGAAATAGCTCAACTGGAATTCTATCACCTCCACTAGCTTTGTTTGTAGTGATGCTTTCTAAGGCCCACTTGACTTCACATTCCAGGATGTCTGGCTCTAGGTGAGTGATCACACCATCGTGATTATCTGGGTCATGAAGATCTTTTTTGTACAGTTCTTCTGTGTATTCTTGCCACCTCTTCTTAATATCTATCTTCTGCTTCTGTTAGGTTCATACCATTTCTGTCCTTTATCGAGCCCATCTTTGCATATAATGTTCCCTTGGTATCTCTAATTTTCTTGAAGAGATCTCTAGTCTTTCCCATTCTGTTGTTTTCCTCTGTTTCTTTGCATTGATCACTGAAGAAGGCTTTCTTATCTCTTCTTGCTATTCTTTGGAACTCTGCATTCAGATGTTTATATCTTTCCTTTTCTCCTTTGCTTTTTGCTTCTGTTCTTTTCACAGCTATTTGTAAGGCCTCCCCAGACAGCCATTTTGCTTTTTTGCATTTCTTTTCCATGGGGATGGTCTTGATCCCTGTCTCCTGTACAATGTCACGAACCTCATTCCATAGTTCATTAGGCACTCTATCTATCAGATCTAGGCCCTTAAATCTATTTCTCACTTCCACTGTATAATCATAAGGGATTTGATTTAGGTCACACCTGAATGGTCTAGTGGTTTTCCCTACTTTCTTCAATTTAAGTCTGAATTTGGCAATAAGGAATTCATGGTCTGAGCCACAGTCAGCTCCTGGTCTTGTTTTTGCTGACTGTATAGAGCTTCTCCATGTTTGGCTGCAAAGAATACAATGAATCTGATTTCGGTGTTGACCATCTCTGGTGATGTCCATGTATAGAGTTTCTCTTGTGTTGTTGAAAAAGGGTGTTTGCTATACCAGTGCATTCTGTTGGCAAAACTCTATTAGTCTTTGCCCTGCTTCATTCCGTATTCCAAGGCCAAATTTGCCTGTTACTTCAGGTGTTTCTTGACTTTCTACTTTGCATTCCAGTCCCCTATAATGAAAAGGACATCTTTTTTGGGTATTAGTTCTAAAAGGTCTTGTAGGTCTTCATAGAACCATTCAACTTCAGCTTCTTCAGCGTTACTGGTTGGGGCATAGACTTGGATTACTGTGATATTGAATGGTTTGCCTTGGAAACGAACAGAGATCATTCTGTCGTTTTTGACATTGCATCCAAGTACTGCATTTTGGACTCTTTTGTTGACCATGATGGCTACTCCATTTCTTCTGAGGGATTCCTGCCCGCAGTAGTAGATATAATGGTCGTCTGAGTTAAATTCACTCATTCCAGTCCATTTTAGTTCACTGATTCCTAGAATGTGGACATTCACTCTTGCCATCTCTTGTTTGACCACTTCCAATTTGCCTTGATTCATGGACCTGACATTCCAGGTTCCTATGCAATATTGTTCTTTACAGCATCAGACCTTGCTTCTATCACCAGTCACACCCACAGCTGGGTATTGTTTTTGCTTTGGCTCCATCCCTTCATTCTTTCTGGGGTTATTTCTCCACTGATCTCCAGTAGCATATTGGGCACCTACTGACCTGGGGGTTCCTCTTTCAGTATCCTATCATTTTGCCTTTTCATACTGTTCATGGGGTTTCAAGGCAAGAATACTGAAGTGGTTTGCCATTCCCTTCTCCAGTGGACCACATTACACAAATATATGTATATTATATATGTATATATACAAATACAGGTTTGAGGTTTGCTAAGCCACATCCTATCAGTGACATGTTAAATCCATCCTTTATCATCCTGGACCTTGATTTTCTTATTGGAAAAAAAAAAAATAACCATCCCAGAAACCTCTGAGGATTAAATGAGATCTTAAGTGTGAAAACACGGTAAACTGTTAAATGCCCTTTGAGATGTGTGTGTGTGTGTGTGTGTGTATGGGATTTCCCAGGTGGCTCAGTGATAAAGAACCCACCTCCAGTGCTGGAGATGCATGTGTGTGTGTATGTGTGTATATGTGGGTTTTTTTGTAAATATGTATACATTTTAAGGATTTTTATAATGTATATAACACATACAACATATACAATTATCTATTTATCTATATATATATTTTAAAGAATTTTTCGGGAATTCCCTGGCTGTCCAGTAGTTAGAAATGTGTGCTTTCATTGCCTAGGGCCCAGCTTCAATCCTTAACCAGTGAACTAAGATCCTATAAGCCTCGCAGGATGGTTAAAAAAAAAAGAATCTTTATAATGTATTAAAGGTCAAAAAAACCCTTTGGCAGACTGGGACGATAAATTCTCTTCTCACTTCTATGCCCTAAAATGAAATAACTAGTTACGTGAATTTAAACACCATACTTTATAAGGCAAAATGACGAGAGAAATAGATGATGGATATAATACTTTTTTATTATCTTTAAAAAGAAAAATGTAACTTTTTCCTGGGGGAGAGAAGTTTTTTTTTTTCCCCTAACAATAAATTCTAAAATGGATTTACCTGCTCAGTCCTCCAGACCCTGAGGACAACCCCCATCTCTAGACTCCTTGTATATTTCTCCGTACACTATACCAGCTCCCTCCATTTCACCTTGCTTTCCAACTCAAAAGATTTCCAATAGCACCTGTTCAACAGGTCAAACATCACAGAATCCACCCATTCTGTTACAGATCCATTCACACATTTACTGGGAAGAACACCCGCAAGTGTCTTTTAGTGTTCGACACTAAACATCCAAACAGGAAAGAGCAGGGAGGTCCTGGCTTCCAAGGAAGAGAAACATGGACTCCAGATGTCCTACAGAGATGTAACGCATGGCCAGCCTGGGACGGCTGGGCGGTGGCGGGGTGGGGTGGGGTGGGGGTTGGGCACTGAAGGACCAAGACACACAAAGTGTTCTACTACCTCCTTTTGTTTGAATCCTCTGTGTTTTGTTTTGTTTGCCATTCCACACAGCTGGACCTTAGTCTGAATCTTAATTTTCTCAACAGGGATCAAACTGCTCCACCTTCCCCATTGCAGTGGAAGTGTGACATCCTACTCACTGGACCTCCAGAGAATTCCCATGTAAATAAGCACTTTTTTAGGTCCCTTTTCTTTTCTTAAATTAATTAATTTTTAATTGAAGGATCTGTATGCAGATCAGGAAGCAACAGTTAGAACTGGACATGGAACAACAGACTGGTTCCAAATTGGGAAAGGAGTACGTCAAGGCTGCATATTGTCACCTTGCTTATTTAACTTATATGCAGAGTACATCATGAGAAACGCTGGGCTGGATGAAGCACAAGCTGGAATCAAGATTGCCAGGAGAAATAACAATAACCTCAGATATGCAGATGACACCACCCTTATGGCAGAAAGTGAAGAAGAACTAAAGAGCCTCTTGATGAAAGTGAAAGAGGAGAGTGAAAAAGTTGGCTTAAAGCTCAACATTCAGAAAACTAAGATCATGGCATCTGGTCCCATTAGTTCATGGGAAATAGATCGGGAAACAATGGACACAGTGACAGACTTTATTTTGGGGGCTCCAAAATCACTGCAGATGGTGACTGCAGCCATGAAATTAAAAGATGCTTGCTCCTTGGAAGAAAAGTTATGACTGACCTAGACAGCATTTTAAAAAGCAGAGACATTACTTTGTCAACAAAAGTCCATCTAGTCAAAGCTATGGTTTTTCCAGTCATCATGTACAGATGTGCGTTGGACTATAAAGAAAGCTGAGCGCAGAACAATTGATGCTTTTGAACTTCAGTGTTGGAGAAGACTCTTGACAGTCCTTTGGACTGCAAGGAGATCCAACCAGTCCATCCTAAAGGAAATCAGTCCTGAATCTTCATTGGAAGGACTGATGCTGAAGCTGAAACTCCAATACTTTGGCCACCCAATATGAAGAACTGACTCATTTGAAAAGACCCTGATGCTGGGAAAGATCGAAGGCAGGAGGAGAAGGGGATGACAGAGGATGAGATGGTTGGACGGCATCACTGACTCTATGGACATGAGTTTGAGTAAACTCCAGGAGTTGGTGATGGACAGGGAGGCCTGGCGCGCTGCGGTTCATGGGTTGCCAAGAGTAGGATACTGAGTAACAGAACTGAACTAAACTGAATTGCTTTACAATATTGATTTCTTTTCTGATGTCCATGAACATGAATTGGCCATAGGTGTACACGTGTCCTCTGCCTCTTCTACCTCCAGCCCTTCTTCCCCCATTTCCCACCCCTCAAGATTGTCACAGAGTCCCAGTTTGAGTTCTCTAAAGTGTGGATGTGAGCCCTGAGGGATGTGCCCTCGGCACATCCAGTCTGTGCCGAGCCTGACAAGGGAGAGACAGATGTGAGCTTGGGGTCTCCTGGCCACCCAGCCAATGCCCCTGTTCCCACCCAGCATGGAGGCTGAAGGCTGAGGGACACTGGAGGCAACCAGGCCAGTTGCTGCGGGCTGTCTCTTAACCAAAGCTAAAGGGCTGAAGAAAAATGGAGCAAGGCAGCTAAGCCAGAGAAGGGGGTAGCCCATCCATCCCAATCCTGCACCCTGCACCCCACACCCTCGAAGAAAAACCCCTGGAAAAGCCTGCAATGTCATCAGCCACATGAATCTGAAAGCAATGGTGAGAAAGGGGACACCAGATGATGGACAGCACAGAGAGGGGCCGTGATGGGTCCTCCTAAGCTCCTTTCACTGGCCTGCCTGCTTCATTAAAGGGGCAGAAGCAAAGCAAACAAACCATAAGGGATAAAAGTAGATTAAGTGAATTAACATTTGTCTTTGCTTTAAATATAGGTTTGTGTTCAACTAAGCTCTATATGGTCAGTGACATATTAAATTCATCCTTTATCATCCTAGGCCTCAATTTCCTTGTTGTGAAACAAGTCACCTTCCCATAAATATCTGAGGATTAAATGAGATCTTATGTGTGAAAACACTTAGTAAACAGTAATGCCCTTCAGTATTCTTAATCCTGTAATCAAACATTCAGACAGGCGGATTTTTTAAAAAAATCTTCACGTCTTTAAGAAGGTTTTGAGTTGATTTGTTGTACCTTTCTTAATTAGACATGCATTGCTCTTAGAGCGTCTTTTTGTTTTCTCCCTTTTGACTTTTAGATTTCAAATCCGGTTTTCAAGTCTGGAACCAGTGTAGGTAATGGAAAGAATTTGAATTTTGTGACCCTGTGAAGCAATCATTTCTAATCCCAGCTCTGCTGTGAAAAGCAGTGCTACCTCGAATAAGTCCCTGAGGCCTTTTGTTTATTGATCTATAAAATAGAAGTCAAAACACAGCATTCCCTGTTTTACGGTAAGAACACACCACCTCAATCAGTTCTGAAAACTAGAGAACTGTGATTTCTCCAGCTAGATCCATGTCAACGGCAAGTTCCTCTCCAAATAGACTAGAGGCTTCTTTTGCCCCGGCTTCCATGAATATCAAGCACAACCCCTCCGTATTTTGTCAGGGAAACGGAACACTGCCTTTTATAAGAGAGCGCCTGAGTGGCAGGCTGCCCGGCTCCCTGTGGGCTCTCCCTGTGCTTCCTCTGGGCTTGTATTGATATCTGCATGCAAATGTTGGCTCAGCTTCCCCTTTGCAGGCAATAGATTGCTTCTGCTAAAGCTGCCAGTGCAATATTTTGAAAATAGACATCCACTTCTAGAAGAAAAGAGAGCCAAATAAGATTTTTTTCTTTAACATTAAAAATCATTAGAATATCAGTGTCTTTCAGGTCAGCATGAATTTTGAAGCTGTTCCATAAGTCCCTCTTGTCAGGATCACCCATTGGTATAGAGGCAAGTGTCTTTTGGGGGAAAAAAAAAATCTGTGGAGATGCTCATGTCTGGGCAAAGAATATGGACCAGGTCTAGCCAAGCGCTCTAGGGTTTTCAGTTTCACACTCTTAACCTTGTGTTCCAGGGGGCTCAGTAGTAAAAAATCTGCCTACCAATGCAGGAGACGCAAGAGACATGGGTTTGATCCCTGGGTCAGAAAGATCCCCTGGAGGAGGAAATGGCAACTCATTCCATTATTCCTGCCTGGAAATATTCCATGAACAGAGGAGCCTGGAAAGGAAACAGTCCATGCGGTTGCAAAGTGCCAGACACGACTTAGTGACTGAACACAATCTTGTGTTACAGGTTGATTCGCATCTTTCCCAAATTCATGGGTTGAGGTATCAGCCCCTAGTCCCACAGAACATGGACTTATTTGGAAATAGAGTCTTCACAGATATAATGAGTTATGATGAAGTCATACTGAAGTAGAAGGGGCCGACATCTGACATGACTATGCCCTTATAAAAAGGGGAAATATTTACCCAGACATGTTCACAAGGAGAAGGGAAGATGAAGGCAGAGATTAGGGTGATGCTTGTAACAAGCCGGGGAACACCAGAGATCATCAGCAAAACACCAGAAGCCAGGGGAGAGGCTCTGAGGTCCCTTCCCAGGGCTCCCTCAGAGAGGGAACTCCCTCAGAGCCCTGGGAAGGGACCCATCCCCACCAGCATCTTCATCTGGGACCTCCAGCCTCCACACTGAGACGCTACATCTCCGTTGTTTAAATTGTCCAGCCTGTGGTACTTTGTTACAGCGGCTCTGGAAAATGAATACCCTTTGGAAGTGCCTAACGGTCCTGGAAGTGAAAGATTGTGACAGGGGAAGGGCACCCACAGAAATCATTCAGTGTGATCATTTCATGATTCATGAAGAAATAGTATCTGGAATCTTCCTCCAATACTTAGAGGGGAGGGGTTGACTAAGAAGCCTTGGCTCCTGGTTACCAGGTGGTGTGCCTTTTTGCTACTTGGCTGTACTGTTAGTGAGGAGATACATGGGGAAAGGTTAATGTCATTCAATATAAACATGCCATCAACCTAGAAAAATTCAGACTTCCTGTTCAGTCCATGGAGGCATAGAGGCACCCTACCCAACCCTCTCTGGACTTTTCCTAGGCATGTGCCTGCCCCTCTCTTGCGTCCTGAGCAGGCTATACTGCTTCTCAGATAAGCTGTAACTAGAAGGCTCCTCCCCCAGATTCTCAGATGTCACTTTCACTTTCTTTCAGTCTTTGCTTAAATACCACTGTTTCTCCCTTGTTGTCCTGCCACTGCTGCTGCTTTTCAGTCCTCTGACTTTTTGAGACCCCATGGACTTAGCCCACCGGCTCCTCTGTCCAAGGGATTCTCCAGGCAAGAACCCTAGAGTGGGTTGCCATGACCTCCTTCAGGGGATTTTCCCAACCCAGGGATCAAACCCGAGTCTCCTGCATCTCCTGAATTGGCAGCCGGAGTCTTTACCACTAGTGCCACCTAGGAAGCCTCTATTCTGCTATGCTTCTTTCCAAATAGTACTTCTGATGCTACTTACATACTCTATTTATTTCTCTTTATTGACTGGATCTCTCTACTAAAACATAAGCATGAGAAAGTCAGGGATCTTTTTCTGATTTGTTCACTTTGTTGTTCAGTTAGTAAGTCATGTCTGACTCATTGTGACCCCAAGGACTGCAGCACGCCAGGCCTCCCTGTCCATCACCAACTCCTGGCGCTTGCTCAAACTCATGTCCATCGAGTCAGTGATGCCATCCAACCATCTCATCCTCTGTCATCTCCTCCTCCTGCCTTCAATCTTTTCCAGTATCAGGGTCTTTTCCAATGAGTCAGCTCTTTGCATCACGTGGCCAAGCTCCATGTGGAGCTTCAGCATCAGTACTTCCAATGAATATTCAGAGTTGATTTTCTTTAGGATTGACTTGGTTTGACCTCCTTGCTTTGTTCACTTCTATATCCCAAATGTCTAAAATAGTATTGCTTGCCATATATTTGGCTTCTAATTTTTTTTATTGTTGATAGAATGCATAAACGTTTTAAAAACATCTTTATTTGAATACTTTCAATGTTACTACTGAATGTAGTTGAGTAATTCAATGTCATTCCTTTGCTCTTTGGAAGACAGCCTCAGAGTGAGGTGTCAGCGACTCAAGGGTTCTTTTGTCTCTGGCAACCTTGGATTTTGGTCTAGTGCCCTGAGTTAGTGGCAAGAATTGTAATTGAGAGAAAGGCCAAAAGAAGCTGAGAAAGCATTGGGGGAAACAATTAAACCTTAGCGTTTAACTGGCAACAACTTTTCTTTGGTTATTTCTTAATGTGTTTACAGTTTGTGTGTGTGCGTGTTTAAATTAGGCTATAGTGACAAAAAATTTTTTTGACAAGATATAAATATTTTCCAGAGTGCCATAAGTTAAAAAGGTGGCAACTAGTCACATGGGCCTGTTTACATTTTGATTAATCAAAAGCTGCTGCTGCTAAGTCACTTCAGTCATGTCTGACTCTGTGCGACCCCATAGATGGCAGCCCACCAGCCTCCCCCTTCCCTGGGATTCTCCAGGCAATAACACTGGAGTGGGTTGCCATTTCCTTCTCCAATGCATGAAAGTGGAAAGTGAAAGTGAAGTCGCTCAGTCGTGTCCGACTCTCAGCAACCCCATGGACTGCAGCCCACCAGGCTCCTCCGTGCATGGGATTTTCCAGGCAGGAGTACTGGAGGGGGTGCCATTGCCTTCTCTGTAATCAAAAGCGGTTGAAGTTAAAAATTCAGCTCCTTAGTCACATCATCCCCCGTCTTTATTGCTCAATAGCCACATGTGGCTGTTGGCTGCCAGACCTGCCAGAGTCGATGGAGAGCATCCCCGTCATTCTAGGCAGGAGGGCTCCATGTGTGTTTCTTAATGTCTGGATGTTAAGCATCAGGAAACCAAGGCACCACAAGGAACAGGGGAAATTTTCACTCTTCCTTGGATCACATGGTTCACTGGCCAATTGACTTAGGCCAAGTAGACTTAGCTAGATGTTATGCTTACTTTCTTCCATAACCATTTAATAGATTTGTGAGTAATGGGAAATATTATAGTATGTTTTAGTCAGGTTATGGTATTAGTTGCTCAGATCCTGGGGATTTTCAACCTATTGAAGAGAAGCAATGCAGGAAAGGACACAGACGTATGTAAGACTTTCGTAAGTTCAGATCAGATCAGATCAGTCACTCAGTCGTGTCCGACTCTTTTCAATCCCATGAATCGCAGCACGCCAGGCCTCCCTGTCCATCACCAACTCCCGGAGTTCACTCATACTCACACCCATCGAGTCAGTGATGCCATCCAGCCATCTCATCCTCTGTCGTCCCCTTCTCCTCCTGCCCCCAATCCCTCCCAGCATCAGAGTCTTTTCCAATGAGTCAACTCTTCACATCAGGTGGCCAAAGTACTGGAATTTCAGCTTTAGCATCATTCCTTCCAAAGAAATCCCAGGGCTGATCTCCTTTAGAATGGACTGGTTGGATCTCCTTCATAAGTTCAAGCATATACAAATGGTTCAGAATGATTGAAGTTTGGGGTCTACAGAGCACTAGGGCTTGGGTCACAAAACTTGAGCTGTAGCTGATATATATTTATATCCCTAGCACTTGACATAATACATATTAGTCTACTCCTGTGTATCTGTTGTTGAATGAATGAGTGAATCAATCAGTTAAGCAACCAATAGATCAACCAACCAACTGCAAATGATGTATATACAAAGCCAGATGCATTTGTCAGGCTAGAGATGTTATTCCCTACTAATAAATACAACTCAATATTCTAGAGGCTCTCCACTATAAAAGTTTGCTTTTCATTTAATATACATGTCTAAATATAGGTCAGAGTGAAGGATAATCTTCCATGTGGGCATTCATGTACTCAGGTTGATCGGACATCTTTTAGCTATAGCATCCTGAACCAGTGGCCTGCCAGGTCACCAAGGGAGAGGAAAAGAGATGGGAGAGAGATGGCCCTTAGGTATCTCAGCCCAGGAATAACTGGAGTCAATTCTACTCACAGGTCATTGGCAAGAACTTGTCACATAACCCCGTTCTCTTCAAGGAAGACCAGGAAACAGAAAGGAGCACACATGTTTGGTGAGCATCATCCAACTAGCACAGCACATCACAGAAGACCATTGCCAAAAGCTTCAACTTTATCCAATAGGGGTTCACAAGCTATTTTAAAAAATCAGATTTATTTCTTCAAATAAAATATAGTATATAAATACGGCAAAAGTAGAGGTTTCCTGGCTGAGGTGAGAATCCAGAGAGGAGGAACCAAATATCTGCCCACACAACAGACCTTCCTACACCATCTCTGTACCTTCTGTGTTCCTCCAGGAAAATCCAGGGCTCCTCAAGGCAGAGTGAAGATCTGCCAAGGAGTATTGGGAGTCTTGGGAGGGCTTCAAACAGGAGAATGGTGTGATCACATTTTCCCTTTGGGAAGATGAGTGTGGCGAAGCTGTGGAGGGTGGTGGGGAGGGGTGGGTTAGATGGTGGATGTGCAGTGTGGAGGTCAAGGTGAGAAGCTTCTGGAACCATTCAGGTGAGAGAGGAGGAAGGTCTGAACCAAGTCTCTGTGGGGCTCTATATGTTTTCCCAATTTTTGCCGACTCAAAATTCAGAATCTCTTTTTCAGATAGAGAAAGACAAATATCATATGATATCACTTAGATGTGTAATCTAAAGCCAAACAATATAAATGAACTTATTTACAAAACAGACATAGACTCACAGACATAGGAAACAAACTTATGGTTACCAAAGCGGGTAATGGGGCAGAGGTCAGTAGGGTGATAAATTAGAAGACTGGGATTAATTTATACACACTACTATGTATAAAATAGATAATCAACAAAGTCCTACTATATGGCACAGGGAACTATACTCAATATTTCGTAATAACCTGTAAGGGAAAAGAATCTGAGAACAAATATATATTTGAATCACTTTTACTCTCTACACCTGAAACTAACACAACATTGTAAATAAACTATACTTCAATTAAAGAAAACAAAAAATTCTTGTGTGAGTTAAAGTATATGACTGCAAAAAATTAAAATAAAATTTTTAAAAAATCTCTTAGTCTTTTTAAAAATCTGATCCCTTTGCCCCTTTACAGAGGCTGAAGTCATTCCAAGTTTCCTTTCACCACTGACATAGGTCAGACACCAGAGTCGGAGTCAGCAAATGGTTTGTGTAGAGGGAGAGGGGGCTGACATTCCAGGCCTGTGGGCCATGTGATCTCTATCATAACCACCTGACTCTGCTTTGTTGAGAAAGAGCCACAAAAGACAATAGGCAGACGGATGGGTGTGGTTCCATTCTAATAAAACTATATTTATGAACCCTGAAATTTGAATTTCATAGATTTCCCACATGTCATGAAACATTATTCGGCTTTCAATTTGTTTTCAATCATTTAAAAATGTGAAAGACATTCTTAACTCACAAGCCAAATAGAAACATGCTGTGGGCCACTTTCGGCCTATGCCAAATCTGAATATTAGGATATTATGCTGACCTCTTTTTTAAAAAAATAATATAGAATGATTGCCTCATTGTGAAAAAGACATATTTATGACAGTAATTTTCTTTTTCTTTTCAAAGCAGCATATATTGTGATGAAATAAAAATAAAGGTATGAGACTAAGGTTTTCAACAATTTTTCCATAGACTACTCAGAGACTTAAAAAAAAATACTGAGAATCATTGTGAGTTTAGTCAATGCTGATGTATTTTAATGTTGCACCACCACCAGGCACTGAAACAATCCCACACAATTAGAATAAACAAAGCAAAATGAAACAAGGCTGGAAGGCTCCGGTGTTCCTAGATTCTTTCTTGCCTCTGTCATCAGATCAGATCAGATCTGTCGCTCAGCCGTGTCTGACTCTTTGCGACCCCATGAATCACAGCATGCCAGGCCTCCCTGTCCATCACCAACTCCCGGAGTTCACTCAGACTCATGTCCATCAAGTCAGTGATGCCATCCAGCCATCTCATCCTCTGTCGTCCCCTTCTCCTCCTGCCCCCAATCCCTCCCAGCATCAGAGTCTTTTCCAATGAGTCAACTCTTCACATGAGGTGGCCAAAGTACTGGAGTTTCAGCTTTAGCATTATTCCTTCCAAAGAAATCCCAGGGCTGATCTTCTTTAGAATGGACTGGTTGGATCTCCTTGCAGTCCAAGGGACTCTCAAGAGGCTTCTCCAACACCACAGTTCAAAAGCATCAATTCTTCGGTGCTCAGCCTTCTTCACAGTCCAACTCTCACATCCATACATGACCACAGGAAAAACCACAGCCTTGATTAGACGAACCTTTGTGGGCAAAGTAATCTCTCTGCTTTTGAATATGCTATCTAGGTTGGTCATAACTTTCCTTCCAAGGAGTAAACGTCTTTTAATTTCATGGCTGTAATCACCACCTGCAGTGACTTTGGAGCCCAGAAAAATAAAGTCTAACACTGTTTCCACTGTTTCCCCATCTATTTCCCATGAAGTGATGGGACCAGATGCCATGATCTTTGTTTTCTGAATGTTGAGCTTTAAGCCAACTTTTTCACTCTCCACTTTCACTTTCATCAAGAGGCTTTTTAGTTCCTCTTCACTTTCTGCCATAAGGGTGGTGTCATCTGCATATCTGAGGTTATTGATATTTCTCCTGGCAATCTTGATTCCAGCTTGTGCTTCTTCCAGTCCAGCGTTTCTCATTATGTACTCTGCATAGAAGTTAAATAAGCAGGGTGACAATATACAGCCCTGACGTACTCCTTTTCCTATTTGGAACCAGTCTGTTGTTCCATGTCCAGTTCTAACTGTTGCTTCCTGACCTGCATACAAATTTCTCAAGAGGCAGGTCAGGTGGTCTGGTATTCCCATCTCTTTCAGAATTTTCCACAGTTTATTGTGATCCACACAGTCAAAGGCTTTGGCATAGTCAATAAAGCAGAAATGGATGTTTTTCTGGAACTCTCTTGCTTTTTCCATGACCCAGCAGATGTTGGCAATTTGATCTCTGGTTCCTCTGCCTTTTCTAAAACCAGCTTGAACATCAGGAAGTTCACGGTTCACATATTGCTGAAGCCTGGCTTGGAGAATTTTGAGCATTACTTTACTAGCGTGTGAGATGAGTGCAATTGTGCAGTAGTTTGAGCATTCTTTGGCATTGCCTTTCTTTGGGATTGGAATGAAAACGGACCTTTTCCAGTCCTGTGGCCACTGCTGAGTTTTCAAAATTTGTTGGCATATTGAGTGCAGCACTTTCACAGCATCATCTTTCAGGATTTGGAATAGCTGAACTTGAATTCCATCACCTCCACTAGCTTTGTTCGTAGTGATGCTTTCTAAGGCCCACTTGACTTCACATTCCAGGATGTCTGGCTCTAGGTCAGTGATCACACCATCATGATTATCTGGGTCATGAAGATCTTTTTTGTACAGTTCTTTTGAGTATTCTTGGCACCTCTTCTTAATATCTTCTGCTTCTGTTAGGTCCCTACCATTTCTGTCCTTTATCGAGCTCATCTTTGCATGAAATGTTCCTTTGGTATCTCTGATTTTCTTGAAGAGATCTCTAGTCTTTCCCATTCTGTTGTTTTCCTCTATTTCTTTGCATTGATCATTGAAGAAGGCTTTCTCATCTCTTCTTGCTATTCTTTAGAACTCTGCATTCAGATGTTTATATCTTTCCTTTTCTCCTTTGCTTTTTGCTTCTCTTCTTTTCACAGCTATTTGTAAGGCCTCCCCAGACAGCCATTTTGCTTTTTTGCATTTCTTTTCCATGGGGATGGTCTTGATCCCTGTCTCCTGTACAGTGTCACGAACCTCATTCCATAGCTCATCAGGCACTCTATCTATCAGATCTAGGCCCTTAAATCTATTTCTCACTTCCACTGTATAATCATAAGGGATTTGATTTAGGTCATACCTGAATGGTCTAGTGTTTTTCCCTACTTTCTTCAATTTCGGTCTGAATTTCGCAATAAGGGGTTCATGGTCTGAGCCACAGTCAGCTCCTGGTCTTGTTTTTGCTAACTGTATAGAGCTTCTCCATCTTTGGCTGCAAAGAATATAATCAATCTGATTTCGGTGTCGACCATCTGGTGATGTCCATATATAGAGTCTTCTCTTGTGTTGTTGGAAGAGAGTGTTTGTTATGACCAGTGCATTTTCTTGGCAAAACTCTATTAGTCTTTGCCCTGCTTCATTCCGTAATCCAAGGCCAAATTTGCCTGTTACTCCAGGTGTTTCTTCACTTCCTACTTTTGCATTCCAGTCCCCTATAATGAAAAGGACATCTTTTTTGGATGTTAGTTCTAAAAGGTCTTGTAGGTCTTCATAGAACCGTTCAAATTCAGCTTCTTCAGTGTTACTGGTTGGGGCATAGACTTGGATTACTGTGATATTGAATGGTTTGCCTTGGAAACGAACAGAGATTATTCTGTCGTTTTTGAGATTGCATCCAAGTACTGCATTTCAGACTCTTTTGTTGACCATGATGGCTACTCCATTTCTTCTGAGGGATTCCTGCCCGCAGTAGTAGATATAATGGTCATCTGAGTTATATTCACCCATTCCAGTCCATTTGAGTTCGCTGATTCCTAGAATGTTGACATTCACTCTTGCCATCTCCTGTTTGACCACTTCCAATTTGCCTTGATTCATGGACCTGACATTCCAGGTTCCTATGCAATATTGCTCTTTACAGCATCGGACCTTGCTTCTATTACCAGTCACATCCACAGCTGGGTATTGTTTTTGCTTTGGCTCCATCCCTTCATTCTTTCTGGGGTTATTTCTCCACTGATCTCCAGTAGCTACCCCTCGGCCCCACACCCGAGGCCAGGGGCGGTGGCCAGGAGGACCAACACCACGCCGTGGCTCCGTGGGCACAGGAGGGCCTAGAGAAGCTATCCCACATTGAAGGTCAGGAAGGGCAGCAGTGAGGAGATACCCCTCATCCAAGGTAAGGAGCACTGGCTTCGCTTTGCTGGAGCAGCCGTGAAGAGATACCCCACGCCCAAGGTAAGAGAAACCCAAGTAAGATGGTAGGTGTTGCAAGAGGGCATCAGAGGGCAGACACACTGAAACCATACTCACAGAAAACTAGTCAACCTAATCACACAAGGACCACAGCCTTGTCTAACTCAATGAAACTAAGCCATGCCCGTGGGGCAACCCAAGATGGGTGGGTCATGGTGGAGAGATCTGACAGAACGTGGTCCACTGGAGAAGGGAATGGCAAACCACTTCAGTATTCTTGCCTTGAGAACCCCATGAACGTATGAAAAGGCAAAATGATAGGATACTGAAAGAGAAACTCCCCAGGCCAGTAGGTGCCCAATATGCTACTGGAGATCAGTGGAGAAATAACCCCAGAAAGAATGAAGGGATGGAGCCAAAGCAAAAAGAATACCCAGCCTCTGTCATAGAAACCCAGAAATAAAGATGCCCCATCTCAGGCAGAGTCCACTGTGGTGACCACCAGTTAATTGTGAGAATTCCAATTCACTAAACTGAAAAATAGTTTGGACTTCTTAAAGCCAAGAAAAGAAAACAATTCTGTTCTATTTTCCCTTATCAGAAGTCACACGAGTCTCCTGTGTCTCCTGTATTGCAGGCAAATTCTTCATTGCTGAGCCACAAAGGAAGACCCCAATCCTGGCCCTGCTGCTGCTGCTAAGTTGCTTCAGTCGTGTCTGACTCTGTGCCCCCGTCCCTGGGATTCTCCAGGCAAGAACACTGGAGATCCTGGCCCTAAAAGCATCCAAATGAATAAACATACCATCTAAAGCATTCTATGGTAAAGAACCCACCTGCAAGGGAGGAGATGTAAGAGATGTGGCTTCAATCCCTGGTTTGGAAGATCCCTGGGAGAAGGGCATGACAACCCACTCCAGTATTCTCCTGGATGATCCCATGGACAGAGGAGCCTGGCGGGCTACTGTTCATGGGGTTGCAAAGGGTCAGACACAACTGAAATGACTCAGCATGTAAAAGCATTACCTGAAATTATTTGTTCTTAAGATGATTTCAATTTTCAAAGTAAGGCAAATTTATTTTAGATACTTTGAGGAGAAAATGACCTAAAGATATAATGCTGAGAATAAAAAGTCACCCAAAATCTCAAAAACCAGGAACAGCCATTGTAAAACAGAGGTCATTTCTTTAACATAAAGGGAGTCATATCGAATCTGCATATTTAAGCCTAATTTTTTTTTCACTCAACATTATATTCTGCACATCTCCCTATGTCATTAAAAAGTTCTTGGATTGATCATAGAATTTTGTACAGATGTGTTTTTTATTTAATTATTTGATTTAATTAAACTAATCATACAGTTAGTCAACTAATGTCTCTGTGTGACTCCGGGATGCCAGGGACAGACCAAGACACGACAGGCCTCTGGGACAAGGTCCTTGTCCTCATGGAGCTGACATTGGGTGCCTTTTGTCTTTAAGTCTCAGGTTGGAGCCTATGATCCTGAGATGAACACAGCAGATTGATTTCTGTTCCCTGGAAGCTCTGAGCTGGTGAGGGAGACAGGTGGGTGGTCCAAGAACAAGGACAGCACAAGGTAAAGAAGGAAGCTTTGCACCCACAGAGAAGAAGGGATACATCCGGGAGGGTGGGCATGCAGGACATGGAAAGCTTCTGCTGAACAAAGCTGAGTTCAAATCACATTCCTTTTTATTCTAGTCCAAAGTATTGATATCTAGATACAGACCATGCTGCGTCTAAGTCCAAATGATGTCATTCTGCCCAAGAGAGTCTGGCTTGGTTAGTCATTTAGAGAAGACTGAGCAGTGGGCAAAGAATCCACCTGCAACTCAGGAAATGCAGGAGACGCAGGTTTGATCCTTGGGTCGAGAGGATCCCTTCAAGGAGGAAATGGCAATCCACTCCAGTATTCTTGCCTGAAAAATCCCATGGACAGAGAAGCCTGGAGGGCTACAGTCCAAAGGGATGCAAAGAGTCGGACCCGACTGAGCATGCACCTTGGCTGTTGGCCTGGCTTAGCATTTAGTATGAGCTTATTTGGAGAAGGAAATGGCAACCCACTCCAGTATTCTCGCCTGGAGAATTCCATGGACACAGGAGCCTGGCAGGTTAAAGTCTATGGGGTCGCAAGAGTCAAACACGACTGAGCGACTAAGCACACAGCACACACTGAGCTGGGAAAGATTGAAGGTGGGAGGAGAAGGGGACGACAGAGGATGAGATGGTTGGATGGCATAACCAACTCGATGGACATGAGTTTGAATAAGCTCCAGGAGTCAGGGATAGCCAGGGAAACCTGGGTGCTGCACTCCATGGGGCCGCAATGAGTCAGACACAACTGAGTGACTGAACTGAACTGAACTATACTCAACAAACCGGAAAAGATACAGGTTCTCTCACCAGATGATGCTGGAAGCAGCATCATTTAATAGAAATTGTTCTTGGACCAGGATTCCATGCCTTAAATCCTGGACTCAGGATTAATGGAGACAATAATATCCATGCTCTTCCAAGTGACATTTCTTGGGGTTTGTCATCACAGTACACCAGCATCACCTCTGGGGATAGTTCTGGCTCTACCTGGCACAGAAGAGATTCTACTTGTTGTTTTGAATAAATTAGCATAATCTTGCCCACACAGATCCTTATCTGTGAAATGGGAATAGAGTGTCTGCTTGATTTTCACCAAATTGTTATGAAATTTAACTAAGATGCTGTATAAGACAGCAGTGTAGAACAAAATATAAAGTGTTATAATAACCCTTTCTAAAATAAAACCATCACATCGTTTGTGAAGAAGGTTCTAAATTTTCCAAGATGCTTTTACATGTGATAATTGTTATTATTTTTAACCACCTGAGCACATGTAAGTAGATTTTTTCTGTACACCTGTATCTCTTCTATAAAACGTGATTGTCCAGTGTCTTCTGAACCATCTTCAGAGTCATTGTTATTGTTTAGTATGTCCGACTCTTTTGCAACCCCATGGACTATTGCCCACCAGGCTCCTCTGTCCATGGGATTTCCCAGGCAAGAATACTGAAGTGGGTTAATATTTCCTTCTGCAGGGGATCTTCCTGACCCAGAGATAGAATGTGTGTCTCCTGCATTGTAGGTGGGTCCTTTAGCTCTGAGCCACCAGAGAAGCTCTTCATCTTCAGAAACAGGAGAGACATGGATATGACGGAGTCAAATCCCAGCCTGTCTGGACTTGAGGCAAGTGATTTAAAACCTATGCACTATGATTTCTTCTGCAAAGCCATGCCTCACAGCAGCACTGTGGGGAATCAATAAACTACCATGAAATGAGATAAGAGAGGGACCCAACAGGACAACACAGATGAAACACTTGTCTTATTGCAGCTCTTGTCCTGCTCTATCACTTACTAATGCACACTGGGTTTTCATTAACCCAGCACACTGCTTTCACAGGGCACTGCTTGCCCACTCAGGAGACGCCCTCCCCCACATGGGTGCTGACCCAGGTCCCTTCCATCTTATTGTTCTGGTTAAGTGCTTGGATTTTAAAACGGCCAGTTTCAAAACACTTGTTTTGACATGTGAATTTGTTCCAGCAGGATTGATCCGTTAGGGAAGACTTGGAGCACCATGTGAATCTGTGTTTGTGTATGCATGATTACATCTGCAGGAAACTACATCCAGCTGACCAAGCTCTGTAGAAATACGCAAAACTCACAGACCTCACACCACTCCTGGCTACCGCGGAAGGCAGAATGTATGATGACCACACCCAGCCACAACTGGTATGCATATCTGCTCTGTTTGCTGATCACCCTCTTTCCTCTACTTCACTAGAGCTCACCAGCTGTCCCCTCTAGCACCCATGGGCAACCAGCAAACTCCAAATCTTCTCCAAGGGAAAATGCCAGGTTCATTGTGGTATGCATATGTGTCTTCATCATTTAATGTGTACACTACTCTGTATCATTTTTATTAGTTGTCTCTCTTTGTGAGCATGTGTGATTGATGAAGTTTTTGAGTTTTGTGCCCCCCACTTTTTCCCTAAGACCTGTGGTTTTTACATACACTTTGCATGGCCCTGTCATTTGTAGAGACACATATGTTGTGTTACAGCATAATTTACCCTACAGGAGTCTATGCTATAAGCCAGAAATTTTATCTTGCTGGACCTGGTATTTCTGAAGATCAACATTGCTATTTTTTATAAAGTTTGATCTGGTGTTCCACACAAGTGATTTATCCTCATTTTACAGGTGACTGATCTGGGGTTTAGAAGGAGTAAAACCTCGCTTTTCACAAGAGAGAGGTGAAATAAGAATTAGAATTGCCTCCTGTCTACTGTTCTGGGGGAAGCAGCACGTTGCCATGGGAACCGTATGGTCTTTGGAGTGGAACACTCCTCTACTTGAGGTCCTGCTTGACAAAATCCTTCTACGAGCGTGACTTCAGTGAACTCCTCAAATCTCCTCAGGTGGCAACAGGAAAATGGCACTCACGTCTCAGTCACTGAAAATTGTTACAAAATGCATGAAAAATCCCAGTCTAGCGCCTGGAGCAGACCAGACGTGTTTGTCCTCATCGTCTTCCTTTGTATAATGACACCCAATAAATTTTATTGAGCACATATTTGGTCACAGGGACTGCAGTAAGCACTTTTCAGGTATTATCTAATTTAATCATTTTAGCAACACCATGAAGAGGATTCTGTTATTATTCCTATTCTACAGATAAGCAAGAAGATGTACCAAAATGTCAGGTGATCTGCCTGAGATCAAAGAGAGAGTGTGCCAACTGTGAAGTTGATTGACTCTCAGCTCCAACTCCCTCTTCAATCCTCTGTGATGCTGAGACGGGGACTTTGCAAAGTACACGCCTGCTCTGCCACCCTGATTCCCACAAGTCTCTGAAAGGCTGAGGGACTTGCTGCTTCTTTTCCGCTAGCACCACTACCTGTCCGCTATTTGCATCACTTCCTGTCCACAGCTTACATCATTTCCTGGCTACTATGAGTGCCCTGGAGCTCGTGTTCCCTTGACAGAAGCCATTTCTTCCTATTCCCATAGCTGAATCCACTTTGCTGTTTTTCTACCACTGCGAGCTCTACTCTGTGCCTGCCAAAACATACCAGCCAGGCAGTTTTCTCAGAAGCCTGTTTTCGCTCTAAGGGGTCCTCTGTTACGGTTCAATGATTTAATCACCTAAATAAAGGTGATTAAAGGGGATAGAATCTTCATCCCCCTCAGAGGTAGGGACTGTAGATGCATCCGGCAGTTGTTCCTCTATGGTATCTTAGAGTTCACTTCTTACCCTTTTTCACCCTTTCAGTCACCTAGTAATCAACTTTATTCCTTAACAATCATTTGAAAATTCTGTTAGTCAACGTAAATTGTGTGTTCTGCATCTTGGCTGTGGCCTGATCAATGCATCTCTGAGGAGCAGAGACAGAACTGGAAACCAGATGGGGAAAACTTCTCTGCACACTGCCTTGAAACAGTTTTTCATAAGTGTGGATCCTTACGTAGTCTTCATTATCTTAACATAAACCCAGTCATGAGGTACCTGGAAACATTATATTATCAGCTCTGATGTTCTAGGATCACAAGAAACTCAATACTTCAATCAACCCTCATTGTGACCTGACATTTGGGAACCAGTGGTAAGGACTGCTAACCTCTTCTCATGACCCACTGACCACCAACCGAAAGAGGAAAGAGCTAAGGAAGGTCAATAGATAGCAGATGTTCATGCTGACCTATTAGAAATCTTTCTTTGTCATGCTGCACTTTTACAGAGAACAAGAGACAGAGTATCCTCCCAAGAAACTGCTAGTCGACAGCCTTCTAGAATGTCTGAGCTGGAAGGGACCTCAGAGAACACCTGTCCACTAAACTCCACTTTACTAATGGGTGAATGGAGGCCCAGAGATGGACAAAGTGCCAGCCCCAAATCACAGTGAGTCAGTGCTAAAGTCCAGACTAGGGCATAGTCTCCTGACTCCTGATTTTTTTCACGTGAAACCATGGATTCGGGAGCTTACTGGGTATGTTTTGTGCTTTAGCACTTTTTCAAGGGATTACAGTCGCTTCTCTAGAATATTATCTCTTTTTGCTTCTCCCCCATCCCAGTTCCTAGGAGGCCTGGGAGATGGGAGAGAGACAGGTTCTTTTCTCTGTTCATAGTATGCCTGATCTTATTTTGCTGCTTCTTTCTCCTCTTCCTTTTCCCTCCCACAGGATGGCAGTAAGGGTGAAGCAAGTGAGATGAACATGGATGAACAACTCATGAACAACATGAGATGACCCCAGGTCAACAAAGGGTCAGACCCTGGCTATATTTAAAATTTAGATATTTTATTCATCACTAATGTTTTGGCATGAATTTTGATTCTTAAAATATTGCATCAAAATATTATTTATCAGGATTATTGAGTCTTTTCAAGCCTGCTTATAATTTGTACCCAAGGCTTGCATCTTACTAGTAACACCCTTGTCCCATCCCTGCCATTCTGCCCATCCTTCCCTGCTATATGCCCCAGAAAGGTCACTTTGGCATTCTTGTAATCATTTTCTGATGCATGACTCCCCATCTGAAACACAAAAAACTCTGCTACTGATGGCTCAAATGATGAACATGAACAATGATCACCTAGGATCATTTTACCCAAGAGAAAAGGAAGAATCCCTAACTTTGATGAGAGGGATGCCAAGGCAGTAGAATAGCATGGAATTTGAAGTCAGATGAACTTGGGATTGAATCCTGACAATGCCACTCAGCAGTTGTGTGATACCCACTGATCCACCGATGGATGTGAATGATTTCTATGTCCTGAAGGCACTGGATATGCAGACATGATCAAGGCAAATTCCCTGCTCCTAAGGCAACCACAACCTAGATGGAGGGAATTGTTTACTTCTCTGGGCCTTGTTTTCTATAATGGAAAATGGAAATAGAATTATCTCCTTGGAAAGAATAAATACAGCTCTCATATGACATTGCTTATCATCGTGTGGCCGCTCCATTAAAATTTGCCTCCACAAAAGTAAATAAGTTCTTCCCTGGAACATTGTTCACAGAAGTAATCATCACTGTATACAGTTACTTTTCCACAGTTTAGATTTATTGTCATACAGTTACTAAAGCTAATTTGGGAAGACCCAGAAAAAAAAAATCACTGGAAACCTTCTGATGAAGTCCCTTGGAATTTAAGGAAAACACTGAATATGACACATTCTTTTCAGCCACACTCAAGACTTTTGGATTTAATTGATGCTTTTGAACTGTGGTGTTGGAGAAGACTCTTGAGAGTCCCTTGGACTGCAGGGAGATCCAACCAGTCCATTCTGAAGATCAGCCCTGGGATTTCTTTGGAAGGAATGATGCTAAAGCTGAAACTCCAGTACTTTGGCCCCCTCATGCGAAGACTTGACTCACTGGAAAAGACTCTGATGCTGGGAGGGATTGGGGGCAGGAGGAGAAGGGGACGACAGAGGATGAGATGGATGGATGGCATCACTGACTCGATGGACGTGAGTCTCAGTGAACTCCGGGAGTTGGTGATGGACAGGGAGGCCTGGGGTGCTGCGATTCATGGGGTCGCAAAGAGTCGGACACGATTGAGCGACTCAACTGAGCTGAACTAGTGGTTTTCATTATGAGCACCCCTGGTATTTTGAATATGCATCCTTTCAACAGAATCTTTGTCCTGCACCTCACTTCTCTCCCTCGAACTTAGTGTATCTCCTTTATTGGACAGTGGCTTTGTAGGCATCTCTTCACAGAGGGATTGACAGTAATTTGGGAAATATTCCATACACTGTGGTGCTACAATTGCAATCTTTATCAGAAGATGTTTGGAGCACGATTTCTCCTAAAGCAGTGTGGTAGGCAGAACTCTAAGATGAGCCCCAGTGAACCTACCATTCCATAATCTCCTGCTCTTGATGCAGGTGGAAACTGTGACTTCTAGCCAATAAGATATGACAAAGTGAGGGAATAGTCACTTCCATGATTAGGGTATAATATATGACTCTACCTACAATAGAGGTTCTCCTGCTCACCTGGAAGAAGTGTGCATGTTTTTGTACATTACCCAAGAAATGGAGAGGGGTGGTTAGACAAGGCGGCAGACAAGGATTTCTGGGGCTCATCAAGGCTGAGAGAGACCTCACGGCCCGTGTTCTGGGGAATGATGGCCCCAATTCCCACCCCCTAGGAATCTGCTCCTTCCCCATTGCCTTTCATGGTGAGGCTGTCTATTCTTGGCCTTCAGGGAGTGACTCTGAGGAAGTTGGGGTAGAAGGAAACATATGCCATAATATGCAATTGAAGTCTATTCTTTGTCTCAGGCTGCCAAAAAACACAACATAACAGACTGGGTGACTTAAACAAGAGACATCTCCCAGTTGTGAAGGTTGGAAGTCCATGAAGTCCACGGTCAAGGTGCCTAAAGATTCGGTTTCTGCAACCTCTATTACTGGTTGCACACAGCTGCCTTCTTGCTATATCCTCACTTAGCCTCCCCTCTGTGTCCTCTTGGAGATGACTTCTTTCTCTCTTCTTCTTGTGCACCAGGACTATAGGGCTAGGACTCTGGAGTTCATGAGTTCATGAGTTCACCTAACCTCAGTTACCTTCTTAAAAACCTATCTCCAAAGAGAGTCACACTGAAGCTTGGGTATTCAGCATGTGTATTTGAGGTATACAATTGAATTCATAGCAATAAAGAATAGCTATTTTTATATGTGAAGCAGCAATTATATGTCAGGCATTACACTATGGATTTTTACATTATTTTATTCAATATTTTTAAGGTCTTTTCAGTATATATAAATGAGTGTGAGTTTAGAGCTTCATTTTAAAGGTAAGGAAAATGAAGGAGAGGTTGAAAACTCAGGACTGATAATAAGTAAATGACAGATCTAGGAATTCAGATCTGAACTCAAATGTGCTTATCTCCAAAGATGCTGCTCCATGTTTTAGTTTCAATCTTCCCCTCTTCCTCACTCACACACACACTTCTGTCCATGTTATAGCAGCAATACCATCTCCGACAAGAACACCATCTCACAGTGGAACTGAATTAAAACTGTCAATGTGGTCCTGTTTCTCAGGTGTTTTACCATCTAACCAAACCATGGTCACTTTGCTTTACCATCCTGTCCACCCAGCTTCATCCTTCTCCCAGTTTTAAGACTCATATTGATACTCATGCCTGGAGCCAGGGCAAAGGTGGAATGGCCATGAAAGCTGTGAAATAAATTTAAATGAATTGCAGTTTTCCCAAAATGCTTAAAGGGTGAAAATCAATGTCTGTATGAATTAAGGAATTCAACTCTGTGTGTGTGTGTGTGCACACGCACGTGTGCACATACTCACATAAGCATGGATGTCTATGTCCAGGGGAAGTGAAGGATGTAGGGAGGAAGGCTGGAAAGAAGACAGAGAGAGACAGGGGAGGGAGAGATATTGAAACTGAACCAGGGCCTACTAAAGCCACTAAAAGAGAGGAAATCTGCTGAATAAGGTCATTCATTATTCTCGTTTTGCACTTGAAACAAATGGTAATTGTTGGTTTAGCTAACAAGTTGTGCCTTAATTACAGACCATTAGACACCATTAATAAAAGAAACCGAATCCACAAGAATCTAAATTTCACTTCTTGCATTTCTTTCTCTAGAAAGAAGACCAACTCAAAACAGATTTGATTCTCTGCTTCCAAATCCTGTAACAGGCCAGAGACTCTCGTCCATCCGTAATTTAGCTCAGCTGTCCTTTCCTTCTCTGGGAGCCTTTCCAGGGTTTGTCACTCATCCCTGCTGCTTGAGGCATGGCGGCATCCCTGGGCTTCCTGTCCTGGACTTTTTAAAAAGTTCTTGGCCCCTCGGCATGTGGGATCTTAGTTCCCAGACTAGGGATGGAATCAGTGCGCCCTGCATTGGAAGCTTGGCACCATAGCCTCTGGGCCACCAGGGAAGTCCTGTCCTGGGCTCTCAAGAGGCAGGTTCTTTTGTGGACGTGTAGCCGAATGACCTGTCTGCCTGTCTACCTCTCCAGAGAGCCTCCAAGACAGCTACTCACAGAGGAATGATGCTTGTTTTTTAAATCCTACTTTCCAGTGAAGTAATAACAATAATTACCCCTCATCTTTGTCGTTAAGTTTCTTATTTATGAAGACACTTCTGTTGACTTCTATCTAATTAAATATCCCAACAATTCACTAACAGAGCCAATAATGCCTCTTCTGCTATGCATTTCTCCCAGAAATATACTCCCAATCACTATCCACCCTCCAAAAAAATTAGGAATGGGAAGGAACAGAGGCTGGTTACTCACTCCAAAGCCAGTTTCTCCTACCAGTAGCTTTGTCACTGGGAAATTTAATTCCTTTGAAAAATAAACACTCTCACTTTCAGTACAAGGACATATGTATCCATCCTATGTTCGATCCCTGGGTTGGGAAGATCCTCTGGAGGACAGCATGGCAACTCACTCCAGTATTCTTGCTGGGAAACCCCATGGAGAGAAGAGCCTGGAGGGTGACAATTCATAGGGTTGCAAATGGTTGAACATAACTGAAGCAACTAAGCACACAGTCATCCATCCTAAAATGGCTTTCTCCTAACTTAGAAGTTACTTACAGTAAACTCAAGGCAATCTAGCCACAGTAAAAAGTCTCACAGATGCACCTGATCATTGAGTTATACCAAGCCAGTACTCAGATTTGTGGAATGGTGACTGCAGCCATGAAATTAAAACACACTTGCTCCTTGGAAGAAAAGCTATGACAAACCTAGATAGCACATTAAAAAGCAGAGACAATACTTTACCAACAAAAGTCTGTCTAGTCAAAGTTATGGTTTTCCAGTAGTCATGTATGGATGTGAAAGTTGGAACATAAAGAAATCTGAGCACTGAAGAATTGACGCTTTTGAACTGTGGTGTTGGAGAAGACTCTTGAGAGTCTCTTGGACTGCAAGAAGATCAAACAGTCAATCCTAAAGGAAATCAGTCCTGAATATTCATTGGAAGAACTGATACTGAAGCTGAAGCTCCAATACTTTGGTCGCCTGATGCAAAGAACTGCCTCATTGGAAAAGAACATGATGCTGGGAAAGATTGAGGGCAGGAGGAGAAGGGGATGATAGAGGATAAGATGGTTGGATGGCATCACTGACTCGATGGACATGAGTTTGCGCAAGCTCCAGGAGTTGGTGATGGACAGGGAGGCCTGGCATGCTGCAGTCCATGGAGTCAAAAGAGTTGGACACGACTGAGTGACTGAACTAAACTGAATGTGGTCCTGGTAACATTCTGAGACAGATGCTGACAAATTTCCCAACACTCCCAGCAAGGTAAAATTGTTGGCCTCTCCTTTATGTTACTGTCAGAGTGATGGTTCTAATGCTCATGTTTGCTGTGTTCCTGTCTTGCTGCATCCCCTGCCTGACACTGCACTGCCATCCAGAAGGACTTTAGCAGCACATAGATGGACTTTCTCCACCTCAACACACTCCACTGGGAATCTTAGATTTCACCAGCTGGGGAGATGACACTTATGTCAAACAATTCACTGAGCTTCTGGTTAGAGATGAGTCCCCAGCCCTAAATGTGACTCAGTTTTTCTTCCTGACTTTTACTGAGATATGTTTGTTTATTAGTGAAAGTTTATATATACTGTTACAGAGTGCCAAACAAGCACTGTGTCCAAACAGTGGCATAGCATCGAAGAAATCTTTATACTAAGAATTCATACACAGAAAGCAGGGCACAGCTAAATGGAAGAGTTTTGGAGTCCTGCGTGCGTACAGCACTCTTCACATTGTCTGGAGCCATTCAGGCCAGATCTTTCTTATTAACAAACGTGTCTGCTTTGAAGACTAGCAGGAGAAGTGGCAGGGCTTCCCTTGTGGCTCAGATGGTGAAGAATTCACCTGCAACGCAGGAGGCCCAGGTTTGATTGCTAGATCAGGAAGATCCCCTGGAGAAGGGAATGGCAACCCACTCCAGTATTTTTTCCTGGAGAATTCCAAGGACAGAGGAGACTTGTGGGCTACTGTCCATGGGTCTCAAAGAGTCATCCATGACTGAAAGACTAACAAGGAGAAATGGCATCTGACCTAACCATGTATGTGGTAGTGAAGCTTCTCAGGAATGTATTGATCTGATCTACACAAAAAAGAAGAAAATAAATTAATCTTAGTAAGTTAAGGAGTCTTTTCTTTCTTTTTTCTTTTTGGCCACTCTATGCAGCTTGTGAGATGCAGCTTGAGTTCCCTGACCAGGGATTGAAAGTGTATCCTCAACAGTTAAAGGGCAGAGCCCTAATCACTGGACTAATAGGTAATACTCAAGTGGTTTGTTATTCTTGACTTTTGCTGGTGCTGTTTAATTGCTAAGTCATGTCCAACTCTTTCATGACTGCATGGACTATAGCCACCAGGCTCTTCCATCCCTGGGATTTCCCAGGCAGGAATTCCCAGGCAGGAATACTGGGGTGGGTTGACATTTCCTTCTCTAAAGGATCTTCCCTACTCAGGCTTAGAACACCCATCTCCTATGGTGAAAAGTAGATTCTTTACCACTGAGCCACCAGGGAAACCCTTTGTTACAATGAACAAAAGTCTTTTCTGGTTTTGTAGGTGGCTCAATTGCATGTGTCCATAAAAGGAAAAGAACAGCAATTTAAGTCCAAATTCAGACTTAAATTGAAGAAAGTAGGGAAAACCACTAGACCATTCGGGTATGACCTAAATCAAATCCCTTATGATTATACAGTGGAAGTGAGAAATAGATTTAAGGGACTATATCTGATAGAGTTGCCTGATGCTATGGACAGAAGTTCGTGACATTGTACAGGAGATAAGGATCAAGACCATCCCGTGGAAAAAGAAATGCAAAAAAGCAAAATGGCTGTCTGGGGAGGCCTTACAAATAGCTGTGAAAAGAAGAGAAGTGAAAAGCAAAGGAGAAAAGGAAAGATATAAACATCTGAATGCAGAGTTCCAAGGAATAGCAAAGAGAGATAAGAAAGCCTTCCTCAACGATCAATGCAAAGAAGTAGAGGAAAACAACAGAATGGGAAAGACTAGAGATCTCGTCAAGAAAATTAGAGATACCAAGGGAACATTTCATGCAAAGATGGGCTTGATAAAGGACAAAAATAGTATGGACCTAACAGAAGCAGAAGATATTAAGAAGAGGTGGCAAGAATACACAGAAGAACTGCACAAAAAAGATCTATATGACCAAGATAATCATGATGGTGTGATCACTCACCTAGAGCCAGATTCTGGAATGTGAAGTCAAGTGGGCCTTGGACAGCATCACTATGAACAAAGCTAGTGGAGGTGATGGAATTCCAGTTCAGCTATTTCAAATCCTGAATGATGATGCTGTGAAAGTGCTGGGCTCAATATGTCAGCAAGTTTGGAAAACTCAGCAGTGGCCACAGGACTGGAAAAGGTCCGTTTTCATTCCAATCCCAAAGAAAGGCAATGCCAAAGAATGCTCAGACTACTGCACAATTGCACTCATCTCACACGCTAGTAAAGTAATGCTCAAAATTCTCCAAGCCAGGCTTCAGCAATATGTGAACCATGAACTTCCAGATGTTCAAGCTAGTTTTAGAAAAGGCAGAGGAACCAGAGCTCATATTGCCAACATCCGCTGGATCATGGAAAAAGCAAGAGAGTTCCAGAAAAACATCTATTTCTGCTTTATTGACTATGCCAAAGCCTTTGACTGTGTGGATCACAATAAACTGTGGAAAATTCTGAGAGAGATGGGAATATCAGACCACCTGACCTGCCTCTTGAGAAATTTGTATGCAGGTCAGGAAGCAACAGTTAGAACTGGACATGGAACAACAGACTGGTTCCAAATAGGAAAAGGAGTACATCAAGGCTGTATATTGTCACCCTGCTTATTCAACTTCTATGTAGAGTACATCATGAGAAATGCTGGGCTGGAAGAAGCGCAAGCTGGAATCAAGATTGCCGGGATAAATATCAATCTCCTCAGATATGCAGATGACACCACCCTTATGACAGAAAGTGAAGAGGAACTAAAAAGCCTCTTGATGAAAGTGAAAGTGGAGAGTGAAAACGTTGGCTTAAAGCTCAACATTCAGAAAACTAAGATCATAGCATCTGGTCCCATCACTTCATGCCAAATAGATGGAGAAACAGTGGAAACAGTATCAGGCTTTATTTCTTGGGCTCCAAAGTCACTGCAGATGATGATTACACTCATGAAATTAAAAGACACTTACTCCTTGGAAGGAAAGTTATGACCAACCTAGATAACATATTGGAAAGCAGAGACATTACTTTGCCAACAAAGGTCTGTCTAGTCAAGGCTATGGTTTTTCCAGTGGTCATGTATGGATGTGAAAGTTGGACTGTGAAGAAAGCTGAGTGCCGAAGAATTGATGCTTTTGAACTGTAGTTTTGGAAAAGACTCTTGAGAGTCCGTTGGACTGCAAGGAGATCCAACCAGTCCATTGTAAAGGAGATCAGTCCTGGGTGTTCTTTGGAAGGAATGATGCTAAAGCTGAAACCCCAATACTTTGGCCACCTCATGTGAAGAGTTGACTCATTGGAAAAGACTCTGATGCTGGGAGGGATTGGGGGCAGGAGGAGAAGGGGACGACAGAGGGTAAGATGGCTGGATGGCATCACCGACTTGATAGACATGAGTTTGGGTGAACTCCGGGAATTGGTGATGGACAGGGAAGCCTGGCGTGCTGCAATTCATGGGGTTGCAAAGAGTCTGACATGACTGAGTGACTGAACTGAACTGATAAAAGGAAAAAAGAAAGAAAGAAAAGGGAGCAGCAGAGGATGAGATGATTAGATAGCATCACCAAATCAATGGACATGAGTTTGAGCAAACTCTGGGAGATAGTGAAGGACAGGGAAGTCTGGAGTGTGGCAGTCTATGGGGTCATAATGAGTCGGACATGACTTAGTGATTGAGCAATAACAATCAGTTCAGTTCAGTCGCTCAGTCGTGTCCAACTCCTTGCAATACAATAATAAAAATCTAATTAAATGAATGAATGTGTATTGATGCTTCAGTTCAGTTCTAGTCATAAAAAAGCACCTTAATATATTAAAAGATCACCATATATAATGTGTCATTTAATGCTCACAACACTATGAGATTACCCATCATTCTCACCATCATTAGTATCATCCTAGGCCATAGAAACCATGTGCCACTCTCTTTACAGCGTTCACAGCAACCTCTAATGGATATGCTTCCAGAATCTCTACTGACACGTGAGGAGACTGAGGTTCAGAGAGGTTAAGCAAATTGCTCAAGATCACAGAACTTCAGAGTTGATGCTTTAACTAGTGCTAACTAATTGCAGAAACTATGTTGTTAAGCACACTGGGAAGGAAAAGCTGAGTCTCGGGGATAATTAGTAAAGAACTTGCCTAAGGTCAAGACCTTGGAGGACCCAACGTCCATTCTTGGGATCCCAGTTGCAGGTGTCTCCAATACATCACAGCAACACTTAACAATCAATTCAGTCTCTCAGTTGTGTCTGACTCTGCGACTCCAAGGACTGCAGCACATCAGGTTTCTCTGTCGATCACCAACTCCCAGAGCTCGCTCAAACTCATGTCTATCAAGTCGTTGATGCCATCCAACCATCTCATCCTCTGTTGTCCCCTTCTCTCCTCCCACCTTCAATCTTTCCCAGCATCAGTATCTTTTCAAAGAGTCAGTTCTTTGCATCAGGTGGCCAAAGTATTGGAGCTTCAGCTTCAGCATAAGTCCTTCCAATGAATATCCAGGACTAACACAATGGAAATCTGTAAGTATTAAGCATCCAGTGGAATAGCTTTCTTATACCTGAGCTTTCACAGACATCAGCTCCAGCCATGTGAAGTTCCAGTTAACATTGATCCAAAAAGGCAAAAGAAAGATTCATATTGTCTTCCTAATTGTATATTCAGGCTAGATGGTTGATTATATCATGGTTCCCTTTGATGCAATGGAAGTGGGCTCTGGCTCAGTTTCTCTGGTAGGGCACATGTCTTTCAGGCTCCTTTGTGCTGAATTTAATGAGTCTGATCATCGTCTTCCAGAAGAGAGTGCAGGTGAGGCTTCAGCTGAGGTGGAAGGAATCACTCATTGATCCTGTTGTCATGCTCATCAAGAAGTTGGTAGAACCAGGGCAGGCTGTGAGATCAATCTGACTATCTATTTATAGATGAGATAGTGCCTTTGTCATGGTGATCAGACCGGCTGCATGGGGAGGCAACATCTGCTGATGACTTCTACAAATTAAAAAGCATGTCCTAACAGCACAGAAAAGGACATTTTATTTTTCATTCCAAACTATTGTATAAAAGGGAACTTTTCTTCCTCCTGCCCCTTTGTCTTTATAACTCTCCTTCTATTTCTATGTCTCGCCGTGTCTCTGTCTCTTCCCTTTGTCTTTCTTTCATCATTCTTCATTCTTATTAAACAAGAATTTAAGTCTCATTATGTGTTGGGCAGAGTGCAAAGGACTGTGGAGAATTTAGAGATGATGGTCCATGAGCCTCGTTTCAATACATTTCCAATATCTCTGGAGAATGGAGAGCACTCATAACTCAAAATCAAGCACCTATTTTCCGACTGTGTTCGCCATTTATGCATTTTCTCTACAATCTTGTAGCAGTCACTTTTTGTTTTTATACCTCAGCCTCCTCTCCTGTGAAAAAAAGCAACAATTCCTATAGCACAGATATTTGGGGGTAGCTTCCATAAAAATGAACGAGCTTAATGGTGCTGATGAAAAGCTGGTGGACAACCTTGAACAAAATAAAATTCCTAGGTCTCAATAGGTATAAAGTGAGCATACCAGTAGCCTGCATGTTGTAAAATTCATGTAGTGATCAAATAAGATTTGATATATGAAATGCTTAACACCTGCAGGATCTGGCTTAAGAAGTACCTGGCTCAGTAAGAGCTCAGTAGAATTTGTTTCGTAACACAGGATAAGGGAATGTACTTTATAAATGATAAAATGCTATAAAAAGGTTACCTGCCTCCCTCCCTTCTTTCTTCCCTCTACCATGTTCCTTCTCTCAGTTCAGAGTCTTATGTCATAGACAATCTCCTGAAAGGGTGGGATCCTGCTTCTGCCTAAGATAAAGAGTGCCACAGAGAATGTAAGTCAGATAATGTAGGAAAATCAATCACATTAAATCACCAGTCTTCTTGAGCCCATCAGAGAGCAGAACCAGGTAGCCTGAATTCTAACTAGGGCCAATCCTTCCCAAGGGGCTATACAATTCTCTCACTGTAACAGAACACAAGAGATTTAAGGGACTCTCACATAGGCTAGTGGAAAGAAAACCACTAGGACTTTAATAAATTTAAAGGCCAAATGTGATTTGATGTCTAAGTTCAGAACACCATGGGCTCTTGACACAAGGAGAATTTGCACTGATGGTCAACCTTCTCGCCATGACTTCCACTAGCTGTTCACTGGAAAGACTAGAGACAACATGGACCGGAGGGAGCCCCTCATCTAGATGGACATGCAGGTGCTGACAGCTGTGAGGTCTACTCAAAAAACACCACTCACTTTTCCTTGACCCAAATGCCTTCCAAAGTCCCCAACTACTTTGGCATCAGGGATCTATTTCATGGACTGTAGCCTGTCAAGCTCTTCTACCCACAGAATTCTCCAGGCAGGAACACTGAAGTGGATGGTCATTCCCTTCTCCAGGGGATCTTCTTGACCCAGGGATCAAAGCTGCATCCCCCAGATCACAGACAGACTCTTTACCATCTGAGTCACTAGGGAAGCCCCTTTTCCTATCTTGATGAAATATAAAAACTTATATACATAAACTATATCTTGTGATATCTTTCCTCTCATCTAGATAAGGCATTGTCTTAATCTGTTCAGGTTGCTACAAAACAGTAGCAAAGGTGGGCTAACTCAAACAACTTATGTAATATATTTCTCATGGTTGTGAAGGATGGGAAGTCCAAGGTCAGGGTGCTAGCTGATTTAGTTCCTAGTGTGGGCTTCTTCCTGGATTATAGATGGCTGCCTTCTCCCTGTGTCCTCACAAAGTAAAGAGAATGAACTCTGATCTCTCTTTTTCTTCCTCAGTTCAGTTCAGCTCAGTCACTCATTCATGTCCCACTGTTTGCGACCCCATGAATCACAGCACACCAGGCCTCCCTGTCCATCACCAACTCCTGGAGTTCACTCAGACTCACGTCCATCGAGTCAGTGATGCCATCCAGCCATCTCATCCTCTGTCATCCCCTTCTTCTCCTGCCCCCAATCCCTCCCAGCATCAGAGTCTTTTCCAATGAGTCAACTCTTCGCATGAGGTGGCCAAAGTACTGGAGTTTCAGCTTTAGCATCATTCCTTCCAAAGAAAACCCAGGGCTGATCTCCTTTAGAATGGACTGGTTGGATCTCCTTGCAGTCCAGGCGACTCTCAAGAGTCTTCTCCAACACCACAGTTCAAAAGCATCAATTCTTCAGCGCTCAGCTTTCTTTATAGTCCAACTCTCACATCCATACATGACCACTGGAAAAACCATACATGACCTTGACTAGATGAACCTTTGTTGGCAAAGTATTGTCTCTGCTTTTCAATATGCTATCTAGGTTGGTCATAACTTTCCTTCCAAGGAGTAAGCGTCTTTTGATTTCATGGCTGCAATCACCAACTGCAGTGATTTTGGAGCACAAAAATAAAGTCTGACACTGTTTCCACTGTTTCCCCATCTATTTGGCATGAAGTGATGGGACCAGATGCCATGATCTTCGTTTTCTGAATGTTGAGCTTTAAGCCAACTTTTTCACTCTCCACTTTCACTTTCATCAAGAGACTTTTTAGTTCCTCTTCACTTTCTGCCATAAGGGTGGTGTCATCTGCATATCTGAGGTTATTGATATTTCTTCTTTTTCTTCTTATAAGGACCCTAATCCCATCATTAAGGTCCTGCCCCATGAGCACATATAAACTTCATTACCTCCCAAGTAAATGTTTGTAAAGCACTTAAATGAAAGTTTGACCATAGGGAATGCATTATATAAGTGCTTGATAAAACCTACCTTCCTACCTACCCTACTTACACACATATATTCCATAAGATAAATCTGATTATCCATCAGAAGACAAATCAGCAGGAACATAGTCTATGTCCCTGTTTTTAAGGCATGGATGCACCCACATTTTCTTGAATTGCAGAGGCAGCTTCAGTTCACTGCATCATGGCATTTCATCAACAAGATCTAAATGCATTATATGGAGTTGCCTGTGAATAAAACTAGCTCTATTCCTGATAAGAAAATTGTCTTTCCTCTTGCCTTCTGATAAGAACTGTTCTAGCCCACAGAATTCAGTTTGAGAGCTTCAAGAATGTAAAAAAAAAGTTGGAGGAGAAGGACTTCAGGAACTCAGCTTGTCATGACATGAATAATGTAAGGGGTAAAGGAGTCTTCACACATTCCGTATCGGCAGCCTTGGCATGGCAGCCCTGCCATTTGTCTATAAATAACTGACAGGTCCAGAGTCTAAGGGATTATTTTTAATGTTGCAAGTGATAAAAGCAAGGCTCTGCAGGATTCAGAGGAGAGAAATAACTCTGTCAGAGGAAAGAGCTTGCAAGTGATAAAAGAGTGAATAATTTAAGACTTTCTAGGGTTGAATGTGATCATCAGAGGTTTATTATGTTTCCCTAGGCCTTTGCTTTGAAATCCACAGTGCCTCTAGGAGTGTAGTCCTTGTTCTGTTTGACCTGATCTACACTGTCATCATGGGACCGTTGACTCCCTCCCCATCACCAGATCAGCAATGCTGTAAAAGTAGGTCTGGCGGCAGGTGATACACCTGTGAAAGACTTCCCTTTCATTCTTTGCCTTCATAGCCAAAGAATAATGTACATTAAGAGAATGTACAAGTATTTCAAAAGTTCTATTCATTCTTAACTTTCCAGAAAGTCTCACTTCTATTCCTCCTTGCATCCTCTTTATTTTGTGGCATATCACCTTTGATGCTGTCACATTTAGGTTATGGAAGTAGGTTTATTACTTGGCCTATCTGCTCTCAAGTTCACACCCAACCCATCCAGGCTGACCTCCACTAAACCAGATGAAGATCTCCACCAGGTCCTAATGATTCCCTGTCCACAAGGCTCTGGCCGCTGCCACTGCCCACAGAAAGCAACCCCATTGACTTCTAAGGCCTCCACTGCCACGTATGTGCTGTTGACTCTTAAATCTTGACTTCTTTGCAAAAAGTCCAAACCCACATGTCAAATTGCATATGATAAACATAACCATTTTGGTTGTCCACAAGCTTCTCCAACTCAAAATTTCCAAAACTAGATTCCTTATACCCACTTCCTTCCCATGGGGAAAAAAAGCCTCCTTCTGTGTCTTTCTTTATAATCAAGTAGTCACTCAACCAAAAACACATTGAAACCCAGTCTCAAATATCACCTTCTTTTACTCACCAAATCCTAGCCCACCAAGCCCTGTCAATTTTACTTCTTAAATATCTTTCAACTCTGTCCATCCTTCACAATCTCAGGTACTTATCCTTGCCTGGCATACCTTCCGTAAAAACCTCCTCACTTATCTTACCAGCTTTGGTTTCCTCCTGTTAAAAAATCCTCCACTCTGTCCTTACTCTGACAACTTCAGGAGGCAAACTTGAATGAGTTATCCTCATCTTGATTTCCTCTATTGAAACTATAATTTCCAGCAATTTAATTTTAGCTAAAGTGGCACCACTTTTGATATGACAGTGTAAGCTTTTAAGATCAACATACATGTACAAAGATGCACCAGACAACTTTTAGAAATCTCGAATAGAGACCAGAAGCAGAAAGATTCTTGAGAATGGTCTCCTTTTCTTGGTTCTCCTTATGTCAGACAATATTCAATTGCGTTTTGAGCACTGTGAATGATTTGTCAATGAGATTGTGGAAATGTATACAAAGTCTCTGCTGGTCTTCAATATGCTTTGACATTGATCTGTCAGTTGTTGAGCATTTTAAATCAGAGCATGAATTTTGAAAAGCAGTGTCCCGTTGTGTTCAGTAATCTATGAATGTCATCCAATGGCCACCGCTGATTCCAATGAACCTTTAACCTCTCATGAAGAGATTTAAATCAAATCTCACTATAAAAGTAAAAAACATTGGTTTCTAACTGGATAACTAAATGCACAGTTATATCAGTTACTAAAATACATCCTATTGATTTTAAAACATTTTATCCCTAATTATTTTTCTTAAATTTATTGCTATATTATGATTGGTGGTACCTTAAAGTCAAGAATGATGTTACATGTAAAAGTGTTGCATCAAACACCTGGTATTTAACAGATCTTTGATTATTTAAAGTTTTATAAGTAAACATTTAACATTTGGGAAAGGAGAAATAAAATTCCATTTTATACCAGTCTATCAAAAAAATATAGTTCACCAGAAGAGGCTATCCTAAATGTTCTGTCAAATCAGTTCTACTGAGTCTTATTCTGTGGTAACTTATGGCCCCTTTTCCAAGCAAGAACTTTGTAGCAACAGAGTTTGGAATAGTCCATGTCCCCCTGAGAAATTTGTTAGCCTGAATCTTCAGGATTATTCACCTAATCTTATTATCCCCTTAGTCCTGAGACAGATGGCAGCTTAAAATGTCATTAAAGATAGTTAAAAACTGGGATTTTATCTTTCAAATAAAGAGGCAGAACACAAAGGAGATTGAGATTGGCCTACTCAGTGGTGGTGAAATAAAAACCCCTTTTTCTTTTATAAATTAACCTATGTCAATGGCAATACTCATCAGATTTTCTAATCCATATGAAGTAATCCACCAAATATACAAAAATTTGATATTTTATTTGAAAGAAAAGAGACAATGTTATTATTAACAGATTTTGTTAGACATAAAATAGCTCACAGACACAGTTCTCCTACCCGTATTGGATGCCAAGCAGCACTTCCCAATCAAGAAACAACCAGGGCTTCTCAGAGAAATGGCAGTTTCCAGGTCTAGGCCAGAAAAAGTAAAAGACGAGCTTGAGAAATCTTGGTATGTCAGGTATAAAAGGAAGTTCTTGAAAATTAATGTAGTCATAAAAAGATGACTGCATAGTCAGCTCAATGGAGCTCCCACTGGCCACTTTTAGGATATATGAGAATAAAATTGAGAGAGACTGAAATTTTTAGTAATAACTGGGGGAAAACCGCTCACAAAACTCTAACTTCCAGCTTTGCTAACTCTAAGCATTTGGGGATCTATGCTGGCATTATTGGTGGGTATGACTCTGCCTGCCCAGTTCTGTATGGAGAAGAATCAGAGCCATAGGGAAAGAATTTAAATGTTCCGCATCATTAGAAGGCTAAGACAAGCCTGTCAGCCTGAATCCTGACCCCCACCACCATGGGCTTTCTATCTTCTATGAACGGCTGCAAAATAGTGAGAGAAGAGTAAAGTTGTCATAATTAAACCCCTCTTTGACACCTGGTTTCAACAAGTAAGATGACCTCATCAAACTCCCCATTTGTAAATAGTTATAACAGCAACGACTGAATAGATGTGTTTTTTTTAGAAATATTAAGAAAATGGATCAGAATGGGTGAATTTAATTCAGATGACCTTTATATCTATTACTGTGTGTAAGAATCCCTTAGAAGAAACGGAGTAGCCCTCATAGTCAACAAAACAGTCCAAAATGCAGTGCTTAGGTTCAATCTCAAAAACAACAGAATGATCTCTGTCCATTTCCAAGGAAACCATTTAATATCACAGTAATCCAAGTCTATGCCCCAACTGCTAATCCCAAAGAAGCTGAAGTTGAATTATTCAATGATGACCTACAGGACTTTCTAGAACTAACACCAAAAAAAGATTTGTTTCATAATAGGGGACTAGAATGCAAAAGTAGAAAGTCAGGAAATATCTGGAGTAACAGGCAAGTTTGGCCTTGGAGTACAAAATGAAGCAGGACAAAGGTTAACAGAGTTTTGCCAAGAGAACACCCTCATCATAGCAAACACCCTCTTCCAACAACACAAGAGACAACTCTACACAAGGACATCACCAGATGGTCAACACCGAAATCAGGTTGATTATATTCTTTTAAGCCAAAGATGGAGAAAACAAGACCAAGAGTTGACTGTGGCTCATATCATGAACTCCTTATTGCCAAATTCAAACTTAGACTGAAGAATGTAGGGAAAAACCACTAGACCATTCAAGTATGACCTAAATTAAATCCTTTACAATTACACAGTGGAAGTGACAAATAGATTCAAGGGATTAGATCTGATAGATAGAGTTCCTCTGTCATGGACAGAGGTCCGTGACACTGTATAGGAGGCAGTGATCAAAACCATCCCCAAGAAAGAGAAATGTAAAAAGGAAAAAATGATTATCTAAGAAGGCCTTACAAATAGCTGAGAAAAAGAAGAAACATGAAAAGCAAAGGAGAAAAGGAAAGATATATCCATCTGAATGCAGAGTCCAAAGAATAGCAAGGAGAGATAAGAAAGCCTTACTAGGCAATCAATGTAAAGAAATAGAGGGAAAAAATGATTGGGAAAGACTTAAAATCTCTTCAAGAAAATTAGAGATACCAAGGGACTATAGCATGCAAAGATGAGCACAATAAAGGACAGAAATGGTATGGACCTAACAGAAGCAGAAGATATTAAGAAGAGGTGGCAAGAATACACAGAAGAAGTGTACAAAAAAGAACTTCATGACCCAAATAACCATGATGGTGTAGTCACTTACCTAGAGCTAGACATCATGAAATGTTAAGTCAAGTGGTCCTTAGGGAAGCATCACTAGAAACAAAGCTAGGAGAGGTGATAGAATTCCAGTTGAGCTACTTCTAATCCTAAAGATGATGCTGTGAAAGTGCTGCACTTAATATGCCAGCAAATTTGGAAAACTCAGCAGTGGCCACAGGACTGGAAAAGGTCAGTTTTCACCCCAACTCCAAAGAAAGGCAATGCCAAAGAATGTTCAAACTACTGCACAGTTCCACTCATGTCATGCCAGCAAAGTAATCCTCAAAATTCTCCAAGCAAGGCTTCAACAGTATGTGAACTGAGAACTTCCAGATGTTCAAGCTGGTTTTAGAAAAGACAGAGGAACCAGAGATCAAATTGCCAACATCCGCTGGATCATCAAAAAAGTAAAAGAGTTCCAGAAAAACATCTACTTCTGCATTATTGATTATGCCAAAGCTTTTGACTGTGTGAATCATAACAAACTGGAAAATCCTTAAAGAGATGGGACTACCAGACCACCTGACTTGCCTCCTGAGAAATCTGTATGCAGGATAAGAAGCAACAGTTAGAACCAGACACGGAAAAACAGACTGGTTCCAAATTGGGAAAAGAGTATGTTAAGGCTGTATATTGTCACCCTGCTTATTTAACTTATATAGAGCACATCATGTGATTTGCCAGGCTGGATGAAGCACAAGCTGGAATCAAGATTGCTGGGAGAAATATCAATAACCTCAAAAATGGAGATGACACCACCCTTATGGCAAAAAGTAAAGAGGAACTAAGAGCTTCCTAATGAAAGTGAAATAGGAGAGTGAGAAATCTGGTTTAAAACTCAACATTCCAAAAATGAAGATCTTGGCAACTGGTCTCATCACTTCATGGCAAATAGATGGGCAAGCAATGGAAACAGTGACAAATTTTATTTTCTTGGGCTCCAAAATCACTGCAGATGGTGACAACAGCCATGAAATTAAAAGACACTTACTCCTCGGAAGAAAAGTTATGACCAACCTAGACAGCATATTAAAAAGCAGAGACATTATTTTGCCAACAAAGGTCAATCTAGTCAAAGCTATAGTTTTTCCAGTAGTCATGTATGGATGTGAGAGTCGGACTATAAAGAAAGCTTAGCAGTGAAGAACTGAATGCTTTTGAACTGTGGTGTTGGAGAAGACTCTTGAGAGTCCCTTGGACTGCAAGAAGATCAAACCAGTCAATCCTAAAGGAAATCAATCCTGAATATTCATTGGAAGGACTGATGCTGAAGCTGAAGCTCCAATACTTTGGCCATCTGATGTGAAGAACTGACTCATTAGAAAAGACCCTGATACTGGGAAAGATTGAAGGCGGGAGGAGAAGGTGATGACAGAGGACGAGATGGTTGTATGGCATCACCAACTCGATGGATGTGAGTTTGGTGATGGACAGGGAAGCCTGACATGTTGCAACCCATGAGGTTGCAAAGAGTCAGACACAACTGAGTGAATGAACTGAACTGAACTGTAGAAAACCATGACAACTCGTCCCCAGTGACTGAAATATAGAAAAATGTCATTATTTTTACCATTATTATGTAAATTATCATTAAGTAAAATGTTTGGCACAGTGTCTGGCTTCTAAGCATTTAATAAATGTTTTTAATGATAACAATAAACATGATTATTATAATAGTGGTAACATACATTTTATTTGAAAGTATGCATTTTTAATGGGAAAGACCTATTTGGCTTTGGAGACAAATAAATTGCTAATTTCAACTTGGATTATACATTATGTGAGATAGGTTAAAACAAGTATGTATAATTATTCACCCTAAAATTTCAGCAGCTTAGTACAATAAAAGTTGATTGCTCAGAATATTGATATTTACTTTATTAATTTGCATGCCAGTTATATGGATATATTTAGTTCATAAAAATTACCAAGTTAAAAAAAAACATATTTTGTGTACTTTGATAGAAAAGTCAATAAAAAGTTTTTAAAAATTAAAGAAAAAATTAGAGTACATTAGCCTTCAGTTCAGTTCAGTTCAGTCGCTCAGTCATGTCCGATTCTTTCTGACCCCATGAATCGCAGCACACCAGGCCTCCCTGTCCACCACCAACTCCCAAAGTCCACCCAAACTCATGTCCATTGAGTCAGTGATGCCATCCAACCACCTCATCCTCTGTCGTCCCCTTCTTCTCCTGCCCTCAATCTTTCCCAGCATCAGAGTCTTTTCAAATGAGTCAGCTCTTCTCATCAGGTGGCCAAAGTATTGGAGTATCAGTTTCAACATCAGTCCTTCCAATGAACATCCAGGACTGATCTCCTTTAGGATGGACTGGTTAGATCTCCTTGCAGTCCAGGGGACTCTCAAGAGTCTTCTCCAACACCACAGTTCAAAAGCATCAATTCTTCAGCGGTCAGCTTTCTTAATAGTCCAACTCTCACATCCATACATGACTACTGGAAAAACCATAGCCTTGACTAGACATTAGCCTTAAGTTACTTTATTTGTAATTTTTTTCCCTTTCACACAAAATTCAATGTACATGGTATAAGTCATTCAAAATAGTCGGAGACATCTTAGTGACTAGAAAACAACAAATCCTTTTAGTCACATGAACTTTATACATTAATTATTTGAACTTTGTTTCTTCCTCTAGATAAATGTAGATGGAGATACCCACTCTACCCATATAGTAGAGACTAGATTAGATGATAAATGTAAAAGAGTATCATATGGTAAATCTCCCAGAATGGAGTTCCTTGCTTGTATTCGTTCTATGAATCAGAGGTTCTTAACCAGTACAGAGCATGATCTTTAGATTATATACACCTGATATTATAAAATTTTGTGAAAGTACAAAAATGTGCATTTTTATTTATTTATTTTTTTATGTAGAGTGGTCACTGTTTTCCCTCAGATTTTCAGAGAAGATGGTGGGCCCAACATGCTAAGAATCAAATGATTAACTTACCTGAAAAATAAAAATAAACAACCTCTGCCCACCTCCACCCTACATTAAAAAAAAAAAAGTCATAGACTCCAATGATCTATTTGCTTGTTTGCTTTCTAGAAGGAGTTAGGCTCAAAACCACCTGCATCCCACTCACAGTAAGTGGCCATATCTTCACTGCATTTGCTTCAGAGTCCATCTGTCTTGTCCAAATGTCTCCTGCTTTGAGTGGTCGCTGGTCTCTCAGTATCCTCTTCTCAGAACTTCTCACCGTCGGGCTCTGTTATCTGAGCTCCTCAAGTTTTTCTTTGGCTTCCATAAGGTCCCCCTCATGCAGAGACATTAATCCATAGGCTCTTGGGTTGTGTGTGCGTGCTCAGTCGCTTCAGTCCTGTCTGACTCTGTGCGATCCTGTGGACTGTAGCCCGCCAGGCTTCTCTGTCCATGGGATTCTCCAGGCAAGAATACTGGAGTGAGTTGCTATGACATCCTCCAGGAGATCTTCACTACCCAGGGATCGAACCCCCATCTCTTATGTCTACCTGTATTGGCAGGTGGTTTCTTTACCACTGGCGCCCTCTACTAATGGGAAAAAGCATTGCAAGCAATGAATTCAGTAATTCCCACATATTATTCTTCCTCAGTTTGACTTGATATTCCTGAGGCTCTACACTAAGAAGAGTAAAATCATTCAGTTCTGTCAGGAGATCCTAGAGCTGGTTGAGTATTTTTAAAAATTATTTTTTCCCCCAGTTAAATCCCGGAGTGAATTCTAGCTACAACTTGTTAGATTCTGAGACCTTGAATACCTTTCTTCAAGGCAATTGCAATTAAGAGAAATCACTTGTTATTAAACCTAGACGGGCCTGCTCTTAGTTAAAGGCCATCATTCCTCATTCAGACTCCTTCTGGGAGTTTTAAGCCATTATATGGAGTAGTTATTTTTTGCTCTTAACCTTGAAATCATGTGCATTATTTAATTCTTAATGAAATCATGTCATAGCCATACCCTTTTGATCTTAAAATGAATAAATTGATCTGTTTTCAACTTCTCCTGATCATTCTGAAAAAAAAACTTGGCAGAGAATCAGTATACTCTGCAGGTTCAAGCCCAGAAGAGAATTATTATCTGATTTTCCAAGTTTTGATGCTTGTTATATGGTCATGTCTATGTAGGCAAGATGAGTGAGTTTGTAGTGAATGTATTTCTCTTATTTACTGAGGTGCAAATCCCTCCTACTAAAGATGATCTATTGTTGTGTCTTGGTACCAAAATGCATCACCCATGACCACCAGGCATTCTTTTAAGCTACAGAAATAATATCCTAGTAAAAGAGCCTAAGGCTGACCTGTACGCAATCTCATTTTTTAACTTATTGGGGTTGGCTAGGGGTTAATAAAAGCTCTTTTAAAGGAACTCTGGTGATGATTATGTCAGATAATTGGGGCTTCCCAGGTGGCTCAGCAGTAAAGAACCTGCCTACCAGTGGTGGAGACCTAAGAGACCCAGGTTTGATCTCTAGGTCAAGAAGATTGCCAGGAGGAGGGCATGGCAACCCATTCCAGTGTTCTTATGGATGGGGAGCCTGGTGGGCTACAGTCCATCAGGTCACAAAGAGTTGGACACGACTGAACCAACTTAGCACATATGCATGCATGTCAGATAATTATATGAAAGCAGCCGTTTCATTAATGTTCTAGAGAACTTTATATGCCAGGCATATGCTATGTCTCCCCAGAGGTCAATAGCAATCACTTTTACTTAGAGTTTCTGCTTCTGTTCATCGAGTCCAAACCTACATTTGTCTTTATCCTTGTTTTATCTGTTTTTATGGGATTTTTTACCAAGAAGCGCAATCTCTAAGAAGTGTAATATACAGATTAGGGATATAGTTTTTGTTTTAAATAAACTTTAATTTTTAGAGCAATTTTAAATTACAGAATAATTGAAAAGATAATACAGAGTGTTCCTACATAACCCCTTGTATTACACACCCAGTTTCTCCTGTTATTAGCATCTTACATTAATATGGCTCATTTGTTAAAATTAGTGAACAATACTGATACATTGTTAACTAAAATGTGAGTGCACACGTACTAAATTGCTTCAATCCTGTCTGACTCTGTGTGACCCTATGGACTGTGGCCCGCCAGGCTTCTCTGTCTGTGGGATTCTCCAGGCAAGAATGCTCGAGTGGGTTGCCATGCCCTCCTCCAGGGGATATTCCTGACCCAGGGAGCGAACCCTCATTTCTTACCACACCTGCACTGGCAGGTGGATTCTTTACCACTAACCAAAGTGTATACTTTATTTAAATTTCCTCAGTTTTTACCAAAAATATCATTCTATCTTCCAGAATCATATCCCAGATTTCACATTACATTTCACTGCCAGGTCAATTAGAAGCATGGTTTAATACTAAATCTTTAATATTACTAATAAATGGCCCAGCTTTGTCAGTTTCTAGCTGGGTATCCTTTGTAAATCACTTACTGAATATAAAGCTTTGGTTTTCTCATGTGCAAAATGAAGATAAGCATTTTATTTTTCATTTCTTTTGTCAGGTTTAAGTAAGTATACAGTTGACGCTTGAACAACATGGAGGTTAGAGGCTCCATTCCTCCATCCAGTCAAAACCCATGTTTAACCTAGTATGTCCTCCATTTCTGCAGGCATTCAATTGTTTGTGCTTTCTCCGTGTCTGCATCCATGGTTCCACATCCACAGCAGATTCAACCAACCCCTGATCGTGAAGGACTGCATATACACCACTGAAAAAAAAATCCATGTCTAAGTAGACCCATGCAATCCAAACCTGTGTTGTTTGAGGAACAATTATATGTGTACATATCACTTAGAATCTTGCCCATCATATGGTAACTATTTTGACATTTAAGTTATTCAGTTCAGTCGCTCAGTCGTGTCTGACTCTTTGTGACCCCATGGACTGCAGCATGCCAGGCCTCCCTGTCCATCACCAATTCCAAGAGTTTACTCAAATTCATGTCCACTGAGTCGGTGATGCCATCCAACCATCTCATCCTCTGTCGTCCCCTTCTCCTCCCACCTTCAATCACTCCTAGCATCAGGGTCTTTTCAAATGAATCAGTTCTTTGCATCAGGTGACCAAAGTATTGGAGTTTCAGCTTCAACATCAGTCCTTCCAATGAACACCCAGGACTGATCTCCTTTAGGATAGACTGGTTGGATCTCCTTGCAGTCCAAGGGACTCTCAAGAGTTTTCTCCAACACCACAGTTCAAAAGCATCAATTCTTTGGTGCTCAGCTTTCTTTATAGTTCAACTCTCACATCCATACATGACTACTGGAAAAACCATAGCCTTGACTAGATGGACCTTTGTAGGCAAAGTAATGTCTCTGCTTTTTAATATGCTGTCTAGGTTGGTCATAACTTTCCTTTCAAGGAGTAAGCATCTTTTAATTTCATGGCTGCGATCACCATCTGCAGTGATTTTGGAGCCCAAAAAATAAAGTCTGCCACTGTTTCCCCATCTATTTGCCATGAAGTGATGAGACCAGATGCCATGATCTTATTTTTCTGAATGTTCAGCTTTAAGCTAACTTTTCACTCTCCTCTTTCACTTTCATCAAGAGGCCCTTTAGTTTTTCACTTTCTGCCATAAGGGTGGTGTCATCTGCATATCTGAGGTGATTGATATTTCTCCCGGCAATCTTGATTCCAGCTTGTACTTCTTCTAGCCCAGCATTTCTCATGATGTACTCTGCATAGAAGTTAAATAAGCAGGGTGACAATATGCAGCCTTGACATACTCCTTTTCCTATTTGGAACCAGTCTGTTGTTCCATGTCCAGTTCTAACTGTTGCTTCCTGACCTGCATACAGGTTTCTCAAGAGGCAGGTCAGGTGGTCTGGTATTCCCATCTCTTTCAGAACTTTCCACAGTTTATTGTGATCCACACAGTCAAAGGCTTTGGCAAAGTCAACAAAGCAGAAACAGATGTTTTGCCGGAACTCTCTTGCTTTTTCAATAATCCAGCAGATGTTGGTAATCTCTGGTTCCTCTGCCTTTTCTAAAATCAGCTTGAGCATCTGGAAGTTCATGGTTCATGTATTGTTGAAGCCTGGCTTGGGGAATTTTGAGCATTACTTTACTAGTGTGTGAGATGAGTGCAATTGTGTGGTAGTTTGAGTCTTAGTACTGTTAAAATGAAGTGCTCAATCCATTTATCACTGTTACTCTATCATTACTCTTCTACTGGGAAAGAAGAGTGCTTCTCTGGCGGCTCATTTGATAAAGAATCCACCTGCAATGTTGGAGAGATGCGTTTGATCCCTGGCTTGGGAAGATTCCCTGGAGAAGAGCGTGGGAACACACTCTAGAATTCTTGCCTGGGAAATCCCATGGACAGAGGAGCCTGGTGGGCTACAGTCCATGGGGTCACATAAGAGTCAGACTTGACTTAGTGACTAACTCACCACCAACGGGAAAGAATAGATAAAAGAGATAAAAGAAAATAACCACCAAGATATAGAAAATAATTAGGAGGGACAAACTCTACTTTTAAAGAAATAAGCATCTTCAGGATTAAACCCATTATGGAATTTTGGAAAATTCAATTGAAAAACAAATATAAAAACTGCAAAAATCTATTTTAATTTTTAACATAATCAAAGAAACTAAATAATTTAAGAAATTGAACATGGTACTCTGAATGTTCATTTGTAGCATAAAATTATTTAAGGACCAAAAAATTTAATCTTGACTTAGTAGGTTTATTGTCAGTATTAATGTTGATACTAAAAATCTAGAAGTACTTCTTTCTATTACAAGCAAAGAAGGAAGCATGTTGATAGTACAAGAATCCAAGGCTTTTGCTATAAGAGAAACAAAAGAAAAATATAAAGTAAAAGAAATGAAAGGAACCTCCATGATATAAAATTTGAATTGGAAATATCAATATGAACTTGTCACTTAAAGATATAAATATATCTTAGCTTTTCTACTGAAAGGGCTTAGAACCAGAGATGACACAGAAGTGATGAGCATACATGGCATCCAGAGCTTCGTTTCTAAATGTCAGGGAGTCAGACTTCTCTAAGAAATGGCTAATTCCGGGCCTGAGATAGGGAAAACCTGCAATAAATCTTAAACGTCATGGGCCAGAAGGCAGAAAAGTGCTCAAAGCCTAGGGGGATCATGAATAAAGAATATAGGAGTGTGGTTGGCAGGTGTATTTCAAAATGTTATAAAGTTTGCTTCATCCGTTTGTTTGTAATTCCTTGTGTTGTTGTCTTGCTGTGCTTAGTCACTCAGTCTTGTCCAACTCTCTGTGCCCGGAAGAACTGTAGCTCACCAGGTTCCCCTGACCATGGGATTTTCCAGGGAGGAATACTGGAGTGGATTGCCATTTCTTTCTCCAAGAGATTTTTCTGACCCAGGGATTGAACCCACACCTTTTGTATGTCTTGCATTGGCAGGTAGATTTTTTACCACTGTGCCCCTGGGAAGCCCTTAATCCCTGGTTATGTCACCCCAAATGAGACCTAGCAACTCCAAAAAACATATGGTCACCTTGCCTAGCAAAGACACAAAAGTGGTGATCATGAGAACATTCAAGAATAATGATGTAACCCTGAATGATTTAACCCAGATGATATAACTCAGTGATGTAATTTTCAACTAATAGAATGCATGGCATATGATAACTTTCAGGTCCTATGAGAAGTAGTACCAAACAGCACTGCCACACTTCCCTGGCCTTCTCCCAGCTACTTGCAATGAAAAACCCTTGTGCTCTGTTTGATGTGACTTTCCAGGAAAGATCAGAATACCAGTACGCAGAGGACAGGCAGTAGGCAAAGCAGAGAGCGAAATTCTGACCAGGGGATTCAATCATGGATCCCTTTACCATGCTGGAATTTTGCTTATTAGCCACGTATCTTTTTAAGGAAATGATGCTTGAATTTATAAATTCTTAAGAAAAAGACCATAAATGATTTGTATGTTTTCTTGACTCTGCTTCTTCATTCCACAGCTGAAGAACTAGATTTTGCTATGACTTGAATAAACTTGAAATTGAAACTAAAATTGGAAACTCAGGTGGAACACCGAAGCCATGTTTAAGAGGCTCTTATTATCTAAATATGTGATAATTTGAACAGAAAAAAACTAATTTTGGAAATGGATTATAGCACACTGAACTTTTTTAAAGCCATATTCCCATAACTATTGCAAATAAAAGATTAGGGGGGAAATGGAAAGAAAGTCAGTTGATAAATGTAGAAATAATAGTGGTTAGAAAAATCACTATTTTCTAAACACCAATATAATAACTGATTCAGGCAAGTATCACTGATGGATACTAAAATCATGTGGGGAAAGTTGTTGGGAGCTATAGTGGTTGCATTCACTATGGAATGTAGATCCAGTAATTTAAAGCAAGCAACAGCAACAAAAAAACCCCAACCCTTCAGAGTAAAGAGAAGCTTTCCAGATAATGTGTCTCGAAATGTGTACAATAAAATTCCATGAGACATTTAAAAATCTCTTTAGGAGGAATTTACAGTAGCCAGCATTTCCAAAAAGAACCCAGTTTCCCACTGGCCTCCCTGACTTCCCCCTGTAGCATCTTAAAAGGCTAATGTTCTGAAGAACACTCTTTAGGACATACCTAAATTGAGTCAACAAAGGTACATCTAGTCAAAGCTATGGTTTTTCCAGTAGTCACGTACGGATGTGCGAGTTGGGCTATAAAGAAAGCTGAGCGCCGAAGAATTGATGCTTTTGAACTGTGGTGTTGGAGAAGACTTGTGAGAGTCCCTTGGACTGCAAGGAAATCCAACCAGTCCATCCTAAAGGAGATCAGTCCTGGGTGTTCATTGAAAGGACTGATGTTGAAGCTGAAATTCCAATCCTTTGGCCACCTAATGCGAAGAGCTGATTCATTGAAAAGACCCTGATGCTGGGAGGGATTGAAGGTGGGAGGAGAAGGGGACGACAGAGGATGAGATGGCTGGATAGCATTCACCGACTCAATGGACATGAATTTGAGTAAATTGTGGGAGTTGGTGATGGACAGGGAGGCCTGGCATGCTGCAGTCCATGGGGTTGCAAAGAGTCAGACACAACTGAGCAACTGAACTGAAGGACTTCCCTGGTGGCTCAGACGGTAAAGTGTCTGTCTACAATGTGGGAGACCTGGGTTCGATCCCTGGGTCAGGAAGTTCCCTGGAGAAAGAAATGGCAACCCACTCCAGTACTCTTGCCTAGAAAATCCCATGGACAGAGGAGCCTGGTGTCCATGGGGTCACAAAGAGTCGGACACGACTGAGCAACTTCACTTTCACTTTCACCAGATAAGTCAGGACATGATTCTTGTGTTCAGAGAGGACAGTCCCTGATAAAGTTCTCTTGGCTGGAGTGTGTTTCTCTGAAGTTCAGGTGCATTTGCCTGGGGTAAATGCATATCCACACCCACACTCGTGCTGCTTCCCACAGGATATAGTTCCATGATGAGCCTCATTGTACTTACACACACTTGGCTGGGAGTCAAGGACCCACGAGTTTCCGCTGCGCTGGATTCAAAGGGTTTTAAGCCTAAAATTGCTCTTAGGTAAAGAAATGCAAAATGACTTCTTGGGAATTTATGGTTTATACTTGGAAATGTTAGGATAGCCTTTAATTACCAAGACAATTCTAATTTTAATGAAAAGAAAATTACATTCAGGAGAAATCACCCTGGTACTTATGAATATCCACAAGATGAAAAACAGGAAAGGTGACAGGAGCCAGAAAGCATGGGCATTCTGTCATTTCTGTGGTATCATCCTGGGAACACACTGCAGTTTGTGTGAACAGAGTGTCAGGATTCCAAAACCTCATTCTAGCTCAGTCGTGTGAGTCCGGGCTAAATCAGATCAGGAAGGCTGCAGCATCTCTGAATACAAATGCAGTTTGCTTTCTCATTTTGTGGGCTCTATATATTTGGAGGACAATCTGTGATCCTTTGGGAGAGAAACATTTATACCAATATCAGTTCTCTTTGTCACTCATCAAGCCATTTTGGCCACTGAAATCGTGGCATGGATGAGAAGAATACAGCCAAATTTATTATCCTCTAAAATTTGAATAAGCAGCTACTCTGTGCCAGATAATTTTCTAAGCTGTGATCAATGAATGGATAAGATAAAAATCCCCTACATTAAAGAGCCCACACTAGTGGAGAAGACTAATACACTGGTCTTCATTGAAAGTTGGAATCATCATTCAGAAAATATGTTTTAGATACCTACTATGGATTAAGAACTGTGCTCAGAGTGAGAATATGTAGAGATAAAAGGCAGTATATATTTCTGAAAAAATTGGAGGAAAAGGCAGTAAGTAATTCACTACATTATTGTATAATAAGTACTGTAATATAGTTGCTAGCTCTGCCTAGAGAATTAGAAGCATTTTCACTTCTGGGTATTATTTTGCTAGTCTTTGAAGTGTGAGGATGAATTCACTTGGCAAAGAAGAAAAAGACATAAAGAGCAGCAAAGGAAGACAGAGGGAATGCTGAGCACGTGTCTTTGAGGAAAAAAGTACCAGTCCTCTGGGCTCAAGCATCCTTCACTCTGGGAAGGCTTGGGTCATCACCATGGAAACACAGTGGCTAAGGTACCTATTCACTTTCTAAGATAAACAGCCCGTATAGGATATTTCCTACTCTGTCTCCGTATTATGCGTTTCCCTTTTGTCCCCTATAGCTTTCTCCACTTCTCCCCGACTTTCAGGTCTTTCCACTGTATACCTTGGAATCTTGATACCCTACTACACCAAGTCCTGTATCTTCAACCTCCTTACTAACATGCCCTCTGTTTTGTATTAACTGGTCACCTTCTCCACTGGCTGCTTCTTAACATCACATCCAAACAGAGCTCAGGGTCAGGAACTAGGATCTATCTCACTCCTGTTCTCCAGTGGTCCTTTTGGAATATTGTTTTTCCTCCACAGCAGAAACATAGCTGCTCTTTTAGTGCTCTGACACAGAGTTAATAATAAAATAATAATAAATTGGTAATAGTTCTTGAGAGATTATGGCTCAGGTTTTAGATATGTCACATACAGTCACTAGAAAGAGGCTTTCCTTTTTCTTTATGAAGTGTTAGAGGTCTCCACTCAGACTAAGGTGGAGAGGAAAGGTCAGATGCTCAAAGAGAGAAGAAGTATGAGAAAGTGAAAAGCAAATTTATTGAAAGTGTAAGATTGCCAGGCATAATCATGGTGAAGGCTGTAGTTGTTATTCAGCTGCTAAGTCATGTCCAACTCTTTGCAATCCCATGAACTGTAGCACACCAGGCTCCTCTGTCCTCTACTATCTCCTGGAGTTTGTTCAAATTCATGTCCATTGAGTTGGTGATGCTATCTAAGAATTCTTTTGTCTCCTTTTGTCTTCAATCTTTCCCAGCATCAGGGTTTTTTGTTTTTTTTTTTTTTTCTGATGTCACCTCTTAGCATCAGGTGGCCAATTAAGGTAAAGTGAAGGTAAGTAACCACTTTACCCATGGGTGGAGTTTTGTCAAGCACAAGTGTTAACAGAGGAAAGAGAGGGGCCAGAAGACACAAGTATTTGTAAGCCCGTGTTAGCAATGCTAACAGGGTGAGCATTGTTTTTTGTTTGTTTACAACCCAACACTGTTGAGGGCAATGAAACTGGCATGACCCCCTTAGGTGTAGGAACTCTTCCTGGTGAGATGCCTTAGCAGACGTGCTGGAATGATGAGAGGCTGTGGTCAAAGAGAGGCATTACTTAAGATGCTTAATTTTCTTATATATTTTATTATGCATTTATTTATATACTTCATCATTTAAAATAAACAACTTTTTTCCCCCTGTGGTCACCAATGATCTCCGCGTGGCTAAATCAAATGGATGTTTTCACATCTAAATCTTTTGGAGTCATGTGCCTATTATGTTTGCATTGCTAACTTCCTCCTTCTTGAAATGCTTCCTTCATCCGAATTATGAGACACCACCTTTTTTAAAAAAAATCATGACTTTGACTACTTTTCTGAGTTTAGAGATGTCTGTGGATAATTTCATCACTCTCATGACTTAAAATCTCCAGTGCATTTTCTCAAAGTTTAACTTCAGCCCTGATATCCATCCTGAGTTCCAAAGAAGAATAAAATTTCTGTACATTATGGCCAACTAGAAACCACACAGACTGCTCAGACTTAAACTTTCCGAATCTGATCTGGCTCATCCTTCCCACAAATACCCTCCTACTCTTGTGTTGCTCATCTCGGTAAGCAATTCCAACTCACGTATAGAGGGTTGTAAAACTGACTCCAAAATTTCTTGACATTCCTTCCATGGAGAGGTACCATCAACACCCCCTCCTATTAAATTTGAGAAGGCTTGTGTATATTTCAAACCATATAGTACTGCTGAAGGTAGTCTGCATGCCTTCTGAGACTGAAAGCCATAATAGAAACACGGCTTCCACCTTGGAGCCCTGAGCCACCAGGTTAAAAAGATCACCTGCCCTGAAACCATCTTCCTGTACAGAAGCCAATCACACATGAAAGAAAAAGTGAAATTGAAAGTGTTATTTGTTCCATTGTGTCTGACTCCTTAGGACCCCATGGACTTTTAGCCCACCAGGCTCCTCTGTCCATAGAATTCTTCAGGCAAGAATACTGGGGTAAATAGCTATTCCCTTCTCCAGGGGATCTTACCGACCCAGGGATCGAACCTGAGTCTCCTGCATTGCAGGCAGATTCTTTACTGTCTGAGCCTCATATAGGCACCTTATTTTTCATCTTCATCTTTGCTTTCAGATCCTCCCCACTCATCTGCCGGATGGTGAGTAAATGGGATTTCTTGATTCAAGCCCAAAGTCATTGGGTCAGCCCCAGCCTAATATCCTTATAAGCCAAGGCTTCAGATATCATGGGACAGAAACAGGCTATCCTTAATACACCCCTTCCAAATTCTTGAGCTATAGAATCCATGAACACAAGAAAATGGTGATTGTTTTGAGGTTTGACGTGGTTTGTCTTGTAGCATTAATGATTGGAACAGAATTTGTGTTCATGAGTGGAAAGTGGTGGTGGGTGCAGCTCTAACAAAGAAATCCCAAAACAAAGCTTTAGCTACGGGCCCAGGCAGTGACAGAACTGTGAGGGCCTTGAGAGAAGGTACTCTGAAGGGAGTTCAGAGTACATTTTGTCAATGCTGTCACCTTTAGTGCCAGGGAAATTAGAAAATATACTTTACAAACTGCTAGATTTTCCTAATATTTTAAGGTGGATTGCTAAAACTTACATCTGGTTTCTTTTAGTCATGTATGATAAGATAAAAATAGAGAGAGATGAGCTAAAAAAGAATCTTTCAGTTTTCAGCAAAATTTAAAGAAAATATAAAGTATACAGGATGTACTGAGTTAAAAAAAATGTATTTTACTGCTAGTATCTCCCAGGAGATTATCTTCAGGTTAAGAAAGCTCCTCAGATCAAATCAAAATTGAGAGTGCTGCCAGAAAAATATGCTTTAGAATGAAGGTAAGGGCAAGCATGTGATTGTAAAACCCTTTAACAAGATCCCAGAAAGATTCAAATTGCTGCCTCATAGATCAGTATGTGACTGTAAAGCCCTTTAACAAGACCTCAAAAGATTTAAATCGGTGCCTCATAGATCCTTCAAAAGAGATGAAAGTTTACCCCAGATCATAAGGGCACACCTCGCATACTCTTTCCATATGGGCTTCCATGAAGTTAAAGGACATTGTCCCAAGCCAGACTCAGAAGGAGCCCAAGTCAGAGAAGAGATGATCAGAAAGCTATTTGTGAGTGTGACCTGTGTCTAATGGTGCATATTGTAAATTGACACATAGGAACTCTGAAGAACCTTTAAGGAATTATATCAACCTGGGCTGAAAGGGACAGAGACATTATGAAATAAAGAGTCCTGTAGATCCTCAATCTTGGATGTGGAGGAATCAGGAAAAGAAGGCTACTCCTCAGTCACAAACATGAATCCTTTTTTTAAAAAAAATTATGGATAATAAATGATGATTTGGGGGGATCAAAAGCCCCTGGTCTTATTCCTATCCTAGAATATAGGCTGAATCTTAATTATCTGAACATTTCCCACGATATTGTAAGGTCCAAAAATGAGGGACTTTGCCTAGCTTACCCTTTGTTTCAGGTTGATGATGAAATAAAACAGAGGTAAGTAACACATATCTCTTGAACTCAAGATGAAAAGATGCTCAACATCACTCATTATCAGAGAAATGCAAATCAAAACCATTTCACGCCAGTCAGAATGGCTGCGATCCTAAAGTCTACAAGCAATAAATGCTGGAGAAGGTGTGGAGAAAAGGGAACCCTCTTACACTGTTGGTGGGAATGCAAACTAGTACAGCCACTATGGAGAACAGTGTGGAGATTCCTTAAAAAACTGGAAATAGAACTGCCTTATGACCCAGCAATCCCACTGCTGGGCATACACACTGAGGAAACCAGAATTGAAAGAGACACGTGTACCCCAATGTTCATCGCAGCACTGTTTATAATAGCCAGGACATGGAAGCAACCTAGATGTCCATCAGCAGATGAATGGATAAGAAAGCTGTGGTACATATACACAATGGAGTATTACTCAGCCATTAAAAAGAATACATTTGAATCAGTTCTAATGAGGTGGATGAAACTGGAGCCTATTACACAGAGTGAAGTAAGCCAGAAAGGAAAACACCAATACAGTATACTAACACATATATATGGAATTTAGAAAGATGGTAATGACAACCCTGTGTACGAGACAGCAAAAGAGACACTGATGTACAGAACAGTCTTTTGGACTCTGTGGGAGAGGGAGAGGGTGGGATCATTTGGGAGAATGGCATTGAAATGTGTATAATATCATATATGAAACGAGTTGCCAGTCCAGGTTCGATGCACAATACCGGATGCTTGGGGCTGGTGCACTGGAACGACCCAGAGGGATGGTACGGGGAGGGAGGAGGGAGGAGGGTTCAGGATGGGGAACATGTGTATACCTGTGGCGGATTCATGTTGACATATGGCAAAACCAATACAATATTGTAAAGTTAAAAAATAAAATTAATAGACAGCAGCCCACCAGGCTCCCCTTCCCTGGGATTCTCCAGGCAAGAACACTGGAGTGGGTTGCCATTTCCTTCTCCAATGCATGAAAGTGAAAATGGAAGTGAAGTCATTCACTTGTGTCTGACTCTGTGACCCCATGGACTGCAGCCTGCCAAGCTTCTCAGTCCATGGGATTTTTCCAGGCAAGAATACTGGAGTTAGCTGCCATTTCCTTCCTCTGTCAAAGAAAGAGGGATAGCTTATTACATATAGACACATTTAACTGGGCCTTAATAAGTACCACTGTTTGGGAAAAGAAAAAAAAAGGCAAAAGAAAACAGTCTATATCATCCCAAAAGTGTAGTAGCTTTGCATAGAATTTCATAGAAACAAAATCCAAGCTTCTGTATTTTGCCTTGAAAACCGAAATTATTCTTGAACATTTTGAAAACTACCTGTGGTGGGTGTTTACGAAGGAAGTTAATTTGTAGGTGTTTACAAATAGGTATTTATCCTTGAGATGGGGGCCATTTCTCTTTCAGAAATACTTAGTGATATTGATATGTAGCAGAATTGTACCAGCTGGAATCACTAGGGCCTTCTCTGTCATATGTTAGTAGGTGCAATTATTTAAAGGGAACACTGAAGGTCATTCCCATCATGGAAACAGAAATTGCAACCAGTAATCATCACTAAGTTTGAAGAGCCCTCAAAGAAAAGAGCTACAGGTATAATTTGAGGTTTGAGCTAATTAGAGCCAGAGTGAATATATCTGAAAGGGTTAGGATCCCTTCAGTGTAGAATTGTCTTGATTATAGAATATGCCTGCCCTTAGGCAGACATCATGCATTTCACTGTGGCTTGGGTTTTACAGGGTCTTCTGTTGCCCACTCTTTTGAACGATTTCAGAAGAGCCTCTCATCCCAAAACATCTTGTGGAGCAGCCTCTTAAGGCCAATTATGCATGAGGCATTTGCTTCAGAATCCAAAGTGTGCTCTTGATGTCACTGGCCATTCTGGAAATGGTGAATGTCCCTGAGTTTAAAATCAAAAGAGTAATGAGAATTAGGGAAGCTCGAGCATGGGTGCATGCTAAATTGCTTTAGTCTCATCTAGTTCTTTGTGACCCCATGGACTGTAGCCCGCCAGGCTCCTTTGTCCATGAAGGGATTCTCCAGGCAAGAATATTGGAGTGGGTTGCCTTTCCCTCCTCAAGGGGATCTTCCTGATCCAAGGATTGAACTGGCGTCTCCTGTGGCTCCTACATCACAGGCAGATTCTTTACCATTGAGCAACTGGGGAATGCCTAGGAAAGCTCATATAATGGAATAATTTTTATTGTATATCTATTTATCTATTTGGTGACTATTGAGAGCATATTTATTAAACTTCAAATATGTGTTATCAGGAAAATGATAGTACTTATTTCATGGGGTTACTGGGGAGATTAAAAGAGATTATTTATAAAGCACACAGAGGCATGCCTATCTCATGATAAATATTACATCAATGCTGAATATAATTTTTATCATTGTTAGTGTCCAATATAATTTTTGGTGAAATGAGTCAGCAAACAAATAGATGAGTTGACATTAGTTAAGAAGGGACTAGAATAGTAAAAGAAAGAGAACAGTTGAACAGAAGGGAAAACTCACACTTCTTACAGGTTTTCATGTGCAGGTGAGATTAGATGTTTTTTCTCTTTTTTCTTTTTGAAACAAGGGCTGTACAAAGACCAGAGTAATAAAGTGCTTTCTAGCACCCAGGGTGATGATGACCATCACAAGCCGGGAGTTGTTCACGTCAACAGGAGGCCATCACTGTGCAGAAGTCGGTGAGCTGAGCAAGGGAGGCCTTTATTTTCATTTTTAAATTTCACTTACTGTAGTTACTCTTTGGCTGTGTTGAGTCTTGTTGCAGTGCTCAGGCTCTTCACTGTTACATGGGTTTTCTCTAGCTGGGGCGAGCAGGGGCTGCTCTCTTTTGTGGTTCAAGGGTTTCTCATCGCATGTGGCTTCTCTTGTTGGGAAGCACAGGTTCCAGGGAGTGCAGGTTCAGTGGTAGAGGCACTCGGGCTTAGTTGCCCTGCAGCGCAGCTTCAGTAGTAGAGGCACTCGGGCTTAGTTGCCCTGCAGCATGGAAGATCTTAGTTCTTGAACCAGGAATTAAACCCATGTTCCTATCGTTGGAGGCAGATTCTTAACCATTGGACCACCAGGGAAGCCCCATGGAAGGCCTTTGAGGTGCCTTCCCAGTTGAGGTTTTTATGAATTCTAAGCAGTCTCTGAACATCTCAAAGATATATGATTCACCTCTGTTAGTGGAGAGATTAAACTAAAGCTTTTTAAGTAAAATGGCACAAAGTAGTTATAAAATAGGGTTAATTATAGTTGACTTCCAGTTTAACCGTACTAATTCTGTGTTGATTGATTTACCTAAACTATTTGCATGAAATCTGGAGTATTTCATCAAAAGACAATCAAAAACAACAGACTTTCCTCCTCATTTTTCCCTTATGCTATAGAATTCACTAATAAGCAGTTACAGGGATCATTCTGTTTAACCTGAGTCCTTGATGTCTTCACTTCACACACACATACACACACACAGACACACACACACAGACACACACACACAGACACAGACACACAGACACACACACACACACACACAGACACACACACAGACACACACACAGAGACACAGACACACAGACACACACACAGACACACACACAGAGACACAGACACACAAACACACACACACAGACACATACACACAGAGGTCAAGTGGAGATTCAACAGACAATAGCTGGGAAGACAGCCCTAATGGTTAGAAAGTCTTTGTTCCTAGTTCTGTCTGTGATGTCTACCCAGGAAATTTGGGCCAGTTACTTGTGATTTTGGAGAAGGCAATGGCACCCCACTCCAGTACTCTTACCTAGAAACTCCCATGGACAGAGGAGCCTGGTGGGCTGCAGTCCATGGGGTCGCGGAGAGTCGGATACGACTCAGCGACTTCACTTTCACTTTTCACTTTCATGCGTTGGAGAAGGAAATGGCAACCCACTCCAGTGTTCTTGCCTGGAGAATCCCAGGGACGGGGGAGGCTGGTGGGTGCCATCTGTGGGGTCGCACAGAGTCGGACACGACTGAAGCGACTTAGCAGCAGCAGCAGCACTTGTGATTTTGATCCTCCATTCTCTCCTCTTTCACATAAAAATATTATTCTGATTACTCGACTATTTAAAGAATATTTAGAGGGCTGGGAGATGGGGATTCTAGCCTAGCTCTGTCACTAACTCAATAAGGGATCTTTGGTCAAGTTGCTTTCCTGTGGATCATCTGACATGTCTATAAAATGGACTTCCTAACATATGACCTGCTTGTCTTTGTAGAGTAATCGTATGAATCAGAAATAATTCACATTTTAAAAACTGTATCTACAGATAAAAATATTAAGTGCTTTCTTTTTTTTTTTTTTTTAAAGGGAGGCCGCAAATCCCACTTAAAATTTTTTAAAAATACGGCCAATCCTGAGTATGCTCTAGTCGCCGAGCCCAGGAGCTCGCGGGCGCAGCGCACACACCTCCTCCCCGCTCTAAGTGCTTTCTTTAAATATAAATATATCTATATTTAGAGTAGTATTTTAGGTACTTATTTATCTGTGAGTAATAATACAAAAATCTTTGCCAGTTTTATTATAAAGTAGGATCCAACAGTATTTTCTACAAAGTTCCTCCAACCTTTCACTTTTCCCTTCTTAATTCAATAATATTTTTCAATTTGTACTAGTTTCTAGGGCTTCCAGATTATGACAAGCTTAGTAGTTTAAAACAACAGAAATTTATTCTCTCTCAATTCTAGAGGCTAGAAGTACAAAATCAAGGGGGATCCCCTTCAAGGGGGATCCTCCTTGGAGGATCAGAAGGAGACTCTGTTCCAGTCTCTCCTGGTTTCTGTTAACAGCCATCAATCTTGGGGCCGCTCGGCTGTGACAACATTACCCGAATCTCTGCCTGGGTCATCACATGTTGTTTTACTCGTGTCTGTGTGTCTCTGTTTTCTCTTCTTATAAGGACACCAGGCATTGGATATGGGCCCACACAAATACAGAAATACCTTATCTCAACAAAGGTTCAATTTCTGCAAAGATCTATTTCCAAATAAGGCCACATTCTGAAGTTCCTGGTGGACATTAATTTGGGGGGAACCCTATTCAATCCAGGGCATCATGTAACCCCCAATGTCTGTTGCACAAGCATTTGCAAGAAAAGAGACTCCTGATCTTAGGCAGCAAATTAAAATATGCGACAGGCTGATTATGTTGCATTATAATGGTTTCTGCTTTTGCCCTATTTTCTATAGTACACTACTCCAGCAACTTCTTGTTTCCCATTAGGCGGGTGCTCAGAGGATTCAGCAACAGGAGGAAGGATGAAAGGAAAGATCTCTGAAAATGTACATGGATCAGGGGAATGTGAGATCAGGCCCTGAGTCTGAATCTGGCTTGCTACCATCCTGCCCTCCTTAGGGATTTACCCTGACCTGTGCCAGACAGGACTGGGTAGAATGTGGACCCCAGATGAGAAGAGGAGACTTATAAGCTAAATTGTCAGATTTCACATAATTCAACATGGCTTTGTTGACTATTGTTCTTATCTCAGCTGTGCTGAAGGGAATTTAGATTCCATGCATATTCCTACATTGGCCCAGGCGAAGCTGCAAACCTCTGAGGCTGATCACTGGCAAAGGTGGTAATTACGACAGATTCCCAGGGTAAAGAGGGTGCTCTGAAGAAGAGCTGTAATTGGAAGGTCTAGCCACTTCTGTTTCTAAACAGCTTTTCCTTCAACTAAAAACCTTGAAATCTATGAGTTTGATTTATTAATGAAGGCTGTAATTTTAGGATAAAGCATGCAGTCTGTAAGTCAACATTCACTTAATTTAATTGAAATAAAATTGGTTCTGTGAGCAATGTATGTCACTGACAAGGGCACCCACACTCCCTACATTTCAACTTCTAAAAATACAAAACAAATACTGTTATCTGCAATTTTCCAGCAGGAATGAATTCAACAAAGGCTTTAAAATGTGCTTCAAATGTAAAATAGCATCCTTTCTATCGTATATAAACATAGGGTTTGCCAGGGATACGGATCAAGAGAGGAAAAATAAAACGGAGAATTTTTCCTATTTTGTCTTTGAGTTATAAGCCCCCTTCTGTCACCTCAAGCCCAAAATAAGGGATTATTTTTGTTTTTCCTGGTATGATTTCTGTCTAGTTCAGAAAAGGAAACACACTCGAGTATTGCTGTCTGGGAAATCCTATGGACAGAGATGCTGGTGGGCTACAGTCCACGCGGTTGCAAAGAATCGGACACGACTTAGCAGCTGAGCACAGTACACAGGAGGATATGGGTTGCCTTTGGACATAAATGAGGCTCTTAGCCTGCCGCAGTCAGAACTAGAAACTTTAACCAAGTATTGTCACCCATTTATTATGCAATACTCCTTTTAGCTCTCATGGAATACTTTTAAAAATTCACTATAGCTGGGCTATAAAATCTTGTCACATTTAAAAGAATGATAATTATTCAGAGAACTTGCAATTCAGAGAGTGCAATTAAGGTAGCAATGACTAGGAGATAATTTCACCAAAATTCACATATATTGAAAAAATAAGAAGTATTCTGTGAGAAGCTGTAGGTCAAAGAAGAAGCTGTGATGTTTATTAAAACATCTTGAATAATGTGATAAAAAAAAAAAAACTGTGGCAAAGCAAACTAGTGAGACGTAGCTAAAGCTGAACTGAGCATCTTATCAGTCAGTCAGTTCAGTCGCTCAGTCGTGTCTGACCCTTTGGGCCCCATGAATCGCAGCACGGCAGGCCTCCCTGTCCATCACCAACTCCCTGAGTTCACTCAGACTCATGTCCATTGCATTGGTGATGCCATCCAGCCATCTCATCCTCTTTCATCCCCTTCCCCTCCTGCCTCCAATCCTTCCGAGTATCGGGGTCTTTCCAGTGAGTCAACTCTTCTTATCAGGTGGCCAAAGTATCCGAGTTTCAGCCTCAGCATCAGTCCTTCAAATGAACACCCAAGACTGATCTCCTTTAGAATGGACTGGTTGGATCTCCTTGCAGTCCAAGGAACTCGCAAGAGTCTTCTCCAACACCACAGTTCAAAAGTATCAATTCTTCAGTGCTCAGCTTTCTTCACAGTCCAACTCTCACATCCATATATGACCACTGGAAAAACCATAGCCTTGACTAGACAGATCTTTGTTGGCAAAGTAATATCTCTGCTTTTGAATATGCTATCTAGGTTGGTCATAACTTTCCTTCCAAGGAGTAAGCGTCTTTTGATTTCATGGCTTCAGTCACCATCTGCAGTGATTTTGGAGCCCAAAAATATAGTCACCCACTGTTTCCACTGTTTCCCCATCTATTTCCCATGAAGTGATGGGACCAAATGCCATGATCTTCATTTTCTGAATGTTAAGCTTTAAGCCAACTTTTTCACTCTCCTCTTTCACTTTCATCAAGAGGCTTTTCAGCTCTTCTTCACTTTCTGCCACAAAGGTGGTATCATCTGCACATCTGAGGTTATTGATATTTCTCCCAGCAATCTTGATCCCAGCTTGTGTTTCATCCAGCCCAGCGTTTCTCTTGATGTACTCTGCATATAAGTTAAATAAGCAGGGTGACAATATACAGCCTTGACGTACTCCTCTTCCTATTTGGAACCAGTCTGTTGTTCCATATCCAGTTCTAACTGTTGCTTCCTCACTTGCATATAGGTTTCTCAAGAGGCAGGTCAGGTGGTCTGGTATTCCCATCTCTTTCAGAATTTTCCACAGTTTATTGTGACCCACACAGTCAAAGGCTTTGGCATAGTCTATAAAGCAGAAATAGATGTTTTTCTGGAACTCTCTTGCTTTTTCCATGATCCAGCAGATGTTGCGAATTTGATCTCTGGTTCCTCTGCCTTTTCTAAAACGAGCTTGAACATCTGGAAGTTCACGGTTCACATATTGCTGAAGCCTGGCTTGGAGAATTTTGAGCATTACTTTACTAGCATGTAAGATGAATGCAGTTGTGCGGTAATTTGAGCATTCTTTAGCATTGCCTTTCTTTGGGATTGGAATGAAAACTGACCTTTTCCAGTCCTGTGACCACTGCTGAGTTTTCCAAATTTGTTGGCATATTGAGTGCAGCACTTTCACAGCATCATCTTTCAGGATTTGAAATAGCTCAACTGGAATTCCATCACCTCCACTAGCTTTGTTCATACTGATGCTTTCTAAGGCCCAGTTGACTTCACATTCCAGGATGTCTGGCTCTAGGTGAGTGATCACACCATCATGATTATTTGGGTCGTGAAGGTCTTTTTTGTGCAGTTCTTCTGTGTATTCTTGCCACCTCTTCTTAATATCTTCTGCTTCTGTTAGGTCCATACTATTTCTGTCCTTTATCGAGCCCATCTTTGCATGAAATGTTCCTTTGGTATCTCTAATTTGAAGAGATCTCTAGTCTTTCCCATTCTGTTGTTTTCATCTGTTTCTTTGCATTGATCACTGAGAAAGGCTTCCTTATCTCTCCTTGCTATTCTTTGGAACTCTGCATTCAAATGGGAATATCTTTCCTTTTCTCCTTTGCTTTTCACTTCTCTTCTTTTCACAGCTATTTGTAAGGCCTCTTCAGACAGCCATTTTGCTTTTTTGTATTTCTTTTTCATGGGGATGGTCTTGATCCCTGTCTCCTGTACAATGTCAGGAACCTCCGTCCATAGTTCATCAGGCACTCTGTCTATCAGATCTAGTCCATTATAGGCTTATATAAATATATTGGAAAAAAACAAAGGCGGAAAAATAAATATTTTCTAAATATCTATTTCATGATATTAGGCAAAAATAACAAAGCACAAAAAAAGTAAAAGAAAACAAACAGTAAGGATATGAGGAGAAGGTTAATGATTTAAGAAAAACAGACATACGAGAGAAATAAAATCTAAACATTAATAAATGGAGAAATTCCAGGAAAAACCGATTAAGAAAATAGACAAAAACATCACTTTATTAGGAAGAAAAAGCGAACATTACAGATACTACAGAATTTAAAAAAACATATCTAGAGGTATTTTGAAAAACTTCAACATTTTGGAAAAATAAACAAAGACCTAAACAGATTTATAATTCTGACACAGAAATAAAAAATAAATACAAAGAGTCCATACATTTTAAAGAGATTAAATATAACATTAAAAACCTTCTCACAAAGACAACTCTAAACCCAGATGACTCATCAGTAAGCTCTAAAATAGTTTTTAATAAAAGTGGATATATGTATATGTATAACTGATTCATTTTGCTGTACACCTGAAATTCACACAACACTGTAAATCAACTATATGCCAATAAAAAATAAATAAGGAAATAATGGCCATTTGCAGTAACATGGATGGATCTACAGATTAATTAAGTAATAATTAAATCAGACAAAAATATCATATGATATCACTTATATGTGGAATCTAAAATAATGATACAAATGAACTTATTTACAAAAGAGAAATAGACTCCCAAACATAGAAAACAAACTTATAGTTACCAAAGGGGATAGCAGGTGTAGGGTGGAGGGACATAAATTAGGAGTTTGGAATTAACATACACACACTGCTATATAAAATGGTAATAGATACACAACAAGGATCTACCATACAGCACAGGGAACTGTATTCAATATCTTGTAGTAGCCTATAGTGGAAAAGAGTCACCGTGATGTACTCCCAAAGCTAACACAGAAGTATAAATTAACTACACTTTAATTTTTAAAATAGCTTAAAAAAACAGAGGGCGAGGGTTATATGAATCCAGTCTTTGGTGCCATGGTGAGGATGTGAGTTGTGTTAGGAAACATACTGACTTACAAGTTAGGAAAGATTACCACCAAGCCAAAATAACTGCCTTGCTACTTATTATCTGGAGGGAACCTTGGAAAATGGCCCCACCTCTCTGAGTCTCAGTTTCCTTGTCTGTACAATAAACATAATATCAGTTTCCTGGGATTATGCAAGGATTCACTGAAAAGTAGTTAAAGCTTTTAGCACAAGTAGCTGGCAAATAGCACACGTTGACTAACTCTGATTTTTTGCCTTCTCCACTTTCTGCATATTCATTGCTTCCAAGGGGCATTAAGATTATTTAACCTTTACTCTGAAATACTCCCCTTTTTTCTTATGTAACCTCAGGGAACAACATTGTCTAAAACTGGGAAAAAAGAATGTGCTGAGGAATCAGACCTTCTTTTCAGTAATTCCACCCTGTTCTGGTAGATTTTGAAGAGGTATCTTATTTTCACAGATGTCCAGTGTGGAGAAATATAACAAACACTCACACCCTCTAGTTAGATGACTCAGAGGGAACTCGAGGAGCTCACTGCATTGGGGTTTGGGAACAGATCTGCATACATTTTCTCTGGGGTGGTGTCAGAGTTCATCAGGAAGCATCTCTAGGATGGAACTAGACTAAGACAAGGTTAATTGCACGTGACAGGATCTAGACAGTCCCAGAGCAGAGGGGACACGGGAGATCATAGCCCAAAGACTTTGGGGTATAAATAATGAAAATGGTGTCCAGGGAGTGGAAGAAACATAGCTTAGGTCAAACGGATCGTGTGGGCTTCGCGGATGACTCAGTGGTAAAGAACTTACTTGTCAATGCAGGAGATGCAGGTTAGATCCCTGGGTTGGGAAGATCTCCTGGAGAAGGACCTGGCAACCCACTCCAGTATTCTTGCCTGGGAAATCACATGGACAGGGGCGCGTGGCAGGCTATAGCCCATGGAGTTGCAAGAGTCGGACACAACATAGCGACTAAACAATAACAACAGACTGTGTACTCAAGACTGCAGAGACGGTTCTGCTCCCGTGAACTCTTTCAGCTGCCACCCCTTTCACATTTCCTCTAAAACACACTCCCTTCTCTCTCAGCTCTCTCACTTTTTCTTTTTTTTCCTGCAAGTCATCTCAGTGTGAAAGTGTCAGCAGTCCTTCCTGAGACAGCCCAGCTCCAAACCGGACACTCGTCTGCCAGGAGACCGACAGGCCCCCACAGCACAAGTCTGGGCTGCCCTCTGCCTAGGCTCCGACCCAGTCCTGAGCAGCAACTCAGCTCTCACTATTCATCAGAGCTTTCCTCTCACCTGCAACCATGCACCAACATCTCTTCTCCTCATTTCATACGAAAGCAAAGCCTTACCAAAAAGTGACCTTCCCCAAGAGTACATGAGAGATAACTTCCCTGCCCTTCTTTCTCTTTACTAACAAACCCCTTGAGAAGGTCACTTGGATTTGTTGCGTCTACAGTCTAACTTTCCATTCACTTTTCAGCACACTGAAATGTGATGTCTAGCTCTACCAGTCTTTGCTATTCACCAAGGACCTTCTAATGATTGCTTTCACTTCCCATCTTTTCTGTGTATGCCTCCCTGAATCCCTTGTCCCTGGTCTCTGGAATGTCCTGGCTCTCCCCTCACCCTTTCTGAGACCGCCTATGAGTCTTATGGGATAGGAACCTTTCCTCATTCCCCAGGAGATGCTATTCCACTGCTGGGGACCCATTCAGATTCTAGTCTCTGCAGATTCAACGTCCCTGTTAATCTCACCTATAACTCTATTTATATATAGAGAGAGAGACTAAGATTCCATCTTTCACTCTAGACCCAAATTGTCACCTGCTTATAAGCCCTTTCTAGATGAGACTTGCCTGGTGACTAAGACACCTCGCTTCCACTGTAGAGGGTACTTAGCCTGGTCAGGGAACTGAGATCTCACATGCCACAGGACGTGGGCAAAAGTAAAAAAAACAGGACAGACCTAAGCCTTCACTAGGGCTGATGTACCCACAGAAAATCAAGGACCAGGGGTAACAGGTGTAAGTGGATATGGACTGGCTTATCAACTACATCTCACAACCTCTGTAATTCTTTGTCTTGCTCATGTTCTAAATATATCAGGTCAAGCACAGATTTCTATTTAAAGACCTAGGACTTTGGAGGCAGACATACCTGAGTTCATATCTCAGCTCATGTTTTCACCTGTGCATAATCAGAAAAGAAATTTAAATTTCAAATTCCTTATCTGATAAGGGAGGGTCATTTCTTCAGTAGGGACTTCTTCTAAAGGTCAAATTAAAGTACATATGAAAAGCACTTAACACAGTTCCCAGTACATAGAGAATATTTTCTAAAGAGTAAGTTTGCTGTTGCTATTGATCAGAATTGTCTTCATCTCACTGTCATTTCCCCTGTTTGTCCCACTCTGTGTGACCCCAGGGACTGTAGCCTGCCAGGCTCCTCTGTCCATGGGATTCTCCAGGCAAGAACACCTGAGTGGTTTGCCATGTCCTTCTCCAGGGGATTTTCCTGACCCAGGGATTGAACCCAGGTCTCTTAAGTCTCCTACATTGGCAGGGGGGTTCTTTAACACCAGTGCCACCTGGAAAGCCCAACACAGCTCCCAGTACCTAGAAAATATTCTCCAAAGAGTAAGGTTGCTATTGCTATTGATCAAAATTTATCCATCTCACTGCCATTTTCCCTGTTTTTGCCACCATCAACTCTCGCCTTTTAACGCACTCTCCCACTGGTCGGGTTTTCTTTCCAGGGCAGTCTTCCTGATGCATCCTGCTTGTGCATTGTTGGACATCATGTGCCTGCACTACAAAAATGGATAGACAAGAAAAAGGGGAAATAATCTGTATATTCAGCTAAACTGTCCAGGAAACACATTAACTTTTAACCAGATATATAGGTGTGATGAGATTTTTTTTTTTTTTAAGTATTTCAGTTATTGTGGCTCCTGGCAGAATCAATCCACTCCAGCCACGTTTACCTGTGTCTCCCTAGTCAATGACTCCAGGTCAGACAAGATGCTACTTAGCCTCAGACCCACCCTTACCACTTCCTGATGTGGATCCTATCTCTCCAATTTACAGATGATCAAACTAAGCTGCATGGAATTTCAGAAACTTTTCCCAAGGTCATGGCACTAAATGAAAAGATCAAGATGAAAACCTACACTTGTCAAACCCCATATCAGTCCTTTTCCCCCATTGTACTAGGTAACCTCTCTGTTCACTCAAATATGGTATTTTTATATACATTGGTCACCCACAAAATCCCTTGTGATTGCCCATTGTCATCCCTGAATCAAGAAATCGTTTTCTATAAAAGCAAACATAGCTGTGACAGATAGGAGTTCCAGGTAAGTCCAAGTTAGAGAATCTTAGATCCTCCAGATATGTTCTAATTCTACCTAACGTCCCTTTCTACACCCAATCCCCTGAAAAAAAACTATGCTGAGATTTTCAAACTTCTGATTTTCCTATTTGACATCTTAAATATTCCAGCTGCTCTCCTAACCACCATGTCTCATGAGCACCCAACCATAACTAGAAAAGTGGGACCAGATGCCCTGCCAAGTGGTTACAGTTTAATAGTAAATAAATGAGTCCCTGGTAGTTTTCTTATAGCTGGCTGGGGAGCACGATCCCAGCTGCTGGGTCCACTAGCAGCTGAGTAAATACATTGCCAGAAGCTGCAACCTGAGAATTACCATTCAGTGCCCACAGCCCAGGACACACTAGGACTGCTGTTGTTTATCCATTAACAGGTGGGAAATCACCAAAGCCGTAACCACTAAATCCCCTTCTAAGTTGTCTGTAAAAAAAGATTGTTCTATTTATTGAACTGGAGAACAAGAGGCAGGACTATTCATTTAGATAAAATTAAGTTAAAATCTTTAAGTTGTACTCAGAGCCTGTATAAAGGCCTCATAACTAAGCCTGGGCAGCTTGTCCATTGCAGTCCACCTGACGCATCCATCACCAGCAGGTGAGGGTTCAAGCAACAAGCCATCAGTTCTGTTTTGCATTCTTCTAATCAGTGACTATGGACCAATTCTGCGTTAGGCCCTGGGCTTTTACGCTCAGTACCGGAGTGAAATGCACTGTCCCTGGTTTCATGGTAAATCAAGGAAAGCCAATATCTGAAGAAACAGTTTTGATTCTACAGGATATACACAGCAGTAGACACATATTCCAGAGAAGGCGATGGCACCCCACTCCAGTACTCTTGCCTGGAAAATCCCGTGGATGGAGGAGCCTGGTAGGCTGCAGTCCCTGGGGTCGCTAAGAGTGGGACACGACTGAGCGACTTCACTTTCACTTTTCCCTTTCGTGCACTGGAGAAGGAAATGGCAACCCGCTCCAGTGTTCTTGCCTGGAGGATCCCAGGGATGATGGAGCCTGATGGGCTGCTGTCTATGGGGTCGCACAGAGTCAGACACGACTGAAGCGACTTAGCAGCAGCAGCAGACACATATTCGGGCCAAAGAAGCAGTATCTCCAAACAGAGAATATGTGTGTACAGTTTCAAGGATGAATTTGAGTGAGTGTTGTACGTGCTGGGAAAGGGTGGTGTCTGATGAGAAATGTCATTCCACGTAGAGAAAGTAACACAGCGAAAAGCAGTGGAGTAAACCAGAAGCAGTGTGTTCCAGGAAGTCAAAGGAGTTGTGAGTGGCACAAAAATGAGGCTGGGCAGTGCCTCTCTTTCCAGCAGTGCCCTTTGCCTATCTCAAGGCTGAGTTCAGCCCCTGCCCTGGTGTCAACCAGATATAGCTGTGAGCACAGCCCAGTCTCTCCTGTCCCCAATAGGAGACATTCCCATTCCATGCTACATGATCCTTTGTTAAACTTCTAATAAGCACCTTCACTACTCCTGTGTTTTGCACTCAGTGCAATTAACACTGCCATTTTTTTTTTTTTTTTTTTTTGCAGATCAGGGTGAGTTTTCTCTCTGTGGTTCTCTAAGGCACAGTTTTCTCTACTACAGCACCTATTTGAATTTGGTCTTTAACTAGAGTAGGAGCTTTTGGAATGTAGAAACCACTTATTCTACATTTATAGCACTTCTACTCAGGCCAGACTCTCTGATAGGTAGATGTCACAGGTGATAAGTTACAGGTAAGTATCAGGAGCTGAGTGAGAGATAGAGATAGCTGTCCCAGCTCAGCCCTTCCAGCAGTGAGAAGAGACACTGGCTTTCCTGATTTTTCTCTTCATGCCAGTACCCATCCCAGGACCTCAGGCAGTGGTGGTTAAATTGTTGTGGCAATATTGTGTCTTGGAATGAGTAGCAAACTCTAGAATACTGAGTTCCTGTCTATCTCTTTCATAATAACAGCTGGATAAGTCTTGATCATTTATTTTCCCATCAAAGAAATAAAAATTTAAAAACTATCCCATATTTGCTTAGCACTTCCTGTTTCTCAATGTGCTTTTATATGCATGGGCTTATCCATCTTTATAACAGATCCATTTACAGTTGCAGAAACCGAGGTTTGGGGATGAAAGGGCACAGCATGAACTCGAGGCTGCGATTTTTCTTTTAGTTACAAGTCCTATCCTGGGGTTCTGAGGCCCCACAAAGCTCTAAAACTCTATATTCTGTAACTTGGGATTTCTTATTTTCAGGGAAGTGTTGTCAGCCTATCCTTATTACGTGTTGTTCATTCAAACCACATCTGAAAGACTAATGGCCTTGACAGATGTCATTTTCACTTCGTTCTGAACAGAAATAACGATGGTTCTTCCGGCTGACAATGGGTCCTCTCCCTGACCTCCATGCACACTTCTGTCCCCAGAAGGCAGAGGCCAGGCAGACACCTGTTCCCAGGCAATAGCAGCTTCTCTTTGCTGTCTAGGAAGCTTCCACAGCTTTGGAGATAAAATAATAGCATTCTGTCGTGTTTGGCGGTGACATCTGCCCTGTAGCAAAACCTTTCCTTTATCATTTCTCAAAGGTTAAATAAAATCTTGCTCACTTGGTTTTTCTTAATGGTCCCATGTCTCTTCTGGTTTGATGTGTGTGCTCTGCTGTGTTGTAAACTGGCAGGGATGGTGAACTTGGAATCTGAGGATGCTGGTCTGGATTCTGAACTGATATCTTGTGACTTGGGAAAGATTACATAGCTTCCTTGAGTCTTGACCATCTATAAAATGAAATAATAATAGCATTTGTCCTCCCTGATACTGTTACTGTGATTCTCAAATGCTGCTGCAATAGTGCACAGTCTTATTATCACTATAGTTCTATGAATAGCCCAACTATTGAAGGATTGTGTCAATACACCTAGAGCAGCATGAAGTTGCAGTGCAATGAGCTCAAGTCCATTCTGCTGTGATGCAGTTCAGTCTTTCTAGAGCATGCTGGTCTTAGCTCAAGGTGATTCTTATAAGAGAAGTGCAGCCCCACATGCACAGGTTTCAGAAAGGAAGGAAAGAAATGCTAATGAGTTTCACTGTTTTCCAGATGTGTGCTAGGCATGTAACACTGAATTGATCCTGAGCACCAAAGGCTGTGGAGTCAGCATGATGATGGCCATTTTATAAATGATGAAACCTAAGGGCACAGAGGAAAAGGATTGGATCCAAGGTCAGTTTGTTAATATTTAACATTTCATTTATTTTCATACATGCGTATGAGTATGTGATATTTGGCCTTGTGTAACCATCAAGTTTGAAATCTAATCCAAGGTGAGGGACTCAGAGCCCGGAGAGGTGAGATATCCCATGGCTTGCAGTCAGCAGCGATAGTTTGGATGTTGCCATGCTTAGGCCTCATCTGTCCACTTGGTTAGTCTGAGACAATCATGAGCAACTTAGATAAAATTTCCGGGTTTCAGTTTCTGACTCTGAGAAATGGCCATGACTTGCTTCACAGCAGCATCACCAGAACACACGGCACCACGTCAGGTGCAGAATTTCCTTTCCTCCTGGAGTATTAAGCATCCATGTGGAGTCGAACAGAAGCTTAGGTCTCCAGTTAAATATTCTACATTTATCTTTACATCCTGCTGTAAAGCCTTTGAGAGTCTGTGGTTTTTCCATCCCGAGTTTCCATAGACCCCAGCACATGGCTGAAGTCCCATTAAACAACTAGGTAACTTGGCTAGAATGTTGAACCCAAAAGCCTGGGTTTAAGTCCAGGTTCTGCTTGACTGATTTTATGCAAAGGCTTTTTTGCCTCCCTTTTTCTCTCCTGAGACTTGGTTTCTTATTCTGTATAAATGATTCCTCAATCACAGGCTTATTATGAAGATTAAGTATAGCCCACTGTCAAAGTATGAGAACCCTAAATGGAGATAATATTGTCAATGACTGAGTAAATCTTGTTTCCACCTAAAATAAGGCAGCTAGTTTAAATTTTGTTTAATGCTTTTTCCCTCATTCCGTCTTTCCTCCTATCCTTATCCTTATCCTTTCCATCTTTAGTGGCATGTTCGTGGTTTTAGCTCTAGAAAATACTCAGGGCTGTGTGAAATCAGTGACTAAAACAGTTGATACATTAGTGAAAGGAAACTGGTAGAATTTGCAGGTCGCGTCTTCTAGTTCTGATTACTTGCAGAGTGAGTTCAGCTGCTTTTTGCATTGCGGTGTTATCACATAATTGCATTCAACTTCTTGCTGACACCATGGCTTTCATTGAGCCTTCTTTCCTCAGTAAATTGTGAGGCAGAAGTCATGTGATAAAGAAAAATGAAGAAGATATTTTTGAGTCTAATTGAAGGAGTCCAAATACAATCAGAAGGAGTAGAGACTTCGAAATTATCTTGTCATTCTAAACTCTTAAAATCAAATACTAATGGATCAGATGAATTCCAATGGATCCTGAAAACCTCTTGTTTTCAGCAGAGGGATCATGGATATTTGTACAGAAGTCATATACAGGCTCCAGTATCTTCATAAAAGAGTAATCATGACCTACATATTTTATGAAGTTGCATTGAGCTTGTGTCATTTCATACATTTAGATTTGTCAATTATCGTAATCATCAGTTTTAAGTGATTATTGAAGAAGGGGAAAAGCAATGATAATTGCTTTTTCTTCCTAAGCTATTCAAGGATTGTCATAATATGCCATATTCTCAATACAATAATCAAATACTTTTATATAACCGACAACCTAATCTTAGCACTGTGTGCAGATAAGTGGATTAAAGTCAACTCTCTTTCCAAATGTATATAAACATTTATAAAATAGAAATTTTTTTTAGAATTAAAAAAACACATTTCTTGTAAAATACAAGGTATGTGACTGTCTCCCACAGAATCAGAGAGATTCATGGATGGCCTTTTTTTTCTGGATTGAAGATTGTTCCAGAACACTGGTGGAAATTTTATGATTAGATAAAACATTTATAATAAGTGTCTTTAAAGGGGAGGAAGCAATTGGAGTGACTTGGGAAGAAAAACAGTATTTATACAATAGCTACATGTCTTAAACGCTTGTGTATCAATAGACATGGGTTTGAGCAAACTCCAGGAGATTGTGAAGGATAGGGAAGCTTGGCATGCTGCAGTCCATGGGGTCACAAAGCATCAACATGATTTAGCGACTAAAAAACAACAATAGCACATGGCGCTATCTCGGGTATTTGTAAATATAATACCTCATTTATTATTATTATTTTTTTAATACCAAAACTCAACCTCTCTATACAGATGAAGACGTTTGGCCTGGAAATGAACCTGTTTTCCTAGGACTGTGTACTGAGTGTGCGAGCTAGGGTTAGAACTCAGGTCTCCGACATCAGCTCCATTTTTCTTTGCAATTTAATGTCACAATAAGCAATTGAACAAAAGAACAGAAAGATTTCCTCAAGAAAAGCACAAGATCTATGACTATAAAACTCATTGTTTTCTATGTAGCTGGCAAGTATTTTCTCCATTCGCCCCCTACAGTGTTTGTAAACCCAGCAGTAGATGAATCAGACAAGGGCAATCGCACCTTTCCCTGGTTTCACCAAACACTATGTGCACAATTACCCTTAACAATAATGTTATACCCTCTGACTTTTTTAAATGCATATCCTCATTTCTCATTTCGTCTGTTTATACAGCCCACACAGGTTCATGAGCAATTTGAAATATGCCTTTGCCTGAACCCTTTTGTGTGCACACTTTTTTCCTTTCCACACTTGTGTCTCTGTAACAATCCCTTCTTCAAAGTCCAACAGCTTACCTGCTGCAGCTAGAGCATGAGATAAATAAGGTCAGGACAGGATTTATGAATCATCTCCTCCACCACCTTTTACGGGAAAATTCAAGATGAAAACCAAACCCATTTGGCATTGACTCAGAGCGAGACTTCCTGAAACAGTGAAAGGAAAAGGAAAACTATTTAAAGTCACATCTTCTAAAATTAAAGCTTAACCCCAGTGACCTTACCGATGTGATAAGCTAAAACCTAGCATCCAGGGCCATAGAACTTTCTGGGGGAAAAGTCCAGGTACATCCCTGACCTACCCATTCTGTGACTGACTTTGATTTCTATTTGGCCCACATTTATATCAGGTAGTCAAAGACATCCCACTCACTGTATCTATTGTGCCTCTCATAAGCCTGACTTTGCAGAAAGAAATCCAATCATTCATTCCATTGACATTAGTCAGACAAATGTATTTACTGAAAAGTTACCACTTTTGTTAGATACTTTCTATGTACTTGATATTAACTACATACTTAATTTTACTTCATATTAATTTTTTAAAAAAACATGTAAAATATATAGGAAAGCTCTCTGGTGAAGGTAGATACATGAGCAAAAATAAAAACAGTAATTTTGTCATTTAAGTTTGTCACTCCACTTCTGTGCTTTTACAGAATTTGAAAGACAGAAGCTTAAAAAGTAATTATAAATCTATGTTCATGGCTACACCATATATAAAAATGTAACTGTGACCTCAATAACAGAAAGGGCGTGTGGCTGTAAAGGAATAGAGCTTTTGTGTGCAACTAACGTTGGCATCAATTTAAAACAGAATGTTGTCATTTTAATAGGTTATATACAATCCCCATAGTAACTGCAAAGAAAGTATATAATATAAACAAACAAAAAACTGAGAAGGGAATCAAATTGTGTCACTATGAGAAAGTCACCAAACATAAAGGAATGCAGAAATAGTGGATATTGTAGAGGAAAAGCTATAAAACCCAGAAAACAAGTAACAACATGGATGACTAAATTTACTTACTTAAAATGTAAATGGAGGGAAGGGATAGGTGGGAGGAATTGGGATATTGGGACCGACACATAGACACTATTGATACTGTGTGTAAAATAGACAGCTGATGGGAACATATAGTTGAGCACAGGGAACTCTACTTCATCCTCTGTGGTGTTCCAAATGGGAGGGACATTTGAAAGAGAGGGAATATATGTATACACATGGCTGATGCATTTGGCTATGCACTAGAAGCTAACACAACGTTGGGAAGCAAAGCAAGTATACTGCAATAAAAATTAATTAATTAAACATAAAAAGGTGTGAATGTATACATCCAAATAGAGTATTAGTTGGCCTTAAGAAGAAAGGAAATTCTAGCACATGCTACAACAAGGACGAATCTTGAGATGTTACACTCAATGAAATAATTGAGTCACAAAAGACAGATCAGATCAGGTCAGATCAGTTCAGTCGCTCAGTCGTGTCTGACTCTTTGCGACCACATGAATCACAGCACACCAGGCCTCCCTGTCCCTCACCAACTCCCGGAGTTCACTCAGACTCATGTCCATCGAGTCAGTGATGCCATCCAGCCATCTCATCCTCTGTCGTCCCCTTCTCCTCCTGCCCCCAATCCCTCCCAGCATCAGAGTCTTTTCCAATGAGTCAACTCTTCACATGAGGTGGCCAAAGTACTGGAGTTTCAGCTTTAGCATCATTCCTTCCAAAGAAATCCCAGAGCTGATCTCCTTCACAATGGACTGGTTGGATCTCCTTGCAGTCCAAGGAACTCGCAAGAGTCTTCTTCAACACCACAGTTCAAAAGCATCAATTCTTCGGCGCTCAGCCTTCTTCACAGTCCAACTCTCACATCCATACATGACCACAGGAAAAACCATAGCCTTGACTAGACGGACCTTTGTTGGCAAAGTAATGCCTCTGCTTTTGAATATGCTATCTAGGTTGGTCATAACTTTCCTTCCAAGGAGTAAGTGTCTTTTAATTTCATGGCTGCAGTCACCATCTGTAGTGATTTTGGAGCCCAGAAAAATAAAGTCTGACACTGTTTCCACTGTTTCCCCATCTATTTCCCATGAAGTGGTGGGACCGGATGCCATGATCTTCATTTTCTGAATGTTGAGCTTTAAGCCAACTTTTTCACTCTCCTCTTTCACTTTCATCAAGAGGCTTTTTAGTTTCTCTTCACTGTGTAATTCCACTTACTAGAGGTACCTGGTGTAGTCACATTCACAGAGACAGAAAGTAGAAGGTAGTTGCCAGCGAATTAGGAGAGAAGGAATGGAGACTTATGGTTTAATGGGTGCAGAGCTTCAGTTCTACCAGATGAAAAAAGTCTGGAGATGGATGGTGCTGATGGCTGCACACCAGTGTGAATGTATTTAACGGCACCTAACTGTACACATTAAATGGTTAGGGCGGTAAATTTTGTGTGTATGTATTTTACCACAATTTTTAAAATAGTAACAAAAAGTAAAGACAGAAAAGTAAGGTAGGTATTATGGTTCACAATTTATAAATGTAGAAACTAAGACAGAGTTAAGTGTGTGGTGGTCCCATCACAAGCCAGGGCCAGAGCTTAGACCCACCATCAAGACCTTCATAAATGTGTCTAAACAAACTCACAGAAACAGAAGCACACTGGAATTTCACCTGCATGAGAAAGTCAGTGATTCTTTCTCATGGTATTTTTAGGTGAGAATTTATTTCTTAGCAAAATATGAGTTTTAGGATGTGGGAAGTATATAAACATCTCAACAAAGTCATTTGAGAAATGAAAGGAAAATTCTTGAGCTCTTTTATGGCCTTATACACATTTCCTTCTGAGTGATGAATGATGGCGTTACTAATTCCTGTGCTTTTTATATCTTGTCAGTGAAGTTTTGTCCTGAGATATATCCAAAAAAGGTATTGCGTCTAAATAAGTTTGCTCTCTGGCAAGATACTAGTCAGGAGACCAGTGAAGAATAAAAGTAGGAGGCAAACACCAGGACAGCAGAAATAGAGTCTCCAGGAGCCTGAATGGGGAGCTAAGGATTATGCTAAACAGACTTTGTGGAACTCACTGTTTATAATTTTTTTATTCTAAATTGATAGAGGAAATGAAGTCCTCTGTTTTTTAGTGCGAATATAAAAGATATATTGATTTCCATTTACAGAACACTAGATAATAAATCTAGTACATTCACAAATATTACCCTAATCCAGATAAGACAGATGCAAGAATATAAAAACACCTAAACTTAACTCATGAGTAGTACTGCAGAAATTAACCACTAATGCCAGGTGTTGAAGCTGACCTGGTACTTAGAAGGGAGTTACTGAAAGCATCTGTACTCATAGAAGTAAGGGTTTGAAGAGGATATACTAATTCCTGTGGTATTAACCCTATTTTGAACATTTACACTGCATTCATTGACTGATGAAAGCTCTTAGCAGCAAAAACAAGTCATGACTCTGCACATGAAAAAGTTTCTAAAGATGCTAACTAGCGGATATCTGTGTTTCTTGATTCCCCCAAATCTATTGCACATTTTTGGCAGTTAAACCTGGCTTTTACTTGGGAAATTTTTCTTCACAACTGAATAAAATCAGAGGTCTGGCCCAGCCTGAAGGTAAGCCCATGCTAGAACCAAAAGAGAGAGAGAACCCCAAAGATAAGACATTGAGGTTTGTGTGTTCCAGACGTGGTAGCCACAGGGGCAAGCCCATCCAGCAGGTTCTGTTCTGAGGCCAGTTTCTGTCTTTCCAGCCTGATTTTCATTTTCCCTTCCATCCTATGAGCTCCACCCTAACCTTCCAATAAACACTCTTTTCACTTACCTCAGCTGGAGTAGATTTCTGATGCTTGCAACCAAGGAGTTCTAACTGATAAATGAGGCTTTTTTTTTGCTTCTCATTCGTTCATTGAGTCATTGATACACTCATGCATTTGTTCATTCAATAGTAATTTATTTAACAATTGTTTTGTGCAGCCACAGAGTTAAATTAGACATGATAATTGCTCTCAAGATTACAGTCCATTTGAACCATTGGAAAGAGCTAAGATTACCCTGCTTTCTCAGAAGCCAGCATGCCTACCACATATACAAATGTGACCTGGCAGGTAGTAAGGTCATTCTAAGCCAGTGTTCTCTTCTGAAAAATTACAATAAAATCATACTAGCCTTGCCCTTCCTCTGGTATCTGAATGATGATGTCTAATATGACAGGGGTTTATCGTTCCCCAAAGTGTATACCTGGGGGTGTTTTGCTGCGAAGCACTGACATAGCCATGGTCAGTGGTATTTCAATGGAAAGCGATCCAGAGGACCCTACCTTGGTCTGCAGTGTAGCCTTTGAATACTACTACTACCAGATCCAGTGCTTGTCCGTTCCCAAAGCAGCCATCTGGTGACCACAAAGTGACTGTACACAGAGAAAGCCACTTCATCACAAACCACGTGAGAAGTCATCTGAGAAAGATACACTCTCTCCTCAAGCATCCTGTGATGAAGGCTAACATTCAGTGCAGTCCAGTCATGGGACCAGCAGCTGGGCAGGAAGTGGAGGCCAAACTTACAGACGGTTGACTCAGCCTCCGAGCCATCTGTAGATGAGCACCAAGGCCCTACCTCATCAGTCAAGCCGGAAACTTCCAAGGCAGCTGAAGAAGTAAGAAATGGTACAGGGTTTATTGAAAAGGCCACCAGACTGAGAACCAGGAGACCTGGTCTCCCCACCCCTGCTCGACCACAAATGAGTTTTCTGGATAAATGGAGATAATCCACTTTTTCTTCTCAGGGCCTCATGTTCCTCCTCTACAGACTCAGGGATTTGAATCAGATTCTTTCTTAGGAAAAGAAATTTCTCCTAACTGGCATCTAACATGTCTCTGTATATTACCGATAGTTAATGCCTTACTGGCAAGGTAAGAGTCACCACCCTGCTCTGTGCACAGAGATGGTAATATTCAGGTAAAGTCCTTTCAGCCCCACCTTTCCTCTCTTCTCCATCTCTGCTCCATGTCTGCAGCTCCACCCAGGGCCAGCTCCATGAGTGTCCAACTTCAGATGAATGCTGAGCTGGGTTTAATGCTCTATTGTCAGCTCTTAAAAGCCACATTAATGTTTAAAGAAGGGCCTCACATTCATTGATCATTGGCCCAACATATTATGTCCCAGATCCCACCTTGAGTCCATGATCCCTGGCAGGTGAGCCCCTGGGTAGCAGGTGCTCAAAAGAATAGACAGAAGAGTCTTCTACAGGGTCTAGTTCTCACTCCATAGAACTCCAGTGACATGGACAAGATGAAGGTGACAGAGGTGAGCTCATTAAAGTGAGTCAAGTACTTCCAGGGTAAGGTGCAGGGTCAAGAGTTATAGAAAAAGGAAAGAAACTCTCCCGATCTAGGAAGAACTAGGAACTGGCTCTTTGCTTCCATTTATTCTGACGTGGAGGGGGAAAAAATCTCTTTGTTATTGACTCAAGAAATCAGGAACTGTGTATGTGTTTGGAGTGGGGTGAGGTGTCAGTTTCCTTCAGACTTTTTGTCTCTGAGCCCTTAAGCTAGAGATCACTTGAGTAGCAGGTGGGAAAGAAAGAAAAAAGCCAGGCTCAGGTGATCGCAATAAACCCTACGGTCCTAACTGCCCCAGAGTCCTGCCAGTGTGAATGCTGGATGAAGGGTTTCCGTGTGGCAGTGTATACCTCACACTGCTCTCCATCAGAGCCTCCTGCCTGCCTGTGCACCAGCTCTCTCTGCTAAGAGCATCAGACCCAGCGGTCTGCAGACCCTCTCTGGTATCTCCAGTGGGCTTCGTGTGGTCCAGGCTTCATGAGGAGTACCTGGAGTAGTGCCCTGGGAAATGCACCAAAGAAAACATGTGGGCACCCCGAGGGAAAAGGAAATATACTCCAGAGCCTAGATTGAGGGATCTACACTCAGCCAGCATCTCAGCAAACGGACAGCAGAAGCAAGGTAGTTTAATAAATAAAATGTGCCCCACTACCCCGTCAAGGTAAGTAATACTAATCCTGACTCCACCAAAACTGTAGCTATGTGATCCTGGATGAATTACTTCACTTCTTAAAGCTTTGCCTTCCTAATAAACACTTTAAAATAGAGTTATAATGTCCTTCACAGAGTTGCTGTGTGATGTAGACAGACTAATAAGAGGATAACATGAGGGTCCCACTCTCGTCCATGTAAGCGTTCAATCTTTGAAAAGTATTGCTACTGATAGAAGCTTCAGGGCATCCCTAGTGGCTCAGATGGTAAAGAATCTGCCCATAGTGCAGGAGACCCAGGTTCAATCCTTAGGTCAGGAATGTCCCCTGGAGAAAGAAATGGCTGTCCACTCCAGTATTCTTGCCTGGAAAATCCCATGAACAGAGGAGCCTGCTGGGCTACATATAGTCTACGGGGTTGCAAAGTGTTGGACATGACTAAGCGACTGTTTTCTTTTTTTTTTTTTTAATAGAAGCTTTGAGACTTTCCCAGGGACCGGTGACTCCGTGACAAAATAGAGTTTGTCCTGGTGTCTGAGACATGGGCAGCAGGAGCAGGAGAGGAAGGACTCCTGAGAACCCAGGTGGGTTTGCAGACATGACAACACAGTGGGCAGAAACCTTCACGGCGGGTGGGAAGTGCCAGGGTGCTCCCAGGGCAAGGAGACCCCCAAGCCCTTCTAGCCTGGATTCTGTCCTCGGTGCTCATCCTCCTGTTGGCCAGGAATGTGTGGGCCCGGATCACAGTGTTCGGTACCTCACGGGTCCAATCTGGGCTCCGTCTAGACAGACAGCTGGAGGCTGGGAGCACAGGATGCCAGCACTCCGGGGAGGAGGGGGAGGAACCTCAGCAAAAAATGTTCCCTTCCAGCCTCCGCTGACTGTGGGCTTCCAGAAGACAGTCGGAAGCTGTCTGGCTAGTGGTGACTTCTCTGTCTTGCCCACCAGCCTCCTAGGTAATGAGCAGCTCTGCCTTAGCTGTGTCAGGTAGGCTGGCCGTGTGACACCTTATCCTAAAGGATCCCAGAGCGGGATCCTGCCCTTCTCAACCAATCTTCTTCTATCCACCGGTCCACGCACATCTCAGGACTCTGAAACCCCTATCACTTAGCTTCAGTTGGATTTTTGCCCCATCTGTAACCTCAATAGGTAACAAGGAATAGTCTATGACTGCCCCCTGCATTCCCATCTCATCATGCTTCCTTCTGCTTCCCTCCTTACCTTTATATATTGATCGTACTAACTTCTGCTTAGGCTCTTTCATCTTTCTAGGAAACAACAGTGTCCCCATATTCCTGGCATCCTCAGCTAATTTGACTGAATCCTTCATTTCCCTCCCAGCTGGGCTAGGTGCTACTTCTTCATGCTACCATGACCACCTGAGTGTAGCCCTACCCTCATACTTGTCAAACTGCATAATAAATCTCTCCCTCTAGACTTGGAACCAAATAGGATTCCTTGTAACCCTATTACCTACTGCAGAGGGCATAGATCTCAGTGTATATATTTAAAAGAAAAAAGGAAAAAAAGGAAAAAACTTCTACAAGTTAAATTGTCTACTTTGATCCATCCTAAACCTCTTCCCCTGCTATTCATTCTCCACAGAGTAGCCAAGCTCATGTTTGTATAACACAATGTTAATTGGGTCCTGCCCATGCTCAACATTTTTCTATAGCTTCACATCACCCTTAAGATAAAGTGCCATATCGTTATGCCCTACAAAATCCTACAGGATGTCACTTTTGTCTATTTCACTCTCAAAAGCCTTTGTCCATATTTTTAGTTCCTATATCAGTTAGGCTTGCTAAATAACAAATTGCCCCAAGTCCAATGGCTTAATACATAATCAGTTATTATTTTTCAAATGATGATTATTTGAAGCCACTTATCTCCTCTGAACTTATACATCTGTCACCAGGTGGGTGACAGGAGCTGGCTTACTATAGGCTGATCTAGAATGGCCCCAGAGGGACAACTGAGCTCTTCTCCACATGGTCTCTTGTTCTCTAGCAGACACCTTCTCTCATTTGTAGGGTGGTGGAAGGGTTCCAGAAGACTCTTCTGGAGTCTTGGGCTCAGAATAAGTTTGAAAACACCTCCACCTCATTCTGTTGACCAAAATGGGTCACAAGGCCTATCGAAGAGTGGAGACAGAGACCCCACTGTTTAATGGGAAAAGCTACCAAGTCACACTGCAAACATCAAAGACTCAAGAAATAGTGAAAAATAGCCATTTCTCCAATCAATCGACCGCAGAGCATGATTCAGTCATTAGTTAGAGCTGAGGATCAAGCATTCGTAATTTTAGGAGTATTCAGATGGGTCTGCAAAGTCACTCACGGGTCATCCTTTGAGAGCACTATGCATCCACAAGTTACACCACCTTCCATCATCTGAGCATGTTCTCCACTTTCCAGGGATGGGCTTCTGCCCTATGTGGTCCCTGCCACCTGGCATTCTTGCCCTCTCTCCCAGCTTCCTGAGTGCTGACTCACGCCCTGGGTCTCAGCTTTCCTGACTTTTCAGGTTACATTTGCTACATTCACTCTTTCTTTTTCACTTCTATAACATTCTTCCATATTCTCCAAAATACTCTTTACAATGTTAATTTTTGGGGACTTCCAAGGGGGCGCAGTGATTAAGACTTCACCTTCCAAAGAGGGGATATGAGGTTGATCCCTGGGAGGGTGAGTTAAACCCCACATGGCTTGCATGCAAAATAACTTAAAACATAAAACAGAAGCAATCTTGTAACAAATTCAAAAAAGACTTTAAAAATGGTCCACATCAAAAAAAATCTTTAAAAATTGTTCAATATTAGTTCATTCCCTCAGTCGTGTTCGACTCTTTGCGACCCTATGGACTGCAGCTTTCCAGGCTTCCCTGTCCATCACCAACTCCTGGACCTTGCTCAAACTCATGTTCATCGAGTCAGTGATGCCATCCAACCATCGCATCCTGTCATCCCATTCTCCTTCCGCCTTCAATCTTTCCCAACATCAGGGTCCTTTCTAGCCAGTCAGTTCTTTCCATCAAGTGGCCAAAGCACTGGACTTTCAGCTTCAGCATCAGTCCTTCCAATGAATATTCAGGACTAATTTCCTTTCAGTTCAGTTCAGTTCAGTCCCTCAGTCGTGATTGACTCTTTGCAACCCCATGTTTCGCAGCACGCCAGGCCTCCCTGTCCATCACCAGCTCCCGGAGTTCACTCAGACTCATGTCCATCGAGTCAGTGATGCCATCCAGCCACCTCATCCTCTGTCATCCCCTTCTCCTCCTGCCCCCAATACCTCCCAGCATCAGAGTCTTTTCCAATGAGTCAACTCTTCACATGAGGTGGCCAAAATACTGGAGTTTCAGCTTTAGCATCATTCCTTCCAAAGAAATCCCAGGGCTGATCTCCTTCAGAATGGACTGGTTGGATCTCCTTGCAGTCCAAGGGACTCTCAAGAGTCTTCTCCAACACCACAGTTCAAAAGCATCAATTCTTCGGCACTCAGCTTTCTTCACAGTCCAACTCTCACATCCATACATGACCACAGGAAAAACCATAGCCTCTACTAGACGGACCTTTGTTGGCAAAGTAATCTCTCTGCTTTTGAATATGCTATCTAGGTTGGTCATAAGTTTCCTTCCAAGGAGTAAGCGTCTTTTAATTTCATGGCTGCAGTCACCATCTGCAGTGATTTTGGAGCCCCCAAAATAAAATCTGACACTGTTTCCACTGTTTCCCCATCTATTTCCCATGAAGTGGTGGGACCGGATGCCATGATCTTCATTTTCTGAATGTTGAGCTTTAAGCCAACTTTTTCATTCTCCACTTTCACCTTCATCAAGAGGCTTTTTAGTTCCTCTTCACTTTCTGCCATAAGGGTGGTGTCATCTGCATATCTGAGGTTATTGATATTTGTCCCGGCAATCTTGATTCCAGCTTGTGTTTCTTCCAGCCCAGGATTTCTCATGATGTACTCTGCATATAAGTTAACTAAACAGGGTGACAATATACAGCCTTGACGTACTCCTTTTCCTATTTGGAACCAGTCTGTTGTTCCATGTCCAGTTCTAACTGTTGCTTCCTGACCTGCATACAAATTTCTCAAGAGGCAGATCAGGTGGTCTGGTATTCCCATCTCTTTCAGAATTTTCTGCAGTTTATTGTGACCCACACAGTCAAAGGCTTTGGCATAGTCAATAAAGCAGAAATAGATGCTTTTGTGGAACTCTCTTGCTTTTTCCATGATCCAGCAGATGTTTGCAATTTGATCTCTGGTTCCTTTGCCTTTTCTAAAACCAGCTTGAACAACTGGAAGTTCACAGTTCACATATTGCTGAAGCCTGGCTTGGAGAATTTTGAGCATTACTTTACTAGCGTGTGAGATGAGTGCAATTGTGCAGTAGTTTGAGCATTCTTTGGCATTGCCTTTCTTTGGGATTGCAATGAAAACTGACCTTTTCCAGTCCTGTGGCCACTGCTGAGTTTTCCAAATTTGCTGGCATATTGAGTGTGGCACTTTCACAGCATCATCTTTCAGGATTTGGAATAGCTCAACGGGAATTCCATCACCTCCACTAGCTTTGTTCGTACTGATGCTTTCTAAGGCCCAGTTGACTTCACATTCCAGGATGTCTGGCTCTAGGTGAGTGATCACACCATCATGATTATCTGGGTCATGAAGATCTTTTTTGTACAGTTCTTCTGTGTATTCTTGCCATCTCTTCTTAATATCTTCTGCTTCTCTTAGGTCCCTACCATTTCTGTCCTTTATCGAACCCATCTTTGCATGAAATGTTCCTTTGGTATCTCTGATTTTCTTGAAGAGATCCCTAGTCTTTCCCATTCTGTTGTTTTCCTCTGTTTCTTTGCATTGATCGCTGAAGAAGGCTTTCTTATCTCTTCTTGCTATTCTTTGGAAGTCTGCATTCAGATGTTTATATCTTTCCTTTTCTCCTTTGCTTTTTGCTTCTGTTCTTTTCACAGCTATTTGTAAGGCCTCCCCAGACAGCCATTTTGCTTTTTTGCATTTCTTTTCCATGGGAATGGTCTTGATCCCTGTCTCCTGTACAATGTCACGAACCTCATTCCATAGCTCATCAGGCACTCTATCTATCAGATCTAGGCCCTTAAATCTATTTCTCACTTCCACTGTATACTCATAAGGGATTTGATTTAGGTCATACCTGAATGGTCTAGTGGTTTTCCCTACTTTCTTCAATTTCAGTCTGAATTTGGCAATAAGGAGTTCATGGTCTGAGCCACAGTCAGCTCCTGGTCTTGTTTTTGCTGACTGTATAGAGCTTCTCCATCTTTGGCTGCAAAGAATATAATCAATCTGATTTCGGTGTTGACCATCTGGTGATGTCCATATATAGAGTCTTCTCTTGCATTGTTGGAAGAGGGTGTTTGTTATGACCAGTGCATTTTCTTGGCAAAACTCTATTAGTCTTTGCCCTGCTTCATTCCATATTCCAAGGCCAAATTTGCCTGTTACTCCAGGTGTTTCTTGACTTCCTACTTTTGCATTCCAGTCCCCTATAATGAAAAGGACATCTTTTTTGGGTGTTAGTTCTAAAAGGTCTTGTAGGTCTTCATAGACCCGTTCAAATTCAGCTTCTTCAGCATTTCTGGTTGGGGCATAGACTTGGATTACTGTGATATTGAATGATTTGCCTTGGAAACGAACAGAGATCATTCTGTCATTTTTGAGATTGCATCCAAGTGCTGCATTTCAGACTCTTTTGTTGACCATGATGGCTACTCCATTTCTTCTGAGGGATTCCTTCCCGCAGTAGTAGATATAATGGTCATCTGAGTTAAATTCACCCCTTCCAGTCCATTTGAGTTCGCTGATTCCTAGAATGTCGACATTCACTCTTGCCATCTCTTGTTTGACCACTTTCAATTTGCCTTGATTCATGGACCTGACATTCCAGGTTCCTATGCAATATTGCTCTTTACAGCATCAGACCTTGCTTCTATCACCAGTCACATCCACAGCTGCATATTGTTTTTGCTTTGGCTCCATCCCTTCATTCTTTCTGGGGTTATTTCTCCACTGATCTCCAGTAGCATATTGGGCACCTACTGACCTGGGGAGTTCCTCTTTCAGTATCCTATCATTTTGCCTTTTCATACTGTTCATGGGGTTCTCAAGGCAAGAATACTGAAGTGATTTGCCATTCCCTTCTCCAGTGGACCACATTCTGTCACATCTCTCCACCATGACTCTCCCATCTTGGGTTGCCCCTCGGGCATAGCTTAGTTTCATTGAGTTAGACAAGGCTGTGGTCCTAGTGTGATTAGATTGACTAGTTTTCTGTGAGTATGGTTTCAGTGTGTGTGTCTGCCCTGTGATGCCCTCTTGCAACACCTACCATCTTACTTGGGTTTCTCTTACCTTGGGCATGGGGTGTCTCTTCACGGCTACTCCAGCAAAGCGCAGCCAATGCTCCTTACCTTGGATGAGGAGTATCTCCTCCTTGCAGTCCAAGAGACTCTCACGAGTCTTCTCCAACACCACAGTTCAAAAGTATCAATTCTTTGGCACTCAGCTTTTTTTATATTCCAATTCTCACATCCATACATGACTATAGGAAAAACCATACCTTTGTTGGCAAAGTAATGTCTCTGCTTTTTAATATGCTATCTAGGTTGGTCATAGCTTTTCTCCCAAGGAGTAAATGTCTTTTAAATTCATGGCTGCACGAATCACCTTCTGCAGTGATTTTGAAGCCCAAGAAAATAAAGTCTCTCACTGGTTCCATTGTTTCCCCAACAATTTGCCATGAACTGATGGGACCGGATGCCATGATCTAGTTTTTTGAATGCTGAGTTTTAAGCCACCTTTTTCACTCTCCTCTTTCACTTTCATCAAGAGGCTCTTTAGCTTTTCTTTGCTTTCTGCCATATGGGTGGTGTCATCTGCATATCTGAGGTGATTGATATTTCTCCCAGCAATCTTGATTCCAGCTTGTGTTTCTTCCAGTCCAGCGTTTCTCATGATGTACTCTGCATATAAGTTAAATAAGCAGGGTGACAATATACAGCCTTGATGTACTCCTTTTCCTATTTGGAACCAGTCTGTTTTTCCATGTCCATTTCTAACTGTTGCTTCCTCACCTCCATATAGATTTCCCAGGAAGCAGGTAGGTATTCCCATCTCTTTCAGAATTTTCCACAGTTTGCTGTTATCCACACAGTCAAAGGCTTTGGCATAGTCAATAAAGCAGAAGCAGATGTTTTCCTGGAACTCTCTTGCTTTTTCGATGATCCAATGGACGTTGGCAATTTGATCTCTGGTTCGTCTGCCTTTTCTAAATCCAGCTTGAACATCTGGAAGTTCACATACATTTGAAGCCTGGCTTGGAGAATCTTGAGCATTACTTTGCTAGCGTGTGAGATGAGTGCAATTGCTAGCACGTAAGATGTGTGCAGTTTGAACATTCTTTGGCATTGCCTTTCTTTGGGATTGGAATGAAAACTGACCTTTTCCAGTCCTGTGGTCACTGCTGAGTTTTCCAAATTTGCTGGCATATTGAGTGTGGCACTTTCACAGCATCATCTTTTAGGGTTTGAAATAGCTCAATTGGAATTTCATCACCTCCACTAGCTTTGTTCGTAGTGATGCTTCCTAAGGCCCACTTGACTTCACATTCACACCTGGCTATAGGTGAGTGATCACACTATCATGGTTATCACGGTCATGAAGATCTTTTTTGTACAGTTCTTCTGTGTGTTCTTGCTACCTCTTCTTAATATCTTCTGCTTTTGTTAGGGACATACCATTTCTGTCCTTTATTGTGCCCATCTTTGCATGAAATGTTCCCTTGGTATCTCTAATTTTCTTGAAGAAATCTCTAGTCTTTCCCATTCTATTGTTTTCCTCTATTTCTTTGCATTGATCACTGAGGAAGGCTCTTTTTCATCCCTCCTTGTTATTCTTTGGAACTCTGCATTCAAATGGGTATATCTTTCCTTTTGTCCTCTGACTTTAGATTCTTTTCTTTCCTCAACTATTTGTAAGGCCTCCTCAGACAACCATTTTGCCTTTTTGCATTTCTTTTTCTTGGGAATGGTCTTGATCACTGCCTCCTGTACCATGTCACAAACCTCTGTCCATAGTTCTTCAGGCACTCTGTCTATCAGATCCAATCCCTTGAATATGTTTATCACTTCCACTGTATAATCATAAGGGATTTGATTTAGGTCACACCTGAATGGTCTAGTGGTTTTCCCTACTTTCTTCATTGTAAGTCCATTTGGCTATTAAGAGTTCATGATCTGAGCCACAGACAGCTCCTGGTCTTGTTTTTACTGACTGTATAGAGCTTCTCCATCTTTGGCCACAAAGAATATAATCAATCTGATTTCGGTATTGAGCATCTGGTGATGTCCGTGTGTAGGGTCTTCTCTTGTGTTGTTGGAAGAGGGAGTATCCCTTGACCAATGCGTTCTCTTGGCAAAACTCTGTTAGGCTTTGCCATGCTTTGTTTTGTACTCGGAGGCCAAATTTGCCTGTTACTCCAGGTGTTTCTTGACTTCCTACTTTTGCATTCCAGTCCCCTATAATGAAAAGGACATCTTTTTTGGGTGTTAGTTCTAAAAGGTCTTGTAGGTCTTCATAGAACCATTCAACTTCAGCTTCTTCAGCATTACTGGTCGGGGTATAGACTTGGATTACTGTGATATTGAATGATTTGCCTTGGAAACGAACAGAGATCATTCTGTCATTTTTGAGATTGCATCCAAGTACTGCATTTCAGACTCTTGTTGACTATAATGGCTACTCCATTTCTTCTAAGGGATTCTTGCCCACAGTAGTAGATATAATGGTCATCTGAGTTAAATTCACCCATTCCAGTCCATTTTAGTTCTCTGATTCCTAAAATGTTGACTTTCACTCTTGCCATCTCCTGTTTGAACACGTCAAATTTGCTTTGATTCAGCGACCTAACATTCCAGGTTCCTATGCAATATTCCTCTTTACAGCATCGGACTTTACTTCTATCTCCAGTCACATCCACAACTGAGTGGTGCTTTTGCTTTAGCTCTGTCTCTTCATTATTTCTGGAGTCATTTCTCCACTGTTTTCCAGTAGCATATTAGACACATACCGACCTGGAGATTTCATCCCTCAGTGTCCTATCTTTTTGCCTTTTCATGCTGTTCATGGGGTTTTCAAGGCAAGAATACTGAAGTGGCTTGCCATTCCCTTCTCCAGTGTACCATGTTTTGTCAGAACTCTCCACCAGGACCAGTCCATCTTGGGTGGCCCTACACAGCATGGCTCATAATTTCATTGAGTTAGACAAGGCTGTGGTCCATGTGATCAGTTTGGTTAGTTTTTTCTGATTGTGATTTTCATTCTGTCTGCCCTCTAATGGCTAAGGATAAGGAGCTTATGGAAGCTTCCTGATGGGAGAGAGTGAGTGAGGGGGAAAAGGTCTTGTTCTGATGGGTGGGGCCACTCTCAGTAAATCTTTAATCCAATTTTCTGTTAATGGACAGGGCTGTGTTCCCTCCCTGTTGTTTGACCTGAGGCCAAACTATAGTGGAGGTAATGAAGATAATGGTGACCTCCTTTAAAAGTTCCCATGCACACACTGCCACACTCAGTGTCCCCAACACTGCGGCAGGCCACTGCCGACCCACACCTGTGCCAGAGACTCCTGGACACTCTCGGGCAAGTCTGGGTCAGTCTCTTGTGGGGTCACTGCTCCTTTCTCCGGTTCTGGTGCACACAAGGTTCTGTTTGTGCCCTCCGAGAGTCTGTTTTCCAGTCCTGTGTAAGTTCTGGTGGGTCTATGGTGGGGTTAATGGCGACCTCCTCCAAGAGAGTTTATGCCATCCCCAGGTCTGCTGCACCCAGAGCCCCTGCCCCTGCAGCAGGCCACTGCTGACCCGTACCTTCGCAGGAGACTCTCAGACACAGTTCTGGCTCAGTCTCTGTGGGGGTCTCTGGATTCTGGTGCACACAGGGTTTGTTTGAGCCCTCTGAGCACCTCTGGTGGGTAAGGGGGTTGATTCTAAAAGTGATTTCGTGTTTTAAAAGTGTTAATTTCTTGATATCTTCCATGATAAGTGGTAAATTCCATGAGGTTATTGGACATGTTTAATTTGCCCATCTCTGTTTCCACAGAATCCATTAGGATGTGGAACCTAAGATGGACTCAATAGCTATAGAGAATGGAAAAGTACTGTGCTGAAATTTGTGTTGGAACCCCATCATCTAAGGTACCTCAGAAGACACTTCAGAAACTGTCATGTTGAACCAGTGGAGTCAGTGATGTTTTCTAGGCTAACGGAGGACAAGATGAAAACACCAGGGCATGCAAAAGATTAGAAGTTTGACAAGTCCAGGGGAAGGGGAGGATGCTCCCCATAGGGGATGTGAGTGTGCAGTCCCAGGCCAGTAGACCTTGAGACATGTGATCCAGGTGGCTTAACCAAAAGGGAAATCCAAATGGTGAGCAAGAAGTGTCTCCATGGGCTGAGCGTCAGAGAGGAAAGAAACTGAATGGGTAGGAAATGGGGGATGCAATACAGATGAGAGTACAGAGACCTAGAAAAAGCCTCATAAATATGTATTGGCTACATAAACAGTTGATGATATTAAAAGTCAGGAGGAGGGACTTCCCTAGGGGTCCAGTGGTTGAGACTTCACCTTCCAATGCAAGGGGTCCAAATTCAATCTCTAATAATGGAACTAAGATCCTATATGCCTCAAGGCCAAAAGAAACAGAACATAAAACAGAAATAATACTGTACCAAATTCAGTAAAGGCTTTGAAAAGAGTCCCCATCTAAAAAAATCTTAAAATAAATAAATAAAGAAGAAGTCAGGAGGGTTGGGAGCCAATAAGGATCAGAGATTCAGGAAAAACAAAACAAGATAAAATCCAAGGTGTTGGAGCCCCCTTTCCTACTTGTAGTCCAAGGCCTGACATGGATGCCTGGAAGCTCGCTGTAGTGAGAACCCAGGAGAGAACAGGGCAGGCAGGAATCAGCTCTCAACTCAAACTCACCTCATCCTCCTGCCCCTTGGGACTTCAATGAGGTTGGAAGAACTCGTGTCAGCCCCACAGCTGACACAACTGCTGTAAAGGTAGCAGAGCCAGATTAAGTCTGCTTGCTTCTATACCCCACCCTCTCCCTAACTGATCATCATTCCATATGGACCTCCCGCAAGTGATTGGAAACAGAGTCTCTGCTCTCACTGTGCTGTGAGGTATGAGCAATGCGTCTCATCACGGGGGAAGCTTGGGCTGCTCTGGGGAATCGCCATTCTCAGTCCCCCATGGAGCCTGGTTTCTCTTAGCAACAATAAAGATATGTGGGAGCAAATCCCTTCCCAAATCCCCCAATCCCTAAATCACAAAGAGCCATCAACATCTGCCCCCTACACTTCATTCTTCCAACCTCGAGACTTGAAAGACCAGGACACTGGTTGCTTTTCACCGTTCCGTTATGAAGGGAAATCTTCGTTTTCTCTCACCCTTGCTCAGCTGGAATACTTTTCACATGTTTCTCCTTTTCAAACCCTCTTTCATCTCCCAAAATAACCACATCAATGATGCATGTTTTCTTAAATAAGCTCCTGTCTCCTTAGGTTCTCATCACCTGCACAGAGAGCTGAGTCATGCAGGACTCACGTATCTTTATTCTGGATCTTAACTCCAGGCAGGGTGCTGCCACCTCCTCCCCACGTTCAAGTTACCCTCTGCCAGTCACCCTGAGCCCAGGGCTTTCTCCTGTTTCCTTGATAAGCTGAGTTGTCAGAGGAAACGCAGAGCTGCGTCCAGAGGCAGGACTAACTGATGGCTGGTCCCTTCTGAGCAAAGATATTGGCACAGATGAGAATGACTCTCTCTTAACTCGTAGTCAAATACCTTCATCTCCTGGACTCGAGAACAGGAAGCATGCACCGCTCAGGTCTCACTATCATCCCGGGAAAGAAAGTATTCTCATAGCTGATCTCACTTGGAAATGGGGTAGTGATAAAACACTGAGTTCTTAGGAGGCTCGGATGCCTAGGAAGCATCCAGCATGGAGTCTGCTCAGTAAGCGCTGGCTGAGTGTGATTCTAGGTTGAGATGGAAAGCGGATGATGACAGGATGAATAAGGCTGTCCTGTGTGTGCCCCGAAGCATGCCTGCAGCACACACCTTCAGAAGTGAAGGAAATGTGCCTGGCCTAGAAACTTCTGAAATGAAAGTTTTAGTATCTGGAATGATAAAGCAGTTCAACCCTTGAGCTCATTTGTGCCTTAGGAAAGAAGAGAATAATAAAACTCGAGAATAATAAGACTCGAGCTGATGAGAGAATTAATGTAAGTCCTGAAGAAATGCAGTGAATAGAATTACTGCAAAGAATGTTGTGCATTCTGGTAACAGAGGTTGCTACAACTGTAAGAATTTAATAATTATAAGTGAACACATTGGTAAAACAACCTACATAAAACCCTTGGCAAGAAGTTTTGGACACAGAATGACCTTGACATTAAACTCAGATGCAAAAAGCATGCAAGGCATATTGGAAAGACATTGGACTGGGTAACAACTGATCTGGGTTCCAGTTCTAACTCACTGCATAATATTTAAAAAGTCTCTTTTTCCAGGGTTTTATTCACCTGCTTTGTAAATTGAGGGGTTTAAATGGGGGTCCTTAAAGATCTTTTCTATTCTGACTTTCTATTATCCTTTGTGGGTCATTCCAGTGAGCAGAGGCCTGAGGTCTCATGAGCTGGAATCACCATAGAATCTCAGAGACCAGGAACGTTATGTGAGGAACACATTCAAATGCACTCGGATGCCCTTTCAATGGATGAGTTTGGACTGCCAGGCGAGATGGCTGCCATTCCCTCCACTTGAATCCCAGCTCCCCTCCCTAGCTGCCCCCCACTCTCCTACTACAACTCCTTACTCCAGACTCCACTGAGATGTCCATCCTTTCCACTGGGGAGCTTGTCTGCCCTCTAAGTCCAAGTCAACCGCCTTTCTCCCTTACTTCTCCCTATAATGCCCTCTACTGCCTTTACTGGATCCTGGATTCTTATCTCTCTGCATTCTCCTCTCAACTTAGGCCAGAGACTGTCTATCTGTTTCCCCAGCTTCCAGCACAGTTCCTGGCACATATTTTGTCTTCAGTGTGTGTGTGTGTGTGTGTGTGTGTGTGTGTGTGTGTGTGTGCGTGTGCACACATACACAATGCAAGCCAAGACCTTGGTTCCAATACTGGCTCTGTCATTAACCTGGGCTCATCAACTGATCAACTGCCTGTTTCCCCAGCTTTTCTGTGCTGTCCGCCTCATCACCAATCCTCAAGCTCAGGTCTTCATTGCTTACCTAGATGGTCTCTAGAAACTTCCCTTCAGTCTGTCCTCCCTCCTTCCAATGCTGCCCTTTGCTCCCTTTCAGATAATTTTCATTAAAACAATATTATCTCTAATTTTGAAAAAAACCTTAGGATTGATATAAAAAATTCTAGCTCCTTTGTTTAGCTTTCAAAGCTATTTACCATATAATTTCAAACTACCTTTCCAGCCTCTCCTCCCATGAACTCTGACTCACTAGCATCAGACTCTTTGCCATTTCCTGAGTACCCCATCAGCTGTCACATCTGTGAGCCTTTAGTGCAGCTCTTATTTCTGCCTAGGACACCTCTCTCACATACCCTTTTCTACCTCGAGCAATTCTCGAGGGTCACAGAGATCTTGTTTCTCCTCTTCTCCCGGCAATTACCACATTTTTATAATGGTGACATTAATGTCTGCTTTCTCCATTCAACTGTAACTTCTTAAGCAGAGACAAAATGCATTTCAGCTTTGTCTCCTGTGGGACTGGATGGAATGCCTATGTGGCACCACAAGGAAAATGGTCCATGAAAGTTTGCGGGAAGAATAAATATCTAAGTTGTTAATTTCATTTTGAAGTGGGGCTTCCCTGGTGGCTCAGATGGTAAAGAATCTGCCTGCAATGCAGGACTCAGATTCGATCCCTGGGTTAGGAAGATCCTCTGGAGAAGGGAATGGCAACCCCACTCCAGTATTCTTGCCTGGAAAATTCCATGGACAGAGGAACCTGGCTGGTGAAGCTAGCTCCATCTGACACTGGTGAAAGAGGTTGGTAAGAGGCAGCTAGTTCATGCAGATGGGCTCAGCTCACCTGGTTACCCTTGTATTTGCTCCCTGTTTACCCCAAATGGCTGGACTCCATGAGTTACCCCTTGCAGAGCAGGCTCTTAATGATGTCACATCTCTGTGCTGAGAAGCCCAGTTAGGAAACTCTTTGCTTCAACATTTTCCATCTTCTCCCTCATTCCATTAAAAACAGTATCCTCTTGACTTTGGAGGACAGACCATTCCATAACTCAATCCACTCCAGAGCACTTAATAAATTTTAGTTCAAGGTGATGGACAGTGTGATGCAAATAGAGAGCTTTATAATCACCCTGACCTGTTACTGAACCCTACCTACCTCTCTTGCTTAAAAGCTGTGAGAGTTAGGGGAAACCGTTCTGAGACTCAGTTTACTAATGTGCAAAATGAGAATGAAAGTAACTTTATGTAGTTGATATGAGGTTCACTGAAAAATCTATTTCAAAGTGTAAAATGGTATCTAGCTCATTAAAACTAATGAATATCCCCCTTTTTCTGTGATCTCCTTAATTTCAATATAATCTATTTTTAGCTTGTAATATAATGTTGAGCACCAGTTTCTGATAAAAGATTACCAGTTTTTTGAGAGCTGAAATGTGCTTTAAGTTTCATAGTCCAACCCCTCCACCTTATGGGAAACCATTTATCCAACATTGCATAGCCAGTTATGTTCAAGCTGAAACAAGACCCCAGTTCAACTGACTCTAGCTCACCACACTTTCTGGAATTCCTTGTGCCTGAAAGAGCATGTGGTCACTGAATTTTCCTTTAGGTAGGATAACCATATTGTTTTCACCCCTTCCTGGATACTCTCTAGTTCACCCATTGGATTCTCAACTGCACTCTGCCTCACTCTTCAACATTTCCATTACAAACTATTTCGATGCCCTCAGCTTGTCCTTGTGTGTGTGTGTGTGTGTGTGTGTGTATGCTCAGTTGTGTCTGACTCTTTTGTGACCCCATGGACTGTAGCTCACCAGGCTCCTCTGTTCATGGGATTCTCCAGGCAAGAATACTGGAGTGGGTTGCCATTTCCTCTTCTAGGGGATCTTCCCAACTCGGAAATTGAACCATGGTATCCTGCATTTCCTGCATTGCAGATGGATTCTTTACCACTGAATCATCAGGAAAGATGTGTCTATTAAATTTGCTTCCCTGGTCCCAGAAACCAAAAGGTTCCCTTTGAAGGTGGATGTCCCTAAACACTGGAAGCCATCCCTCACTGTCTTCAGAGAACTGCATTTAAAAAAAAAAAAAGAAGAAGAAGAAGAAAACATTCTGATTATGTAACTTTGAGTAAATGCAGTAGAAAAGAGTTCCCTATACAATACATGAAGGTCATTGTATTAAACAATAGAAACTCAAACTTGGAAAATATGGTCTATCATTGGCTCAGAGGTAAGGAATCCACCTGTAATGCAGAAGATGCAGGAGAAGCAGATTCGATCCCAGGACTGGGAAGATCCCCTGTAGGAGGAAATGGCAACCTACTCCAGTATTTTTGCCTGGAAAGTTCAATGGACAGAGGAGCCTGGTGGGCTACGGTCCAGGGGGTCAAAAAAGAGTCAGACGTGGCTTAGTGACTAAAACAACAAACAACAGCTCAATGGGATAGCATATGAGAACCTCAAGATCTGGTTCTAGCCCTTTTTAGCATCATCTCTGCTATTCTTTTCATCTTTTCACCTAAAAAGCTAACATATGTACATACATGCCATAGGAGAGATAATGTTGCTCTTGCAAATTCTAAATCCTCACATATGATTTTTTTGTCTGAAATACCCTTTTCATGTTTTCTACCTGGAAAAATTTTCACTCATCACCCCAGCCTGTTTGGGTTGCTTTAGCAAAATATCATAGACTAGATGGCTTACAACCAACAGAAATTGATTTTTCACAGCACTGGTGGCTAAGACATCCAAGATCAGGGTGTCAGCAGATTTTATGTGGTGTTTGCTTAGGAACCACTTCCCAGTTCAGACTCAGCAGCTTTTCACTGTCTGTACATGAAGGAATGGGCTAGGAGCTCTCTGGAGTCTCTTTTATAAGGGCACTAGTCCTGTTCCTGGGGGCGCCACCCTCATGACCGAAATACCTCCCAAAGGTCCCACTTACCAATACCATCACCTCTGCAGGTTAGGATACAACATAAATTTGGTAGGAGGGACACAATTCAGATCATAGCCTTCATCTATCAAAAGCAACTTACAGTATCATCTTTTCAAGAGAGTCCTTCTGATTCCCTACTTTTTCCTTTCTGTGCTAACTCCATACTTTGTGATTTGCTTTACATATCACACTTGTCTCACAAAAAGTGTAATTTTGGCTCTTTGCCCTGGGCTTTGCACTGCAAAGTTTCTGTGACAAACCATCACAGGGAATAAAGTGAGAGGGCTGTTATCAGTCATTGAGAAACTGAGAAAGCCGTGTTAAAGTTAAGCTAGTTACTTTACTGGGAGAACTTCTCAAAGACTTCGTCTTTGTTTTATTAGTTTTGACTATGCTAAATAGTTTGTTGCTGCGTGGGTTTTTCTCTAGTTGCAAAAAAGCAGAGGCTACTCTTAGTTGCTGCAGGCAGGATTCTCACTGGTGGCTTCTCTTGTGGAGCCCAGGCTCTAGATCACTCCGGCTTCAATAGTTGTGGCATATGGGCTTGGTCGCTCCTCAGCATGTGGAATCTTCCCAGATCAGGGATTGAACCCATATTCCCTGCATTGGTAGGCAGATTCTTATCCACAAGTGTCACCAGGGAAGTCCCTCAAAGACCTTAATACGATGACCATGTATTGTGTATCTCCCTGAAGAAGGACAGAGAATTCAACATTTTCTAAGACTTTTAGACACGACACAGTATTTTAATAGTCCATCTCCAGGGACTAAAATTCTGTAAACACACTCAGGGAAATTTTGCACTAACCTGTAAGTCCTCTAAGAAGAGTGAATGAGTTGAATGTATTTATCTCTTTTGAGAGTCCAGTGTTGAACCTGGTTCAGTTCAGTTCAGTTCAGTTGCTCAGTCATGTCTGACTCTTTGCAACCCCATGAACTGCAGCATGCCAGGCCTCCCTGTCCATCACCAACTCCCAGAGTTTACTCAGATTCATGTCCATTGAGTCGGTGATGCCATTCAACCATCTCATCCTCTGTCATCCCCTTCGCCCCCACCTTCAATCTTTCCCAGCATCAGGGTCCTTTCAAATGAGTCGGTTCTTCCCATGATGTGGCCAAAATATTGGAGTTTCAGCTTCAGCATCAGTCCTTCCAATGAATATTCAGGACTAATTTCCTTTAGGATGGACAGCTTGGATCCCCTTGCAGTCCAAGGGACTCTCAAGAGTCTTCTCCAATACCACATTTCAAAAGCATCAATTATTCAGCACTCAGCTTTCTTTATAGTCTGACTCTCACATCTATACATGACTACTGGAAAAACCATAGCCTTGAACCTGATACTGAATAGAAATTCAGTAAACATCTATGTATTGAGGCAAATAAAGTGAATTACATTAGATGGCTAATTATGCATCTCAAGGCCAAGGGGAGAATCTGGAAGTGGGTAGCAGAGCAGAAAAGCTCTTCGCTCTTTCCAAGAATTGACTAATTCTCATCAGCACCAGACAAGATGCTCAAGCAACAGTTACTCTCTGCTGCCACCCCCTCATTCTGACTCACAGCAGGTCTCCAGAGCCTCTCCCAGGAGAAAATAAATGCGACATGTTTTGGCTGGAACTCAATGGCCAAGAATCTTGCCACCTGCCATAGTTTTGGGGGGAGAGCTGTTAATTTGACAATAGTTCTTGTTTTTTGTTCTCGCACAGACGGTCTGGGGTAGGAAGAACCTGGCCCCAGCAGAAGGAATTGGGGCTTTTGCAAATAGTCTACAGCACAGATCCTGTTCAGAGCCTAACAGCTTTCACATCACCGTCTCTCAAAGTAACCCGAAGCAGATACCTAAGAGACTCTGGCATTTTTGAATTGTACTCTTGGCTCAGAAGGTCAGCTGGAAGCCCTTGAACATATCTCCAGGGTTGAGACTGGCAACTGTCCCCCTCAAAAGATGCTGAGTTCTCTGTTTCATTTGGCCAGGCTGCTGGAGACACAGGCTAAAGTGGAAGCTGCTTGGGATGGAAGAGTCTAGTGGTTCCGGGCTTTGGCAATGTCTCTGGAAGGATTTCTGAAATATTCTGGTTTCAGCAGAGGCCAAATTATCTTTCTGAAGTATGTGCCCCCTTAATATCGAAATTCATGTACATTTCATGAGAAAGTCAATCCATATGTTTGCAGGCTATCTATCCTTAATGGATTCAAATGCTACCTTGCAAGATAAATTTTGATTTCAAGAAAATATTTTGAGGTTTCTATAAAACCCCTTTTCTTGAGGCAAAATCACTCTTTTTTGTTAATTTCCCCAAATCTGCTATGCAAAGGACTCAGATTCGATTTTAAGTTCTTGCTGCTGCTGTTTCCAGAACAAATGTTTTCAGTTCAGCTGTATTCTCAGCTGTCCTTCCTTCCTGCTCTCCATATTCACCACAGAGTCACTAGAAGCAAGAGAAACCAAATGGATGTTGAAATAATGCTGGCGCTGAAGAAATGTGATTGTGGTCAGTGTTTCATTTGGTTTCCTCCTGATTCAGAACAAATATCATCTCACTGTTTATTTTTAGACTTCTTCATCAAAATGACATTGTTCCTTGAATACAAACAACAATTAAATTTGTATTTAGAACTGGTATTACATTGAAATGTTTCAGAGGTTTCTGAGTTCATGGGTTTCAATGTCAATAATCTGCATTTTACCGCCGTGAATCTACCATGTGTCTGTCACTTGGGAAGCCACCTGTATGAGATATAACTACTGGCATAAACACACATGGTCAAGAGGTGGACTTCTTGTGAAGCAGTCAGAAATGACTGACTGGCAATGGGGGAAGAAGACTGGATCCAGATCTAGACTAATTTACATAGAGCAAGAATGTTTACTGATTTTATAGCCAGCAAGTGGTTTTTTAAAAGTCAAAACCAGCAGAGACAAGTAGACCTGTTCCAGGCCCAGCAAGTCCATGTGCGATACAGTCATACTCTTCTAAACTGGATTTGTAAAGAATTAGCAGAGGGTACAAGCTCTAGAATCGAACAAACCTGAATTTGAATCCTTCATAAACAAGTGTGACCCTACAAACATTATAAAAACTCCTCTATACTTCAATTTCTTAACTGTGAAGTGAAGTCACTCAGCCGTGTCCGACTCTTTGTGACCCCATAGACACCAGGCTCCTCTGTCCATAGGATTTTCTAGGCAAGAGTACTAGAGTGGGTTGCTATTTCCTTCTCCATGGAACTTCACAACCCAGGGATCAAACCCAGGTCTCCCACATTTGTAGACAGACGCTTTACTGTCTGAGTCGGGTAAATGATAGTGGGATTTATAGATTTGTGGTCATTTTAAAAAGTGTATTATTTATTATTGGCTGTGCTGGGTCTTCAATGATGCATGCAGTCTTTCTCTGGTTGCAGAGAGTAGGGGCTACTCTCCAGCTATGGTGCATGGGTTTCTCATTGCAGCGGCTTCTCTTGTTATTGAGCATGGGCGCTAAGGTGCGTGGGCTTCAGTAGTTGCTGCAAGAGGATTCAGTTGTGTGACTTGAAGGCTCAGTTGCCCCACGGCACATGGGATCTTCCTGGACCAGGAATCTAATGGGTGTCCCCGACATTGCAAGACAGACTCCTAACCACTGGACCACCAGAGAAGCCCTAAGATTATTTATTTATTCTTTCCAAAAATGAATTCTCAGTGTAGTGTAAACCAAGTAATATATTGAAAAAAATATGGTTTTGCCTCTAATTTGGAGGCAAAAGTGAAAGTGAAAGTCACTCAGTCATGTCTGACTCTTTGCGACCCCATGGACTGTATAGTCCATGGAATTCTCCAAGGCAGGATACTGGAGTTGGTAGCCTTTACCTTCTCCAGGGGATCTTCCCAACCCAGGTCTCCCACATTGTAGGTGGATTCTTTACCAGCTGAGCCACAAGGGAAGCCCTTGGAAGCACAACACTACTACAAAAATTACTTACATCTTATGTTTTATGTAACAAAAAGAGTTGACTTATGTTAATCACTACAAACTGTGGAAAATTTTTAAAGAGATGTGAATACCAGACCACCTGACCTGCTTCTTGAGAAATCTCTATGCAGATCAGGAAGCAACTGTTAGAACTGGACATGGAACAACAGACTGTTTTCAAGTATGGAAAAGAGTACATCAAGGCTGTATATTGTCACCCTGTTTATTTAACTTATATGCAGAGTACATCATGAGAATCACTGGGCTGGTTGAAGCACAAGCTGGAATCAAGATTGCTGGGAGAAATATCAATAACCTCAGATATGCAGATGACACCACCCTTATGGCAGAAAGTGAAGAGGAACTAAAAAGCCTCTTGATGAAAGTGAAAGAGGAGAGTGAAAACACTGGCTTAAAACTCAACATTCAGAAAACTAAGATTATGTCATCTGGTCCCATCACTTCATGGCAAATAGATGGGGAAACAGTGGAAACAGTGACAGACTTCACTTTAGGGGGCTCCAAAATCACTGCAGATGGTGACTGCAGCCATGAAATTAAAAGACGCTTACTCCATGGAAGAAAAGTTATGACCAACCTAGACAGCATATTAAAGAGCAGAGACATTACTTTGCCAACAAAGGTCCGTCTAGTCAAGTCTATGATCTTTCCTGTAGTCGTGTATGGATGTGAGAGGGGGACTACACAGAAAGCTGAGCGCTGAAGAATTGATGCTTTTGAACTGTGGTGTTGGGGAAGACTCTTGAGAGTCCCTTGGACTGCAAGGAGATCCAACTAGTCCATCCTAAAGGAAATCAGTCCTGAATACTCACTGGAAGGACTGATGCTGAAGCTGAAACTTCAATACTTTGGCCACCTGATGTGAAGAACTGACTCATTTTAAAAGACCCTGATGTTGGGAAAGACTGAAGGTGGGAGGAGAAGGGGATAACAGAGGATGAGATGGTTGGATAGCGTCACCGACTCAATGGACATGAGTTTGAGGTTGGTGATGGACAGGGAGGCCTGGTGTGCTGCAGTCCATGCGGTCACAAAGAGTCAGACATGACTGAGAGACTGAACTGAGCTGAACTGAACTATGTTAACTGTAGAAGTTCTAGGAACTACGGAGGTAGTTGAAATTCTGGAGTTTGAAGAGATGGTAAAGTTTATTCAGGTCAGTCCTTGTGCCTTTTTTGCACACAAGGAAAAACAATCCAAAGAAGAGAAAGGGCTTGTACAAGACTTGGGCAAGTGAGAGGGAGAGAGACCTGGGCCTAGAACTGGAGCCTCTTGACTCCGAGGCCAGAGTTCCTTCAGTGTCACAAACTAAAACCATCACACTCTCCGTCATCTCCTTCATCTCCAGGTTTGGACAATGCCACTGTTTTTCACAGTGCTGGTCAGGAGTCTCCAGGAGCCTGTGGGTGAACTAAGATCCGCTAGTGAAGTTCTTTAAAAATAACAAAGCCGTCAGTAGGTGTAGACATCAGTCTTTTCCTAGACCTCACCCATCAAGTCAAGACACCAGGTAGTTCATTCCATGGGAACTTCATCTATAGGATTGGTGTTTCCTCAGTTATCCAGAAAATGAATAGCAATAAATCCTTGAGGAGGTTTTAAAGAAACATTACTGCCTTCTCTTCAGGATGACTGTTTCTCACATCAGGATGGTATTTCTATTGGGTTTGTGGCAGTCTACCAAATTTGATGCAAAGCCAAGGCCTAACATGGTACCTCTGCTAGAAAAGTCAATTCTCTTGGATATTTGGGGGAAAGCACACTTTTCTTAAAAAAAAAAAATAGAGACAGATCCAGAAGAAATTAGAACATTGCCTGAATTTAAATGAAACATGGACCTTGCAATTTTATTTCTAAATGATAGTTTACATTTCTTGATCCCTTATACATAGGAACTAAGTGCTAAATATACAGTAACTCAGAGGAAGATAAAATCAGTGAAACAGGCAAGAATTATAACTGAGGGAGGCAAAGGAAACTGCCCAAGCCACACAGCCCCTAAGGGTATCAGGATCTAAACACAGGAACATCAACCTCCAGAGCCCATAAATGCAAACCCTGTTTCACCACTTCTCATTCCGATATTTACTGGAGAGGGAAACTGTAGCCATGTCACCATAAAGCAAGGGAGTATTCATTCACTGTCTCCTGTTGGCTTTGAATACCCAGTGGAAAATTTTGAGGAGCCTTGAATTCCAGCTTCCCCCATGGCTGCTGGTGGTTATATAACATGCACATCAGTAAAAAAGAAAAAAGCTGAATTGCAAATAGTCTACTAACCTGGAAGGAATGTCTGAATGACTCCCACACCACACTAGTGCTAATTCAGTTGGGAGAGTTTTCTGGGTTTGCTGTGATTGTATTGAAATAAAGGGTTTGGCTATCATCATTAGTAACTTGAGTGTGTCTTTTGATCCATGTAGAAATCACTCAGCTAAATGACATTTACATGTTATTCTTAACTGCCTGTGGAATCGGATAATCCTTTCCCCAGAAGGATGTCAGCAGCCTCCATAATTTGTGAAGGAAGAGCATCCGGGAAGGAACAGGGTGTCATGCGTGCCTGGAGGGAAGATGTCTGGGTTGATGATTCACTTACTTTTATAGCTTCGGTTTTCACGGGCTTTGTTTTTAAAAAGCAATTTGTGTGTATGTGAGCTTTATGATTTGCATGTATCCTCAGGGATACACTCAAGTCTATTTTTGCCCATATAGACTCTCCGGATGCGATCCAGGGGATGGGTGATCTGATTTGCTTCAGGGTCAGAGGGTGCCCATGTGATTGAGCAGAGTGGACACGCCCGTTCCAATATGCCAACCCCAGACTGTGCCAAGGATGAACAGACCAGGAAAAAAATATTGTGTCATAAAGCCCAGACCTTGAATTTCCTCCAAAAGTCTCACCAAATGGTGTAAGGCTGAGTGTGAGGGCCAGAGCATTCTGTGCAGGATGTGAAAGTTCACTATGGAAGGACTCCAAAATCTATGGCTCGTCTGAAGTCAGAGGAAAAGTACCACGCAGGCTGCGATTTGATTAATACCGGGGGATCTGTTTGCAAAGAGAGGAGGGATTTAGAAGTTAGGAGAAGAGACTCTCATGCAGGTGTCCAAGCACAGTAGCAATGAGCACCACAAAGAAGCAGTGATAGTCGTCAGAGAAGCCCAGGGTCCTCAGAGCTTCAGTCTTTACATGTTGACTTGAGCTCACTTGCTATCCAGCCCTCCTTCCTTGGGCTTCCCTGGTGGCTCAGATGGTAAAGAGTCTGCTCACAATGTGGGAGACACGAGCATGATCCCTGGGTCGGGAAGATCTTCCAGGGAAGGGAATGGCTATCTGCTCCAGTATTCTTGCCTAGAGAATTCCATGGACAGGGGAGCCTCATGGGCTACAGTCCATGGGGGTGGCAAAGAGTCGGACACAACTGAGCAATGAATAGGTTCAGTTTTCAGTTTCACTCCTTCCAAACCCAGCATGTGATATCCATTGGTGACTGTCAACCCTGCTTATTTAATTCCTCAGGCCCACCCTCTCTGCACTCCCTCTTGCACTTTTCCAAGTGGGGGGTCATAATTTCTTCCTGGATAATTCTGAATCATCTCCCAAGCAAACCCTTGTCTCCTTGCTACAAGCCTTGCCCACCAGGCCATTTGATACCTGGCTTCCATAGCCCAACTACATTTTGGTTGTGTTTTTTCCCTGCTGATAGCACATGCTGAAGGTTTGCATTATGGTAGGGTCATGTCCAAACCCCTGAGTGTGGCAAGCATTGTCCCCTCCTCCATTGGTAATCCCTGCCTTTGCCACCCTTCCCCTCCACATCTACTACACTTCATTCCACCAGCCCTCGGGGAGTTCTCACATTCTGTGCCTTTGCTAACAGTGTTTCCTTGGCCTAGAACATGGTCTGACATCCCACCCATGATGCTCCCTGCCTGCCCTGTGGAAGCATTCATATCCTTTAAGTCTCAGTCTTGGGCACTGTCCGCCCAAAGTCTCTCCTGGTTTCCCCACAGTCTACCCTCTGCTGTCAACCCAGACAATCCTGCAATCACAGGATGTGACCAATCTCTGTACCTCAAACCGTTTACCCAGCTCTCTCCTTCCAGACCATGAAACACTTGAGGGCCAAGACAGCATCTTATTGGTTACTATGTCCATAAGACAGCACAGCCCCAAGGAAAGTCTCAGCAAATCTTTGTTAAATTAAATAGAACCAAGTTTGCATTATGTCAAATTGAAGGGCAAGAGATTCAAAGGATTATTTCTCTTCCAAACTGACAGGCCTGGATTATGCAAAAGACAAAGGGAATTTTTTTTTTTTTTTTTTTTTGTGGCTGATGACATTTTGATTTCCAAGGGGCAGTACTAGGGCATCACTGCTCAGCCTTTCCATGGCTATCCCTTCCAGAGGAGAGCTCTGCAGGAAGGCATTTGGCACGGCCAGCCGGCAACTCATTTTACATCTAAAAAAGCATCTGGACTCTTTTGGAACAGTCTGCCATTGCGGACAATTTGTATGGCTACACAAGCACAATGCTACTTCATTTCAAAAGGCCAGATTTTTCGTAGCCTCCCTTGCCCTTTGGCTTTTCAAAATTTGTTTATTTGCACTCAAATGCACATCTAAGGCTTAGTGCTTGAAAGGAAGAAAAAGCTGAATTATTTTCTACTTGTCTCTCTGCTGAGTGGGTAAGCAGATATTTAGAGGTTTGTTGTGCTTCATCACTAAGTTGTGTCCAACTCTTTGAGATTCCATGGACTGTGGCTCCTCTGTTCATGGGATTTTCCAGGCAAGAATACCAGAATGGGTTGCCATTTCCTCCTCCAGGGTATCTTCCCAACCCAGGGATCTAACTTGTGTCTCTTGGGTCTTCTGTGTTGGCAGGCAGACTCTTTACTACTAGTACCAACTAGTTAGTTTATCCAAATTCTCAGAGCAGCAGATTCTATCCTCATGATTCTACAACTGGGCTAAGGGAAGATCCTAGCTACAGATTCACGTCTGTTAGTCTGGCTTTTCCAAGGGACTCAGGGACTCCCATTTGCCTGAAGATCTGCTCAACATTCTTGGGGTAGAACTGAGGTAGCTTTGAGATCAATGGTTGGGAGCAAAAGAACAAAAGACTTCTGGAGAGGGCACCTGAGCAAGCAAGGAAGAACTCTGAGGTTAGTAATAACATCCAGCTTTGTATAAGTGTGAAGAAACGGATATTGCCTTGGGAGGTCCACAGCGACATCTTCTAATGTAGCCCTGTAAGAACATGGACCAAGTTCCTTATTTCCAGTGGATGATAAAAAACAAAAATTGTTAATATTGTGGACTGGATGCTTTCATCATCCCTCAAATTCATATATTGAAGCCCTAAGCCCCAATGTGATGGTATTTAGGGTGGAGCCTTTGGGAGGTGATTTGGGTTAGATTAGGACATCAGAGGAGAAGGCAATGGCAACCCACTCCAGTACTCTTGCCTGGAAAATCCCATGGATGGAGGAGCCTGGTAGGCTGCAGTCCATGGGGTCGCAAAGAGTCAGACACAACCGAGCGACTTCCCTTTCACTTTTCACTTTTCACTTTTCACTTTCATGCATTGGAGAAGGAAATGGCAACCCACTCCAGTCTTCTTGCCTGGAGAATCCCAGGGACGGTGGAGCCTGGTGGGCTACCGTCTATGGGGTCACACAGAGTCGGACGTGACTGAAGTGACTTAGCAGCAGTAGCAGCAGCAGCAGCAGCAGGACATCAGAGTGGGACCCTCATGATGGAATTATACCCTTATAAGAAGAGGATGAGAAAAGGATCCCCTGATCTCTATGCAGGTGCACACACAGAGGAAAAGCCAGGTGAGCCTCTGTAAGCAAGGAACAAGGTCCTCACCAAGAACTATTTGCCGGCACATTGATCTTGAACTTTCCAACCCCTAAAATGGTGAGAAATAAATGTCTGTCCTTTAATCTACCAAGTCAATGGAATTTTATTAATAGCCCAAGCTAAGACAGTTGGGCTACCTTTGGTACAGGATAAAGATCTGTAAACTTCAAGGCATATCATAATTTGGTGGAAAGAGTGTGGAGAGTACCCTTAAGCCATGAGAGATAGCCAGTGAGAAATAGCTCTCTTGTATCACCGGCCATGCAACTCTGAGAGACTCACTCCTTGTCTCTACGCTTCAGCCTCCTCACTGTAAAACTGGAGCAACACACACACTATGGGGTGGTTGTGCTTATTAAATGTGGTGATCAGATGATGCGTTGCAGAGATGCGGCCGCAGGAGGAGGGAAGGGAAGGATGAGGCAGCTGCCCTTGCCTAACTGTGTGGTGCAGGAAGTGAAAAACCTGGAAGGTACCAACCCACCAGGGAAAATTCAAAAGCGACTGATGTACAAAATAAACCACCTGAGACCAAATGGGGAAGAGAAGGGACCTGAAATGATTAAAATCTCTATGATGGCCCTGTCTGGGGTCCTTGAGTTTAAAGCCCAAGAACAATTTCATAGGTGTTTTTCCCATACCCCCTCCTCCAGCCGGATGAAGTAAGAGTTGTGTGGGTTTCCTTTGGGGAAGAAATTGAAGCCCTGTCCCCATGACACCCCGGGCGGATGGTGAAGTCAGACCTGCTGCAAGGGCTCAATGGCTCCTTGTTTCGTCTCTTATTGAGCTGAATATAAACTTTAGGCTGGATGTTTTCGTTAGGGAAAAGAACCTTGAGGACTATATAATGCAAATGGGTATTCCATACATACCCACTTCCTCCCTCCGGGAAGCTGGAGCAAACTGGGCTCCCGAAGCACAGGACTAAACAAAGAACTTCAGCATCCTGTCCTCAACTTGTGCAATTCCAATTTGAATCACGCCGCAAATGTAAAATGACTTCATTTTCCTGTGCCAGACCCCCTGAGGATTTCAGACTTGTTTACGCCGCTCTGAAATGAAGCTCGGCCTAGCCCCAGCGAGGGAAACACTTCCATAGGCAGGAGGCGGCTGGAGCCAAAGCAAGAGCTATTCATCCTCTTTTGACAAAACTCATCCTCTGGGAACAAGGGGACTTCAGTCCCTCGTGTCCCAGCCTTGGCAGCATGATGAGAGCAGGTTTCACGTCAGGCTTGAGAAACCAGTGCTCAGATGTAGAGTCCAGGGCTGGGGGCCCAGAGCGCTCAACTTACTCCACCCAGAACTCTGCTTCTGATCCAACCCTCACCCCAGCCCCATCCTCTACGTCAGTTAAAAACAATGAGGTCAGAAGAAAGACCCCACCCCCACCCCCAAAGGGCTGTTAAATCTCATTAACAGTAAAAGATACCACTTTCTGTTTCCTGGATATTTATCTCATCCTCAAAGAGCATCCACATGTGCTAAGTTGCTTCAGTAGTGTTGGACTCTTTGTGACCCCATGGACTATAGTCCAGCAGGCTCCCCTGTCCACACAGTGTGCATGTGTGTGTATATATATATATATACATGTATGTGTGTGTATATATATATATATATATATGCTATAAATATATTTAATTTATATATATAGTACCATATATATAGAACTTTAACTTGCTAACTACAATTACCAAAATAGTACCAAATTTACCAATATGGTTATTCATTGATTAGGTATTTATTGATCAGCTATCATAGGTTGTGTGTGCATGTGTGTGTGTGTGTGTGTGTGTGTGTTAGTCACTTCAATCATGTCCGACTCTTTGCAACCTCAAGGACTGTAGTCCACTAGGCTCCTCTGTCCACAGAGTATATATATATATATTATATATATATTTAATTTATATATATGGTACGATATATATGTATAACTTTAATATAGTACCAATTTGGTACTATTAGCAAAATATTACCAAATTTACCAATGTGATTATTCATTGATTAGGTATTTATTGATCATCTATCATAGGATGTGTATGTATGTATGTGTGTGTGTGTTACTCATTTCAGTTGTGTCCAACTCTTTGCGACCCCATGGACTGTAGCCCGCCAGGCTCCTCTGTCCACAGAGTTCTCCAGGCAAGAATACTGGAGTGAGTTGCCATGCCCTTCTCTAGGGGATCTTCCAGACCCAAGGATTGAACCTGGGTCTCCCACATTGCAGGCAGGTTCTTTACCAACTGAGTAACCAGGGAAGCCCTCTATCATAGGATACCAAGTACCAAGGATACAGAGAAAAACCAAACATGATCCCTGACCTCCCTGCTCCAAGTTTGAGACACCTCATGGTACAGATGTGGAACCACGCCCTGAGTCCCCATCTACAGAATGAAGTTCAGGGTCCTCACATTACAATCACGTTAAGAGGACTACCTAAGACGAAGGCAGCTGAGGACCCAAAAAAATGCCACCTCTTAATATTAGCTCTGTTTGGCTAGATGTCTCTGTACTCCCTGCCTTCCCTCTCAGAACACTTGAGAATTAACTGAAGACCCTGAACTCGAGTTGAGGAATGGAGAATTACATGGTTTTCACCCCACAGAGCTAATCAAGCAAAGTTGACCAATGAGGCCTGGTGAGGCAGTGAGGACTCCAACGGAGAAATAAAGACTGTAATGGGTGCGAGTCCTCTACAAAGAGAGAATTTGTTTTGAAACACTTAAACTGAGCCATTGAAAGGACCCACCCCAAGAATCTCTGGATGTAAATAGACTCATTTTAATTTTCTACACAAAAGGCTTCCTGTAAATATATAGGGGGGAAAAAAGGTGAATTTACAGCTATTAGAAAGGATGTGCAAAAGATGTCTGCTCAGAAAAGAAATGACCCCAAGTCTTCAGGCAGAGACGGAGCTGGAGGAGTTTTTGGAAATAGCCAGGAGGGTGTATCTAATCCGAAAGCAGTAAAGAATTCTCTTGCCAATGCAGAAGACACAAGAGATGCAGGTCAGGAAGATCCCCTGAAGAAGGAAGTACCACCTTACTTCAGTATTCTTGCCTGGAAAATTCCATGGACAGAGGAGCCTGGAGCACTACGGTCCATGGCGTCCCAAAAAGTCGGACACGACAGAGCACGTCTGCACAATGAACATACGTTAAGTCAAAGCCGCTACATCTCTGAATGCTTGCACATCAACTTGTACTCACCACAGTGAGACTTTGGGGATTGGTGAACTACATTTGCCTCTTATTATGCAGGGAGCTGTGTTGTATTTCTTCAACTAATCTCTGTGCAAGAAAAGAAAGAAGTGGAAAAGAAACATGTTTGCAAATGATCGTGCCTCCTCAATGACCGAGCCTTAGGTTCCCAGGCTCCTTCTAGCGTTTAGCCCCTCTGAGGGAGACAAAGCAGGGAGGCTGTTATTCTACATTTACAGAGTGTGTGTCGTGGATGGTGTGTGTGGTGGGGGAGGGCTCTGGGGGTGAATGGAGGAAGACTGGGGAGGGGAGCAGCTGTAGAGGAGGGAGTGTTACCAAGCCCAAGCTTAAGCTGGCTCTGCTCGCTGCACAATAGGCCAATGAATCCGAGAGACCAGGTGTTGAGGCAAGGAAGAGACTAATGGGGAGCTGGCAGGCAGACTGAGAAGATGGCAGGCTAGTGGCTCAAAAATAACCATCTTATTGGGGTCTGGATGCCAGGTGCTTTTATAGATCAGAGAGAAAGAAGCAGTGAGGAGCTAAAGGCAGCAGGCGGAGAAGGAGAGGCAGTGGGGAAGTAAAGTGAAAGGTCTTCAGTCTTACAAAACATCTCCAAGGGAGTGGCCAGCCTGAGGAAGGGGTGTGTTAATCTCTATTCACAGGTTCAGTTCAGTTCAGTCGCTCAGTCCTCTCCGACTCTTTGCGACCCCATGGACTGCAGCATGCCAGGCCTCCCTGTCCATCACCAACTCCTGGAGTTTACTCAAACTCATGTCCATTGAGTCAGTGATACCATCTAACTATCTCATCCTCTGTCGTCCCCTCCTCCTCCCACCTTCAATCTTTCCCAGAATCAGGGTCTTTTCAAATGAGCCAGCTCTTCGCATCAGGGGGCCAAAGTATTGGAGTTTCAGCTTCAACATCAGTCCTTCCAATGAATATTCAGGACTGATTTCCTTTAGAATGGACTGGTTGGATTTCCTTGCAGTCCAAGAGACCCTCAAGAGTCTTCTCCAACATCACAGTTCAAAAGCATCAATTCTTCGCTGCTAAGCTTTCTTTATATTCCAACTCTCATATCCATACATGACTATGAGAAAAACCATAGCCTTGACTAGACCTTCACAGATGGGCAGGGACAAACTCTCTCTCCCTGAGATAAACGAAGGCACTTTAGTTTACCTATCAAGCAGAGGGGCACAGTCCTCCAGGCAAGCCAGTGAGTATGATTATAATAGCAAGAACAATGAAAAGCAAGTCAAACAAACAGTTCCGACATGGAGTCAGCATTGGCTTTCTCCCTGCAACCGGAGCAGGCCTGGGACTCAGATGCTCTACACCCCAGCCCCAAATCTGCACTTACTCTCTGTGGGGCCTGACCCCAGAGCACTTAGGTGTACAGTTTCCCGGTGCACACCAGTCTTAAACAATAGTTTTATGATTAGTGCTTTCCTCTTGTAGATGAGAACATACAGGATCAGAGAGGTTAAGTAACTCACTCAAAGTCACACAGAACTATCTGACTCCAACGCCAAGCTCTTTCTACTGCAGACCCCTCATACGGCCATGTCTTCTCTCAATCCCTTGGCTTCCTCAGCAGAGTGAGGACAGGAGAGGACATGCCACCTCCACTGTCTCTTTCAGCCTTAAAAGAAGCTGTGAGGATTTTCAGAAATTCACACTAATATTTCTCTAGAAAGATGCAGAAGGGACAGAAAATGCTAAGCAAGCGTTATTAGAATACAAATTTGAGTGTCAGATATGTCCAAAGGGAAGAAGTTAGTGATTGAGAATTTTCACTTGAATCATTACAAAAACAAACAATGTAGCTCACAGTCTTGGTTTTCCAAGAGTGGACTAAACCTGGGTGCCTAGGGAAGGCAGAATGAAACCAGTTAAAGAAAAGTGAAGCCATGGAACTTTGCTCTCAGTTCTGTCTTCTGAAGTTGTCACATAGACCTGAAATTGAGGGGAAAATATGTATATGTTAGGTATTAGGGCTTCCCTGGTGGCTCAGAAAGTAAAGAATCCACTTGCAATGCAAGAGACCTGGGTTCAATCCCTGGGTTGGGAAGATCCCCTGGAGAAGGGAATGGTTACCCACTCCAGTATTTTTGCCTAGAGAATTCCATGGACAGAGGTGCCTAGCAGGCTATAGTCCATGGAGTTGCAAAGAGTGGGACACAACTGAGTGGCTGACACATTAGGTATTTAGGCAGCTATTAAACCTAAACAACGCTAGCTAAGAGAAGGGGAGATGTAGGAATTCCCTGGCGGTCCAGTGTTGGGACTCTGCACTTTCACTGCTGATGGTCCAGCCTCGATCTCTGGCTGGGGAGCTTAAATCCCACAGATCTCACAGTTTTAAAAAAAGAAGGAGGGAGGCTGCATCTAGAAAGATTATCGCTGCCTTTATTTAATCTGACATTTTACAGTTTATCAGTAAAGTTGAATAAACTTTATTAATAGACTTCAATCATAAAGTTGAGTGTAAAATCTCAAGGAATAACCATAATGCCCTCTTAAGATACACAAGGCGATGGTTATTATCTTCAACAAATTTAGAAAAGGATGGATGCTCACTAACTTGATTGTGTTTTCCAAGTTTAAATGGTTTGGTTTTAGAGTTAACTCCTTCAGTTTTTTCATTCTACTCTCTTATCTGTCCCCTGGTGTGCAGTCTTATGTATTAACAGTTGACACTTCATAAACTGTTCAATCAATAAAATTCAAATTAGAAAGTCTACCCTCATAAGGATGCTAAACTCTTGTCTTTATACATAGATTGGAAAAATATCTCTCTGCCTGTTTTACTGAAATCAAAGGTTGAGGTTTCCTGGGAAGACTGCCTTTATCTGAAGTTATGCCATTAGAAATATTTAAGAAGTATTGTCTTTTCAACGCCCAGAGAAGAGAGACTATAGCTGCCAACAGATGTTCAGTAATGTTGCAGTAAATAAACTGGATCAGTCACCATAATTCAACAAGCATTTAATGAGCAACTGCTATGTGCGAAGCCTTTGTCAAGCCACAAGGAATGTCAAGGGAATGAAACACAATTGCAGCCATAAAGAATTCACAGTCTAGGGTACAAAACAGGCAATTATAAGACAGCGTGAGTTGTGATACTGCTAGAATGGTCATATGATCTTATAGAGGTAAGTAAGAAAACAGAGAACGGGATCCTAAGAGTACAATGGTAGAGGCAAGGAGGGGCCAACAGGTAGTTTCTTTTAAAAAACTTTTATTTTATATTGGAATACAGTTGATTAATAATGTTATGTTAGTTTCAGGTGTACAGCAAAGTGATTCCATTATACATATCTATTCTTTTTCAAATTCTTTTCCCATTTAGGTTGTTACATAATATTGAGCAGAGTTCCCTGTGATATACAGTAGGTCCTTGTTGATTATCTATTTTAAATATAGATACATATCCATCCCAAACTCCCTAACCATCCCTTCCCCCCCACCCCACTGCACCTTCCTCCCTGGTAGCCATAAGTTCATTCTGTAGGTCTATGAGTCTGCTTCTGTATTGTAAATAAGCTCATTTGTACCATTTTTAAAGATTTTGTTCATAAGCAATATCAATTTCTCTTCCTCTGTCAAGGCTGACTTTACTCAGTATGACAATCTCTAGGCCCATCCATGTTGCTGCAAATGGCATTACTTCATTATTTTTTATGGTTGAGTAATATTCTACCAATGCATTGCTTGGGGTCAGTATTAGAATGCTTTGTGGGATATTGCCTTATTTAAAATTTTAAATGTCTTTGAGATCAGTTTGGATCAAATCTCACCTAACCAAAAGGTAAGTCAAACCAGAGAGTGGAACGTACATGCACAAGATCACATGGGGTTGCTATCACTGATGGAACACAGGGTTCCTGCGGCTTATATCGATGTTATTTCTCAGCCCATAAGTGTAAAGAATCCTGAATGAATGATGTCTCCATTTCACCTTAGGTGGACAATCTCCCCACCCTCATGAAGGCCAGGTGAGGTATGGATGTACTTCATTATTCAGGAGGGAGGAAACACACCCAGCCATTTAGTGATGGGTCCAGAATTTGAACCCAGACCTGCATGTCTCCAGCTGACTCTGTTCACTTCAGAGATCAGTGAACAAATCCATCAGAATGTAATTTGGAAACCAGAGGTCACAGAAGACTCCCAGTTCCTTATTCTTTTCTACAAAATGATGAAAGGATGTCCCAGCTGTGGACACATTATGCTGAGCTGAGAGTTGCCATTTTCTAGAAATTGTGAGGTCATCCACCGTCCCACGCAGAACTGACCAGACACTTGGACATGACTTGATCTGGTTTATAGGCCCTAGGACATGAAGGAGGTGGCCATTCACAAGTCATCCTTTGGAGAGTAATGGAAATGCTTGCTGTGCTCTGGTCACCCAGAGCCATTAACAGCCCTTGGTCAACGATGATTTCATTACAGTCCTGTCTAAAGGAAGGGGATGTATGGGCTGACCTCTCCTGGCTTCCCCATTCACAGGCCCATGGGATTGTCTTTATTCGGTTGAGGTGGTGAGGCCTGAGATATGCATCTCATCTGGGGTGATTTGTTTTATGTATTTTTCAAGACTCATGAAGCAGATTGTTAGAACAGATTTTTTTTAATTTTCCTTTTTGTTATGTTTTAATACTATAGTGTATATAATGGCATAGAAAGAACTGCTTGAAATCTGCTATATTCTTCCTTATTTTAAACCGCCTCTCATCTACACATATCTACATATGGTGCTTGAGGCATTGACAAAAGTAAGGAGGCAGCATGAAATCTCAGGAAAGGGAGAGATGTCTCTTTGCAGTGTTGCCTACGCTTTCCTGTTGCCTAAGAAAATGGATGAATATGATCTGATCCTGATCCTTAGGCTCCTAATTTATAGTAAGAATTAAAGTTCCATTTCACAGAAGATCAGAATATTCAGGGGATCATGCTTCCTGCTACCGACCATATTTATTCATTGTACTTTTATGTCAGGGAAATCAACAGGGATGCTGGATATAGCTATTGATTGACATTTAGCCTCCTGACCTTGAATCTCTCCATCAAATACACTGGAACTATGTTTAAAATTTTTTTTCTGAACATGTACCAGGTGAAAATATGCTGTACGAGAACCATGGATAAATCTCTGACCTACAAAAGTTCATAGACTGGTAGACACCAAAAGTCCAGAAGGGTGGAAAATTAAGCATGTGCAACTCCAGTACTTGATGGTCAGTCCCTACTCTGAAGAAATTTTAATAAAATTGCAGATCAAGGAAAAGGAATCAGTTCCATCTGCTGAAGACCAATGTCCTAGTTCTCTTTTCTCTCTCCAAGGCATCTGAGGGACTGAGCAAAGACCCAAGCCATCAAATCTGACCTTCCAGCCCATGTCTGATCCAAATTCACCGGTATTGGCTATTATCCATTCTAATCGCAACAGCCTCTATTCAGAAAGAATTAAGAGAGAAAGCAAAATGATAAGAAACCAATGCAAAAGTTATTTCAAAAGATGAAGTGAAATAAAAACAGATTATGAGTACTTTATGGAAAAAATCTCCCCCTCCTCTGAAAGCAATGGACACAATTTTAGATTTAGTGCTTTTTATTTTCAAGAAAATTAACAGAGTAAAGTGTCAAGAAGATCAAATCAGAGAGAAGGTGATGAAATGAATGATACATGGCATCAGCAGAGATAAAGAAAATAACAAGGAGGCAAAAATAGAACACTATTGCAGAATTTCTAAAAGGGCATTAGAAAATTCAAAAATAGAACTGATCTGACGCTGCAGAAAACTGAGACAGTGACATAGAGGATAGAAAGACAAAAATTCCATAGAAAAGGGAGAAAAGGATGAAGAATTAAAAATGAGTAGATACAGGTAATAGGCAACAGAACTATCACTGTGGGATAATTAATATTGCTGATATAGTAAAGAGAATGTCTTAAACCAAAAACTTTAAATATGTAAATGAAAAATTTCTAGAAATGAAGACCTAGATATAAATAAAGGTATGGCATGTTCCAGGGAGAATTCATGAGCATGACTAAATTTATGTTATATTTTGATGATGTTATTGAATTTGGTGGATAAAGAATGATACTGAGAAGTGTCCTGGCAAAAATGTTTACCCACAATACTGCAGAAAAATGGATGGACTCAGAATTTACCACCAGTAACATGAGATGATGGAAACCAACACAACTGCCCACGAACTTTTGAATAAAATGACTTATGCCTCTAGAATTCTACATACAACCATATTCTCAGAAATATAAGGATTAAGAAAGTGTTCACAATAAACTCTTCTTGAAAAAAAAATCTATTTTAACACAAGTCTCACCCAATGAAGAAACCTTCTTTTTCAAGATAACAGATGTGGCAATTAGCACACAGATTACAAGAATGGTGTAAGAATTTGTTGTGAACAGTTAATCATTAGAAAAAGAACTCCACTGAACTTTTCTAAGGCTCTTGATACATACTAGATAAATTATTTTTATTTAGGTTCTTCCAGTGTATGTTCCCACCAACACTGCATAATTCTGATTCAACTGAAATATAATTTTTTTGCTAATATGCCCATATGAAAAATCTTGTCTATTTTGGTTGTATTTTTAGACTTACTAATATGAAGGTGAAAGAGGAGAGTGAAAAAGTTGGCTTAAAGCTCAACATTCAGAAAACTAAGTTCATGGCATCCAGTCCCATCACTTCATGGAAAATAGATGGGGAAACAGTGGAAACAGTGTCAGACTTTATTTTTTGGGGCTCCAAAATCACTTCAGATGGTGATTGCAGCCATAAAATTAAAAGATGCTTACTCCTTGGAAGGAAAGTTATGGTCAACCTAGATAGCATATTAAAAGGAAGAGACATGACTTTGCCAACAAAGGTCCGTCTAGTTAAGGCTATGGTTTTTCCAGTGGTAATGTATGGATGTGAGAGTTTGGACTGTGAAGAAAGCTGAGCACTGAAGAATTGATGCTTTTGAACTGTGGTGTTGGAGAAAACTCTTGAGAGTCCCTTGGACTGCAAGGAGATCCAAGCAGTCCATTCTAAAGGAGATCAGTCCTGGGTGTTATTTGGAAGGACTGATGCTGAAGCTGAAACCCCAATACTTTGGCCACCTCATGTGAAGAGTTGACTCATTGGAAAAGACCCTGATGCTAGGCGGGATTGAAGGGGACAACAGAGGATAAGATGGCTTGATGGCATCACCAAATCGATGGACATGAGTTTGGGTAAACTCCAGGAGTTGGTGATGGACAGGGAAGCCTGGCGTGCTGCGATTCATGGAGTCACAAAGAGTTGGACACAACTGAGTGACTGAACTGAACTGAATATGAAGGTCATATTTACCTTGAATGTGTTTATTAGCCACCTTTCTGTTTCCCCTGACTCTGGGTAGGACTGGTCTACATCATGAAGCCTAGATAGGAGAAGAGAAATCTGAGAGGAGAGAAGGGTCTCTCCAGATTTCAGGTTTCTCACAGGGGCTTCCCCAGTGGCTCAGCAGTAAAGAATCCGTCTGCAATGCAGGAGACACAGGAGATGCAGTTTGATCCCTAGGTTGAGAAGATTCCCTGGAGGAGGAAATGGAAACCCACTCCTGTATTCTTGCCTGGAGAATCCCATGGACAAAGGAGTTGGGGGGCTACAGTCCACAAGGTTGCAAAGAGTTGGACACAGCTGAGCAGGAGCACAGCACAGCAGAGTGCCTACGGGCCTATTCATGTGCTCACTGGGGTAATCCCTCCTCAAGCGGCTGGGCTGGGCCAGCACCCCCACCCCACCGCGGCTATGGCATCTCACCCCCCAACTGGATGGTGAACCACCGGCTGGGTAATTCACAAGGCAAGTACAATACCCAAGGGAAGCATGTCTATACCACCCAGCCAACTCAAAGGGCTCCTTTGAGGGTTGGGAAAGGAGAAAAAGACACAGTGGATGTGAATTAACAAGCAAGAGGTGATTTTTATTGGGGGTGAGTTGTTTGCCTGCAGCAAAGTCTGTATGTGTCACCAGAAGACTCCACATCCAGCTGTATTCTCAGATAAATGAAAAAAAAGGGGAAGTGTCATCAGCACCCGGTATTGACCCTGCAGAAATACTCTGTGGGGAAGGTGGGTAGTCACCTCCTCAACTACTCATTCAAGCATTTGCAATGCTTGTGTACTTCCAGGAAGGCTGGGCCAGGACACCCAGGAGAACGAATCTAGTGACACACCTGGTACTCAGTGAAAGTTGCCTTTGGTCCCAAACAGCTGGTTTGATTTTGTGACACAGTGCATGACAGAGATGCTGCAACTGGCACTGACCACAAATTATCGTCTCGTTGTCAAAGTCAAGGCCATGCTAGTACCGGAAATGTGAAAAGCATCCTTAGATTGTCTTCATTTCCTTGTGTAATAATGACACGGAGGCAAAGGGGACTCCTATCCCTCCACAGCAGGTAGATGAATGTGTTTTATCCAACAATTTCTAGCTTCTTTGGGAGTCTAATTAGCTAAATTAGAAGGGTCACGGAGAGCAAGTCCGACTTATAAGGAATAAGAAGTTCCTGTTGGGACTTCCCTGGGGTCCAGTGGCTAAGACTCCATGTTCTCAACACAGGGGGCCCTGGGTTTGATCCCTGGACAGGGAACTGAGATCTTGCATGCCACAACTAAGACCCAGTGCAGCCAAATATATAAATAAATATTTTTTTAAAAAAGAAGTTCCTATTTACAGGTGAGGAAACTGAGGATCAGAGTGGGAAGAGGGATGTCCACTGTCAAACAGACAATTGATGACTGTGCTGGGGCCAGAATTGTCACTTCTGATCACTGACAGAGCAGGCTTTTCTTAGATGGTAATCTTACGATGTTCCAACAGAGCAATGTCAACTTCATTCTCTGTGTGCTGTGTTTAACGTAAATATTTCTCAAGGTTTATGCAAGTACAAGGTCAGTGTGTATACGTGTTCTCAGCGCCTGGCCAGGGCTGGAGGCAGAGCGGGTGTTCGGTGATGGTTTGCTGCCTTGACTGAACTGCACGGGGAGCAAGGAGTCCTCTGACAGCTCCGGGCTTGACCAGGACCCTGCTGACTATGACTCTGCTGACCATGACTGTGCTCTCGTCTTCCTGGTATTCTCCCTTCCCTGCACACTCTCTTTGTCACCCCACCACCCACAACACCACAAAACCACAGAGCAACAAGCAGCGGGGGGCGATTCTGTGGAAGTGCAGACACATGAAAAGACCCCGGGTCCGTTTGTTTTTGTTTGGTGAAACTGACAGCAGCTTAAATCTATTTATCTTGAAAACCCTCAAAGATAATACCAACATCACAGGAGGGGATTAGTCATAGGCAAACATGTTTTCCCGATATTGCCCCAAGAAAAATACCGTTCACCGCCCCACCCCACCCCCCCACACTCCACCCCACCCCGCCAAAGTTCTCTGGTTTGGGCATCACCTATTTTATAGAACATTAGGTCAGAACCCTAATGTTCTGATTTCATCAGAAATTCTGGCATGAGAAATCGCTGGGCTACTTGGACCTCACTTGACCTTGGAGGACCCTTGAAATTTCCCTGCATTTCCTTCTTATATGTATGAAAATTGCAAATATTCCTGGCACTCCCTCACCACATTCAGGATTGAGATGTTTCAGGAAAGAAATGTTTGAATGACTACATTTACACCACGTTGCTTCTTACAACTCTGTTCAGTCTGCTATATAAATGGAAGTTCTTAACTGCATATATGTTAAAATAACAATTATAACTAAGCACAGCCTTTTTTTATTTTCTCATGTGATGAATGTTTATTGCACACCTATTGTGTCCAGGCGCTGGGGACGCAGTGATAAATAAGACACAGTCCCCCTGCCTAACAGAGCAGACACGAGTGAGGCAATGTGAGCTCTGACAGAGGTGACCCAGCATGTCACATGCTTTGAGAAGGAAAATCTAACTCAGACTGGGTGTCAGAAGGCTTCTCAGAAAACGTGGAGTCTGAATTGTATCCAAAAGGGTGAAAGGATTCAGCTAGGTGAATCACAAATTCAGGAGGATCTCAGTTTGATTGTTTCAACGGAGACCATTTAAAATCGTATAATCAGAGCATTTTAGATCTTGAGGCCAGCATTTCATCTCTCAGAATGCCAAGGATTCTCCCAGGAACCTATCTTCCCTCCCTTTAAATAGTCAAGATTCAATTCATTCATATTTTTTAAAAGTTTCCTATACTTGACTGAAGTGACTTAGCAGCAGCAGCATACAGAAAGTCTGCAATCTGCCAAACGTGTGTGTCATGTCTGTGACAGGACAGTGGGCAGAAGGTAGGTATCCCGTCCTGAGGCTTACATGTATGGAGATGAGGACAGCAGCCACTGTCAATGACAAACGGGTGCTTGCCAAGGGCATTCGCCATCTGCCTCTGCGGGTCTTCCCTGGTGGCTCTCATGGTAAAGAATCCATCTGCAATACAGGAGACAGAGGTTTGATCCCTGGGTTGGGAAAATCCCCTGGAGAAGGGAATGGCAACCAACTCCAGTATTCTTTGCCTGGAGAATCCCATAGACAGATGAGTCTGGAGGGCTACAGCCTGTGGGGTTGCAAAGATTCAGACATGACTGAGCAACTAACACTTTCATTTTCACTTTCTGCTTGGACTGAATCCTGTGCAGGGGCAGTGGTTGACCTTCCACATGTCCTGAAGGAGTTCAGGGACAATAACAGGAATGAGGCACTTTGTGCTCCAAGAAAACTGGTGGAACAGGTTTTTAGATAATTAGATATTTTCAGGGACAGATTTCATGATCCCAATCCTTGCATCTCTTCATATCTAGAAAAGCACTAAATCCCTTAACTGTGACATCAACTCTTCATGACTAGCGGGAAAGCTTTTGTAAGATAAGTACTTGATTGCATGGACTTCTCCTCCACCGAAACCCCCTATATTGACCCTCCCACCCCACCTCTTGGAAGCAGTTTCTCAGACCTATCTGAGGTGCTCTCTCCCAGGCTACAGTTCTCATTTTGCCTCAAAACTGAACTCAAAACTCTCATGTTGTACATCTTTTTTAAGTCAATACCATGCCACCCCTAGTAACCCCGTTTTACTCCCATGGTAACCCCATGCTGGAGATGGGCTGGGAGCCTGATAAGGTGCAGATGCTGTGACCTCCACCCCAGCCTGCTGCACTCACTGCCCTCTGCAGCCGCACTGTGATGCACTGCGCACTTCAGCCGCTAGAGCGGTGCAGAGAGCACCCTGCCAGACTGCACAAGCCAGCCTGCTGTCGCTAGCGAATGTAGCCATTGTGTCAAATGGACTCGAAGCTTCCGTCTGGGTTATCAAGCTTGCACCCTAGTGGCATCATTAATTTCACAAATTTTATTAGACCTCATTATGTAGTGGGCTAGTCATGGGGGGTTGTCAAGATGGTCATGACCATATTGGTGTTCCTGCAACAGCTTGAAACACCAACTGTGGCCTCTCCCTCAGAACCCCAGGAAAAGACAGGCCCAGGCCTAACTGGGAAGAGTGTCACAACCTTTGGATGGCCCAGGTAGGTAAAATCTCAGTGGCCTCTAGACGTTCCCTCTTCCTGGTTGCCAGTACTCAACCAGGTGCCAACATCCATCGATTAAACATCTGCAGTCTCTCTTGAGCCTACTGCTCCATCTCCATCACCACCCCTGGTTCAGGCCTCATCACCTGTCCCTGGGGCCACGATGCAACCTCCCTGACCCAGGCACCCAGACACAGCCCATTCGTAAGTTTGCCAACACATGACTCTTTGCTGGAAGAGAGTTGTGGTTGAGGTCACTTCCCAGTGAAACAGCTCCAGCTGTCCCTTTGCTTAGCAAACAGAGCATCACCCAAGGCCCTCCATGCACTGTCTACAATCCTGCCCTTCCCCTTCATTCCCCACCACCAGCCTTATATATCCTCCTTCTGCCAAAGCGTCTTCTCTCTCTACTTTGCCTGCGTTCTCTCCCAAATTCCTTCAGCAGGGAGGCAATTCACCGTCTACTTAAATCACCATCATCTCTCCAAAGCCTTCCATCTCTCTCTCCTTCAACTACTCAAGGGAATGTATTTGGAACACTTTCAGAATAATGATCATTTTCTGTCTTGTGTTATGACCACCTATGTATCTCTAACTTATTTTTCCTATTAGATCCTGAGAGTTCCAAGAGTAACACTTGTATTATTTTTCATTCTCTGGAGGCATAAGCCTTCATTTGACCTAATTTGTAATTTGGCAAAAGAAAATGAATAAATGAGTGAATCTCTGGTTTTAATTATTATATAAAAATCAGTCCATCACAAACATGGCACTAGAGTCCCTGGAAGTGGGTAGTCAGGGCTTGGGAGGAGGTTAGATCCTATTCTAGCTGGGAAAATGTCCCAAGATAGGAAAAAGGTGATTTAAAACAGGAAGTGCCTAAGGGACTATCCTGGTGGTCTCGTGGATAAGAATCCACCTTCCAGTGCATGGGCCTGGGTGCAGTCACTGGTTGGGGAACTAAGATCCCACATACCCTGGGGCAACTATGCTCAAGCACCGCTACTACTGAGCCAAGAGCTCTGGAATCTACACTCTGCACAGAAGATCCCACATGCAGCATCTAAGACCTGACACAGCCAAATAAATAACTTTTTTGTTAATGGAAGTGCCTAACTGTTCTGGCTACAGATGATTTTTCAAATGGATACTAACTACACAAGATAAAGAGAATATGGGCAAACACGTGACACAGTGAGTAGCTAGAATAAGAAATACAGACACCACTGTTCAAGAAAACTGTGAGGCTGGGAGCATACAAGGTGTATATAGAATTCCTGTGTGGTTTTGCTACCTTGGGAAGAACTTTCAAATAGCACAGTGTAGGCTATAAACACTGCCCCACCACTGATTGTTAGAAACAACTGATAACAATAACAGTCATTAGCATTCAGTGACCATTCTTTACATGCTCAGCATCTTCTGTGTAATTTATTAACACATGTACTGCTGTTGTTGGGTCACTAAGTCATGTCTCATTCTTTGTGACCCCATGGACTATAGCCCACCAGGCTCCTCTGTCCATGGGATTTCCCAGGCCAGAATACGGGAGTGGGTTGCCATTTCCTTCTCCAGAGCATCTTCCCGACCCAGGGATCAAACTGGCGTCTCCCACATTTGCAGGTGGATTCTTTACCACTGAGCCACCAGAAAAGAGGATGAGCTAAATCAATCTTCACCACAAACTCAGAATCTGTGGCTTTGCAAGTCAGTTCATCCAGGTATTTTAACATTTCCTTTTTGGAATAAAGATTCTGTTTTCCATTTGGTTTGTTTGTTTTAAAACCACACCTGCTTACTTTGCTCAGGTCTCCTTAATCACCAGGAAATGAAGACACAGTGATTGACATGGATACTAATTTTTGAGGTTTAGTTCCAGGATTATTATTTTATCTTTGGTTTTCAACAGTCTTGCAAGACAAATACTTTAATCTCCATTTTATAGATGAAGGAGCCAAGGAATTCCAGGTTCTTACAGGCAAAGTTTACAATGAGTGGAAGGTACATAAAGGCTGAAAGGCAGCAGACTGTCCCCTTTCTACTTCCTCAAATCAACAACAGCAATAATGATATGGCAGCTTTTAAAATATCCAGTTTTGAAATTTGGTAAAATTTCTTGGAGCAGTGAGGGTCCAGAGATCCTTCTGACCAACTGGCCATGGAGCCATTTTGAGTCTGCTAGTAAGTTTGACTGTAGCCTGATCCTGATGCTAAGTCAGCTCCTACCATAATTCTTGTAAACTGTTACAAGTCAGCCTGCTCTTTTTTGCTCTAGAAAAATTGGCAAAGCACAGAGAGGATGAAGAGATGGGAAGGCATAGTTATATTCTATTTTTGTTCCAGATTTTTGCTATTGAGGATGAATCTGGATATTGGAAGACCTGGGCCCAACTCCAGCATTTCTACGAAATACCTGGGTCACCTTCAGCATGCCACTCCTGCAAGTTTCGGTTTTCTAATCTGTGAAAGCTAAAGTCTGCCTTGAATATTTTGAATCAGATGAAGGCAAGTTAGCATCTTCTCTGGCCCTTAAGTACCCAAATGCGATAGGGTAGACCAGATGATATCATTCAAGCACTATACCAAGTAGACAAGAGAATACTCATGTAACTCTCTCAACAAATCTATACATATTTTTATTATCTCCAGTTCATAAATGAGAAGATCAACATCTAGAGGAAAAAAGAGATTTGAGCCAAACAGAATGGCCAGTTTGGGGACCAAAGACTGAAACTCAGGACTAGGCATCTACTCTATAATTAGGTCATTGGGGCCCAAGCTTTAACTGATAAATGCTGTCCTCAGTTCTATCAAGGAGTATGAATGGTTTAAAGCGGGGAGGATGATGTTAATGATTAAGAGCTTAGGAAAGAAAAAGAAGAGAGGTCCAGGAATGCCCACTATATTTTTCATTGGTGGGACACCCAGGGCTGGCTGTGAAGGCTAGCGATGCTTCTTGAGAGACATGTCAACCCTTGCCACTATATTCACCTCCAGTCACTGTCACCAAGGGCCACCTGGTTTCCCTTCTGCTACTCCACTGCAATGACTTCCACAAATGGTCACCATTAGGGTCCTTGCACTAAAGCCAGTGGACACCCTGTAGACCTGGACCTTCCTTGTCCACCTAGCTGTGTTCACTCCCTTCTCGTCCCTTAGTTTCACACCTGTCTTCTCTCATTTTCCTCCTGCTTCTTTCATACCCCTTCAGTCTCTCCTCTTCTTCATGTCATCCCTTAAGTGTCAATTTCTCTCATGATTTCTTTATTATTTCCACTTTGTTCTCACTGTGTCAAATTTCATTTTGAAATTTCCTCTATTCCCCAAGCTATAATTAATTTTTAACTTGTAAAGCACACTCAAATCTATAATTGTAACCCAACTCTCTTTCCTGAATTCTAGTTACCCAGAGGACACCTCCACTCAGATGTCCCAAAGTTACTTTAGACTCAACATAACTGAGCTTAAGTCTGCAATCTGACTTTTCTTAGTTGACTCTCAGATGTCCTTCAGGTCTCAGTTTAGATATCACTTCTTCCAGGAAGCTTCCCTTCCTGCCCCAAGAGTCAGTTATGTACTCTTCTTCTGTGTTCCCAGAGCAATTTGTACTTATATTCATCTTAGCACTTAGCACAACCTTTTTTGTTTTTTTTTTTAAAGATCTCTTTATTTTCCTCTTGCTTCCAGCCCTCCCGCCAAGCTATATTTGCAGAGATTGGATTTCACTGATAGTTATAAGTCTTGTGCATAATGCAGTGCCTAGAATCATTGCTATCTTCAAAAAATGAGGGAATATATGAATTTAGCCCATATTTGCTGCAGGTTGTCATGATCTTCAGCTTGTCTGTGCTTGCATAATCCATCAAGTCAGGGTTCAGCAGATGAAGATATCTCACAATCTTGAGATCCTGAAAGCTGTGGGAACCGCATGAGTTCCTATCACCTGATGACTCATGTCTACCCCAAGTTTCACTTATAATTTTCAGATTCAAAGCAGAAAATGTTTTTCTTGGGTAACTCAATCTCAACTCAGCTTCAACTGACTGCATATATTTGCATCATTTCCCCCCACCCTTAGCTATTCCCTTGATTGAAGACACTCAACCCTGTTGTTCACGATGGCACCTCCTAAGGTATGGTTGTCATGTAAATAACAAGTTAATTTCTCTACCCCGCAAACCTCTAATAAGGAACTTGTGTAAATTATCAACTCCTTTCCTCTCTTCAAGATTATCCTGAATCTATTTGTAAATACTTTGGGCTCTGATCCCTAAGCCCCATTCTGTACAACAGTAGTTTTTAAGGGATTTATTTTGAAAGAAGACTTTGTAAATAAAAAGTAGAAATTGAGTTTTTAATGTCTCTTTTCTGTTTTTTTTTTTTCCTTTAAAGCCATCTACATAACAAATTTTGTGCTAAAAAGAACTCCAGTGTAATAATGACTATCAGTCAATCAACAAATATCTACTGAGTGTCAGACATGCAATCAGGAATTGAAGGTACCATAATAAATGAGCTTCAGGCCCTGGCCTTAGAATGTCTTTGAGAAGAGAGACTTAAACAGAAAAAAAAAAAAATTACATTGAAATGAGATGAGTGCACTTCTTCCCAAAGATCAAATACATACCTCTAGTATTAAAGCTGGATAATCTGTTTACTTGTGTGTCATTGTTACACTACGCTGCTGACCCTGGAGCATTCTGACCAAAAAGAGAATTTACTTATGAAGATCTGAATGCAGTTCTTCCAATTACTTTGTTTTAACGTATTAGGGTATTGTTCTTGTTGTTGTTTATTACTTGAAAGAAAAAAATAAGGCAAGAAAAAAAATCAACCTACAATTTCACTTTTAGATTACAATCTCCCTCCAAACCAGAGTGGAAATCAAAGAATTTAGATGGAAATTGTGCTTCATCTCTTCCAAAAGGAGACTGATGTTCCAAGAGGGGCACTGCCTTGTCCCAGTTGGTACAGCAGTGTTGGCCTGGGGATGATGGAGAGGCAAAGGCAAGTCTTCTCGTGTCCTTCTTGTGTCCTCTGTCCGAAGAAAAGCAATAAAAATGAAAGGGAGAATTTAGGAGTAGTGGTTGTAATAATTCAAAAGGGATCATAATAAAATATCTTGAGTGTTAGCTTGGAAATACAAAACTTGATGGATGAAGTCAAGGACATCATGGACAAAATGCATTCTGCAAATTTGACTCACTGCCTTTTATTTGTATATCTCCTGACCAGAGCATGCATAGATGCTAGATCTAGAAATTCAGATCTAGATATTCAGCTGCCTGCTAGTCATTTTCACCTGTAAGTTTCACACACAGGGCTCAGTCTTAGTGATTATCGCCATACCATACCACTGTTGAACCAGATCTCTTGCAGGGGATGGAAACACTCTTTGGCCAATGGTCAGACTCGAAGTCTCTAAGTCATCCTGGCCCTTTCCTCCACGTTCTCACTAATCAATCCAGTGTTCATACCCTGACCTGTCTGTGTTCAAACTGAGAACTCTGAGATCATGTTGTGAGGCAGAATCAAAGAAAGAGTTCACAACTTTGTTGCTGTATCAGGACACACGGCCTCCCGCTAGTTCACACTATTTCTTTTTACTTGTTCCCCTTACGACAACTCTTCCTGTGAAGCAGTTCTACTGTGCATCTAACCCAGGCCCATCCTGTTGCTTTTAAAGTCATTTGATCTTGTTGTGTCTTTATCTCTCTCTCTCTCTCTTTTTTTTTTTTTTTTTGCTTTTTTTTTTCTGTCATTTCTTAATTTAGTGGCTGAGACATGGGACAGTAAAAGTGAAAATTCAAGGTCATGAATTTACAGAGAAAAGTAATGTGAGTACTTGGCAGTTAAAAAGTTCATAAACCATGGGAACCCACTCATGAATAACTGCAATTTGAGAATTTCCTGAGTGAGTTAGGAGTCAAACTACAGGAAGCACCAAGGGGAAAATATTCATTTTTACTGAGTTTCAAGGTGAACGTTATGTTTTAACCTTACAGTACAACAAGAATTTAAAAATTTGTCTTGAGCGTGAAAATTGTATTAGGAGAAAATAATGAGCAGAAGCCCAGGGCAAGCTGGTTTTTGTTTTGTTTTGTTTTTTTGCCTACTAAGTCGCTTCAGTCCTATCTGACTCTGTGCAACCCTATGTGGACTGTCATGCCTTCCTCCAGGGGATCTTCCAGACCCAGGGATTGAACCCACGTCTCTTACATCTCCTGCATTGACAGGCAGCTTCTTTACCTCTAGCAGCAAGTTTAAACAATCCGTAATTTTTTGCCTAATCACGTGCTGCTTCTGAGAAGTCCTTAACTCTTTCTCATTCTTGCTTCATTAGATATGCCAAGTGTGGTGTCTTCTAGAAGGCTGGACAAGTTTGCCTCCTCCAGTCTGGGTTAAGTTCCTTTCCTTTGTGTTTGCATTTCTACCTGTATTTACCTCTGTTATCACATTCTTGGTTACTACCTGATTACTAGTCCATCTCTCCCAGGACACTGTGAGTTCTTTGGCAATAAAAATCATGTCTTATTCAGCCTTGGGTAACAAATGTCAAGCACAAGTTTTGATTCCTAGTAGGAGAAAGTCTGTGTTTGCTAAATACACAAGTGCATGAAGAAATAAGGTAAATACTACTGATAGATACAAACTATTTTGGGTTGTGCAGAGCAAAGAAGAGACAAACTTTGCAAAACTAAGTGTAGCAAGTGTAAGTAAGCAAGTGTAGAAAATTAGGTCAAGAAAGATAAAATGGTTAATTTTATACTATAAATATTTATTGCATGCTGCTGCTACTAAGTCGCTTCAGTTGTGTCCGACTCTGTGCGACCCCATAGACGGCAGCCCACCAGGCCCCGCCGTCCCTGGGATTCTCCAGGTAAGAACACTGGAGTGGGTTGCCATTTCCTCCTCCAATGCATAAAAGTGAAAAGTGAAAGTGAAGTCGCTCAGTCTCGGCCAACTCTTAGCGACCCCATGGACTGCAGCCTACCAGGCTCCTCCATCCATGGGATTTTCCAGGCAAGAGTACTGAATGTATATAAATGTTTGCTTTATATTTTATACTTAAATATATTATACATTATATATACAATTTAAAACAATGGATAATCTTAAAAGATATCTATCCAGGTGGTGCTAGTGGTAAAGAATCCACCTGCCAATGTAGGAGATGCAAGAGACTCTGGCTGGATCCCTGGGCTGGGAAGATCCCCTAGAGGAGGAAATGAACCCACTCCAGTGTTCTTGCTTGGGAAACCCCATGGACAGAGGATCCTGGTGGGTTACAGTCCATGGGGTCACAAAGAGTTGGATATGACTGAGCACACATACACACACACACAATCTTAAAAGATACTAAGGAAGAAACTCTGAGGCCAAGTGCCAAATGGAACCAGAATCCAGAGAGAAGAATGAAAGCATTAGCTTCCTTGGGAACATCTATGATCTTCCAGGAAAGGGCACATCCAGCTGAACAGGCTCCAGGGAACAGAAGGCAGTGCCTGGGGCCTGCTCAAGGAGAATGGCTGGATGGAAAACTCCTGAATGATGCCAGAATAACAGAGAACACTATCCATAGTTTTTTAAAAAAAGATAGAATAGAAAAATATCACCCGCAAAGAAAGCACAAAGAAACCTGTCTATTGGCCTTTAGTTTTGAATGATCTGAGGAGTAAAGGGGGTATTTCCCTTTACTCCTAATCATCAGCTGGACCTCAGATATCTTGGGGGTCTAAAACATCTGTGTATTCCAAAAAGGTCCAAATGAAGAATTTTATATGCTTATTGTAGGTAGTCTTCTTAGGTGCCTAGCAGAAGCAAAAGCAGATATTCCCTGGAGTGATTTGGGAACTCAAGACAGGCTCCAAATAATTTGAATGGATGACATTTCAGGGAAAACTAAAATCGCAGGAGCAAGACAACACACACAAGGGAACTGGGCACCATGATGAGAGTCAGCCAAAGTGGCAAACAATACATTAAATTCTGCAAAGACGTTAGACACTAAATTTCACATGAGAATAAATATTTACATTTACTGTATTAATATTATATTATATATGCTGAATAAAGGAGAAATCAAGAGAATTAATTCAGACTGATTTGAATTATCCAATATGCAATCAATTTCATTAGACTTATTATAATTTCAAGACTAATTAATAAGAAAATGTAGACTATTTACATTCCAAACAAGTAGAAAAGATGGAATGAGAAAATAAAGCTAATCTAGAAATAATGTTGAGTCTAGCCAAAGAAAGGAAAGAACATTTTTTAAAAACGGGGGGGGGGGTGACAAATAGAAGGCAGAAAATTTACAAAGTAAATTGAAACTGAATAGCAATAACATAAAAATGTAGTAATTATTAGAGAATAATTTAAAAATAAAACACCAATACATTCCCAATGAGTCCTGAGACTCAAAGACATAGAAATATTTCCAGATATAAAATATATCTTTTAAAACAATAAAATGAGAAAGCTAGCTGAGTCCAGACTGTGCAGGCCCCCAAAGTGCTCATGCTGAGCCTGCATTCTGCAATTTTTCTGCTCAGTAATTTTCCCTCAAAGAAAAATGTTCTTATCGCTTAGAGCCCCGTGTGCCTGGTGGTCTGTTTTTCTTCATTGACAGCTTAGACCAAGGCCTCAGGTTCTTTTTACCACTATTACAGCTGACCTCACAGTATCTTGAAATGCATTAGATGTTTCATTTCCTCACTGCAAAAATGTCACAGGCTCTCTCCTTCTTTGCCTCCCCGTACAGATGTCAGCAGCCATAGCTTCTTTCATTATCTGTCTCCTGGGAGACAAACCTTGGTTGCATTGATTAACTGTTTTACCAAGACCCCACATTTGCACCACAGTGCCGAGATCTCCTTTAGAGTTAGCCGCCTGTACTCGCCAGAGTCCCAGTTCTGAGGGCGTGATGCCAGGTCCCTGAAGAGGCTTGGACCCCAAGATCACCCTTTCAATTTTCACTCTGCCTTTTATTATGCTTGAACTAGCTGGACTGCAGATTTCTGGGGAAACAGCAAATATCAATGGCTTGTCTCATCACTCCCCTCAAAAGTCCTATTAACTACGTGTGCCTGCTCAGTCGTGTCCAACTCTTTGTGACCCCTTGCACTATAACCCACAAGGCTCGCTATCCATGGGATTCTCCAGGTAAGAATAACGGAGTAAGCTGCCATTTCCTTCTCCAGGGTATCTTCCTGACCCAGAGATGGAACTCACATCTCTTGCGTCTCTTGCATTGGCAGGCCAATTCCTTACCAGCTAAGGCACCAGGGAAGCCATACAACATGATTTTCATTCTTCTTTGTCCAGGTTAGGCACTGAGATTGAGTAAGGTAAGCCATTTTTCTAAGCTCACACAGAAAGGGAATAGTAGAGCTGAGTTAAAAATCTGGACTTCTGAAGCCAAGTCTGGGCTCCTGCCCTTGTATGGAGATGCTCTGTCTGCCCTATATTGATGTTGGAAAAATCAATGAAATGTGTTCAGAAGCTAGGCTGAATTCATCAAGCCCTAAACAAATATCTATGACTAATCATTACCATTCCTACATCTTTTTTGCTACTGATATGATTTCTGCTTGGGCAACATTAACCTATAAAGGAATATACGGGCTCTGATGAAGGAGGGTGTTCCAGTAAGTCGTTCCTTGCTGCAACATGAACTCCCTCCAGAGGCTGATATCAACAAGACAGCCAGTCCCTTGTCTAAGTTCTCTATTCAAACACAGGAAACCAGGGAGGGAACCGCCCGTTAAACATCTTCAGCCATTATAATGTCCCATGGTTGCCTATTGAGATATTTGCCAGCAGTAGTCTGATGGGGAAGATAAAGGAAACCTATATTCTTGAAGATGTTGGGTGATACCAACAGGAATGGAAAAGAGAAGAGTGTGGGTCTTGGAAGCCTAAGATGGGGTCATTTCCTTCAAATGAGCAAGGTACTCCTCTCTGTAGCCGTGTGATAGCGGGAAGTCTTGCCCAGGTTCTTCTCCAGAAGAACCCATTCTATGGTTTAATTCATTCATTATCTTACCCAGACTTGGTGAGTTTGAAATTAAAAGATGCTTGATTCCTGGAAGGAAAGGTATGACAAACCTGCTGCTGCTAAGTCACTTCAGTCGTGTCCGACTCTGGGTGACCCCGTAGACAGCAGCCCACCAGGCTCCCCCGATCCCTGGGATTCTCCAGGCAAGAACGCTGGAGTGGGTTGCCATTTCCTTCTCCAATGCATGAAAGTGCAAAGTGAAAGTGAAGTCGCTCAGTCGTGTCCGACTCTTAGCGACCCCATGGACTGCAGCCTACCAGGCTCCTCCGTCCTCGGGATTTTCCAGGCAAGAGTACTGGAGCGGGGTGCCATTGCCTTCTCCTGACAAACCTAGACAGTGTATTAAAAAGCAAAAATATCATTTTGCCGGACACGCAAAGTGTCCGGAGAAGTCGGACACACCTTAACCACTGAGCAACAACTATCCCGTGAGTGTTAGAAAAAAAATACAGTCGGATTAGTCAGTTTAAAAGAGAAAAGAAGTTTGACTCGATTGCTATAGGATTGCATCACAAATAGTTCTATTTATCAAAAGTGTAGCCAGACATTCTCTCATGGATGATATTCACAATAACCTCCCACTTTAAATGCTATTGTTACCCCCATTTGGTAGAGGAGGAAACAAAGCTCAGAGAGGTTATACAACTATCCCAAGGTCAAGATTCAAACCTAGGATTGCTTAATCTATGCTCTTGACCGTTGTGCTATGACGTCAAGCATGATTTGTCTCTCACCAGAGGAGACAATCCTCCTCTGGGTGGGCAGTGATTTCCTAGGTTCTCAAAGGACCCCTCTGTCAGTGCTGTGAGGGTGCAGAGAACTCAGCGCTTGCCTTGCCAGACGGGGAGGACTTCCTCAAGACTGGTCTCTGTGAGCTGGACTCCTTCCAGACTTCAACAGAGTGACTTTGATCTGTGTTTATTTTCCTGTGAGGAATGACACCAAAACTGACCGGTTACCTGACTTGAATCATGTCAAAAATGAAAGAAAGCCAAATGGAGGCTGTAGGTACACAGTTTGAGATGGTTTACAAATGGAGAACAAACAGCAACAGTGAAGAAACGGGAATATAGAGAAAAGTACCTTCCTTAATTGGCAGAGACACACAGCAGATGAGTAACAGGAAATGATGAAAGGAGGAGTTAAATGCTGACAAGGGGCCATCTCAGGAAAGATCTCTATCATACGGAGCTCGCTTCCTTTCATTCTGGGTTCTGAAAACTAAAATAAGTAGCCTGGTTCCAAAACCAATTTTCTTAAAGGGCAAAGAGCAAATATATTAAAGTGTTGTTGGTGACTTTGGCAAGTGATCTAAAGGGAAAATCCTACTCCTTCAGGGTTGATATGCACAAGCATGTCCGCCAGCATCAGAAAAATCTTTTGGCTGAGTCAAGAGTCCGATTTGACTTCTCGGAACATCAGTTTCCTAACTTAAAATTAAGGTAATGGCTTCATATAGTTGTGGTAAAAAGGACATGAGACAATATATAGTAAATAATGCTTGCTATATGAGCATTTTTTGCAACAGAATCCCTCTCCCTCCCTTTGACCCAACAGTGTAAATTTCGGAATAAGTGAGGCAGTTAGCTACTGATATGATTTAACTTTTTAAAGGACTATGTCTTAGTATTTCATATTGCCAACCTGATGCAAATCTGCCCAGGTATTCTTATGCATACCAGCTGAGCCACCAGGCAAGTCCAAGAATACTGGAACGGGTAGCCTATCCCTTCTCCAGCAGATCTTCCCAACCCAGGAGTCAAACCGGGGTCTCCTACATTGCAGTTAGAATCTTTAACACCTGAGCCACCAGGGAAGCCCTTTTAAAAGACTGTGTCTTAGTATTTCATATTGTCAGCCTGATGCATACCTGCCCAGGTATTCCTATGCAACCATTTGTTGAAAGACTTCTGGCTGGTCTTTTGGAAGCAAGGAGCCTGAGTCAGAGAAGATGGAGATCCCTCAAAATTCTTCTTTAGGAGAAAAAAAAATTAATATGGGATGTCTGATTCTCTTGAAGGAGGTGGTTAAAGCCATAATTCAGATATGACATCAAGGGTCAAATACATAATCTGTAGTGCAGAATGAAAAATGCTATCTCATGATCTATATTTCAAAAAATCAAGGTAGAAGATGAACAGGTAAAGGTACTAAAATATAAAACTTTTCTCTTAAAAAAGTTTATTACTTATAAAACATACTAAAGATAATAGTGGTGTGACTAGTGACATAAACTTACAAATTCCAAAGAATAATATTTGTGCCACGATTTTATATAAGGTAAGACATACTTTATTTGTGTGATATCTTCATTGATCACAACAATTTTATGCCTTGTTTTTCTGAAAATTAATTTCTCAGGTCATCAAAATTCATAGTTTTAGTAACTTTATTTGCAACATATACCATTGAAAGTGGCATCAGTCACTCTTAGCAAATGCAGAATCATGAATGATTTTTTATAATTTTTATTTCTCAGAAGGATCTTTCTACTGATGCAACTCTTAGAGAGCTATTAAAAAGGTTTTTATCAGATCAGATCAGATCAGATCAGTCGCTCAGTCATGTCCAACTCTTTGCGACCCCGTGAATCGCAGCACGCCAGGCCTCCCTGTCCATCACCAACTCCCGGAGTTCACCCAGACTCACGTCCATCAAGTCAGTGATGCCATCCAGCCATCTCATCCTCTGTCGTCCCCTTCTCCTCCTGACCCCAATCCCTCCCAGCATCAGGGTCTTTTCCAATGACTCAACTCTTCGCATGAGGTGGCCAAAGTACTGGAGTTTCAGCTTTAGCATCATTCTTTCCAAAGAAATCCCAGGGCTGATCTCCTTCAGAATGGACTGGTTGTGATAATACTGATAAAATATTTCAAAATATAACTTATAGTATATCTAGAGCTGATGATTCTTACACAATTTTTCTAAAAGATTTAACTTTATGCAATCAATTTTCACTAATTATCAAAAAATGCAAACCCAAAACAATGAAATACCACCTCACATGTGTTAGAATGGCAATTATCAAAAAGATGAAACATAACAAAAGTTGATAAGGATGTGGAGAAAAGGGAAATTTTGTGCACTTTTGTGGGAATGTAAATTGCTACAGCAATTATGGAAAACAGTATGGTGGTTCCTCAAAAAATTAAAAATAGAGCAACCATATGATCCAGCAATCCTGCTTCTGAGAATATATTCAAAAGAAAGTATCTCAAAGGGATATCTACACTCCCATGTTCATTGTAGCATTATTCATAATAGCCAAAATACGGCAACAACCTAAATGTCCATCAATAAATGATTGAATAAAGAAAATATTAAATATATATATATATGATTTGTATATCAGTTCAGTTTAGTCACTCAGTTGTGTCCGACTCTTTGCAACCCATAGACTATAGCACCCCAGGCTTCCCTGTCCATCACCAACTCCCAGAGCTTGCTCAAACTCATGGCCATCAAGTCAGTGATGCCATCCAGCCATCTCATTCTTTGTCATCCCTTTCTCTTACTGCCTTCAAACTTTCCCGACATGAGGGTCTTTTCAAATGAATCATCTCTTCTCATCAGGTTGCCAAAGGATTGACGCTTCAGCTACAGCATCAGTCCTTCCAATGAATATTCAAGACTGATTTCCTTTAGGATAGACTGGTTGGATCTCCTTGCAGTCCAAGGGACTCTCAAGAGTCTTCTCCAACACCACAGTTCAAAAGCATTAATTCTTGGGCAGTCAGTTTTCTTTATGGTCCAACTCTCACATCCATTCATGACTACTGGAAAAACCATAACTTTGACTAGACGGACCTTTGTTGGCAAAGTAATGTCTCTGCTTTTTAATATGCTGTCTAGGTTTGTTATAGCTTTTCTTCCAAGGAGCAATTGTTTTTTAATTGTACATATGTGTACGTATGTGTATGATATGTATGATCTATATTTACATATGTGATACGTGTATATATGTGATATGTGTATATATGTGATATGTAAATATATACACATAGTGGAATAGCCTTAAAAGAAAGAAGCTTTGCCCTTTGCAGCAACATGGATGAACCTAGAGAACCTTCTGCAAAATGAAATAATTCAGATACAGAAAGACAAGCATTATGATTTCACTTGTATATGGAATCCAAAATAGCTAAACTCAGAGGAGAGAGGAGAATGAACGGCAGTTTCCAGGGGCAGTATAGGGAGGAGGACATGAAAAGGCACTGGTCAAAGGGTGCAAAGTTTCAATTTTGTAAAGTGAATAAATTCTGGAGATTTGAAGCATGCATGCATACATGCTCAGTCGCTCAGTCGCCTCCAACTCTTTGTGACCCCAAGGACTGTGTCTCCTCTGTACATGGGATTATCCTGGCAAGAATACTGGAGCGGGTTGCCATTTCTTCCTCCAGGAGATCTTCCTGACCCAGGTATCGAACACATGTCTCCTGTGTCTCCTGCACTGGCAGGCAAATTCTTTACCACTGAACATGAGGATAATAGCATCATTGTGCTGCAAACTTGAATTTGCTAAGAGGCCAAATCTTCAATCTACACACACACACTCACACACACACATACATACATACATAATGGTAACTATGCTGAGGTGATGGCTAATTTATTTAGTTTTTGGTGCTTTTCACAATGTATACTTATTTCAAAGCATCAAGCTCTATACCTTAAGTATATATAATTTTAATATATCAAAGCTATCTCAATAAAGTTGTCAAGTAAAACAAATGAGATAAGATATTTACGTTTAAACAACATGGGACTACAACTTCTTTATGGAGAGATTATTTTTAAAAATATTGCTAGTCATTTCAATGACTTTGCTTTTTAATATTTATTTTTACTGTACCGGGTCTTTGTTGATGCTGCATGTGGGATCTAGTTCCCTCACCAGGGATCAAACCCAGGCTCCTGCATTGGGAACATGGAGTCATAGCTACTGGACCACCAGGGAAGTCCCTCATGACTTTATAAAATGAGAGAATAAACGGGAGAATGACCACCAATCCATCCCAGTTTGCCCAGGACCACCCAGGTTTAGTCCTGAACCCTGGAAAACCTCTCACTTCTGGGCAAACTCTGTTATCTGGTAAGCTTAGCAAACAACGTAATTGCCCTACCTTGACAAGTTCTTTTTAACGTATCTGAAAGATATTTTTCTAGTGCAATATTGTTATAATAAAGCACATTCCAGTTGTTGTTGAGTCACTCAGTTGCTCTAACTCTTTGTAGCCTCATGGACTGCAGCACGCCAGGCTTCCCTGTCCTTCACCATCTCCTGGAGTTTGCTCAAACTCATGTCCATTGAGTAGAAGATGTCATCCAACCACCTCATCCTCTGTTGCCCTTCTTCTCCTGCCCTCAGTCTTTCTCAGCATCAAGGTCTTTTCCAATGAGTTAGCTCTTCACATCAGGAAGCCAAAATATTGAAGCTTCAGCATCAGTCCTTCCCATGAATATTCAGGATTGATTTCCTTAAGGACTGACTGGTTTGACTGCCTTACTGTCTAAGGGACTCTTTGGAGTCTTCTCCAGCACTACAGGGCTTCCCTGGGGGCTCATAGATCTAAAGCATCAATTCTTTGGTGCTCAGCCTGCTTTATGGTCCAACTGTCACATACATATGTTACTATTGGAAAAATCATAGCTTTGACTATATGGACTTCCAGTTGGGCTTTTTAAAATGAAAGTATGTTAAAATATAAGATCATACAATGGCTTTTAAATGTTTCCTCTGCCTTTACCTGCAGCTTGTGGAGGTCATTCAAGAAACTGAAAATGGCTCCATGATTTGTATGTGATTTAAAACATCTGTCCATATATTCTACCACTGAATCTCTAATTATAATGAAAATTAGCTTTAAAATTGTCTTGTTCATAAATAATTAGTTCATCTGAAGCATTCTATAACAATAATGTTCTTTTACAGCAAATATAGTAATTATTAAAATTAGATTCTACTTCTAAGCCTGTGGATATTTGCTTGACTATGCTGCTATGATTTTAAAAATCAGAGATTCTAAAGTCTTTGTGTGTGTCTGTGTGTGTCTGTGTGTGTGTGGGGGTGTGTGTGTGTGTGCACATGCACATCCTCATTCATGTCCAACTCTTCTGCTACCCTGTGGACTGTAGTTCACCAGCCTTCCCTGTCCATGGGATTTTCCAAATAAGAATACTGGAGTGGATTGCCATTTCCTACTCCATCTAAAGTCTTTACAGAATTCTAATAACTGCCTTGTAGATCTTATTGCAATGGTGATACATACACTTTTTTAATTGAAATAAAGCTCACATAACAAATAGTTAACTATCAGAAATTGTACAATTCAGTGACATTGAGTGCATTTATGACGTTGTTAAACCACCACTTCCCTCCAGTTTCAAAACTTTTTGATCTCCTGAGAACACCCCATACCCACTAAGCATTCATTCTCTGTTTCCCATTCCTGTACCTGGAAACCATCAATCTGCTTTCTGTCTCTGTGAATTTACCTATTCTAGATACTCCACATAAAAGAAATCATACAATACATGACATTTTGTGCCTGGCTTCTTTCACTTAGAGTAACGCTTTTAAGTTTCATCCAAGTTGTAGCACGGATCAGCACTTCATTCCTTTTTAGGGCTGAGTAATTGTATGTGCAGACACGCTTTGTTTATCTCTTCACCCACTGATGGACAGTTGGGTTGTTTCCACATCTTCACTAAGAGAATACTGCTGCTATGAACATTCCTAAAAAAGTATTTATTTGAGTACTTGTTTCCAATTCTTGTGTATATCTCTAGTGGTAGAATTGCTGGTTCATACAGTAATTCCTGTTTATTTTTTTTGCAGAAGCACTAAATTGTTTTCTGCAGTGACTACACTAGTGCACTGCACCATTTTACTCTTCCCTAACAAGTTACATGAAATTAAAAAATGCTTGCTCCTTGGAAGAAAAGCTATGACCAACCTAGCAGCATATTAAAAAGCAGAGACAATACTTTACCAACAAAGGCCCATATAGTCAGTTACGGTTTTTCCAGTAGTCATGTATGGATGTAACAGTCAGACCATAAAGAAAGCTGAATGCTAAAGAATTGATGCTTTTGAACTGTGGTGTTGGAGAAGACTCTTGAGAGTCCCTTGGACTGCAAGGAGATGCAACCAGTCAATCCTAAAGGAAATAAATCCTGAATATTCATTGGAAGGACTGATGCTGAAGCTGAAGCTCCAATAGTTTGGCCACCTGATGGGAAGAACTGACTCATTGGAAAAGACCCTGATGCTGGGAAAGATTGAAGGCAGGAGAAGAAGGAGACAACAGGAATGAAATGGTTGGATAGCATCACCAACTCAATGGACATGAGTTTGAGCAAGCTCCAGGAGTTGGTGAAGGACGGGGAAGGCTGACATGTTGCAGTCCATGGGGTCACAAAGAGTCAGACACGACTGAGTGACTGAACTGATTGACAAAGTTACAAAAGTTTCTGTTTCTCCACATTCTTGTTAACACTTGTTTTTCACTTTAAGTATTTTTTTTAAATGACTATCCTAGTGGGTATGAAGTGATCTTCATTGTGGTTTCCATTTGCATTTCCTTAATGACAGTGCTGTTGCACATTTCTTCAAGTTCTTATTGGACATTTGTGTGTCTTCTCTGAAGAAATGTCCCTTTAAGTCTGAATTCCTATGAATGAGACTTCGATTTCAGGCACAGTGGAACAGGAGATTTGAACCAACTCTCTCACTAACTTGAAAACATAAAAACACCCCCAAATGATGAGATAATAGTGTGTAGACTAAAAGACTCAAGAGAGTAAAGATGTAAAGAAATAACCACACTTAAACCAAAATTATCTACAAATTTGATGCAAGTCCAGCAAAACTCCCATTCTTTTTTTTGAAATTGAGAAATATATTCTCAAATCAATTTTTAGATGCTGTGTTCTAATACATGGGGCTTCCCAGGTGGCTCAGTGGTAAAGAACCTGCCTGCCAAGGTAGGAGACATAGTTCGATCCCTGAGTCAGGAAGATTCGCTGGAGAAGGAATGGCAACCCACTCCAGTATTAATGCCTGGGAAATCCCACGGACAGAGGAGGCTACAGTTTATGGGGTTGCAAAAGACTCAGACACAACTTAGCAACCAAACGTAACAAATACGTAAAACTGATTAAGCTATTCCCCTGTTTTACACCTCTGGGTGTCTCCTCATTTCCCTCAAGGCAAAATACAAGCTCCTCAACAGGACCCTCCTGGCCTGGCTCTGCCTCTTTCTTCAAACTCAACTCATCTTTTTGTCACCAGAAAATGGTAACAGTAACTTCAGGCTTTTTTTAGATGCTGTTTTTCTTTCTAGAGCATCTTCATTTCCTGAAATCTCTGAAACTTGTCTCTCACAAACTCATTTCAGCTGTTGCTTGCATACAAGGCAGCTTTAGCAGCTTATCCTCTGAGGGTTCCTGCCATTTGTACTCAATTCCACAAATCATCTCTTACCTCGCTGAACCGTGGGCATTGGCTGACTTCTCTGTGTCTACATTTGACAGCGGACTCTCTGCATGTGCCCAACCAGCATGGAGCTTTCCCATAGCAGATGCTATTAATAAGTATTTGCCTAAAGGGTGAACGAATGAATGAGGGAATGCAACAAGTGTATTTTGATTTCTCTTCCATGCCCTTTGGACACAGAGATAGAGAGAAGGAGTGATTTTCTGCTACCAGATTGCCAGCCTTACCACTTTTAAGAATTTTAGTTGACTAAATTCATACCTAGATATCTGTCTTCCCTGTATTTGTCCATCTAACACATATTTGTTAACTCCTATGTTCCACATGTGTTATTAGATTGAGCCATGTGAAACTGTTGACATTAGACAATTTCTAACCATTATCATATGGTTCAACTTCCCATAACCTTTGTAGCGGAAACTGCTTCGTTGCTCATAGACTAGAGGAAAATGAGGGTATGAACAGAAAAAAGTTCTGACACATAGTGAGTACTCCTAAAATAATTGTCTTTTCTTCTTTTTCTTTTTTAATTTTTTTTTAAAGTATGATAACACCTTTATAGGAGACTTGGAAATTTTAGAACAAAGTTACATATAGTTCCACTATGTATTATAATTATTTTTAAGTAGATAAATTTTTAGTTGGAGTTTCAATATCAAACTCTCAAAAATTAATAGAATGAATATACAGAAAAGTAAAAGGGTACAGTAGACCTGAAAAACACCATGAACCGATTCAACATAATTAAGATTTATATAATTTTCACATAACAATAGGATGCAAATTCTATTCAAGTTCCCTTAGACTATAAACTAGGAGACAATGGAACATATCCAGGGACATAAAAGATAGTGCAACAATTTCATGATCTAAAGGTATTGAAATCATAAAGTCTGTTCTCTTATCACTGTGGAATTATGTTGGAAACAAAATGACTATCTTTTAAAGGTTAGATCAGATAAAAGCCAACAGCTCTTGAATCAGTAAAATGTTTGCCTTTCATTCACCTGTAATCAATTAGTTTGTAAATGGTAATTCGTGAAAAGCCAGTTTTATCCAAGGCAGAAAATGGAAAGCAACAACAGCTATAAACCAATGCAGAAAACACCTGCCCAGTCTTGCCTGCTCAAAAATAGAATGGGAGTATCCTTTAAAACCAAAAGACTCTGAGTGTAATACTTTATTGAAGACGTAATGAATACTGACAATGTGACAGATGTTTTAGGTTGACTAAGAGCAGACCCTGTTCCTGCTTAATGAATCTGCGGTTTGAATTCTATATACATTGCAGAGAGATGATAAAAATACACTGGAGGGAAGGTGGATGCCTGTGATGGAGCAGTCCCCAATGGCTTCTATCGCAAATGGGTCTGCAGGAACCTCAGGGCTGGTTTCTGCACAAAGCCAACAGAAATGAACTTAAAAAGGTGTTTCTCTTGTTAAAATCATACCATAATAGCTCTCTGAATTTCCTCCCAGCCTACTGCCTCATGCACACAGCTGGAAGCCTTAGAAACTGGTCTGTGTGCCCTCTTTTTAATACCCTTCATTCCCCACCAGAGTGCTATGAAAACTGAATTAGGGGTTTAAAAAGGCTGTTTTTCTTCCAGCCTAAGTAAGAGGTTAAGAAAGCTAGATTACTATATGTATTTAAGGACCCAAGAGGAATTAGAGGAACAGAGCTTCCACAGGTATAGACCGTAGTCGAACCAACACATGTCTGAGCACATCCAAACACTCGGTCAACCGTTTTAGGACTGAAATGTCAGAATTAGAAAGTCCTGAGTTTGCATCATGGTGTCTTAATAAAAGCATGGTGTGTAGAACTAAAGTCTTAAGGTCAAATTCTTGTTCTGTCACTTCATCATTTTATGACCTGTATCTCACCGGGCTTCAGTTTCTTTATTGAGAAAAGTGGAGAATAATGCCTATCACAAATGGTGGTAAATATTAAATAAGATAATTTTTTGAAATATTCAAGCACAATACACAACATGCAGTAACAGAATTAATTGTTGTTGTTTAGTTGTTAAGTCGTGGTCAACTCTTTTCTGAACCCATGGACTGCAGCCTACCAGGCTCCTCCGTCCATAGGATTCTCCAAGCAAGAATACTGGAGTGGGTTGTCTTCTTCAGGGGACCTTCTTCAGGGGACCTTCCTGACCCAAGGATTAAACCTGCATCTCCTGCATTAGCAGGGAGATTATTTACCACTGAGCCACCAGAGAAGCCCCAACTGAATGAATACCAAGCGTCAATAAATATGAGCTGAGTTCAAAGTTACTGGAAGTAAGTCCACATCCCCCTAGAATAACTATCCCTCTGCTCAGAAGCTTTTGTACACTTACTGATTGAAGTTCAGTGAGTTAGGTGTGACAAGAATGACAACTACAAAGAGGAAAATTCATCTGACTTGAATATGAATTGTTCCATTACTGTAAAGGGTCTATTAGCCCCACGATACAATCTTTTGTGGGAAGAAGGATTGCCTGGTGATCTAAAAGTGCTTAAAATTGCTCCTCAATTGCATCCATATTATTAGGTTATTATCATGAAACTCTTCAAGATTGAACACAATAATTGAAGTGTACACTCTCCTAACACCTGGTGCATGTGTAATAAGAACATTTAACTCTCACTTGCCTTCCACTTTTTCTCCATCACATAAAATTCTGCTCCTGACTTAGATGAGCAAGTAGCAAAACCTCTCTAAGCCCCACATTTTTTCATCTTAAAATAGGTATGCTGCTGCTAAGTCACTTAGGCATGTTCGAGTCTGTGCGACCCCATAGATGGCAGCCCACCAGGCTCCCCTGTCCCTGGGATTCACCAAGCAAGAACACTGGAGTGGGTTGCCATTTCCATCTCCAATGCATGAAAGTGAAAGTGAAGTCGCTCAGTCGTGTCCGACTCTTAGCGACCCCATGGACTGCAGCCTACCAGGCTCCTCTGTCCATGGGATTTTCCAGGCAAGAGTACTGGAGTGGGGTGCCATTGCCTTCTCCTTAAAATAGATATAAGGATAGAAATATAAGGAATAACTAGAATAAAATATATAAAAATCCTTCGAGTGTTTGGGACACGTTCAATACTCAATAAATGACAGCTACTATCATTAAGATATCGAAAGTAAGTAAGTCTAAATACAAATTCCTACTCCATAATTACTAGTTCCGTGACCCTGGTAAATTAAACTTTATGATCCCTTGTTTTCACATCTGTAAAATGAGATTAATCATACTAACCCTATAGGGTTGTTGTAAGGCCTACAGAACATAGAGAAAGGCCGTTGCTTCCATGGACTTCAAGGATCTTTTTGGTTTTGTTTTCTTTTGTAGTCCCCTGTGTCAGGTGCTCTGAGTTTATCGCCCTCCAGGACATCCTTGAGAGGGTGATTCAGCAAAGGGAGCTTCATGAGCAGACTCCAAGATCACCAAGTGAGTTCAGATAAGGATAAACCATTTTCCACAACAATATCACAGTCTAGGATTTCTTCCTTCTTTATCTCATGAGCACGTGTGTGTTAAAAGGGGTCAGCTCACACTTATGTCTGCTGCTCAGCTATTCCTCAAGCTATGAAGCTTTGGCTCAAGGCTATAAAGTAACATTAAGTTCTGACAGTTTAAGGAAGCATGCCCGGAAAAATAACCAGAGCAGGAAAGAGAGAAAAAGCATTAGAATGGTGCAGATGGGTTTTGCAGCTGGGTAGCAGAACATTAGCATTAGACATAGGGAAATGTTGACAGCGGAGCCCAAGTTTCCCTTCACACAAAGGTTAGCATCATTTCAGTGTGAATAAAATCGTACTGAAGGTATGATGTTGCTTATGCCGTTTACCGCTTCTTCATCCCAAAAGGTTTTCAGCTTGGCAGCGTTTTCCCCTCTGCTAATCCAAATCTTCTTGAAAAATGTCATTCTGCTTGAATTCTCATAGCTCTGCCCCTCACTCAGGCACCTGGGATTTCCGGATCAAAGCCGCCAATCCAGCAAAAGTAGGAAGCCGTGGGTGTTGGAGAGGCAGTTCATTTCCGTAGGTGGCCAAGTGGGTTACTTTCAAATAAATGTCAACTAGTTTCTTGACTGCCTGTTTCCCTTGGTTTGCTTTTCCTATGTAGGCAAGGAAGTCTGTCTCTGGCATCTTCTCTTGGCTTATCAAGGACGTAGGTGCCTCACTCAGAAAAGGGCTCAGCTTACAGCTGCTTTTTTGCAATGAATAGGGAAGATAAGATGGGATGTGAGGGGGAGTTAACTGTCTCCTTACCGTGTGCATCGTTCCCTTAGAAAGCCCTGTGAGATAAGGGACTATGGAAAGGACTTACTTTACTTTTTGCTGAGTTTCCAATCGTAGCCAAGCTCTTTGCAAGCTTGGCAGATGAAATAAACCGCTTAAAGATAGAGTCAAGAAGTGAAGGAACTCTCAGAAGAAGCCATTGCCAAATCTCATTCTTTTTTTCCTGGACCATAGTCAGGATCACATGGGACGAGCGGAGGCAGGTGTGCCTGGTACAACTCCTGGTGGCAGGACCTTCATTTAAAACACAGGATGCCTTCTCCCCCAAACTCCCCTCCATCCAGACTGCCATATAACGTTGAGTAGAGTTCCCTGTGCTATAGAGTAGGTCCTTATTTGTTATCTATCTTAAATACAGCAGTGTGGATACATGTATATGTATAGCTGAGTCCCCTTGCTGTCCACCTGAAACTATCAAAATATTGTTAATTGGCTAGGCTCCAATATAAAATAATAAAATAAAATAATAATAAAAAAATACCCAGTACAATCCGGTATAATTCTACCCATCTCAAAGTGTTTTCTGGACTTGAGACTGACTTAGATGCTGCAAACATTTCTATGAGCAGCAAAATAATTGTATGTTTGGGAGGAGATACTTTTACACAATTTGTTGTTTATTCTGAGGCTTGTGCACAAGTATGTAGCTTATTTAAGGCATTTAGGAAACTTGAGTGGAGGGACTTTTACTGTTTGAATTCTCGGGAACATTTTAAGTAACTGTCAGAGAGCGTCTTGCAATTGGTTATGTTTTTGTAAAGCGTTAAGCTGAAGAAGCAAACTCACAAGAAGAGTAAGAGAAATTCTTGAATATGAGAAAGTGTTATTATTCACATGCAAGGAAAATAGTCCAGACTCATCCACAGATGCCCAAATGGTGGAGAAGAGGATGGAGTGGAATGTGGAGCCCTGCTGTTGGAGCACCCACGTGACTGTCCTTTATCTGATGTCCATTTGATCTCTTTCCTCCACTCTAGCTCAGTTCTCCCCACCATACTCACACTTACCAGAAGAGACTTTCTAACACACAAACCTGACAATATCACTCTTATTATACTCAAAGTGGGATTTCATTAACTACAGGATAATGTCCAAAGCAAGAAGGATCTTTACAAAGCTGACCGCAGCCATCCAGCCCAGTCTTTATTATTAATTATTGTAAATTTCTTCTGAAGCAAACAATGAAAAATAAATAACCAACTCAAGTAGAAGGATTATATTGAAGTGAAGTTCCTCTGTAGTGTTGGAAAAGTTATTTCGCCTCTCTGTGCCTCATTCCCCTCCTTGGAAAAGTCAGGCAGCAGATTACTGAAACCTAACAAAAAATTAAATATCATATAACTCTCATTTTTGAAAAGCATCAGGTCAGATCAGATCAGATCAGTCACTCAGTCGTGTCCAAACTTTTCGACCCCATGAATCGCAACACGCCAGGCCTCCCTGTCTATCACCAACTCCCGGAGTTCACCCAGACTCATGTCATCGACTCAGTGATGCCATCCAGCCATCTCATCCTCTGTTGTCCCCTTCTCCTCTTGCCCCGAATCCCTCCCAGCATCAGAGTCTTTTCCAATGAGTCAACTCTTCGCATGAGGTGGCCAAAGTACTGGAGTTTCAGCTTTAGCATCATTCCTTCCAAAGAAATCCCAGGGCTGATCTCCTTCAGAATGGACTGGTTGGATCTCCTTGCAGTCCAAGGGACTCTCAAGAGTCTTCTCCAACACCACAGTTCAAAGGCATCAATTCTTTGGCGCTCAACCTTCTTCACGGTCCAACTCTCACATCCACACATGACCACAGGAAAAACCACAGCCTTGACTAGAAGAACCTTTGTTGGCAAAGTAATGTCTCTGCTTTTGAATATGCTATCTAGGTTGGTCATAACTTTCCTTCCAAGGAGTAAGTGTCTTTTAATTTCATGGCTGCAGTCACCATCTGCAGTGATTTTGGAGCCCAGAAAAATAAAGTCTGACACTGTTTCCACTGTTTCCCCATCTATTTCCCATGAAGTGATGGGACCGGATGCCATGATCTTCGTTTTCTGAATGTTGAGCTTTAAGCCAACTTTTTCACTCTCCACTTTCACTTTCATCAAGAGGCTTTTTAGTTCCTCTTCACTTTCTGCCATAAGGGTGGTGCCATCTGCATATCTGAGGTTAGTGGTATTTCTCCCGGCAATCTTGATTCCAACTTGTGCTTCTTCCAGCCCAGTGTTTCTCATGATGTACTCTGCATATAAGTTAACTAAACAGGGTGACAATATACAGCCTTGACGTACTCCTTTTCCTATTTGGAACCAGTCTGCTGTTCCATATCCAGTTCTAACTGTTGCTTCCTGACCTGAATACAAATTTCTCAAGAAGCAGATCAGGTGGTCTGGTATGCCCATCTCTTTCAGAATTTTCCACAGTTTATTGTGATCCACACAGTCAAAGGCTTTGGCATAGTCAATAAAGCAGAAATAGATGTTTTTCTGGAACTCTCTTGCTTTTTCCAAGATTCAGCGGATGTTGGCAATTTGGTCTCTGGTTCCTCTGCCTTTTCTAAAACCAGCTTTAACAACTGGAAGTTCACAGTTCACATATTGCTGAAGCCTGGCTTGGAGAATTTTGAGCATTACTTTAGTAGCGTGTGAGATGAGTGCGATTGTAGTTTGAGCATTCTTTGGCATTGCCTTTCTTTGGGATTGAAATGAAAACTGACCTTTTCCAGTCCTGTGGCCACTGCTAAGTTTTCCAAATTTGCTGGCATATTGAGTGCAACACTTTCACCGCATCATCTTTCAGGATTTGGAATAGCTCAACTGGAATTCCATCACCTCCACTAGCTTTTTTCGTAGTGATGCTTTCTAAGCCCCATTGACTTCACATTCCACGATGTCTGGCTCTAGGTGAGTGATCACACCATCGTGATTATCTGGGTCGTGAAGATCATTTTTGTACAGTTCTTCTGTGTATTCTTGCCATCTCTTCTTAATATCTTCTGCTTCTGTTAGGTCCATGCCATTTCTGTCCTTTATCGAGCCCATCTTTGCATGAAATGTTCCTTTGGTATGTCTGATTTTCTTGAAGAGATCCCTAGTCTTTCCCGTTCTGTTGTTTTCCTCTATTTCTTTGCACTGATTGCTGAAGAAGGCTTTCTTATCTCTTCTTGCTATTCTTTGGAACTCTACATTCAGATGTTTATATCTTTCCTCTTCTCCTTTGCTTTTTGCTTCTCTTCTTTTCACAGCTATTTGTAAGGCCTCCCCAGACAGCCATTTTGCTTTTTTGCATTTCTTTTCCATGGGGATGGTCTTGATCCCTGTCTCCTGTACAATATCACGAACCTCATTCCATAGTTCATCAGGCACTCTGTCTATCAGATCTAGGCCCTTAAATCTATTTCTCACTTCCACTGTATAATCATAAGGGATTTGATTTAGGTCGTACCTGAATGGTCTAAAGTAAATCTTGAAAGTATGTCTCTTTCCTCAAGATTCACCCTCTACCTCTATTGTTAAAAGCTCCATAAATCTATTGTTGTTCTATGGATTACACATTTGAGAGTACATTCTGAGTTAAGGTACTTCTCAGACCTCTTTAAATTCTAGTTTCTTATTTTTCTGGGAAGACTAATAGAAAGCATGCTGAGTAAGTGGTTTCATAAGCAGAAAGGCCTATAAACTGAAATCTCTATCTAGCTCTCAAAAGGAAAAGAAGGGAAAAAAATCCACTGTAAAAATCCTGTAAAATAGTGTCATTTTCATTTTTTATTTCAGTTAAGGAAACCAAAGCTTAGCGGTTGAATGTCTGTCAGTGTCGTGAACAGTTGGTAAAACTAAGAACTCTAGTCAGAGAGAAAGACTATGTGCCCATCTTAGGACTCCAGAATCCCAACATATATTTTTGACATGTATAAAACACCAAATGTTCCTGAAGTCCCTCCACATCCCCATTTTCTTGAAAGAAGATTCCAATGGGTGTATATCCAAAAGAACACCAATTTCAGTGAGAGCTCATGCCAATTCAAAAGGAAATTTGCTGAAAGGCTTAAAGGCTAAAAGGTAGATTTCAACTTACTCAGATTGATCAGCAAACAGCTAAAAAGTATGGTAGAAACTAGAGGGGGAAAAGAATCATTAAGCCTGAAAGTTTCTCTTGTCATTAAGTTGTTGTTGCTGATTAGTCACTAAGTTGTGTCCAACTCTTTGTGACTCCATGGACTGCAGCACACCAGGCTTCCCTGTCCTTTACTATCTCCTGGAGTTTGCTCAAACTCATGTCCATTGAATCGGCAATGCCATCCAACCATCTCATCCTCTGTTGCCCTCTTCTTCTTTTGCCTTCAATCTTTCCCAGCACCAGAGTCTTTTCCAATGAGCCAGCTCTTGGCATCAGGTGGCCAACATATTGGAGCTTCATCATCAGTCCTTCCAATGACTATTCAGGGTTGATTTCCTTTAGGATTGACTGGTTTGACTCCTTGCTGTCCACTGAACTCTCAAGAGTCTTCTCTAGCACCACAGTTCTAAAGCATCAATTCAGCAGTGCTCTGCCTTCTTTATGGTCCAGCTCTCACATCCATACATGATTACTGGAAAGACCATCGCTTTGACTATGTGGATCTTTGTCAACAAAGTGATGTCTCTGCTTTTTAATACACTGTCTAGATTTGTCATAGCTTTTCTTCCAAGGAGCAAGTGTCTTACTTTCATGGCTTCAGTCACCATCAATAGCCACCGCCCCCCCCCCCAGAAGAAGAAGATGTGTCCTCTGTGTGCATCTAGTTGACTCCATCAGAGCTCTCCTTCCATAGGAACAGAGTGATGGTGGTGGACAGGAGCCCTAGGAATAGTTAGCATCTTTTGTAAATGAAAAGATGCAGAAAATGTGACAGGAGGAGACATAAAAAATTGGCACCATGGGGCAATAAAAGCACAGCTGACAGAGGGGAGATGTGAAGTGCATGAGAGAGGCAGGAGACTGACTTCCAAGGGCAGAGGTTCCTTTGTATCACACTGGCAGCTGTATAATAAAGCCTCGTTGTAAATCCAAGTTCAGAGTCCTTTTTGCTTGTGCGGGGTTATATGCTAGACAAGGAGCAAGGAAAGGACAACTAGCCACTCTGAACTCACAGACTTCTATTTCCCAGGAACATGAAGAAGGTGGCCTCCCCCTAATAAACAGCTGAGCCCTTCTGCTCTCCACACCTGTGGGAGCTGGAAGGAGGTTCTTTCACTGCCTGGCTGCGTGCGTGTGTCCTCCAGGTCCTTTGATAAATAGGAAACTTTGATAAACAGCTTGCCTGTGATCATGAAGCACCAAGGCAATGAAATCCAGAATGAAACCTAGACACTCAGAAACCAAAGCCTGTGTGTTCTCTACTGCAGGGATTGTCAACCCTGGGGAGAATTAAAAATATATTGCCCAGACAAATTAATCAGAATCTCTGGGCACTTCCCTGGTGATCTAGTGTTTGAGAGTCCACCTTGAAATTTGGGGGACACAGGCTCGATTCTTGGTTGGGGAATTAGGATCCCACATAACGTGGAGCAACAGAGTCTGCACGCCACAGCTTCTGAGCACTGCTCTATAAAATTAAAAGGTTGGCCTTGATGAACATTAAAGTCTTTCCCAGCTCTGAAATCTGCTGACAATTTCATATCTTAAAAACTATTAAATGATATAGCTATGATAGAACTGTGTGGCATGTAATTTAGTAAGTGGGAAATGCCTATATACATAGGTTTTATGGACTTGATGGACTTGATCCCTGTCTCCTGTACAATGTCCTCTATATCTGAGGTTATTGATATTTCTCCCGGCAATCTTGATTCCAGCTTGTGCTTCTTCCAGCCCAGTGTTTCTCATGATGTGCTCTGCATATAAGTTAAATAAGCAGGGTGACAATATAGAGCCTTGATGTACTCCTTTTCCTATTTGGAACCACTCTGTTGTTCCATGTCCAGTTCTAACTGTTGCTTCCTGACCTGCATACAGGTTTCTCAAGAGTCAGGTCAGGTGGTCTGGTATTCCCATCTCTTTCAGAATTTTCCACAGTTTATTGTGATCCACACAGTCAAAAGCTTTGGGCTTTGTAGTCAATAAAGCAGAAATAGATGTTTTTCTGGAACTCTCTTGCTTTTTCCATGATCCAGCGGATGTTGGCAATTTGGTCTCTGGTTCCTCTGCCTTTTCTAAAACCAGCTTGAACATCACGAAGTTCACGGTTCACATATTGCTGAAGCCTGGCTTGGAGAATTTTGAGCATTACTTTAGTAGCATGTGAGATGAGTGCAATTGTGTGGTAGTTTGAGCATTCTTTGGCATTGCCTTTCTTTGGGATTGGAATGAAAACTGACCTTTTCCAGTCCTGTGGCCACTGCTGAGTTTTCCAAATTTGCTGGCATATTGAGTGCAGCACTTTCACAGCATCATCTTCCTGGATTTGAAATAGCTCAACTGGAATTCCATCACCTCCACTAGCTTTGTTCATAGTGATGCTTCCTAAGGCCCACTTGACTTCACATTCCACGATGTCTGGCTCTAGGTGAGTGATCACACCATCGTGATTATCTGGGTTGTGAAGATCTTTTTGTACAGTTCTTCTGTGTATTCTTGCCACCTCTTCTTAATATCTTCTGCTTCTGTTAGGTCCATACCATTTCTGTCCATTATTGAGCCCACCTTTGCATGAAATGTTCCCTTAGTATCTCTAATTTTCTTGAAGAGATCTCTAGTCCTTCCCATTTTATTGTTTTCCTCTATTTCTTTGCATTGATCACTGAGGAAGGCTTTCTAATCTCTCCTTGCTATTCTTTAGAACTCTGCATTCAAATGGGTATATCTTTCCTTTTCTCCTTTGCTTTTTGCTTCTCTTCTTTTCACAGCTGTTTGTAAGGCCTCCTCAGACAGCCATTTTGCTTTTTGCATTTCTTTTTCTTGGGAATGGACTTGATCCCTGTCTCCTGTACAGTGTCATGAAACTCCATCTGTAGTTCATCAGGCACTGTATCAGATCTAGTCCTTAAATCTATTTCTTACTTCCACTGTATAGTCATAAGGGATTTGATTTAGGTCATACCTGTATGCTCCAGTGGTTTTCTCCACTTTCTTCAATTTCAGTCTGTATTTGGCAATAAGGAGTTCATGATCCGAGCCACAGTCAGCTCCCAGTCTTGTTTTTGCTGACTGTATAGAGCCTCTCCTTCTTTGGCTGCAAAGAATATAATCAATCTGATTTTGCTGTCGACCGTCTGGTGATGTTCATGTGTAGAGTCTTCTCTTGTGTTGTTGGAAGAGGGTGTTTGCTATGACCAGTGCGTTCTCTTGGCAGAACTCTACTAGCCTTTGCCCTGCTTCATTCCATATTCCAAGGCCAAATTTGCCTGTTACTCCAGGTGTTTTTTGACTTCCTACTTTTGCACTCCAGTCTCCTATAATGAAAAGGACATCTTTTTTGGATGTTAGTTCTAGAAGGTCTTGTAGGTCTTCATAGAACTGTTCAACTTCAACTTCTTCAGCGTTACTGGTTGGGGCATAGACTTGGGTCACCGTGATATTGAATGGTTTGCCTTGGAGATGAACAGAGATCATTCTGTCATTTTTGAGATTTTGAGATTGCATCCAATTACTGCATTTTGGACTGTTTTGTTGACTATGATGGAAGTATATATATATATATATATATATATGCTTCCCTGGTGGCTCAGCAGTAAAGTATCCACCTGCAAAGCAGGAGAGTGAAGAGAGGCAGGTTTGATCCCTGAGTGGGGAAGATCCCCTGGAGGAAGAAATGGCAACCCACTCTGGTATTATTGCCTGGGAAATCCCAAGGACAGAGGAGCCTGGTGGACTGTAGTCCATAGAGTCACAAAGAGTTGGACACAGCTGAAGCAACTTAACACACACACACGCAGACACATATACATATATATATATATGTCTGTGTGTGTATAACATATATATATACTGAAAATTATGTCTGGATACTGCTGGGTGTATGTGTGCTTTCTTTGTTTTTGGTTTACATTTCAGCCAGGAAGCAGAAAAAGACTCAAGGGCACTTGCAGTTCTAATAGTGCTTGTGAACTTTTGCTCATGCGGGCTGCATATAAGAAGTGTAGAGACCCGGGTCCTGGGGGTACAGGTAGCACCCGCCCTCTGTTCTAACATATAACAGAAGCATAACCACACCAGGATTTAACTTCTTCTAGATTCTGATTCCCCATCTATAAAATTGGAACAACAATTCTAAACTTAGAGTTCTGAATGCGAGAATGCAATGAGTTAAACAGTCTCATGTAATGTGCAATGACCTTTTATTATGTGGCTATTTTGTGACTGTATATTGTCACCCTGTTTATTTAACTTATATGCAGAGTACATCATGAGAAACGCTGGACTGGAAGAAACACAAGCTGGAATCAAGATTGCCGGGAGAAATACCAATAACTTCAGATATGCAGATGACACCACCCTTATGGCAGAAAGCGAAGAGGAACTCAAAAGCCGCTTGATGAAAGTGAAAGTGGAGAGTGAAAAAGTTGGCTTAAAGCTCAACATTCAGAAAACGAAGATCATGGCATCCGGTCCCATCACTTCATGGGAAATAGATGGGGAAACAGTGGAAACAGTGTCAGACTTTATTTTTCTGGGCTCCAAAATCACTGCAGATGGTGACAGCAGCCATGAAATTAAAAGACGCTTACTCCTTGGAAGGAAAGTTATGACCAACCTAGATAGCATATTCAAAAGCAGAGACATTACTTTGCCAACAAAGGTCCGTCTAGTCAAGGCTATGGTTTTTCCTGTGGTCATGTATGGATGTGAGAGTTGGACCGTGAAGAAGACTGAGTGCCGAAGAATTGATGCTTTTGAACTGTGGTGTTGGAGAAGACTCTTGAGAGTCCCTTGGACTGCAAGGAGATCCAACCAGTCCATTCTGAAGGAGATCAGCCCTGGGATTTCTTTGGAAGGAATGATGCTAAAGCTGAAACTCCAGTACTTTGGCCACCTCATGCGAAGAGTTGACTCATTGGAAAAGACTCTGATGCTGGGAGGGATTGGGGGCAGGAGGAGAAGGGGATAACAGAGGATGAGATGGCTGGATGGCATCACTGACTCGATGGACGTGAGTCTGGGTGAACTCCGGGAGTTGGTAATGGACAGGAAGGCCTGGAGTGCTGCGATTCATGAGGTCGCAAAGAGTCGGACACGACTGAGTGACTGATCTTATCTGATTTTGTGACAGGGCTTCGTAGTAAAGAAGCCACTTGCCAATGCAGGAGACTTAAGAGAGGAGGGTTTGATCATTTGGTTGGGAAGATCCCCTGGAGGAAGGTATGCAACTCACTCTAGTATTCTTGCCTGGAGAATCCCATGGACAGAGGAGCCTGGGCTATAGTCCTTGGGGTCACAAAGAATCAGACAGAACTAAAGAGACTTAGTACACATGCATTCCAGACATCCCAGGATCAGTAATGAGAACACAGAGGTGAGAGATGAGGAAGGGATGGAGACAGAGAACAGTTTGCTAGAAAATATTCTCTTACTCTGTATTTTTACCACATACTCTGAGGATTAATTAATCCACATTCTTTGGTAAGAAATATGTATAGCTGGTATGTTTGTGAGTCCCAAAACAAACAACAACAAAAATCAGTAAAAAGAGAAACTATTCACAGAAAGAAAAGGTCTTGATTTTTCTCAAAATCATGTGAACATTTAGCTCAATGGTTCTCAAAATGTGATCCAGAAATATACTGGCATCTCTATGACCTCTGCAGGGCATCCACAGGTCAAAACTGTTGCCATGACGAAATTCTTTACTGACTCATATTCTCTGTGGGGTCACTGTGGGCTTTTCTAAAGCTTCCATGATGTATGACAACACCACTGCTCTGACGGCCAATAGAATGTGTACTGGTGCATTCCTGTGTTAAAAACAAACAAAATAAAAACCTCAACTTTGGGTCTTCCCTGGTGGCTCAGTGGAAAAGAATTTGCCTGCCAAAGCAGGAGAGATGGGTTCAACCCCTGATCTGGGAGCAAGCCACTTGCCATGGAGCCACTAAGCCCATCCACCACAGCTACTAGAGCTTGGGAACTCAGTCCATGGGCCTCAGCTACTGAAGCCTGAACCCTAGAGCCCTTGCACTGCAATAGGAGAAGCCACTGCAGTGAGAAGCCTGTGCAGTGCAACTAGAGTAGCTCCTTCTCAGCACAGCTAGAGGAAAGCCCTTGAAGCAATGAAGACCCAGCACAGACATAGAGAAATAAAATAAAATTTTTAAACTCAGCTTTAATTTCTGGTATAATAAATATCAATAGACATAGCCCACATAAAACAAGGGTATCTTGAAATTTTTAATAGTTTTTGAGAGTGGAAAGGATTCCAACACCAAAAGTTTTCATAATTCCTGTTACAGCTCATCCAGTAAAGTCCATATTAGCATTTATTTTAGGATAGTAAGAAAAATCTATAAGCCACGCTTCTGTATGTGACCACACACCTTCCATGTTCATTCAGTATCAGTACATCTCAGTCATGATGGTGAATTTTACTCAACAAGGAGTTTTAAAAACTACCGATGCCTTGAATCACAAGGTCCCCTCCCCAAGACATTCTGACTTAATATAAATGGGGCTTTGCCAGTGGACCAGGAGTTTTGAAAGCTCCTCGGGTGATCCTGTTTTACAGCATGATTTGAGAACCATTGTTGTAGGGAGGGTGATCTGATCAGAGGAGCAAAGTCTCTAATGGGCAGGATGAGCAAACTTAGACTCCCAAGCTGAACTCAGGTCAAAAGTGAAAGTGTCAGCCACACAGTCGTGTCCTACTATTTGTGACCCCATGGACTGTTGTCCACCAGGCTCCTTTGTCCATGGGATTCTCCATGTAAGAATATTGGCGTGGGTTGCCATTTCTGCATCCAGGGGATCTTCCCGATCCAGAGATCAAATGCATCTCTTGAGGCTCCTGCATTGTAGGCAGATTCTTTACTGTCTGAGCCACCAGGAAAGCTCAAACTCAAGTGGAGCCCTTTTGATTAGAACAATAAACTGTGGAAAATTCTGAAAGAGATGGGAATACCAGACCACCTCACCTGCCTCTTGAGAAACCTGTATGCAGGTCAGGAAGCAACTATTAGAACTAGACATGGAACAACAGACTGGTTCCAAATAGGAAAAGGAGTACGTCAAGGCTGTATATTGTCACCCTGTTTATTTAACTTACATGCAGAGTACATCATGAGAAATGCTGGGCTGGAAGAAGCACAAGCTGGAATCAAGATTGCCCGGAGAAATATCAATAACTTCAGATATGCAGATGACACCACCATTATGGCAGAAAGTGAAGAGGAACTAAAAAACCTCTTGATGAAAGTGAAAGGGGAGAGTGAAAAGTTTGGCTTAAAGCTCAATATTCAGAAAACTAAGATCATGGCATCTGGTCCCATCACTTCATGGCAAATAGATGGGGAAACAGTAGAAACAGTGGCTGGCTTTATTTTCTGGGGCTCCAAAGTCACTGCAGATGGTGATTGCAGCCATGAAATTAAAAGACGGTTACTCCTTGGAAGGAAAGTTATGACCAACCTAGACAGCATATTGGAAAACAGAGACCTTACTTTGTCAACAAAGGTCTGTCTAGTCAAGGCTATGGTTTTTCCAGTAGTCATGTATGGATGTGAAAGTTGGAGTGCCAAAGAAATTATGCTTTTGAACTGTGGTGTTGGAGAAGACTCTTGAGAGTTGCTTAGACTGCAAGGAGATCCAACCAGTCCATCCTAAAGATCAGTCCTGGGTGTTCACTGAAAGGACTGATGTTGAAGCTGAAACTCCAATACTTTGGCCACCTGATGCAAAGAGCTGACTCATTTGAAAAGACTATAGATTTTTCTTACTATCCTAAAATATAGAGGATGACATGTCCATTCATGTCAATGACATGAATTTGGGTGGATTCTGGAAGTTGGTGATGGACAGGGAGTCCTGGCATGCTGCAGTTCATAGGGTCACAAAGAGTCGGACACTACTGAGTGACTGAACTGAACTGAACTGATTTGATTAGAAAAAGGAGTGTGAGGTTTTCCAGGCTGCCCTCTTAGGGAACTGTTTCAGAATCTGTGCCCTTGGACTGGAATGTGAGCCCAATGGTCTGAAACTTCATATCTGGATTCTAGGAGCAAGCATCTCTTGGACTCTGCCCCGGACACTTTCTCAGCTTGTCTTGCTCCTGCAGTACTGTGGAAACTGAGCCCATTAGTAATCCCAACCCTCCCCGCTGTGCCCTCTGCTAATCTGAATTGATAAATTCAGGATCCACATGGAACAGAATCTTTTTTCAGTCTGTGAGGCCAGCACCCCTGCCAAGACCAAGTGGGCTGATTCATCCTACGGCAGTTCCTAAGCGCCGCTCCCCAGAAATCACAGCCAGGCCTGCAGACTTGCTGTCTGTGTCAGGAGATAGAAGACACCTGGGCCCAATCCCATGGTTGTCATGACAGCCAAGTCTAAAATAGACTCTCAGACACAAGAGCTGTTTGGCTGACTCTGACCTACATGTAAACATAAATATTATTTGTGTTGGAAAGGAAGCAATCTTCTATTTTATTCAGGGAGATAATTTAGAAACGCAGACTGTGGATTTGCTCCATGGAAATTTTAGAAAGTTTGAGAAGAGCTCCTAAATTGTCAAGATTATAATAGCTTGGACTTGTTATAAGGTATAATTGTAAAAAGTGACATCCAGGTTGCTGATTGCCACCTGATTGTATGTTCTGTGTTCAGTTTATGTTTAGAGAAACCCTATGTTCATAAGACTTGGGTGCAATATTAGTATTGATCCATCTTCAATATTGTTATCAATATTAGTATTGATCCACCTTCTGCCACAACCTCATTCTCGAGAAAAAAAAAAAGAAAGAAATGGAGACCCAGGAAGGAGGGAGTTGAGATCTTTGGAGCAAGAAATGGAGGAGCCTAAGAAGGAGATTTTTAGCTCTCTGGAAATAGTCTGGAATTAAGAAATTCAAAAGCCTCTCTCTTCCTCTTGTTCCAGCTTTTGATTTTGTTATATTGGTTCTATGCATTAGAGTTCTATAGTCAGCTACAACAGTTTTACAAACAATAGTCCTAGAATCACTGTCTAGATTGTTCTACTAAACACTGTGTTACTAAGGACACAGGCTCTAGAACCGAACAGTGCCATCCAGCAGGCCTGAGCCACTTGTGCCTAGTGAGCATGTGATCTGTTCCTGGTGTAACAGATACACTGCAAGTATATAAAACACAGTGGATTTTGAAGGTTTAAAATGAAAAATAATATAAAACATTGCATTTATAATTTTTATGTTGGTTGCATGTTAAAATGAAAATATTTTGAATGTATTTGACTAAATAAAAGATGCTACTGAAATTAATTTAGCCTGCTCTTTTTTACCTTTTGAATGTGGCTACTGCTTGTATTGGGCTTCCCTCAGTGGTGAAGAATCTGCCTGCTATTGCAGGGTATGTGAGTTCAATCTCTGGATCAGAAAGATACCCTGGAGAAGGAAACAGCAGTCCACTCCAGTATTCTTGCCTGGGAAATCCCATGGACAGAGGAACCTTGTAGGCTACAGTCCATGGTGTTGCAAGAGTCAGGCACGCCTGCAGCTAAACAACAGCAACAACATTTTGTATCAGGAGCTCCAGAGAAACAGAACTAACAGGATGTATAGATAGATAAATTTATTGCTGGAATTAACTCTTGCAGAAATGGAGGCTCATTCTGTAAGGCAAATATCCTTCAATTAAAAATAAATTAATTAAACAAAATAAAATTAATGATCCAGAAAAGGGCTGCAGAGTGCCGTTTGGCAGCTGGAGACCCAAGAGAACCAGCGATGCACTCCAGTCCGAGCCCAAAGAACTGACAACAAGGGAAGCTAAGGGTGGATCCGGTCGGAGATGAGATGCCCCAGCTCAAGGGAGAGGCAGGAGAAAAGAGGGTAAACTCCTCTTTCCTCTGCATTTGGTTTTATTCAGCCCTTCAACGGGTTGGATGGCGCCAGACCTCACTGGGGAGGGCCATCTAACTTTAGTGCACTGATCCAAATGCTCATCTCATCCAGAAACACCCTCATGGACAAGCTTAGAAAGAATATTTATCTAGGGACCCCATGGCCAGTCGAGTTGAGACATTAAGTTATCCATTGCATTGCTTCATTTTACTGTTTTAGTGTGGTAACTAAAAACTTTGAAATTATATATGTGGTCTACATTATAGATAGATGACAGAAAGAGAGATGATGTTCATGATGAGGATGAAGGAGTAGGAGGAGGAGATACGGATTTCTGCCTCAATAGCACCTTCTCAGAGAGGGTTGACCTAGCTGGTCCATAAGGAGCCTTCGTTCACCATCATTCACTCACTGATACACCACCCTTTTTGTTTCTTTCTAAAACCTCATGGCATTTACCACTGTGAGATGAGCTTATCTGTTTACATCTTCAAGAGTTTGTCTCCTCTCTGGGATGACAATAAGGCTGCAAACCTTGTCTGACTTGGTCATCATTTCTTGTTCAGGAATTAACAGATGTTCAATAGACACCTTCCGGATGAATGCATGCATGAACAAATGAATGAATTCTGAGCTTTCCATCATGCTGATTCCTCTCTCAGGCGCTCATCTTTCTTTTCTCTCTCTGATATGACTCATAAGTCATAAACACATATATCTTTCCAAAACACAACTCAAGCATTAATCTTCATATCACTTTAGAGCGCTCTGCTCACCCCATGATAGGCCAATAAATTGAGAGATGAGTTGCTGGGGCAAGGAATCGCAATCTTATTCAGGAAGCCAGCAGATCAAGAAGATAATGGACTAGTGTCCCAAAAAACTATCTCACTTAAGTTAGAATTCAAGCTTCTTTTCTACTAAAGGGTGAATGGGGAATGGTTGGTCATTGTAAACATGGTGTCAGAATCAGGCCCTGATGTTCTTGTAAACCTCAAAGAAGACAAATATTATTCTCAGTTCCTCAACTTTTTAATCTCTGTATGAATGAAAACGTGTTATACCTTTAAAAATCAGAGCCTTGAGAATGGTCTAGCTTGTATATTCCAGGTTATAGGCAACATTTTTAACTTGTAGCAAAAGCAACAGAAGACAAAAATTAAAGAAACAGACGCAATATGGGGTCAGATTTGTCCTCTATTACACAGCTTCCTGTGATCCTACCGAATCTTGCACTCAGCACTGTCACCGCGCTTCTAGGCGGTTGTTCTTTTCTGTGTCTGCTCCTCTACTGTTAAGTTCATCCAGGGTAGAGACCATATCTCTTCTCCTTGAATTTAGTACCAGAAAACCTAGCATCTTAACCAGCGAGCAAAGCAGATGGTCAGTGTCAGGTGACTTGGATTGAAATTTCTTCCTGAGCTAACTAACTTACTGACTTTGAATGTAATTTATAGTATCTGTGATTCTCCTCATCTATTAGATGAAGCTTCCCAGTACAATTTTCTCCTGGAGTTACTTTTGCTTTTATAAGTGTGTGTGTATATGTATATCACCCCAGTATTCTTGCCTGGAAAATCCCATGGACGGAGGAGCCCTGTAGGCTGCGGTCCATGGGGTCGCTAAGAGTCGGACACAACTAAGCGACTTCACTTTCATTTTTCACTTTCACACGTTGGAGAAGGAAATGGCAACCCACTCCGGTGTTCTTGCCTGGAGAATCCCAGGGACGGGGGAGCCTGGTGGGCTGCTGTCTATGGGGTCGCACAGAGTCATACACGACTGAAGCGACTTAGCAGCAGCAGCAGCAGCAGCAGTGTGCAGTCTATATATATGTGTATATATATGTGTATATATGTTCTTTGAGCTCTGCACAAATGGAAACATTCTGCATATTAACTTGCTTGCTTCAATTAACAATTTGTTATAATTCAATTTAGAGTTCTTTTCATAGCTATGTTAAAGCTACCTCATTCTTTTTGATGATTGAATATTAATTGATTATATGGATTATCATAACTATTTACTGGTTTCCTATTGATGGGCTTTTACATCATTTTCATTCTTTAATAACTTCAAAATAAAGATGCTGTGACTAATAGCCTTGAATGTGTGGTGCCTGTAGCAAATCTATCAGTAAGATAAAATTCTAGAAGTAGAATTACTGATTCAAAAGGTGTAATTCTTTTTAAATTTTTATATATGTTGCCAAATAGTTTTTCATAAGGTTGTACTATTTAAATTCCCAGTAATAATTCATAAAAGTCTATTTTGTTGCAAATAACAACATAATGTGATATAAAATATTTTTATCTTTGCTGATCTGATAGGTAGTAAACATTAAATCATTATAGTTTCTATTTGCATTTCTCTTATCATGAGTAAATTTGAAAATATTTCCATATATTTAGAGTCATTCGTATATGTTTCTCTATGAATTATCTCATCATATAAAATGTTCAATGTTGATCTTTTCTTATCAATACATAGAAGTTCTTTATATATGAAGGCCATTTTGATGTCAAATATATTTCTTAGATTTTGTTTGCTTCACATAGTAAAATTTATGACTTGTGGATTTTTTTAACTTGTAAAGGCCTTCCTACTCCAAGATTTATTTTTAATTTTCTAATGTTTTCTTCTAGTATGGAGTTTCACTTATGTACAAATCTTGGATTCATCTAAAATTTATTTTCTCATAAGTTTTGAAGGAAGTATCAGCATTACTGTTTCCAGATGGTTACCCAGTCGTCCTACATTATTTATAGGATAATTCTTTGTGTTTTTCAATCATAATTCTCAAGCTTATTACAGTCTTAGTTCTATAGTTAAATGGATTCAACTATCTCTGTCATCCCCTTTATTATATATCTCCCTTAACCCTCAGAAATATTTGGAGTATAAAAGTGTGTGCCAATTAGCCAAGCATTGACAAAGTGCTCCATGATTTTTTTTCTGTTTGTTATTGAAATTCTTGTTGAATTACTTATTTCACTATATATTTAAGTTCCTCTTTTTACTTAATTAAAACTACTGTAATAATCTAAAAGCATAATTACCACATCATTTATAAGGCAGCTATTTAATTGTACAGACTATGGAGGATATACCTAAGCAACTATTTAGGTTGGACACATGGAAGACACACAAATGAATGAGCAGAAACTCTTCCTGCTGGGAGCTTAGCAGGAAATTCCACTGGCAGCAGCTCAACAACTAGGCAAATTGTTTGGCAAATTGGACATAGAAGAAGAATATTGTGTAAAAAGTAGAAGAAAAACGTACCCTCTGTTAGAATTGAAGCAGGACTAATGTAGGTCATGTCCTTTAGTCTCAGGTTTAAGGATAAGGAAGGTTGCAATTGACGGAGTTCAGAGGGTGATGACCCATCCCAAATGGTCATCACTGAAGCCAAGTCATAGACCTGTGAACCTGTAAAGCCTGTAAAGAGTGGTAAGTAACATGGAACAATTAAAATATCTATCCTTCTGCTTGCTAGCAAAGGATTTTGTGCCAGGGCAACCACTTCACAAAAGACTGTTTGCCTAGGGCTGGGTCAGCAGTACCTCTGACCTGGCCCTTGTACTTTGCAGCTCACTGAGCCCCAAAGGATTTGGGGCTGACTGAGGCTCTGCAGATGCCTGAAATCAGATTCTTTAGTACCACTGTGGATCTTCAACCTTCTTTAGCCTCAGTATTCTCATTTGTTTTATAGTGTGGTTATGAGTAGTTTATACGAAGCATCTGTCACAGTGCCAGGCTCACAGCTGTTTATGAAAATGAGCGAGAGCTTAGCCAAATTGTATTCAGAATGCCTTTTGGTTGACTTGATGGAGTTATCCATAGAAGAGGGGTCTGGAGTTCATGAAGTTAGGGATTAGAAATAAAGACTTTTTAAAATCTACAGCATGTAGTTGATATTTGAAAATATGGATAAAATTCTCACAGGAAAATAATTCAGAGAACAGGGAGATGAAATGTAACACACAACTTTCACACAGAGCAAGGCACAATGCACTGATATATAGAGTTCGAACAAGCAGTCACACAAAGAAAATTGGAATATCTAGAAAAATAGGATGAAGAAAATGAAAATATCTGTAATTTTATCATTATAACCTAATCACTTTTAATATTTTGATCTACTTCTGTTTTTCCTATGCATATTGTTACTTTTTTTAAACCAAAAACTGTATCATATTCCACATACATTTTGTAAAATATGGAATTCTCTGTGAAATGTCCAACATTTACTCAACAGACATCCATTGGGCACTCTTCTGTGTACTGGGCTAGACAGAAAATATCTTTGCCCTCTTAAGGTTTACATTCTAGTGGGGAAGAAACATAATAAGCAGAAAAATAGAGATGAGAGCCTGAAGGATTAGTGCTATGGAATAAAAGACAATAGATAACAGGAATGAAAAATGAGGGAAAAGGTGTTGGCTGCTTTGTATAGGGTGATCAGAATAGGAGATAACATTTGAGCTGACTCCTAAAGAAAAATAAACACAAATAAATTAAAATATGCTTTTATTTTTCTAAACTTTGTATTATTTGTGGTATATTTCAGATTTTAGCTACCTAAGTTGTGATTTCTTTTTTTTTCCTTCTAAATAAACGTTTGCCTTTGTCTCTGGGGGAAAAAAAGTGTAATTATCTGGTCTTGAAGATAACAAAGAGACAGACAAATGAACAGACAATCCTTCAGACCTATTTTAGGTGAAAAAACAGTGTCACAGGAACTGAGCTCAGAGGGGGAATATATCATTTAGGGTGATCTGAAAAAACAGATTAGATTAAATCTAAGTCAAGCTTTGATTAACCACATAAAACAAATGAGACTGGATATGAAAAACAGAGGGAACGTGAGCCCAGCAGCGTTTGTGTGAGTGTATGCTGGGGGGAAAGCGTTGAGGTCCATGAGAGATACATCTAAGCCAATTGTGCTCAGCTGTGTCTGACCCTTTGTGACCACTTGGACTGTAGCCTGCCAGGCTACTCCGTTCATGGGATTTTTCAGGCAAGAATCCTGGAATGGGTTGCCATATCCTCCTCTAGGGGGTCTTCTCAACTCAGGGACTGAACCCATGTCCCCTGCATTGTCAGCATATTCTTTACCCTCTGAGCCATTGAAGAAGCCAAAACCATAGCTGAGAGGTACAGCATATACAGTGGTGAGTAGAGAGAGGGGCACACCTAGGGGTAGAGAGAGAGGTAAGATAAATTATTTTCAGAATATTTAGTGCTGATAATAATTCACAATACTAATAAGGAGGGATCCAAAAGGTGTCCTAAAACCCACTTTCTGCTTATAATAATCTCATAAGCCATCACATTCTTTCTTGATAAAAATTCTCTTCCTAACAAGCAATTTTTTCTCTTAGTGGCTTCCATCTGGCAACAAGGTTGGCTTCATTTTTTATACAAGGATCAATTTCTCAAATGAATGTTCATCTTTCATCAAGAGTTTCAACTGCTGCTCAAATCTGTATTTCATCAAAGCTTTCTTATATATTGAAATAGATCTACCTAGAGAGATAATGATCTATTCATGGAAAACACTTAGGATTCTTGGAATCGATTCTGAGCCTCATCCCAGCTCTCGGACTTACTAGGTGGGTAACTTTGGACTAGTCATTTGAAATTCATGAGCCTCAAAGTCCTCTTGTGTAAAACAGGGATAAGAATCAGTCCCAATTTCACAGAGTTGTAGGAGGTCTGAAAAAATCGTGAATGTGAAAAATGCTTTGTGAACTGTGAATTATCATAAGTAGTACCTTTGATTTTTTTTTAACCTTATCTTTTACCAGAGCTCAGAAACAGAATTTACATTCCATTTGTGTTGATCTCTTTGTTACATAAATTCTCTTGAGCTTATTTATAATTTTTGTAAGACTAAATTATGAGAACTTCTAGTCCAGATCATAGCATCCATAACACTACATCCATAACCTCCCTGTTTTCAAAGATGGTTGCGTAGTCACTCAGTTGTGTCAGACTCTTTGTGACCCTGTGGACTGTAGCCTACCAGGCTCCTCTGTTCATGGAATTCTTCAGGCAAGAATACTAGAGTAGGTAGCCATTCCCTTCTCCAGGGGATCTTCCTGACCCAGGAATTGAACCCAGGTCTCCTGAGTTGCAGGCAGATACTTTACCATCTGAGCCACCAGAGATGAATTCTGCTACTTCAATTTTAAGAGAGGGCTTTCTTCCTTATGGAAAGTTTCTTTGGTTAATCAATCTGTTGCAATTCAAGTAAAATAGAAACAGACAGAGACTGTACCTTTAATATAACAGTATGAGATCTCTATTATAGATTGTGCTGCCAAGTTGCTGCTAAGTCGCTTCAGTCGTGTCTGGCTCTGTGCGACCCCATAGACGGCAGCCCACCAGGCTCCCCCGTCACTGGGATTCTCCAGGCAAGAACACTGGAGTGGGTTGCCATTTCCTTCTCCATTATAGATTGTAAAGAAGTGTTATCATCTGATTTTTTTTCACTATCCTTCCTCATAGTTGCGTGCATGCATACATGCTCAGTTGCTTCAGTCATGTCCGACTCTTTGCGGCACTATGGACTGTAACCCACCAGGCTTCTCTGTCCATGAGATTCTCCAGGCAAGAATATTGGAATGGATTGCCATGCCCTCCTCCAGGGGATCTTCCCGACCCAGGGATTGAACCCACATCTTCTGCATTGGCAGGCGTGTTCTTTATCACAAGCGCCACCTGTGAAGCACCCCTCATAGACAAGACATAGAACCAAAAGCATTCCTTTTCTAAATCCATCTTAATTATGATGACAATAATTATGCATTGCCTAGAAAGCAGTGTATTTTGTGTTTTATGTATATAATAATTTTAATCCCCAGAACAAATTTATATGTTGGTTATTATTATATCAACACAGCCAATGAGGCATTTTAGTCTCAGAGATGGTAATTTCCTCCAAACCACACAGCAGGTGATTGAGTAGAATTTGAGTGTGACTTTGACTGCAAGACCAGATGACAAAGAAAGATCAACAGTGCAGATAATATTATTTGAAAAAATCCCATACACAGAGTTGTATAGATAAAAGCATAGAATCGCTGAAATCATAACTGGATCAAAACTTAGTTTTTATCACAGAATGACAAGTAATTTAAACAAGCAAATTTATTTAACTTCCTTGAGCCTATTCTCTTCATTGGTAAAATGAAAAAAATGTCTGCTAACTTGTAGATCTTTTCTTATCAGAAAAGTCTATAGTTTTCTGTTCCCTTGGGCTCTGTTGAACTTCTAATGTCAGAAAAAGCAACAGCAACAGCACCCAGCTTTTAGATAATCAGATATCATTGTTATCTTTCAAGAGTAAATAATATGGAAAACAGCTAGAAAATGTCTGGTCCAATAAATGGCAGGATTGTTATCTTTTTAGGTGTGCCACAGTCCCTGAAACTCACTCTAGAATCATAATATTATGTCTGGAGGGGGCCTTAAAATTAAGAAGAAATACTACTAAAAGCCAAAATAGATGAACACTTCATCCTCCTTTCTTTAGACATTCAAATCAGTAGGAATGCGGTCTACTTCCAGGCAACAGCTTAATCACACAAATAGGATCGTATTCTAGGGAGAAAAATTTCTTTATCAATAGTCCTGTCTAATTGCTAAGTATATTTTTTATTCAAGTATAGTTGATGTAAAATATATAAGCTTCAGGTATACAATATAGTGATTCACAATTTTTAAAGGTGATACTCCATTTCTTGTTATTACATAATATAGACTATATTCCCCAGGCTGGACAATAGATCCTTATAGCTTATTTTATAGAGAATAGTTTGTATCTCTTAATTTCCTACCCCTGCTCCTTCCCTCTTTCCTTTCCCCACTGGTGTCCACTAGTTTGTTCCCTACATTTTTGAGTCAATTCCTTTTTTTGTTATATTCACTAGTGTGTTTTATTTTTTAGATTCCACCTATAAATGATATTATACAGTATTTGTCTTTCTCTGATTTATTGCACTTAGCATAAAACACTCCAAGTCCATCCATGTTATTGCAAATGACAAAATTTCATTCTTTTTATGGCTGAGTAATATTTCATTATATATATATATAGATATATATATACATACCACATTTTCTTTATCCTTCATCTGGTGATAGACACAAGTTGCTTCCATATCTTGGCTGTTATAAATAGCGCTGCTATGAACATTGGTATGCATGTATGTTTTTGAATTAATGGCTTCTCAAAAATTCAAAACCAGCAATAAAATTACTCTGTCATATGGTACTTCTATTTTTAGTCTTTTGAGAAACCTCTATGCTGTTTTTACAGAATGCCATGTACGTTAGGTACAGAGAAGACTCTTGAGAGTCCCTTGGACTGCAAGGAGATCGAACCAGTCCATCCTAAAGGAGATCAGTCCTGTATTCACTGGAAGGACTGATGCTGAAGCTGAAACTCCAATACTTTGGCCACCTGATGTGAAGAACTGACTCACTGGAAAAGACCCTGATGCTGGGAAAGATTGAAGGTGGGAGGAAAAGGGGATGACAGAGGAAGAGATAGTTGGATGGCATCACCAATTCAATGGACATGAGTTAGAGTAAACTCCGGGAGTTGGTGATGGACAAGGAGGCCTGGCGTGCTGCAGTCCATGGGGTCGCAAGGAGTCGGACACGACTAAGCGATTGAACTGAACTGAAAGCAGTAGCAGTATTTTTTTCTTTTTTTTTACTGGTAGCAATTTTTTTCTTAGTCATGGTAGTAGTAACAGCTGGGACAAATTAACCTCCGAAGTTCAGTGGTATAACCAAACAAAATTTGGTATTTTTTTCTTACATAAAGAGTGAGTATGAGTGTTCCTGGTATGTAAAATTTTTGTTTTTGTTCTTTTTTTTTCTTTTTTTTCACAAGGCGACTCAGCGATCTAAACTCCTTTCATTTGAAGGCTTCACTAATCCGTAAGACCTCATTACCCCACACCCAGCTGACAAAGGGAAGAACATGGAGCTTGGAGAAGGCACAGTCTTCCTTCTTGAAAAGCCTTAACCCAATCATTTCTACCATTGACTGAAAGTCAAACAAATGGGATTCCTAATTATAAGAGAAGCCTAGAAGTTTATTCTACCTGTGATCCCTGGAATACAAGGAGGCACAGATTTTGGTGAGCAGGTGTAATCTTTGCCCTCAGAGGTGTTATGTCTCTTTTATAGATGATAAAATGGAGGCTCAGAAAGATAATGTAATTTATCCAAGATCATGTAGCTTATAAATTATAGAACTGAGACTTGAAACCAAGTACATCTGACTCCTAGAAGACAAACCAGAGGAGGCTAGCAGAGTGGTTAATATTCTGAAAACTATCTTGAATTTGCCAGATTTAGCCAATAAAAATACAAAACAATTAAATTTGCACTTTAGTCAATTAGTGAAAATATTTTAGCATAAATATGTTCATATTTTTACCTGAAAATACTGCATAAAAGGAGTGTTGTAAAAATTACAAAGTGCAAAGAATTTTAAGTGTGAAAAAGACATGGAGATGAATATGCAAAACGTATTTTTAAGTATTTCATATAATAAACCAAGAAAATATAATGCTTGAAAATTATAAAAACTCTGTCCTTGTCTCAATTCAAGAAGGAATTACCAGTGAATTAGGGCTGCTCTTCAACTGAGCTTCCTGTCAGTGAAAAGTGCAGAATGAATTGTCTCTGAGGAACTGTCTGAAGACTGTGAAGATTGTCTTTTGTTTCTGGGAACTATTTGGATGTAATAACCTCATATGTAACATGATATTCTGAAAAATTGCTGTAAATATTGGGTGTGACATGGGAAAAGTGTAAATAGACAACCATTCTAAGATACCCCAGAATTATATATAAGAATAAAGATTAAATATTTACATTCTCTAAAATGTGAGTTTGATTGTGAAATCACTGAGCAGACTGAATGAGTCTTTTTACTCGTAGCCTTTCCCCTACCTGTTACCACTTCTGATCCAGATACCAATAGCTCTCCAACTCCTGTCTATTTAATTCTCAGGAAAATCTACCAGGTACTATCTGCCACAGGTCATAGATTAGAAGAATGAGGTTCAGAGATGTTACAAGGGCCCATTTCTCATCAGATAGGAATCTTGTGAGTCCTTCAGTTGAAATTTCTTGAGTCCTAATCTCCTATCTCTCCATTAAGGTAATTAAATGACTATGCTCCCCTCTTGCCTGCCCTTTTCCATATTGCACCAATCCTAGACACACATAAACAAAAGTAGGAACTCAATATTATAATGATTTGCAAACAAGATCATTAGATAAGGAAGAAGATGGCCCTACCCACTGGTAGCAGAAGGTGTGGATGCAGGGTGGGTGTGCAGCAAACTTGGCAAGAAGATCACACCCCCCTCTTCCTTTGAAGGATAATCTAAACCAAAGTCATCTGAATGTGATAATCATCTGTAAGTAAAATATGGCTGGTAAGAATTTTGTTTTTGCTTTTTCATTTTTGTTTTTGAGTTAAAATGGCAAGTAATATACTGTCAAATCCCCAGCAGATGCAGTCTTTGGCAGTGGCATAAATAAAGACCTTCATCTTTCCATTAGAGCTGATTAAGCAATGATTCCCAGTCATCAAAAAGTATTCCATTAAGCTCTAAAGTTCTCTAATAATTTACTCAGTATGCTTTTCAATACGTGGAAAATCCACATGAGTTTTCCATTCAAGCACCACTAGGATGACTCATCCTTTTATTTTAGCAACAGTTCAGAAACAAATGGAGAGAAGGTGTATGTCAGGGGGCTAGGAGAGGTGGGAGGGTGGAAAGGACCAGAAAAGTGCCAGAATCATCTTTCATTGCTGAAGAGTGAAATTTGCGATCAGAAAATTTAAATGTTAACCTTGGAAAAAGAGGAGGCGGCACTTTTGGTTTGAAAGAGGTCTATTCATAGAATAGGCGGTTCAACGAAGTTTGAGCGAGCTTCATCAATCTCATCTGATGATTTCAGTCAAGGCATTATTGAATCTGGACTCCCTAATCATTCTTAAGGACAATTATTAACAAAAACTACAATGCTCACCTTTGTGTTCTTCAACTGTTTACATCTACATTGCCTTATCAAATGAGCTCATGCTCATTTATTTTTGACAGATGGAGAATTGTTATTTTAGAAACATTTTAAGAGCCCCTGCAGCTTCCTCAGGCATGACCAAAGAACCCATCTTTCATTGGGAAAGTTGCTTAAATTAAGTATCACTCTTAACCCCCAGCACCTACAGTTTAAATTTTGTCTCCCTTTTTTGATTATTTACTCACGTGTGGGCTGGAAATCAACCATATCAAAATTAAAGCACTTGATTATGAATTACCCAAAATGCCTCCCACATATTATCAGCTAAATTTAGGTGGCTAAACTTGTGTGTTAACTGAAAGAATTCTGGGAAAAATTAGGAAACTATTATCTAGCCATTACTATCTAAGAAACAGTGGCCTCTGGGTTAATTCTTTTGTGAAGCACTCAGACAAGAATGATCTTTAATGGCTTCAATTGTTAGCAAGCTGCTTTTGTATTAGTGGCATAGCCCTTTTCAAAGGTTTCAAAATACTCTGCAGTCTTTTTTGGAGACTTTGAAAGTAACACACTTAGGAGTCAGGTGGATATGAGTTCAAATCCCAGTGTGACCTCCAATGGCAAGATGGTGTTGGGAAAGCTGACATCTTTCTTCCTGTGTTATGACTCTTGATGATGAGTAAAGTTAGCATTTGCAAAGAACCCAGCAAAGTGTCTTACATGTAGAAAATGCTTGGTAAATGTTTGTGAGGAAAATTTTATATGATACTTCAGAGTTTATACAACAGTTCATGCATTATTTCTTCTACTCACCACTAGTTTGCATAGCCACTGGAGAATTATCAAGGCAGATAGCATCAGAAAACTACAGTTAATATACTAGAATGAAATAATAGATAAAAGAAATCAAAAAAGAAATTAACATAGTCAAATGCTAATACAAGCTGTTTTTTTTTAATTTTTGGCAGTATGTCACATGCATCAAAAACAAAAAAAGATTCACTATTAAAAAAGCTCTCAATTAAAATACTAAAAATAAAGCATGAAATTTTAAAACATAATTTTGATATATAGCTGAGTCTGTTTGAAAATAAGAAAAAATTACAAAAGACCAAAATTAAAAGAGAAATAGAAGTTAGAGTGCTAAGTTTTTTGCTGAATTCAAGCCTACTGAAGTAGCATTTGCTGACCCGATTAAACTAGACCCAGGAAATGCGACAGCTCCGAAGGGAATTCACTGGGTTTTATAAGATGATGAACTAGAGCTGAGACCTGCTGTCACAAAAGACTGTCCTCTTGTACTTAACAGAAATGATGAACCAGATAATATCCACCTAGCAGTAAAGACAGACAACGAAGGGCTTTTTTACCTTTCTTGAATTTAGGAAAAGGTCCCTTCTAAGAATTCATAAGCATAGAAGATATTATGGGGCATGGAGGAGGGATAGTGACCAGAGGTGAAATGTTCTAAAGTCTTGCTATTGCAGAGAAGAGCAGAAGAAGTGCTTAACTATATATTTTGTAAGATAAGTATACACATTGTTGCTTTAATAGAAAGCACTGGAATATAAAACATGTTTATAACTTCAAAAGGAATAGAAAAGTGCAAAAAGAATTTTTTTAAAAAAAAATCTTGACTCCATTAAGAAAAAATCATAAAGAGCAGAAAAAAGAATCAAAAATAAAATATCAAATATCAGTTCAGTTCAGTCGCTCAGTCATGTCCAACTCTTTGCAACCCCATGAATCGCAACACGCCAGGCCTCCCTGTCCATCACCAACTCCCGGAGTTCACTCAGACTCACATCCATCGAATCAATGATGCCATCCAGCCATTTCATCTTCCGTCGTCCCCTTCTCCTCCTGCCCCCAATCCCTCCCAGCATCAGAGTCTTTTCCAATGAGTCAACTCTTCGCATGAGGTGGCCAAAATACTGGAGTTTCAGCTTTAGCATCATTCCTTCCAAAGAAATCCCAGGACTGATCTCCTTCAGAATGGACTGGTTGGATCTCCTTGCAGTCCAAGGGACTCTCAAGAGTCTTCTGCAACACCACAGTTCAAAAGCATCAATTCTTCGGCTCTCAGCTTTCTTCACAGTCCAACTCTCACATCCATACATGACCACAGGAAAAACCATAGCCTTAACTAGATGGACCTTTTTTGGCAGAGTAATGTCACTGCTTAAATTTAATTATGTCAGTAATCACAAGATATAAATTAACTGAATTTGTCCTTGCAGAACAGAGGTTTCAAAACTAGATTGTTAAAAATCAAAAAGGGATCAAATCAGATGGTCTCAAATGATTGATAGGATGGTAATAAAATTTTCAGTGCTATGTAGAAAATAAAAGAAGTCTCGTGGAAAATAAAGCAGAAAGATAAAAATCTAGAAAATAATAGAAGTTGAGTGAGACAATTAGAGGATCAGTTTAGAAAATCAAACATCCAAATTCAAGAAATTCCACAAACACAGGGAACAAAGAAAACAGAGGCGATGAAAATGTCAAAGTAGAGTCTCTAACCACAGCATCATTAAGCTATAAATCAATACTGAAAAAGTATCTAAAACATCCCAAATATTCAGAAATGAAACAACTTCAACATAATCCCATTTCAAAGAAGAAATCCCAAGGAAAATTTTAACATAATTTAAACCGAAATGATAAAAATACAACATGTCAAAAACTGTGGAATGCTGTTAAAACAATGCCTAGGGGGAAATGTGCAGTATTACATGCTTGTATCAGGAAAGAAGTAACAAGTTAATGAAGTTTCCACCTAAATAAAAGGGGGGGGGAACAAAGTCCAAAAAAAAAATAAAAGAAATTAAAAAGTAAATTCAAGAGCAGAAATAAATGAAATATAAGAAAACATCAATGGAATAGATCAATGGAACAAAGTCAGTTGTCTGAAGACACCAATAAGGTTGATACAGCTTCTCCATGGATGAGACAAAACAGAAAAGACACATGCAACAGAAATGAGAAAGGGTACAGTGTAGGTGCTGACCTGAGATAGCACATGGCTCAGTGGAACAGAAGAAAAAGCTCAGAATTATACTCAAGGTTCAGAAAAATACTCGCACGTGTAATGGATATACCACATGTGCGTGCTCAGTCACTTCGGTCCTGTCTCACTCTGCTACCCTAAGAACTGCAGCCCGCCAGGCTCCTCTGTCCATGGGATTCTCCAGGCAAGAATACTGGAGTGGGTTGCCATGCCCTCCTCCAGGGGATCTTCCAGGAACTGAACTCATGTCTCATGTCTCCTGCATTGGCAGGTGGTTTCTTTACCACTAGCACCACCTGGGAAGGCCAGTGGCTGTATCTCGCACAACAGAATTGGTACAGAAAATCATAAGAAAAAGTTGCCGTTGTCTATTGATGACATTGCAAGAATGGAACAGACAGGGTGAGAGTTCTACCCACAGCCCCTCAGGTACGACTGTATGGTACCATCCCTCTGCCCTCACCAGCAACATGAGGACTTTTTCAAGCAGTGGAAGCTTAGTCGACCTTGCAGTGGCAATGCAGAGAAGAGTAGAAATAATGCTCCCTCAACTAGGGGCTATAGTAGTTGGTCTATAAATATTTCAGCTCTCTCACTCTCTCTCTCTCACATTCAGGCTGATAAATGGATCAATCTAATTGCATTTGCTCACACAGTCCCCCTGTGGGATAAATCTATGATTTCTCACAGTGGGATCTAGTTTAATCATGTACTTGTTATCAGATGCCTTTCCCTCCTGGTTTCTTCCCTAATTCCTCCTCAGATTTATTTTTTAAGTAAATTACTTGTTCTTTAATCATTTTCTTATGGTCTTTGGAGTGGGCAACTGGGATTGTTATTTTGTGTTTAAAAACTAAAGAAGGGATAGAAGGAAAGAAGAAAGGAAGAAGGCAGAGAACAGCAGAATAAATTTTTTAAAAATAATCAAACTATCTTCTACCCATAAGAGACTTTGGATTTAAAGATAGAAATAGATTGAAATTAAAAGGATTAAAAAGGTAACCAAACAGTAACTAAAAGAGAGGTGGAATACCATAATTTCATTATGAAATTGAAATCTAAATTCTTAGATTTTAACTTAAAATTGTTACTAGAGACAATGAAGACAATAATAAAAGGATCAATCCATCAGGAAGGCATAACAATACGCACCTAGCAACAGAGCTTCTAAACACATAACACAAAAGGGATAGAATCAAAGGGAGAAATAGACAAGTCAGCAACAATACTTGGAGATTTCGATACTACCACATTTGGAATAACTAATATAAAAACTAGGATGGAGATCACCAAGGAAACAGCACACCTAAACTGCTTTGTAAGCCAGTCACACTCAATAGCATCTGCCTGCAATGCAGGAGACCAGAGTTCAATCCCTGGGCCAGGAAGCTCCCCTGCAGAAGGGAATGGCAACACATTCCACTATTCTTGTCTGGAGAATCCCAAGGAAAAAGGAGCCTGGCAGGCTACAGTCTATGGATCACAAAGAATTGGGCATGACTGAACAACTAACACACACACACACTCAATAATAGCATAATACATATTGTTCTCAAGTAAAGGTGAAACATTCCTTATGGTAGACCATATATTAGGCAACAAAACCATTCCCAATAAATTCAAAAAGATAAAAATCACACAAATTATATTCTCTGACCACAATGGAATGATATTAGAAATCAATAACAGAAGAAAATCTAAGAATCTCACAAATGTGTGAAAATGAATAATACACTTATAAATAACCAATGCATAAAGAAAGAAATCACAAGGGAAATTAGAAAATATTTTGAGATAAACAAAAACAAAAATATAGCATAACAAGATTTACACAGAGAAAATAGTGCTTAAGGGAAATTTAGTTATAATGCATTATAGTTATAAATGGTTTGTTTGGCCACATTAAAAAGCAATGGAACTGCTAAACTCTTCTGGTGAAAGTATAAAATAAGGAGGAAAATGCAGTAACTAATGCATATGAAAATCTGCTACCCCTAAGAGGTCAGTTTTCATTCCAATCCCAAAGAAAGGCAATGCCAAAGAATGCTCAAACTACCACACAATTGCACTCATCTCACACGCTAGTAAAGTAATGCTCAAAATTCTCCAAGCCAGGCTTCAGCAGTACGTGAACTGTAAACTTCCAGATGTTCAAGCTGGTTTTAGAAAAGGCAGAGGAACCAGAGATCAAATTGCCAACATCCACTGGATCATCGAAAAAGCAAGAGCCTTCCAGAAAAACATATATTTCTGCTTTATTGACTATGCCAAAGCCTTTGACTGTGTGGATCACAATAAGCTGTAGAAAATTCTGAAAGACATGGGAATACCAGACCACCTGACCTGTCTCTTGAGAAATTTGTATGCAGGTCAGGAAGCAACAGTTAGAACTGGACATGGCACAACAGACTGGTTCCAAATAGGAAAAGGAGTACGTCAAGGCTGTATATTGTCACCCTGCTTATTTAACTTCTATGCCGAGTACATAATGAGAAACGCTGGGCTGGAAGAAGCACAAGCTGGAATCAAGATTTCTGGGAGAAATATCAATAACCTCAGATATGCAGATGGCACCACCCTTATGGCAGAAAGTGAAGAGGAACTAAAAGGCCTCTTGATGCAAGTGAAAGAAGAGAGTGAAAAAGTTGGCTTAAAGCTCAACATTCAGAAAACGAAGATCATGGCATCTAGTCCCATCACTTCATGAGAAATAGATGGGGAAACAGTGGAAACAGTGTCAGACTTTTTTTGGGGGGGGGGCCTCCAAAATCACTGCAGATGATGATTGCAGCTATGAAATTAAAAGACGCTTACTCCATGGAAGGAAAGTTATGACCAACCTAGACAGCATATTAAAGAGCAGAGATATTACTTTGCCAACAAAAATCTGTCTCGCTAAGGCTATGGTTTTTCCAGTAGTCATGGATGTGAGAATTGGACTATAAAGAAAGCTGAGCACAGAAGAATTGATGCTTTTGAACTGTGGTGTTGGAGAAGACTCTTGAGAGTCCCTTGGACCGCAAGGAGATCCAACCAGTCCATCCCAAAGGAAATCATTCCTGGGTGTTCATTGGAAGGACTGGTGCTGAGGCTGAAACTCCAGTACTTTGGCCACCTCATGCAAAGAGTTGACTCTTTGGAAAAGACCCTGATGCTGAGAGGGATTGGAGGCAAGAGAAGGGAAGGACAGAGGATGAGATGGCTGGATGGCATCACTTACTGGATGCACATGAGTTTGGGTAAACTCCACAAGTTGGTGATGGACAGGGAGGCCTGGTGTGCTGCGATTCATGGGGTCACAAAGAGTCAGACACAACTGAATGACTGAACTAAAGAGTGGGTAGCCTATCCCCTCTCCTAAGATCTAGCACTCCCCTTCAAGGTACATATTACACATATGCACAAAAATATGTACATCATTTTTCAGATCAGCTTTTATTTTAATAGCAAAAAGTCAGAAATTACCTATGTTACCTCCAGAGACAAATAGATAAATAAACTGAAGACTTTGTATCTAATGGAATACTATCAAGCAGTGAAAGGAAAAGAACAAAAGTTAGTATTATCTACAAGTTGTTGTTGAGTCATAAGTCATGTCTGACTCTGCAACCCCATGGACAGAAGCATGTCAGGCTCCTCTATCCTCCACTATCTCCCAGAGGAGTTTGCTGGATTTGTGTCCATTAAGTCAATAATGTTATCTAATCATCTCATCCTCTGTTGCCTCCTTCTCTTTTTGCCTTCAGTCTTTCCCAGCATCAGGGTCTATTTCTATGAGTCACATCTTCACATCAGGTAGCCCAATTATTGGAGCCTCAGTTTCAGCATCAATCCTTCCAATGTATATTCAGGGTTGACTTCCTTTGGGATTGATTGGTTTCATCTCCACACAGTCCAAAGGACTCTCAAGAGTCTTCTCCAGCACCACACTTTAAAACACAAAATAGGGACTACCCTGGTGTCCAGTTGTTGGGGTTCTGCACTTCCAATGCAGGGGGACACGGGTTTGAACCCTGGTTGGGGAACTAGGATTGCATGTGCTTGGTAGTGTGGCCAAAATAAAATTAATAAGCTAAAAAATGTAACTCAAAATAATGAAATTACTTTTATCTACTTTTAAAGAGGAAGAGAACTTTATTTTTTGCATGACTTTCTGAACACAAAAGCAATATTAATTTTACTTTTTTAGTTGGTGACCTTGAACCGCAGGTGCAGAGTTTTGAATTAATTTCTGTAATTGTCTAAAACTAATGAAGAAAGATAATGGAGATGCTCCAAAATTTGACTTGGAAATTACTTCGGCTTAGGAAAGCAAATCTGTGGCATCACTTTTGAAAAAGAAAAGAAAAAGTTTTAAAACCTATTTGAAACAATAATTATTGTCTATTGTACTTGAATGGAGAAGGCAATGGCACCCCACTCCAGTACCCTTGCCTGGAAAATCCAATGGATGGAGGAGCCTGGAAGGCTGCAGTCCATGGGGTCGCTGAGGGTCAGACACGACTGAGCGACTTCACTTTCACTTTTCACTTTCATGCACTGGAGAAGGAAATGGCAACCCACTCCAGTGTTCTTGCCTGGAGAATCCCAGGGATAGGGGAGCCTGGTAGGCTGCCGTCTATGGGGTCGCACAGAGTCAGACATGACTGAAGTGACTTAACAGCAGCATTGTACTTGAAACAAATAATTAACTTGTTTGTTTGTTTGTTTGTTTTTCTATTTGGCCATACTGAATGAAAACCATTGCTATTCAATTTATTTTAATATAATTTAAAATGATTATCTTGGTTAGCTTTTTACTGATTTAAGGTATTTCCTTATTTCTACCTCAGTAGCTGTTTATAGTCATATGGAGGACTTATATTTTTGAGCTCTTTTGTTATTTTCTTGCAATCAAGTCTCTAGCATTTATTTTATTGCATATGTGTGCACAGAAAAACAATGTGATTTACTTTTTCAGATTTGCTTCTGAAAATCATTTTTGTCTTTAAACAGATCACAGATCCACATTGTTAAACATAAATGTAACATTACAGATCTAATCTGAACATGAGCTCAGACCAGGGAATATAGTCACTGTTCAGTTCAGTTCAGTTTAGTCACTCAGTCGTGTCCCACTCTTTGCTACCCCATGAACCACAGCACACCAGGCCTCCCTGTCCATCACCAACTCCTGGAACTTGCCCAAACCCATGTCCATTGCATCGGTGATGCCGTCCAACCATCTCATCCTCTGTCATCCCCTTCTCCTCCTGCCTTCAATCTTTCCCAGCATCAGGGTCTTCTCAAATGAGGCAGCTCTCTGCATCAGGTGGCCAAATTATTGGAGTTTCAGCTTCAACATCAGTCCTTCCAATAAACACCCCGGATTGATCTCCTTTAGGATGGACTGGTTGGATCTCCTTGCGGTCCAAGGGACTCTCAAGAGTCTTCTCCAACACCACAGTTCAAAAGCATCAATTCTTCGGCACTCAGCATTTTTTTATAGTCCAACTCTCACATCCATACATGACTACTGGGAAAACCATAACTTTGACAAGATGGACCTTTCTCCCACTAACCCTGCCCACAGAAGAAGGTAGTGAGTTATCAGACTGATGTGTCTGAAAAGTGAAGCAAAACATTCATAGTCTTTCCTTTCTTCTTTTTCTTGGGAACCAGAAGATTCAGACACAACTGTAGCTTTGTTACTAGAATCCAGGTCTTGACACACTCACTGGTCTTTTGCTGCCTATTCTACAAGAGGAAGATGAGTGTCACTAATTTTTTGGCATTAAAATCAGGAAGCACACTTTCCATCCTATTGGTGAGAATTTGGTTGTCATCTGGCAAGTCTTTGTCTCATTTGTTGTTTGATTCAGAACTAAAGTGGGGAAAGAGGAGTGTTTTTTATTGGGGTCATTCAAAGACACTAATAATAACAATAGTATTCATTGAGAATTTTCTGCATGCCAGACACAATTTTAAACTTTTTATATGTTTCATGTAATCTCTGTAATGATTCAAAGAAGAAAAGACAGCCTTTGGATTTGATAAATAGGACACAGACTAGCAAGGTCTATTTGCAGAGAGTTGAAAGTGAAGGACAGGAGGTTGTTAATTTAGATCACTCAGGTCATTAAATCTTTGCATATGAGATGTGACTTTCATCATTCTGTTTGATGATGACTTTTTCATCATTCTGATCTCCCTTTTCTGGAATTTCTTTAATTTATGAATAACCAACCCTTTGACTGGGCAGATGATACCATATGTGGTCTCCCCACCAGAGAATGAAAAAGATCATTTATTCTGAACTTTCTGAATTTCCATTGAGGCCACAGTAAGCTATCTAAGTTTGACCTAAAGTTTTGTGGACATCTCATTCAGTTCAGTTCAGTTCAGTCACTCAGTCATGTCCGACTCTTTGTAACCCCACGGACTGCAGCACACCAGGCCTCGCTGTCCATCACCAACTCTCGGAGTTTACTCAAACTCATGTCCATTGAGTCGGTGATGCCATCCAACCATCTCATCTTCTGTCATCCCCTTCTCCTCCTACCCTCAATCTTTCCCAGCATCAGTGTCTTTCCCAATGAGTCAGTTTTTTGCAGCAGGTGGCCAAAGTATTGGAGTTTCAGCTTCAGCATCAGTCCTTCCAATGAATAATTAGGACTGATCTCCTTTAGGATGGACTGGTTGGATCTCCTTGGACATCTCATTACACACATATATAATGAGATGTATATATGTATATAATGAGCATGTATATGTATATATGCATATATGTATACATATAAATCACTTGTTTTATTAATTTAATTTTTATTAAATTGTTTGTTTTATTAAGCAATCAAGCAACAGAATGCAAAAATATGCAAAGTTAATAATCAGCTCCCCATTCATTTTAATTTCACTCTTCTATTTAGCTGCTGTTATATCCCCAATCTGGGGTTACTAGGGAAAAGTACTTTTGTATTTTTAATTTTTAGTAGGTAAATCTAGATTAATTTTTAGTGGAAATATAGCAATTCACACCCTCGTCAGCCCAGGGGTGCCTAGTCCTATTCAACATGTTTATATATATATTTTTTTCAGTTTGAGAGCTGAATATCATATTGTTTCTTTAATTTGTATTCATCTTACAACTAGAGAGAATTAATATCATGTGTTTATTAGGCATTTTATATTCTCCTCTATAAAGTATTGTTTTAAATAGTTTGCCGAAATTTCAATTTGTCTCTTTTATGAGCTTGTTGAAGCTCTGTGTATATTACAAAAGAAAAATATTTTCCTTTCATCTGTGATGCAAATATTTCCCTATCACTGCTCTTTTGACTCTTTTACAATATGTCATAACATTTGTATAAATTTTTATTTCTTTTTTAAAATACAGATTTTTTTTTAGTCCCTAACTTTTAACAAGCATCTGAGTGGATATAAACTTGGACACTTCCACAAGAATTCAGAGGCACTATCTTTAAAGATTCCCAAAGGGATCCATGGATCATGCTCACAGGTGCTATATGGAGTTCATATCACCGTCTTGCTCAGCAAAGAAACCAATGAGTCCTCTGGTCCCCTGACTTCTGTAACGTGGAAAGCGCCAGAGGAGTCATGTCGGACCTGAGGGCACTCATTCAGGAGCATCGAATAAGTCCTGGCTGAAGTTACAGCCACCGAAGGCAATCATTCCATAAACTGCATCCTCTCCGCTGCTAAAGAAAATACGACAAATGGATTGAACCTGTCCTTCTCTTTAAACATCATCTTACAAATCCCAAGAATTATTTATTTTACAGAGGATTGTGGGAAAACAACCTCTGAATGACTCATGTTTTTATATTGCATTTGAAAACTACTTCCACAAACAACTCATTTAATCTATCTTCAGAAATAGCGGTGTGTTCATAATCTCAAATTGAGAATTGAGATTTACGAAGGTGAGAAATGACAAATCCCAAATAAAATAAATAAGAGGTAGGACTAGACTAGGACCCAGGCTCAGAATGCTTTCCAGATACTTAAAATTCGACCTCAAAATTCTATGAATTAAAAGGAAAGAAATAAATATATTCTACCTATGTTCCAAAAATTTCAAAGAGGTACAGTTCTGAAAGCAGTGTCTGGTGGAGTTTGGGAAGAGACCACGTCGCTCCGTGTGGTTCCTTCCTCCCTAGTAGCTTCCACTTCTGCAGCTACGACTCACTTCAAGAGTCTTCTGAGTTTGGGTGCAGATCAAAGGTATCAGCAATCTGCTTCAGAGATACCTCAGCTTTAACTCTGAGTGAAATTAGTTTCCAACATAAATGTGGTAACTCTTTCATCTTAGGTTTTCTGTGTTACCTAAAGTGTTCTTCCTCTTTTTTGAAAAGGGTTTACTGAAGACAGAGATGCAGGATTTCAAAATAATAAAAAGTTATTTAGGAGAGGAAGAAAATACTCAACGTGAAATAGTTATTGTTGATCTATGGTTGAAATCTGTTTCAGCAGAGGCCACAAAAGTATAAAGCATGAAGTCAAGGAAAGTACACGCTCTGGGTACGTGCAGACATGGGACAAGCAGACCCCTGGCCCCACCATTGTTCAGCTGCATATGGGCATTGAACCCTGATGCTTATAGCCGAAACAAGTACAGAACTTCTGCTGCTGCTAAGTCGCTTCAGTCGTGTCCGACCCTGTGCGACCGCATTGATGGCAGCCCACCAGGCTCCCCGTCCCTGGGATTCTCCAGGCAAGATCACTGGAGTGGGTTGCCATTTCCTTCTCCAATGCATGAAAGTGAAAAGTGAAAGTGAAGTCGCTCAGTCATGTCCGACTCCTAGCGACCCCATGGACTGCAGCCTACCAGGCTCCTCCATCCATGGGATTTTCCAGGCAAGAGTACTGGAGTGGGGTGCCATTGCCTTCTCCGACAGAACTGCTACTACCATTTAATGACTTGTTACTAGGTTCTAGGGGCTATGCATTGTGTGACTTATCTCACTGAATATTCACACAGCTCTAAAAGGCTTCATGAGCTCATTCACAGAGCCCTTGTGAGGATTAAGAGCAGCAAAGCTCAGAGGGACTCTCCAAGGTCCATCTGCAGTATCTGGGCCTCTGCACAGAATAGAACTTTGGTGAACACTGTACTGGTGCAGGCAATAGGGCAGAATCGGAGATGTGCTAGTTTAGTGTTAGTTTATTAGAGCAAAAGAGATGGAAAATCGGAATTAACCATGGAAATGTGATCTTTACCTAACTATATTCAAAACTTCTTAGCTGTAGCCGAAGATAACTATTTTTTTATAAAGTTACAGTAAGAAATTCATTATACAGGATATAGTCGTTCTGGAAAGAAAAGTATTATTTAACACATTTCACATGTGATATGGTTCCAGATTGTAAAATGACTTTTCTATATTGGAGTTCACTCAAATCCCATCTTGGGTACAATGTGCTTACAAATATGATTCTAAAAATATCCCTTTGTATTTGGAACTTATAACTAGTCTACTAAGTGACGGGGGAAAAGAGTTGCAAGTTTGTCATTCTCTTCTTATTACTCCTAGGTGAACTGCTACAAAGCACATCATTTATTATCACTATTCTGCCAAATAGACAACATTTTTGAAAGGCTCAAGGAAATTGAGTGTAGGATTGCTCAGGGACCTTACTCAATGAAATATCCTTTTCCCATATCCCACATCTGTTAAGATTGGATGTTTTGCTTTCTGAATAGATATTCCTACATTCTTGAAGATTTTTTTTTTAACTGATCATCCTGGATTTAGTTCCAGACTAAACCCCATTACAATCAAAGGGCAGCCATAGCACAGCCAATTGGTCTTTTATGGAGCTAAACTGTACTGAGGTCTTGGTGAACTCTCTTGCAGGAAAATCTTTGTGTGTTTCAGTAGTTTGAGAGAAATACAAATCCAGAGCATGACATGAAGGTATCACTTAATTTTTTAAAAAGTTCTCCCTTCTCCCAAATGGCTTTATTTTAGAGATAGGGTGCTGTGGCTTAGTTGCTAAGTCATGTCCATCTCTTTGCAACCCCATGGACTGTAGCCTGCCAAGCTCCTCTGTCCATGGAATTTTCCAGGCAAGATACTCTAGGGTATCTTTCTGATCCAAGGATCAAACCCGTATCTCTTATGTCTCTTGTGTTGGCAGACAGATTATTTACCACTGTACCACCTGTGAAGTCCTAGAAAAAGGGTACAAGCAACCAAACCCAGCACACCAGGACCAGTGGGTACCAGTTCATTAGTCAGAGGAAGTGTTTGCATTCATCAATTGTCTTTAGTGGACCTGTTTTATGTAGTGGAGTACATTCTAGAAAGAGGTGATTTTTTTTTCCAAATCTAAAATTGACAATAAGGAAGAGGCAGCCATTTTCACCTGATCCCTAATTTTCCTTCTATTAAAATTTTAAGAGAAGTTTTCAGGAAGAAGATGATAGTGTCCTTGATTCTGGAATTTTTGGACTAATTTAGTATTGCTGCTAGTTTAGTAACACTAGCTTAGTACTGCTAGTTTAGCATTGCTGCTAGTTTAGTAACACTAGTTAGTACTGCTAGTTTAGCATTACTGCCAGCTTATCATTACTGCTGGTTTTTACTGCTAGTTTAACAATACTGCTAGTAATACTAGTTCAGCATAGCTACTAGTTTAGTACTGCTAGTTTAGCATTACTGCCAGATTATCATTACTGCTAGTTCGTAATGCTAGTTTAACAGTAATACTAGTTTAGTAATACTAGTTCAGCATAGCTACTAGTTTAGAACTGCTAGCTTAGCATTGCTCTTAGTTTGGTACTGCTAGTTTAGTCTTGCTACTTTAACATTGCTACTAGTTTGGTACTGCTAGTTTAGCATTGCTGCTAGTTTAGTACTGCTAGCACTACTAGCTCAGGCATTGCCCGTCTGGGGTCTCTACTGGATGTCCCAGGTTTAGGGAGGTCTTTCCACTCAGTCTGGTCCGAACTCTAATGTCATTAGCTCTGGTGTGGGCTCTGGGAAATATTCAGCTTACACATGTAGCTTACTAGCAACAATAAGGCATAATACTGGAGACTTCTCCTTCTTCTGGAGGAGCTTTGATGTGCCAGGCAGTAACCTTTTATCTTCTGGATCCAGGAAGTTTCATGATACTGGCCTGAACATCCAGAGCAGGTGGGTCCAAAAATGGGGCTTGGGATAGTGCCTACTTACTAAAGGATCAGAAAACATTTTGATATCTTACAAAAAGGTGTACAAGTGCTTGGCAGCTGAATACTGGCCATAAGTACATTCCTCAGTGAGCAAACTAGGAAGCAAGGCCAAGGTGTGATAGTGGACACAGACATCAAGGTGCGGTTATTTGGGGGGTGGGGTGCAGACAGTTGGGACTGGATAGGGAAGAGTGCTCAAGGTTTGCATTAGTGCTGACCTTGATACTTTGCCCGTGCCATAAAACCATGTATTTATATTCACCATTTCATACAAGCAATAAAAACTGGTAAAATAATTGAAAATGATTAAAGCAAAATATTTAAATTTTATTTTTATACAATTTTTAAAAGTTACACTCCACTTACAGTTATTATAAAATATTGACTCCATTCCCTTTTTAAAAACAATCCATCCCTGTAAGCTATCTTACTCCCAATAGTTTGTACCTGCTACTTCCTTACCACTATATTGCCCCTCCCCACTCTCTCCCCACTGGTATCCACTAGTTTGTCCCCTAGATCTGGGAATCTGTTTCCTTTCTGTTATATTCACTAGTTTGCTGTATCTTTTAGAAATCCACATATAAATGACACCATACAGTATTTGTCTGTCTTTATCTAGCTTATTTCACTTAGCATAATGCCCTCCAAGTCATTCTGTGTTGCTGCAAATGGCAAATTTTCATTATTTTTTATGGCTGAGTAATAGTCCATTGTATATATGTACCACATCTCCTTTATCCATTCATCTGTTCATAAGCACTTAGGGTATTCCCATATTATAACATCAATTGTAAATACAGCTGCTAGGAACTTTGGGGTTCCTTTATCTCTTTGATTTAGTGTTTTTATATAAAAGAAATTTAAAAACAAATTTTTTTTTGGCCATACCACACAGCATGTGTGATCTTAGTTCACCAACCAGGGATTGGGGATCTCCTGCATTGAAAGCAAGAAGCTGTAACCACTGGTTCACCAGGGAAATCCCAACAAAAGCAGTTTTTGATCAAGACAAACTTTCACTTTGTTGAAGGGATAGAGATTGCAAAGTGAAATGGAGCAGTATAATTTTTAAGAGAAGGATAATGTAGAAAAGATAGCTTCGGGTCTTGTGATTTGGTGGAAAGTCACTTAGTCACTTCATCAGTCAAACAGGAATACTAACATTTAACAAATAGCTTTTATAGTAAGAGTTAAAGCAACAACCTTGAAAATAAGACTTCAACTACAAGACAGAAGTATTGGTCTGAATTTTTCTGCTAAAAATCCTCCCACTTGAAGATGAAAAAGCAGAAACATAGGAGCATTTTCTAGGTTTGTGGAGCTAGAAGCACACAAAAATTTAGTTTGAGAAACATGGGAACCATGTAAAATATATATCAGAAATGCAGATTAGGTTCCCCACACGTACCCAGCTCATCCCCACTACTCAACTTTGCATCAGTAGTGGCAGAACTCTGAATCATTGGCTGGGAATGCCTCCTGAAAACACTGTTTCTCTCTTTCTACTCTGATGTCTCTACCACATGGAGGAATGTGGTCTGTTTTTGAAATGTACCCCATCATGAAATGAACTACACAGTCAGAAAAATAATGCCATTCTAGGCAAATCTTAGTTTTCAGAAGATGAAGACAAATTAATGTGTCAGCAATTACTGACAGTAAATTGTCAGAAAATGTGACTTGTTCAACGAAGTTTATAGTGATAAAAGCTGTAAAAATTCTGTTCAAGAGTTTGGCTACTATTTATATACTTCAATGATTTTCAGTGGAAAAAGAAGCATCTGTGTCCATAAAATATATTTTTGCAGGGTACCCAGTCTAGAATACTGTCTTATCATTGTTATAAGTCTGAAGCTAAGAAATCATTTTTACTTTCTTTCTTGACTGCTTCTTCAAACTAGCAACAATTTCTGAGTAAAGCAGGATGTTTTGAGCCTACTGATTTCAAATCTGAGTTCATTTTGACCTGCTGTGCTTTTAAAAGTCAACAGTCAATATGCCAGATGGCTAATCGTATATTGTTCCAAATATACCTATTGATGACTGACTCCCAGGGAATCTTGGAACATAGCAATTTGCTTTTCCTCCCCGGGTTTAATCAGTATATGAAAGATCAACCAAGAATAATACCTGAATGAAAAATGTGTTCACATTGCATATTATCCATGCAAGCCAGATCCAAAGCAGGTATCTTTTGATCTGGATACTAAGTGGTAGTACCTAGAAACCTTGTCCCAGAAGGGAACAACAGTTTATGCCTCTATAAGGGAGAGCAACACCAGAATAAATAGAATATTTGAAAGTTGAAAGAGTCTTTTTGATGGAGGTAACTAATTTTTGAAAATGCAGCAATTTTAAAATTGTTCTCAATTTTTTGTGTGTGAATTAGCTATTATGTATGTGTGTGTGTGTGTGTGTGTGTGCACTCACTAAGTAGTGTCCAACTCTTTGCAATCCCATGAACCTTAGCCCACCAGGCTCCTCTGTTCATGGAATTTTTCCAGGCAAGAATACTGGAATAGGGTGCCATTTCCTACTCCAGGGGATTTTCCCATCCCAAGGATCAAACCCATGTCTCTTATGTCTCCTGCATTGGCAGGTAGATTCTTTACCACTAGTGCCACCTAGGAAGCCCATTAGCTATGATATAACCATAAATGATTGATCTTTTATCCAGTATATAACAACAGTAGTAGTAGAAAAAAAATTAAAATAAGAAGAACAAAACATATATGATAAGCTTCATTAGCCATTTGAATTGATATAAAAATAATTATTTATTTTATTCAAATAGTTGATTTAAATTGTGTTAATTTCTACTGTACAGCAAAATGATTCAGTTATACATACACATTATTTTTCATAAGGAATAAAAAATTCTTGACATAATTTGAACTTGTAGAGTGTTACCTAGGCAAATTGAATTTGATAGTAATAATAGCCTTCATATAAAAACATACACATAATAAAAGTTGCAATCTGTAATAATATTTTCTAGAGGTCTAAACTATCAGTAAAGGCATGTTTAGTATAAAATTTACATGCAAAATAATGAATTAATGGAACAAATGCCATGAAAATAAAAATAGAAAGTATTGGAAATAGTGTGAGTGATCTAGAAAGGATGCTGACCAAGAATTAAAATAATTAATGGAATTTGTTGTAAAAAAAATACCATTTTAACCAAAATTCAAAAATGTTTGACTATTAGGTGCATAGTACAAGCAATGCCGTGTGTGTTTTAGTTGCTAAGTCATGTGTGACTCTTTTGTGACCCCCTGGACTGTAGCCTGCCAGGCTCCTCTGTCCATGGGATTTCCCAGGCAAGAATACTGGAGTGGGTTGCCATTTCCTTCTCCAGGAGATCTTCCTGACCCAGCGATCAAATCTGAGTCTCCTTTGTTGCAAGCAGATTCCTTAGCACTGAGCCACCAGGGAAGCCCACAGACAGTATTAGCTTTAGTTAATACGCTTGTTTTGAAACATGTTAGACAGTCCAATCCCTACATCACAGTAGCAAGGTCAGGAAAGCAGTAGAAAGGCATTCTGTCCCCATTTCTGAGATTTCCTGCATTGCAACATTATCCCCATCACTAAGCAAACTTGCATTCCTCTCAGAGTACCCTCCTTTCTATACAATGTTTTCTGGCTGAAATATCATTGCTGTTATGAATTCCTCCCACCCCTCTGCCCTCAATTCAATTTGTCACCATGGTCAGATGATTCCATAGCTAAGCATTATTCCAATAAGTACTCTTGTCTCTCTCTTTGGCATAATTCAGTCAGTTCAGTTCAGTCGCTCAGTCGTATTCGACTTTTTGTGACCTCGAGAATTGCAGCATGCCAGGCCTCCCTGTCCATCACCAACTCCCGGAGTTTACCCAAACTCATGTCCATAGAGTCGGTGATGCCATCCAGCCATCTCATCCTCTGTCATCCCTTTCTCTTTCTGCCCCCAGCATCAGGGTCTTTTCCAATGAGCCAACTCTTCACATGAGGTGGCCAAAGTATTGGAGTTTCAGCTTCAGCATCAGTCCTTACAATGAACACCCAGGACTGATCTCCTGTAGGATGGACTGATTGGATCTCCTTGCAGTCCAAGGGACTCTCAAGAGTCTTCTCCAACACCACAGTTCAAAAGCATCAATTCTTCGGCACTCAGCTTTCTTCACAGTCCAACTCTCACATCCATACATGACCACTGGAAAAACCATAGCCTTGACTAGATGGACCTTTGTTGGCAAAGTAATGTCTCTGTTTTTTAATATGCTATCTAAGTTGGTCATAGCTTTCCTTCCAAGGAGTAAGTGTCTTAATTTCATGGCTGCAATCACCATCTGCAGTGATTTTGAAGCCCCCAAAAAGTAAAATCTGACACTGTTCCCACTGTTTCCCCATCTATTTGCCATGAAGTGATGGGACCAGATGCCATGATCTTAGTTTTCTGAAGGTTGAGCTTTAAGCCAACTTTCACTCTCCACTTTCACTTTCATCAAGAGGCTTTTTAGTTCCTCTTCACTTTCTGCCATAAGGGTGGTGTCATCTGCATATCTGAGGTTATTGATATTTCTCCCGGCAATCTTGATTCCGGCTTGTGTTTCTTCCAGCCCAGCGTTTCTCATGATGTACTCTGCATATAAGTTAAATAAGCAGGGTGACAATATACAGCCTTGACGTACTCCTTTTCCTATTTGGAACCAATCTGTTGTTTCATGTCCAGTTCTGTTGGCTTAATTATTACTTTTTAAAACACAATTCTCACCATGTCATCATTCTACTCAAAACTGTTTGGGTTTTGCACTCTGTTTTAATAATTTCACTGGTATTAGACTATAACCCTCCCACTATATCTATATCTATCTATATCTATATCTATATCTATATCTATATCTATATCTATATATATATATATATATATATATATATATACCACAGCTTTGATGGAACAGCACCAGACTGTGATCTTTTAGAGAATAAAAACACCTGAGGAGCACCCCACCTTCCTCCGGGTCTCTTCTCAGGGACAATTTCCTCACTTGGGCACGGAGGAAGCAATCAAGCGAGTGCCAGAATCTTGGTGAGCTTAGGAGTCAAAGATCAGAGTTCAAAGCCACTAAAATACCTGGAATGAAATTGCTGTGTAGGGCACCAGAAAGGGGACTGTTGGATCATTGGAATCTAGTGGAGGAGGAGTGACATTCACCAACTGCTGATACGGATAAGTGCACAAATCACCCTGCTTTTTTAACCAAGGGATTTCACCTAGACATTTACTGAGCTTCCATCCTATTGTTGGCAATGACCTTGGCACAGGGCTCAAGGATGTATAATCTTGTGTGGAATCTGCATGTCTATATTCCTCATGTTTTAAAAGTAACACATCTTCATCCCCTGGAGTGTTAATTATTGTCAACTGTTGGGCACAGGAAACCATGAACATTTGCAGTCTTTACAGTACTGTAGTGTGAGTAATATCTTTCCATTATATAATCAGGAAACCAAGGCTCCAAGTCATTTACCTCTGGTCATCTAGGCTGGAATCTAATTGCCAGTTTCACTGACTCCAAAGGCAATGCTCCTTTTACTAAATCATATTTGAAAATAGAGACTGGCTTATTTTGAAGGCATGATAAAATGTTAAGGAAATCTTTTGGAAGATAATCTTAGGCATGTTTATTTCTAAGCCCTGGAAGAAATCAGGAGCAGTGGGAGTGGAAAGATACAGCCAAGCTTTCATCTACATTTTTCTGGTTCTTTAGAAACTGGGCTTTTTCAAACTAAATGCCAGCATGTAGCTTATTGTCCATTTTTTCTGCTTTGTCTGTTTTTTTTTTTTTTTTTCTTTCCTTAGAACTGAAATGGTGTGGAAAGATGCCTGCTGTGTTCTAGTGTAAAGCAGCAAAACACAGCTGTTGTTCAGCTTTCATATGTACATATAATATTTAATTCTGTGGTGCTCATAAGTAGCATCCATTTGTTTTCAAATAAGTCCAAGTTCAGCAGTGTGTACCTGACCTGTATGTCTTGAACTGAGTTATTAAATTCATATTTGAGAGTAAATATGCTTTTGTCTTTGCCTTCATCTCGTATACTGCCTGCCCAGCCTTTGGCATATAATCTTTAGTCTTTATCTAAAGAAGCCAAATATATTTGAAGAAGGCACAAACAAAGATACTTATCCATTCTTTCCTGCTCTTCCTGCCCTGGAAACCTAAAGGACCACAACACCTGCGGATCCTGCCTCAGCATTCTCTTCTGGTTTCTTCCACACCCACTTCTGAAATCCAGATGTCAGGGGGTTGGGATTTGTTCTGAAAAGCCAGAGACAGATTTCCACAGCTGATGTCTAGTCTGCATATTAGACCATCTTCCCCCTCATCCCCGCATCATTGACACAAAGTTCATCTTTTCCTTCCCACCCTAGAAATATTCCAGTGTTTCTTCTCCTCTCATACCAGGTCCAAGTTCCCCAGTTTGGTATTCCAGGCTATGTTCTCTGAATCCTCCACTTCTTCCCACTCCCCCAGATTTCAACTCATAACCAATGACCCCTAGAAACAAACTTGACCTCGAACAAATACTTAACACTGCCAAGCTCAATTCCCATCTCACAGAGTGAGGAGGCTAAATATGGTGACCTAACATTCTTGGTCATACCTGAATGGTCTAGTGGTTTTCCCTACTTTCAATTTCAGTCTGAATTTGGCAATAAGGAGTTCATGGTCTGAGCCACAGTCAGCTCCTGGTCTTGTTTTTGCTGACTGTATAGAGCTCCTCCATCTTTGGCTGCAAAGAATATAATCAATCTGATTTCAGTTTTGACCATCTGGTGATGTCCATGTGTAGAGTCTTCTCTTGTGTTGTTGGAAGAGGGTGTTTGCTATGACCAATGCAGTTTCTTGGCAAAACTCTGTTAGTCTTTGCCCTGCTTCATTCTGCATTCCAAGGCCAAATTTGCCTGTTATTCCAGGTGTTTCTTGACTTCCTACTTGTGCATTCCAGTCCCCTATAATGAAAAGGACATCTTTTTTGGGTGTTAGTTCTAAAAGGTCTTGTAGGTCTTCATAGAACCATTCAACTTCAGCTTCTTCAGCGTTACTGGTTGGGGCATAGACTTGGATTACTGTGATATTGAATGGTTTGCCTTGGAAACGAACACAGATCATTCTGTCATTTTTGAGATTGCATCCAAGTACTGCATTTCAGACTCTTGTTGACCATGATGGCTACTCCATTTCTTCTGAGGGATTCCTGCCCACAGTAGTAGATATAATGGTCATCTGAGTTACATTCACCCATTTCAGTCCATTTGAGTTCGCTGATTCCTAGAATGTCGACATTCACTCTTGCCATCTCTTGTTTGACCACTTCCAATTTGCCTTGATTCATGGGCCTGACATTCCAGGTTCCTATGCAATATTGCTCTTTACAGCATCAAATCCCTTATGATTATACAGTGGAAGTGAGAAATAGATTTAAGGGCCTAGATCTGATAGATAGAGAGACCTGATGAACTATGGAATGAGGTTCGTGACATTGTACAGGAGACAGGGATCAAGATCATCCCCATGGAAAAGAAATGCAAAAAAGAAAATGGCTGTCTGGAGAGGCCTTACAAATAGCTGTGAAAAGAAGAGAAGTGAAAAGCAAAGGAGAAAAGGAAAGATATAAACATCTGAATGCAGAGTTCCAAAGAATAGCAAGGAGACATAAGAAAGCCTTCTTCAGCAATCAGTGCAAAGAAATAGAGGAAAACAACAGAATGGGAAAGACTAGGGATCTCTTCAAGAAAATCAGACATACCAAAGGAACATTCATGCAAAGATGGGCTCGATAAAGGACAGAAATGGTATGGACCTAACAGAAGCAGAAGATATTAAGAAGAAATGGCAAGAATACACAGAAGAACTGTACAAAAAAGATCACGATCCAGATAATCACGATGGTGTGATCACTGACCTAGAGCCAAACATCCTGCAATGTGAAGTCAAGTGGGCCTTAGAAAGCATCACTACGAACAAAGCTAGTGGAGGTGATGGAATTCCAGTTGAGCTATTCCAAATCCTGAAAGATGATGCTGTGAAAGTGTTGCACTCAATATGCCAACAAATTTGGAAAACTCAGCAGTGGCCACAGGACTGGAAAAGGTCAGTTTTCATTGCAATCCCAAAGAAAGGCAATGCCAAAGAATGCTCAAACTACCGCACAATTGCACTCATCTCACACACTAGTAAAGTAATGCTCAAAATTCTCCAAGCCAGGCTTCAGCAATATGTGAACCGTGAACTTCCTGATGTTCAAGCTGGTTTTAGAAAAGGCAGAGGAACCAGAGATCAAATTGCCAACATCTGCTGGATCATGGAAAAAGCAAGAGAGTTCCACAAAAGCATCTATTTCTGCTTTATTGACTATGCCAAAGCCTTTGACTGTGTGGATCACAAGAAACTGTGGAAAATTCTGAAAGAGATGGGAATACCAGACCATCTGATCTGCCTCTTGAGAACTTTGTATGCAGGTCAGGAAGCAACAGTTAGAACTGGACATGGCACAACAGACTGGTTCCAAATAGGAAAAGAAGTTTGTCAAGGCTGTATATTGTCACCCTGCTTATTTAACTTATATGCAGAGTACATCATGAGAAACGCTGGACTGGAAGAAACACAAGCTGGAATCAAGATTTCTGGGAGAAATATCAATAACCTCAGATATGCAGATGGCACCACCCTTATGGCAGAAAGTGAAGAGGAACTGAAAAGCCTCTTGATGAAAGTGAAAGAGGAGAGTGAAAAAGTTGGCTTAAAGCTCAACATTCAGAAAAAGAAGATCATGGCATCCGGTCCCATCACTTCATGGCAAATAGATGGGGAAACAGTGGAAACAGTGTCAGATTTTATTTTTCTGGGCTCCAAAATCACTACAGATGGTGACTGCAGCCATGAAATTAAAAGATGCTTACTCCTTGGAAGGAAAGTTATGACCAACCTAGATAGCATATTCAAAAGCAGAGACATTACTTTGCCAACAAAGGTTCATCTAGTCAAGGCTATGGTTTTTCCTGTGGTCATGTATGGATGTGAGAGTTGGACTGTGAAGAAGGCTGAGCACTCTAGAATTGATGCTTTTGAACTGTGGTGTTGGAGAAGATTCTTGAGAGTCCCTTGGACTGCAAGGAGATCCAACCAGTCCATTCTGAAGGAGATCAGCCCTGGGATTTCTTTGGAAGGAATGATGCTAAAGCTGAAACTGCAGTACTTTGGCCACCTCATGTGAAGAGTTGACTCATTGGAAAAGACTCTGATGCTGGGAGGAATTGGGGGCAAGAGGAGAAGGGGCCGACAGAGGATGAGACGGCTGGATGGCATCACTGACTCGATGGACGTGAGTCTGAGTGAACTCTGGGAGTTGGTGATGGACAGGGAGGCCTGGCGTGCTGCGATTCATGGGGTCGCACAGAGTCAGACACGACTGAGTGACTGATCTGATCTGAACATTCTTGGTGAATCATTGTGACCCCTGTTAGGTGAGTTACACAGTTGAGCTAGGCTAAAATATAGATACAATTGATAAAATAAAGATACAGTTCACAAAACAAAGCTGTATTTTGCAATATAAGTAACTTGCTTATGATATTTAGCAATATAACATAATCAAATATAGGCAGATACCATGTAAGGTGGCACAGTGGGAAAGAATCCACCTGACAATGCAGGAGATACAAGAGACATGGGTTTGATTCCCGAGTCAGGAAGATGCTCTGGAGGAGAAAATAAGGAGGGTTCTCATCAAGAGCAACCCTCTCCAGTAGTTTTGCCTGGAGAATCCCATGGACAGAGGAGCCTGGAGGGCTACAGTCCATGGGGTCACAAAGGGTCGGATACCACTGAGTGACTGAGCACCAGCCCAAGTGCAATAAACTCTAGGCAGTACTGACCACTAATGGTAAATCTGAACAGACTACTTTGGATATTTTTACTGTTTTTTTTGAAAGTGAAAATTTTTAAATACCTATATAAGCAGAGGGAATAACATGGTAAACTCCATGTATTTGTCACCTCGCTTCCACAGTTATCAGCCCGTGGCCAGTCTTATTTTATCTAAATCCATCATGCACATTCTTCTTTGATTATTTGAAAGCAAATCCTAAGCATAATGTCCTCTTACTACATAAAATTCAGTATATATATATACATATCTATCTATCTGAGAGATGAAGTTTCTTCGGAACATAACCAAAATATTATCATCATACTTAAAAATAATTTCTTAATAATATTAATTATCCAGTCTTGCCCAACCTTCCTCTTTGCTGCTGCTAAGTTGCTTCAGTCATGCCAGACTCTGTGTGACCCCATAGATGGCAGCCCACCAGGCTCCCCCGTCCCTGGGATTCTCCAGGCAAGAAAACTGGAGTGGATTGCCAGTTCCTTCTCCAAGGCATGAAAGTGAAAAGTGAAAGTGAAGTCGCTCAGCCATGTCCAACTCTTGGCGACTCGATGGACTGTGGCCCACCAGGCTCCTCCGTCCATGGGATTTTCCAGGCGAGAATACTGGAGTGGGTTGCCATTGCCTTCCTCTTTGGGTATTGTGAATAACCACTGAATGGAAATCTGCTTTGACAATAATGTGCAAGCCCCACTGAGCCTGGATCTACACACTAGGAAACTCAGTCAATTCATCAAATTATAAGCAAATGATCTAGAGTTACAGAAAAAATAGTATAGGTTCAGGGTTGAACTATCAAAAGGTGTTCACGGTTGTGTTTGTGCTTTGGGTGAGTTTTTTAGGGAGATGAGAATGGGGCAAGATTTGGTTTGCTACTTTCAAGAAAGAAAATAGTATTGGAAAGTTCAGTCAAGACCAATAAAAACAAATGATCCGAATTGAAATGAGATCATTTCAAGAGGCCCACTCCGTGCTAAAACTCTATGATTTTAATAGAGATGGTGTTCACACAGGAAAGAAACTAGTCCAAATTAGGGAAAAGAATAAATTAAAGAATGCTTTATAAAATGAGTTTACATATTGGCTGTCCAAAGGGCTGAATCAAGTCTAGAGTAGTGTTCAATTCGGCTCAATCGTTTGATTCTTTCAGTGATTCATATAAAATTACTTCACTGTGCCAGGAAATGGCAACCCACTCCAGCATTCTTGCCTGGGAAATCCCATGGACAAAAGGAGCCTGGTGGGCTACAGTCTATGGGGTCTCAAGAGTCAGACACGACTTAGTGACAGCAACAAAACAGCCAGTTACCATTCTAAGTGTTAGAAATACAGCAGTGAAGAAAATCTACACAAATGCCTGCCCTTATGGAGCTTACTTTCTTGTCTATAAGTTGAATGCATAAACTGGGCCGTGTACCCCTTAGTGCTTTTATTTTCCTTCTTTTTAAAAGCTCTAAGAAGACCTTTAGGGAAGGTATGCTCTGTCCTCCTCAGTGGGGTCATAGGTGTCACCCTCTCTTCTTGTTTTTGACCCAGGACCAGATTCCAGCTGAAGACAAACAGAGCAAACGTGCATGCAATGCCCTGAGCCCTGGGGGGCCAGGTGCCCTAGTCTGCAATGAGCGAAGTGTCAGCCCCAAAACAGGCAATGCTATTCCCATCAAAAGTGAACCTCAACGAACCTGAATTCCAATGACTACATGGAAGAGTTGGGCTGCCAGTTTGCAAATTCTTTGTGTTTTTAGGGGGAACCATATCTCCACAAACTTTGTTGCAATTTCAGGAGTAATATTTTCTCTTGATGCTTTCAGAGGGTCATTGTGACTCTCCTTTTTCCAAGAACAATAGGTGGTGTTTGTGCTATGTCTGCAGAACAGACAGATTCATGGTGCTCAGAATAAAATCTCCCTCCCCAACAGAGCTGTGAGCATTCAGCCTTTGGATATTCTCTAGGACCCCCTTTTGCCATTCTCTGCTTTGTTATTAAGACTTCAGCTTCATGGGTCTCCCTTCAGTCCTTGAAAAATGTAAGCATCTAAATGGTTCCTTACACTAGGGCCTTCACACATGCTATTCCCACTGCCTGGGACACTATTCCTCCTCCCCCCAATCATCATCACCCAACCCTGAAACTCTCAAATCCCAAGAGAGCTTCTGAGACCTTTCCTCCAGCATCCTCATACAAGGTCAGGACCACCTTCCTTATAACTCTGTGCTTGTCCTTTGTAACGCACACAATGCTTGTCTTTCCAAATAGGTCCTGAGCTCCAGCAGAGCAGGAATCACATTTTTCTGGCTGCATCTCCCCTGCGCCTGGCCAAAGCAAGTGTGCATAATGAATAATTTTGAATAAAATTATTTTCTCCCAAAAACGGATTATTTTGGTCCAGAAGGTAAATTCTGTTTTTGTCGGTGGATAGCAAATATTAGTGTGAAGCTTTGGAATGGCAGGTTTTCTTTCCCTCTAACTGTACCTATTTGACATACATTTGAGGGTTTTTTCCAGTCACAAATGTACATTCTATTACACTTAATTCAGGGATTCCTTCTCCCACTCAATCTCCAGCTAGACGTGACACAGATTTTTCAGTACGTTTTTGTGCCATTGAGGTTGCCTCTTCCTCTTCTGCCAGATCTTACCTGCTTGTACTCCACTGCCAGATCTTATCTGCTGCTCAAATCCATCTTCAGTGTCACCTCCTCTATGAAGCCCCCTGTCCTATTCAACCACATGGACCCTGCCCCTGCTTTGGAAGAAATCCCAGGACGTTTTCTTGAAGGATGCCATCACACATACCACAAGTAATCACCTGCTGGGGAATTGCCTGACTTTTTCCCCTCACTCCATTAACTTGTAAAGTTGCACCGTGACACCGGAAACTGAAAGCAATGGAGAGTTTGAAAGATACATGATGTTTTCTGTGAGTTCATTTACGTTTAGTTTCTTTTTTTTCATTTGTTTTATTTCTTAGTTGCTACCTATAAATGAGAACTTATATCATTTGTCTTTCCCTTTCTGACTTATTTCACTAAAATATTAATAATACCCTCCAGATACGTTCATGTCGTTGCAAAAGGGAAGGGACAAAATGGGTGAAGGGGTGATAAGGTACAAACTACTTGGTATAAAATAAAGAAGTTATAAGGATATAATGTACAGCACAGGAAATAGCATCAATATTTATAATAACTTTGTATGGAGTGTAATCTATAAAAATACCAAATTGCAATGTTGCATACCTGAAACTAATATAACATTGTAAAGTCAACTATGCTCCAATAATGAAAAAAAGAAAAAGGCATTATGTAATGAAAAAGACAACGGCTTTGGAGTAAGAGTGACTTAACTTTGAAACAGACTCTCCTTATGACCTTAAAAATGTTATGAGCCTGCACAGATCTAGAATTCCTTAACCATAAATTCTATTATTACCTACCTCATGGAGTTGTAAAGGTTAAATGTAACCATGGCTATAACATGCCAGGGACCCCCAGGCACAGGCTTGTTTCTCTCCCTACTCTTGTTGGCATTGGTAAGCTTAAAGAGCTCAAGAGAATCACTTCTATTTTCCTGTTTCTAGATGACAATTACATGACTTGACTTTTGCTGAGGCTTTCTCTACTTGGAAGATAAAGACATTCTATCCCCCATATTGCAATTTCTATTTCCAAAAGCTGAAATTCTTGCTCACTGAGAAGGGTATCATCCATACTTGAAGGTAAAAGCATGTCACTACTACCAGTATAAAATAGTAACTCATTGAATTGAACACCCGGGCCATATTAAACAGCTTCGGTGGAATAGGGCTTCCTTTGATTTCTCTGGGGATGTTCTTGCCATAATTTGATAGATAGATCTAGTCTGTTAGAAAAGCTACTAGTTTTTGTTGGGCACATGACAAATGACTTGTGGCTATGGCTTACATATTCCAATCTCAGAATTGCCTGTAGTTTTGTTTCGTTCTGATGGTTTTTGCTAATCTAAATATGCATAAACATTGCCTGTTTATTTACTTCCTGGCTAAAGATAATATATAATTTCTTATGCCTTGTTGTGCACTCTCCAGATTCTTCTCATCTAATCCATCACATACAGAAAAAGCTGTTTCTGGGACTCTTTACCTGGCCTTTCCTGTTCTCCCTACCTGGACTTCCATTCCAGAATCAACACAAATTCATCTTTGCCACAAAGAAATAATTGATTTTTGCCTCGACCTTTTTAAGTTACTTCTGAATCAATATAATTATAAATAAATGAGTAAAATAAACTGTTACATAGTCCAAGTATATATTTCTCACTGCTGATAGCCCAATAAATCAAGAAATGAGTCACTGGGGTGAGGAATAGTGACTTTATTCAGAAACCTAGGAGACTGAAAATATCCTGGACTAGCACCCCAAAGATCTATCATACCTGAGTTAGAATTCAGGTTTCTTTTATACCATGAGAGGAGGCGGGCATGGCTGGTTGTTGCAGACTTTCTTGGTGCCCGAATCCTTTATTCTTGCTGCTGTCCACATAGGCCTGGTCACAACGTTCCAGGAAACCTCCAGCAAGACAAATGTTATTCTCTGTTCTGAAACTTTTTTATCGCTATATGAATGGAAAAGCCTTGAGATTGGGCTATTGCATATATTTAAGGTTATAGGCAACATTCTTGTAGCAATAGCAATAGAGCACAAAGGTTAAAGTAAAAGAAACAGATCCAATATGGAGTCAGATTTGTTCTTCCCAAATATAAAACTGAACTGAACTGAATATAAAACTATACTATCATCTGGTACATATATTTACATATATCTTTTCTCTTAAAATTTTATGTGTGTCTTACTAAATTTAGTTCTTGTTTTATTCTAAATACTTGTGAACCCAGCTTACCTTCTTCATATCATTCAAAAGAAAACTAGACGATACTCACTATCCTCCAAAGATGCATATCAAGCAACTTCTAAATATTTTTAAATGACTGGCTGCATAGTTGCACTATGGGAGTCACTGGTCGCATGTAAATATCTAAATTTAATTTAAATTAGATAAAATTTAAAATGTGGCTCCTAGCCTTACTAGCCCTATTTTGAGTGCTCAGTAGTCACAAGTGGCTGGTGACTACAGCACCAAGAAGGGTATTTCTGGAATACTTTCATCACAACAGAAAATTCCACTGGACAGTCCTGGATTCAGGGAATGAATGAATGAACAATCCAGCACAGGAGGCTTTTGAGCAAGCCCCTCTCCACCTCCCTGTTTGACTTCTAACATGGAACATTTTGCCTACTTTGGAGATCAGCTTCCAGGGAAAGGCTTCACAGCTTGGATCATTTAAAAAGAGCTCAGGAAAGCAGTGAACACATCCCACGGGCGTGGTTGCTGCCTTTCCACAGACCCATCGGCCCTGTTATGACAAGAGTGCTTTCCAACTCCAATTTGTCTAATTCTCGGCTGTTTTGTTAACAAAGTGTGCTTGGCCAGAACACGTCAGTCATCTCCACAAAGAGTTATTTCCGTCTTCTCTCTTTTTCCAGAACTGCAAAGATTGATTTTAGGCAGATAATCTTTCTTTGTGAATTCCTGCACATAGGCTGCAGCTGTTCTCAAATGGAGCATCAATGCATGATGTATGAGTCGCCTTTTTGTGATGTCTGAAGCTAATCGTTTTGAATATGACACAAAAAACATTTGCCTTGGATTTTCGAGTACCTCGTTCAAACTTGCTGTGAGCGTGGCGCTCCTTGGAATGTCCAGTGGGTTGAATTTCAGTTTTGTAACTCAATGGTGCAACAAGGTATGAACATAATAAGGACTCTTTTTTTAAAAAGAATGAAATTTTGCCACTTGCAGCAACATAAATGGACTTGAAGGGCATTGTGCTAAGAGAAACAAGTCAGGGGAAGACAAACACTGTGCAGTATCATGTATGTGTGGAGTCTAGAAAATACAACAAACTAGTAGTGAATATAATAATAAAAAAAGAAGCAGACTCACAGATACAGAGAATAAATCGGTGGGTACCAGTGGGGAGGGGGGTGGCACCATAGGAGCAGAGGAGTGGGAGATACAACTGCAACTTGTTGTGGCATCTATAAACCATTGCCTGATCTTACTCACCTAAAAATGTGGCAATGTGTCTCCTCACTCCTAATCCAAGTATCCCCACGTGATTAGAGAGAATATGGTAATCACAGTGCAAGTGAAAATGTTAGTTTCTCAGTTGTGTCCAACTCTTTGTGACCCCATGAACTGTAGACCTCCAGGCTCCTCTGTCCATGGGATTCTCCAGGAAAGAATTACTGAAGTGGGTAGCCATACCCCAGGACCTCATAAACTGAATTTTAAAGATTTTTGTGTGTGTGTGTGTGAGAGTTAGAAAGAATAACCCTCGATGAGATGATTTGAGTCTTCCAGCCCTTGAGGCAGTAAGCCCAAAACAGCTCTGTTAAGAGACGACTGTGATGGCTTTGGGGAAGAAGAGTCCCTTAACCATCAGAGGCCAACGTGGAAGCAATTTCAACTGCTCACTCCTGTTCCATTCTTGGAGGTCATTCCATGATCTTCCAAAGAAAGAAGTGTAAATAACACTTGCCTTAAAAGGCCATATAAAGAAGGGTAGGAAAAATAACATTTGTTTTGATCTGACTAGAATTCCAGAAGCATTTCTACAGTTTGGGCAAATTACTTCACCTCTGGGAGGCCCAATTTCTTCATCTATAAAGTATAATGATAATTATATGCATCTCAGAGTGAGCCTGAAAATATCAAGTGTTCAATGTTGCTGGTGACTTAGACAGTAAACAATATGCCTGCAATGCAGGAGACCCAGGTTCAATCCCTGGATCAGGAAGATCCCCTGGAGAAAGAAATGACTACCCATTCCAGTATTCTTGCTTGGGAAATCCTGTGGACAGAGGAGCCTGGCAGGCTACAGCCCATGAGTAGCAAAGAGTCAGACATGACTGAGCGACTAATGATTTCCCTTCACTTTCAAAACACACAGTAGTTTTGGAGGACAGGCTAGATCGCCCTTCATGACCTAGTCCTCCTGGTATTCATACCCTTGTGCAACTCACTCCTTGTCACTTTAGGTGAGACCTGTAACTTGCTTCTAACCCATAGGATACCACAAAGACAACAGGGTTTCATTTCCTTGGAAATGTTACGTAAAATCTTAAAGACTGTCACGATGAATAACTCTCTTCCTCTTGGCTTTGAAGCAACAAGCTACCACATTGGGAGCTGCACTAAAGAACAAGGCACATGGAAAGGGACTGAGGGAAAACTCTGGCAGCCAGGCAGCAAAGACCCTCAGTCCAGCAGCTTGCAAGGATTTGAAATCTGACAGCAGTCACATGAACTTGGAAGTGACCCTTCTCCAGGTGACCTTCAGATAAGAACTCAGACCCAGTTAAAACTTAATTAGCAGCTTTGTAGAGAACCCATAGGACTCCTGACCCACAGAAACTTTGACGTGATAAATGTGTGTGGTTTTACGCTTCTGCGTTTTTGGAAACATTGTTCCACAGCTCAGTTCAGTTCAGTCACTCAGTCCTCAGTTGTGTCCGACTTTTTCCAATCCCATGAATTGTAGCACCCCCGGCCTCCCTGTCCATCACCAACTCCCAGAGTTCAGCCAAACCCGCGTCCATCGAGTCAATGATGCCATCCAGCCATCTCATCCTCTGTCGTCCCCTTCTCCTCCTGCCCCCAACTCCTCCCAGCATCAGAGTCTTTTCCAATGAGTCAACTCTTTGCATGAGGTGGCCAAAGCATTGGAGTTTCAGCCTCAGCATCAGTCCTTCCAATGAACACCCAACCGATCTCCTTTAGGATGGACTGGTTGGATCTCCTTGCAGTCCAAGGGACTCTCAAGAATCTTCTCCAACACCACAGTTCAAAAGCATCAATTCTTCGGTGCTCAGCCTTCTTCACAGTCCAACTCTCACATCCATACATGACTAATAGAAAAACCATAGCCTTGACTAGACGGACCTTTGTTGGCAAAGTGACGTCTCTGCTTTTGAATATGCTATCTAGGTTGGTCATAACTTTCCTTCCAAGGAGTAAGTGTCTTTTAATTTCATGGCTGCAATCACCATCTGCAGTGATTTTCGAGCCCCCAAAAATAAAGTCTGACACTGTTTCCACTGTTTCCCCATCTATTTCCCATGAAGTGATGGGAGCAGACGCCATGATCTTCGTTTTCTGAATGTTGAGCTTTAAGCCAACTTTTTCAGTCTCCTCTTTCACTTTCATCAAGAAGCTTTTTAGTTCCTCTTCACTTTCTGCCATAAGAGGGTGTCATCTGCATATCTGAGGTTATTGATATGTCTCCCGGCAATCTTAATTCCAGCTTGTGTTTCTCAGCTGGGTTCCTCACTGGGTTCCTCCAGCCCAGTGTTTCTCATTATGTACTCTGCATATAAGTTAAATAAGCCAGGTGATGATATACAGCCTTGACGTACCCCTTTTCCTATTTGGAACCAGTCTGTTGTGCCATGTCCAGTTCTAATTGTTGCTTCCTGACCTGCATATAGGTTTCTCAAGAGGCAGGTCAGGTGGTCTGGTATTCCTATCTCTTTCAGAATTTTCTGCAGTTTATTGTGATCCACACAGTCAAAGGCTTTGGCATAGTCAATAAAGCAGAAATAGATGTTTTTCTGGAACTCTCTTCCTTTTTCGATGATCCAGCAGATGTTGGCAATTTGATCTCTGGTTCCTCTGCCTTTTCTAAAACCAGCTTGAACAACTGGAAGTTCACAGTTTATGTATTGCTGAAGCCTGGCTTAGAGAATTTTGAGCATTACTTTACTAGCGTATGAGATGAGTGCAATTGTGTGGTAGTTTGAGCATTCTTTGGCATTGCCTTTCTTTGGGATTGGAATGAAAACGGACCTTTTCCAGTCTTGTGGCCACTGCTGAGTTTTCCAAATTTGTTGGCATATTGACTGCAGCACTTTCACAGCATCATCCTTCAGGATTTGAAATAGCTCAACTGGAATTCTATCACCTCCACTAGCTTTCTTCATATTGATGCTTTCTGAGGCCTACTTGACTTCACATTCCAGGATGTCTGGCTCTAGGTGAGTGATCATACCATCGTGATTATCTAGATCATGAAGATCTTTTTTGTACAGTTCTTCTGTGTATTCTTGCCACCTCTTCTTAATATCTTCTGCTTCTGTTGGGTCTATACCATTTCTGTCCTTTATTGAGCCCATCTTTGCATGAAATGTTCCCTTGGTATCTCTAATTTTCTTGAAGAGATCTCTAGTCTTTCCCATTCTGTTGTTTTCCTCTATTTCTTTGCATTGATCGCTGAGGAAGGCTTTCTTATCTCTCCTTGCTATTCTTTGGAACTCTGCACTCAGATGCTTATATCTTTCCTTTTCTCCTTTGCTTTTTGCTTGTCTTCTTTTCACAGCTATGTGTAAGGCCACAGAGTAAACCATAATTCAGTAGTCTGCTCACAGTCTTAACTCCCTCACCATGAACTAACCTGTCCCTATACTGGAATGGTGAGTGTAAACAATGCTATTGATAACATTCATTTATTACCCTTCTCTTTAAACATATCTAAAAGGATCTTTAAGTTTTTGAAGAGTTTTAGAAGTGTGTGTGTGTGTGTGTGTGTGTGCACATGTGTTTGGGGGAGAGATACAAAACCACTCAACATTATTTACACAATGAACTGTGTACAATTGCCACTGGTGAAATTAGAACTGGTGACAAGTGCCGGTAACTCCTGCCCAGACTCTGAATAAAGCCATTAAAGTGTATCTGCTCCTTGCACCTGTGTTAGCCTGCCTGCATTTCAGCATTTTACCTTTGGCAAGTTCATGGCAACCCACTCCAGTACTTTTGCCTGAAAAATCCCGTGGACGGCAGAGCCTGGTGGGCTGCAGTCCATGGGGTCGCTAACAGTCGAGCACGACTGAGCAACTTCACTTTCACTTTTCACTTTCATGCATTGGAGAAGGAAATAGCAACCCACTCCAGTATTCTTGCCTGGAGAATCCCAGGGACAGAGGAGCCTAGTGGGCTGCCGTCTACGGGGTCGCACAGAGTCGGACACGGCTGAAGCGACTTAGCAGTAGCAGTAGCCTCTCTGATTGCCCAGTTCCTTTCTCAGGACTTACAAAGTGCTTCAGTTCCTAGAGCTGCTCGATTTTCATTTTATAATAATTGCCCAAGGGACCTGGGCTTCCTTGGACATTCTTTTCCAAATGCCCTTCACTTGACTACCGTGATGGGAAGGACATCCCATCCTCCTGGTATGCTTGGTAGTGAGGTCAGAGTTCTGTCTGAATGATTTCCCATTACATCTTACATGCCCCCTTTCCTGTGGCTGTTTACAGAGCCTCATTTTTTTCCTGTTCTATCTCATTTCCAAATGTCCCCTGAGCCACAATAGCTGGAGACAAATGTTCTCTTTCTCTGGCAACTTTCCCCTTGGGGTAAGAAACCGTTTCACGCTCACTAGACATAGTTGATGCCTAGGCTTTGTATATTCAAGATGGGGTGATATTTTCCAGATTGTTGATTGTTTCATTTTATACAATACAACAGCATCATTAGTTATATTTATTATGTCTTTCTACTCGGAAACAGAATAACGATCGAAGTTTCACGACAATACGTCCCACAGTGAGAGTCACAAAATTCATCATGGTTGCTGATAATCAAGGGCCTCACAAAGCGCCAGGCATATGTTGCGTATTTAACATGCTGCACAGCAGTTGTTTCTCCTTGAACTCTATGGGATAAGTTCTGTAAGAATCCCATTTCACAGATGAGGAAGATATGTGGACATTTGTGAATCTCAGCTGGTCAATGGTAAAGCTGGCTCTGAATCTTCAGCTTTTGCTCTGGTGAAAGAGGTGATCTGGACCAAGAAAAGAGTCAGTAAATTCTGAGCAGCTTCATCCTTAGTAAATCCTAGAATTGTTTTCGTTACTTTCTTGCGATGCAAGCATACTATTTATTTTTTCATTATGCATGAAGGTAGTTTCAAAACTGAAGTTTGTTTTTACTTCACATTACTTCAGAATCACAATGAAAATTGTTTTTGGTAATTCTTCCTAGATTCATAAGCAGGACCACAGGGGTGCCAGTGATAACCATCTCCAAAATTATTATGAACACTTCTTATAACACACAAAGTGACTAAGGCCATATCTTGGCAATGATGTCATGAGGGCACTTCCTGCTCTTTTCTTTATTCTTAGCCCTTCTTTAAGAAACGCAGATCAGTTTGAACTGTTGAAGGATAAAAGTCAGTAAAAAGATGCTCAATATCTATAAACATCTGTATTAAATAGTTCACTTAATTTTAATGAACTGCACAACATCTGGTTCCATAGAACACTTCAAAATTTCCATCAAGTTCTGGTCTGACAAAATCTCTCCTGCCACTTTCCATCTGTATTAAAAAACCAAAAAGCACATATATTCCCGGTTCACTGAGTTATTTGATAAAAGCAACAGGGTGCAATTTGTAAGCAGATGGAGAGCTCAGTGAATGGACTGGCTAGGGTCCCAAGATCTTGTGGCCACTTCGATTTCTGTCCCGTGGCTGCCGAGTCACTCCCAGAGCCCAGGGCAGATCAGTCAGAGGGGAATGCAGATTTTCAGTACTTTCGAATGCAAAATCACAATGACACATTCTTCTTTTCTCATGAAGGAGGTCACAAGGGTAAGTGTGTGCCATGGCCTGGAAACTGTGCATCCACAAAATGAATCTGTCCCTTCCATGTGGGAAGGTCCCTTTATTAAAGCCAAGAGGACCCAAATGGTTCTGAACAGAAGTTGTTCTGATCCCACACAAAGACACCGTCAGGCAGTGAGTGACAGTGAAATTAGCTCTACCACTGCAGGAAAGGTCACACAGGTCCCCAAGAAGGTTGCACAGTCTCTCCAAGGTAGCGACACGGCTGTCAGGTGCTGGTGATGGCTCCAAGTTGATGCATTTTGCAGGGTAAGTTGAGGCCGAGGTTGAAGAGGAAATTTTGGGGGGAAGAGATGCTAATGATCACCTAGCCACAACCATGCTCTACTTTTTCCTCCATGAAGGAACTGCAGCTCAGAGGGCATGATATCCAAGGTCATGCAGCCAAAATCACCGCCAGATACAGGAAAATAGGTCCCTGCCCTTGAGACTTGAACTGCAATGTCCCAGATCCTGGGAGAAGAGAGTAAAGCAAGAATTTAGCATTAGCTTAAAGACCAGGGCCGTCAAGATAGAAATCAGTTTGTGCTAAAACCTTGCAATCCCTCTGCTGGCTGCAAAAATGAAAAATTGTAGGCATATTAATGATTTATTGGGGAGGAGGGCGGGTGTCAGTTAGACACCATAAAAGTGATTACTATCCCACTGGAGTGTCAAGAACCCTGCGTAGCCCAATGGGCTCGCTTGCAGCGGCTGCTTTCTGCATTCTTGCTGACAAGGCTGTAATTGAGCTCAGAGAGGCCTGTGGGTTGAGTGGAGGTGACTTGTAAATGCAGAAACCTGCTCTAAGGAAGTGCAGTCACATCTCCCATTACATCTTTAGCTTCAAAGGTAATCATCATGAACTTCACAGCCAGTGCTCCTTACAGGGGGAGTGATGAGCACTCCCAGGGCAATTAATGATTGGGGCTAAGCAAGGAAGGAGAGGAAATGGAACTTTCCTGAGGTTTTCCAGTCACTCAGTTATATATAACCCTTTATGGGAAATGCTTCTAAACATGGAAAGTGTGCCAAGGCTTTATGCCTGACATCGCTTCCTGCTTTCTACTAGTTTTTGTTTTGTGTTGCTTGAAATCAATCCGGATTTTTTCAACAAGCTTTGTCTTTCTTGCCCAACCAGGCAAGCTTGGTAATGAAATGGCAGTAACAACTTGCAGATTTTCAAGCAATTTCACAGACATTTTTTTTGTGTAGTCCTTATAGCAACCACATGAAGTATGTATTTTCTCCATTTCCAGATGAGGAAGTTGTCATTCAGAAAGTTTCAACAACTGGTTCAAAGGCAGTTTACTTGACCACAGTTACACTCAAGCCTTAGCCTCTGATTCCAAATTCAGAGGCTTGGGTCTGTATAGTAATGGTGATGCTGCCACTTAGGAGAACTGCCCCACCCCCATCCTGCTGACCCAACCCTTCTTTTTTTTTTTTTTATCTATGCCAGGCCTTAGCTGCAGCATACGTGATCTTCCATCTTCATTGCAGCATGTGGGATTGTAAGTTGCAGCATATAGCATCTAGTTCCTTGACCAGGGACCAAACCCAGGCCCCCTGCTTTGGGAGTGTGGAGTCTTAGCAACCGGAGCACCAGAAAAGTCCCCTGCACTTTCTATTATTTAAAAATCTTCATGTCCCTTGATGATAACAAAGTTTGGATTTTATGTGTGGTATTTCTAGAAATAAAATGAAGAAGAATTCCCATCTTAGCATAAACATATTCTATGAAATAAACTATCTGGGTAATTCATTATCACTTGGGCTGAGATACTACCCATATATATATATAATATATTCTTTATAATATTATAAAATATTCTATAATATTTAATATATTCAAGACTTTATTCTACAAGTACAATTTTAAAGGACATATGTCAACAACTTAAAAAGCCTTGGAAAAAAAGGCTATCGTCTTCACTGTGATGATCATTTGATGGCATTGATTTTAATAATCTACACATGTATGGCTCTTTATGATGATTTTAACCTCTTTTTCATTCATATTCTTGATTGGTACAGAAAACTGATTTTAGGAAAATCATGAAATTACTCACACATTTTTTTATTTCTAGAATTCAAACATGCATGATGCTTGAACTTCCTGTAGATTAAATGCAAGTCTGATACTTAAAAAAATGAATGTGAATAAATGGATTCTGAGATAGACAATTTCCACTAATATTTAATTGGTTGCAAATTTTGCTATCTCAAAAAGTTTCTGCTCTCTGCTTTATTAAGGAAGTTCTGTCATTATTCAGTGTAATTATAGCTTTGGGGAAATTTTCCCAATAAAAGCTTAGGAGGGAAAAAAAGGAAGCGTGACAAGTAGTGATAAAAGCTGAGTTAATAGTTCTGTTTCCAGATCTTCTCGGACTACTGATCTTGTAAGTTTCTATGACCTATACGAGTAGTTTAGATGAATGTTCACAACTGATTCAGACAAGAGACAGTGTCAGGAAAGCAAACAGATTTTTCTGTTCTTAACAGTTTCCCTATCTGAGCATTTCCTGAATTCTTTGGTTCACTCAGCTGATTAACACATACTGTGTATATGGAAAACATCTGCACATTCTCTGCTTTTGCCAGGTTCCCAAATGTTTGCTCAAACTCAATATGAGACATTCTAGATGTATTTGAGAAACACTCATTTTTGATCTATTTAGACCCAGTGTTGTTGAAGCATTTGAATTTCTGACAAGATTGCTTCCTATCTGTGTGGTTCCCAACCATGGCTCAGTGATTTGAAAACTATTATGCATAAAGTGAAAGTGTTAGTCACTCAGTTGTGTCCAACTCTTTGCAACCCCACGGACTGTAGCCCACCAGGCTCCTCTGTTAATGGAATTCTCCAGGCAAGAATACTGGAATGAGTAGCCATTCCCTTCTCCAGGGGGTCTTCCCAACCCAGGAACCGAACCCAGGTCTCCCACACCGCAGGCAGATTCTTTATTGTCTGAGCCACCAGAGAAGTCCAAGAATACAGGAAAAACTAGTAATTCCCTCTCCAGGGGATCTTCCCAACATAAGGCATAATGTATTTTCAAAGGTCAAATTGCCCTCTCCACATTTTAGAACATCTTTCTTCTGTGTTTTCTTATATATTGACTGTACGGCAGTTGGATATGATCTAAGATAAACATCTTCCTACAGCTCCTAACGTCAGCCCCAGGGGATGTTACCAATATACTTTGAATAATCCTGTGACCATTTTAAAGATGAGAAACTTAAGACTAAGAAGAGTAAGACTTAAAACTTAGTCTTAAAGTTTTAAAGACTTAAAACTTAGTCTTAAAGTTTTAAAGACTTAAAACTTAGTCTTAAAGTTTTAAAGACTTAAAACTTAGTCTTAAAACTTAAGACTAAGAAGAGTAGGTATCCCCGCACACTTGGTCCCAGCAAAGGAAAAAACTAAGAGAACTTCTGTCTCCTACTTCAGAGTACTTCGCATCCTAACAGATAATCCTTAAATATTGTAACAGCTTCCTTTTTGATGTAGTAATGTTCTGTTTGAGAAGACGGATACAGCTCTCAAATCAGATTCTGTTCCATTACTAGAGAGAAATGGCAAAAGGCTCAGCTACCAAATGATTAAAACTTTCCACTTGTATCAACTGTCAAGCTTCTAAAAATATTTCACCACTAGTCTCTTCTTTCAGTTGAGACACTGAAAGCCCCTAGCAGAGGTCAAAAATGGCAACTGTGGGTAAGTAAGTGAGTGATTGTCCCCTCAGCACCCAGAGTAAATCTAAATAAGCAAAGTTGGAGGACTGGGTTAGCCCATTCACCTGATCAGTGCACAGATGTCAACCAAACTTATTCTCCATTCCTGATTCTATGACACGCACCTGAATATATAGCTGAAAACAAACAAACAAAAGCAACACTGAGATCATTATATATTTAAATATTATATATTTAAATATAATGATTTACATATATTTATTGTGGCTCAGATAGTAAAGAATCCATCGGCAATGCAGATGACGGGGTTTGATCCCTGGGTGGGGAAGATGCCCTGTGGAAGGAGATGACAAACCACTCCAGTATTCTTGCCTGGGAAATCCCATGGGCAGAGGAGCCTGGCAGGCTCAGTCCATGGGGTCACAAATAGTTGGACACAACTGATCGACTAATACTTTCACTTTCAATAAATATTAATACATAAATGATAAAACAAAACAATGTGATTATATTCTAAGCTGATCAAATTTGGCTCCTCACCACCTGTTTTTACAAATAAGTTTACTGGAACATAGCTGTTCCCATTCCTTGACACCATTTTCTACAGCTGCCTTCACAGAACAATAGCAGAGTTGAGAAACTGCAACAGAAATCATATGACCCACCAAGCCTAGTATATTTCCCATCTGGGCCTTTCTGGAAAACATTTGTTATCCCTGCCTCAGGCCTTATACTAGAGCAATATCAGATTCTCAGCTTTTTCAGCATCCTCATGTAGTTCCAAACCTCTTTATAAGTGTTTCCTTCTGCTTCAGTTCAGTTCAGTCGCTCAGTTGTGTCTGACTCTTCGCGACCCCACGAACCGCAGCATGTCAGGCCTCCCTGTCCATCACCAACTCTCAGAGTTTACCCAAACTCATGTGCATCCAGTTGCTGATGCCATCCAACCATCTCATCCTCTGTCGTCCCCTTCTCCTCCTGCCCTCATTCTTTCCCAGAATCAGAGTCTTTTCAAATGAGTCAACTCTTCACATCAGTTGCCCAAAGGATTGGAATTTCAGCTTCAACATCAGTCCTTCCAAAGAACACCCAAGACTGATCTCCTTTAGGATGGACTTGCAGTCCTAGGGACTCTCAAAAGTCTCCTCCAATACCACAGTTCAAAAGCATCAGTTCTTCAGCACTCAGCTTTCTTTATAGTCCAACTCTCACATCCATACATGACTACTGGAAAAATCGTAGCCTTGACTAGATGGACCTTTGTTGACAAAGTAATGTCTGCTTTTCAATATGTTGTCTAGGTTGGTCATAACTTTCCTTCCAAGGAGTCAGTATCTTTTAATTTCATGGCTGCAATCACCATCTGCAGTGATTTTAGAGCCCAGAAAAGTAAAGTCAGCCACTGTTTTCCCATCTATTTCCCATGAAGTGATGGGACTGGATGCCATGATCTTAGTTTTCTGAATGTTGAGCTTTAAGCCAACTTTTTCAGTCTCCTCTTTCACTTTCATCAAGAGGCTTTTTAGTTCCTCTTCACTTTCTGCCATAAGGGTGGTATTATCTGCATATCTGAGGTTATTGATATTTTTCCCAGCAATCTTGATTCCAGCTTGTGCTTCTTCCAGCCCAGCATTTCTCATGATGTACTTGGCATAGAAGTTAAATAAGCCAGGTGACAATATACAGCCTTGACATACTCATTTTCCTATTTGGAACCAGTCTGATGTTCCATGTCCAGTTCTAACTGTTGCTTCCTGACCTGCATACAGGTTTCTCAAGAGGCAGGTCAGGTGGTCTGGGATTCCCATCTCTTTCAGAATTTTCCACAGTTTATTGTGATCCACACAGTCAAAGGCTTTGGCATAGTCAATAAAGCAGAAATAGATGTTTTTCTGGAACTCTCTTGCTTTTTCCATGATCCAGCGGATGTTGGCAATTTGATCTCTGGTTCCTCTGCCTTTTCTAAAACCAGCTTGAACATCTGGAAGTTCACGGTTCACATATTACTGAAGCCTGGCTTGGAGAATTTTGAGCATTACTTTACTAGCATGTGAGATGAGTACAATTGTGCAGTAGTTTGAGCATTCTTTGGCATTGCCTTTCTTTGGGATTAGAATGAAAACTGACCTTTTCCAGTCCTGTGGCCACTGCTGAGTTTTCCAAATTTGCTGACATATTGAGTGCAGCCCTTTCGTAGCATTATCTTTTAGGATTTGAAATAGCATAAATGGAATTCCATCACCTTCACTAGCTTTATTCATAGTGATGCTTTCTAAGACCCACTTGACTTCACATTCCAGGATGTCTGGCTCTAGGTGAGTGATCACACCATCATGATTATCTGGGTCATGAGGATCTTTTTTGTACAGTTCTTCTGTGTCTTCTTGCCACCTCTTCTTAATAGCTTCTGCTTCTGTTAGGTCCCTACCATTTCTGTCCTTTATTGTGCCCATCTTTGCATGAAATGTTCCCTTGGTATCTCTAATTTTCTTGAAGAGATCTCTAGTCTTTCCCATTCTGTTGTTTTCCTCTATTTCTTTGCATTGATCGCTGAGGAAGGCTTTCTTATCCCTCCTTGCTATTCTTTGGAACTCTGCATTCAGATGCTTATATCTTTCCTTTTATTGTTTGCTTAGTAGTGGTTACATATTGTCTTGTGCTCATGGTCAGTGGTGTCCAACTCTTTGCAAACCCATAACTCTAGCTTTCTAGGCTCCTCTGTCCGTGGAATTTTACAGACAAGAAAACTTGAGTGAGTTGCTGTTTCCTACTCCAGGAGATCTTCCAGGACCCAGGGATCAAGCCTGCATCTCCTGCATTGGCAGGCAGATTCTTCACCACTGAGCCACCTGCGAAACCCTGTGAAACATACACACATCTCTCATCAGCTGGAACTTGGTCACATGACTCTACCCAACTGCATGAGAATCTGGGAACTGAAACCTTGATCCAAACCAAACTCAGAGATCCTAGGAGTGTAGCATGGATGTTGGCTATCTACCAATAACTCTTGTTCTCTTTCCATATTGTCAAGTTGTTACTGGAACATGCTTGCCCAGCCAGGGACCTGATTTCTCAACTTCTCTTGTATCTAAAAGTAATCAGTGGAACAAATTAAGTGGGTAGTCCCATGCCAAGGTAATTCAGGGGAAGAAACATCCACTTCTCAATTGAAAGCCAGATGTGGAAGATGGTAGAGCCACAAGATGGAAAGAAATTGGGACTCTGATTTACTGTTTAGAGGACAGTCTACCCACCACTGATTAGAAAGGCACACTTTAGACTTTGGTGAGTGCCAAAGTATTGATGGTTTTCAACTGTGTTGCTGGAGAAGACTCTTGAGAGTCCCTTGGACAGTAAGGATATCAAACCAATCAATCCTAAAGGAAATCAACCCTGAATATTCATTGGAAGTACTGATGCTGAAGCTGAAGCTCCAATACTTTGGCCACCTGAAATGGGAAGAGCTGATTCACTGGAAAAGACCCTGATGCTGGGAAAGATTGAAGGCAGGAGGAGAAGGGGATGACAGAGGAAGAGATGATTGGATGGCATCACTGACTCAATGGACATGAGTCTGAGCAAATTCCAGGAGATAGTAAAGGACAGGGAAGCCTGGCATGCTGCAGTCCATGGGGTCACAAAGAGTCAGACACAACTTAGCAACTGAATAACAACAGACTTTCTGTGCAAGAAAAGAATTTCTATTGTGTTTAGTCACTTGGATTTTAGAGCATCTTCCACAGTGCATTATAATATTACAATATTGTGTTCAAATTAATGAGAATACCACATCAAACTCTCATTAACTATGTTCCCTGTCTGTGTCTGTTGCATTTCTTGGTGCCACAGGATGGACTGAATATATGCTGGGTGAATATCAGAGTAGTAGAACCATGCGTACAAGGGAAGTGGGCTTCCCTTGTAGCTCAGTCGGTAAAGAATCTGCCTGCAGCGCAGGAAACCCAGGTTCAATCCCTGGGTTGGGAAGATCCCCTGGAGAAGGAAATGGCAACCCACTCTGGTGTCCCTGCCTGGAAAATCTTGTGGATAGAGGAGCCTGGTGGGCTGCAGTCCATGGGGTCGCAAAAGTTGGACACGACTGAGCGACTAACCCACACACACACTTAAAGCCATGCGTAAATGCTGTGAGAACTCAGAAGAAATAGTATTACTATAATTCAACCTAGGAATTTTATATTTATTTCTAAATATGGGGCCATCTGTGTAATAATACTATACGAAACATGAATATTGCATTCGATACATTTTCTGGTTAATCTCACATGGACCTTTCTGTTCTATTCCACTCTGCGCATTCAAACAGTGCTGTCTGTGCTGCCTTGATAGACACCTCGTATATTTTAAAGAGGAGACCCTAGACTCTGGGAGAATTTATGAAGAGTGACTTCAAGGAGAAAGATCAGCTTACAGGCAATAGGGGCTCTCGTTCAGACCCCAAAATGGTGATTGTATGGAGAACAGAAAGGCTTTCTTCAAGCTGTCATTTTAAAATATCCGCACTCGATCCCTGTGACAGCCAGAGCTTTTCCCACCAACATGGAAACCCAGAGTGTTGATAATTCTTAATGACAAGGCGAGTTTCCAAACAGAGCTTTTCCTTCATAAATGGAGCCAGTAGATGAAAACTTGACTTGGCCAGCTCACTTTTCTCTACCTCTTCTCTTGCAGCAAAACTTTCCCCTCCTTGCTCTTAGCAATCTAAACAGTTCCTCATATTCTTTTTAGCACACTGCATTATGTTTATGTGTCTTTGTAATGAGTGGTCTCTCCTCCTAGAATTTGTATCTTGAAGATTGAGCTTCTTTCTTATTTGCCCTTCTCCTTTACACAGTGCCTCCTATATAGTTGCAAATACAAGACCTATTTTGAATTACTTGTCCCTAAGTTAACAGGAAACTGGAGAAGAAAAACTATGTCTGGTAATGGGATAGGAAGAAAGACAAAAAGTCATTGAGAAAAAGAGTGAGTCTCAAAAGCGCAATATGATGAAACAAGTTCTGGGCTGGAGGCAGAAGACTCAGACACTGGCCCCAGCTTGGCCCCCAACTCAGTGACCTTCGGCATGCCAGATGATGCCTTTCTGCATCTCAAGATCATCATTCTAGAAATGGTGGTGTTAGAGGAGATGACCTCTACAGATCTCTTGTGTTCTACAACCTTCTTCTAGAGAGAAAAAGGCCACGATTCAAAATAAGACAGGGCTATCCACCAGTGATAAGTCTTCTGTTTTGTCCACTGATTTTAGTAGGAGATGAGTGTGAGACCCTGAAGTAAGATGAACCATCAGTGAGGTTTCCCAGGGGAAGGTGGAAAGCCTCTTATAATTCTAAACTAGAATGTCTCCATGGTCATGAAGATAGGTAAAGACCAGAGCCCACTAAGCCTGCAGTGAGTGGAAGAGGGCCTGCCTATTGAAGCATAAGAAGATCCTTTCTTCCCCTGTGCTCTTTGATCTGACAATCAAAATATCTTGATAGGCAGTGCTGGCTATGGCTTTGCAATTATGGAAAACTGGCCAACCCAGGGCTGGTTCCCTCAAGAGTAGAAAGAGCAATGTGACTGTTTGTTCCAGTGGGCAGACGTTCCACATTTTCTCCTGCTAGGCTTTGGGAAGAGAGGCCACCCTTGTTCAGAGATACAGGGATTGTTTGGCTTAAATAGGAAATTGGGTGAGAGAAACACTGCTCCAGGTAGACCAGAAATTCCACCTGCCCTGCTCTGGATGGTATCCTCATTTAGCAGAGACCCAAAAGGGCAGTGGTGAAGACAGGGTTCTCTCCCCGGGAGAAATCCTTTCTGGGTTCCTTGAGCTCCAGAGTTTATGAAAAATCCAGGCAAAGAAGAAAGCCGGAGAGCTTGGTATTGGGTTTAGAGTAGTCCCCTCAGTCTCTCCATTGCAGCAGGGATTTTTGTTGTTGTTGTTTTTCTTCTTATCTGTGAAATGATTTTCACACTGGGCTCCTCAGTTTTAGGGATTTATAAATGTTTGGGGAGAGGGGTATCACAGGTTCTTCTTTATCTCAACTGTTTAAAAATATGCATATATTTCTAGAAAAACCAACATTTAAACAAAGGGGCCCACAACTACAAGTGTTTGGAAACCAATAGATTAAGTGATTTCCTAATCTCTTTCCAACTCTAACATTTCTAACATTTTGTGAATATACTGCGACATTCTTTCTAGGGTAGTGAGTTTGTCGATTATCCTCAAGTGGAACAGACCTGCTCCCAGCGCAGGACCTTAGCTCTGCTTTTTCTTCTGTCAGGATGCTGTCCTCCAAATTTCAAAATCTTGAAGGATTTTGTTTACACTGCACCTGCCATACAAGGTCCACCCCAACCACACTTAGATACCACACCTACCCTGCATCCCCGACTCCTACACAGCCTCACCCATTTCTACTTCTCCTTTTGAACACTTTCTACCATGCCATACAATCTGGTTCAAAGATTCTGGTCTGGCCAACCCCTTCCCCTAAAATGCATGCTTTCGGTAATCACAGGTGTCTAGGAATCTTTGACTAGCCCAGCCTGCTCAGGGGCCATACCACTGATGAGCAAACAATTAATAATAATGATTTAATGAGTTTGATACTCTTCTTCAATCTGCCAGTTTCCTGAGTTTTTCCCAGAGATAAGTATGCAAATGCAAAATTTACTTTGATGAGTAGAAAAACAGCCCCACTTTGGGAAATAAACTGTTGAGGCAACGGACTGGTAGAACAACCATGCAATGATTTTATCGTCATGGGCACATCTCCCTCCTCAGCGCCACATGGGACCGTGAACCACTGCATTCCTCTCTCTCCTCTTTCACCTCCCTACAGCAGATTCTGCCAACCACATGATCCTGGCACAAGATCACAATTCTGAGAACTCTGAAGAGTGGCGTGTGGTCTTTTCCTCTTCCACATATCTAGCCCAGGGATCCGCTACACTTGAATGTGCAGAGGAAGCACGTGATGCGGGTGGATCTTGATAAAATGCAAGATTCTGACTCAATAGGTCGTGCATGCCCTAAGACTCATCATTTCCTACAAGTCCTCAGATGATACCCGTGCTGCTCATCCAAGTATCACACACTGAGTGGGCAGTTTCTAGAGCGCTGCTCAAGGGCAAAGCAACGCTTCTTTCTGTTGTCAGTTTTCTCATTTTAATATGGACATAATCATTATTGCAGAAGATGATTGGCAAGGATTAAATGAGATCACAGGCTCTTAATCCCTTATCCAAAATCCTTGGGGCCAGATATATTACAAAATCCAGAATATAGAATTTTTAAGAAGTGATATGGTGCATATGCAATTTATTATGTGACAACTCCCGAGGGTTTTGGGGCATCAACCTTTAATCAAATGTGTTAATATTTATGCAGCAAAATATATGAATTCTATACCAAACAGGAAGACTAAGCGTTATAAGTAGCTAAAGTTCTCTACTCAATGTTCTGTAATAACCAGTATAGGAAAAGAATCTGAAAAAGAATGGCCATATGTGTATGTGTAACTGAATCACTTTGCTGTGCACCTGAACTGACCCCACATTGTAAACCAACTATACTCCAATATGAAGTAAAAATTAGATTAAAAACATGAATAGCTAAAGTTCACATCAGGTTTTGCTGCCAAATATGTTCAGACCAGGTAAGAGTTGCCAAAAAGCTTTCAGTTTTCAGAGCTTGTCAGATCTTGAAAGCCTGGATAAGGGCACTATACCTGTGCTTGGCCTGTGAGTGCGTCATCTCTCTGTTGAAAAGGCAGGACACACCTCTTTCTTCCTACACATCATAGGTATGAAGGCAAATCCTCAGAGACTGGGACCAGACGTGGAGCAGCACCAACCTGGAGCACAAAGTGACCAAACCAAAGGAGAAGTCCATGACCTGGACCAGAAGGGTTCAAGGTCAAAGCCAAACCAGCACCTAGAATACCTCCATACAGAATCCTGTCAGCACTCTAAACCACACATGTGTGCCTCAACACACACGCACACACACATACACACATGCTCCCACTCACACTCCTAAAATTATCAGGACCTGAGGCTAAAATTGGGGTCTGGCAAGAAGCTGGAAGCAAGAAGCCAGATAATTTCTGAGAAAAACACACCCAAAATTCCCCTTTAGCTCATAAAATTAAATGAGAATCTCTCTGTGGATTTCTTAAATACATCTCTTAATACAATTCTTAAGAAATACATTTCTTAAATGTCTACTTAAGAAAGCGGGTGCTGGACAGAAGAACAAGTCATCTCATAGCTCCTCATTTACATGGGCAATAAGATGTTTGCAGGTGTGGCTCATTTTTTCTTTTTCTTTTTTGATGCTCTTAAAATTGCAGCTCTTTGTGAAGATTTGAAGATGAAAATTTTACATAGCACTAAAAAAAAAAGGAAAGTAGAACCACTTGTCAATCTCAGGCTCTGCCATCCTGTTTTTTAGGACCCAGGCTTCCCAACCAAGGCTCACAGCCAAATCGAAGTGCAGGCAAGACACAGGGCCACCTGCGATCTGTGGCTTCAGTGACACGGCCAGCAGGCCCTGGCCACGTGCTGCAAAGAGAAGTAAGACATCCTGAGGAGCCGGCTGAGGAGCCGAGATCTGATACGAGTCACAGGTTCCCACAGGTTCTCTGAAATGCACTATATTTGGCAACAGAAACTGGACTCTGAGGTTGTTTCAGAGAGTAGTTTGGACACTGTATTAGGAGAGGTAGTTTGTGTGATGGTTATAAGGTTGGTTTTTGTAGCTAACCTATCTGAATTTGATGCTTAACTCTACTATTTGCAAATAATGTTACCTTTATCTAGGCAAACCAGCTCTAAGTTTCAGTTCCTCACATTTAAAAGAAGGATAATATGGATAAATAACAAGGTCCTATTGTGTAGCCTAGGAAACCATATTCAATATCCTGTGATAATGGAAAAGAACATGAATGTATATGTGTGTGTGTGTGCGCTGTGCTAAGTCACTTCAGTCATGTCCGACTCTTTGCGACCCTGTGGACTGTAGCCTGCCAGGTTCCTCTGTCCATGGGATTCTCCAGGCAACAATACTGGAGTGGGTTGCCATGCCCTCCTACAGAGGATCTTCCTCACCCTGTGATCATACTCTCCTCTCTCATGCCTCCTTCACTGGTAAGTGGGTTCTTTATCGCTAGCGCCACCTTGGAAGCCATATATATATGGAAGCCATGTATGTATGTATGTGTGTGTGTGTGTGTGTGTATAACTGAAACACTTTGCTGTACAGCAGAAATTAACACAATATTGCAAATCAGCTATACTTCAACAATTTTTTTTAAGAAAAAGAGTCTATCTTAAGGAAATAAAGGACTTAAATACAGAAAAAAATAAAAGAAGGATAATATAATAATAGGACCTGCTTCATAACATTGCTGTGATTGTTAATGGAGTTGATGCACGTGAGGTCTGAGAAGAGCACAAAGCAGGGACCCCTGTGTTCATTGCTTCTCTTTTGTTAATCTAGCTCTTGTTCCTAGACTCACTTGGGTGGGAAACCAGTCCCTGTTGACTGCCCCCAGGAAGATGGCACTTTTTCCCGACATGGAGGGAAATATTCCAGGTGGGGATGGATTATCCTCTCACATCTGCTCCAGAGCTCCGAGTAGATCCTACTCACACGACAGAATTACCTACCAAGCCCTGCACACTGTGCTCGTTTCCTGACGTATTTTCTCTCACTGGGTAGATAGTCATTATCTGCATTTCATGGGTGAGGAAACAGATGCTCCCTGGATGTGTCAGACTTGCCTAAATCTACACAACTTGTTAAGTGGCCAGGTCACATCTGGAAGCCATGTCTAGACATAGTTTCAAATTCCAGATTCGTTCCATCAACTTCAGTCTCCAGTTGAATTTCAGTTCATTTCAGTTCAGTTGCTCAGTCATGTCCAACTCTTTGTGACCCCATGAAGCGCAGCACGCCAGGCCTCCCTGTCCATCACCAACTCCTGGAGTCCACCCAGACCCGTGTCCATCGAGTCAGTGATGCCATCCAACCGTCTCATCCTCTGTTGTCCCCTTCTCCGGGACTGTACACAACTTGTGAAATCTTCATCTGGAAAGTTTAAGGACACACCTAGCATCCCTACCTTTTTCAGGAGAAAGGGACAGGGCAAGGGAGGAGACTGATCCCAAACCACCAACCAGAAGACAGAAACAATGACCCCAAAGCACACCATCCATTATCACTATGGTGTCATTATATCCAAGGCATGTCAGTGACAAAAATGGGGATCCAGGAGAACAGCAAAATGTAAGACAGAGCGCCAAACCAGATCAGTCCAGCTCTCCAGATAACTCATGACTCCAGCCTTATTTTCTCCATTTGCAGCCCAGTTTGCAGACAGTATCTGGTCCCCCTCTGAGCTGACTGCCCAGTGGAAGCCAGTGACCAGCAGACCAGTGTAGACAACCTTTCAGACTCTCACCCACACAGCTCTGGACCCAATGGAGCCATGGAAAGGAAAATACTCTTCCTTTCAACAGCTAAATAATTCTGCTTGGAGCCCAGGGGAGGTGCCCCTGGGCCTGTGTGGTCCAGCAGATTGTCTCCTTGGCTGTATGAGGAAAGAGAGATGCTTGCCTACTGCTCATCTATGTGATGGGGAGAAGCAGGCAATTGTCTCCATGTGTCCCCCCACCTCACCGCACCCCAACTGCAGCTCCTATCAGCTGGGCTACAGCACAGAAGCAGCAGCACTGGGATCAAACACTTCCAAACAAGTAACCTGTCACCTGCACCCCCAGCCCAGAAACCAAAACTCTGGCTGAGAACGCAGTGGAACACTTCTCAGCAGAGATCGAAGTTGGAAAAGATTGTGATAAATGTGGACAAAATGTCTCTGCAGGAAGAAAAGAGAGCAAGAAACACTCAGGGTCATTCTAAAATAGTCTTTGCAGGTTCGCAGCTTTGCTAAACCAAGGCAGTACGTGGTGCTTTGGGTTTCCTGGCAAGCTGATCAAAGGGTGTTTACGTGGGGAATAATACATTTTCGTAACAAATGCTCAGCATGTCTGCAAATATTACATTAGAGACAGCACAGGTCCGGGTGGGGTGGTGAGGGAGGGCACGTGGCTGGGCTAATGGCCTTTCTCTGGCTGCTGCAGGCGCTGGAGGAGGTGACTGTGGGGACCTAATGAATCTGATAGCATCTCCGAGTCCAGGCTGGGAGATGACTCACCAGCCCAAGACTCATTAGCTCAGGGTCACCCAGGGACGAGGAGGTTCCTTTCAGAAAGACAGGCCCAGACGGCCAGCACCCTCCTTGAATTTCAATAACTCCTTTAACAAGTAGAAACTGACTCTAGAAGATTTGCGTTGGCAAAAGAGGAGCTTTATTGCATCTCATTAGGAGTGGTTTTCTTGATTTCCAATAAGATTTGTGGAATTTTAAAACTCTGGGTATTAACTGGAGTCAGAGTTCTTTTGTTTCATTCACTATTTTTGCCCTGAAATGTTGGCTGCCATGTGCCAGGTTTACACAATTCTGAGCACAGGGGCTTCCATGGGAGCATTCAGCCCCTACTGGAGTCAACCTCTGCAGCAGTTGACATTTGAGTCCACCTTCCTTGAAACTCCTTCTCCCTTGGTTTTGGCAACACTATCCATATCTGGGTTTCCTCCTGCCTGTTGGACTATTCCTTCCACACTTTTCTTTCCTCCTTTCCACTTTCTCTTCATCCCTTATAAGCTAGTGATAATCTGATTTCTTCTCCAACTCTGCTGAACTTCTCTGCATTCCCTCTCAAGGCTTAGATCTCCATATCTAGACTGAGGACTCTCATATCTACTCTCTAGACCCATCCTTCTCCCAATCTAATGTCCCAGGGAACCAACACCCAGTGTACAAGTGTATCCAGTCATCTATCCCACAATAGGCCCTTTCCCTTGGTCTCCAATCCTGCTGCCATCTTGCATTTCCATCATCCAGGAAGTCATCCACAGACTTGGGAACATTTCTAGACCATGCTGTCTCCTCCACTTGCCTCAAATATTATGACCCTAATGAAAGGTCTCCCTGCCTCTAGCCTCACTCCCTTCCTACACTTTTATAAAATGTAATCTGATCACTTGAGGCCATATGGAACACTCCTTTGGATCTTTCAGGAGCCTGGGGAACCATTTCCAAACACAGCAGTCCATCATATAGGGCCCTAGAAATCTAGTCCCTATGTTATTTACCACAGCACCTTCCCTTTAGTGTTAATTCTGACCTCCAGTCCAGCACAGCCACTTATAATTCTCCCAAATTGCCTTGTTGTGCAAAACTCTCATCTTGAAGCTGAACTACTGCCACCCCCTTCATCCTTTCTCTCTTGTTCAGCTGTCACTTCAATTCCTCTACCCTAAATTCCCATTCCTTTTCTGCCAGAATTACCGTCTTATGTCCCCACTGAGTTCTTCCTCCCATCACATATTCTGTCAAGTTTCATCACACGTGCTTACATGCCTGTGGTTCTGCTGCCTTCCTGCTGTGTGATCTTAGCAAAGTACTTCACTTTTCTCATCCATTAAATGGGTGTAGCCACACCTGTCTCTAAACACTATGCTCTGGATTAAGTGAGCTGATATGTTTAAATCCCTTAGACCAGCATCTTGCCAGAGTAACTAGCACATAGCAGGGTCTCAGTAAGTATGGGCTCAAAGAGATGGAATAAATGATTGTAATTTTGTCCATCTCCATATGAGTTTGTCAGGGCTGCCATAGCAAAGTACCACAGACTGGGTGGCTTAAAGACCAGAAATTTATTTTTCTCATAGTTCTGGAGATCAAGTTGTAACAGCAAGGTGCCAGCCAGGTTGGTTCCTTCTGCAGCCTCTTTCTTTGGCTTGTGGAGAGCCATCTTCTTCATGTGTCTTCTCTTGGTTTTCCCTCCACATCTCACCATGTCTTAATGTCTTCTTATCATTAGGATACCAGTCAGATTGAATTAGAGTTCATGCTAATGACTTGTGCATACGTGAGTGCTAAGTTGCGTCAGTCATGTCCAACTCTTTGAAACAGTATGGACTGTAGCCCACCAGGCTCCACTGTCCATGGGATTCTCCAAACCAGGATGCTAGAGCGGGTTGCCACGCCCTCCTCCAGGGGATCTTCCTGATCCTTGGATTGAACCCATATCTCTTAGGTCTCCTGCATTGGCAGGCAGGTTCTTTACCACTAGCACCACCTGGTTTAACTTTATCTCTCTGGTGATTCTGTCAACAAATACAGTCACATTCTGAGTTAGAAATTTAACAATACATATATATTTTAGGGCAATATAACTCAGCTCATAACAATCCACATATCTCAACTTCTGCAAAGAGTCAAACATGACTGAGCACAAGAGCACACACAACTTCTGCAGATGTTTTGCTTTACTCCCTTGAGAAGTAAACAGAAGAGACCTGAAATGCCCAGGGGTTAAAGGCATGATGGTGTGATATGCAGGTGCTGGTTTAAATATGCCCTGAGGTCTTGGGTAAATCTCACTGCTTCTCTGGGCTTTGGCTTCACATTCTGCAAAGACAGGAGATGGACTCTGACTCATCAGTTAAGTCCCTTCCAGCTCCTGTGGAAATCACAGATTTCCTGTGATTCTATGTATAACAAATGCATATCCCCAAAGTTAGAGCATTTGCCTCCTTGCACATTTGTACCAGAGATCTCCCACTCCTTTGTCTGGGTCACCGTTTGACTCCTGAGTTCCTGGTGGGCTTGGCTCATCTGCTTGGAGATAACTTCGTCTTTTCACTTCACCAAACACTAGATCTCATGTATATATATTTAATCCCATCTTCTCATTTGTTACTGTGCACTCGTTTTGCTCTAAAGTTTTAATGTGAGTTGAAATCTAAAGATAAAATCCTGTTCAAACATAGAAATCAGGATAGCATTAACCTTGAGGGGTGAACCAGGAAGGAACACAGAGGGACATCCAGGGTAAGGGAAATACTTGGCATCTTCTCAGTGGATGCTGGTCATGCAGGTACACGTGTAACAATGCACCCACCTGGCTAACGAGAGAGATTTGGATACTTCACTATATGCAAGTCGCTCCCCAAACAAAATGGAAAAAAGTATCATCAGAATATAGTGCTTTTGGTGACAGTCACTGGGAAAATGCTGACCTATCAGGTTTTCTCTGAGAAGCTAATGCTGTGTCATTTTGAAATGTGAATTGTAAATGCTGTGATCCAGAAACGGAGGGAGGGAAATAGTAGAAGGAAGTCTTTCCCCAGAGCTCTTTCTACACATTCACTGTCTCTAAAAAGTGAGAGGAAAAAAAGAATGTCTTAAGTGAGCTGAGAAAGTGTTAGGTCTTTTGAGTCTGACCTACATCAATATCCAGAAATGCTGCAGAGATTAAGTCTCCAAGAAAAGAGAGGGAATATAGATCATCAGAGAAGGTTATTAGGAACATGTAAAGAGTCCCAGCTCCACTCTGGAAGGAGTTACCATGGAGACGAAACTCCACTGAAATTTAGGTCTGTCTTCTTGCTCCAGATATTCCTCGCCCCAGCAATCATGGTTGGTACTCAGAGAGTCTCAGACTGTCTCTGCTACTTCTGGCCCATGAACTAGAAAAAAAGTCACTCTGACAGATGCTATTCTAAGGGCTTTAAGCGTATCAACTCACTTCATCCTGAGCACAACCCTTTGAGATAGGCATTGCTACACCTGTTTGACGGATGAGAAAAGTGAAGTAATTAGCCAAGATCACATACACACACACACGTACTCACAGGTGGTCAGAATTCTAAAAGGAGCAATCTCCAAATTCCTTTGCCTCCTCTCTTCCTGAAAACTTGGTGTGATGGTGGCAATCTTGAAACAGCAGTGAGAACCTCCCATATCCTGTGAAGAATAAATCTTCTTTACTTACCAACCTTGCTTCCTCCAGGGACCTTGGATTCATTCCTGCCTCCACATACTTGGAAAGTAGCACTGCAGGCAAAATGACTTTTCTAAAGTTATTCATGCAGAGTATTCATTATTGTATCAAGTACCACCTCTTAGGGTTTGCTGTTCATAAAGGAACTGTGATTCTGTCTAAGAGAGCAAAGTCACAGGGCATGTTTTCCAACATGGGCAAATAATTGTGTATGGCTATTAGCCTTCATATTTGTGCCACAAGGCAATCATCTGAATTACTCTTACATTACCCGTTGTTTTCCTGAGTACTTAACCTCAGGAATGGTTGCTCAGGATCAGATCAGATCAGATCAGTCGCTCAGTCGTGTCCAACTCTTTTCGACCCCATGAATCGCAGCACGCCAGGCCTCCCTGTCCATCACCAACTCCCGGAGTTCACTCAGACTCACATCCATTGAGTCAGTGATGCCATCCAGCCATCTCATCCTCTGTTGTCCCCTTCTCCTCCTGCCCCCAATCCCTCCCAGCATCAGAGTCTTTTCCAGTGAGTCACCTCTTCGCATCAGGTGGCCAAAGTACTGGAGTTTCAGTTTTAGCATCATACCTTCCAAAGAAATCCCAGGGCTGATCTCCTTCAGAATGGACTGGTTGGATCTCCTTGCAGTCCAAGGGACTCTCAAGAGTCTTCTCCAACACCACAGTTCAAAAGCATCAATTCTAGAGTGCTCAGCCTTCTTCACAGTCCAACTCTCACATCCATACATGACCACAGGAAAAACCGTAGCCTTGACTAGACGAACCTTTGTTGGCAAAGTGATGTCTCTGCTTTTGAATATGCTATCTAGGTTGGTCATAACTTTCCTTCCAAGGAGTAAGCATCTTTTAATTTCATGGCTGCAGTCACCATCTGTAGTGATTTTGGAGCCCAGAAAAATAAAGTCTGACACAGTTTCCACTGTTTCCCCATCTATTTCCCATGAAGTGGTGGGACCGGATGCCATGATCTTCGTTTTCTGAATGTTGAGCTTTAAGCCAACTTTTTCACTCTCCGCTTTCACTTTCATCAAGAGGCTTTTGAGTTCCTCTTCACTTTCTGCCATAAGGATGGTGTCATCTGCATATCTGAGGTTATTGATATTTCTCCCAGCGATCTTGATTCCAGTCTGTGTTTCTTCCAGTCCCGCATTTCTCATGATGTACTCTGCATATAAGTTAGGATGCCTGCCTTCAAAAGGGAAAGTTAGAACTTCTTAGAGGTGAGATACCTGTTTGTCCCCAGGTAAGAAAAACTTAGGGTCATACTAAAATCTGGACACAAATGTTTATAGTAGCTTTCCTAATAGAAATGGAGGACAGATTCGTGGTTGCTATAGGTTAAGGATGGAATAAGAGTGGGAGGGGATTGGTGGTGGTAGTTGTTGCTCAATCATGTCCGACTCTTGCGACCGCATGGACTGTAGCCCACCAGGCTCCTCTGTCCAATTTCCCAGGCAAGAATACTGCAGTGGGTTGCCATTTCCTTCTCCCGGGGAATCTTCCTGACCCAGGAATCAAACTCAGGTCTCCTTCGTTGCAGGTGGATTCTTCACCAACTGAGCTACAAGGGAAGCTGGAGGGGATTGGGTGTGCCTATAAAACCCAACAAGAGGGATCCTGGGGTGATGGAAGTGCTCTGAATTTTGGAAATTTCTCTTTCAATGTCCAGATCCTGGTTGTACTATAATACTAGAATTTTTCTAAAATGTTACCATGGAGGGAAAATGGATACAGGATCAACCACACGATCTCTCTGTATGATGGCTTATAACTGCATATGAATCTACAATTATTTCAAGATAAAAAATTAATTTAAAAACTGAGAAAAAAAGAAATGTGTCTCTGATAGACCAGATAGTATCATAGGGCATCTGGCTGGGGAGATGCTTGGTGAGTGAGGAAAGGTCCACTCACCAGGGACCACCTCTTAGGGATTGCTGCAGAATAAAGGGATTGTGACCTACCTGATACAGCAGAGGCATACGACTTGCTGCTCATTGAAGGAGCATCTGGCCCAGGGAAAGACAAGCTCACCTGTTTCAACCCCAGGCTGTGGGGGAAAGAGACATGGAGAGAGAAGAAAGTGAGAATGTCCAATGGCTATTGTCTGCACTTTCCCCTCCCTGTATCTTTTATTAGAGCATAAGGGATCCCCGACCCTCATGCTCCTTTGCCCCGACCCTCATGCTCCTTTGAGAGTTCTGGAAGGCTTCAGCCACCCAAGCTGAGCCGTATCAACACTGAGGCTCAGTGTCCTGGGGAGAGAAGAGTCCTGAGCCTTGTCCTTCTGAGACACCTCATTGAATTAAACCAACAGTAGGTCTAAGGAGGGGATGCCAGCATGGCCACCAAGAGGGCAGTGAATGACTCCCAGAGGTCAGAACCCCAGCTCAAGACACCCAGCTCTTCCCTTCTGCAAACACTCTGACAGGCCTTGGTAAGGCAGAGCTGAGAAATGAAGGGAGCTTCCTGGGGGGGGCGGGCATATCAATGTGTCAGGAGGATCTCCACGAGAAGATGCAGAAGACCAATCTCCCTTGCCTTGTGTGTGTATGCCTTATAACAAAACTGTCATCATAAGCACAGTGCTTTCGTCTGAATTCTTTGAGTTGTCAGTTCAGTTTAGTCACTCAGTCGTGTCCAACTCTTTGTGACCCCATGGACTGCAGCACACCAGTCTTCCCTGTCCATCACCAACTCCTGGAGCTTGCTCAAACTCATGTCTATCGAGTCGATGATGTCATCCAACCATCTCATCCTCTGTTCTCCCCTTCTCCTCCTGCCTTCAGTCTTTCCTAGCAACAGGGTCTTTTCCAATGAGTCAGTTCTTTGCATCAGGTGGCCAAAGGATTGGAGTTTCAACTCTGGCATCAATCCTTCCAATGAACACCCAGGACTGATCTCCTTCAGAATGGACTGGTTGGATCTCCTTGCAGTCCAAGGGACTCTCAAGAGTCTTCTCCAACACCACAGTTCAAAAGCATCAATTCTTAGGCACTCAGCCTTCTTCAGAGTCCAACTCTCACATCCATACATGACGACTGGAAAAACCATAGCTTTGACTAGACAGACATTTGTTGGCAAAGTAATGTCTCTGCTTTTTATTATGCTGTCTAGGTTGGTTATAGCTTTTCTTCCAAGGAGCAATGGTCTTTTAATTTCATGGCTGTAGTCACCATCTGCAGTGATTTTGGAGTTCAAGAAAATAAAGTCTGTCACTATGTCCATTGTTTCCCCATCTATTTGCCATGAAGTGATGGGAGTGGATGCCATGATCTTAGTTTCTTGAATGTTGAGTTGTAATAACAAACATTAAAGGCTCATGGAAACCCCCAAAGGCATGGCCATTTGGTCAGAGGCAGGAGGTGTGGAGATGCACAGCACAGCTGACTTCTGAAGTAGGATGGATGTGCAGAGGTCAAAGCCTTAACTCCTGGATCCTGATGCTAACTGCAGGGCCCACATCAGAACTGCAGTGCAGTCTACCCAGCTGTGGTGAAAACTGAAAAGAACCCCATTCCAAGCTCGAGTTCTACCAACAGGCTTCTCAGCAGGTCGGGAGTCACTTTCTGTGTCCCATTGGCACCTTGAAAGGGATTCTACCTTAGTTTCTGGAATATACTAGAGAATTCATTTGTTTACATGAAGGCTTCTCCAACCAGACTGAGGTTACTCTTCAGGAAGGACCAAGGGCATATCATGGTTTTCCTAATAGCTCAGCAGTAAAGCCTCTGTATGCAGTGCAAGAGATGCAGAGACATGGGTTCAATCCCTGGGTTGGGAAGATCCCCCAGAGAAGAAAATGGCAACCTGCTCCAGTAGTCTTGCCTGGAAAATTTCATGGGCAGAGGAGCCTGGCAGGCTGTAGTCCATGGGGTCCCAAAATAGTCAGAGATGACTTAGCAACTAAACAACAGCAGCAGGGGCAAATTCAGGTTTCATTTTCAAACTGAGTCCTTTATAATGTAAATAGGTGCCCTCTTTACATACATGTATTTTACAAACCCATGTGAACATGCTTCCAGGGCCCCTCCCAGCCTGGGAAGAGGCCAGGAGTGCAGTGAATGGCCCTGAAGCTTAGGCCTCATTAGCTTCACAGCAAATCTGCTTCTGGTATCTAATTCCTCACTGGCATCTGGCTCACAGTGGACATTCACAACCTGTTTAGTGAAAAACAGATTAAGCGGTGCAGCCATAAACACAGATACAAGTAAGAATAAGGCATTTCTTAACTTTACATTTAAAACACGATTTGATTCCTTCTATGTAGATGACAAGCACTTTTTCCCCCCCTTGGGAATGACCTCACTTGTTATTTTTCGCCTGAGTCCCTCAAGTGGGACTTAGGGGGATTTATAGGCTGTGGCAACCAGGTCTAAACACACAGAAGCTGGTGAAGTTGGTCATCTGCTATTTGCAATCAGATTAGAGAAATCCCCCCAGGAACATGGATTTTCATTTCCATGTTAAATTGCAAAAGAACTAATGAAACAGAGCTAAAATGCAAATTTAGGGCACATTTTAAGTAGAGAGGGATTTAAGGTCTTTGTCTCAGAGCCAAAAGCTTTCTCTCCATGCAGAATACAAGTCATTACATTGCCCTGGCATTTTCTGGGGTTTACAATATGATTGTTGTTGCTGTTGTTTAGTTGCTAAGTCAGGTCTGACTCTTATGCAACTCCATGGACTATAGCCTGCCAGCTCCTCTGTCCATGGGATTTCCCAGACAAGAATACTGAAGTGGGTTGCCATTTCCTTCTCCAGGGGATCTTCTTGACCCAGGGATTGAACCCGTGTCTCCTTCATTGCAGGTGGAGTCTTTCCTGCTGAGTCACCTGGAAGCCCCTTATCAAATGATCAGATCAGATCAGATCAGTCTCTCAGTCGTGTCCGACTCTTTGCGACCCCATGAATCGCAGCATGCCAGGCCTCCCGGTCCATCACCAACTCCCGAAGTTCACTCAGACTCACGTCCATCGAGTCAGTGATGCCATCCAGTCATCTCATCCTCTGTCTTGCTCTTCTCCTCCTGCCCCCAACCCTCCCAGCATCAGTCTTTTCCAATGAGTCAACTCTTCGCATCAGGTGGCCAGAGTACTGGAGTTTCAGCTTTAGCATCATTCCCTCCAAAGAAATCCCAGGGCTGATCTCCTTCAGAATGGACTGGTTGGATCTCCTTGCAGTCCACGGGATTCTCAAGAGTCTTCTCCAACACTACAGTTCAAAAGCATCAATTCTTTGGCGCTCAGGCTTCTTCACAGTCCAACTCTTACATCCATACATGACCACTGGAAAAACCATAGCCTTGACTAGACGAACCTTTGTTGCAAAGTAATGTCTCTGCTTTTGAATATGCTATCTAAGTTGGTCATAACTTCCTTCCAAGGAGTAAGCGACTTTTAATTTCATGGCTGCAGTCACCATCTGTAGTGATTTTGGAGCCCAGAAAAATAAAGTCTGACACTGTTTCCACTGTTTCCCCATCTATTTCCCATGAAGTGGTGGGACCAGATGCCATGATCTTCGTTTTCTGAATGTTGAGCTTTAAGCCAACTTTTTCACTCTCCTCTTTCACTTTCATCAAGAGGCTTTTTAGTTCCTCTTCACTTTCTGCCATAAGGGTGGTGTCATCTGCATATCTGAGGTTATTGATATTTCTCCCGGCAATCTTGATTCCAGCTTGTATTTCTTCCAGTCCCGCATTTCTCATGATGTACTCTGCATTTAAGTTAAATAAGCAGGGTGACAATATACAGCCTTGACATACTCCTTTTCCTATTTGGAACCAGTCTGTTGTTCCATGTCCAGTTCTAACTGCTGCTTCCTGACCTGCATACAAATTTCTCAAGAGGCAGATCAGGTGGTCTGGTATTCCCATCTCTTTCAGAATTTTCCACACAGTGGAAAATTATTGTGATCCACACAGTCAAAGGCTTTGGCATGGTCAATAAAGCAGAAATAGATGTTTTTCTGGAACTCTCTTGCTTTGCTTATCCACAATCATCCAGCACTAAGCCAGGTACTATGTAGCACTTTATGCTTCTCAAGCCACAATGAATTCTAGAATCTTGAATATGTTTTCCATTCACTCTCTTTCCCTTCCTACTGTCATCACCTTGGGGAGGCTCTGGAAGCAGGTGTGAGATTGGTAAGGAACCCTGGATATGAGGTCTAGGTCCCACTTCCCACCTCCTGTTTCTCAACAGCTGCATCATCTCAACTTTTCCAGTCCTCCATGGCCTCCATATGTCCATAATATCTTGGTACTCAAAAGCTTCTGCCATCTTGGCATCTTCCCATACTCTTGGCACCATTTCCAGCTTGTTCTATATAAAATGCATGTGTACATACGTGCTTAGTAGCTCAGTCGTTTCTGACTCTTTGCCATCCTTTGAACTATAGCCCCCAGGCTTCTCTTTCATGGGATTTTTCAGGCAGGACTGCTGGAGTGGGTTGCCATGCCCTCCTCCAGAGGATCTTCCCAATCCAGGGACTGAATCCATGTCTCCTGTGTCTCCTGCACTGCGGGAAGATTCTTTACCTGCTGAGTCATCAGGAAAACCAAAACAGGAACCTCAAGTGTTCATCTCAGGTCGGTGAACAGTGACACCCACAAAATTATTTCAAGTTGCTAGTCTGGGACTAAGGGACTAAGTCTGGAGTCATCTCTCTCCACTCTGGGATAAGACTCTGCTACCAAGAGAATAAATCCATAAAGGTCTCCCTACAGCCTGGAGAACCGAAGGCCTTCATGGCACCTGAGAACAACTAAAATGCTCCGTTTTGTCCCAAGGTGCAAAAGGCCCAGTGAAGGTAGAGAGGTCATCCCAGGAAGTGCAATTAGGAGGTGGAGCTCATACAAAGATAAGCGTGGGATGGCCAGACAGTAAAGTCAGCAGGTCACATGTAATATAGGGGACTATCTCTCTAGGGAAGAGGGGACCCCTTTGGCCCCCAGGATTCTAGGAACTCACCTCCGAATAATTAAGATGCTCTTGACTGGTCAAGCCCAGAAGGAAACGCGCTCCTCAGACAACCTTGCTCAGGTCGGCCTTTGTGCCTCCAAACCTCCACCCCAGGCAGAGCTGATGAAATGGTCATCGGTGTTGGGGTCACTGAGAGTTCAGAGCGGCCTGCCACTCTCGATTCAGAGCCAGAAAGGCTGGATTCATTTCAATTAGGTTCACGAGACTATGAAGTCATCCCGGATCCTAATCAGCTGATTAAAACTCATCACGTTCCATTTCAAGAGAACTTGAGTGTTTGGAGGGGAGCAAAAAATGCTAATGATTTTTACATGATTGCCTCATCCCAACTACTCAGGAGATAGCAAATGAAACTCATGTTTTCCCAGCTTCTGCCCCTGACAACTGGGTACCCTGCTTGATTCTTTTCAGGTGGTACTTTCTGTGATGCTGACATCAAGTCTGGAAGGCAGAATCCATATCTCCATTTTAGAGATAAGAAGACTGAAGTTCCAAGAGTTTAAAGTGACTTATGGAAACCTATGCAAGCGGTAGACACAGCGTCTAATTCTAATCTTGGGTCTGGTCAACCGCATATTCCAAGCTCTTTCCCTTGTGCCCGGGTACCACATGGGAAGCAGGTTGGAGCCCGGGCCAAAAACTCACTTCCTTCTCCCTGGGGCTCCCGTGTCTTCTTCCTTCTGGGTCAGGCTTTTCTTTGGGATTCTCAGGCAGAGCTGGCAACAGGACCATGTCATGTGTATCTTGAGTACCGTCCTGGGTGTCATGATGCTCAGAGTCCAGGCTAATGCCACATGACCCACACCAAGGCTGGTTCACACCGTTCAGTCCCTCAGAAAACCACTGCACTCTGGTATTTCTTAGGGGAATGCTCCGTCTTTGATGCGTTAATAGATCGCTGGCTGTATTTTTCCACCCACTTCACATTTGGGAATATGTTCCTCAAAGGAAATAGACAAAAGCTTTCACACATTCAGTGTAAAAGTCTCACTTTGGGGTTCAGGTTTCCCACCATCACACTTCTGCCTACACTGGATATCCATCTTCTTCCCTCCTCCAGACAGACTCTTTCTCCAAGGCTCACCCATGCACCTTCCTCCATGAGGTCAGACCCACAACTTCAGCAGGATGTCTCCTCTGATGCTCTCTGACCTTTGACATCAGCTCCTACCAGAGTACTGATCACGGGACCCGTGTCTTTGGCTGATGGTTGGGAGCTACCAGCTCCTTCCAGCCTCCTGCTCTGTCCTGAGTTCCTCAGAGGTCCTGGCAGTTCTCACTTGAAGTAACAGGGTAATCAGGAACTGCATATCTAGGAAGAGCTGCCTTGCCTCGATTACTCCATTTCATGCAAGTCCCTCAGCCTTTCTGGGTCTTTCCCTCTGCCTCTGCAGAGGCCTACCCGACAGGGTGTGGAAGGAGATTTGTAGGTATGGACCTGTGCACAGTGAACTCACTTGCTGTCAGTCCTTGAGGCTGGAACACAGCAGTCCGCTGAATTATAATCCTCCTGGATCCACAATGAGGCCTTGTTTCCTGGCCAGTTGGTCTCTGCTGCCCACGGGCCACTGGCTGAGACAGTGAGGGGATAGTGTCCAGCAGGCTGGCGCAGGCAGGACCCACTTCTGGCACTCTTCCCCCAACCCCTGGATCTGAGTATTTGCGAAGGTGACTTTCTCCTGAAACCTGGGCAGCTAGAGAATGGGCTACTCAAAACTTGCTACTGAGATGTGCTAGGTTTAGTTGCTCACTCATGTCCAGCTATTTGTGACCCCATGAACTGTAGCTTGCCAGGATCCTCTGTCCATGGGGATTCTCCAGGCAAGAATACTGGATCAGGTTTCCATGCTCTCCTCCAGGTGACCTTCCCAAGCCAGGGATTGAACCTAGGTCTCCCACATTGCAGGCAGATTCTTTACCATCTGAGCCACCAGGGAAGCCCTGCAACTGAGATAAAGCGAAACAAAAAGAGGCACTTGGTAGAAATTTCTCACTTTCTGTTAAGGAAAGAAAATTCTAGCCTGGGATTTCCCATGGGAACTGTGGGCCTGGTCTTCTCCTGCAAGGAAAACCACAGTAGGAAATGCATTCAGCACCAGAAGCATTCTGGGAGTGGGGAATAGAGTGCAGAGGTGCAGAAAAGGGCTCTGTGGGACCCCACAGGTCAGTGTTCTCCAGAGACAGCACCTCACTAAGAGAGAAAGATGACATTTTTGGTGCCACCACCAGCCTGCCCTGGTGGACATCCAGAGCCTGGGACAATCTGACCGATTTTCTAAACTACCTCTCACCAGCTTTGCTGTCCTCCCAGTATTGTTCCTTTCAGATGCATTTTGCTCTCCCAGACAAGAGGGTTTCCTACACCTCATTTTGAATGACTAATTATCACTTGTACATGCTTGTGCTAAGTCACTTCAGTCACATCGAATCTTTGCAAGCTTATGGACTGTAGCTCACCATGCTCTTTTGTCCATGGGATTCTCCAGGCAATAATATTGGACTGGGCTGTCATACCCTCCTCCAGGGAATCTTCCCAACCCAGGGATCGAGTCTAGTATCTCTTACTGTCTCTGCATTGGCAGGTGAGTTCTTTACCACTAACATTACTTGGGAAGCCCAATATTCACTTACTGTTTTTCTATTTACAAAATGCCTTCATAGACATGATTACAGGCTGTTGTAACAGGCTGTGAGGAGGGGAATGTCATTTCTGTTTAAAATATAAGAAAAATAAAGTACAGTGTCATGGGACCAATGGGAATGACTCACTTCAAACTCACTCAGGAAGAGCAGAACCAGGATTTGAACCCAGTTCCTCTGACTGCAGATGCCCTGTTCTTTCCATCAGTGACACTTGTACAGCAATTCTCTGTTCTCAGAGTGCTTCAGCCAGCTCTCAGAACAACCCCTGGAGTCAGCCTCCTCCCTGCTTCCACGTAAGCTCCGGGAGAGAGAGGAAGTTCAGTGAGGAAGCAGCTCTCTGTCCATCTCACTCTGTCCAGGCATCAGAATCCTTCCTGAAAACAAGAGCTGACCGATAAATATTTTATGAATGAAAGAATGAAAAGTGTAGGTTAACTTACTCGACCCAAATTACACCACTGATAGATGTGAAAGCTGGGAATTGAGCCCTGGTTTCTTGGTGTTAGTCTAATTATAGTTCCAACCCACATTTTGTTTTATAAACTGACTGCAAGACCACCACTTTTTCCTATTATTGAAAGCAGCACTTCCCCTTAGAAATTCCCTTAAGATAGGGAATTTGGGAATTAAAATTAAGTACTTTCTTGCACACCATGTGGGGCATTCCAAGATCATCACAAAGGGGGCTGTCCTTTGAAGTGTCCTCTTTGTACAGACAAGTAAATGAGGTCTGAGACAAATTATGTAACTCACCCAGGATCACAACAGGGGGATACCCATCCATCAGGATGCCTGGTCATGTGACATTTATAGCAGCCACTCCAAGGAACAGAGAGAAAGGAGCAGTGACAAGGGTCTAGATCCATCCTGGGGGCTGTGACGGTACAAACCTCAGGATGACTTTGCTTCTCCCACTTCGTAGAAATATAAACAGGTTGAGTAGTAGGTCTAGCCACTACTAAGCAGTCATACAAGTATCACAAATGTGCAATTATTGAAGGGTTGACATGGAGAAAAGCTTAGGAGTGCCAGGCTAGTTCAAGAGCATGAGCAGTCTCATGGATGTGCAATATTTGGAGAAGGTTTTGCAGAGACCATGGCATCAAAGCCATCATCCTGGAAGGATGGACACCCCCAGCTTCCACCATCTACTGCCTGTGATGGGAACAGAGAACTTAACCTCACTTTTTCCCAGCAAAATGGGGTGATAAGAGTCTGCCTTCAAGGGCAGCATGGGAGAAAACGAGCTCATCTCAAAAGGCTTAGCTTGGCACTCCACAAGCACTCAGCAAATGCTCTCTATAAGAACAATGAAGACGCCACACAATCACCATCCAGGGTGCAGGGTGGAGGCCCTCACTCCTGCCTCTGTTTCAGAAACGAGCTCAAGGGTCTTCTCTTGTGTGAATCCTTTTCTGACCACCTCCACCCCCTGATCAGCCTCCTCCTCCATGCACACACACCTGTGCTGGTGTCAGGCTTTCTTCTGCCTGGCCAAGGTCTTCTTCTTGGCAGGGAGAGACATGGAGAAAAGCTTAGGAGTGTCAGGCTAGTTCAAAAGCATGAGCAATCCCATAGATGTGCAATATCTTTTCATCAGTCTCTCCATCCTCAATGCCAGCCCAGGACCTGGCACATTTTAGGCCTTTGAGAATGTATAACAGACATGCCATAGATTCAGAAAAGAATGAGAAAATGGACCTTCATATTTTTGTGCTCACAGTATAAATTTTAGATTACCTAAATGGCAATTTTATTCTATAAATATTCACTGAGCAACGACCAACGTGCTACACAGGATATTTAAATTCTGGAGCTAAAATTTTGTGTCCTTGAAAAAATATCCAACAGAAGGGCCAGAGAAACAAAGCAATTATTATATTACATTGCAGAGCTTCGGACCTTCCAGGGCCTCCAGTCTCCCAATTGACAGAAGAATCCAAGTTGACCCAAACCCTTAGGTCATCATCTGATGACACATGTCATTTTTTCCCCTAAAGCTGCCATCAGTCTGCACAAGGAGAACAGACATGTCATTGAACACACAGGAGTAGAAGTCTCAACCTGGGACTAGAGGGACTCATAGAGAAGAGGGAACAGCCCCAGCCTCTGGGGGAAACACAGTGCTGTTCAAGCCTGAGTGAAGATATGTCAGTAAAGCCATGTCGGGAATTAAGCTGAGATCCTGGAGCAGGAGACAGGCAATCACCAGCTTCCTGAGAAGGGAAGGGGAGAAGGCTGATCACCAGGTTCCCAGGAAGGGATGGGCTGGGGAGAGGGAGTGTTTATACTTTGGTGTGGCGAGGACTCGGGCAACTTAGAAAAAAGGGAGAAGAAACACACAAGCATGGATTTTGCTCCTGTGTCTCTGTCCTGCCCAGCTCAGCACCCCTGTCATGTGTCAGCAGCAGGCTGATGTGGGGCAGAGCATCGTGAATGGGGGGTTTAGTGTTGAGAGAAAACTGTTGGTGGGAGATGTGTGATAGGAGAGGAGACCACAGCAAACCACGGGACAGTGAGGGAGGCCAATGACTTTGTGGCAGGAACTGGTTGAGCAGCAAACTTAGTGACCTTGGGGTCGGGATGGGGTGGAAGATGGGGAATAAAGGCAAATTTGCCCCCTAAGGAAGGGAGAGAGAGCCTTGAAGGGTAAAGAGAACTAGACAATCAAAAGCCTGGCTTATGTAGAAGCATGGCTCAGGGAGGAAGGTGACAGTCCCCAGGCACAAGCAGTGACCAGAGAAGCACCAATGATGCTGCGGGAGCCCCACACCTGGCTGGATGGCTCCCATGCGCTTGGCTGACTTTGCACTTTGTCCTGCGAGCATCTGAGACTTGTTCTAACATGGTATGTAATTTGCCTTTTCATCGTCTTTATTGTTGTCTTCCTTTCCTGCTCCAAGGATGTAAGTTCCATGAGAATTCTATTCACTAATAAACCCCAAGTGCCTATGACCAAACCAGCATGTGACATAGTCCTTGTTCAATAAAACTTGCTCATTGGGTGGATGCCAACTGCTCAGAAGTGTTCAGTGTTTAAATGACACTTATTGCTAGCTATTGTCTCAGATAAACTTATGACTTAGGCTCTTGGTTCATTTTTGGAAGCGCAAGTAAACATGAAGGCAAGTCACGTGAAATCGTAGGATTTCATTCCACCTCTGATTTTCCTTTCAGTGATTTGCATAAATGTCCTCCCCTTCTTCCCTCCCCCACTCCCCACTTCCATGCATTTCTCTGAGGCCGAGAACAAGCCCTTTCACCAGTTCCTTCCAGCACAAGAGCCCCGACCCAGGGCATGTGAGGATAAGGAATGCGCAGAGTGTCAATAGAAATATTGATGCCGAGCTTCCTGCGTGTCAGGCTCTGACAGCTTGCCTTCTGTCTCAAAACTATGTTCATGTCAATAAATCTGCTAAACTCCTCCACCAACCTGCTCACTCTTCCCACAGCGGAGAAGCTGTGAAGAATGGTTGTTCTGGCTTAAAAAAATAGTACTACTCCCTAGGGCACATTGAAAGTGCACCTTGGATGACTGTGTCTTTGAGAACTTTGTACAATTCTGCATGAGCTCAAAAAGCAAAAGGCTGACCCCAGAGTTCTGTAGGAGCTGTCATTGTAGGGGAGGTGGGAGACAAGGTGTGTCTGTGTGTGATGTGGGGGGGAGTGTGTATGATGGTAGGGGATGTGTGTATGTGCCTATATGTGTGTGTGTGTTGTGGTAGGAGGTGTAATATGGTGTGTGGATGTGCCTGTGTGTGTGGTGGTAGGGGGTGTGTGGATGTGCCTGTGCGTGTGTGTGTGTTTGTGTGGTGGTAAGGGGTGTGCAGATATGCTTGTGTGTGTGTATGTAGTGTGTGTTTGGTGGTAGAGGGTGTAGTATGGTGTGTGTATGTGCTTGTGTGCATGTATGTGGGATAATTTTTCTTGGCATAGATCACAGTGTAATGATGGATTCAGTTATGTTTCTAAATATCAGTTCAGATGGAAGTCCTACCATCATATGAGGTATTCCCATTTCTGAAGAGGCATGTGGTTGGTGGAATAAATCACAGACTTTGGCAATACAAATTCAAAGTCAGTTCCCAGCTTTATCTATAGCTGTGTGAGATCAGACATGTTATTTAACCTCCCTGAATCTCATTTATCACATCTACAGACTGGTAGACTAATACCTCTTAGGTATTAACCCTGTTGTGAGGGTTAAATGAGAAAATACTCATAAAACACTAATTTCAGCACCTGACACTCGGGAGGTACTTTGAAGAATAAGCTGGGGACTCTGTCCTATTCCTCTGACTCATCCTAGGTGCTCCTTACACAACCACGAGTAAGGCTCACATTGCTGTTACCCCAATTGGTAGTTATCACGGCAATGAGGCAGGGGGCAGAGTTGAGAGGGGAGGGAAAGGAGAAGGCCAGGTATCTTATGCTTGGCTTACTATCTCCCAGGGTTAGAGATTCCAGTGGCAGCTTCTGCTGAGAACATGCACTTTAGGAGGACAAGGCAGTGAAGCTGGAAGCCCCTCCACTCTCACGAAGATATGGCTCCTTCATGGCAAGAGGAGGCGTCCATTTCCACTGCAACTGCTGTGAGTCCACGTCCTAACATCCTCCTCTCAACCTCTCTGCAACTGAACTTGAAGCAGTCCCTTCCCTTTCTGGGCCTCAGTTTTCCAAATTAAAAGCAGAAATAGAGGCACAGACATACAGAACAAACACATGGACACAAAGAGGGGAAAGGGGGATTGGGATGAACTGGGAGATTGGAATTGACATATATTTACTATGTATAAAATAAGTAACTAATGAGAACCTACTGTAGAGCACAGAGAACTGTACATACTCAATGCTGTGTAATGACCTATGTGGGGAAAGAACCTAAAGAACAGTAGATATGTGGATACGTGTAACTGATCCACTTTGTTATACACCTGATACTAATACATTTTCAATAAGCCATACCCCAATAGAATTTTTTTTAAAAGAAGTATCTGGATCAGATTGAGTCATTTTCAAACTGTACTGAAGAATCTACATGGGGAGTATGTGTATTCATCTGGAGGGGGAACAGTCCTGGGACCACCTTTGTTTCTGACATCAGAAACTCCATGTTTATCTGTTTCGGATACTGAGCTCCTGTCTCCCATGGGGATTTAAAGGACACTATCTAAAGCTAAATATATAAACAAAACAAATATAAATATATAAACCAGCAAATAGGAGTTCAACTCCTATCGTGACAAAAATCACTTTTCCAAAAAGCACAAGTGAGGTTGAACAAACCTGCCTCAAACAGCAATACAGTCCCCTGGAAATCAAGCAAAATCACACAATAACCTAAGGAACATTTCTTCAGAAAACTGCTGAATTTCTTGAAAGGTTGGCAGGAATTTACAGTGTTCTTGTCCAGAGCCAGTGCCATCTCCACCCTCAACCCTATCAATAGCTCAAATAGGTTGGTTCAGGGTGTGAAAATAATAAGCTTTGCAGCCATTCCCAACAGGCCTCGCTTGACTTGAGGCATTGCCAGTGCAAGTAGTAAGGAAACAGGAAGAGCAGGTGGCTGAGCTCCTTATGCAGCAAGCGATGGACCAACAGATTAGACCAGGAATAAATGAATCCCTTCAGTTCAGTTCAGTTCAGTCACTCAGTCGTGTCCAACTTTTGCGACCCCATGGACTGCAGCATGCCAGGCTTCTCTGCCCATTACCAACTCCCAGAGCTTACTCAAACTCATGTCCATCGAGTGGGTGATGCCATCCAACCATCTCATCCTCTGTCATCCCCTTCTCTTCCTGCCTTCAATCTTTCCCAGCATCAGGGTCTTTTTGAATGAGTCAGTTCTTCGCATCAGGTGGCCAAAGTATTGGAGTTTCAGCCTCAGCATCAGTCCTCCCAATGAATATTTGGGACTTATTTCCTTTAGGATGGACTGGTTGGATCTCCTTGCAGTCCAAGAGGATCTCAAGAGTCTTTTCCAACACCACAGTTCAAAAGCGTCAATTATTCAGCACTCAGCTTTCTTTATAGTCCAACTCTTACATCCATACATGACTACTGGAAAAACCATAGCTTTAATTAGATGGACCTTTGTTGGCCAAGTAATGTCTCTGCTTTTTAATATGCTGTCTAGGTTGGTCATAGCTTTTCTTCCAAGGAGCCAGGGCTTTTACAGAGTGTCGTGGAGGTGAGGCAGCCATGCAGGGCCATGATGAGCTCCCACACGTCTGGGTTGCCCACACTGCACGTGTACAGTGGAGACAAAAGCAGGCCCAAGACACCTACACATTCCTGGACCTCAGAGCTTATGTGCTTATTTGTGTGGAAGAGATAAGAGAGGTGAGGGAGTCTGGCCAAGAGAAAAGTTAGAGCAGATTTGAAAATGTACTTTCCAGCCCACATACACCACACACAAAACCTTCCATGGGATAAACCATATCCTGGGACACAAACCACATTTCAATTAACTTAAAAAGATGGAAATTACACAAAGTCTATTCTTTGATAGCAATGAGATTAAATTAAATTAAAGACAAAAGAAAGGTACTTGAAAACAACAACAACAAACAACATTTGGAAATGAAACAAAATGATACTTTAAAAGCCGGGGGTCCTAAAAGAAATCACAAAGGCAGTTAAAAAATATTTTCTTCATAAGTGAAAATTTTAAGACAACATATCAAAATATATGAGATGCAGCTAAAGCACTACTTAGAGGTGAATTTATAGCTTTAAACCCTAACATCAGAAAAAAAACACCTAAATCAATAAACTAAGCTTCCATTTCAAGGAGGCAAAGAAGAGCAAATCAAACCCAACGCAGGAGAAGACAATGGCACTCCACTCCAGTACTCTTGCCTGGAAAATCCCATGGACGGAGGAGCCTGGTGGGCTGCAGTCCATGGGGTCGCTAGGAGTCAGACATGACTGAGCGACTTCACTTTGACTTTTCACTTTCATGCATTGGAGGAGGAAATGGCAACCCACTCCAGTGTTCTTGCCTGGAGAATCCCATGGACCGGGGAGCCTGGTGGGCTGCTGTCTACGAGGTCGCACAGAGTCAGACACGACTGAAGCAACTTAGCAGCAGCAGCAGCAAGTAGAAAGAAGATTAAAGTGGAAATCAGTGAAATAGAAAAAGAAATTTAATTTTTTTAAGTTATATTTTGACCAGATTAAGACTGACAAACTTTTAGCTAGACTGACGCAGAAAATAGAAGAGGAACATGGAGGAGGAAATGGAGGGAGGGAGGGAGGGAGGGAAAACCCTAGGAAAAAAGGAAGAGTGATCAGAAAGGAAGAAGTAAACTGTCTTTGCTCACATATGACACAATTTTATATGTAAAAAATCTCAAGGAATCCACAAAAAACCACTAGAGCTAACAATATTTTGAGAAATTCTAACAAAGTAAATGCATGAATTGTACTTGAAAACTACACAACATTGCTAGGAGAAAGTAAAGAAGATCTATATAAATGGAAAAATATTCCACGTTCATGGGTTCAAAGAGAAAATATTGGAGAAATGGCATATCTCCCTAAATTGACCTACAAATTCAACACAATATCAATATTCCAGCAGGCTTTTGGTAGAAACTGACCAGAAATTGACCTACGTTTACATGGAAGTCCAAAGATGAGCCAAAACAAGTTTGAAAATAAAAACAAAGTTGGAGAACACTACCCAGTTTCAAAACTTACTCTAATGCTGTAGTCATTAAGACAGTGTGTTACAGAAGGATGGATAGGCATATTGATCAAAGTTTGAAACTGTGTCTATTAGTAGAAATTAACACTTGCATTTTAAATTGATTTTCAGCAAAGATGCCAAAGCAACTCAGTGGTGAAAGGATGATCTTTTCAAAAAGGGAGCTGGGAAAGCTTGGAGAAATATATGTCACAAATCAAAACACCTTTGACTATCATCTCATATTGTGCACAAATTTAACTTCAAATGGATTGTATACTAAATACAAGAGCCAAGATGAAAAACACATAAGAGAAAATCCTTGTGACATTTGGTTAGGCAAAGAGTTCTTGGACACAATGTGTACTAAGTCACTTCTGTAGCTTGCCAGGCTCCTCTGTCCATGGGATTCTCCAGGCAAGAATACTGGAGTGGATTACCTTGCCCTCCTCCAACGGATCTTCCTGACCCAGTATCTCTTACGTCTCCTGCATTGGAGGAGGGTTCTTTACCACTAGCACCACCAGGGAAGCCCCTCTTAGACACAGTCCCAAATAGTTAAACTATAATAGAAAAAAAAAAAAGTAATACATTGGACTCTATTAAAATTAAACTATTTGCATTTGGAATGACACTACTAAGAAAATGAAAAATCAAAAAGCCTCACACTGGGGAATATATCTGCAAATCATGTATCTATTAGAGGACTTGTTTCCAGACTATATTCAAAAAATATCACAACTCAATAATAAGATACCATTGAAGAGTGAAAGTGAAGTCACTCAGTCGTGTCCGACTCTTTGCAACCCATAGACTGTAGCCTACCAGGCTCCTCTGTCCATGGGATTTTGCAGGCAATAGTACTGGAGTGGGTTGCCATTTCCTTCTCCAGGGGATCTTCCCAACCCAGGGCTCTAACCCGGGCCTCCCGCATTGTAAACAGATGCTTTACCATCTGAGCCACCAGGGAAGTCTCCAATAAGATACCAATAAGATACCAAACAACCCCAAAAAGTAATGGGGAAAAGATTTGAACAGTTAAACATTTCAGGAAAGAAAGCATATAAATGAATAACGTGCATGTGTGTGTTCAGTGACTCGGTCATGTCTGGTTCTTGTGACCCCGCGCACTCTAACCCACCAGGCTCCTCTGTCCATGGAATTTTCCAGGCAAAAACACCAGAATGGATAGCCATTTCCTTCTCTAGAGGACCTTCCTGACCCAAGGCTCGCAGCTGCATCTCCTGCATTGGCAGAAGGATTCTTTGCCACTGTGCCTCCTGGAAAACATATGAAAAGGTATCTATTGTTAGTTATTAGAAAAACTTCACAACCATTGGAATGGCTATAATAAAAAAAGCAGACTATATCAAGTGTTGACAAAAATACGGAGTAAATGACATCTCTACACATTGCCAGTGACAACATACAATAGTCTAGCCCCTTTGGAAAACAGTTTGGAAATTTCTTAAAACGTTAAAAACAGATTTATCATGAAAGCCAACAACTCAACTCCCAGGAATTTACCCAAGAAAAATGAAAACATACAACCACACAAAGACTTACTTATAAATGTATATATTATACTATATACAGTCCCTTCTCCAGTGGATCTTCCCAACCCAAAGACTGAACACAGGTCTCCTACATTGCAGGCAGATTCTTTACCATCTGAGCCCCCAAGGAGACCTATATACAGTCCATCACACAGTAATGGAAAAAGAAATGGATAAAGTTGTAGAATAAAATGCTATTTAGCAATAAACCTCAGAAATATTATGCAAAGTGTAAAGAAGCCAAAACAAAAGACTACATATTATTTGTTTATATGAAACACCTAGAGAAGACTAACTTACTAGAGACCAAAAGCACATCATTGTGTGCCTATAGCTGGGAGCTTGGGTGGGAATTGATTGCAAACAGGCTCGAGAGAATTTTAGGGGCTGATGGAAATGTCCTAAAACTGGATTATGGTGAAGGTTGCACCACTCTATAAATTTTCTAAAACACTAAATTATACACTTACAGTAGGAGAATTTTATGAAATGTTAATTTAAATGAAGCTTTTTAAAAAGCAGATTGGAAGCTGTAAAAACAAAAACAAAAAGCCTTTGAATACCGTCAAGCTGAACATTAAGTCTTTAATGCCACATGTGGCTTAGACTCTGGGTCCCAGCTCATTTCAGCCCATTCCCTGAGGTCTGAAACTTTCCAGTTCTGAGAAAACTCCATGCTTAGCTTTCCCTGAATTTTTTTGTTCCACTTGCTAGGCAACACTCACTTCTTTTTGCAACCTGTAATTTACACATTTCAGACTATCTCTTGCATGTGTGCCTGCCTCCGAGTACAAGTTGAGCCCATCCTCAGACTGACCTACACAATAACCACTTTATAGTCTAATAATGCTTTCAGCTGCATTTTTAAGCAGAAAGCTCTGCTTGCAGAAAAGTTATCATTTTATGTTATAAAATTTACCAATTAAATTGAGTGCCTTTGACCCAATTTAAAAGAGAAGAAAACGCAACGCACTGGTATTTTCAGATAAGGCTTTTTTTTTTTTTTTTTTGTAATAACAGAGCTACTTTCTCCATTTCCCAAATCCCTCTAGGCAAAAAAATACGTTAGCAAAGAACTGAGTTTGAATTTGGGCTTGATAATGGTTCTTTGCCCATGAATTCTCTAACAATTCATAGCTTTGGGAAGGATCACTGCCCTCTGTCCACTTCCCACTCTGATTTGCTGTACAGTTCTACTTTCTGGAGCATCATCTTCTCAGGGAATGGATTCTGTCCTGAAGGCACATGGAGATTTTAACTACAGACCCAGAAACTGCCATTGATTGTGAGATTCTGATGTGTAAATTGTATGGCAAAAGCTGCAGGAAAATGCCCGAGCCTAACTTTCTGTAGAGATCTTCACACTAATTTGAAAGCCTCTCAGAGGTGAAAAGGACCCCGTCTTTTCAAATTTATGTCCTGAGCTTGCCTGGGGGCCAAGAACTTGAGCTTGCCTGTGCTCAAGTCAAAGAAAACCAAGTCTAGAATAAAAATGACTCCATTTAAAACATAATCAGCATGTCACATCTGTCCCCATTCTCATTCTCCCAATCAGATGCAAGTTCAAGAGAACCCGGCCCCAGCATGTGCCTGCTCAGTCACTTAATCATGTCTGACTGCTTGCAACGCTATGGACTGTAGCCTGCCAGGCTCCTCTGTCTGTGGATTTTTCAGGCAAGAGTACTGGAGTGGGTTGCCATACCTTCCTCCAGGGGATCTTCCTGACCCAGGGATTGAACACATGTCTCCTGTGTCTCCTGCATTTCAAGTGGATTCTTTACCGCTGAGTCACTTGTAACACCCAGCCTCAGCACAGATTCCATTAATCCTCCAAAACCTACCTTTCTCTGGTCCCTTCTCTTCACTGCTGCCAGAATAACATTTTAAAAAGTTGCCGTCTTCCCTGCTCCTTCATTCCTTGTCTAGAATATCTAGACAGCCAAACACAGCTTCTACCCTCTCATCACATTTTGACTGAAGCCTCACTGCTGAGTTCAGGGTCCCTGGTGAAAAGGATGGTCCAGGGTCAATGGCTTGCCTATTCCAAACAGTAAGTGCCTGGCACTTGACTGCATCCTGTACCTTCTGCTGCTTCTGAAAAGGTTTACTCTTTCTTCAAGCCTCGGCTACAGTGTAATCTCTCTGAAAACTTTGCCAGTTGCTCTCCACCCCGAAAGTCATCACTTCCTTCTATTTGCCCTCTGGAACCTCACAGATATACCACACAAAACATTTTTGTTCTAATGCAGTTTAATTGTTCACGTATCAGCATCCCAGAAAGACCATATACTTCTCCAGATCTGACACTCTCTCTTGTTTATTTGGGACCCTTCATTTGCCAGAGCAGGAAGAAAGTGAACAATAAAAATACCTAGTCATGAGGAAAGAGAAGGAGTTAGAGTTACTCTCAGCCATGTAGCTTGAAGCAAAAGGTAGGTGCTGAGATAAGAAACTGAGATGAAGAAAGGCACAGAGGCAGCTTTGGGGAAGGAAGGAGAATGTCTGTGACGTGGGGTGTACAAAGGGCTGGGGCAGCCATGTGGAGCTGTCAAGGGCACAGGCTCATCCCTGGGTCTGAAATGTGGGAGGAAGCCCAGGTTTGGAAGTGAACGTTTTTTTCTTTTTTAAAGTATTTTTTATTACTGGAGTATAATCGCTTTACAATGTTGTATTGGTTGCTGCTGTACAATGAAGTTGAATCAGCTACATCTATACGTATATCCCCTCCTTCATGGGCCTCCCTCCCAGCTCCCCATCGCACCCCTCTAGGTCATCACAGAGCACCGAGCTGAGCTCCCGGTGCTATACACAAAGCTTCCCACTAGCTATCTATTTTACCCATGGGGAAGTGAAAGCTTTTAAAGGTCATCAATTTTGGTAGAGATCTGAAGACTTAGGTGTTGATAAGATCATAATTTGAAAGCCTGTAGAAAGCAGGCATGAGAACTATAAAACCCTGAGTAATCAAAAAGTAGACAGAAGAATTTAAAGAGTAGAATAATTCAATGAAGATCCAAGAAGAAAAATTCAGAGTGGAACTTTCAAACGTAGTACAGAAGAAAGTTTTCCTCAGATGAATCTTTCCCAGAAAAACATCCTGCAGACCCCCATCACATGAGGCTTGGGGAGTCACCTGACTGTGTCTTGGGTTCTAGGAATGTAACTTATTTTTACACAGCCTTTCAACCTATCTGCCCAGTTTTAGTTCCATCTTTACCCCTATGATCAGAAATACCTGATATCTCATGAAGTTCTGAAACACATTCTGTTTTGCCTTTCTTGCTTTTCCCATTTCTTCCACAGCATTAAGATTTTAAAATCTATTGCATTCAATTATCACCTGTCTAGTCTTTTGTGCTGGTTCCTTTCCCATCCCATTACTGCTTGTGATTAATGTCACATTAACAGTATTACAGGAGAGAGTTGGGATAAATGTCTATAATTCAAAAAGTCACCTTTAAGGGAAATCCAGCTTTTTCTTCAGCTTCTCACAAGCCCAGCTGGTCCTGTCTCAAGCATTGAGCTTTTTTCTAAAATCACAGAAATTGTGATTCTGAGATGACTGTAGAAACTCCTGAATGTAGAGTTAGTCATAGCACCTAGACTAGTTATTTCCAGGCAAGCATTTACTAAGACTGCAGATACTCGATAAATACTTATCAATCAATATTGACTGATTTCTGCCAATAATCAGAATGTTCTTGCCAAATACCCAGCAGACAGACAAATCCATATTCAGATCTTTAAAGAATAGACTACTGATACTGTGGGAAATAACAGTGAAAATTTTTGAATAATTGCTCTTTACCAAGCACTGATGTAGGTGATTCCCATGCACCATATCATTTAATACTTGTGTGTGTGTGTGTGTGTGCATGTGAGCTCAGTCGTGTCCAACACTCTGTGACCCTATGGACTATAGCCCACTAGGCTCCTCTGTCTACGGAATTTTCCAGGCAAGAATACTGGAATGCGTTGTCCTTTCCTCCTCCAGGGAATCTTCCCAACCCAGGGATAGAATCCACATCTCTTGTGTCTCCTGCATTGGCAGGAGGATTCTTTACCACTAGTACCACCTGGGAAGCCCTTAATACTTAGGACAACTCTATTAAGATAATCATTAACCGCTCTTACCAGATGAGAGAAGAAGGGATAAATAATTGTTCTAAGATTATACCACTAATTGGTGTGAAAAAAGACACCTGGAATTCTTTTTTTTTTTTTCTCAGCTAAAACATCAGGAGAGTCATTTTTATTTTACGGCCACTCTACAGGCTGGGTTCATGGTAAGTTGTGTCCATAGAGAAATATGACCATTCCCCTAAGGCAGGTTTACCCTGCAGGCATGACTGGAGCCAATCGCTCTGTCTGGCCCCTCAGAAGAACTTAGATCCCTTAGCCCAGAGCCAAATGGGAAGGTTTTGTGCAGATGATATTCCAGGGAGAAAACTTCATTTGTCCACCTTGGTTGAGAATCCTGGCCAGTTGTTACTCCATCTGGCTGATGATAAAGCACAGATTCTGTACACTCATCCCAGGTATTAACAAATATGAGAAGGTAAGTCAATGAACAAAATACGGAACATCTATACCCACATGGAGTTTGTCTTCTATCGGAATAAAATATTAGAACAGACAGTCAGGCAGTCACCTACGGAATGTGAGCTCTTGACTGCAATGATACACTTAAAAAAATTTTTTTTAAGATTTTTTTTTAATGTGGACCATTTTTAAAGTCTTTATTGAATTAGTTACAATACTGCTCCTGTTTTATGGTTTGGGATTTTGGCTGAGGGGCATGTGGGATCTTAGTTCCCCAACCAGGGATCGAACCCACATCCACTACATTGGAAGGTGAAGTCGTAACCATTGGACCACCAGGCAAGTCTTGATATGCTTCTGATCAGAGGCAGCAGACAGAGAGGAACAAGACTACCAACCCACCAATGGTCAGAAACATGTAACCAGTAAGCCCGTGAGCCTTTCATGAGAAAATACCATTATCCATTTCAGTTTATTTTCTCTCTGAAAACAGGGTTTTGAAATTTGGAAAGGAAGCAGAATGTAAAAGGTCTGAAGAGTAGGGAGCGTGGGTTTCCTTCCTGTCTGTGAAAACAGCGGTCACACGGAAGGACCCAGGAAGGTCCAGATGGAGGGAAGGCAGTCAGGTTGCTGCATCTACAGTCACTCTGCAGCCAGTCCATGTCCCTCTAGATTTTTGTTCTGTGTTCCTGGCGGATATTTTGTTGTTTCACTAAGGGCATTCCTGTCCCTACACAGCAGTACTCACACTGAGCTATTCGTATTCACTAATGTATTTGGAGATGTGCCAGCAATAGCAGGACTTAGAAAATTAACGTGACCTCTCTTCCTGGAGTGTCCATTTTATTTAGCGGTAAGTAATTTGAAGAATTATTCTTATATCACAGCAAATAGTCATGTTATGGAATGGAAGGCAAAATTCACTGCCATATTTTTAAAGAAGGAAAGAATAATTTAAAAAAAAAATTCCCAAAGCAGTGAATGCTTGGAGCCCTGATCTGCAAACACCCAGTTTCTCTTACCTTTAGATGGTGTTTCATTGATTCATGCTTTCATCATCAAACATTGTCTACGGTCCTAAAATATGCCAGGCACTGGTCCTGGGCATGGAGGATACCGTGATGATTGAGACAGAAGAGATGCCTGTTGTCATGGAGTTTATACTCTGGTGGAATAAGAGGACACATTGTGCCAACCCCTAAGGAGGAAGAAAGACAGTAACAGAGAGTGAGCTGACGGAGGGGGATGGCCTTCCCAAAGGGAATCTGGGGAAGCCTCATTGGAGCCCAGGGCCTCCCAGCTGGCACTAGTGGTAAAGAATCTGCCTGATAAGGCTGGAGACGCAGGAAACGTGGGTTCGATCCCTGAGTCAGGAAGATGCCCTGAAGAAGGAAACGGCAACCCACTCCAGTATTCTTGCCTGGAGAATTCCATGGACAGAGGAGTCTGGTGGGGGCTATAGTCCATGGGGTTGCAAAGAGTTGGACACACACACACACACTGGGGCCCAAACCTGACTGTTGAGATGGAGCCAGCCACTTGAGGAAAAAAGAGAAAGCAAAGTCTCCCCGAGATAAGAGGAAGCTGATGTCTCCAAGGACAGAGAGCAGAGCCTGCACCTGAGGGTCGGTGCAGGAGGGGAGGCATCTCATTCCACTGGCTCATCAGATGCCAGCATCATGATCACCTGGTGGAACATGGAAGAAAATGAAGGTTCCCTGGCTCCACCCCACACCTGCTGTTCCTGAACCTAAGAGGCAAGGACCCGAGACTCTGCATTTTAAATAGATTTTCCAGGGTTTCTCTCTCCTTCTCTCTCTCACACACACATGTACACACACACACACATGTACACACACGCACTAAAATTTAAGAACATTGTTTTAAACTTAAAACATTTTTGAAACACAGTAATGTCAATTAGAATGACTCTTTTAGGGAATTTCTCCATAGATAAGTCCTCGATGTTATCCAAAAATTTAACAAGGCTGCTTCCAAAACTCTCTCCTATATCCTTCCTTGGTAAACCCAAGACCTTCTCAGATGTTCTTTATCTAGTGTAACTTTTCAGGGAACATCGAGAAGGTGACTCCCTCAAACATTGGGCTATTATTCCAGAAGAGTAGAGCCCTGTCGTACCACAAGACCGTGATGGGGCCTGCTCTTAGTTGGGTTTCTTGCATGAAATAAAGAAGATCTGGGACTGGATTGGGCCACAGCTGTTCTCATGAATCAACTATCTCTGAATTTAGAAAATTGCTGTGTTCCAACAGACTATCTTCCCAGCTGGTTAAATGAAGACAAACAGAGTCAATTATTATAATTTTGTGCAGTTGTGGGGCTTTTTCTGCAAAAGTTACAGTATTTCTATATTTTTTACATTAGAGATAAAAAGAGATGAATGACTTCAATTTTCATGGAACTTCAATTACAGGGCTTGAATCATCCCAGGGACAAGAGAGAAGTTGAGAATTCTGAACACAGAGCCATCCTATTAAAGATGATCTCCTAAATCAGGGAATGTACACAGAGCTGTGGAGTGTGCCAGGAAATTTGGATTTACTCTCATTTGCAATTATTTTAGGGGTTGCCTTTTGATATTTACCAGCTTCCTAGGAAGAGGTGTGTCCATAAAATCAACCAGAAGACTTGCTTAGGTGTAACTGTGGTTGCGATTTGCAAAGGGAATCAGACACAGCTTAGGGTTTTAGCTTCCTGCATCTCTCACCTCTTCTACAGGAGAAGAGGAGGAGAGGGTACAAATCATCACAAAAGGAGTTTAAAAGAGACTTGCCATCAAATCTGGGAATATGATAACTAATGTTTGCACAGAACTTTCAAGGTTTAGATAGCGCTTTCACTGAGTTTATTCTTTTGATGCCCATATTGACCCCGGGACGCTGGACCTGCCTTGAGCAAGAAATTCAGTCTCAGAGAGATTCAAGATTGCCCCAGAAGGCCCAACATGAAAGAGGCCTCGTATACTCAATCAAGGTACTAGATTCCTTCCCATGTTGCACTTCACATGGATGTACTAAACTGCCAAGTCTGCCCTCTTCCATACCTGAGAAAAAAATGCTTAAAAATATTTAATCCCATGACATGGGAGGAAGGAGACCTGAGATCATTATGGATATCTTCCTAATTTGATAGGTCCCTCTCTGGTCCTAGTTTAGGAGAATAAACAGATGGATGATTTTATCTGAAATTAACTGAATCTCAGTGGAGGGCAGTATAGAATATATTCATTGTAGACCATGTGTATGTTTTACATATAAGCATTTTGAAGTCTCATGCAGTATTTCACAGAATGTTCATAGCAGTTGGATTCAGTCCTCCCCATCGGCCAGCAAAATGGACACATGATTTCAACTGGCCAGCTCTTCAGACAATCTCGGCCTAGTGGATTCTCAAAGACATTTGGCTCAGCCCTTTCCTTCTTTTTCTTTATACATGTTTTAAAAATATAATTTTACACTAGCTTGATTTAAACAAAAGGCAGTCAAGAGAAGAGAAAGCTTTTTTTTTTTTTTTTTGTTCCAGAATCAAGTTACCATTGTAAATCAAGTCCACAGAAATGCCCATTTGATATGTGTTTCAGAGATGCTTTCTGCCTAGTAGCTTTACAGGCTTGCCCAGCTGGCTCTCAGGCTACGAATAGACACCCAAGGCAGAGTGTCAAGTAGGGCCTCAGGAGGTTTTGGGAACTGGGGGAGGAAGCCTCCTCAAATGTCAGTGTTAGTTTGCACTTGTGACATAGACATGTTTCCTTCCAAATTTTGAGGTGTAGATATACCCTCTCCCCATGAGAGGAATTCTATTTCTGAGGATCTATAATAAAGAAGTCTTTAAATTAAGGAACCTAAGACATTATGAGGTTAATAGGGCACAGCCATTGGAAGTGCGTCTAGAAAAGCCTTCAGAAACACTGTAGTGGTTATGAACGGAAACAACACAGACATAGACACTGAAGATAGTATGAATGACATGTATACTTCTTAAGTGAAAGCTCACATAACTACTTTACATTTGGGCTTCCCAGGTCCACAGTGGTAAAGAATCCACCTGCCGAAGCAGGAGAAGTAGACTTGATCCCTGGGTCGGGAAGATTCCCTGGAGGAGGAAATGGCCACCCACTCCAGTGTTCTTGCCTAGAGAATCCCATGGACTGAAGAGCCCAGTGGGCTGCAGTCCATGGGGACACAAAAATCCGACACGACTGAGCACTCATGCCATGCCACACCACTTTATATTTATATTTATATCTATAGCTATTTATGTCATGTAACTAATTCATTTGCTTTTTTTGGTGCTTGGTGTTTCATCTGAACAGTGCTTTTATGAATAGATAGAGATAGACATTTATTTTTTAAGAGACTGCCTGAAAACATTTCTCAAACACTGAGTGACTTTATTATGAAACATGCAATCACAATGCCTCAAAATTCAGAAACCCTATATAAATAGCTTACGCTAAGGGAACTAATGAATCATTAACATTAGAGAAGGAGTGGGTTTGAATATACATATTTTTGCAATAAGTACTCCTGGGCTTTGTAAAGAACAGAGACAGTTTCTGATTGCAGTAACCAAAGGATTGTTTATTATTTCACAATGTAATTAATCCAAGGTTGAGATGGCATTTTCAGACTGCAAGGAGATCATAGAAGTCAATTGTAAAGGAAATCAATGCTGAATATTCATTGGAAGGATTGATGGCTGAAGTTCCAATACTTTGGGCAGCTGATACAAAGAGCCTACTTATTGGAAAAGATCTGATGCTAGGAAGATTGAAGGCAAAAAGAGAAGGGGGCAGCAGAGGATGAGTTGGTTAGATAGTGTCACTGACTCAATAGACATAACTTTGAGCAAACGCCAAGAGATACTAGATGACAGGGGAGATTGGCACGTTGCAGTCCATGGGGTCACGAAGAGTCGAACATGGCTTAGTGACTGAATAACAAAACAGCAGAGAGATGGCATTTTGTCTCTCTTTGAAAACTAGCTAGTACTTCAGAAAACTAGTATGGGGGAAGGGAGGGATTTGGGTGAAGGGGAATTCTGCAAGTTGAGCTGTCAGGCATATTCATGGAAGAGAAGGGTTCATGAAGGGTGGTGATGGGAGGTGAGTTAAAGTGAGAGTCTGTATCTTCATTATGGAAACTCTCATGGTGTGCTTCCCAGGATAAAACATGGGAAGACTTGATACAAGGGGCTGAATGGCTGAACTGTTTCCATCAGAATGTGGCTAGGGTTTCCCGCTTGTGTGCCAGGTGGTGTGCTGGACTGTGTCTTGTGGCCTTGGCCTTGCCATGACCCCTTTTAAGACCTCAAGGTTGTTGGGGAGGACCCAGGAATTGCATTTCCTAGACATTATTTCCCTTGTGGATCCAGGTGCCAGACAGGGGGCGCTCCAGGGAGACATGGAAGCCAGAGGGAAGACACCGGGGTTCTGCGGAGGCAGCTCCAGCCGGGAAGAGGGAAGAGCACAGAAGGGAGGGTCAAGGCAGAATCCGAGGGAATTAAAAGCTCACTCATCCATGCTACAGACAGCGCTCTGGCAAGCCTGCTTCCCTCCTCCTCCCAGCCGTCCAAGGGCTCCCTACTTGGAAGGCAAAGGCAGGTCTGTTTCCTGCCTGAAAGCTAACTGACAGTTTGGATGGGGAGAGACTGGAAATAGGAAGCAATCATTTAAGAGGCAATTCATCAATCCAGGGCAGCATCAGGAGCCTCCCAACTAGAAGCAGATCTCTTTTGCAGCATCTTGTTTATTCCCTATTGGTTGTTCAGCTACTTGGAGCTGAAGCAGAGCCAGTGTCACCATAGAGGAACTGTGGAACTCACCCCCAATTTGATTCGGGGGCCAATTTCACCTTTGCCCTATCCTTCTCCTGGATTTAGGGCTGCCCTGGCAGCTCAGGGTAAAGAATCCACCTGCCAATGCAGGAGACACAGGTTCAACCCCTGGGTCAGGAAGATCCCCTGGAAGAGGAAATGGCAACCCACTCCAGTATTCTTGCCTGGGAAAATGCTATGGACAAAGATGCCTAGTGGACTACTGTCCATGGGGCCGCAAAGAGTTGGACACAACTGAGCGAGAGTGCAATGCAAAAATGCTCACTTGGCTTTACCAAGATGTTATTGATGTTGCACCTATTATTTTCATTGGGTAATATCTTCATTCAAATCCAGAAGGCATGCAGCCTTAGAGAGGGCAATTCCGATCCACTTGGAGAGTTGAGTACTTCCTTTCTCATGTCAGGATACCAGTCAAATTTGACAGAGTCTCATCAGTTGAGTGCATCAGAGCCTCTTTTAAAATTAAACTAGATACACCTCTTCTCAGATGCATTCTTTTCCAGCTCTACTGACTAACTTAGAAAACAAGACACATTTGCATGTCAAAAGGCAGAGGAAGAGCCAAAGAATGTGGGCCAGGGAAACAGCATTTCATAATTAATTGAGTTATTAGAGGGGCAGCCCTGGCACCTCTCCCTTGTCTCCATCACACCATGGAAGTTTGGTATAACAGCCCCGTTTTGCCTGTAAGTGGCTCAGGGAGAAGAAACACCTGGTTCAAGGTCACACCTCTGGCTGGGAAGTGGTAGAATCATTTTCATCAGGTTCCAAAATCTACCCAGGATCTCGTGTTCTCCATTGACCAATTTGTCCAGAAACTGAGTCCCCCTGATGAGTGGATTCCTCAGGCCAATCTCCACAAATGAGCATACTAAAGGGTGGATGTAGGTCAAATGTGTGGGAACAAGCAGAGACAGCTTGCACAATGTATTTTAGGCAGGACATATTTTAACTGAAATCCTGTTTGCTTCTAAAAGTAAGATGGAGAATTGGGAGTACATTCAAGAGAAGGACTCCCTAATGGGTTCACTTTGCCATCATGAATCCAACAGTGTAGAGTTCTGCTGAGTAAAATTCATTAGGAAAGGCCAGGAAAGGCTTATTATTTTTATTACCCTTTTAAAGCCTTCATTTTAATCCATGGGTTGTAAAATATGTCCCATTCCCTGAAATTATAGGATGGATAAAGACTGAGAAACTGGGCCAGAAAACGCACCTGACCTGAAGTGAAGGCTGGTGCTTGATGAGGTCACTTCAAATATGCCCTTGACATTTCTACTGAAAAGGCCAAGTTTCCTCTATTACTACCGCTGTTTCCTCTGGAGTGCAGATATTCACCAACCGGATCTCAAAGTGTCCTGAGGCTGAGAAAGCAAAGTTAGGAGGTTCTCAGCAGTTCCATGCAGATCCTGCCCTAACTGGGGGTAAAGACTGGCTCCTTTGGGGTCCTCTGTATTGCAAACAATCCAGTATGGGCCTGTCACAGCTGTAAAAGAAATGTCTTGCTTTGTCTTTGTTTTGCAAGAGAATTCTCTGTAATCCTCAGAATGAGGCTCAGGCTCTGTGACTAGGCTTTTGGGATCCTTTGCACTATCATCTCTTCTTCAGCCTCATCTTCGGATGCCCACTCCTCCTCCGTATGCCCCCTTGTCATAGGGAAGACAAATCCATATTGGACTCTATATTGGATCTATATATTTCTTTTATTTTATCTCTATATTTCTTTTATTTTCACTTTTGTATTCTACTGATTTTGTTACAAGAATATTGCCTATAGTCTGAGATGTACAGAAGACCTCATTCTTAAGGTTCTGACCTTTAAAGGTCTAACATTTTTGCACCCATATAGTGATAAAAAGATGCAGAACAGGAAATAACATTTGTCTCGCTGGAGGTGTATTGGAACATTGTGACTAGAAGCACTTGAACAGTTGCAAGAACAAAGGATTCCAGGACCAAAAAGTCTGCAGCAGCCAACACACCCCTTCCCCTTTTCATATAAAAGGAGCCTGAATTCTCACTTGAGTAGAATGGTTCTTGGGGACACTAGTCCACCATCTTCTCTGCCTGCTGGCTTTCCAAATAAACACACCATTACTTGCCCCAGCAGCAAGAAGTCTCTCAATTTATTGGCCTGTCATGCAGTGAGCAGTGCCAGCTTGGATTTAGTAATCCCCCACACACCCCTTGTCACAAACCCTGCAATCTCTCCCCCACCCACCACTTTCCAGGTCTCAAGCTTGTAATGCTTTCTGAGTCCCCCAACACCTTAAGCTATGACCTTCTCATGTGTCCACTGTGTCAAATTCAGTTGAACAATACCATTGTTTCAAATTTGCCTCCCAAGTGAAAGCTATTGTAAATCTCCAGAAATACTTTTCCCTCTCTATGCATTTTCCCTGCAGTCACTGAAAACCTCATATTAAATTATAGCAAATAAAGTATAGTAAGTATAATCATTTCTCCCCATGTAATCCTCTAGATCAAGACCACATGCAATTAAGTTTATGGTCTCTGCCCTATGTATTTGACATGTTTCAGATAGAGGATTTGTGATTTTTGAATACTTGTTGATTAACCATGTGCCTAAAATGATGCATTTAGTGCTTTAAAGGTACTTCTCAGGGAATTCCCTGATGGTCCAGTGGTTAGAACTTGGTGCTTTCATTGCTGGGGCCTGAGTTCAATCTCTGGTCAAGGAACCAAGATCCTGAAAATTGAATAGTATGGCCAAAAAAATAATTATCATTTTTTAAAAAGGTTGTATTAAAAAAAAATACTTTCCAGGTCTGGGTTTCCAGGGAGATGAAGGCAGCATCTCATTATCTTCTCCATTTCCTTCTTAGCCTTCTCTTGGCCCCGGGAGAAGGAAGCTTGCAGGCATTGCCTTTGAAGATGAAGACTTCCAGCCATCAGCTCTCAGCACAGCCAGTGCCCAGCACAGCATTTGTTGAACTGGTCTGTATTTCTCAGGGAATCAGGTGATTTTTAGAGTTTGTAATGAAAGTTTCCACGCCACTGTTTTGACAAAAGATGTTTTCTTAACACTCACCTCTAAAATCCTCAGGACTGATACTTGGATATTGGCCAGCACAGAAGCCCTGATATCAGAAGATGGAGTTTTGAGAGGAAACATGCAAAGTCTTGAGCAAGGAGTGAAAAAGCAAAAAAACAAAAAAAAAAAAACCACAAAACTTTCCAGGGGAATAATGAAAGCTTGGCAACAGCCCTGCAGAAAATGGCTCTGGATTATGGCTATAAATTTAAGAAGAAAGAAAAGAAAAAAGAAATCCGAATCCCGGGTCTGTATAGGGAAGGTATTTCTCTTTGCTGGATGTCTCAGAAGGATCAGACATAATTAGGAATAAAAATTTGTCCTTGCTTTTTCCACTTTCTACCTAATTGCTAATTAGCTGGACTCTGTGCTGCTAGAAAAAAGACATGAATAATGTTTAGAAGCCTTCAGAAAAGGACAATGTTATGACAACTGAGAAAAGCAACTCCACTGACAAAGAGAATGATGCTTGATTTCTGAGGTACACTTTGGTGAACGTGCATTATAATTATTTACCATATGTCATATAAGAGCAGCTAACATTGGCTATCATAATCAAGTCTCTGTATTTCAGTGCTCTCATTTGTAAAGTGGACCCAAGAATATCTGCTCTAGACACAGTCATGCCTTTGTAGTGAAGCAGCAATGACCTAAAAGGGTTAAGACAGTCCTGGGGCATAGGGCTGGGGACGAGCCTTGATGGATCCATTGAACTGCTGCTAAGGAATTACTCTGTATGACAACCAACCAGGTCAGTTTAAGATAAATCATGGACTGAGCCTGGCATGTTGTCTTAGACGCAATGGAGAATATGAAGAAATCACCAAATCTTCATAGAGAATGTTCAAACAAATCCATGAGGTGTGCCAACAAAATTAATATATCAGATACTGGCAGGTCTGCAGTTGTGTTGAACCACACCACCTCCAGTCACTTAGCCAAAGATGGTGTCAGTCGTTCAGTTGTCTGATCAGTTGTGACTAATCACTGGGGTGACACAACTGGGGTATGTTTTTAGATGAGAGATCTCCAACCAGAATAGAGAAGACAGTGTCAACCAATTGCTGACTTGGTCCTGAGAGTGCGTACAGCACTTTAGAGTTTCTAAACCACTTTTCTGTATGTGGTGTATCCCCTCCTCTCAAGAAACCCTTGAGGGAGACAAGCACCATGTGAAGATAAACTAAAAATCAGAGAAGTCAGATGAGTTCCACAAAGTCATAAGTGGGATAAAATACCCTTGTGGGTGTCGACCCAGGACTCACACTGAAGGGTCACCGTGATGCACCAAATAACAGCCACACAAAAACAACTCATTGCTTATCAACATCCCTCTTCCCTCCATCTCCCTTTCTTCTCCTCCTCTTCCTCCATCACTGGACTATCTGGTAAGCAGCCACATTTTCCTATGGCTCAAAAGGCATTGGCCGTCCCTACCACTTCACACACACACATTCTCATGTCTCATGTCTCATAGCCGTATCTAGTCTCCATGTGCCAGAGAGACCTTGGCGAAATCATTAGAGTTTTGTTCTTCTGAGATTCTGCAGTTGCACAGAGAGGGGATTGAACCCAGCAATTTGAAGTCACATCCTAAACCCCTGCATATTCTAGATGTTTCCTACTGCCCCAAACAATCATCTGAATCAGTAGATTCCAAATTTTTTTGATCATACACCTAATCAGAAGAAAATGTGTTGATCACAGACTCCTTGACATATGAAAATTTACTGAATTATAAATTTGGTCTGTATATCTATAAATCAATGCCTATTCCAAAATGTGACATAAAGGATGACACAGTCAAAAACTAGAATATTTTAAAATGAAAGCTACAACAAGAAATACTGAATTTTTGTTTTCCTTATTTCATTTATGACAAGAACAAAAACAATAAACATTTTAGAAAGAAGGATACAGTTAAAAACTGTCTCAAACTGAGACATCACTTTGAGACAAACATCTGTATAGTCAAAGTCATGGTTTTTCCAGTAGTCATGTATGGATGTGAGAATTGGAACATAAGGAAGGCTGAGTGCCAAAGAATTTATGCTTTCGAATTATAGTGTTAGAGAAGACTCTTGATAGTCCCTTGGACAGCAAGAAGATCAAACCTAAAGGAAATCAACCCTGAATATTCATTGGAAGGATTGATGCTGAAGCTGAAACTCCAACACTTTGGCCACCTGACACGAAGATCAGACTCACTGAAAAAAACCCTAATGCTGGAAAGATTGAAGGCAAAAGGAAAGGGGGGCAGTAGAGGATGAGACAGTTGGTTAGCATCACTGACTCAATGGATATGAATCTGAGCAAATTCCTCTGCGAAATAGTGGAGGACAGAGGAGCCTGGTGTGCTGTAGTCCATGGGGTTGTAAAGACTCAGACACAACTCAGCAACTGAACAATGACAAAAATACAATTGAATAAACTATTTTTTTTAATGTAGGTTTAAATTTTCATGCAAAAACTTAAAGAACCTTGAAGAATTGGTTTTAATTTAGATTTATATCAATCCTTGGCTTTAATGGTTGCCACAGATGAAAAAAATACAGCAAAAGAAAAATACATATACAAAACAAAGAAGTGCATTGCTGTATGTGCTTTTGTAAATCGTGTTACTTATTATCCAATCCACTCCACTGATTAATCAAAGATTTTATTAAATGACTACTGATGTTAGTTGGTAGTTATAGAAAACTAACATAAATGCGCTCTCTCTCTCTCTCTCTCTCTCTCAAACAAGTGAGTTCAGACAAATGAGTTAAAACTCCACTTCAAAACCCTTTGCTAAGAAAATTCTTACTTGGAAGTAATTCTGTTGCCAAGTTTTCTATTTTAAGTGTGCAGACATGAGGCTATTTAAGTAATTTATTGATTTTAGCAATAAATCACAAAGCAATATAATTATATATAACCACTCATGTCCAAGTTGTTTTCAACTCATGAAGAACATCTTTCAAAAGACAGTTGCAAAATCCCCATTTTAAATGTAATATTACCTTAAAGGGAAAACTGTATAAATATAGGCCTTCCTATCACTTGTCATCTTATGAGAACATCAGGGCATTTGGAGTATGTGCTATGTTACTGCTATTAAAGAAAACGCATGTTTCAATTCTAAAAGACTTCTAAATTATTTGCCAAGAGAAAATCATAAATCTTCTGTATGACACAAAAGATGAAAATGGCCATTTATGTCTCAGCCCAAAGTGTTGCAACTATCTTTAAAGGCGTTGTCTTTATGAAATCTGCCACATTGATCATGCTTTTCTATCACTAATTAACTGCAGTGTGTCAGGTGTGTGTGTTTAGTTGCTCAGTTGTGCCCAACTTTTTCTGACCCCATGGACTGTAGCCCTTGGCAATCCCGTGGACTGCAGCCCTTGGTGACCCCATGGTCTATAGCCTGCCAGGATTCTCTGTCCATGGGAATTCTCCAGGCCAGAATACTGGAGTGGGTAGCCTTTCCCTTCTCCAGGGGATCTTCCCAAGCCAGGGATCGAACCCAGGTCTCTAGCATTGCAGTCATCTTCTTTACCGACTGAGCTACCAGGGAAGCCCAAGAATACCGGAGTGGGTGGCCTATCCCTTCTCCAAGGGATCTTCCTGACCCAGGAAATGAACCGGGGTCTCCTGCATGGCAGGTGGATTCTTAACCAGCTGAGCAAACAGGCCACAAGCCTCTGATAACTAATGAATCAGAAACAATGCCAAACCACTCTGCTCCCCAAGCACCTCCTGTGTTCCTTGCAACACATCATATTCTTGTTGGAAGTCCTCAGTGTCCCCCTGAAGCCCATATATTTGTAAAACTTAACCCCTCTAATGTTTCAAACATAAAATACTGATACATCATACTGGAAGTCCTGACATGTTCTTCCCTTACCCATTGGCTCACCATTTGCCTTCTCTGGGGCAGAGGGCCACCCTTTGAGATCACTCATCTAGGTAACTCTTGCCTCACAATAATTCACAACATCCATACCTGACTGTGGAGACTTAACATATGGTCTCTGGTCCTACTTGGGTTTCCAAGAGTCCATATATCCTCATAAATTCCATGTAAGATGTTTCTTAGGCATCCATATGAATACCTTTCTTTTCCTAGAGGGACCATGAAACATGCTAAGTCACTTCAGTCATGTCCAGCTCTTTGTACCCCAAGGACTGTAGCCCGCCAGCCTCCTCTGTCCACAGGATTCTCCAGGCAAGAATACTGGAGTGGGTTGCCATTTCATTGTCCAGGGCATCTTCCCACCCAGCTTCATTATATTCATAAAGCGCCCCTAAATCCCCAAAAAGTTTAATGTCACTAACCCAGTAATTAATTTTAAAAAATGCTTTATCCTATTCAATTATTTAGATAATTGACTGAGAGGCACTAGTGGTAAAGAAACCTCCTGCCCGTGCGGGAGACCTAAGAAACATGAGTTGGATCCCTGGGCGGAGAAGATCCCCTGGAGAAGGAAATGGCAACCCACTCCAGTATTCTTGCCTGCAGAATCCCAAGGACAGAGGAGCCTGGTGGGCTACAGGTAATGCGGTTGCCAAGAGTTGGACATGACTGAAGCGACTTAGGATGCACACACGCATTGATTGTCATCAGGTGAGACCAATTTTGGTCACTTATATCCTGAAAAGGCAGAATTTCCCAAAGGTCAGAGGGATGTGGTTCTGGTATTAACACCCTCCTTAAGGATGAGATACAGAGATCTTCTGGAGATGTCAGGCTGACAAGGTGCCCAGTCCTGCCCCTTCCACACAGGTGGGTTCATGACTTCTTAAACTGAGGGAACAACCAAGTGAGGTTACAGCCTAAAAACTGTGACCTCCAGATGGGCTGCCCTTCCCGGTCCATGATATTAACTGCCAAATTCTCTCCACTGTAGTCACCTCACTTCTAGAAACCTCCAGCCCACAAGATGTGAAATCTCCTGTTAGAAAAGCTATTTCCCTGGACTACACTCTTAAATTAGATTGTAGTTCTCATTTTTCTTTCATGGGACATGGAGGAGCTCGGGGCTGTAAGGAAACCTAGAGCCTCAGGAGGTTTCAATTCCCTCTCAGTGTGGCAATTGCCAGATTAGAATATTTATTTTCTTTCATTGAGGCACAGATGTCCAAAGAGGATGCCTCTTCCAGGAAGCCCTGCCCAAGCAGCGACTCAGAGGACAGCATCTCCTCTGTGCTGTTCTTAGTCTCCCCTTTGCATGTTTTAGCATGCACTGTTAGCAGCACTCACTCTGGCCTCCCTGGACTGTCTCACTCTGAGGCAGTGCCCTGAGCCTGGCACATGGGGTCAACAAATGAATGATGCTGATCACACATCTTTGCCTCAAAAGAAAGTGCTTCCTGGGGATTCACACCTGCTGTCATAGCCCCGCCTCCCCAAGAATTACACAGAAGAGGGTCTTGCAGTAATTCACTGACTCCCAGAATTTCAACAGTAGCTCTTTTCTTCATCTTTACATTGTGAGAAACACTGTCGGCACACCCCTGAATCAAGGCATCGGCCTCTGCAGCCTGTGTCTTCACTTCTCATTTGGTAAGCACAGAGAAAATTACCTTTGAGACGATTCTTGCTTTTCACACATAATTTTAAATGTTTAGTACATTTTTTTCTCTCCAGCACATAAAGTGCTAGTATACTTAGCTTAAATGATCTGAGGATGTCAAATTACAAGCCAGTATCTTGAATAAGAGCATCTCACTTACCGTGATATAGACAGAAAGACCTCAAAACAACCGTGGCCAATCAAAGAGACAGCAACACTAGAAATTAGAATGTTCTTGAAGAGGCAATATCTTGCTAGTTCCATCAGTTCTTCCACGCTCTGAAAAAAAGCATAGAGGAAATCAATATATATTATCTTAATTTTCATTTCTAATGTATTGTGTCACAAGTTTAAAATTTTCATATTAAATGTTACTAGTTGGGTGAAAATGTGAGCCCTTTATTGATATCTTTGCTTATTTCTCACTAGATATAAGCAGCTTTTGCAGGATTTCTAGGATTACATAAGGGATGATCATATGCAGGTATGTCTAAGGACACAGGATTGCCTGAATGCATCTTGACAGGGGTTTCATTTTATGGGGTGATGCTTTTCAAAGGCCAAAAATCTGGCAGCAATCACAAATTCTGGATCATCGCTCTCCATCTGGTTTGATTTTGAGAGCTGAGAACATTGCAGGCCCCTGTGGGCTTGTGGCAAATGTGAGAAGACCAATGGCCATGGTCTTCTCCTTTAGGTAAAAAGTCTTCCCATACAGTCTCCTCAACCACCTGCACACACATACACACACACATGCACACACACACACACACACACACACACACACTGCACAGTTGAACCCAGCTTTGTCCCCAGGCTACGGGAGTGCTTGGCTGATAATTCCATCTAATCTGATTTTATCTAAACACTGATGTGGTTGGACAAAAAAAGAATTCCCAGAAAGTTCTTTCTGATGAAGCTAGCTGGATCCAGAAATGCAAAATGAAGTTAGGAATCCAGAGATTCAGAGATCACCTTGGAAGATACTTGTGGCCCCTGTGAACCAGTGGCAAAAGGTGAAAAAAACAGAAGGAGAATATCTGCCCGCCGTGTCCCTGGCTTTGCCCAGTACACTGGAAAAGCCCTGGGCAGCAAACCAAGGGATGCACATGAAGACTGCTCTGGGGACAGGAAACAAAATTCATAGCAACCCAGGTCCTAGGAAAGGAAATCCACCAGAAGACCAACTGCTTCCTACTTTTCACCATTCTTATATTGAGGTATTCACTAATCAATGTACATAGATAAAGGCGAGTCTGATCCAATACTGAGCCACGTCCCAAGGACTTCAGACATAAATTCATATACTCTTGCTCTGGGCATCAGTGCAGGACTCCACAATAAAGCAACCACCTTTGCTCAAGTACATACGCTACACTAGGCTCCTTACATTTATCATCTGAAATTTCAAAGCAACACTTCAAAGAAGGCAATATGGTCAGAACAAAGTCAGCTCTTTCTGTCTGGGGACAATCTGAATGACATACATAACACCGTACTTGGAATATCTCTTCTGTCCAGCTCCAGTAATTAACCAAACCTTTGTCCACAGGTTGTGTTTGCTCCAGGAGGCTCTGGTGACACCACTGTGCCAAGTGGAGCCCAGGGTGGATGGATGTGCAGGAGATTCAAGTTCCCTCATTTCATGCATTCATGCACACACACACACACACACACACACACACACCCTTCTCAAAGTGAAGATATCTTCCCTGCAGAGCCTACCTGCATGTTCTATCTCTCAGTCATGTCCGACTCTTTTTGATCCCATGGGCTGCAGTACACCAGGCTCCTCTGTCCATGGGATTCCCCAGGCAAGTATACTGGAGTGGGTTGTCATTTCCTCCTTCAGGAGATCTTCCCATCCCAGGAATCGAACCTGAGTCTCCTGTGTCTCCTGCCTTAGCAGGCAGATTCTTTTACCACTGAGCCACTCAGTGATGTTACTTTTCTACCTTGCTCAGGTTGGAAGCTGTACTTTGCATGTTACCAAGACTGAGGCCATGCAGTCACTTGTCCATTGAGACAAGTGTCCATCTCATCATAGCTCCGGGAGCATCCTTTCCTGGGAAGTCTGCATATCCCAAGTTTCCCCCATAAGCTCCAGCCACAGGAGATGTGAAGGAGGCAATGAGTGGGGACAGACAGACTGCAATGCCCAGGCTACGCTGAGGTTTCTAATGCCATCTCCCTTTAATAACCGGAGCAGACTTTGCTGGTGATAAGGGGAGAAGAGGAAGATGGAGAGACGGATGGAGCCCAGCTGCCTCCCTTCACTGTGAGCCCACAGCCCTGCAGGGACCAATTTATTGCCTTGTTCAAGCTGTGCAAAGCAGCCAGAGGATGTCAGTGCAGCGGGCTTTGTAGAGAGCAGGAAGCCTCCGAGCAGGGAGGATGTGGTCCAGCCATGGGAGAGGGGCTGCAGTGTGACACGGTGTATCTCTGGAGCCCCTCGACTTTCCAGAGCCCAGACCTCTGCCAGGCAGTCCTGCCACTTCCTGCTCCTGCCAGCCTGGGTCCTCTTTCCTTCCTCATCTCTCACCCTTCACATGGGTGCATTTTTTCCTGCACATGGTATGTTACACCTATGTGTTGAATGTCTGCTCTGTGCCAGGTGCCCATCTAGATGCTTGGGACATGCAGTCAATAAAACAGGCAAGAATCTCCACCTCTTTGAGCTTCTGTTTTACTGGGAGAGAAAGCAGTAATATTTTTTTTTTCTGAGAAGGCAGAATATATGATCGGTTGGCAAGCTGTTTGCTAGGGTAGAAGATGACAGTGCTACAGAGGAGTAGATAATGCAGGAGTATTGGGACCTGAGGGAGCAGCCAACCCAGGTGTTCAAGGAAAGGGCTCCCTGCCAAAAAGGCCCAGGAAGGAAGGATGGTAAGGATGATAAGTGCCAAGTGCTGTGGGAGGGGGCATTCCTAGACCACTCAGAGATGGCAAGAGGGCCAATGTGTCCAGAAAGGAGTGAGGGAGAAAAGAATAGAAGAAACCAGAGAGCTAGGAGACAGCACTTTGGAGCCTCATAGACCTTTGGAAAGACTTTGGGTTGGACTTAGGAAGGAAGATATCATAGGTGTGAGCAGGAAGGTAACACAATCTGACTTATTTTTGATCACCATGGCAACCATGTTGAGAACAGATGAAAAGGCACAGAGGCAGAAGCCAGGCCAGGCAGTAATTGAGGTGAGGGACGATGGTAGCTTGGCCTGGTGATTTGCCACAGTGATGCTGAGAACTGCTCGGATGCTGGGCATCCTTTGAAGGCAGAGACATCAAGGCTTTGTGATAGGTTGCATGAGGGCATGAGATACAAACTGGAGGTAATGTTGACAACAAGTTTATTACTCTGGGACCCTCAAAGGATGAGGCTGCCTTTTCCTGAAATGGGAAAACAGTGAAACAAGTAGCTTTCAGGGAGAAGATCAGGAATTCGGTTTTATATCCATTAGGTACGATAGGACTGATACAAGGAGGACTAGAAAGCAACTGGATAGATGAACCTCAAGCAGGAGAGAGGTCTGTGCTACATACATCGTAGATGGTGCATAGATGGTATTTAATTCCATGAAAGTTGATGTGATCACCTTGGGAGTAAGCATAGATGGAAAAGGTGAGGTTCAAGAACTGGGTGCTGAGGTCTCAACATAAAAAGATCATGGAGATGAGGAGACCATAGCAGAAGGAAATGAGCAGAGAACAAATCTAGGTGCAGAATTTACTTCAAAGCAAAGGGAAGTGACCAACGGTGTCTGAGGCTGCCAAGGGGTCAGCTAGGATGAGGACTGAGGGCTGGCTGATTGAGTTAGCAACCTGAGTGTCCTGTTGTTGGTGAACTTCCTATGAAACAACAGGGGAAACTTCAGTGGAGTGATGGGGGCAGAAGGTGAATTAGAGCAGTGTGGTGGGACTGGCAAGGCGCTAACACATCTCACTTCGTCTTCCTGGGCACAGAAGACCACAGCTACTTCTTCCAGCCTGTGTCATCAGTTTCACAAGTAAGGAACACACTCACATTTGCTCCTAGATACCTAGTTCTTAAATGAGCTCTTTGATTCATCAACACCCTTATCTAATCTCCCTCTCTCCTCCCATCTTCCTTCAGTCTCTCTCCCCCACACCTCTCTCCTGCTCCCACAATCAGGTTTGAATGGGAAAATCAGACCCTCAACTTAATCTTTGCTCTGAGTCACTTTATTCAATTCAGAAATGTTCTGAGAATTTTTCACTCAAAGCCTTATTAAATCCTCTATCTTGGTTTTTAGAGACCAAAACAGTTAGCTTTTCCAACTGTTTGCTTACAGGCTGGCTGGTTCATATGGAACACGTGTTCTTTTTTATCTGCTGTCTTGCACACATAGTCAGTAATAGCCTACACACTTCACTAATGTTCTGCTTTCCAACTTTATCTTACGGCTATGATCTAGGTAAAAATGAGGTTTTACCAAATAATTTGCTGCTACATAAGATGGATCTTCAACTCTCCAGTGTGTTACATCTACTCTTCTCATCTCTAAAGCTTCCATTAAATCAATGTCATCTATTTTAGTTTTTTGTTACATCAAAAACTGATACCAATGTTTGCATCAGTCAGGACAATTAATACCAGAGGCTGTAACAAAAACTTTCCAAATGTCAATGATTTAGCTGGATGAAGGTCTATCTCATTTCCTTTTCCTAGGTGAACTGGAATACATTTTCAGCCCCCATTATAGTTACGTTGGGACCCTCTAACTTAAGGTCAGGCATAGAAATGTGAGAAGGATGATTCGTGGCAACTTTAAGCAGGTCTACTCACAAAAACCCCTGTGTGATCTTGCTCGCTTTTCACATTGTAGTCACCATGGATGTTGTGTGAAAATGGAAGTGACATGCGGAAGTGCAGACTGAGCGTGGATCAACCTCTGGAGGAGAACCACCCAGGAGTACCACCAACCCACACCGACTAGGATGTGAGAGAGAAAGAAGTGTTTATCGTTATATCACTCATGTCATTCACTGCAGGATTACTTGTACTGTACTGATACTACAAGGAAAAAATTGAATCAGGGCGTTAGGACATTTTTCTTTGTGGAATTTTGGTGTAAAGGAAAGAGATAAATAGAATGACAGAGAAGGAAGTAAATTAAAACCAAGGATTTTTTTGTTTTCTTGTGTGTAATGGGAAACATGGCTATATGTTTGCATGCTTGTGGGAAAGATCTGGTAGAGAAGAAAACCTGATAATGAGGTCAGAGTAGTAGGGAGAGGGAATGGAATTTGGAACACACCTATCAGAAACTACATTGTCTAGGAACACAGACAATTCATCTCTGCATCAGAATAGGAAGAGGAAATAGTGTATATAGGTGTGGAAACAGGCTAGTAGGTAGGCAAGTTGATGAAAGCTTGTGCATGTTCTGTGAAAACTTCAATTTTCTCAACGAAATCAACAGCTGAGTTTGCAAATTCGAAAGGAGACATCAGAGATCTGCGGCAAAAAAATGAAGGTGAATGAAATAATTACCAAGAAATGTAAAACTTTGTATGTAAGACAAGAAAATTATAAAATGTGGACTGAATTGCTTTAAGGGGGCCCAATTGAAATGAATGTAAAGCAAGACCAGTTTGTTGTTTTGCTTTTTTTTCACCGGGGAAGTCCAGCTTCCTGCTGTTTATACTGATGGACCATGGAATTTCAGTTAGGTACATACATTGATAACAATAGAAGAGTGAGAGACAGTGACAAATAATGAAGGATGAAGAGATAGCTGGACACTGTGAGGTTAAAGAACTGCTGGAGTCAAAGATACTAGAAGAAAGGAGCTGGAAAATTGATAAATGAGAGAAGGTCTCTTAAAGTGGGAGATTATGGAGTCACAGCTGTTATTGGTCATGATAAGAACAAGTGTGTGTGTGTGTGTGTGTGTGTGTGTGTGTGTGTGTGTGTGTTTGGGAATGCATGGCTGAGCTGGGTGGAGGAAAAGAAGAGGAGACCAGGGAATTTGGAGCCCAAGTGTTATAAGGGTCAACCAAATGGATACTGAAATTGCCCATCATGAAGATGTTTCCATATGAACAGTGAATCAGAAGCTAAAACAATGATGGGATAAAGACCCTGAGGTTGGTGGGTGGCTTCAACAAGGAGAGTGGTAGGTGTATAAACTGATGACAAAGATTCAGCAGGGAAGGTCGGGATATCAGAAGGAAAAAAGTTCTGGAATCTCCAAAAAGAAGCAAGGACTGAAAGGCAAAAGAAAGCGGTCTTATTCAAGGGTGCTAAACTCCCACTTTATGCCTGGAATGAAAGAGTTAATGAGTGAGCAAATGTATGTATCAATAGGCTAGTCCAAGTCTTTGATTTTAGTGAGGAGGACATCTAGGTCCAAGGGGTAGAGTCCCTTGTTCCAGACCACTTGGTGAGTTAGGGAGCACAGTGCTGGTTGGATGTGGTTCCTGGAGACGTGCTACCTTGGTTTGAATACCAGCTATGTGACTTCAGGCAACTTCCTTAGCGTCTAGGCACCTGCTTCCTCATTTAAAAAATCATAGATAATAAAAACACTTGCCTCACCAGTTGTTGAAAACAAATGGGTTAATGAAATCTCAGAACAATGTCTAGAATTTAGCAAATAATCTTTAGGTGTTCAGTTCAGTTCAATTCAGTCGCTCAGTCGTGTCCGACTCTTGGCGACCCCATGAATCGAAACACGCCAGGCCTCCCTGTCCATCACCAACTCCCGGAGTTCTCTCAGACTCACGTCCATCAATCAGTGATGCCATCCAGCCATCTCATCCTCTGTCATCCCCTTCTGCCCCCAATCCCTCCCGGCATCAGAGTCTTTTCCAATGAGTCAACTCTTCGCATGAGGTGGTCAGAATACTGGAGTTTCAGCTTTAGCATCATTCCTTCCAAAGAAATCCCAGGGCTGATCTCCTTCAGAATGGACTGGTTACCAATGGTTATTAACGATGAACTATGCTCAGTTTCTTTATACCTGAAGTTTTTAATTCACAAGTCCCCATGTCTTCCAGCTCTCTGGGGGCTTAATCTTTCTTTGTCTATCCAAATCAAAGAGCCTAGATCCCCACTCCACATGCTGTGGGAAATCTGACCCCTCCCCCACATTTCCAAGGATTCCCAAGGACTTCAGTTCAGTTCAGTCGCTCAGTCATGTCCAATTCATTGTGACCCCATGGATTGCAGTACACCAGGCTTCCCTGTACATCACCAACTCCCAATGCCTGCTCAAACTCATGTGCATAGAGTCAGTGATGCCATCCAACTATCTCATCCTGTCATCCCCTTCAATCTTTCCCAGCATCAGGGCCTTTTCCAGTGAGTCGGTTCTTCACATCAAGTGGCCAGAGTACTTCCCCACAAAACTGGATTATGGTGAAGGGTGCACTACTCTGTAAATTTTCTCACAGTAAATTGTACTCTTACAGTAGGTGAATTTTATGAAATGTTAATTTAACAAAGCTTTTAAAAAGCAGATTTGAAGCTGTAAAAAAAAAAACAAAAAGCCTTTGAAAACCATCGAGTGCACACACACACACACACACATACACACACACACACACTGCTCTTATATGTATGAAGGATTGACCCCCTTTTAATATTACTTTTTTCCTACCACATTCCAGGTTAAGTTTCTAGGCTCCCATCTACTAACAAGAATGTATCTGCAAGTCAGGTGCTGTATAAAGCTCTAGACAGTGTACAAACCTCTGAAACAAGTAAGGAATTTGTATGAAGGGTCTGAGGCCCAGGACCCTGGATGGGAGAAGAGCATGGTTATGGAAGGACCACAAAGCAGCCTTCATACTCAGGGCTCCGTGCAGCTTTCAGAGGGGCTGTTGGAAAGAAAGAGGCTCAAAAACATGACAGAGAATTTTGAGTGAAGGTCAAGAGCATACCTTTAGCCAGCCCTCGTGTGAAGTGCAGGCTGACCCTCTAGGGAAGGGCCAGAGACAAGTTCCAGTCCTTCTTGTAACCTTCAAGTAATGAACAGGGAAGGCACATTTGTAAGAAAAAATAAAGCAGCATTGTTCCCCAGACCAGCCAATTCAGGTTGTCTGTGTTTCACTATCCCTAAGAAAGTGAGGAAAATGAGAAAAAGAAAATGAGCAATGTTTGTTAAACAAGGAGAAATGAAAAAGCAGCAGGTCTGGAGAGATGAACATGTGAGGGGCTGAGGACGGGGGACCAGGGGGAGCGGCTGTCACTTCCGGCGTGAGCATCCTTCCCCCAGCTCTGTCTCACAACTCATCAGAGGTGAATTTAGGACTCTGCTCTCGTTCCAAGTGACAGCACAGAAGTGTCGACTCAACCAGCTCCTTTTAAGTCTTTCAAAGAGAAAACACCCAATCCTCTTTGTGAAAATTCAAGCGGAGCTTGATTTACTCTTTACCATGGATGATCCCATTTCAAGCAGGAATTAATTTATGATATCAAAACTATAAATCCAACCTCAACGCATGGACTAAATCTTCATTTTTCTTTCTTAAATCCAACTACCAGTTCTCTTATTTGGAATATACGTTAGCTCCATCCACCTGTTTCGAATACAGCCTCAATCCTTGACACAGACCGCTCAAGGAGAGTCTCTCCAGTCTCATTAGTCCTGCACATGCTAGGAAGGGATATTACAAGGGAACTCCCTCTGCTGGAGTAAGCTGTCATCATTTAAAAAAGAACTGCAGTCTTGCGTTCTACCCGCAATTTATGAGAGTGAAAAAGAGGGGTGGTGGGGGAGAGAAGAGGAGAGAAAGAAAAGAAGAGAAGAGAGAAAAGAAAAGACAAGAAGGGAGAGGAAAAGAAAGAAAAAAGAAAAGGCGTCTCTGGTGGCTTGGTGGTAAGGAATCTACCTGCCAATGCAGGGGACACGGGTTCAAGCCCTGGTCCAAGAAGATCCCATATACTGCGGAGCATCACATGGGAACTAAGTTCCTCCTGGAGCTAAGCCCATGAGCCGCAGCTGTTGAACCTGTGCTCTAGAGCCCAGGAGCTGTCACTTCTGAAGCCCCTTACCCTAAAGCCCCTGCTTCGCAACAGGAGGAACCACCACCATAAGAAGCCCGTGCCCCACAGTAGAGAATAGCCCCCGCTTGCCCCAACTGCAGAAGGCCCGGCGTGCAGCAGCAAAGACCAGGCATAAATAAACAAAATAAATCTTTTATTTTAAAAAAAGAAAGAAAAGAAAACTCTTACAGGTGACTACCCTATTTCCTTACCTAGACATAGCTTCAAAGACATGACATCTTTTCTGAATGTTCTAAAAATGGATGCTATGTATCAGCTAAAAATATGATAATTAACAAGTGTGCTTTGAATAACATAATAGCAAATGTCATTTTCCCGTAAGATAGGAGTGTTACTCATGAGCTCTAAATTCACCAGAAACCACCAGCACCTACTGGATGCCAAGAGGGCACCTCCAACCTGGTGAGTAGGATGCCACTGTCTCCTCAGGCAAACAGTCCATAAAAGTGCCCAAGAGCACATGCAGCCTTGGGGCCCCAGTTGGAGGGCAAAGATGTTTCCAAAAGCTTGGCTCCCTGAGCCGAGATTCACACACAGCCTTCCTACTATTAGGAAACCACCTACCACCCTCTCAGCTCAGGTTGGAAACTGACAAAGGACCGAAAGCACCACTGCAGTGAGTTATTTCTGTTAATAGCTTCCAATTATAGAGGACACCAGCATTAAGTATCCTGGTTCTCCCAGTGGTATCCAAAAATAATCTGTTTCCTGCCTTCTGGATTAATTATTCCTCCCTGGATGAAAGTCAGGAAATGCGGAGAAGGGAAGTTCATGGTAAGTCATTCATTTTATCTCATTGAGCTTGTGTTTCCTAAATGCCTGTTGCTCGCCGGGCAGCATGTTGAGTGACACAGAGAGACGCAGATACACGAGCAGTTGAGGACAGCAGAGTCTGTGATGGAAGTAGCTCAGGAGTCGGGATGGCACAGAGGCAGGGAGAACGGAAGGAAAGCATAAGACGGGACGAGACTTTTCTGAGTTGAGCCTTGAAAGATGAGTCACTGTGACACAGTTGCAAGCAGAAGCAGAGAGGCAAGAAACCACGATAATTCTCCAGGACCGTGGTGTTTTGGGGCACTCTTTCTTTTGCAGGGCACTCTTTCTTTTACAAGGCACTCTCAGAACAGAATCACTGTCGCATCACACTGAGGCATCAATATTAGTCCTCTGTTCTTTTTCCCTCCAAGAAGCACCTGTCTTCCGTGCATGCCCTCTCTCAGCAGCCACCTGTGAGGTTCAAGCTTTGCAGACAAAGAGATGACTGTGTCTTCAAGATACTCATCATCTAGTTAGTAAACAAGTTCACGTGCTTGGAATAACATAGATAACTGACTGCAGACAAAACTTGCAAGAAAGAGATCAGTGCCACAGAGGGTGGGCAGGAAAGATGGAACATGTCTTTGGGCATCTTCCTGGTCCTCCTGGAGCTCTGGGCCTCACACTGGACTTGACTTTGCCTGGGGTTTAGCCAATCAGAACACAGAAAATGGCTCTGCTCATTTCAGCCCAGAGGATGACCCACACTGGGGTCCAGCTAAAGTGAATCCATAGTACTTCCTCCTTTACACTGTTCCTCAAATGTGTGTTCTTCCCTCACTACTCAGTGTGATTCAAGAACCAACAGCATCAGATGACCTGATAGCTTTTGGGACTTGAAGACTCTCAGACTTCCTCCCAAAACTCTGGAGTCAGAATGTGCAGTGTGAAAGATACTCGGTGATTCAAATAAACAGTAAATTTCAAAGTGCACTGATTCTCAAGTTTGGCTGCACATTTTAAATACCTGAAGAGTTTTCAAAAATAAAAGTGTCTAGGGCTCAGTTCAGAGTCTAATTTATTAAGGGTGTAGCCAGGGCATCATAATTTTTCTAAACTCTCCAGATAACTCCAACATGTAGCTAAATTTGAAAACTCTTCAGTGACCCCTTTAGTCTGAAGGCCACTGGCATGGACGAAAGGTGCCTGTGGTTAGTCCAGAACAGGCAAGGAGGGAGGAAGAATCCAGAACAGCAGGCACAGAAACATCAAGAAGGAAGCAGTCATCCAAACATGGCTAGAGATGTTCCATAATTCACTTCTAATCAGCCAGCCTCAACTCTAATGCCCTCGTTTTACAAAAGTCCCAGAATGGGTTCGTGATTTACCATAGTCGTAAAACAAGAAAGTTAAAATGGATAGTGGTTCAGGTGGGGGAACTGAAGAATGCAGTTAGCAAGACCTTCAAGCCTCCTAATTTGTTGACATTGAGTAGTTCTCATTCCCAGTCTCCCTCTGGTGCCAGGCAAAAGCCACAGGTGCCTCTATTGTTACCTTCAAAGATGTCATTGCCAACTTTGTGCAAACCATAGATGCCCTCATGGTTCCTGCATTTCACCTGCATATCTGGCAAGTTGCTTAATGGTCAATCCAAAAAGAAAGACATAGTCAGTCTTGTCACCAAAAGTTATAATTGCTTCAGCTCCTCAAAGGAAGTCCCTCTTTTCCTGACCTTTTTCATTACAAAAGAGTTTCTTACTCCAGACTCCATGTAGAAGGAATTAAGTGACCTAATCCATAGTACTTCAAAGACATCCCTTCAGTAATAGTTTTCATAAAGCCATTATGTATAATATCCCTGGATGTAAGCCAAGGAAATAACATTAAAATGCATGAAAATTCTGCTGGGGACTAAGAACATATGCTCCAAGTGCACAGCTTGATGCAGGAATAAAAATTAGCACACGAGAGGAAGGGATAAATAGCATGCCCTTCAAACAAGTCCTCATAAATATAATTTCCATTACCTAGGCTTTTGATAAGGCAGTAGAGGATTGAAGTTTAATTCACTGGCCTTCCATGTCATTGCTGTGTGTCATGGATTGAAGGAAAAGCCCAAATAAGCAAACAGTAGAGTTATCATCCATTTATAAAAGTCCATAATTCTCTCCAAGACTTTTGAGGGAATCAAGAATCACCCATTTTTGTGCAAAATTGGACCAGGGGTATGCGTAAAGGACAAGACAATGTTTTCTCAAGACTTTGTCTCCATTAGGTCACAGAAATATATGAAAGATGGATCAAGTCCTGTAGTGCTGTACACCATGGTTTGTGCATAGAATGTTTCTGTGTCGTTCCTTGGCCCTTGTTTCTGACCGCTACAGGTGCCCTGAGCAATAGCATGTCAGAGGACTTGGTACACAGAGAATTCTTGCAGATAAAATGAAACTTGAAATAAATCTTGAAAGATGAGAATAGTATTGATGTCAAAAGAAGTGAGAATGATTTGGATTGAAGAAAATGACTAAAGAACAGCATTAGTTTTAGAGACAGGCATTGCTAGGCTCCTAGAGGGAGAGTAGGAGCAGCCTGGCAGCCTGCCTGCCTAACAGGAGTGGTTTGTATGGGGGAGTCATGGGATGTGCAGGTCAGTTCTCTTCACTGTCCACTCCTCCCACCTTCACGAGCTCAGCTTATAGAAGGACCATCACTGGGTGATGCTCTATATGCTAGAAACTGTGCATCATCAGGTCCTCCTTCTCTTCCCCCTTTACAAGCTACTGGCACTAAGTCAATTCTACCTATGCAACATCCTCTGAATCTGTCCCTTCCAACCACCTCTATTTTCCTTAGCCCAGATAGTGTCATCTCTCACCTGGTCCATTGCAAAAACAGCCTAACTCATCTCCTGTCTGCCGCTCTCTGCCCCAAGCTGCCCTAGCCAGAGCAGTCTTCCTAAATGTCTCAGTCACAATTTTTTGTTCTAAATGTAACCCCACTCTGGCTGGTTAGAATAAAGAGGAATCTTTTAAAAGCTATAATGGGCAGTTTCAGGGACCCAAGAAGAGAAAGGCCATGAGCTTTTGGGGAACATGGGCAGGGAAGAGTCAGGATTCTATGCCTTTCTCTCTGATTTTGGAGTCTGTATTCAGTTCAGTTCAGTTCAGTCGCTCAGTGGTGTCTGACTCTTTGTGACTCCATGAATCGCAGCACACCAGGCCCAGCACACCAGGCCTCCCTGTCCATCACCAACTCCCGGAGTTCACCCAGACTCATGTCATCGAGTCAGTGCTGCCATCCAGCCATCTCATCCTCTGTCGTCCCCTTCTCCTCCTGCCCCCAATCCCTCCCAGCATCAGAGTCTTTTCCAAGGAGTCTGTATAATCACTCTCATTATTGCCTTATTTTCCCTTTTTTCTCTCTCCTCTTTCTTGACTAACTTCCTCTCTCACAGTATCCCCAATGGCTTCCATCTTAAGACTATACAATGTTAGAGATCCAACACTCACCATCAACTGACCAGAGCTTCAATATCTCTTAGCTGACATCCTTTAGAGATCTAATTAGTGGATGATCAGCCAGTGAATCAGCTTGGTTTGGGCCATTCCTAATACAGAGGGCAAGCTTGCGTGTCATGAACCAAGGTCATTAAACTCTGGTCTTCAGCAAAGTGTGTGAGCAAATCTCCCATCCAACAAATATTTATTGAGTACCTAACTATGCACCAAGCATTGTACTAGGAGCTTCAAATAAACTGTTAAAGAAAAAAACTCTAAAAAACAATGTGATAAGTGCTGTCAATGAAAAGAAATGGATACTGCAAAACAGACTAATGGGGGGATAGGGGAGTGGAGTCAGGAAGGTCTTTCTGAGCAGACGATAAATGTGCTGAGTCTGAGAGGTGAAAGGAGTCATCAGCGCAAGAGCCTGAGAAAATCATGTGCTGAGAGAGGAGAGAGGTGGGAAGAATGTGTCAATTTCAAGGGCTAAAGGAGGATGTGCATCAGGTGACGGGAGGAGGCTGTCATGGACGCAGTGAGCCAGGAGCAGTCAGCAAGGTCCAGACCTGGAAGGACCCTGCAGGCTACAGGAAAATGTAAATTACTTAGCAAGAAGCCACTAAGAAGTTTTAATCGTGGTGATGTGTCCATGTGATGGGATTTACATTTTCAAAGATATATCTAGCTGCTGTGTGAGAAGGGGAACTTGGGAAGCACAAGTGGAAGAGAGAGAAAAATTCACTGGGAGATGATTGCAGGTGTTTGAGCAAGAGACGGTGATGGTTGTGATTAGGAACACACAGCAGTGACCGAGGGAAGTAGGAAGATGAGAGGAGGGTTTAGGAGCTGTGATGAACAAACTTGGGATGATTTGGATGAAAGTGAGGAAGCAAGAATCAAAAGGATTCCTAGCTTTTTTAAAGCTGGAATATAGTTAATTTACATTGTCATGTTAGTTTCAAGTATACAGCCAAGTGAATCCACTATTTTTTAGATTCTTTTCCCATATAGGCCGTTACAGAGTATTGAGTAGAGTTCACTGTGCTATACAGTAGGTCCTTATTAGTCATCTATTTTATATATAGACGGAGGAGCCTGGTGGGCTGCAGTCCATGGGGTCTCGAAGAGTCGGACACGACTGAGCGACTTCACTTTCCCTTTTAATATTCATGCATTGGAGAAGGAAATGGCAACCCACTCCAGTGTTCCTGCCTGGGGAATCCCAGGGATGGGGGATCCTGATGGGTTGCCGTCTGTGGGGTCGCACAGAGTCGGACACGACTGAAGCGACTTAGCAGCAGCAGCAGCAGCATGTATATGTCAATCCCAATCTCCCAATTTATTCCTTTCCCCCCACTTGGCTCATGGTAACCAGTAGTTTGTTTTCTACACCTGTGACTCTATTTCTGTTTTGCAGATAAGTTCATTTGTACACCTTTTTTAAGACCACCCTTTACAAGCGATATCATGTGGTATGTGTCTTTCTCTGTCTGACTTCACTCCGTATGATAATCTCTAGGTCCATCCACATTGCTGCACATGGCATTATTTTGTTCTTTTTTATGTCTGAGTAACTTTGTATTGTATATATGTACCACATCTTCTTTTCAGATGAGCGATCAGATAATAGCACCCAGAGGGGAAGGCTGTGCGTGGAAAGGCCAGCTGACATGGCCACTGCAGCGGAACACAGGGTGATGGCCATCTTCTGCTCAAACATTCTTGTTGTTGCTTCATTTGCTCACGACAGTGTCCACAGTCTTTAGCATGAGGTTCAAGTTCTGTTACCATCTAGTTCCAGCCTAATCTCTTAGCCCTTCCCACTCTTGCTGTCTACACTCCAGGGATGTGCCTGACCCCTTAACCCTTCTGTGCTCTTTCACCAGGCTTTCCTTTTCCTGACCTGCCTCTTCCCTTAACTAATTGGCTAGCAAGACCAATTCTTTAGCTGGCAACTGAAAATGCATTTTGTCGTTATTGTCATTGTTTAATCCCTCGGTCTTATCAGACCCTTTGTGACCCCATGGACTGATCCTGCCAGGTTCCTCTGCCCATGTGATTTTCCAGGCAAGAATACTGGAATGGGTTGCCATTTCCTTCTCCAGGGGATCTTCTTGACCCAGGGATCAAAGCCATGCCTCCTGCATTGGCCGGCAAATTTTTTATCACTGAGCCACTTGGGAAGCCCCAAAATGTATTTAGATGCTTCCAAAGTAACTGCTACTTCACTGACCTCACCTGTAACAGTTTGTGGTCACCTGTTCCAGGGAGAAGTCTAGATTCAGTGTGTGCTGTGTATTTCTAAAATGCACTGAAACCCACTAAACTGAAGATGAGTTGTGTGACCTCAGTTCCCCTGTGTAAAATAAAGGGTCATGCTTGGTGATCCCTATGGGTTTTTCAACTCTAACTTTTATGAGTCTTCAATGATGAGTGAAATTGAAGAAGATGAAGTGACAGACATATCTGTCTGCTTACTAGAGTTAAAATTGGAGACCAGTCATCACCTCAGGGGATTAGTCATGTCATAAGCAGCAACTGTGCATATTTTTAAATCCCTAAAGCATACACTTTGGCCACCTCATGAGAAGAGTTGACTCATTGGAAAAGACTCTGATGATGGGAGGGATTGGGGGCAGGAGGAAAAGGGGACAACAGAGGATGAGATGACTGGATGGCATCACTGGCTCAATGGACATGAGTTTGAGTGAACTCCAGGAGATGGTGATGGATGGGGAGGCCTGGCGTGCTGCGATTCATGGGGTCCCAAAGAGTTGGACATGACTGAGCGACTGAACTGAACTGAACTGAACTTAAAGAATACATGCTGGGAAGAAAAAATAATAATAGGTAATATTGACTGAATTCATACACTTGCCAGGGGCTGTCCTAAGCATTAAAAAGAAAAAGTTTGTGGAAATTAGCCCAGAATGTAATGTACTTTGTTTGCTGTGGGCGATCTTGAAAGCATAGCAAAGGAGCTGACCTGTGTATCTCATGGAGATGTCCAATCCCAAGGGGGAGCCTAGGGACCCTGATTCCTGCACCATACAGTTATTTGTGCAACTTTGCCGCTTTTACTGCACAAGTCAGTCAGTTCAGTTGCTCAGTCATGTCCGACTCTTTGTGACCCCATGAACTGCAGCACGCCAGGCTTCCCTGTCCATCACCAACTCCCAGAGCTTGCTCAAACTCATGTCCATAAAGTTGGTGATGCCACCCAACCATCTCATCCTCTGTCGTCCCCTTCTCCTCCTGCCTTCAATCTTTCCTAGCATCAGGATCCTTTCCAAAGAGTCAGTTCTTCGCATCAGGCTCAAATAACACAAGGAGTTGTCGATTCCGTTTTTAATTAGAGGAAGAGGACTTCAAAACAGAATCAAAACTGAAGATGGAAGAGGTAATTATCATTTTTAAAATCATCTGTGAATCCAGGAAAGAGGCACCAATTTTTTTTAAAAAAGCGTTTTAAGAGTCTCTCTTTGGAAAACATAATAAGCAGCCCCAAATGGAGGGTTATCAAAGACCAGATGAAGAAACCAGGCCCAGAACTGGGAAAAGGTATTTCCAAAGTGACATCATCAAGACTTTGTGAGCAATTAGATGCGGCTTGTGAGGAAAAGGACAGTGAAGAGAATGACTCCTGTGTTTCTGCCTCATTTTTTTATAGGGAATGAGAGGAATCTAAGGGGAAGATGAGTTCCATTTGTAGCACTAGAGACCTATTTAAAAAATGCAAGTGAAAATGTTCAGGAGGCAGTTGACTTAAGTGAGCAAAAACTGGGAGAGAATTTTGAATGCAGGAGGTGAGATTATGTGGGTGGAAGCTGAAGCTCTGAGAGTGAATAGAATTAAACAGGGCTCATTAACCTCTGGGTTAATGGTAGCGGTCCTACACCCCAGACACTCACCACACCCCAGACACTCACCACACCCCAGACACTCACCACACCCATGGTCAGAATCTTCTCTGCAGGAGATAGAAAACTAGCAAAACTTCCCCTATTTCTTTTTCTAATGTCATTAAGGTGTCCTTGAAGGACCACGTTTCCTCTTTAAAGTTCAGTTTCTCCGTCTGTGAAAAGAGATAAAGACCCCTCCCCCTCATACCCCCAGGGACTAAGTGACACAGAACACATGTGATTGGAGTGTGGAAAATACATTAGGAAAATTTAATTCAGTCTCGGTTCCCAGTTCTAAACTAGAGCCATGTCATTTGCATTTGTTAATTCATTTGATGTACATGGTCTGGGACAGGCACAGGACGGAGGGGACCGAGAATATGGAATCAAGGAGTGTACAGTCTACAAGGTGGACAGAAAATTGATCTCTCCCCTGGAGGCATAAACCAGTTACTGGGAACACAGAGAGGGGCTGACTGCTGGCCAGGGTGGTTGAGAGGGTCCAGGAGCAGGGAATGGTTGCTGTGAGTTTCAAAGGGTGAATAAGGGCTTGCCATGCAAAACTGGGCAGCCAGAGGTCTTAGCAAGGAGGCATTGTACAGATGTGACAAAATGCAGACTGTGTTTGGGCGCATTGAATCATCCTATGCAACTGAGTCACAAGACTGGTTGGAAGTGAGGTGCTAACCAGTCAGGGACGGCTATGAATGCCGCACCACGAGATTGGGTCTTACCCATTTGCAGGGCGGGTAGCGTGTCACAATCCTGGTCAGACAATTATTTAATCACTGAATTCTAGCCAAGGGATGAGAGGTTATTGACTTCTTATAAACAGCAGCTCTGCCAGGGCACCACTTGGCCTTGCATCTGGCTGATTCTTAACTTATCATCAGGCACAGTTCTCAATGCTAGATGCATATAATAAACATCTGAGAAGCTTGGGGGGGAAATGATGGCTAGGTATCACCCTGAGCAATTGTATCTGAATGTTTTCTATAAGGTTCAGTCACCAGTGTTTTTCCTTAAGCTTCCTACTGTTTATAAGATGCGGTCAGGGTTAAGAAGTAGCATTTTAGAGTCAGACTTCTAGCCACCAGCTAGTCCCCATCCTTCTGAGGCTGTTTCTGTAAGACTTGTAAAGGTCAAAGAGCCAAAGCAATCATATTATTCAAAAAGCACACTTGAAAACAGACAAATCCTAAAGTGCTTGACTTTAACTGGTTCCTCATCCTCAGTGAACCCAGACAGTAAAAAATCTGCCTGCAATGCTGGGTCGGGAAGAGCTCCTGGAGGAGGAAAATGGCAACCCGCTCCAGTATTCTTGCCTGGAAAATTCCACAGACAGAGGAGACTGGAGGGCTACAGTCCATGGGGTCGCAAGAGTAGGACATGACTTAGTGACTAAACCACCACCACGAGTGAGCAACTTGTGACTAGAAAGGAAAAGTCATTTCATTGGTTCAAGTCATTACTTGTTCTCTGGGTGATGCTAAGTCACAACCTCCTTCTTTTCTGTAAATGGGGACAGAATGCTTTACTGAGCAGGGCTCACAGATGAAGCAAAGTGCCTGAAATTCTAGGGGCTCAATAAAGCTTAAAGTAAAAACAGCCATCATTTATTGAGTGCCACTATGTACTGAGTACTGATGCCTGATACGCATGATTAAATTAATCAATAGCTTACATTTCTCTGGAACCCATCAGAGTAAGCAATGAGTTGACATCATTTTCCAGTCCTCACAATACAGCAGTTTTACAGATGAGGACCAGAGATTGGATTCCCAGCCATGCCAAGACAGCCGTCAATGGACCAAGGACTCAGACAAGGGCCTCCCTGATTCCCAAACTGGCTGCTGCCATGGGTCTCTCAGAGCCAGTGCTGCCTCCCTTTGTCACTTCATCCTCGGGAGCCTCCCCCACCCTACACCACTCCCCGCCGTCTGCTTTGCTCACAGAGTTCCCACAAAGGGTAAACCAATCAAGAACAGGGAAAGCACCTTTTACACTGTGATGCATGCCCACAAGGGAGCCGTGATTGGTACTGTGATGACTTCTCACTTGCTGAAAAGAACTAAAATGATCAAGAAGAATCCTCTCTTCACCTTCATTACAGAAGAACTCCTTCTAAACCCAGAGTTTCAATCCACTTTCTTTCAGAATTCTGCTCGATGGAGTGGAAGGGGGCAAGGAGGACAAGGGCGGCCCCTCGCCCAGCACTGCCCATGGCCCCCACCTGCACCCTGCGAGCCACCTCACCGAGGCCTCCCTACCACCCTCTGTGCACAAGGTGCTCTGTATCCGCCTTTCAGGTCAGGAAGTAGAAACATCGCCCCAAGACGCAGCTACTTAACAGCCTAAACCAAATCTTATTTGCAGCTTGTCACCAAGTGATAGGGTCCCTGAAGAAGTCTCTATATCCATTCAGCACAAGATTTCATGAAATTCTGTCTTCTCTTCACAGTCTTTTAAGAACAAAATCTTTTTTAATAGTAAATATTCTATTTTAAAAATTTTGTTGAAGTACAGTTGCTTTACATTGCCGTGTGAGTTTCTGCTGTGCAGCAAACTAAATCAGCCTTTAGTTCAGTTCAGTCGCTCAGTCATGTCTGACTCTTTGTGACCCCATGGACTGCAACATACCAGGCTTCTCTGTCCATCACCAACTCCCAGAGCCTGCTCAAATCAGCCCTATGTATACATATATCCCCTCTCTTTTGGATTTTCTATCCATTTGGGTCACCAAAGAACACTGAGTAGAGTTCCCTGTGCTATAGAGTCAGTCCTCATTAGCCATCTGTTTTACACATCGCAGGGTATATAGGTCAATCACAGTCTCCCTATTCATCCCGCCCCTACTCCACCCACCTCGGTGTCCATACATTTGTTCAGTACGTCTATGTCTATTTCTGCTTTGCAAGTAAGTTCATCATTGGGAAAACAGGACAGCTACATGTAAGAAAATGAAATTAGAACACTCTGAATCACCATACACAAAATAAACTCAAAATGGATTAAAAAACCTAAATGTAAGGCCGGACACTATAAAACTCTTAGAGAAAAACATAGGCGGGCCACTCTTTGACATAAATCACAGCAAGACCTTTTTATACCCCGCCTCCTAAAGTAATGAAAATAAAAACAAAAATAAATAAGTGGGACTTGATTAAACTTAAAAGCATTTGCATAGCAAAGAAGAAAATCTTACATCAATTAGGATGTGATCAGGGAAAAAATAGAAAACTGTTGTCCTGTCCACTCCAGAGTCAGGTCCTCCTGAAATCTAGCCTCCACTGACCCTGTTCTCAGGTCTTGGATACCAGAAACCCTTTCCTCAAGAAGCTTGTGAGTGACACTTCCATTATGGGAAGGCATAGCGATGCTCAACACAACTGCAGTGAATGGCAGTGGTTATTTTCCCCATTAGAGAAAAGGTCAGGCTCTGCTAAACAGTCCCAGGTCCATTAAGAAAAAAATCTAGATCATTTCTGATTTGGACACAGTGTAAACCTGAACAAAAGTGACCACTTCAGAGAAATGCAGGCCAGGTCGCAGCCCTACCCGTGACTAAATGACAGAACGAGCTCTGTCTTTATACTTTCCAAGCTCCAGGAGGACAATACTTTTGATCCTTATTTTGTGAGTCGGTGTTCTAGGCTCCCTGGGGGGAGGAAGGAAGTAGACAGCCTGGTCCAGAGCTGCTCCCTGATCAGGGGAGCAGGTGGGGCTTGGACACAAGGCAAAGGGTGGGGAGGGAGCAGGAGTGGGGGACAGAAAAGCAGGAGCTGATCATGAGCTACCTTTAGATGATGACAAGGGCCCAGGAGCTCTCTTCAAAGTACATTAGGGGACTATGGAAGGGTTTACACAGACTCCTCAGTTGGGCATATCTGTGTTCTATGCACATCCTATTCTCATGTACACTGGAGTGATGTTAATGAGTCCTGTGGCTTCTATGCTTTATCAGATCCTGCCAGGATGCCATGCCCCAGTGGGTGCACCGGACCCATAAGTGAAGCTCCCCATGGGACAAAGTTGTCCAGCCCATCCCTCAGCAGGGCAGAAGACCCCTGCCCATCTCTCATTTAAGCCCAACCCCATCTTCTGAACTTCAAGGAATCTCTTTCTTAGCTAAACCAAGGCTTGGTCTAGGCTTGGCTGGGTTTGAAGGTGAATGTTCTGTTGTGTAGCAGCTGGTGAGGAGTCTCAGGACCCCAGCTTAAACACCACTACAGCATTCTCCCTGAGGTCTAGCCACACCATTACCTGACATGCACCTCGTGCTTGAGGCACCTGGGTCGGGGCAGGAAACCCTACCTGCTCCAGACATGCTCAGTGCTTGGAAAGCTGTTCTTAATATTGAACTGAAGTCCATCTGCTAGTAACTTGCATCCACCAGTACCAGTTTTAAGGTCACATAGAACACAAAGAATGCTCAAACTACTGCACAATTGCACTCATCTCACACGCTAGTAAAGCAATGCTCAAAATTCTCCACGCCAGGCTTCAGCAATACATGAACCGTGAACTTCCAGATATTCAAGCTGGTTTTAGAAAAGGCAGAGGAACCAGAGACCAAATTGCCAACATCTGCTGGATCATCGAAAAAGCAAGAGAGTTCCAGAAAAACATCTATTTCTACTTTATTGACTATGCCAAAGCCTTTGACTATGTGTGTCACAAGAAATTGTGGAAAATTCTGAAAGAGATTGGAATACCAGACCACCTGACCTGCCTCTTGAGAAACCTCTATGCAGGTCAGGAAGCAACAGTTAGAACTGGACATGGAACAACAGATTGGTTCCAAATAGGAAAAGGAGTACATCAAGGCTCTATATTGTCACCCTGCTTATTTAACTTCTATGCAGAGTACATCATGAGAAATGCGGGCTGAAAGAAGCACAAGCTGGAATCAAGATTGCCGGGAGAAATATCAATCACTTCAGATATGCAGATGACAATACCCTTATGGCAGAAAGTGAAGAGGAACTAAAAAACCTCTTGATGAAAGTGAAAGTGGAGAGTGAAAAAGTTGGCTTAAAGCTCAACATTCAGAAAACAAAGATCATGGCATCTGGTCCCATCACTTCATGGGAAATAGATGGGGAAAGAGTGGAAACAGTGTCAGACTTTATTTTGGGGGCTCCAAAATCACTGCAGATGGTGACTGCAGCCATGAAATTAAAAGATGCTTACTCCTTGGAAGGAAAGTTATGACCAACCTAGATAGCATATTGAAGAGCACAGATAGTACTTTGCCAACAAAGGTCCGTCTAGTCAAGGCTATGGTTTTTCCTGTGGTCATGTATGGATGTGAGAGTTGGACTGTGAAGAAGGCTGAGCGCCGAAGAATTGATGCTTTTGAACTGTGGTGTTGGAGAAGACTCCTGAGAGTCCCTTGACTGCAAGGAGATCCAACCAGTCCATTCTGAAGGAGATCAGCCCTGGGATTTCTTTGGAAGGAATGATGCTAAAGCTGAAACTCCAGTACTTTGGCCACCTCATGTGAAGAGTTGAGTCATTGGAAAAGACTCTGATGCTGGGAGGGATTGGGGGCAGGAGGAGAAGGGGACAACAGAGGATGAGATGGCTGGATGGCATCACTGACTCGATGGATGTGAGTCTGAGTGAACTCTGGGAGTTGGTGATGGACAGGGAGGCCTGGAGTGCTGAGATTCATGGGGTCGCCAAGAGTCGGACACGACTGAGTGACTGGACTGAACTGAACTGAACTGAGAACACACCAGCTTCCTCTCCAATGGGGCATATTTCTTTATCTGATTCTACATGGAGCCGTGAGGTCTTTGAGGATGTGGATGGTGCCTGATTCACATAGAAGCCCCAGAATCTAGCACAATACCTGACATACAAGAGCTCAGTAAATGTAGGTTGGATTAATGGACACACAGGATAAATGGCATTGATAAATCCAGGCCTGATGAAGTGTGCTAAGTGAGTATGAAAGCAGTATTTGTTGGTCATATCCATGTCTTATACCTTCTCATGGTCCTCTTCTCTCATGACTCTTATTTGTAAGCCAAAAATTTTCAAAAATAAAAATTCAGGGCCTTTAAGCTAAGACCTTCCTTTGGCCTCTCCAATTCAGACTGAAATATTCCATTTGAGAAGAACACATGACACTGGAGGGTACCACTGACTCAATGGACATGAGCTTGAGCAAACTCTGGGAGACAGTGAAGGGCAGGGAAGCCTGGGGTGCTGCAGCCCACAGGGTCGCAAAGAGTCGGACGCGACTTAGCACCTGAACAACAGCAATAGCATGACACTCTCAGAGTCCATGTTCCTTTATGACACAGGTCAGTCAAGCCCTTCCCATGGGCTTCCCTGGTGGCTCAGACTGTAAAGAATCTGCCTGCATTGCGGGAGACCCTGGTTGAATCCCTGAGTTGGGAAGATCGCCTGGAGAAGGGAATGGCTGCCCACTCCAGTATTCTTGCCTGGAGAACTCCATGGACAGAGGAGCCTGGCAGGATACAGTCCTTGAGCTTGCGAAGAGTCAGACATGACTGAGCAACTAACACTTTCACACCTTCCCATGCTCCCCCAGAGAGCAGGATTCTCCCTTCTCTGTGCCAACAGGAACTCCCTCAGCTACTCTGGGCATACAGATGGTGCCAATCAGCAATGGTCAGCCTCCAGCAGCAGTGGGGTAACTCTGTGCGTCTGATTTATCTTCATGTTTTGAGCCCAGCACAGGGCCTGGCATACTAGCCGGCAGACTGCACCCTCCCGGTGTGTGCACTTAGAATCCATCCATGCCCTGCCGAACACAAACAACCACAGCCATGGGTCTGCCCTTCAGAAGTGGGGATGCCTTGTCAAGTGCCTTAGACCAGAAGGTTCCTATTCGCCCACAACATTTCTCCAAATGAAGAAAATTTTCATTCCCCGCAAGTGCACCCCAGTTTTCTACCAGCGCTTGCAGCTTTTTCTCTCTGCCTTTGTGAACCTGAAACCCACCACTTAATTCAGAGAGCCTTGGAAGACAGTAGCTCAACCATTTGCACATAGGAAGCAAAGCCAGGAAAATCACATCATGCCACTTCGTTGCTTAGTCCCTTACACTTGGAATACCACCTAAACTTCTGACTGGGGCCTGCGAGACCCAGAATAGCCAGCCGCTTCCTCCTGTCCTGCCACCCCTCCCCTCTGCTCACCGAGCTCCAGGCACACGTGGCCTGCTGTTAGTTTCTAGAACACTCCACGCTCTGCATTGCTGCCAAGGCTTTCTGCTCATCTGTCCCTCAGCTGGGAATCACTCTGTCTGGCTCTTCCACTGGATGACTCTTACGCATTGCTGTTTAGCCACTAAGTCATGTCTTACTCTGTTGCAACACGATGGACTGTAGCCTACCAGGCTCCCCTGTCCGTGGGATTCTCCAGGCAAGAATACTGGAGTGGGTTGCTATTTCCTTCGAACTCATGTCTCCTGCATCTCCTGCACTGGCAGGCAGATTCTTTACCACTGAGCCACCAGGGAAGCCCTGACTCTTCTCACTGTGCTCAGTTGCTCAGTTGTGTCCAACTCTTTGTGGCCCCAGGGACTGTAGCCTGCCAATGCAGGAGAAGCAAGACTCTTCTCATAGCCCAAGTTTAAATGTCATCTTTGCAAGCCCTTTCTCAGACAACCTTTCCAGAGTAGAATCTACTCTGTGTCTCTTACAGCATCCTGCTTGTTTCTCTTGCAGTGTGAGTTTCAATAGTAATTACTGTCTAATCACTTGTTTCTTATTTGTCTCCCCCTTAATGGTGTGAAACACATCTGCCTGACATTCTATCACGTCCCCAGCACCCCACACCATGACAGAATGATATATGATAACATGTCCCAGATGCTCACCTGAGTCAGGTCTTGTCCTGCACACTTCTAGGCCATTCTCTCTCTCTCTTTTTTTTAATAAATTTATTTATTTTAATTGGAGGCTAATTACTTTACAATATTGTATTGGTTTTGCCATACATCAACATGAATCTGCCATGGGTATACACGTATTCCCCATCCTGAACCCCCCTCCAACCTCCCTCCCCATGCCATTGTCTCTTTTAATTCTCACCACAATGCTAGGGCATAATTCCTAGGCCCATTTCATAAATGAAAAAATGGGGCCTTAAATGACTTACCTAAGGTCACACTTACCTAAGTAACTGACTTAGATTTTGAATCCATGCTGTCTGATTTCAGAATCCATGGCCATATGATTATAACCAAGAGCTATAGCACTCATTGAAGGAGGAAACAGAAACCTGTTTAGGTATTCTTGCCTGGAGAATCATATGAACAGGAGAGCCTGGTGGACTACAGTCCATGGGGTCACAAAGAGTCGAACCTGACTGAGCACAGCATAGAACAGCATTCATTAAATATCTTCTAAATAAATCAATATTAAAAGCAACAATGGCAGATCTCATAACCTCTATGGTTATACATTTCTAGAAGAAAAGAATCATGCCACAGGTCTCTTTAGTGTTTTCCAACACCTGTTACAGGTCTGGTGCTGGAGCAATCAAATGCAATATTTAGAGATGATCAGTTCAGCTCTTTCCTTTGCAGACTCCCATTTGCTCCCAAGTCCATGTTCTTCAATGAGATGCAGGTGGTCCCCCGTGGCCTACTCTTGCCTCACAGTCTTAGCCCCCAGCTCTGTCCCTACCCCCTCCCCCTTCAGCAGCCAGAGGATCAAGAGCCCATAGATCTGTCCCATCAACAAACTTGGTCTTCAGTTTGGGGGCGGAGGAACCACTGATGAGTTTTAGTCAAGGGATTTGGCAGACTTAAGTGGAACCCAGCAGACCAGATTGAAATTCACAGCATGGACCATCATTAGGAGTTCACCATGCTTACACCGGTGGGGACTCAGTCAATAAATGTGGAAGAAAAAAAGCCAGGAAGAGAAGGGATGGCCCTTGGAATAATTCAGCTGAGTAATGACTCAGGCTTAAAGAATATGGTCTTCACATTTTAGCTGCAAATATAAGAGCATCCTAAGAATGGATTGAAATAAAGAATTTGGAAGATACCCTCCAGGTTATGCCGTTTCTCTGTCATCTCTTCAGCAAGTCACCAGACAAAACCAGAGGTAGATAAGACAGACTTCCCAATATCAGGGAAGTAAAAGGGCAGAGCTGACTGAAAAATCTGTGATCCTGTTGGGAGGAGAAGCAAAAGGTAAAGTGAAGTGAGCATGACCCTGGGCAGGTGCCAAAGAACCTAAGTTCTGGTCTGTCCTGGAGAAGTTTAGTAAGCCGCTTGGCATGAACAAGGCAAATTGAGTCTGGACCTCACCAAACCTGGGGCCATACAATAAGACTACGTCATCCTGTCGAAAAGTCACCCCATCCACTTTGGGGGACAGCAAGAGAGTCAGGCAAACAGGGGGCCTAGTTATTGTTGTTGATCATTGTTCCTTCCTGTACGCTTCAGGCTTGGAAAGAAACTGCCTGCTGCTCATCGAGCAGAACCTTTCAGGACTTCACATCTTCTTCCTCCTGAGCTCTTTTTACTCAGTCAAACCACTTGGGAGCCTGCATAGCAAAAGGGCTGGTCCCTGGGGTCCCCAGAGACCACAGTGTAGAACCTTCCACCATCTCTCACTCTCCCGCTATACCTTCCTCAACCTGACCCGTTTCCTCTCTGTCTTCCCTTCTGTGTAAATCACCTATGAGGCTTTTTGTTTCTTTCTTCTTTTTTTGTTTAAATTTATTTATTTTTAATTGGAGGATAATTGCTTAAAATATTGTGTTGGTTTCTGCCACGTATCAACATGCATCAGCCATAGGGATACATATGTCCCCTCCCCCTTGAAACGCCCTCCCACCTCCCGCCCCAACCCACCCCTCTAAGTTGTCACAGAGCACCAGATTTGAGCTCCCTGCATCACGCTTTCTAAACTTAACCAGAAATAGATGTTTTAAGTTATTTTATTCAATACAAATAATGGCCTGGTTTCTTAGTTTATTATGCAATCAGTATGCATATGTGTGTGTGTGTTTGCTCAGTCATGTCCAACTCTTTGGCAACCCCATGGACTGTAGCTGGCCAGGCTCCTTTGTCTGTGGAATTTTCCAGGCAAGAATACTGAAGCAGGTTGCCATTTCCTCCTCCAGGGGGTCTTCCTGATTGAACCTGCGTCTCTTATGTCTCTTGCACTGACAGGTAGATTCTTTACCACTGTGCCACCTGGAAAGCCTGTATGCAATCAATGCATATGAAAAAATCAGTGTTGTGGGTCTCTGTTCGTTTCTCATATGAAGTCATTCCTGCATTCTCCTCCTGCTCTGCCATTGTGTTCCTTCCCCTCTTCTAAATGTGGGGCTGCGGCCCTCATGCCCCTGCCATGTTTTGCCTTGTTTTGAAAGTCTTATTCTGAGCAGAGATAGATGCTCTAAATAACCATCCTCCATTCTCTAATGATGCAGTTCTGGTTGTTCCTACACCATGGGAAGTGAGGGTGCAGGTTATGATATGGTTCCTACCCTAAAGATCCTGGAATAATAAGGTCTCTCATAGACTGACAGCTGTTCCTGTCATTTCAGACCCCAACACAAGTATCCTCCCCTCACCTTAAATCAGAAGGATGCACAAGTCTCTGGGTCCATTCACATTAAGAGGTCACTCTGATTACAGATCTTCCAGGATGCATATTTCATCCTGAAGACTGTAGTCCCTTTGTCATTTCTAACGTCCAAGCAGAGAAAGGGATATTTAAGGACTCTGAAATAACATGGCAGGAAATTGAGATTCACTTACTGCATATAAAGTGATCGAAAAATCCCCTCTTTCACTATCTCTTTTCCCCTTGGGTCTGTGGTTCGCAAACTGCAGAGCATAAATCGTGGAGCAAACCATGCTGGAATATCAATAAAGCCACATCGACCCGAAGCAGGAACTCAGCTTGCAGTGCGAGGATTTTTTTTTTTTTAGACATTGGTTGGCAGCCAGGTTGATGAAAGGAGAAACCAAAGAGAATAACAGCTTTGCAGCAGCAGAACAGGAAGTTAGAATTCAGGAAATGTTATCCGTGTGCCTTGCTGTAAATTCACAAGGAATGAAGTTGGGTGGTGGGGGATATGTATAAATAATGAAAGTGCCAACACCATGCATGAGACCACAAGACCCCATATCTAGGTGGTCCTCAAGCATTGTGGGTGATTTGTGCCCCTTCCAAAATTCATATGTTAAAGTCCTAAGCCCGAGTACATCAGAATGGGACCTGATTTGGAGAGAGGGTCTCTACAGAGGGGTTCAGGTTAAAGTGAGGTCATTAGGGTGGGTCCTAATCCAATCTGAATGGTGATTTTATAAAAGGGAAGTTTACAGACAGACACTCATGGAGAGAAGCTGATGGAAAGAAATGCAGGCAGAAGACAGACTTCTTACCAGTCAAAGAGAAAAGCCTGAAACAGATCTTCCCTCACAGCCTTCAGAAGAACCAACTCAGCTGACTCCTTGATCTCAGACCTCCAGCCTCTGAGACTGTGAGACAACAAGCATTGTTGTTTAAACTACTCAGTTTGTGGTCCTTCACGGTGGAATTCCTATCCAATGCAGAAACCAGCTTCCAGAAACACCAGAAAAGGGGCTAGAGAGCTGACGTCCTCTTCTGCAGACGTCACCTACTTTTAACTCCCCAAAGGATTCCTCATTGAATTGCTCCCATTCTTTGTTGTTTTTCAAATAACTGTCCTACCTGAAAAAGTGCACATATACAATAATAACCAATTTTTAATTATCATTCTACAATAGTCAAAGAGAAAACTGACATCAGAACATCTGATCAACAGGAAGAGAAAGTGAGACCATCTTGAGAGAACATGATTTCACTTAAAGACAAAAACACATGAAACTAAGTTTGAACATTCTTCATGAGTCAGTGTAGCAATTCCATGAGGCTTTCAGAACTGCGTGAAGTCCTTCATGAATCTCCTCCCTTCCCCCTACCCCAAATGACCTTCATGGGCACCAGGGTGGGATTTAGAATCTAGGCCTGAGAAAGACAAATATGATATCTGCCGGGGTCCAGCCCCGGCTGATCCAGGGTATTCGAAGGAGAGACAGCGTAGGCGAGGATCAGGAAACAACTGCTTAATTAAACGTTAATTAAGGATATAAAGAGTAATAGGATGAGGATAGCTCAGTAGGAAAATTCAGTGGAGAAAAGAGGCTGAGTAGCTTGGTTTACGCGGGAGACCAATAAAACTTCAAGACAAGAAGTTTGTACCACTTACGTAGGCCGCAAGTGTCCTTCCATTCTCCCAAAGGAGAGGAGACACTGAGGCCTCCCCGGTCGGATCTTAGAAGCCCAGGCATAATTAGTAAGCATGGCGGGTTCCGCGCTCCAGATGGAGACTCAGCCAGAATTTGGGAGAGAGAGCGACATGGGGAGACCAAGTTTCGGTGAACAAGGCCCGCACTTTATTTTCCAAAGTAGTTTTTATACCTTAAGTTGTGCATAGAGGATAATGGGGAAGGGGTAGAGTCATGCAAGGACAGCAGTTCCTGGTTCTAATCGAAGCCAGGCTTTCAAACTTATCATATGCAAAAGTTCAGGTGATTTACATCATCTTCTGGCCAGGAGGCTTGTTAATATTTTAAGAAACTTATTTTTCTCTAAAGGTGATTATTCCAAAGTCAGGCACCAGCCTCCAAAAAAGCATTGGACAAAGCTGCATTCCTATACTGCAAAGGTGAGGTGGGCTCAATCAAGAAAAGAATTAACTCAAGGGTCCAAGGTTACAAACATTGAGGCTTCTACTTACATTTCTATACACCCATTATATCAATCAATACACTGCCAAGGACACAGTAGGTAAGGAGTATGGAGACTTAGCAGCAAACATTGGCCCAATAAGTGAAAAACCCTTCACCAATACAATTTCTAATCAATCTTTTAACTACTCAAAGGAATCTGTGTTTAGACAGTTTAGAACATCTCCTGCCTCTCACAGTTGGGAGGCTCTGAACAATCACATGTGGCCGGAAAAACCTATTCAGGTAGGCTAGAGGATTTCCAAAGGAGTTTGTAGGTTAAACACTGTCACACCCAGGAATTATTAACTGGAGCTGTAAGCTAACTCTTTTTCAGAGAGAGGTAGTGGGGGACAGCCCCCCGTAAAGTCAAAGGTGTAGGTGAAAGCACAAAGCAGAAAGTAGGCAGACTCTGGTTTTGGGGGTAGATGCTTGAGAATTTCCAGGGGGACTCCTGAGTCTCGATCCCGCCTTTGCGTATGCCCAGCCTCCTTCCTCATGACCTTTGTCATAGGCGGAGTTCCTCACGCTGGCTCCCGGCAATGATAGAATTCCAGTTGAGCTATTCCAGATCCTGAAAGATGATGCTGTGGAAAGTGCTACACTCAATATGCAATATGCAATACGCACTCATTATGCAATATGCACTTAATATGCAATATGCCGGCTCCCGGCAGATATCACCTATATGTGGAATCTAAAAAAGAAAGATACAAATAAACTTACAAAACAGAAATAGGACCACAGACATAGAAAACAAAGTAAAAGTTACCAAATGGGAGAGGGGTGGGGAGGAATAAATTAGGAGTTTGGGATTAACATATACACACTACTATATATAAAACAGATAACCAACAAGGACCCACTGTATACAAAGGGAACTATACTAGATATATTGTAATAAGCTATCTGGGAAAAGAATCCGAAAAAGAAAATACACACACAAACATATATATAAAATATATGTGTATATATTAAATATATGAAATATATAAATAAAATATATAAAATTTTATTTAACTATAAATATATAAAATACATAAATAAAATAATATGTGTATATATATATTATGTGTGTATATAATATATGTATATATGTGTATTGTATATATTACATATGTATACATATATATTCTTTTCCAGATTCTTTTCCATATATATGTGTGTGTGTACATATATTTCTATGTATGTATATATATAACTGAATAACTGTACAGTACATCTGAAACTAACACAACATTGTAAATCAACTATGCTTCAATTTATAAAAAAAATATCTAATTAAAACTACTTTTAAAGAATCTAGTCCTCTGTTTCTCAAGGGCCGCTGGAAGGAATGTACAGAATTAAAAGCCAAGTAGGTTATTTTCATAACTGCGTCACCACTCCCACACCCCAGCTCAAGAACACCAATTTCTTCCCATTATTTTTTTTTTTTTTTTTGAGGGAGGCCACCACTAAGGGGCTTCCCTGGGGCCTCAGATGGTAAAGCGTCTGTCTGCAATGCAGGAGACTGGGTTCGATCCTGGGTCAGGAAGATCCCCTGGAGAAGGAAATGGCAGCCCACTCCAGTACTCTTGCCTGGAAAATCCCACGGACAGAGGAGCCTAGCAGGCTCTACAGTCCATGGGGTTGCAAAGAGTCGGACACAACTGAGCAACATCACATTCACCACTAAGGTAATGTTTCAGGAACCATTTGTGAAACTCTACTATGGGCTCAGGATGTGCCAGACATCAGATGCTCTCATAAGATAGAATTTTTCACTATGTAGCTCCACATTTGTGAAAGATTCAGACATTAAAACAAGCCATGACAAGGCTGGGTTGTGTGTGAAGTGAGAGAAAGGCTTAGAGTCAGGTTCAGGTGTCAGCAAACCCCTCTGAGATGTGCCTTCCAAGCAGAGGAGTTATCCAGGGGATAGCAAGACAAAGAGATGGGGAGCAAAGACACAGGGGATGGGGAGTACCATGTGTGTGTGTGCGTGTGTGTGTGTACATGTGTGCACATGCAAGCACATGCACGAATGAACACGTGTGCCCACATAGTACAAGTATGGTGGAAATGGGAGGAAGGCTAGACTTGTGTCTGGGAGTAACAGTGATTGACCATAAACAGCTTGAATGGATGGAAAACCAAGTGTGATGTAGAGAGGAGCCTGACATGAATGACAGGTCATGGAGGGCTCTTTACGTTCAGCAAGATGAAGCGGTCAACCCAAGGCCGTTGGGCTTGTTACCGGAGATAAGATTTGAGTCTCCTTTCTCTCAGTTCAATGCTATCTCCACTAAACGGAAATAATGGCTACTGGGTATCAGTAGTTACAGTTAGACATCACATGCATTAAACCATTTAATCTTTATGACAATCCAATAAAATAATTATTCTTATTACTAACCCCACTTTTCTGATGAAAACCACACGGCATGGGGAGTTTATGTATTACTCAAAGTCACATGGCTGGCAAGTAGCATCAGTTTTCCTGGCCATTATTTCATGGTTCTCCTGTACTGTCTTCTATGACAATAGTACATACAGGAAAAGAAGGTCAGCTCATATGGTATATCTGAAATAGAGGGAAAACATATGCACAAGCAACCTTGTAAGACACAAGTTGATCCTTATCGAGGAAAAGAGGACCATTTTATCTACTTACTTCTCAATAGGGCGAGAATTTACACTAATTTAGAGGATGACTGACATTCATTCTCAGTGGAATAGCCAACCAGAAACCCAAAAGGATTCCTCCTCTTGGTCTATCTTTCCAAGTCCCACAGTCCAATGTTCTGGAGTATTTTGGTCGGATGTGATTTCTATGCCCGTGAGCTTACTTTGAGAACTTCAAAGAAATCAATTCTCTGATCATATGTCAAGAGATTCTTTTAAGAAGAAACATGACTGAAGAAAAGGAAGACTAACCTGTGACACCTTTGTGGATTGACAAGCATCATTTGTTAGAAATGGGAGAGTTGGGCAGAGGGATTACCTTTACCTGCTATTGTGAGCTCTGATTCCCTACAGGGCTGTGGTGGAATGCATCTTGTGTTGTTGTTTAGTTGCTCAGTCATGTCCAACTCATTGACAACACCATGGACATCTAGCCCACCAGGCTCCTCTGATCATATGATTCTCCAGGTAAGAATAGTAGAGTGGGTTGCCATTTCTTTGGGGGATCATCCCAACCTAGGGATCTATCCCACGTCTCCTGCATTGGCAGGCAGATTCATTACCACTGAGCCACCTGGGAAGCTCAGTGGAATGCATAAACACCGTCTATTGGAATAACAACTTCCAAAGACTCATTGGAAAAGACCCTGATGCTGGAAAAGATTGAAGGCAGGAGGAGAAGGGGACAACAGAGGACGAGGTGTTTGGGTGGCATCACAGACTTAATGGACAAGGGTTTGAGCAAGCTCTGGGAGATGGTGAAGGACAGGGAAGCCTGGCGTGCTACCCCCCACCATGGGTCACAAATAGTCAGACACGATTGATTGAACAACAACAACAAAAGAATTAATAAAAATAAAAAAAACTCTTAGCACTGTTTTTAACACAACACTGACATTTATATGTGTTCCAGACTTGATGCTGCGCAAGGCAAGGATAACACAAAACAGTGTATTTCTTTCTACATGTAGAACCATGTCAAAGGAAGAAAAAACCATAAGTAGCTGGCTCGAGTGAGACGAGGCAGAATGTACCAGAAGAAGCTACAGGGGCTGTGGCTAAAGACTGGGGTATTCAAAGTGCAAAGGGGTGGCAGAAAAAAAGATTGTTTCTAGAAGACTGACTGACTTGGCATTGGCATGAGGTGTTATTGCAAGTGCGGAGCTTGGAGCTGTGGGGAAGAGTTAAGAGGCTATGGTGGTCCCCTGAGAACTGGCCAGGGCAGGATGCTGAGTCTTAATAAAGAAAAGGGCTGGCTCTGTCTGGAGACTATCACAGGAAGCCTCGGAGGAGGTCAGCAAGTCTTCTCAGTTAAAGTTCAGCTGTGTCAACCCTCCTTTCTTCAAACCTATGAACCACTTAATGTTTGAACTCAGGCAATTACATCACCTCTGTAGGCTTTAGTGTCCTCATCTGTACATTTGTGATAAATAATAGTCCTGATTGGATAGAGATTTGTGAACAGCAAGTGACATAATTTCTGCACAACCCTCGGCACAGCCCATTCCACAGTTAATACTCTTCAGATATTTGCTATGATTATTATTATTTGAAGAGAGGACATTTGAGCCACGCTGTGAATGATGAAGAGTATTTTGCTAGGTGGAAAGGGTGGGGGGGGGGGCAGACATTCCAAGGAGTGAGATTAACATCGAAATTGATTTTCCAGGCCAAGAAGAAAAATACCTCTTTTGTGAAAAGTTCCCTTTTTTAGCTTGACTGTTAGCAAAAGCAAGCCAAGAATTTCATATGGGAAATGGGATCTGGAACTCCACCTTTCATTCTGAAATTCAGGAGATATAAGTTTGCATTTTATTATTCTCAGTCAGTTCATCTTTTTTTTTTTTTTTTTTTTTCGTTAATCTCTGTTCCACCCAACCCCAAGTGCTTTGCTAAAGCATTTTGCTCTCAGGCCAGGAAATGAATGAATTATTTTGGAGCATAGAGGATTAAGATAGGGATGCTAGTAAATGAAAATTGATGCTATCCAGATTGATCAACCCTTTAGTCATTTTGTTGAACAGATATTGGGTGTCTATTCTGTGCCAAGCATTATGCTAGATGCAAAGGATATAAGAGAGAAGAGGGTGGCAGAGGATGAGATGGTTAGATATCATCACCAACTCAATGGAGATGAATTTGAGCAAACTCTGGGAGATGGTGAAGGACAGGGAAACCTGACGTGCTGCAGTCCATGGGGTCACAAAGAGTCAGACTTGACTTAGTGACCAAACAAACAATAAAAGAATATAAAGGTACTTACATCATCGTCCCTGTCCTGTCCTTGAGGGGCTCTGACTAGTGAGGGAGAAAGACAGGTAACCAGATGATTTCAAAGAGCAAAGGGAAGAAACAATGTACCTGGTAACAATAAGCACAGCACAGAGAGCCAAGGGGTAAAGTCACATGATATTAAAATCAGCATTGCCATCCTTTAAATCACCCTCTTGAAAGAGTGTTAGAGTTACAACTATGTAAGATGGAGCCGTTCTCCAGGTATCAGCCAGCTTGCACTAGGAAGTGTGCATAACTCAGACCTATGTATAAACTATATGAGCTTTCCTGGTGGCTTGGTGATAAAGAATCTTCCCACCAATGCAGGAGTTGTGAGTTCAATTCCTGCCTTGGAAAGATCACTTTGGAGAAGGAAATGACAACCAACTCCAGTATTCTTGCCTGGAAAATCCCATGGACAAGGAAGCCTGGCAGGCTACGGTCCACGGGGTCACAGAGAGTTGAGTACAACTTAGCAACTAAACAACAACAACATGTATAAGCTATAGAAAGTGTCTTTCCAATGGATAGCCACATTCCTTAGAACCTTTTCCTCCCATCTTGTGTTCACACTTTCAATTTCCTCCTTCTGAAAAAAAAAAAGATTTAATCAGGGCTGAATTAAATTAGGAATGTTAATGCTGAGATAATTACCACTGCTTTGGGAAGAATTATCTTTAATAACACATTTCATTCATCAGCCCTAAATGCAGTTTGATCCAAGCATCTCCTGATGTGAGGAAGTGTTAGGTTTTCAGACTGAATTATAGCTTTCAGGCATTCATCACACACCAAGGGCTTGTATCTGGCATAGAAGATGATGTCCAGCCACCGGTCATTGGAGTGTTAAAATTCAATGTACAGATGCACAGCCGCTCAAGACTCTTTGACTTTAAGGAAGATAATTCACAGAGCTGGAGGGTAGGAAGAGCTGATTCTGAGGGTGTTGTCAGTTGAGGAAATGAAGAAAAGAAAGTTAGGTTAGGTCTCTTGGGCTGGTTCCATGTGGCAAGCCATCTGAGGCACAGTTTTCCATTCCAGTCTTACTGACTCTTTTCCAAGTTGGAATTATACAAACAGAGGAAGCAGAATCAGACAGACTCACCCCCTACCCGCTACTCTACTAGCTGTGACACTTATTAGAGTATATGTTGGCTAAATTCATTAAAACCACCATTTTCTCATCTGTAAAACTGTTGCAGGAAGGGGGCTCTTGTCTAACCACTCAGAAATTAATTGTCCAAGGAGATACAAATGCTGACAAAGCAAGAGATTTTACTGGCACAGGGTCCCCGGATAGAGAGCAGTAGGGTAAGGGAATGCACAAGAACTGCTCTGCCACATGGCTCCCAGTCTCGGGTTTTATGGTGATGGGATTAGTTTCCAGGTTGTCTTTAGCCAATCATTCTGACACAGAGTCCTTCCCGGTGGGGCATGCCTTGTTCAGCCAAGATGGATGCCAGAGAGGATTCTGGAAGGTGGTCGAATATGTGGTTTCTCCTTTAGACCTTTCCCAAACTCTTCCGGTTGGTGGTGGCTTATTAGTCCCATGTTCCTTACCAGGACCTCCTGTCATAAAACAACTCATGCAAATGGTTACTATGGTGCCTGGCCAGGATGGGCAGTTCCAGTCAGTGTGCTTCCCCTAACAAAAGTGGTTAATAAAATCTACCCCAGAGGGTTGTTATTATGACACTATAAAGCAATGCCTCCATAACAGCCAAAAACAATAAAAAAAATAAAGAAGCAATTAACAAACATTGCTATTACTGATATTAATTTTCATGATAGGTTGAGAGCAGAATCCATGCCTCACACTTTTGAGTATCCCATGCTCTAACATGGCAGGAGCTTGGTGATCACTTGAAGAGTTGTGAGCATCTGTACCTGTTAACTCGATTTTAATAATGTTTACAGTAAAAGAACAATGACTAAGAGTATATATTAGTCAAAGACTGTGTCCATTGCGGGAGATAGAAACCTACTGACACTAATGTAAGCAAAATTCTGGATTTATATCAGGACCAGAGAGAGGTCTCACAGATCTGGGGCAGGGGTGGGGCGGGGGGTGCAGGGTGACACACTAATGGCGTGTGTGCCAAGTCGCTTCGGTCGTGACCAACTCTTTGTCACCCTGTGGACTATAGCCCTCCAGGCTCCTCTGTCCAGGGGATTCTCCAGGCAAGAATACTGGAGTGGGTTTGCCATGCTCTTCCTCAAGGGCATCTTCCCAACCCAGGGAGGGAATCCACATATCTTATGTCTCCTGCATTAACAGGTTCTTTACCACTAGCGCCACCTGGGAAGCCCTTCCCACTGACCATGGCAGCTGAATTCCAGGGCTTTGCCTTTCTGATTCCTTTTTCAGGACACAATGACCATGCTTTCCAAACTTCTGGCCTTGGTACAACGGTTAGACATGGTTTCTGTGGTTACCAATCTATTCTGTCTCACCAGGGGAAGCCGTTGATGACTTCCTTTTGATTTTGCAGGTGTAAATACATCAGGTTCTTGAAAATCAAGTAAGTTTTGGTCATTGACTATCATGACCCAATAGAGTTCTCATCACTCCACTTTTGGAAAGTGATGAACAAACTATAACAGAGAGTCCAATACGCTTGACAAAGCACTGTGCTAGAAACAAATAGCACACATAAAATAGGAATTTTAAAGGGCTCTGAGGAAAGCATTCTTGGTTGGCAGTTTGCTTTTCTGTGGTTGGTTGGTTGGTTTTTAGCTCTTTAAATATAAATCCCTCTCTCCTCTGGTCTACAGGGTTTCTGGTAAGAAACTTGCTGATAATCTTACCAGGATTACCTTGTATGTGATGAGTCTTTTTTCTCATGCTGCTTTCAAAATTTTTTCTTTGTCTTTTGAGAGCTTGATTATCCCTATCATAATGAGTCTCAGAGATCTCTGTTTGGGGACTTTGAAGCCGGGAGGACCCCATGCCCGAGAGGAGGTAGCCAAGAGGAGCTACCCCAAGTCCGAGGTCAGGGGCGGCGACCGGGAGGAGGTACCTCACGTCCGAAGTTAGGGGCGGCAGCCGAGAGGAGCTACCCCAGGTCCGAGGCCAGGGGCGGCAGCCGGGAGGAGCAATCCCACCTCCAAGGAGCGGTGGCTACGCAGGGGCAGGAGGGCCTACAGGAGCTATTCTACATTCGAGGTCAGAAGGGGTGGTGGTGAGGAGGTACTCCTCATCCAAGGTAAGGAGCAGGGGCTGCGCTTTACTGGAGCAGCCGTGAAGAGATACCCCACATCCAAGGTAAGAGAAACCCAAGTAATACTGTAGGTGTTGCAAGAGGGCATCAGAGGGCAGACACACTGAAACCATACTCAAAGAAAACTAGTCAATCTAATAACACTAGGACCACAGCCTTGTTTAACACAATGAAACTAAGCCAAGCCCGTGGGGCCACCCAAGACGGGCGGGTCATGGTGGACAGGTCTGACAGAATGTGGTCCACAGGAGAAGGGAATGGCAAACCACTTCAGTATTCTTGCCTTGAGAACTCCATGAACAGTATGAAAAGGCAAAATGATAGGATACTGAAAGATGAACTCCCCAGGTCAGTACGTGCCCAATATGCTACTGGAGATCAGTGGAGAAATAACTCCAGAAAGAATGAAGGGATGGAGCCAAAGCAAAAACAATACCCAGTTGTGGATGTGACTGGTGATAGAAGCAAGGTCCGATGCTGTAAAGAGCAATATTGCATAGGAACCTGGAATGTCAGGTCCATGAATGAAGGCAAATTGGAAGTGGTCAAACAAGAGATGGCAAGAGTGAACGTCAACATTCTAGGAATCAGCAAACTAAAATGGACTGGAATGGATGAATTTAACTCAGATGACCATTATATCAACTACTGAGGGCAGGAGTCCCTCAGAAGAAATGGAGTAGCCATCATGGTCAACAAAAGAGTCTGAAATGCAGCACTTGGATGCAATCTCAAAAACGACAGAATGATCTCTGTACATTTCCAAAGCAAACCATTCAATATAACAGTAATCCAAGTCTATGCCCCAACCAGCAATGCTGAAGAAGCTGAAGTTGAACGGTTCTATGAAGACCTACAAGACCTTTTAGAACTAACACCCAAAAAAGATGTCCTTTTCATTATAGGGGACTGGAATGCAAAAGTAGGAAGTCAAGAAACACTTGGAGTAACAGGCAAATTTGGCCTTGGAATATGGAATGAAGCAGGGCAAAGACTAATAGAGTTTTGCCAAGAAAATGCACTGGTCATAGCAAACACCCTCTTCCAACAACACAGGGCAAGACTCTACACATGGACATCACCAGATGGTCAACACCGAAATCAGATTGATTCTATTCTTTGCAGCCAAAGATGGAGAAGCTCTATACAGTCAACCACAACAAGACCAGGATCTGACTTTGGCTCAGATCATGAACTCCTTATTGCCAAATTCACACTGAAATTGAAGAAAGTAGGGAAAACCACTAGACCATTCAGGTATGACCTAAGTCAAATCCCTTATGATTATACAGTGGAAGTGAGAAATAGATTTAAGGGACTAGATCTGACAGATAGAGTGCCTGATGAACTATGGAATGAGGTTCATGACATTGTACAGGAGACAGGGATCAAGACCATCCCCATGGAAAAAAAATGCAAAAAAGCAAAATGGCTGTCTGGGGAGGCCTTACAAATAGCTGTGAAAAGAAGAGAAGTGAAAAGCAAAGGAGAAAAGGAAAGATATAAGCATCTGAATGCAGAGTTCCAAAGAATAGCAAGAAGAGATAAGAAAGCCTTCCTCAGCGATCAATGCAAAGAAATAGAGGAAAACAACAGAATGGAAAAGACTAGAGATCTCTTCAAGAAAATTAAAGATACCAAGGAAACATTTCATGCAAAGATGGGCTCAATATAGGACATAAATGGTATGGACCTAACAGAAGCAGAAGATATTAAGAAGAGGTGGCAAGAATACACAGAAGAACTGTACAAAAAAAGATCTTCACAACCCAGATAATCACGATGGTGTGATCACTCACCTGGAGCCAGACATCCTGGAATGTGAAGTCAAGTGGGCCTTAGAAAGCATCACTACAAACAAAGCTAGTGGAGGTGATGGAATTCCAGTTGAGCTATTCCAAATCCTGAAAGATGATGCTGTGAAAGTGCCACACTCAATATGCCAGCAAATTTGGAAAACTCAGCAGTGGCCACAGGACTGGAAAAGGTCAGTTTTCATTCCAATCCCAAAGAAAGGCAATGCCAAAGAATGCTCAGACTACTGCACAATTGCACTCATCTCACACGCTAGTAAAGTAATGCTCAAAATTCTCCAAGCCAGGCTTCAGCAATACATGAACCGTGAACTTCCCGGTGTTCAAGCTGGTTTTAGAAAAGGCAGAGGAACCAGAGATCAAATTGCCAACATCCGCTGGATCATCGAAAAAGCAAGAGAGTTCCAGAAAAACATCTATTTCTGCTTTATTGACTATGCCAAAGCCTTTGACTGTGTGGATCACAATAAACTGTGGAAAATTCTGAAAGAGATGGGAATACCAGACCACCTGATCTGCCTCTTGAGAAATTTGTATTCAGGTCAGGAAGCAACAGTTAGAACTGGACATGGAACAACAGACTGGTTCCAAATAGGAAAAGGAGTTCGTCAAGGCTGTATATTGTCACCCTGCTTATTTAACTTCTATGCAGAGTACATCATGAGAAATGCTGGGCTGAAAGAAGCACAAGCTGGAATCAAGATTGCCGGGAGAAATATCAATAACCTCAGATATGCAGATGTCACCACCCTTATGGCAGAAAGTAAAGAGGAACTCAAAAGCCTCTTGATGAAGGTGAAAGAGGAGAGTGAAAAATTTGGCTTAAATCTCAACATTCAGAAAACGAAGATCGTGGCATCTGGTCCCATCACTTCATGGGGAATAGATGAGGAAAGAGTGGAAACAGTGTCAGACTTCATTTTTCTGGGCTCCAAAATCACTGCAGATGGTGACTGCAGCCATGAAATTAAAAGACGCTTACTCCTTGGAAGGAAAGTTATGACCAACCTAGATAGCATGTTGAAAAGCAGAGACATTACTTTGCCAACAGAGGTCCATCCAGACAAGGCTATGGTTTTTCCTGTGGTCATGTATGGATGTGAGAGTTGGACTGTGAAGATGGCTGAGCACCGAAGAATTGATGCTTTTGAACTGTGGTGTTGGAGAAGACTCCTGAGAGTCCCTTGGACTGCAAGGAGATCCAACCAGTCCATTCTGAAGGAGATCAGCCCTGGGATTTCTTTGGAGGGAATGATGCTAAAGCTGAAACTCCAGTACTTTGGCCACCTCATGTGAAGAGTTGACTCATTGGAGAAGACTCTGATGCTGGGAGGGATTGGGGGCAGGAGGAGAAGGGGATGACAGAGGATAAGATGGCTGGATGGCATCACTGACTTGATGGACGTGAGTCTCAGTGAACTCCGGGAGTTGGTGATGGACAGGGAGGCCTGGCGTGCTGTGATTCATGGGGTCGCCAAGAGTCAGACACGACTGAGTGACTGAACTGAACTGAACTGAAACTTCATATATCTGGCTGGCTATATCTCCCCTACCTCTGGGAGATTATTACTTTAAACAACTTTTCTGTTTCTTTCCTTCCCTCTTTTCCTTCTGGTACCCCCATAATACAGCTATTATTTCACTGTGTGGTATCCCATCCTATACATAGGCTTTTCCCACTCTCTTTCATCCTGATTTCTTTTCCAATTTTTATTGGAGCATAGTTGCTTTGCAATGCTGTGTTGTTTGTTTTGGGCAAAGGTTTGCCCAAGTAACTGTATTTTCATTGTACTGAAAATTATTCACATTGTTTTTTTCAAGGAAAATGCTTGATCTTGTTGGAAGAACACAAAGTACATCTTGGTCCCAATGTCCTCAGCTGTAAACTAGGGAGAAAAAAACCCATCTCACAGAATTGAGACAGTTACATACAATTTACTAGAAAACATCTGGTAGATTTTTAGCTATTATTTTTATTGTTGTTGTTAATAACACTTTATCCACCAATTAATTTAATTCGAAATGAAAAAAAAATTAACTCACTGGCAACCATCCTGTGGGCTGTCTTGTTGTCATGAGAGTAACATAAAGGGTAGAGGTTGGATCTTTTGAAACCCTAAGGGACACCTCTGTTGCATTCTTATGCTATTGAGCAGGAATACAGACACAATCAAACTAAACTCACCGTGGTTTTAGCCCAGAGACACAGTCGGCACTCCAAAAAATTCTTGTTTGCCAAAGTAACTCCTCCCTGTCAAAGCACCTGACACATTACCTGCACACAGAAAGTCCTCAATAAATTCTTGCCAAATAAATAAATAACTAAATAAATGAATAAGGGAGAACATGAATGAACAAGTGTGTGAACAGCTGTTTTCCTCTCGGGCAAGTTTCCCAGGCTGAACAAACCACTCATTAGTTTTACATACTAAGTCCTGTCATCCCAAGTAAGGGCCTTCCATATGCATTATCTTTGTTCACTTTCTCAACAGCCCTTTGGATTGAGATGGTATTTGCCCCATTTTATGAGTTTGGAAATGGAAGTCCAGAATGGTACAGTGCCTTATCCAAGAATTAAACTGTTGATCAGGTGGAGTTTGAACACAGCTAAGTACATTCTCTGTTTAGTGATGTAGCTCTTCAGAAAGCTGTGAATTCAAAACCACTCCACCAAAAGTGTTCCTTTTTTACTTTCACTTTTCTCATTAAAGGCTCAATCGTCTACCAGCCACCTATGCTAGAAACCAGGACATCATCTGAGACTCTACAATTCACCCCCACCGCCTTTTATTTCCAATGAATTACCAATAGCACCAATTTCCCCTTCCTAAAAATCTCAGATATCCCCTCCGTCCTCCATGCTGCATGCTGCTCCCCTTATTCAGCCTACTGTCTTCTTTCTGCTCATCTAATGAAATTGCTTTATAATTGGTGTTGAGCCCTCTGGCCCCTGCCATCTTAAATCCATCCTCCAAACAGCAGTCACAATGGTCTTTATGGAACTCATGGATGATCACCTCATTCACCTGCTTTCTGTTCTTCAACTACTCTTCTCTCATTAGAAAAATACTCACAACATATAGAGTTTGTCATTTTCAAATTCCTTTCAATTTGTCCATCTTTATCCCCTACTATTGCCCTACCCCCATCATCAGATAGTGTTTATCATATGTCAATATTGTGTCAAGAACTGCTCTAAGTGCTTTACTTTCAATAATTCCTTCAATCTCATAATGAAGCTATGGTATTCCTGCAGTATTAGACTCTAGGAGAAGAACCTGCATGACTATATCTTGTTCAACTGTTCATTTCCAATACCTAACACAAGTACTTGATCCACAGTACATACTCAGTGAACATTTGCTAGATGGGTGGATGGATGGATAGATGAATGAATATAATATGAGATAAGGATGTCTAATGCTGATACTAAAAATGATCTAAAATTAGATGCTTTAGCAACACTGGGCTCAATTAATCTGAACTCTTTTCCCTCCCTTTCTTCCCGTTTGAGATCTCTAAATCAATCATATTTTCAACAGGCTAGTTAATATGTAGATTCATAATAGCTCCAGAAGTTAAAAATGATAAACTGATGGCAAAGGAATGTAAACGAAAGTGAAAGTCACTCAGTTGTGTCTGACTCTTTGTGACCCCATGGACTATACAGTCCATGGAGTTTTCCAGGCTAGAATACTGGAGTGGGTAGCCGTTCCTATCTCCAGGGGATCTTCCCAACCCAGGGATCAAACCCAGGTATCCCACTTCGCAAGCGGATTCTTTACCAGCTGAGCCACAAGGGAAGCCCAAGAATACTGGAGTGGGTAGCCAATCCCTTCTCCAGCATGTCTTCTTGACCCAGGAATCAAACTGGGGTCTCCTGCATTGCAGATGGATGAATGTAAAATATTGCTTATTGGTTCCTTTCCCAAAATTTTGTGAAGTCTTGCCAAGCAACCCAATGAGAAGACTATAGCCAGTCATGAACTCTATGTGTCCAGCCATTTGCAGTCAGTCAAGATCAGAGAAAGCAGACTTACCTTAAAGAATAGCTGTTTCTAGAATCTCTCACTAATTGAGTTGATTTGCATTTTCTCTTCAACATGAATTGATTGTAAGTGGAAGAAAAATCAACTTCTGTTTTGTACTCTAATGGGAGGATAAAAGTTATACAACCATGTATTCCGCTGATTAAAATTTCTGCTCATTTTCTGCTCCATGCTAGCCATTTGGTAGCATTTTAATTTAACTTTCCACTTGCATGTTCCCCATTAATATTTATGAAATGATTACTAGCTGCAGCTCAGTCTTTAAAAACTGGATTTGAAGCATTCGGCAAAATATATTTGCTAGCAGTTGTGAACAAATAGTGCTACAACAAGCTGTTAGGAGGCTTTCATTTCTTAATGTGTCTCTTTTTTCCCTAAAGCTAAGATAATTAAAAGGCACTTTGGGCCTAATAGACCAGTAGAAATTTTAATAATTGCATAAAACATTGTATATTACAGGAATCCCTAAACTAAGTTTAATGCCTAACTTGGAGTAGAATCTGCAGTCACAAAGCTTTATTCCCAGCACCAACGTGAACTTCATAACAACAACTAGGATGCTAATGACCTTTATAGTTGAAAAGTTCTTTTTCACATTTTTCAAAAATTTTATCCTCACAACCATTCCATGAGACAGGTATTACTATTTCTGTTTCACAAATTAGAGATTTTAGGTTTAAATAATGTTCTTTATTTAAGAAATACTGCTCAATTGTATGCTACAGCATTCAGTTGGAGGAGAAAATGGCAACCCACTCCAATGTCCTTGTTGGGAAAATCCCACAGACAGAGAAGCCTAGAAGGCTACAGTCCATGGGGCTGCAAAGAGTCGAACACGACTAAGCAAGCACACACACCTAGCATTTAACTCAAATGATCATGGCTCTTCAGTAGAAATGCCTATTCTCCTTTCCTTCTCAAAATACTTGTTTCTATTCTCCTCTGTCTCCTTTTAAATACAGTGAAATGGCATAACAAAAACTGCCTGGGACCAGGAGTCTGGCAAATCTGAGAGTGGATTCCAGCCCTGATCATTGCGAACTCTGTGACCCAGGGCAAGTTCTCCCACATCTTTGAGCCTTGGGTTTCTCATCTGTGAAATGTAGATAACAGCTCCCCCATGAAGCTGCAGAGATATCATAAGTACTCAGTAAATATTTGCCCTGATTCCCTCCCTTTTGCCTTCATTTTCGCAACCTTGAAGTCTTAGGACCATTGTTTCAGCTCCAGTGCTCTTCCTAATGCTGCTGTAGCCCTGTGTGCTACTCTTTCATAGATGATATTTTCCAAACACACTTCAAGAGCCAGTTTCAACATGATTCCAGTCCAATAAGAGCTGTCATGTGGTTTTTCTCTTTTTAATATAAGCAAACACAACATCAGGATCCCATGAACTATTTCAGGTTAAAACACAGCATTCTACAGGAGGCAAGAGTTTATTTGGTTGGTTTTTTCAGCTCACTATTTCTACATCTCTGTCGTTTCTCTGAAATCAATAAAGCAAACCCATTATTTTCAATGCTCATTTCGGCCCTAATAAAAGAGAAATAAGTACATTAATGTTGTAACTTAAAATATTCACAGTAAGGAAGGAAGTACTGATCATTTTTCATTTATGCATTTTGGAGCAGTGGGTCTGAAGTGGTAATATGAGTTGCTCTGAGAATGAATGCAATTATTAACTGGGCAGCATGAAAGAGAATTGATTACCTGAAGAGCTCTTTTCTATGCTTCCCCACCTTGTAACCACTAAAAAAAAATACATTTACCTTAAAGCTAGTACTTCCCTGGTGGCTCAGACAGTAAAGCGTCTGCCTGCTCTGCGGGAGACCCAGGTTCGATCCCTGGGTTAGGAAGATCCCCTGGAGAAGGAAATGGCAACCCACTCCAGTACTCTTGCCTGGAAAATTTCCATGTTCTGAGGAGCCTGGTAGGCTACCGTCCATGGGGTCACAAAGAGTTGGACACGACTGAGCGACTTCACTTCACTTAAAGCTGACTCAATTCAGTTCAACTAACTAGAGACCTTGCTTGCTTGTTAGAAAAACCACATGTTCCTCTCCTCAACCCCTTCTTTCCCGAGCTAGTGCTTCTTTATTCTTTGAGAGCTAGTTCAGATGTCTAGTTGCCATCTCCTCCAAGAGTCTTTCTCTGATCTTTGCAGCTGAGTTAAACGCTGCTGCTCTCATCCAGGAGGCTGGCTATTGACAGAGCACTGCTGCAGTGCATCAGAGTTCATTATTTCTTCATGTCACCCTAATAAATGTGAGCTCCTTAAGGACACGGATCATTCCGTTTATGCCTAAATGCCCAGCACCTACCCCAGTATCTGGCCCATAGAGGCGTCTACTAAATGTGAAACAAAACAATAAATGGATGAATCAATGAATGAATCAAAAAATGTGTTGAAGAGTCCAGTTAATGAAATGTTTTAGCCAAAGATACATAGAAGGTCTCTACTGAACTAGTGCCCACGAACACATAACAACTAGAACAAGATTCTGAACTGCAGAGTTTAGAAATCCTACTGAGATTATTTTCAGGACTGTATGCAAATCTATGCTTCTGTTAGCAGTTGATATAATATGCTTCCCAGACTTAAAATAATAATAATAATGTATTGCAATATTCCTTTACATTTGTCAGAAGCTTTACATTACAAATAATTTTCAAATATGTCATCTCATGTAATTTTTCCCACTTTGCAGAAAAGGAACAGAGCTCTGAGTAACTGTGAAACTTTCTCTGGGAACCAGTTCTGTGGTCTCCCAGGATCTTTATAACACTAGGGTCTACACTGATCTAATAACCCATTGGAGGGTGACGGTGTTGCTCGTGATTATTATTAGATTGAATTCTCTGTTAAGACAAACACGTTTTTCTGAGAGTTGATGACAATTAAAGAGTAACTTTGTCAAAAATAAATTAACCAAAATGATGCTCTCTAAGGCAAAATCTTTTTCATATAATGATTTTTGTACACAAAGGGCCAGGATACAAATTTTTTATTAATCTTTAAGCATTTCAATCTATTTCTTGAAAGTATTAACCTTTTCATTAATTCCATATATTTTTTATATTGTTGTAGAACTTATTCTTACTTTTCACTTTTTCTTTTTTATTTCTAATTTGCCTCCAGACAATTATGCTAGCCTTCACTTTTCTAAAAATTGCATGACATTTCCACTTTTCATCGAAATGAAAAATCTTCAAAAGTAGATGCTGAGAATCACAACTTCAAATCCTGGTAATTTCTTGGCACTCCACACTGAATTTTAAAAATCTATCTTAAAGTAATTTGTCCATTTTCGAAGTTCTTTTACTAAAATGAATTTTAATTTAAAGAAGATACCATACACACACACACACACACAGATATATACATACATATACAGTGGAATATTACTCAGCCATAAAAAAGAATGAAATATTACCATCCGCTGCAACATGGATGGACCTAGAGAGTACATGCTAAATAAATCAGATAAAGACAAATATCATATGATATTGCTTATTTGAATCTTAAAAAAAGTACAAATGGACTTATTTGCAGAACGGAAATAGCCCCACAGACATGGAAAACAAACTAATGGTTACAAAGAGGAAGAGGAATATATTAGGAGTTGGGAATTAACATATACACGTTATTATACATAGAATAGATAACCAAACAGGATTTATAGTATAGCACAGGGAACTATACTCAATATTTTGTCATAATCTAAAAAGAAAATGAAACTGAAAGAGAATATATATATATATATATATATATATATATATATATATATATAAGAATCACTGAACTGTACACCTGAAACTAATACATTATAAATTGACTGTACTTTAATAAATAAATATTTTTAAAAGAAATAATAAAGCAAAAAGCAAATTTATCAGACACAATGCCTATTTCACTACTTTTGTTTTCACCACATTAAGCTCTGTTTACTTTTAACTCAAAGCGAACATAAATTCTGCTACCACTTTAGGAATTAGACCCTAGTCTGAGCATAGAGCAAGTTGACAAAACAAGTGGTTCAGTTTGGAATCTAGGTCATCAAATTCAAATGCTGCTGCTGCTGCTGCTGCTGCTGCTGCTAAGTCGCTTCAGTCGTATCTGACTCTGTGTGACCCCACAGACGGCAGCCTACTAGGCTCCCCCGTCCCTGGGATTCTCCAGGCAAAAACACTGGAATGGGTTGCCATTTCCTTCTCCAATACATGAAAGTGAAAAATGAAAGCAAAGTCGCTCAGTCGTGTCCAACTCTTCGCGACCCCATGGACTACAGCCTACCAGGCTCCTCCATCCGTGGGATTTTCCAGGCAAGAGTACTGGAGTGGGGTGCCATCGCCTTCTCCGAAATTCAAATGAGATAAATCTAAGAAGTCAAGGATAGTCAGATTAAAGGTAAAGACAGATAGGAGGCAAGGACAGTGGAATCCAGGTCTAGAGTACAGATCACACTGGCCATTGATGTACTGCATCAGGGTAACCAGACTCTGTAGTTTGGAACGGGGAGGGGATCCCACTCCAGATGCTCAGAGCACAAGGAACATGGACACTAAACTGGTAAGCCCAGCAGCTCTCTCAAAGGGTTAAAAATTATCTTGTGCGATTAACCTGCTCCATGCATTTAACAATGTGTCATTTTCCACGCATAGTCTTTACCGGCCCTTCATTTGCTTTGAAATCAACTTCTGGAGAGAAGAGAGTGAGTGTGATTGGTTTCATGAACCAGATCTGCCATGCCAAGGTCTTTGAGATTTTCCAACCAGTCACATTCTTTAGATGATTTTCTTCTCTTTGCCAATGTAAGAGTCTCCCACAGCTCAGAAAAGCAAACATGTTGGCTGCCACATGCTCAGCCCCCTCACTAGGTAACACAGAATTTTCAAAGCAAAATGATTGATTCATTTTCTGCCAGAAGAATGACTATGCCCATGCCCATGGGCAGCAGGGCACTGGAATCCTCTTTCAGAACGATAGCATTCATTTTATGCTTATTTCTACCTTATTATCTTCCACTTTCTGAAAGCTCTTGGCCTTGTGAACTCACAGCAGCAAACCGTGAATGATAGATGAGAAGAAAAACTCTATCCTCCTCAACTATGAAACTGTAAGAGTTCAGACAATGCTGCCACTCTCCTAGATAAGCCCAATTATTTGCAAGAGTACCCAAAGATGTTAGTTTGGAAAATAAAATTATTTCAACAGGGGTGAAGGAAGGAAATAAACAGGGAATGGGAGAATTAGAAAGAGAAGTAAACAATTTCTATTGCAAAGGGGATTTTTTTTCCCTTCCATGTTGTCAATCTTTTTGTCTCCAACAAGTGAACCTGAGAACAGAAAGTGTTTACACACACACACACACACACACACACACATCATCTGCTCTATTTAAATCCATCTTCTTTACCTGCTATGTGATTTTCTTTTAAGCTGGTCTATTTTATCTTCCATGGACTTCCCTGGTGGCACAGTGGTAAAGAATCTACCTACCAATGCAGGAGATTCAAGTTTGACCCTTGGGTTGGGAAGCTTCCCTGGATAAGGAAATGGCAACTCACTGCAGTATTCTTGCTGGGAAATCCCATGGATGGAGGAGCCTGGTGGGCTACAGTCCATGGGGTCACAAGAGTTGGACAAAAGTTAGCAACTAAACAGCAACCAACACTTTTACTTTCCATTGTGGTTATTTCAATGCCAACCAATGTCATGATCGGATAGTAACAATTTTCTGGTCAAAGAAAACAACAGCAATTCAACCATCCTAACTTACACCTACATAAGCCTCAATAGACTGCTCCTGCCTCTGGCAACACTAAGCCTTTCCTGTGACTTTTGTCCTGGGCTTTTTATTAAATGAACACAGAGGGATTGCATGTATGATGGGGAGAATCAGAGAACTTCAAGGGGGCTGGACTGCCAGACACCACAACCAGCTCCCTCCCCTCCACACAGAGAGAGAGTTCAGAATTTTGTCTTAATATTTATTTTGCCATTTACCACCAGCTTTATGATTGCAGGCAAATTACTTAAACTCTGTGAGTCTAACTTTTGTTCACCAGTTAATTGGAGGAAGTGATACCAGCTTAAAGTCTCCTTTTAAGGATTAGTTATATAATATCTGCAAATCATATAGTATCAAAGACAAAATGCCATTAAATGAATGTCAGGTATCAAACCAAGCTTTTTAATATTCAAAGTTAGAGATTCAATCTTCCATGATTAATGATATTAGTTATTGATTCAGCTATTCCAATAAGTGCCATTTCTTGGTTATTACACTTAATTTTTTTCTATAAAATGAGTGTTATAATTCTAGTATCTAAAAATGAACTACGTTAGCCAACAGTTTAAAAAAAAAGAATATTCTCATTTCTTTTTGATTAATATCATTACTCAAAATATCTTTAATGGGAAATGATTCACAGAAATCAGCTTGTGTTGCAATATGAAAGGCATTCTAGCCCTGAGAAAGGAGTCACATAGACCTGACTTTGAAGCTAAGAAGTGAATGAAAGTCACTCAGTGGTGTCTGACTCTTTGCGACCCCATGGACTGTAGCCCGCCAGGCTCCTCTGTCCATGGGATTTCCCAAGCAAGAATACTGGAGTTGGTGGCCATTTCCTTCTCCTTTGATGTTAGAACTTGTCCTGTAATTGTCCTTTAAGTTTTGCACTTGAGCAAGTTACTTAGACTCTCATTTTTGTTGGATTCAAAAAACCATTGATTCAGATCCTAGAAATGTTTTAAAGACTAGAGAAGCTGTGCTAATAGTATAAATTCTAAGAGCTACAATTTCTTCTTCTATTCAATAGAAGTCTAGTTTGACTTTCTCTGTCTCAGAGTCCACTGTGTTCCATCACAAGTCACATCTTCCAGCCTGATAAAATGACTCATTATTTTCCAAACACACGTCGTGCTTTTTCCTTCTGCCTCTGATTCTCCTCTTATCTTTCCGCATATGTTACATGCCTTTCCGAGTGCTCCTCTAGTCCGGTCCCTGTACCACACATGGGAGTTGGAGGCATCCACGATTTTATCACCACCTCCCTCTCAGAGAAAAAACTGGTAGCTCTAGTTTTGTCTAATCTGATTACCAGCCTCTTTTTTTTTTTTTTTTTCCTGTTAATCATATTAGTCAGTGCATGTCCTTCTCAGACCAAGGCTGGGCACAGGACCCAGGTTAGCTTATGAAAATACTCCACCCTTTGTCCATAGAGAATTATTCTAGGATGGAGGCATCCCAAGCAGGGCTTGCCACTTCTTTCCCTGGGATTGATAGGTGAGGGTGGAAAGATAAGCATCTTTGGTTTGACTGTGATATGAAGATAACAGGATGTGGGCCCTGGGGCCACGATGGTCACCTGGCCTTCCTGAGGTCAGATCTTGTTTACAGGATGAAGTCAGACACAGGCATGCATCTTGCAGAGCTGCTACAGAGTGGAAAGACACGAGGTTCTGAGAATGCCTGGTGCAGACAGCCATGCTGAGAGCTGATTCAATAAAGGCAGAGCAACGGGATGGGTAGATGTAGGACAAGTAGTACCACAATGGAAGGACAGACAGACAGATGAGGAGGTGTACACCTGTGCCATGATTAGGGCCAGATGAAGAATATGTCTTCTTTTCTTGTGCTAATTGCTGTTCTAATAGAGCCTTCCTGTTTGCTGTGTAAAGTCAAGTTGAACACCACACGTTGCGTGTTGGTGGGAGTCTTTTTGATTTTCCTACTGTTCAACCAAGTGAAAGAGTTTTCAAAACCTCTCATCTGTGCATGTTTCTAACATTTTTTTAAGATTCATTGTTGACCACCTTGGACTCACTCTGTATAGATCTAATTGACATTATATTTAGATTTATCACCACAGCTGAATTAAATTTTTTACATTTGTATTGTATTAGCTTCTGAAGGGAAACATGTTAGAGCTTGAGTAGAATCACATTAAACTGAAAAATATGCAACAAAAACTTTCAAAGATTGATGATACTCAGCACCATCAGGGGTGGGTGTAAGGAAGGGAACTCAAGTACTCTGTTGACAGGGGTTGTATATGAACCAAGCTTTTCTAGAGGACAACTGTGCAATGTGTGTCAAAATTGGAAATGCCCTAGCTATTCTAATTAGAGGAATTTTTCCTTAAGGAAGTAAATAATTGTTCCAATGTATTTAACTTACATGCAGAGTACATCATGAGAAACACTGGGCTGGAAGAAGCACAAGCTGGAATCAAGATTGCCGGGAGAAATATCAATAACCTCAGATATGCAGATGACATCACCCTTTTGGCAGAAAGTGAAGAGGAACTAAAAAGTCTCTTGATGAAGGTGAAAGAGGAGAGTGAAAAAGTTGGCTTAAAGCTCAACATTCAGAAAACGAAGATCATGGCATCTGGTCCCATCATTTCATGGGAAATTGATGGGGAAACAGTGGAAACAGTGTCAGACTTTCTTTTGGGCTACAAAATCACTGCAGATGGTGATTGCAGCCATGAAATTAAAAGACGTTTACTCCTTGGAAGGAAAGTTATGACCAACCTAGATAGCATATTCAAAAGCAGAGACATTACTTTGCCAACAAAGGTCCCTCTAGTCAAGGCTATGGTTTTTCCAGTGGTCATGTATGGATGTGAGAGTTGGCCTGTGAAGAAAGCTGAGCACTGAAGAATTGATGCTTTTGAACTGCAGTGTCGGAGAAGACTCTTGAGAGTCCCCTGGACTGCAAGGAGATCCAACCAGTCCATCCTAAAGGAGATGAGTCCTGGGTGTTCATTGGAAGGACTGATGTTGAAGCTGAAACTCCAATACTTTGGCCACCTCATGAGAAGAGTTGACTCATTAGAAAAGACCCTGATGTTGGGAGGGATTGGGGGCAGGAGGAGAAGGGGACAACAGAGGATGAGATGGCTGGATGGCATCATCGACTCGATGGACATGAGTTTGAGTGAACTCCAGGAGTTGGTGATGGACAGGGAGGCCTGGTGTGCTGTGATTCATGGGGTCGCAAAGAGTCGGACACGACTGAGTGACTGAACTGAACTGAACTGAACTGATGTATAAAGTATCTTCATTGCATCATTATTTTTAGTAGTGAAACATTAAGAAAATCCAAGCTGTCAATGTGAGATTAGCTAAATATGTTGGAGTATATCTAGGCAATGTAATATTATATATACACTAAAGTGGCTTCCCTGATAGCTCAGCTGGGAAAGAATCCAGCTGCAATGCAGGAGACCCTGGTTCGATTCCTGGGTTGGGAAGATCCACTGAAGAAGGGATAGACTACCCACTCCAGTATTCTTGGGTTTCCATGGTTGCTCAAATGGTAAAGAATCCACCTGCAGTGTGGGAGACCTGAGTCCAATCCCTGGATTGGGAAGATCCCCTGGAAAGAAAACAGCTACCCACTCCAGTATCCTGGCCTAGAGAGTTCCATGGACAGAAGAGCCTGGCAGGCTACAGTCCATGGAGTCACAAAGAGTCGGACACAACTGAGCAACTTTCACTTTCCATATATACTAAAAGGTCTGACAGAGATACAGATACATATATGGATACTGTTGCTGTTTAGTTGCTCAGCTGTGTCCTCCTCTTTGCTACTACTCTTGACTATAGACCACCAGGCTCCTCTATCCATAGTATTTCCCAGGCAAGAATATTAGAGATCATTCTCCAGGGGATCTTCTTGATCCAGGGATCAAACCCGTATCTCCTGCATTGGCAAACAGACTATTTACCACTAAGCCACCAGCAAAGCCCACATACATGGATATGAAAGAAAAGTAGGTCAAAGTGTTAGTCACTCAGTCGTGTCTCACTCTTTGCAACTCCATGGACTAGAGCCCACAAGGTTCTTCTGTCCATAAAATTCTCCAGGCAAGAATACTGGAGTGGGTTGCCATTTCCTACTCCAGGGGATCTTCCCAACCTAAGGATCAAAGGGATATAAATATAAATATAGAGGAATGTAAAGTGTATGGATACATAGATATATAAAGAAAGGTGAGAGATATTCCTGAAATCTTGCTAATTTTAAAAATTAAATCACAAGCTAGTGTGTATTAATTCCAATTCTATTGCAAATAACATAATATTTGCATACATGTGTTTATACACATCAGAAAACCTAAAAGCTAAAAGTATGTTTGCCAAACTATGATGAATAGTCCTCTCATGGAAGTGGATCATAAAGAGCTTTCAATTAATTTTTTATACATTTTGGTAGTGTTTAATTTCTTAATAATTATTAGATACATGTCAATAATAAGATAAGTAGTAAAGAGATTTCTGTTTGGGAAAAAATAACTTCAATGTGTTACTCCGTATTTGGGGTGGCTCAGTTGGTAAAAAAATCCACCTGCAATGCAGGAGACAGGTTAGATCTCTGGGCAGGGAAGATCCCCTAGAGGAGGAAATGGCAACCGACTCCAGTATTCTTGCCTGGGAAATCCCATGGATAGAGGAGCCTGGTGGGCTACAATCCATGGGGTTGCAAAGATTTGAACATAACTGAATCAACTGAGCACATACTGATTATAGTCCTGTCCATATTTTATAAAATGTGTCTGCAAATATGAGGATATTCTGTGTCCATGGTAACAGTGTGTCCAGATGTTTAGGAACAAGCGTGCCTCACATACTATGACTGGCTCTGATGTTTAGTTTGAAACACACACAGCTATAGAGGTTAGAAAACTTACATTTATTTCTTAATAAATTTGTCTCATGATATTATAGAGATAAAACCAAACTGGATTCTAAAACCCAATGTGACAACGTATGTAAACATTAAACTCTGGAATCAGAAAGGCTTGTGTGTCTGGAAGTGTGACAGAAGTCGCCAGGGACAGGCTGATCATTTAAAAAAAAAATTTAATATTTATTTATTTTAATTGGAGGCTAATTACAATATTGTATTGGTTTTGCCATACATCAACATGAATCCACCTCGGATATACACATGTTCCCCATCCTTCCCTCCCCATTCCATCCCCTGGGTCACCCAGTGCACCAGCCCCAAGCATCCTGTATCATGCATCAAACCTGGACTGGCGATTCATTTCATATATGATATTATACATGTTTCAATGCCATTCTCCCAAATCATCCCACCCTCTCCCTCTCCCACAGAGTCCACAGAAGAGAAAATAAAAACATTAAAGAAAAGCCAGCGTCAGTGTGAGGCTGGAGGAAGTGGAGGGAGGGTAACCAGAGAGTAGAAATTTCCACATAAAACTGTGCCCAGTTCAGACAACTACAATTTTGCTTCAGTGTTAGTTTCTCACTTTTCAAAATCTATTAAAACTGGTTTTGTCCTGCCATTATGATCCAAGGCAATGGATCTTATTTTGAGAGGAATGTGGTTGAATAGAGCACAATTCCTAAAGCCACAGGACTAAGCTACACGTGAACTTCAAGGTCATGCCCATGTTATTACATTGCTGGGACTCAGTTTCCTCATTTTAAAACAATGGAATGTGGTTGCTTCACAGAATTCCGCATGAGGGTGTGTTCCTAAAGGGTTTTGTAAACTGCAAAGCACTTGCAAAGATGTTAACCTTTTTTATCTTTGTCATTATTTCCCTCAAAATCTCCAGAGGCCACTCTGGTCCCTATATTTAAGAGATTTTTTTTTAGTCTTATTGTTTGAGTCCAGGTTGACATAATAAAAGATCTAAAGATAAACCTAGTTTGATGTCTCTTCTACACACCTCACCTGATGAATGTCTACAGAGAAGGCGACGTGCATGTATAGACAGGCATCCTCTTCTACAACCCACAGTGTGTGGCTCAAGTTAGATGAGGCTGTGGAGATGCCTTAAAACTGTTATATGTCATACGGAAGTTAGCTATCATTAATAACATGACAATAGTTTTCTGTTTGTTTTTCGTTTTCTTTTTTGTATTACCATTTATTTTTTCCTGAAGTCCCTGATAGCTCAGTTGGTAAAGAATCTGCCTGCAATGCAGAAGACCCCAGTTTAATTCCTGGGTCAGGAAGATCCCCTGCAGAAGGGATCGGCTACCCACTCCAGTATTCTTGGGCTTCCCGGGTCGCTCAGCTGGTAAAGAATTCGCCTGCAATGCAGGAGACCTGGGTTGGATCCCTAGGTTTGGAAGATCCCCTGGAGAAGGGAAAGGCTACCCACTCCAGTATTCTGGCCTGGAGAATTCCACGGACTGTATAGTCCATGGGGTCGCAAAGAGTCAGACAAGACTGAGTGACTTTCACTTCACTTCACTTCACTTCATAGCTAACTTACATTGTTTCACTTTTAGGTGTAAAGCAAAGTGATTCAGTTACACACAGGTACAGATAGATATGATGCTGCTAAGTCACTTTAGTCATGTCCGACTCTGTGTGACCCCATAGACGGCAGCCCACCAGGCTCCCCCGTCTCTGGGATTCTCCAGGCAAGAACACTGGAGTGGGGTGCCATTGCCTTCTCCATACAGATAGATATAGATACATCTATTCTTTTTCAGATTCCTTTCCACTATAGGTTATTAAAAGACATTCCTGTGCTATACTATAGGTCCTCGTTGTTCATCTATTTTATCCATAGGAGTGTGTATATGTTAATCCCACACTCTTCATGAAAACCAGAGCAGGACAGTAGTTAATGTAATAAAAACAGATTTTATTCAAGAACTATTGCAATAGGAGAAAAGAGACCTTCCTATGGAACTAGGCTCAAGTCCAAGAACAGAAACAGAAAGTAGGGATTTACAGCCAAGGAGTAGATTTGGGGCACCAGTCCGGGAAATTTATAAAGAAGGGGGATTCTTCCTTGGGGGACCGAGCAAGCTGGACTCTTGCTGAAGGCAGGGTGGGCAGATTAGATATACCCTGGGCGGGCGGTAGGGAAAGAGGAATTTGATCAGTACCAAGGGTGGGGGTTCTGGCTAAACTGATTCAGCAAGGATTCTTGTCACCACTGGGCTCTTGAGGACAAGGCACATGGAGAAAGCCTAGTCCCAAAAGTGGTCAGAGAAGCCTGTCTAGAGTTTGGTCAAGGAGAGTCTTTGTCACAATATATGCTAAGCTGATGACTTTCATGTTATGTTAATAGTGTCAGTTAATACTGTGTATAAAGATTACAGAGTGATAATGAGACTTGAGATCATAGTATAATAACCTACCAACCTTCAGAGTCAAGGTTTTCAGAAAATACATCTTGATAGCTAAAGCATGTTCTTCCCTGGTGGCTCAGCGGCAAAGAATCCACCTGCCAGTGCAGGAGACGGGAGTTTGATCCCTGTGTTGGAAAGATCCCGTGGAGTAGGAAATGGCAGCCCAATCCAGTATTCTTGCCTGGGAAATCCCATGGATAGAGGAACCTGGTGGACTATAGTCCATGGGGTCTCAAAGAGTTGGACATGACTGACCGACCCAACAGCAACACCCTGGAGCATATATAGTGTTATCTGAACCTCTACTATGTGCCTTTGAGGGTCCAGGTGTTTCTAGGAAACGCAGTGTTTGGGAGGCCTTGTATGTGGAAAGGATAAGCACTCCCTGGTTGGAGTGTTCTGGCAGGCACAGAGAAGGCCTCACCTCCCCCTGACAGTTATTCCTCGCTGCTGGAATCTGCATCATGAAGCCCTCTGACAGAAAAGCAACACGAGGCCTCCCTCTTTGAGCCAAGAGACACATGCTTAGAGGAAACAGAGGCAGAATGTTCATCCTGGTAGCATCCAAGACAAAACCTTTGCTGGCCCTTCCTGACTTATTTCTTCAGACAAGGAGTTGAATAAAATAAAATGATACATGAGAGTTGCCAAGAAGTTCATTCAGGTTTTTCTTATGTTGGCTTTCTTCAAAGATTTTGTTGCAGGAAGGGGGACCCCTTCCAGGGCCCAAAACTGGGCTCTTGTCTAACACTCGGAAATGAATTGTCTGAGGAGACACATGTGCTGACAAAGCAAGAGATTTTATTGGGAAAGGGTACTCAGGTGGAGAGCAGTAGGGTAAGGGAACCCAGGTGAACTGCTCTGCCGCGTGGCTCGCAGTCTCGGGTTTTATGATTATGGGATTAGTTTCCAGGTGGTCTTTGGCCAATCATTCTAATTCAGAGTCTTTCCTGGTGGTGCACGCATCGCTCAGCCGAGATGGATGCTAGAGGGAGGGATTCTGGGAGACACGCAGCGTCTCCTTTCGACCTTTCCCGAACTCTTCCGGTTGGTGGTGGCTTATTAGTTCCATATTCTTTATCAGGATCTCCTGTCATAAAACAGCTCATGCAAATGGTTACTATGGTGCCTGGCCAGGGTGGGCGGTTTCAATCAGTGTGCTTCCCCTAACAATTTTATGCTCATGGTTTATGCTAAATGACCCCACCCTCAGCAGTCTGTCAGGCATGTTCCCTTCTCCTGCTCCACTAGGAGGAATTTTTAATGGGGCGGAAGCATGGTGGCACTAGTGGTAAAGAACCTGCCTGACAATGCAGAAGACTTGTAAGAGACTTGAGTTCCATCCCTGGGTCAGGAAGAACCCCTGGAGGAGGGCATGACAACTCACTCCAGAATTCTTGGAGAGAATCCCATGGACAGAAGAGCCTGGCAGGCTATCGTCCCTGGAGACAAAAAGAGTCAGACACAACTGAAGCAATTTAGCACATAGCACAGCATAAACAAAGCCAACATTGTGACCCTTATCATTGTGATGTGAACTTGGCTATTTCCTTTTGTCCAGAACATCTGCCTGAAAGATTGTGGCAGGAAGCAACTGGTAAAAAGTAAGATTCTAGCTTCCTCTGTCACTCACTCTGCTCAAATTAAATCCATTTGCATTTCTAAAATGTGTGAGTTCTATTCAAAGCCTGCCATAGAAATGGAAATGGTCTTGGGGGAACAGCCATTTCCTAATCAGTGATCCTGTGGGGCCGAGAGTAGGGGGGTGAAGCAATCACTGACTTTGAATCCCAACCTAGATTTCTCTGCAGGAGACCCCAGATGCAAGTTTCCAAAGGTGAATGGAATAAATGCCACTTGCCTTCCCGGTTTGACTAATTACCAGGGTCGCGGCACCCAGAGCTGTCAGAGCTGATTAGAGAGCCAAAAGACAGGGCTTCCTCTGGAGGGCATGAAACAAAAGTTACAGAATAGTAACTGCAGACCAAGAAGCCAGACTTAAATCTTCAGGGAACACACTTGGGATGGGAAGGGCAGAGGAGAAGCCGTTCAACTGTTCGGAAGTTGAATGGTTTTTAAAACCTTACATCCATAAAAGAATGGAATAATAAACAGGGAAGCCCACAAAAACAATCAGTAGGGGGAGGGAAAATAAAAGTATCTTTTTTGATGGTAACTCCTCTTGGCAACTGTCAACAGCGGCTGAGAGACCCTCTCCTGTGCCGCTACTGTGTTCCCTCAGGACATTAACCCCTGTGTTGCAGGAAGGGGGACCCCTTCCAGGGCCCGAAACTGGGCTCCTGTCTAACACGCAGAAATGAATTGTCTGAGGAGACACAAATGCTGACAAAGCAAGAGATTTTATTGGGAAATGGCACCCGGGTGGAGAGCAGTAGGGTAAGGGAACCCAGAAGAACTGCTCTGACATGTGGCTCCCTGTCTTGGCTTTTATGGTGATGGGATTAATTTCCAGTATGTCTTTAGCCAATCATTCTGCCTCAGAGTCTTTCCTGGTGGTGCACGCCTTGTTCAGTCAAGATAGATGCCAGAGAGAAGGATTCTGGGAGGTGGTCGGACATGTGGTGTCTCCTTTTGACCTTTCCCGAACTCTTCCGGTTGGTGGTGGCTTATTAGTTCCGTGTTCCTTACCAGGACCTCCTGTCGTAAAACAACTCATGCAAATGGTTACTACGGTTCCTGGCCAGGGTGGGCGGTTTTAGTCAGTGTGCTTCCCCTAACACCTACACCCTAAAAAAATGAAAAGCCAAATTGTGCAGTCTGAAAAAGCATCATTGTTTCTTCCATCAGACCAACAGAAACCTGCCAAAGGTTGCCACCTAAAAGTATTGCTTTATTCCACTAAACTATAGAAGATTCGCTTGCGGTGAAGGCTAGTCCTCTACCAGGAAGCTCGCCCACCCATCGAGATTTAGGGACATGGTTTTCAAATGGAGGTGAAAGGCATCCATCACTTCTCCCACAATTTTCTAGAACAGAAGAAACTTTTTTTCGCAGAAACATGGCTTAAATGACGCCTGGGTAGGAGTTTTTATCCAATCCCACCCCCAAAAAAATGCCTATGTAGACATAGAAAGAGGTGAAAACTCAGAACTTACCAGGGCATCAGCCTGACAGACAACTGACTGCCACAAATTGATTGGAATTTCCTTCTGGTTAGAACTGATGTTGGACTTCCCACGTGGCCCAATGGTAAAGAATCCACGTGCCAGTGCAGAAGACACAAGAGACATGGGTTCAATCCCTGAGTCAGAATGATCCCCTGGAGGAGGAAATAGCAACCCACTCCAGTATTCTTGACAGGAGAATTCCATTGATAGAAGAGCCTGGTGGGCAATAGTCCACTGCATCAAAAAAAAAAGCTGGACACAACCAAACAAGTGAGCACACACTAGAACTGATGTTAGGAGGAAAAAAAAAACAGCCAAAGCTCAGTTCAGTTTAGTAGTTCAGTTGTGTCCAACTCTTTGCGACCCCATGGACTGCAGCACACCAGGCTTCCCTATCCATCACCAGCTCCCAGAGCTTGCTCAAACTCATGTCCATTGAGTTGGTGAAGCCATCCAACCATCTTACCCTCTGTCATCCCCTTCTCCTCCTGCCTTCAATCTTTCCCAGCATCAGCATCAGCCAAAGCCCAGCAAAAGATAAAGCCCCATTTTTCTAAAGTAAAATATTGTGGTCTACAAGGTATGAGGTGATTTCATAAATCCCCAACATCATCCATTGATCCAAGACCCAAGCTTATAGTCACCACAGACAGCCATCTTTCATCTTAACCCACTGGGAGATAATCCTTTCCTTCAGTCAAAACCATCACCATCTGTACTGCAAGCTGAGTCTAGAAAATGAAAAACAACAAAACATGGAGATTGCACAGAGTAGTACGGGTCAATGCTGTCTCCAAAGATAACCCAGATGTCAGATGGGAGTCCTCTCCTTTTTGAATATCTGGTTAGAATTGATTCAACCTCCCCCTCCATGGCCCAGGAATGCCAAAGCACTGCCTACCATTTTTGCACATCCCAAGGGTGCTGGCATTCTCTAGATCATTCTTTTTCTTCTGGCTCAGCCTGTGTTTCTCCCTGCAATGCATCAACCCAAACCCAAAGGGCACCTCCCTCTTTGATTCAACTACAAAAATTTCCCATGCAAAATTCTTCTGCTGGTGGTGTCCAACTCTTTGCAACCCCATGGACTGTATGTAGCATACCAGACTCCTCTATCTATAGGATTTTCCAGGCAAGAACACGAGTGGGTTGCCTTTTCCTTCTGCAGGGGATCTTCCCCACCCAGGGATCGAACCTGAGTCTCCTGCATTACAGGCCATTCTTTTACCAACTGAGCCACCAGAGAAGCCCAAAATACTTGTGAGCAGAGCAGAATTTGCTAGAGATTTGCTTGGTTGAGGACATAGAGAATAAAGGAGAACTTACAAAACAGAATGGAACTGAATCAATTGGATAAGACTGAATTAACAAATGACCCCCAAATCATAGTGGCTTCCAGTAATAAAATTTTACTGTCTAGTCACCCTACAAGTTCATCACTGGCTCTGGCTATGTTCCCATTTTCTTCTTGTGGACAGAGGCTGACAGAGTACTTGCAATCTAGAACACAGCCAGTCATCACGGAAGAGGGAATCACTCACTGACTCTTAAAGCTTTTGCTTGGAAAGTGACGCACAAGAGTTTCGCTCACGATTTATTGACCAGTGTAACTCCCGTGGCCAAGTCCAAGTTCTGAGAGCCTGGAGCTATATAATCCTCCCACAGGAAGTGGCACTGAAAATAGATGAACAGTAATACGATCTACCACATCAGCACTTTTAAATGCGCTCGTGGATATCATCACTTTAAAGTGCTTTTGAAAAACCCCAAAGAACTCAGTAGTTCTCACATCTCTTCTGATCCTCTTCCCAACTCTTCAGAGCCGAGCAACTCTCCTCTTGGTCTCGTACAAGCTCCTTAAATTTTAGTTCTTGACAACATGCCACCCCTTCTACACCAACCACCTATCATAGTATGTCTTTCAAACAAAGGAACGCTGGTGTCAATGTTAAAATAATAATTTTTTTCTGCCTATGTGCTTTAGTCAGTTAGTCATGTTCGAATCTTTGCAGTTCTATGATCTGTAGCCTGCCAGGCTCCTCTGTCCATGGGATTTTCCAGGCAAGAATATTAGAATGGGTTGCCATTTCCTTATTCAGGGAATCGTCCCAACCCTGGGGTTGAACCCGCGTTTCTTATGTCTCCTGAATTGGCAGGTGGGTTCTTTACCACTAGGGCTTCTTTACCTGGGAAGCCTTCATATAAAAAAACAAACAAACCCTAAAACAGGAGTGGAGAGAAGCAGAACCCTGCCTCCTAAAAATGGCAGGTTTACATCATAATTTACAGTAGTTCCAAATACCAGGAAAACCACAAGCAGATTTAAAGGAAGTTGTCATCTTTGAAGAGCAGAGGAGAGCCAGGTGAGAGTTTTCTAGAATCAGGGAATTGGGTTGAGACCCACTTAGGGCCCCCTACTCTCCAGTTGTAGCTCTAGTGCAGAAAGACTATCAACAGGAATACTAGTGAACAGAGAACAAGGCCAATGCCAATCTGTGGCAAAAACCTGCCCAAGACAGATCTTATCTTATTTGATTTTTGAGGCTGATTAAAGAAAAGACTGTGTTTTCAAGGGTTTATTGGCTCTGCAAAATTTCTTTTGGGAAGTGTCTGTTCAAATGATATGCCCAATAAGAAAAAGTCAAACAATTCTATTTTTTTTTAAAAATCGTGAGATTTGAACAGACACTTTACAAAATTGGATGCTCAAGTTTCTCATAGACAAATGAAAAGATATCAATACTCACCTAAGAAAATAAAATTGAAGTTTTTAAAATTCTTTTTAAAATGAAAAAATTTCAAATTAAATTATTAAAAATTCTATAATGCAAAGTGTTCGTAAGGATGTAGTGCAGCTGGAAATCTCAAATATTAGGAAATTAAATTGGTACAAACACATTATATAACTATTTGGTTGTATCCATTAAACCTAAAAACAAAGACCTACCCTGTAAATCACCAGTCTCATGTACAGTTTTATCCCCAAGAGAAGTAAGTACATTTATCCAGAAAAAAATATGAATGAGATTATTTATAGGAGATTTATTCATAATTCTCAAAAGCTGGGAGCAAATAATTACCAGGAGAAGAATAGATACATAAATTGTGGTATAGTCAAAAAATGAACAACTATATACCAATAAAAAAATCACCCACTGATGCCCACAATAATATGGCTGAATCTAAAAAGCATTACCTTGAGCAACAACAACAACAAAAACTGCAAAAAAACTGCATACTGAACTTACATGAAGTTCAAGAGTAGGACAATCTAATTGATGGTCACAGAAGTCAAAAATGTGCTGATATCAGGAGTAGGGAATAGAAAAGAATCTTCATGTGTCCTAGAAATACTTACTTTAATCTGCATGTTTGTTACACAGATATATGTAAAATATTATCAAGCTCTACTTAGATAATTGCTAAGTAGTTTACTGCATATGTATTATCCATCAATTAAAAAAATAGGTTCAGGCCTTTTATGTCACCAAAGAATGGAAACTTTGGCACCTCCTTTGAGTTGGAAATAAATTTTCCCATTTCAAAAATAATCTTGAAGTTGGAGTAAAAAAAACTTTTTAAATGTGGTACATTTTGAAAGATTGCTAGGAATTGATCAAGCGAAGAAGGAAATCAAGTTTCAAAGACAGAGAAGCAATGGACTTCTCTGGTAGTCCAGTGGTTAAGAATCCACCTGCCAATGCAGGGGACACGGGTTTGATCCCTGATCCGGGAAGATCCCACATGCCACAGAGCAATTAAGCCCACAAGCCACAACTGCTGAAGCCTGTGTACTAGAGCCCACAATGAGAACTCACAGGGAGGAGCCCCCTTGCTTACTGCAACTAGAGAAAACCTGCATGTAGCAATGAAGACCCAGAGCAATCAAAAATAAACAAGTAAATAAAAATAAGTCAAAGAAAGAGAAGCAAAACAGAATAAGAACCATGAGGAGAATGACAAGGAGAAGGACCCAGCATCCAGTACAGGTGAAAAAACCTAGATTAACATCTTCAGAAATGTGCTGTTGGGTGTCCAGAAAATGGGAATCATTAGGAAAATAAGAGATAGTCTAACAGACCTAGTTCAATGATTCATTTATATGAATTAGTATTTTACTCGGAAAAATAAACAAAGAAACGGGTGCTCTGTTACTGCTAAAGATTAGATCCAGCAGTTTCCAAAGGGAACCAGAGAAGCCTGGCTCGAATTTTAGCATCTCCATCCTAGTCCCAGATGCACAGGCAGAGGATTAATAAGAACACACGTCAGATTGTTTTCTCCATAACCACCAGCAGCATTCTGGTAGGAATGAAGTCTTGGGTTCCCTTATTATCATTCTTCTTGCCCTCATCAATTGTCCCTGGGCAGAATGCCTATGGGACATAGACTAGTGATTTAAAATGTCCTATTCATTACCAAGAATGTCAGCCTTTCAATCCAGACCAAGAAACCCTGCACTATGCTGGGGACGGAGGCAGCACTAATAGTAGGCTACTGTTTCAATTGATTACGGCAGCACCTTGGCCTCCGAAGCAGTGAGTGACGAAGGCAGGCTTGGGAATGCTTATCTGGTGGGAACAGACAAGATGCTATCCGACCTCGCTTTGAAACATCTCTGTGTAACCTCTCTCTTTTTTCGATGGCCGGAGAAAGTAGGTCAGAAGGGGCGGGCCTGGGTGAGTTGGAGGCTCTCCTGTAGAGTTAATCAGCCCAGCGACACGGCCCTTTTCCCCTCTGGTTTTCCCCTTTCCCATCACTGGTTATAACGTGGGGCCCACTTTGTGGTTTCAGCTTAAATTAGGAAGGAAAGATTCATCATAGCAACTGCCTGCTTGATTTGAAGATAATGTGGGTCTTTATCTCCCAACTGCACAAAGCTGATAAGAAGGCAGAGGTGATGTGAGAATTTGTAACCAATTGTAGGAATTTTTAAACTAAACAGATGAAGAGGAGAGAGAGCGAAGGGAAAAGAATACTCGCTGATTACAGCTACTATGTGTGTCTCTTCTTACATGTATTTCAATCTTTGCCATGAAGAGAGAAAAACCCCATAATGCCTTTCGGGTTTAACTTCGGAAGACAGAGTCAGGACTGACACTAGTGTTTTCTGAAGATGGGACTTTGGAAGAGTCCCTTAAGCCCCATGGACCAGGCATATTCTAAATGAGTAACAACAACGAAGCCCCAACACGTCCCGCTCATCTTTGAATTCTATGATTCGATGACTTCTAGAATTGGATGAGCTTGTTTTTGGGTTTTGTTTGTTTGCTTTTCAAAATAAAATATACTGGGGTCAAATCCAGGAACTGAAACAGAGCAGCACGCACACACGCAGCTGGCTCTAGCACCTCCACCCGTGCCCTGCAGCTCACCTCTGCTCTCATTTCTTGTTTGTATGACTTGGGCTCTCTCCTCAAGAGCCTTAAGTCTGCATCCTTATTTGGGAAAAATGGATAATACCTGCCTCACAGAGTTACTGTGCTTTCTATAAACCCAGGAAAGGCACCTGATTAGACTAGTAGCATTTTTTACAGTTCCATGAATTTTAATACCTATGGATTCCCTGGTGGCTCAGACAGTAAAGAATCCACCTGCCATGCAGGAGACCTGGGTTCAATCCCTGGGTTGGGAAGATCCCCTGGAGAAGGGAATGGCTACCCACTCTGGGATTCTGGCCTGGAGAATTCCAAGGACAGAGGAGCCTGTGTGGGCTACAGTCCACGGGGTCACAAAGATTCAGACATGACTGAGCAACTAACACACACACACACACCACACACACACACGTGCAGGTTTGTGTAACCCTTACCGTCACAATCAAGATGCACAGCAGTTCATGAGCCCAATAAGTTCCCTTTGCTTTCTTTGTGTGGTCACAACCCTTTTCTCCCAAACTGATTAGACCAGTAGCTTTTATTATGACTATTCACCAAGGTCTGGGTCATGAATCCGGGGCCAGACCAACAACTTTGTCATGAGAGTAATTTTGTTTCTACCAGAGCTATGACCCTCTTTGTACCACAAGTCCTTTCTTTCACTTCTGCATTTGTTTGGTTGAGGAGGTTTGCTATTTAAAAAAAAAAATAGCAAAGCCAATGATTGGATCAGACATCAGACTCCAGCGGTGCCCTTTGGGCTCCTCTGAGGTCATCAGTGTGTTTCCTTCACTGTTCCTGGCAGGACTGTGGACCTAAGAATGAGCAGAGACTCTGCAGTCAGGCACCCCATCTGTCTAGGTCTCCTTGGGTTTCGGGACCCCAGAAGGGCAGGCTGTTCACCACTCCAATTGTGATGCCTCAAAACCGTAAACTCCTCCCTATTTCAAACTCTTGAAATTTCTAAGAATGCTGCTGGGTCCTTCAGAGTCATCTCATATGGACAAGCTATGTCTCTCTATCTCTCAGTATCCCAGTCCTCCTCGCTCTTGCCTCTGGTTGGTTTTTCCTGAGACAGGGAAGGCCCTTCCCCAGCTGTTTTCCCTCCTGGTTACCAACTAGCTCTGCCATTACTGCACGCAGAACCTCATCTCTAGACTTCCCCAAGTATCCCCCAGACTTCTTTCCCCATGGTGCCTCCCTTAGAAGTAACAGGAGTTTATACAACCCCATCTAACTCCTAAAAGAATTTTAATATGAACAGTTGATACTGAAGATACTAACTTTTAAAAAGTCATGGAACTATTTAAATGGATGGGTACACACTGCTACATTTAAAATGGATAACCAGTAAGGCATTACTATGTAGCACATGGAACTCAGCTCAATGCTATGTGGCAGCCTGGATGGAAGGGGAGTTTGGGAGCGAATGGATATGTGTGTATGGCTGAGTCCCCTTCGTTGTTTACCTGAAACTATCACAACTTTGTTAACTGACTGTACCCCAATACAAAATAAAAAGTTCAGGTTTTTTTTAAGTCATAAAGCTATTAAAACAAGACTTCTTTATCTCTACTGTAGTCACAATTTCTCTCATCTATGAACTCCTTGAGCATCTGAGTTCTTTTAAATTAATCAGCACATTTTGCCTGGTTTTACAATTATTCAGATTCACAGCTTAACTTTTTCTTCTGGACTCTTGAGGATTGCTTGAGGCCAAGCCCACATAAAATCCATGCAAATTGTTCTGTACATATCTAAAGAATTCAGTTCATTCACTCAGTCGTGTCCAACACTTTTCGACCCCATGGACTGCAGCACACCAGGCTTTCCTGTCCATTACCAACTCCCAGAGCTTGCTCAAACTCATGTTCATCAAGTTGGTGATGCCATCCAACCATCTCGTCCTCTGTCGTCCTCTTCTTCTCCTGCCTTTGATCTTTCCCAGCATCAGGGTCTTTTCCAATAAGTCAGTTCTTCACAACAGGTGGCCAAAGTATTGGAGTTTCAGCTTCAGCATCAGTCCTTCCAATGAATATTCAAGACTGATTTCCTTCAGGATTGACTGGTTTGCTCTCCTTGTTGTCCAAGGGACTCTCAAGTCCCAGCTTTACAGTTCAAAAGCATCAATTCTTCAGTGCTCAGCTTTCTTTATGGTTCAACTCTCACATCCACACAGGACTGCTGGAAAAACCATTGCTTTGACTAGATGGACTTTGATGAATTAATAAATACTTTCAAGGCATCTTTAGGTCCCATCACTTCATGGCAAATATATGGGGAAACAGTGCAAACAGTGGCTGACTTCATTTTTGGGGGGCTCCAAAATCACTGCAGATGGTGACTGCAGCCATGAAACTAAAACATGCTTACTCCTTGGAAGGAAAATTATGATCAACCTAGACAGCAAATTAAAAAGCAAAGACATTACTTTGCCAACAAAGGTCCATCTAGTCAAGGCTATGGTTTTTCCAGTAGTCATGTATGGATGTGAGAGTTGGACTATAAAGAAAGCTGAGCACCGAAGTATTGATGCTTTTAAACTGTGGTGTTGGAGAAGATTCTTGAGAGTCCCTTGGACTGCAAGGAGATCCAACCAGTCCATTCTGAAGGAGATCAGCCCTGGGATTTCTTTGGAAGGAATGATGCTAAAGCTGAAACTCCAGTACTTTGGCCACCTCATGCCAAGAGTTGACTCATTGGAAAAGACTCTGATGCTGGGAGGGATTGGGGGCAGGAGGAGAAGGGGACGACAGAGGATGAGATGGCTGGATGGCATCACCAACTCGATGGACATGAGTCTGAGTGAACTCCGGGAGTTGGTGATGGACAGGGAGGCCTGGCATGCTGCAGTTCACAGGGTCACAAAGAGTTGGACACGACTGAACTGAACTGAACTGAACTGAGGAGGAGTGGGCAGTTAGAGGAGCATTACTCTGGATACTCATACAGTGAGTGAGATGAATTATTTATAGCTTAATATTTACAGCATTATAAAAAGGGCATGAACAAGCAATGAAAGGATAATGGGAGATCCTGACAATGAACATGTGACTTGGTGCTGAACATCCCAGCAGGATAGTGGAAACGGGAATCATACGCCTCATACAGCTCAGGGGTCAAATCAAAACAGCCAGTTTGCAGGGAACGTCCACTTTTATCCCTGTTTGATCTGACATCAGAAAACACCTCACTCAGCTACACAAAGAAGAGATTAACAGAAACAATAGTTTTACATTACAGAAATGACAAATCCAAGGGCATATTGCTGATAGCTTCTGGGAAAGTAAATCTCCATGAGAAGCTGAAGAAATTAAAAAACTGCCAAGAACATGGATCACCAGACTCTTTCACACATTGCTGATGGAAATATAAAGATGGTTGTTTATATTTAAAATATAAAGACTCTTTGCGATCCCATGGACTATAGCCCACCCAGGCTCCTCTGCCCATGGGAGTCTCCAGGACAGAATAATGGAGTGGGCAGCCATTCCCTTCTCCAGGGGATCTTCCCAACCCAGGGATGGTTCAGCCAGGCTGGAAGATGATATGAAGTTTCCTATAAAACTAAACATGCGATTACCAACGATCCATCAGTTGTCCCTGGATATAAATCCCAGAGAATGAAAACTTGTATTCACACAAAAGCCTATCCACGAGTACTTACAGCAACTCTGTTTGTAATGGGCTAAAACTAAAAACAACACACGATGTGGATGTCCTTCAATGGAGACTGGTTAAATACACAGGTTTGTCCATATCGTGGAAAACCACTCAGAAAAATAGAATGGAACAACTACCGCTGCAAGGAACAACCTGATGACTCTCCAGCAAATTGTGCTGAGTGAAAAATTCCAATCCCAAAAGGTTACAAAATGTGTTATTTCATTCACACAGCGTTCTTGAAATGACAAAATTACAGGAATGGACAACTGATCACCAGATGCCAGAAGCGAAGGAGAGGCTGGTTTGGGAGGATGGAAGGGGCTGGAAAGGGCCACCTAAAGACCCCTGGTTTTGGTGCAGCGTCCTGCATCCTGACTGTGACAACCTCAGTATCCAGGCTGTGACACTTTACCATGGTTCTGTGAAACGTTACCACTAGGGAAAACTGGGTACAGGATATACAGGCTTTCAGGATCTCTTTGTATTATTTCTTACAACTGCGTGGAAATCTACAACTGTCTCAAAATCAAAGTTTCATTTTCAAAACACTGAGTCATTGAAATGACAAGCATTTTAAAAAACCACTTTGACAGTTTCTTATAAACTTAAGCACGGACTTGCCATAAGACGCACCAATCCTACATCTAGGAAATTGCCCAAGAGAAATGAAAATAAACACCTCCCACAAAACCTGCATGCAAATATTTGTAGCAACTTCTACGTGGTCTTCACAAACTGAGAACAACTTGAATGTCATCAGCAGTGGCCCATCCACACAAGGGAACAGAAAGAAACCATTAATAAGGGCAACACTACCAAACTATCTCAAACACAGTATACTATGTGAAATGTAGCAGACTCAAGCTATTACCCACTTGTATAATTTCACTTATGTGATATTCTGGAAAAAGCAAAACTATCGACATAGAAAAACAGATCAATGGTTGGTAGGGGCCGCAGGTGGTAGGAAGGTATTGACTACAAAGAAGGCATGTGGGAGCATTTTGGAGTGATGAAAATGGCCTCTATCCTGGCCATGGTAGTGGTTACAATATTGGATGTGTTTTCTTTCAAAAGTCATAGAACTGTACACTTAATAAGGCAGAAACTTTCTGAATATAAATTACGCCTCAGTGAGAGTTTGGGGTTAGCAGACGCACACCAGTATATATAGAATGGAGAAATATCAAGGTCTTACTCTTATAGCACAAGGAACTATATTCAGTATCCTATGATAAATCATAAAGGAAAATAATATTAATTATTATTAATGTAAATGTATATAAATGTCTATACATGTGTGTGTATAGCTGAATCACTTTGCTGTACAACAGAAATTAACACAACATTGTAAATCCATTGCCTGATGGTTTAGTCTCTTGGTCATGTCCAACTCTTGCAAACCTATGGACTGTAGCCTGCCAGGCTCCTTTCTCCATGGGATTCTCCAGGCAAGAATACTGGAGTGGGTTGCCGTTTCCTTCTCCGGGGTAACTTCCTGACCCAGGGATCAAACCCAGGTATCCTGCACTGCAGGCAGATTTTTTTACCTGACTGAACAACCGAAAAAAAAAAAAAGCCTCAAGAAACTTAAAAAGATGAGTTATCAAACTTTCAGAATTTACAAAGCTGGAGTTCTGAGATGTGAGAGCAATAGTGATATGCATGCCGCTGCTCATAAAGGAGGAACTAAGGCAAATCCATCAAAAGGCACGTAACTCCTGGTCCATCCATGTCCGCACTCAACCCTGTGCTGACGTGATTAACCATGGCTCAGAGATGCTAAGAGATGCACACAAGGCCTCACCAATAATAATGTGTGACACAGCCACAACTGGAACTCACACTCAGATTTCCCTCGGCTGGAAAAATCGCTCTACCTACAGGATGGTCTCTGTCCCTCGGCACTCACCTCTGCCTCTTGCTGGAGTGGCCCTGCCATGACACTCTGTGTAATTCCTTCAGATTTTCAGGAAAATGCCATCCTTTCGGGAGAAGCCCACTCCTCTCCACTCCCCCGCTGTGACTCAGAGTCCATGGCTCCCTGCTCTGTGTCCTTCCCCAAGACTGTGACCTTCCCAGGGGCCAAGACCAAGCCTGATCTCATAGGCTTTCCTCCTAACCTAGTGCCTGGAATATAATAAAATTTTAATATCCATTTTTCATATCCTCTGTGAATGAGGGAAGAAAGGAAAGAGGAAGGAGGGAAAGAAGAAAGTAGGGAGGAAGGAAGGCTCGCTCTCCACTCCTGAGAGAAGAGCCAGCAAAACTAACAGCGATGAAGTTAACTGCTCAGAAAATTAGGTTTAAGAGGTCACAACGAAATGACACCCCCCTAGGTAACTATAGCTTTTCAAAGTACCTTGAAAATCAAGAAGTGATCCATAGACAGTCAGAAATAGTTATTATTTATTCATTCAGTATTTACTGAGTTATTATTTATTCATTCAGTATTTTCCTTTGCACCAGGGAAAATTACATACGATATTCCATTTAATCAACCCTCAAAGCCAAATTTGTAATTATACTTATATATTAATTATATATTTATATATAAATTATATATTTATATATAAATTATATATTTTATATAATTAAATATATTAATTATATTGATTATATTGATTAGGAAGCTGAGGCTCAGAGAAGTTAAGTATATTACCCAATGTCACACAGCTAGCCAGCCCAGAACCAGGATTTGAATTCAGGCCTCTCTGATTTGAACAGTGTGCTTATTCCATTGCATTGCTCCATTCCCCTCCTCTCCCCTTTTACTTCTGGTATCTTCCCCTTTCCTTCCATCTTCTGCTTATTCAAAAGTTAACCTCGGCACAATGCATTTAAGTACAGAACACAACAGAATCCTCGTTCTTAAAAGGTAAAAAGCACAGCAACTTAATTGAAACAAGACAATCCAAACACTGGCTTCACTTAAAGTTTATAAATTCCATTTCATTGACTTGTATTTTCACAAATGACTGCCCTGTCAAAGTTATTTTATTTCTACAAAAGTTAGAAAAATAAAAAGGAAGTTTCAGAACAAAATAGCTTACAACCCAGAGTCCTCTCCTCTGGGTGTTGCAGGAAAAGCTAAGGGATTTTCAAGAGACTTACAGGCCATTTAACTCCATCCCTTGGGGACCCTTGCCCACCAGCCCAGGCCCTCAGGCACCCTGGTGGCTGACACCCATGACCCTGAAATCTTGTTTCTTTCTCTCTTTCAAAACCCATTCTTCATTTCCAACCCCAATATAATTTCCTAGCAGGGCCTTCTTTGTAAAATCAGAATTAGAAGTAAAGGCAGAGAGCTCCCACGTTTATTCGAGTCACAGTTCCAGAAAAGATGCTATTAGCCAAAATGGCCAAGGTCAGTGTTGCTTCTCTCACAGAAATCAGTTCAGATGTATATTAAATACAGGACCTTGGGTCCCTCAATTGACTTCTTTGCACCTTTGATACAGAACATTCGAGGTAACACCCGACCCCCGACCCCCACATGAATGTGAGCACAGAACTCCAAAGGCGCTTCTGACTTAACCCTCATGATCCTTCATCTTCTGAAGCTGCATGGCTGTGTGAGACAAAAGAATCAGGTTCCAGAGTCTTCCCTGGAGGTCCATAGTTAAGACTCCATCTTCCAATGCAGGGCGTACAGGTCTAATCCCTGCTCGGGGAGCTAATAGGGGCCAAAAAACCAAAACATATTAAAAAAAAAAAAAAACCCAAACCAATATTGTAACAAATTCAAAAAAGATTTTTAAAATGGTCCACATCAAAAAAAATTGTTTTAACTATTTAAACTATATGTAATATTATATATTCACAAGTATTGGAGAGTGTACATCTTTGGGGGACCATTTTCTTGTCTCCCATAAGACCTGTGTGATCCAAGTTTTGGAAGAGAATGATGGCTGCAGGCAACTACAACCATTCTGGTGCCAGAAGTGGACTGTGCTTCTTAAACTTGAGAAAAATGTGAAACCCATTTAGAGGAAAGAACGCTGTCAGAGCTCAAGGACATGTCCACTGATTTTCAGCTTGAATGACGCACCATGCACTGAAAGCTTCAGTTTAATTCAGTTCAGCCACTCAGTCGTGTCCAACTTTTTGCAACCCCATGAACCTCAGCACGCCAGGCCTCCCTGTCCATCACCAACACCCAGAGTTCACCCAGACTCACGTCCATCAAGTCAGTGATGCCATCCAGCCATCTCATCCTCTGTCGTCCCCTTCTCCTTCTGCCCCCAATCCCTCCCAGCATCAGAGTCTTTTCCAATGACTCAACTCTTCACATGAGGTGGCCAAAGTACTGGAGTTTCAGCTTTAGCATCATTCCTTCCAAAGAAATCCAAGGGCTCATCTCCTTCAGAATGGACTGGTTGGATCCCCTTGCAGTCCATGGGACTCTCAAGAGTCTTCTCCAACACCACAGTTCAAAAGCATCAATTCTTCACAGTCCAACTCTCACATCCATACATGACCACAGGAAAAACCATAGCCTTGACTAGACGGACCTGTGTTGACAAAGTAATGTCTCTGCTTTTGAATATGCTATCTAGGTTGGTCATAACTTTCCTTCCAAGGAGTAAATGTCTTTTAATTTCATGGCTGCAGTCACCATCTGCAGTGATTTTGGAGCTCAAAAAAAATAGTCAGCCACTGTTTCCACTGGTTCCCCATCTATTTGCCATGAAGTGATTGGACCAGATGCCATGATCTTAGTCTTCTGAATGTTAAACTTTAAGCCAACTTTTTCACTCTCCTCTATCACTTTCATCAAGAGGCTCTAGTTCTTCTTCACTTTCTGCCAGAAGGGTGGTATCATCTGCATATCTGAGGTGATTGATATTTCTCCCAGAAATCTTGATTCCAGCTTGTGCTTCCTCCAGCCCAGCATTTCTCATGATGTACTCTGCATAGAAGTTAAATAATCAGGGTGACAATACACAGCCTTGATGTACTCCTTTTCCTATTTGGAACCAGTCTGTTGTTCCATGTCCAGTTCTAACTGCTACTTCCTGACCTGCATATAGGTTTCTCAAGAGGCAGGTCAGGTGGTCTGGGATTCCCATCTCTTTCAGAATTTTCCGCAGTTTATTGTGATCCACACAGTCAAAGGCTTTGGCCTTTGTAGTCAATAAAGCAGAAATAGATGTTTTTCTGCAACTCTCTTGCTTTTTCAATGATCCAGTGGATGTTGGCAATTTGATCTCTGGTTCCTCTGCCTTTTCTAAAACCAGCTTGAATATCTGGAAGTTCACGGTTCACGTATTGCTGAAGCCTGACTTGGAGAATTTTGAGCATGACTTTACTAGCTTGTGAGACGAGTGCAATTGTGCAGTAGTTTGAGCATTCTTTGGCATTGCCTTTCTTAGAGAGTGGAATGAAAACGGACCTTTTCCAGTCCTGTGGCCACTGCTGAGTTTTCCAAATTTGCTGGCATATTGAGTGCAACACTTTCACAGTGTCATCTTTCAGGATTTGGAATAGCTCAACTGGAATGCCATCACCTCCACTAGCTTTGTTCGTAGTGATGCTTCCTAAGGCCTACTTGACTTCATATTCCAGGATGTCTGGCTCTAGGTGAGTGATCACACCATTGTGATTATCTGGGTCATAAAGGTCTTTTTTGTACAGTTCTTCTGTGTCTTCTTGCCACCTCTTCTTAATATCTTCTGCTTCTGTTAGATGCATATCATTTCTGTCCTTTGAGCCCATCTTTGCATGAAATGTTCCCTTGGTATCTCTAATTTTCTTGACGAGATCTCTAGTCTTTCCCATTCTATTGTTTTCCTCTATTTCTTTGCATTGATCACTGAGGAAGGCTTTCTTATCTCTCCTTGCTATTCTTTGGAACTCTGCATTCAAATGGATATATCTTTCCTTTTCTCCTTTGCTTTTTGATTCCCTTCTTTTCACAGCTCTTTGTAAGGCCTCCTCAGATAGCCATTTTGCTTTTTTGTAGTTCTTTTTCTTGGGGTTGGTCTTGATTCCTGTCTCCTGTACAATGTCACAAACTTCCACGCATAGTTCATCAGGAGCTCTGTCTATCAGATCTAGTCCCTTAAATCTATTTCTCACTTTCACTGTAGTCGCTGAAAGCTTACTGTCACTTTAATGATCACTGGCTCTGATGTGCTCAATGACACAAGTGTGAATATAGACACCATGAACCTGTCGTAGGACTATTTTAAGGCAACCTTTTCAATCAATCAAGATTATTTTTTATGTTCATTTTTAGATGATCTTCAAATGAAAAGAGGAATTTGCTAAATTCTCGTAGAATTCACATAGTAACAAGAATTTGGACCCCTTGGGTATCCATAGACAGTAGGAGAAATATTGATTACTACTTGCCTGTTTTGTTCATTGCCATGCCCCATGCCTCGTGTATGGAAGATACTCAAGACAGTGCATCACATAGCATGTGTGTGCTCAATCATGTCCAGCTCTTTGTGACCCTGTGGACTGTAGACCACCAAGCTCCTCTGTCCACAGGATATTCCAGGCAAAACTACTGGCATGGGTTGCCATTTCTCCTCCAGGGAGGCTTCTGGACCCAGGGATTGAACTCGTCTCCTGTGTCTCCTGCAGTGCAGGCAGATTCTTTAATGCTTGAGCCATTGTACTGCATGGGGAACTGGCAGGACAGGTGTAGGGGGTGGATTTGGCAGAGGCCTGATGTATCATGGACCATCTTATTTAGCGTGTACACTGTATACCACCCCTAACATCCATCTGAGGGTCCTATCTCTATATTCCTCACTTGGTGATTAGCATTCATGGTTTTATAACACTTTTCATCAACATTAACAGGGAAGAGAGTTTGTGCCAAATCCCCGTGAAGGACAAAGTGTGTGACTCAGAAGTATGTGGGTGAATAAGGTGGCCCCAGGGGCACCCCTGACTCCAGAATCACTGCTCTTGCTTCTCCCTACCCTCCCTATCTCAGAAGGAGCTGGAAGGGACCACATATAAGATATGAAAGAAAAGATATCCAGTGATCAAGATATTAGAAACAAAATCAAATCACCTCTTAGGACTGAACGTAGAGTAGATAACTCAGGACCCATTTGGTTGTGGTTTCTCATTGTTGAGGAAAGAAGGGAGGGTTCTGGTAAGTCTTTTTATAGGGAGCAAATCTCTCAACCCTGAAAGAGGAGTTACCTTGGGACATTATAATAGTGAAGGTCTCCTTGGAATTGATGAAGCAAAAGCAGGCCAGGCAGTGGTCCAGACATAATTCCTCAGATTTCTAAGGAGGAAAGACATTTCGTCCTTGAAATGTAAATACAATACTTTTTGTTTTATTCTTTTTAAGCACAACTTGGCTCTGAAAGTTGATCTATTGAAAGGAAAACTTGCCTTTGCCAAAATGTCAGAATCTTGCAGCCGAGAATGCATTTAGCAAATAACTATTATTTCCTATTTACATAAACTTTTCTTTTTCCAAGTTCCAAAAACTTTGAAAACCTTCAGGAATTAAGCTGGGTCAATCTATTTCAAAAGGGCTGTCAATACGAATAAAATGTAGTAATTCCCAAGTGACACAATTTCATGAAATCCCTTTTAAAAAGGTTTGTGTTCATACTTTCATTCAAATTGAAAAATCTCAAGGAGAAATCCTTTGCAATTTGGTTGTTACAGAGGAAAAGAATGGCACTATGTTTCCAAACTCTAAATGTTTAAAGAATTCCTGTTGCCTTTTAGCTGGGAGTCATGAGTCCTCTCCCCTGGCCCAAGTTCTGCCACCCTGAGTTGATCACATCTCTCCTCTGGCCTACAGCTTCCCCAGCTGTAATGGGAGGAAACTAACCTAACCAAACACTTTCTTCTAACACAATTCTGTGAGTTCTCAGCACCCAGTCTAGAGAATCCAAGCACATTCTATAACTTTAGAGGTATATTCAGTCTCAGAAACAAACAATGGCCTTCCACTTCCAAAACATACACTTTCTTTTGAAAAATAAATCTCTCCTAAGGAAGTATGGAAGACATTCTTTTTTTATAGACCCTTCTAAAGTTATGGCACTAAATATTTCCACCTGTGCCCATGGACTTGGCCTCTTAATCAAGTTGTGATTAACTGGCTCAGAGTTTAGCCTGAGTGTGCATTTTAAAGAAATGAAGAGCTGAACCATGTTCTAATGGCTAATGGCTAATGGCACAGAATTCCAGCCTCCAGAGAATCTCCAGTCCGAAGACTATTGAGAGTGAATGTCCTTAAGGTCATAAGCTTTCAAAGACAAACATACAGAGGCTGTGACAAATAAAGATTGCCAGCACAAATACTCAGGCTTTCTCAGCAAGTCCATGGCTTCCATCTCCAAAATCTCTCTGGAGTCTGTTGCCTGAGAAGTTCTTGGTTGTTACTCTGGTTCCAAAACCCCCTTTCTCTCCATTTAAATCAGTGTTCTTACTTCCAGTTTCCCCCTTTCTAGAGCATCCTTCATGAAGCCAGAGGAATATCAGAAGTCTGATTATAGCACAACTCAGTTTAAGAACTTTCCAAGACCACCCCACAAGACTGAAGTCAAAACTTTCAAAGACCTCTATAATGTGGTCTCATCTGTGTTGTACTCTAGAGTCACCAGACTTAGCAAATAAAAATGAAGAATTTCCAGAAAATTTGAATTTTGGAAAAAACAACAAATAATGTTTTCCATGTAAGCATGCCTCATGCAATATTTGGGACATGCGCCTGCTAAAAAAAAATTCACTGTCTACCTAAAATTCACATCTAACTGGGCTGCTTATATTTGAGTTGGCAACTCAATTCTAGCTACACTAATTCATTATTTTCCAAACCATGAATTTACTGCCCTTGTGCAATTATTCATGTCATTTTCACTACCTAAAAATGTTACTTTCTTCTTCACCACCAGGAAACTCCTAATCATCCCTTACTTCTTCTGTGAGGCTTCTGTGAGGCTTCCCTCACTGCTAAGAGCATAATTAATCAGCCTCCCTCTACCCTCTTTTGTCTGTCTCCCCTTCTGTACTCATCACAAGACATTGTCATTACCTATGAGTCATTTTTTTTCCACTACTGGGAGATCCTTAAATTGAAGGGACATCCTTTTGCCCACCTCTGAATCCCAAGCCCTACTCGGGACCAGCAAAAAAGAGAGGTGCTCAACAAAATATACTAACTGAACAAGAGTAAACAACGATGTAGATCATGGCTATGATGTAAAATGCACTATCCCACTTCCCATCACAGTGTAATTGTGGAAAGAAAAAAAAAGAACACACAATCATCTTGATTTATTTAAATCCTACTGGGACTTTGCTAGTGGCACAGTGGTTAAGAGTCTGCCTTGCAATATAGGGGACACATTTGATCCCTGGTCAGGCAACTAATATCCCACATGCCACGAAGCTACCAAAAGCCGGTGAGCCACAACTAGAGAGTCCATGTGTTGCAAGGAAAGATTCCACATGATGTAACGAGTATCCCACATGCCCCAACTGAGACCCGATGCAGCCAACTAAATAAGTAAACATTTTTAAAAAGTAAGTCATCTTTATCAAGAAACAATAATGAAGGAGGCCCTGGAAAGGGTCAAACATCTCCCCAGAAGTGATCATGCCCTTCATGCTCCGTCCAGCAGAGGCTCCATCACGTTGAAACTTTCCATCAGCAGACAGGACCACAGTGGTCCCTGGTTCTCTGCAGATACCAATGACATCAGCCACGGTCCTGGATGTGAACACAGGATTATATTTGTCCTAAGTGACTTGTCTTAAAAATCCCTCCATCCATGGGATTTTCCAGGCAAGAATACTGGAGTGGGTTGCCGTTTCCTTCTCCAAGGGATCTTCCTGACCGAGGGATCGAACCCAAGTCTCCTGCATTGCAGACTCTTTACTCTCTGAACCACCAGGGAAGCCCTAGAGACCTGTCTTGATTGCCTGAGGCCATCATTATCTGCCACCCTCTCCATGGTGGCAATTTCTCCTCCTTCATTCAGTTTGGGGCTGTTCAAGGTGGCAGATTCATACCTAAAATCACATGATTGGCTCCCAATGAGGAGACTCACTTGATTCATTCACAGCTGTCCTCTTGAGCAGCTTTGCATCCTGCTTGATCCCCTCTGCCTGACCTCCTCATCTCCAGACTCATCCCTCCTCTCGGTGGGGAGTCACACTCATCTTTAAGATTGTTCTGCTTGGATAACATGCCTGCCTTGGGCTCCTTAAGGTGGTAAACGATCTTACCCACCTGGATGGCAACTCAGGACTCAGCAATGTTCACAGTCTATTTCTATAAAGTGAATGAATGAATGCAGGACCCTTGCTCATTCAAGAACTATTCGTTGAGAATGCAGAGTGACCCTGGGCCTGGGTATATGGTGATGATCATAACATGGTTCTTGGCTATAAGGAATTTGAAATCTAAGATATTAACAGCACTAGGTTCATACATTTGACTTCAAAGAAAAAAGTGCTAACTCAGAAAATATCTAATTGGTGAAATAAAGGGCACTTTTAAAGAAATAGCATCCTGACTGCTTATGCATTTTCTTGAAATATAAGTGTCTGAAATTTCAGATTTGGTGCCACTTCCTCACCTTGATGAGTGTCTCTGTGACCCCTTGCAGGTAGGGAAGAGCAAGGGACAATGAAAGTCAGACCATCCAGTGAGGAGAGAGAAACACAGACAGAGAATCTGCAATGCAGTGGGTTGTTCTACTCTGTTTACAGGGCTGGAAATGGTGTTTATCTGAAATAAATCACATGAAATGATGACTAATCTTGGTACCCAGAACTCAGAGGAGTGAACTGGGAAATTCACACTGATGGCACCCGAGCTCATTTCCTGATTATAGTGACTAAATGAGCCAGGGCCAGACTTTATTTCCTTTGTACGTGTGTGTCCTTAATTTTTCAAAGATTACTGAGCAAAGGAATTGTTCCATATACAAAGAACATATCTGCAGGGTTTGTTTAGCTCTGATGAGTATCTGAAGCTAAGCACAACTATGAGAACAATGGAAAGACTCTTGCACAACTTACACACCTTCTGTGAGGTAAACACTATGCCATCCCTTGAGCCTCATTATCTCATTTAGATGCTATAACTGCCCCCAAAAATCACCATTATTATCCTCTGTTCAGAGAAAACTACTACTTAGGGAACTTGAGCCTTACCTAAAATCACGTAGCTAATGTGGGTCTTAGTGAACTTAAACCTGAATTGTCTCTCCAAAGTCTGTGTCCTTCCCCTCCCCATGGTAGCTTGCATAGAGCTCTAAGGATCTGTATCACGATGGTTAAAAATTACAATCAGTCATTCAATCTACAAACATTTTACACATAGCAAGCACACGCGTGAGCACGTTAAATCACTTCAGTCGTGTCCGACTCTTTGTGATCCCATGGACTATAGTCCACCAGGCTCCTCTGTTCATGGGATTCTCTAGACAAGAATACTGGAGTGGGTTGTCATTTTTCCTCCTCCAGAGAATCTTCTAACTCAGAAAATTGAACCCATGTCTCTTATGTCTCCTGCACTGGCAGACAGGTTCTTTACCACTAGTATCACCTGGGAAGAATATGATAAGGGCTAAATGCTGAGGGCCACCCAAGAAAGTATTATAAGGTCCCAAAAGAGTCTTCTAGAATCCTGGGCTTGAGTTCCCGCCCTCCACCAATAAGCCAAGTGGCCTCAGCCAACCGCCTTCACTGCCTGTCTCACTTTCTTCATGGGAGTGGCAGTGATAACAATCGCTTCCCTATAATCTCAGAGTTGCTGTGAACAGTGGAGGAACCAATATGTGAGAAAATTTTCTATAAAGTGACAAATGGTGTAGCAATGTGAAGCACAAACTGGTTTTTTTCAACAAGTCTTCCTCTAAACAGAGACTTGAACCATGACTGGAGGTTTTCTAGAGCAGGAAGTGGATGGGAACACACAGGCGAGAGGACCCCTGCGTTGACAGGGGTCCTGTTTCTCTGCGGAGGCCCAGAGGAAGCTGAGTCACCCCTTCTCAGCCAGGCCCCCAGTGGGCCCCAGGAGAACGATGGAGGCTTCCTGTGAGAAAGCGGAAACCCCAGCCCTGCTGGCCCCACAGCCCCTCCTGAGAGCCGGGCCTTGTGGTCGGCCAAGGTTGGCCCCGAGACCGTGTGGTCCCCTGCTGCGGCTTGGCTGACAAAAACAGCCAGCGTGGTCCTGCCCTCCAAACCCTCATGCCTCTCAGGGTCCGTGGTGGGGAGTCTGGGAGACAGGAACCAGAGACCCCAAAGTGACTCCACTTCAGACCTCGCCCACCAATGAGTTCTTTCTGCAGAACACATGCCTGTCCAGCGTGCTGCTCTGGTTTACCTTTAGTTGCACAACACTGGGAGCCTTCAGAACACTACTGATGGTAGGGACCTCATAGGAGGCACTGAAGTCTAGGGGCAGGGCAGATGGCTTCTGGAAGCTCAATCTTCTAGTGACTGGAAAGTGATGTATTCCCCCACAGCCTTGAAGGCCAGAGAACTTTCTGGATAACATGAGCCTCCCAGTGCCCCTGCACTGGCAGCTGACAGTCAGACCTAGGTGTTCTAGCCCACCAGCTAGAACAGAAGAATGAGTGTTCCATGACCTGGGCTGTCCATCTCACATACCTGTGCCCTCTAGTTCGAGGATCAAGAAAATAGAAAGATTCAAGAGAAGCCAGTGGGCATTTAAGAGGATGGTTTATTCAGATAAGGCCAGGAAGCAGGGTCAAATCCCTCCTGGAGCTGCCCCCAAACCCTCCCACTGAGGGGATTATGGCAGATAAACATTCAGACTGTGGAGTCAGACTCCACCAACAAGCTGTGTGGCAGTGTGCACATCAGTGTAAACTCTCTGGGTTCCATGCTTCTTCTCTGCCAAGGTGATGCTCTCCTCCCTACCCCAGGGCAGTCCCCACAGTAGGGCCATCAGAGGAGCAGAGGCAAGGTATCCATTAGGTTCTTGACCAACGGAAGCCATATTATTACATCAACTGCTAGCAGAAGCCCACAGAGGCACAGTGAACTCACATTTGATTTGAACTGATCCGGATCCCTAAAAGGGCTTCCAAAGAGTCAGACACAACCAAGCAACTTTGGGCTTCCCTGGTAGCTCAGACGGTAAAGCGTCTGCCTGCAATGCGGGAGACCTGGGTTCAATCCTTGGGTGAGGAAGATACCCTGGAGAAGGAAATGGCAACCCACTCCAGTACTCCTGCCTGGAAAATTCCATGGATGGAGGAGCCTGATAGGCTACAGTCCATGGGGTTGCACAGTCAGACACAACTGAGTGACTTCACTTTCTCTAGTGCCAAGTCTTAAAGTGAGAAAATGTCAACCTCGGGTTTCAGGTACAGAGTGGAGCCCGGAAGGCAGGAACAGACTCCAGCCCTTGGACAGATGTCAGAATCTGTGAAGTACTGGGCTGGACTTGGAAGCCATAAAGCCACGTTCTGGCAGAGTTGGGCTGAGTGTCTGCCGCAGAGTCTCCAGAGCTGGATCTGACTTTCTGGTTACAGACTCTCTTCCCATAGCCTTCCCTGTTCAGGGGAGGATCCCAAGAAGCCCCCAGCCTCATGCATGTCCACTGCAGTCCCCAGAAATGCTAAACTTCTTGCTCATCCTGTAAATCCTTAAGTACCCCAGTGTTAAGAGTTGAATTGTGTCCCTTAACATATAGATTGTTAAAGTCCCTACCTCTCATACTTCAGAATGTGACCTTGTTTGGCTATAGGGTCTTTGCTGATTTAATCAAGTTAAGATGAGCTCACTATTCCTAATCCAAATGACCAGGGTCCATATAATAATGAGGAAGTTGGACATTGAGACAGACATGTACACAGGGAGGATGGCTGAAGACACAGGGAGAAGACCACATGAAGACAGAAGACTGAGTCATACACCTACAAGCTAAAGAATGTCAAAGATCGCTGGCAAAGTATCCAGACCTAGGAGGAGGCAAGGATTCCAGAGTCTCAGGTGGAGGCCAGCCCTGCCAAACCTAGGCTTTGGACTTCTAGCCTTCAAAAATGAGGGACAAAAAACTAGGTTTTTGTAAGCCACTCTGCTTCTCGTACTTTGTTACAGCAACCCTATGAAATGAATACACTTGGGAGTTTGATTTATTTTGGTTCAACAAATATCACTGAGCTCAGTGTAGTGGGTAATAAAACAGGTAAGTAGACAATCACAATCCTTTATGAGGAGTGTGACGATGGTGTATTTTCAGAAGAGAATACAACTACCTTCAGGGGAAAATATTCTGTAATTAGTTCCTTTTAACTGATTCAGAGCAGCATTCTAACCTTGCTGAGGTTAGTCCGAATGGTCTGTATCTGAAGTTCCTGACAGCAATACTGGAAGCTGTATCTTACCCTCTGCACCCTCCACTCTCATTTAGGTGCCACCTCTGTGCTCCCCAAGCCCCGTTCCTTTTCTTAACCACAGACACACCCCAGAGCGTCCTGGTTGTCACTTTCATGTCAAAAACATGCCATGAGCTCTCTGCTGCAAGGGCTGACTTTCCCATCACTGCTTCCTTGCAACCCCACCAGGACATGGGGCCTAGTGGTGTCCAATGAACACTTGTCCAGGGGATCATCAAAGGGCCACCACACCAAAACCAGTCCAGATAACTGTTTCTCCCTGGAGTCCACAAACCCTTGGCATTCTGAGGCCGTGAAATCCGTTTGAGATGTATGCACCTAGGTAATAATAAATAAATGGAATCCTCACTTTTCTCCACAGTGCCTGGCATATAGCAGACACCCTCAAAAATGTTTGTTCAGTAAAATTCCCTATCGTAGGATATTGTTAAGACAGATGTCTACATTACAACTATTTGTTTTGACATATTTATTCACTCATCCATCAGCATTTAGTGAGTAGCAACTCTGTTCGCTGATTCCTAGAATGTCGATGTTCACTCTTGCCATCTCCTGTTTGACCACTTTCAATTTGCCTTGATTCATGGACCTGACATTCCAGGTTCCTATGCAATATTGCTCTTTACAACATCGGACCTTGCTTCTATTACCAGTCACGTCCACAACTGGGTGTTGTTTTTGCTTTGGCTCTATCCCTTCATTCTTTCTGGAGTTATTTCTCCACTGATCTTCAGTAGCATATTGGGCACCTACCAACCTGGAGAGTTCATCTTTCAGTGTCCTATCTTTTTGCCTTTTCATACTGTTCATGGGGTTCTCAAGGCAATAATACTGAAGTGGTTTGCTGTTCCCTTCTCCAGCTGACCACATTCTGTCAGACCTGTCCACCATGACCCATCTGTCTTGGTTGGCCCGACACAGCATCGCTTAATTTCATTGAGTTAGACAAGGCTGTGGTCCATGTGATCAGATTGGCTAGTTGTCAGTGATTGTGGTTTCAGTCTGTCTGCCCTCTGATGCCCTCTCTCAGCACCTACCATCTTATTTGGGTTTCTCTTACCTTGGACGTGGGATATCTCTTCATGGCTGCTCCAGCAAAGCACAGCTGCTGCTCCTGACCTTGGACGTGGGGTAGCTACTCTCTGCCACTCCTGCGCCATCACACCCACCACTCCTGTGTCGCCGGTGCAGCCGTGGGCTTTAGGAAGCATCACTACAAACAAAGCTAGTGGAAATGATGGAATTCCAGTGGAGTTATTTCAAATCCTGAAATATGATGCTTTCAAAGTGCTGCACTCAATATGTCAGCAAATTTGGGAAACTCAGCAGTGGCCACAGGGCTGGAAAAGGTCAGGTTTCATTCCAATCCCAAAGAAAGGTAATGCCAATGAATGCTTAACTACCACACAATTGCACTCATCTCACACGCTAATAAAGTAATGCTCAAAATTCTCCAAGCCAGGCTTCAGCAATACGTAAACAATGAACTTCCAGATGTTCAAGCTGGTTTTAGAAAAGGCAGAGGAAGCAGAGATCAAATTGCCAATATCTACTGGATCATGGAGAAAGGAAGAGAGTTCCAGAAAAACATCTATTTCTGCTTTATTGACTATGCCAAAGCCTTTGTGTGGATCACAATAAACTGTGGAAAATTCTTAAAGAGATGGGAATCCCAGACCACCTGACCTGCCTCTTGAGAAACCTGTATGCAGGTCAGGAAGCAACAGTTAGAACTGGACATGGAACAACAGACTGGTTCTAAATAGGAAAAGGAGCACATCAAGGCTGTATATTATTACCCTGCTTATTTAACTTATATGCAGAGTACATCATAAGAAATGCTGGGCTGGAGGAAGCACAAGCTGGAATCAAGATTGCCGGGAGAAATATCAATCACCTCAGATATGCAGATGACACCACCCTTCTGGCAGAAAGTGAAGAAGAACTAAAGAGCCTCTTGATGAAATTGATAGAAGAGAGTGAAAAAGTTGGCTTAAAGTTCAACATTCAGAAAACTAAGATCATGGCATCTGGTCCCATCACTTCATGGCAAATAGATGGGGAACCAGTGGAAACAGTGGCTGACTATTTTGGGGGGCTTCAAAATCACTACAGATGGCGACTGCAGCCATGAAACTAAAAGACGCTTGCTCCTTGGAAGGAAAGCTATAACCAACCTGGACAGCATATTAAAAAGCAGAGACATTACTTTGTCAACAAAGGTCCATCTAGTCAAGGCTATGCATGTATGGATGTGAGAGCTGGACTATAAAGAAAGCTGAACACCGAAGAATTGATGCTTTTGAACTGTGGTGTTGGAGAAGACTCTTGCGAGTCCCTTGGACTGCAAGAGTATCCAACCAGTTCATCCTAAAGGAAATCAGTCCTGGAGTGTTCATTGGAAGGACTGATGTTGAAGGTGAAACTCCAATATTTGGCCACCTGATGCGAAGAGCTGACTCATTTGAAAAGACCCTGATGCTGGGAAAGATCGAGGGCAGGAGGAGAAGGGGACAACAGAGAATGAGATGGTTGGATGCCATCACCGACTCAATGGATGTGGGCTTGGGTAGACTTTGGCAGTTGATGATGGACAGGGAGGCCTGGCGTGCTGTGGTTCATGGGGTTGCAAAGAGTCGGACACGACTGAGCAACTGAACTGAACTGAACTGAACTCTGTCGTTGATACCAGGGACAGCAGAATAAGTGAGAAACACAGTGCCCCTGCCTTCTTGTTACTGCCACTGTAATATTAAAAGCCCTGCACTGAGCACATACTATGTGCCTGGCATTATATTCTAGGTACATTAACAAATTCAACCCTTGTAACTACTTTGGGAGGAAGACCTGCTCTTATCCTCATGTTACAGCCAAGGAAACAGGCTCTGAACAGATAGGTAAATTGTCCAGCCATACAGTAAGTCAGTGATGGTGCCAGAATTCAGTCCCAAGCTGTCTATACTCAGATCACTACTCCAGCTCAATTGGGAGGGAACAAATGACAAACAAGCAAGTGGCAAGTATATTTACAAGACAAGATAATCCAAGACGGAGGTGAATAGGAAACCAGAAGATCAATGCAGTGAATCATAGGAGAAAAAAGGTGGCCTGAAAATCTTCCTAGCCTACAGAAGACAACAAATTCCATCATTACTCATTCTACAAGCATGTATGGAGCACCTGCCCTCTACCAGGCATTATTCTACATACTGTGGCTATGGGAGTCAGGAAAACAGTCAAAAATCACTGCTTCTGAAAGCATATCATCTAGCAAGCAGAGAGAGACGTTAAATGAACTAACAAATCAGATAAATAAATACCAACAGAGGTATGAACAAGTAAGTAGGTGTAAAGTGCTTTACGACTTCCTTGTGACTTAGTGGTAAAGAATCTGCCTGTCTATGCAGGAGACTCTGGTCTGATCCCTGAGTCAGGAGGGTCCCCTGGAGAAGGAAATGCAACCCAGTCAAGTATTCTTGCTGGGAAATCCTGTGGACAGAGGAGCCTGGCAGGCTACAGTCCACGGGGTCTTAAAAGAGTCGGACACAACCAAGTGACTAAACAGTGCTGTGTTATCCAAACAAAGTACTTTACCAAAAAAAAAAAAAAAAGGATACATGGAAAGGGAACAAGGAAAGTCAGTTAGGGGAAGGAGTCTAATCAACACTTACATCTCCTTTTGATCTCTCAACAGTTTTCTATATTATGACATACTGTCCCCACCACTCTGTTTACCTAATCAGCCATATTCAACATACATTTACTTAGACCTACTGTGTGTCCACCTGCCACCTTCCCTTGATTGTCTCCTTCCCATGAGAGATGCTTCTGCCCTGCCCCAAAGTATGTTATAAAGCTGTGATCCTTCTCCCCAGGCTGATAAAAGCTTTTTTAATGCTTAATCAATCAATTAAGTATTGACCCAGGAGATATTTAATGAAAGCCTAAGAACTCAACATAGCGAGAGTACCACATTTACTGTTTACCAAATATTCTCTGAGCCATGATCTTCCATGGCTGCCCAACAGTCTCTTGATGAAGGTGGAGTAGAAACCATTCCATTCATTTTATTTATACTGCACCCTTTTTGAATAGGATTTGAGGACATTTGTTTAAAAAAATAATGGCCAATAGAACTACTATAACTGTTTTTTCTAGGAATGTCTATGGGACTAACCTCACACAGCAAGCAATAAAGCGGGACTCAAAACCCAGGTCTTCTGTCCTGAAACCCACATGACTTGCCATATATGATCCCTTGCCAGGTCCCCCAGATGCCCAATAAGCAATGATGAAATGGTGTTGCCTTGGCTCTGACTTAGACTTCAGCAAACACTATCAGCCAAGACTTCAACAGCTATAAAAGGAAACAAGGACAGAGGTGATGTTTGAGAGAGATGCAAGGAAGTTCAGAGGAGCCCACGCTCACATGCAACGTTGGCTGGAAAAGTCCTGCAAGAAAGGCTTGGTGGAGGACAGGGACTACTTAAAGGGACAGGCAAGAAAAAGCATTCCAGGTTAAAAGAATATTAATTGGCCCAAGTTTTAGAAAACACTGGGCACATGCCAGAAATGTCACCATGGTGCCCCCCTCCTCTCTCTCTTGGTCCCATAAATTACTTATCTTTCCAAACTACTGTAAGCCAGAAATATCTTAGGGAACGCTCTTTTGCTTCTCTTTCACACCTGAGCTAGAACAAGCTTCCAGGTAGAGAACAGGGGATGGGAAGAAATGACCTTTCATTGAGCACCTACTATCTGCCAGAAACTTTTGGGTGCTCAACACATGTTGTATCATTCAATTCTCACAATAGCCCTGCCAGGTAAACATTATTCCCCACTACAGAGATAAAGAAACTGAAACTCAGAGACTAGTTCATCTGCCCGAAGCCAAACAACTAACCAACAGAGAAGCTCTGATTTGAACCCAGGACAGTCAGAAGCCAAAGCGAGGTGTCTGTAGGTGACTCCATCTGATCACCTAGCTATACATCAAGAAACATCTGTTCTGTGCATGATTGTGAGGTTGTAAGCAAATCATTTAGCGCCTCTTGGAGAATCAGCAAGTCAGGAACATCTAGAAATAGACTTAAGCACCTAAATGCCTGGAAGGGAAAATGAGGAGTTTCTATGTAACAATTGTAAAGTTGCTATTATGCAAGACAAATATAAGTTTTCAAGATCGGCTGCACTGCGTCGCGTCTGTAGTAAGCCGTATGCTAATGTACGCTGAGAAATTTGTTAAAGAGGGGAGATCTCACTGTTGTGTTCTTACCACAATAAAACAAACAAACTAAATCACGGAGACAATGTTACCAAAAAAAAAAAAGAAAATTATACAAATGAATGTATCCAAGCATGAATTCTCCATCATAATTCTTCCTACAAGATTTTTTGATGTGGTTAAACGTTTCTTTAATCACCATGTTTTCTAAATTCCATGAGGAAGCCTTCTAAGATACGGTGGGTCCTGTTTATGTTTGTGTGTATCAGATCACACAAAAGCAATTATGATAGCCCATTGATTCATAAACATGATGTGGACATCTTTAAATATTTACACAAACACATTGATTACTTACATTTGTAAGCCCACAAGGAAGCACTGGCCCAATCTTTAGTGCAATGTTGGGAGGAAAAAAATGAGGTTCTTCACAAATACAGTAATCAGTCCATATTCACCGCTCATTAGACTGACTCTTGAAATCATCCTGTTTGTTTGCAAAGATAATTTGTGTCTGCACCAGCACATGTGTGTGGAGGGAGGTGTACTTCAGGCTACAAAACCAGAGCAGTCGTCAGCATCTGCAGGCCTGGGGACCACCCCACTGAAGCTAAAAAGCAAAGGCAGCCAATGGGAGCAGCAGGAAAATTCATTTCCTGCAGAACCAGCTCTGACTCTCACAGTTGCTCAGAACAGAGTATATGGTGCTCTCGCTGAAGTCCTTTTCATATTACAGGACGTTGGATAGACATTGTGGCAAAAGATATTAAACTAATCTACCCAACAATTTCACTGGATACCTAATAGGTAGCTCAAACCCAACCTTCAGCTCTGACGCCCTGATCTCCACAGCCCTGCAAACTTTCTCCCCCCTAGTCTTCTCACTCCAATAAATGCAACTCCATCCTTCCAATTGCTTATGCCAAAAATGTGAGAGAGACTCCTCTATTTCTCTTATGTCTCACATTCAGCACATCAGCAAATCCTGCCAGTTTTGACTTCAGAGTACACACAAAATCCTATCTTTCTCACTAATTTCATTATTTCTGCTGTAAGGAAAACCTGTTTGGTATCCCCAGTGCCACTCGTGTTCCCTTACCACAACCCATGGCCACCATCCGCATACTCCTCCCTACTCAGTAGACAAAACGATCCTACTGAAACATTAATCATATTATGTAATGTAAATTCTTTGCTCCAAACTCTTAAATGGCTTCCCAAATCACACAGAGAAGAAGCCAGTGTTCTTAAAAGGCCTACAAACTCCTACATATTCTACCCTCCACCCACCTCCTGCCTCTCTACCTCCAATATTTTTTCCCAGTCACCCCACTGATGCCCCTTGGGCCCCTTTGCTTTTGCTTGAACAAAACACCCCATCCCAGCCATGTGGTGGGTGCACAGGCTCCTCCCTATGGCTGGACCCACTTAAAGCAGGTGTATGCAAGGCTTTCTTCCACATGCCTATCTGGCAACTGCACAAGTATTACCTCAACCCTCCATATCCCCAGTTCAGCCTGTGTAAAATAGAAAAAAACCTTTGAGACCCCCAACATCTCTATCTTCTTTACTTTACTTTATTTTCACCCACTACATTTATCATCACTTGACACTATATATCATTTTATTTCCTGTCTTCCCCCAGTACAATGTAATATCGTTGAGGACAACTATATTTTTCCTGCTATATTTTCAGCACCTAGAAAAGTTCTTGGTACATAGTAAGTGCTCAGTCAATATTTTTTGAATGAAATATTGGTATACTTTATCTCTGTTAATCTTTGTATTTAACGTGCAACATCCATGTGAGTTACTGGAAAGCACTAGAAAACTATCACACAATTGCACTCATTTCACATGCTAGCAAAGTAATGCTCAAAATCCTTCAAGCTAGGCTTCAATGGTATGTGAACTGAGAACTTTCAGATGTTCAACCTGGATTTAGAAAACGCAGAGGAACCAGAAATCAAATTGCCAACATCCACTGGATCATCGAAAAAGCAAGAGAGTTCCAGAAAAACATCACTTCTGCTTTATTGACTACACCAAAGCCTTTGACTGTGTGGATCACAAAAACTGTGGAAAATTCTTAAAGAAATGGGAATACTAGACCACCTGACCTGCCTCCTGAGAAATCTGTATGCAGGTCAAGAAGCAACAGTTAGAATCAGACATGGAACAACGGACTGTTTCCAAATTGGGAAAGGAATATGTCAAGGCTGTATATTGTCACCCTGCTTATTTAACTTCTATGCAGAGTACATCATGAGAAATTCTGGGCTGAATGAAGCACAAACTGGAATCAAGATTGCCGGGAGAAATATCAGTAACCTCAGATATGCAAATGGCACCACTCTAAGGGCAGAAAGTGAAGAGGAACTAAAGAGTCTCTTGATGAAGGTAAAAGAGGAGAGTGAAAAAGCTGACTTAAAACTCAACATTCAAAAACCTAAGGTCATGGCATCTGGTCCCATCACTTCATGGCAAATAGATGGGGAAACAATGGAAACAGTGACAGACTTTATTTTCTTGGGCTCCAAAATCACTGTGGACGGTGACTGTGGCCAATAAATTAAAAGACACCTGCTCCTTGGAAGAAAAGCTATGACCAACCTAGACAGCATATTAAAAAGCAGAGATCTTACTTTGTCTACAAAGGTCCGTATAGTTAAAGCTATGGTTTTTTGAATAGTCATGTACAGAGTAAGAGCTGGGCAATAAAAAAGGCTGAGTGACAAAGAATTGATGCCTTCAAACTGTGGAGCTGGAGAAGACTTTTGAGTCCTTTGGACTGCAAGGAGATCCAACCAGTCAATCCTAAAGGAAATCAACCCTGAATATTTACTGGAAGGACCAATGCTGAAGCTGAAGCTCCAATACTTTGGCCACCTAATGTGAAGAGCTGACTCATTGGAAAAGACCCTGATGCTGGGAAAGATTGAAGGCAGGAGGAGAAGGGGATGACAGAGGGTGAGATGGTTGGATGGCATCACCTACTCAATGGACATGAATTTGAGCAAACTCTGTAAGATGGTGAAGGACAGAGAAGCCTGGTATGCTACAATCCATGGTGTCACAAAGAGTCGGACATGACTGAGTGACTGAACAACAAAAATGTCATCTAATCCTCAGAAGAATTCATTGAACTAAGGTACCATATTGTCCCAGGTTTTACAGATGACATTGAGGTTTGCAGTGATTATGTAACTTGGCTGAAGTCACACAACTAGCAAATGTCTGATGCAAAACAAAAGTCCAGTTTGGCCTGTTCTGAAGCCTTTCTCCATTCCACAGGACCGCAGCGGGAGGACCAGGTGAGAACTTCTGGGCAGGTCGACCAGAAGCTGGAAGAAGCTCCTGTCTTTGGATTAGAAGGAAACGAGGGTACATTTTAGGGAATAAGAGGAGAAAACTCAGCTTCCCACAGAAGGAGGTGACCTGATCCAAAACAGAACATGCTCCCAAGCAGACAGATAACACATATTCCAGCACATCACTAAGATAACCGGGCCCAGGCAGCTGAGGAGGTGACCTGGGAGGAAGATGTGTAGAGCCCAGGCCCTCCCACTTCCTGGCTATGTGTCCTTAGCAAGTGATTCAACCTTATTTAGTTTGGTTCCCACGTATGTAAAAAGAGGATCTGGTACTTAACTTTGCATGACTATTATGAGCATTCTAGATAATGAGTATCAATTACCTGGTATACAGGAAACCCTCCAAAAACTAGACCATGTAGAGCCTTTATACCCACATTATACATTTTCTGGCTTCTTAAACTCAAGCAAAGCTAGTTCAAATGTGGTCTTTGTTGACACTAACAAGCCAGAGTGGTCAAGGTGGGGGACACCAGCCCCACCAGTGTCCTGTGGGTGTTGGCTTCACTGGTTGCCACCCTGTGACCATAAGCCAAGGTGTCAGGACCTCTAGAAGAAAAGCCAGGTGGCGTTGATCCACTCTGTGACCACAGGCTGCAGAACTGGCTGCAAGGCATTAATGGTCCAGAGGCTAGCGTGAGGACAGCTCAGTCCAAGCCCAGCACTCCCCCAGGAAACTCCTCCACATGGCTGTCTAATCACTGGGAAATGGGTGCTTCACACGCTCCCTTGAACACAGAGCAGGCGGCCCCTCTGACAGCCAGCCCTATACCTGGACATCCTGTATCCTATCGGGGGGGGGGGGGGATGGCAGAGATGAGACCCATACCTTGAACCCTCTTTGAGCACAGGATCCAGGGGAGAAAAAGGTAGCAGACAGAGCAGTGAGTTATAGTGTTCCAGAAACTGCCTAAATCTGCCTGGGATGCAGAGAACACATGAAGGAGAAGTGATCAGTGCTCTCCCTGGGGCATTAGGCCAACCTCCCAGGAAGGTGCAGCAGGATGGGGAAGCAGATAAAGCAAACACACCTGGGTGGGCAGAGCTCGGAGCCAGAGAGACATGCTTGGTGCCTGCAGCCAATTTCTCCCCCAGAAGGGCCACAGACACCTCAGATTCAGTGTCCCAGCCATGATCCAATTCTCATGCTATATTCTCTGGCTCCATTAGCAGTGACAACATCTCCTGACATTACCCAAGCCAAGACTCCCTGTCCTGTCCTCACCCCTCATGTCAAATTACTTCGTCCCACTGACTCCAATTATTAATACATATTTCTCAAATCAGTCCATCCCCACTGTGACCACCACTGTGATTGCAAGTCCTCCAACCCCAAGGAAAGAAGAAAGGACGGTCAACCCTCCAAGAGAAAAGAGGCAGCGGTTTCCATAAGAAGAAGGAAAGGGTGCCAGAAATCCCAGATCAGCAGATGTCCACAGCACTAATAATAGTGGAAGCACCAAGTTTGAAAATGTTACTTTTTTCATAAATTAGAGCATATTAAAGGTTACCCCTGACATATTGTGAGCCTCACTCGCATACTAATACATGTTCTAAAGTGGCAGAGGAGAAGTGGAATCAGAACAACCTGGGGATGGAAGCTGGGAGAGGCATCCAGCGATGCTCAAGGAGCCCGGAGCTTGGGCACAGGCTAGGCACCTGGGGCAAACAGGGAGCAAGACACCTGTACGCACCCGAGGAAGCGAGAATGAGAACGACCGGATCTGGGCCAGAACTCCAGGCACCGAGACCTCACATCACTCAGCAGTGAGTTCTAGGAACTTGATTCTGAAAAACTACTATTCAATTCTGCCCCCGTCTTCACTGACTTCCAGATCAGGAAACGACCTTGTGCTCAGCTAAACTGCTACCTGAGTCTGTTAGTCTACTGCTTTCCCACACTTAAACTAAGAACTCATCTCAAACCCTCACCATGGCATCTGAGATGTTCAGGTTCTGCTTGGGGACTGTGGGAATTTTTTTTTTTCAAGATCTTGATGCTTGATGAAAAAAAAAAAAAAACTAAATCATTTGGTGGCATTGCAACTGCTGTTGTTTTGAAATGTTTCGGTTTTATTTTGAGACTTGTATTTTCTGAGTATCTGTTTCTACATTTGGAGGCTCATGCAATATGCATGGTTTCTTTAGGAGATGCGATATGCATTGAGGGAGACGGGCTTGTCTGCCAGACTGTGTTGAGAAAATATATCTCAGTTCCACCTGACCGGAAAACCATCTGCCTCTGCCTCGTGGACACATGGCAGAGGCCGGGATTGGCATGGGGAGCCCTGACTTTCAGTCAACAAGCTCTCGGCTGGAGGACGTCCCCAGAGAGAGATGGTAGATTTACAGCAGTTGAGGAGTACTTATCTTTTGAAATAAATATTTATTTTAATGATTTTTTTCCTGGAAAAGTGACAAGCAAATAAAGGTTGTTGCTGTTGCTTGTTGTTGTCGTTGCTATTAATCATCAAGTCATGTCCAACTCTTTGGTGACCCCATGGATTATAGCCCACCAGGCTTTTCTATCCATGGGATTTCCCAGGCAAGAATACCGGAGTTGTTGCCATTTCCTTCTCCAGGGAATCTTCCCAACCCAGAGATCAAACCTATGTCTCCTGCATTGACAGGCAGATTTTTACCTTTGAACCACCAGGGAAGAGATAGAAAATGCATTCAATTCCTGACTGGAAGGTCATCCTCTCTACATTATATGAGGTGTAAACACAAGCAGGAATTATTATCACTGTTGTCGTTCCTCACTTCTTAATCTTACTGTCTGGCACGTTCCTGATACACAGTGGTCCTCTAAAAATGGCAACTATATCATGATAATTATTAACACTGCATTTGAACCTTCACCCCTTACCTCAGGACCTGGGACACATTCAGTTCAGTTCAGTCACTCAGTCGAGTCCGACTCTTTGTGACCCCGTGGACTGCAGCACACCAGGCTTCTCCATCCATCACCAACTCCCAGAGCTTGCTCAAACTCATGTCCGTCAAGTCAGTGATGCCATCTAACCATCTCATCCTGTGTCATCCCCTTCTCCTCCTGCCTTCAATCTTTCCCAGCATCAGGGTTTTTTTCAATGAGTCAGCTCTTCTCATCAGGTGGCCAAAGTATTGGAGTTTCAGCTTCAACATCAGTCCTTCCAATGAATATTCAGGACTGATTTCCTTTAGGATGAACTGGTTTGGTCTCCTTGCAGTCCAAGGGACTCTCAAGAGTCTTCTCCAACACCAAAATTCAAAAGCATCAATTCTTTGGCACTCAGCTTTCTTTACAGTCCAACCCTCACATCCATATATGACTACTGGGAAAACCATAGCTATGATTAGATGGACCTTTGTTGGCAAAGTAATGTCTCTGCTTTTTAATATGCTGTCTAGAGTGGTCATAGCTTTTCTTCCAAGGAGCAAGCATCTTTTAATGTCATGGCTACAGTCACCATCTGCAGTGATTTTGAAGCCCAAGAAAATACACATTAGATGCTTAATAAATGTCTATCAAATGCCTGAATGAATTCTGGGTAGAGAAGGTACATGGCCAATTATGATGCTCATGCTTCTTCTCTTGGCTCAACCGTGATGGATGCTGACAATGGGCCTGGGAAGAGCCTCTTCCTGGAGAAAGTAGGTCTACTGACCCTGAAAGATTCCTGGCTAAAACTATAGCTGTATTCACTGTAAGTCAGGCCAGCACTGGAATAACCTTTTCCAAGTCCACTCAAACCCATGAATCCTCTCCCTGCCAAGGATTGAGCAAGCTTAGCAGGAGGCTGGAGGCTGCTTCTCCATTTGTAAGAGATGCTGATTGAAGATCTCAACTAAAAACATACTTTGTACATGCAGAGCACACCCATCCAGGCTTTAATGACAGTCCAAAGGAAAGCGACTTCTTTTGTTTCGCTGTGCTGGGCCCATTCCCACATCCCCTGCAGGCCAGGTCGGCAGGGCTGCCAAGCCAGGAGCAGCGGAAACCTCCTGGGGTGCTCATCTCTTCATGCCTACAAATGAGAAGAGAAAACAGATTTTCTTGTCTCCTTCCTGTTCTGCTCCTTTTCACCCCCCTAGTCCCTCTTCATCTCTCTCTCCCTCTCTCTGAGTCCTCAGTAAATGTGACCTAGATGATAGAGCTCTAAGGGATTGGATTTGGGGTTTCCAGTGGTAGAGGAGAGGGTGGTGATTTGGATAAAGGTAGTCAAAGTGGTACAAGCTTCCAGTATAAGATAAGTGAGTATGGAGGTTGTAATGTACAACATGAAGATTCTAGTTAACATCACTGGATGGGGAGTTCCCTGGTGGCTCAGATGGTAAAGCATCTGCCTACAATGCGGGAGACCTGGATTCAATCCCTGGGTCAGGAAGACCTCTTGGAGAAGGAAATGGCAACCCACTCCAGTATTCTTGCCTGGAAAATCCCATGGATGGAGGAGTCTGGTAGGCTACAGTCCATGGAGTCACGAAGAGTCGGACACAAATGAGTGACTTCACTTACTCACTCACTCACTCATGGTATATTTATATGTTGCTAAGACAGTAAACCCTAAAAATTTTTGTCACAATGGAAAAAATTATTTCTTTGGTAACTATATGAGATGATGGTTGTTAACTAAAGTTATTGAGTTAATAATTTTGTGATATATGTAAATCAAGTCATTGTGTTGTACATGTTAATTATATACAGGGCTGTGTGTCAATTATATCTCAATAAAATTGGAAGAAAAAAAATCTACCGTTTCATCGATACCAAGAAGGGCTGGGTGATTTCTTTACATTGACCCCAATCCTCATGATTCTACAAGGTAAGCTATATTAACCCCCTTTTAGATGAAACTGAGTCTAGAGAGGTTAGAACTCAAATTTGAAACCAATTTATCTGGTTCCAAATACCAGCCTTCCCTAAACACTAGCATTTCCAATGGAAGGACGTGAAAGATCAGACATTCCATATTTTAGCATCAATGACCAAACAGATCTCTAGTTTTAATGCTCTTGGAGAAGTCAGTAAGGGAAGGAAGGATTTGGTGTTTCCTTCCTTTTCATCTTTCCTCCCAGCAATTCATTCACCTGATTCTGTCAAATATACATTATTTGAATAGCTCAAGCGAAAAAGCAAGGAACATTGGTCCAAACCTTTGATCAGCACTGATGAGCCACAGAGCCTTGGATAAATTCTGTCACTTCTGAGATCGTCAGTTACATTTTTGTCAACCAAGAACTAAGTGATGCTACCATCTTACAGAGTTTCCATGTGAATCACATGACCTTCTACTCTATGAGCTTTGAGGTCTGAGGACTTTGCTCTATAAGTTCAGCTCTGACCAGTTCCTAGGAAGATTCTGAAGAAGACAGTTTGCTTTCCCTAAGAGATGGAGCTTGGAAATTTATCTCTTCCCTTGGACCACAGACTATACCTTCTCCCCAGATATTTTCCTGGGAGCTCTGTTCTTTGGGTAAAGAGCTGGTTAGGCTACAGAACCCTGGTGGAGAGTGAGCCTCTCCAAGGCACAAATCACTGGAACTCCAAGCTTTTCACATGCCTGTGTCACATTATAACATCTTAAGGGAAAATCCAAACGAGTTTTTTGGCCAACACAGTACTACCTATTCTGCCTGCTAGGACTGGCCCTCACTCCCCGGGTCCAGTGCTGGCTGACGGCAGCCTGGGTCAAGCCCAGCTCTGTCACCTTCCTCAGATCCTGCAGTTTGTCCTACTGACCCTGATGTTTAGGGACAGACACTAAAGCCTGCTCTATCCTTCCAGGTCCACTTGTCCTAGTGACAAAAATGAGGGGTCATGAACTTCGAGATCAGAAAAACCTGACATCAAATTCTGGCTCTTAGCTCCCATCTGGTTATATAATTTGGGGCAATTTCCTCATTATCACTTATTTTATGGCATCCGTGACTGACTTGTATACCTTTATAAAATGGCTGACACTCAGTAAGCACTCAAATATGATTGGTTTTCATCATGTCCCCCCATCTTTCTCATCAGATCATTGCCCAAGTCCAGAATTCTTTATAGCGGTGTTCATCCAAAGTAAGACCTACTAGGTGAGAAACGTTATTTGAAAGTGCCTGGACATAATCGGAGCTCAATAAACATAAATTATTGCTACCAGTTGGAGAAGGAAATGGCAACCCACTCCAGTTTTCTTGCCTGGAGAATCCCATGCACAGAGGAGCCTGATGGGTTACAGTCCACGGGATCGCAAAGACTCAGGCATGACTGAGCGAATGAACAACATTGCTACTAGTCCCTGGAGAAGGAAATGCAACCCAGTTAGTATTCTTGCCAGGAAAATCCCATGGACAGAGGAGACTGGTGGGTTACAGTCCATGGGGTCGCATTCAGACACGACTTAGCAATTAAACAACAACAACAACAATTGCTACTATTATTATATTACCATCATCATTATATCACCATCATCTACAATTTGTGGAGCTTCTTATATGTGCTAAAACCTATACTGCTGCTGCTGCTGCTGCTGCTGCTGCTGCTAAGTCGCTTCAGTCGTGTCCAACTCTGTGCGACCCCATAGACAGCAGTCCACCAGGCTCCACCGTCCCTGGGATTCTCCAGGCAAGAACATTGGAGCGGGTTGCCATTTCCCTCTCCAGTGCATGAAAGTGAAAAGTGAAAGTGAAGTCACTCAGTCGTGTCTGACTCTTAGCGACCCCATGGACTGCAGCCTACCAGGCTCCTCCATCCATGGGATTTTCCAGGCAAGAGTAAAACCTGTACTAGGCACTTAAAATTGTATGTCTAACTACTCTAACCCTAAAAGTAGACATTACTGTCCCTTTTTCTCCAGACAAGGAAACTGCACCTCAGGAGAGCAAGTAATCGACTCAAAAACAGATAGCTAGCAAGTGGTCAGTCCAGGACTGTCTAATCAGATCTATCCAATTGTAATCTTCCTTTAAGACTCAGAAGAAAGAGAAATAAAGGAAAAATAAGCAGCTTACATGACCCGTGGCCTCCCATGAGACTGCTTAGAGAAACAGATTGAGGGTATCAGAAAGGAGCCGGTGGCCAGACGTAAAGAGCTGAGAACCAAGCTGTGCAGGAGAGAGACAGGTGTTCTTTAGAGAAATCAGGGGAGTCCCAGGGTCAGAGCAGCCTTAAACTGAGCCTGGAGTCATGGAGACCAAGGGGAGCTCTGGCTGGAGCAGGCAGGATGGGCTGGGGAGGCTGGGAGCAGCAGCGGATATTCACTGAGAATCTACAGCCCAGGGCTGTACAGCAACCACACACTAGTCCCTTGTCCAGGGGAGGAAGCAGTCATCCATTTATTCCTTCCCTCGACCAACCCACATTGCAGACCCATATCATGCCTCCTGTCAGAGATACTGGGACCCCAAGATCCATCTCTTCAAAGATCTTGCCTTCAAAACCACTCTCACCTGACTCCTGAGTTCATGCTGTAGTAAATGCTGAACTATTGCCAGATAAACTTAACCAAGAGCACAGCGAGTCTTAATTATAACACGGAGTCAATTCAGCTCAACTATGCTTCATCATCTACTTTACTCGGTTGTCCCATCTGTAATCCAATGACCAGCTATAAATGCTTATAATTATTTTTTCTTTCATCACTCTCAAAACCACTAATTAGAGTAATTACTGCAAAGTATAGTTAAACATGAATCAAGCTGACATGAAGCGAATCATCCACACCCTATCTCCCCACATTGGCTTTCCTCCAAGTGCCTTACTCTTCTCTTGGTTGGATTTCCAGGCCCGACTCACCCAACTTGCTGAAATGTTTGACTATCTGATGATGCTTCACCATCCTGCCCACTCTGACATTGCTGTTGTTGTTCTGTCGCTATGTCATGCTCAACTCTGCTACCCCATGGACTGCAAAATGCCAGGCTTCCCTGACCTTCACTATCTCCCTGAGTTTGCTCAAACTCATGTGCATTGAGTCTATGATGCCATCCAGACCATTTCATCCTCTGTTGCCTCCTCTTTCTGCCCTGTATCTTCCCCAGCACCAGGGTCTTTTCCAATGGGTCAGCTCTTCACATCAGGTGGCTCTTCACATTCAGCTTCAGCATCAGTCCTTCTAGTGAACATGCAGGGCTGATTTCCTTTAGGATTGACACTAGGTGAGTGAGACCAATGTTGGTGAAAATCCCCACAGATTTGTGTCTGGCTGGTCAGGGCTTCCATCACTTTCCAGCTCTCCTGCAGCTGACTATACTCTCTCCTCTCATCCAGATCTGTTTTATGGCTTGTATCCCAGGCTCCAAGGCTTCTGTGTCTGTTGCCTTGTCCTTAGAGTCCCATTAGCATGAAGATTTATTTTTCAAAGACACTGCCTTTGGTACATACAAATAAATGGCTTTGGTGTAGTAAAAAGAGCTTGGCTGGAAGACCCGGGTCTCCCTGCTGACCCTACATTTCCTCGAGGGTACAGGTGATGACTAATGCCTGACCAGAGCGCCAGTGGGGTAGGGAACTGTGAGACAATACATTTCTGTTGTTTAAGGCACCCAGTCTGTGGTGCTTTGTTCTGGCAACCAGAGAAAGCTAAGGCACATTGACCTCAAATGTAAAAGCTTCAAGCCCCACAGAACTTAACCTGCCACGCTGACAATGATGACTGGCTGACACTTGAATGATTAGCAAGAGCATCATGAGAACAGGCTTGGTGGAGAATGATGGGCAGAGAGAAGAACTGTGCAGCCAGCGGGGAGAATAAGAGCATCCTGGGGGGAAGAGAAAAGAGCTCCTGAGGCAAAGGGTAGAGACCCAACCCTTTCACAGACTTGGGTTCCCATCACTGTAGACTTATTCTCAAATCTTGCATTACGCTTCCCTCTGTTTCATCAGCGTATACGAGACATCACGTGGGACGGTACCCAATAACTGTCGCCTATCAGCCAGGGTGAGTTGTCCTTCCCTGAGCCCCAGGAAAGGAGGGACAGGTAGAGCCAGAAATGCACTCATGTTGAAGCAACAATTGCAGAAAATCAAAGCAGTTTCTGGAAGAGCTTCTGGAATGCCCAGCTTACAGAGCAAAGGACTCCCAAGAAAATTCTGATTTAGGGAAATTACAGGCCTTTAGCTTCTCAAGTTATCTTATAATCATTGAAATGAGAGAGGAGTAGATGGCAGGATCTACCCAAAAGCTTTAAAAAGGAAAGTGGTGGATAGAGGTTTAAAACATGTATTATTTATTTCTCAGAAGGGAAAGTAAAATTTAAAATATAATGACAGTTAGCATTGACTGTATGGTGTACAAAGCCGCTTTCCCCATCTCTTGAAATGTTCTCAATGACCTGATAAAATGATTTTATGATAAAGTAGATGAGGAAACTGAGGCCTGAGTTTACACAGACAGTATTTGATCCTCTGAATCCAAACTCCTTTGCATGCATGCTAAGTCGCCTCAGTCATGCTGACTCTGTGCAATGCTATGCACTGTAGGCCACCAGGCTCCACTGTCCATGAGATTCTCCAGGCAGGAATACTGGAATGGGTTGCCATTTCCTTCTCCAGAGGATCTTCCCAACCCAGAGATGGAGCCCACATCTCCTGTACCAAAGGCAGGTTCTTTACCACTAGTGCCACCTGGGACAAGAACTATCCAGGGTGCTTCAGATCTGTAGTCTCCATTAATTCACACTATATCCCTGGTGTTGTAAGTGCCATGTATTATGGCCCTGGGTTATTTCTCCAGTTATTTCCCCAGCGCAGCGCTGGAGCAAGCAGTGGCTGCATGGCTAAGAATTGATGTTTTTGAACTGTGGTGTTGGAGAAGACTCTTGAGAGTTCCTTGGAGATCATCCTAAAGGAGATCAGTCCTAAATATTCATTGGAAGGACTGATGTTGAAGCTGAAACTCCCATACTTTGGCCACCCAATGCGAAGAACTAACTCACTTGAAAAGAACCTGATGCTGGGAAAGATAGAAGGTGGGAGGAGAAGGGGACAACAGAGGATGAGGTGGTTGGATGGCATCACCAACTCAATGCACATGAGTCTGAGTGAACTCCGGGAGTTGGTGATGGACAGGGAGCCCTGGCGCACTGCAGTCCATGGGGTCTCAAAGAGTCAGACACGACTGAGTGACTGAACTGAACTGAACTGATGGCCCTGGGTTAAGTACTACAATCCTTATTTCATTTATAAAGACACTGAGGCCCAGAGGAGTTAACGAATGTGACTTTAGGCAGCCACGAGCAGAAACTGATCCCAGGGGTGTCCAGCTGTTCACACACGGCCCCTTTACAGATACTGAGACAAAGGCTTGTAAAGGCTTCACCCAACCTCACACTTCACCCTGAACTGACACAGGCGCAGGTCCCAGGTTGTCTGGCCCCAGCAGTGACGCTCTACACTGCACAAAGAGGGTCTCAGTTAAGGTGATGGCTCCCAGAGTGTGACAAGGATACATGGAGTCTGGGCTTCTGCTCAGACCACTCAGCCAGAGGGGCTCAGAGAGAAGTGAGGGAGTCAAGCACTCCAGACATGAGCATGGACCATATACAGTGAGACTTCGGTGAGTTTTTCCATGCTGCTCTTGGCTTAATGACTCAAGTCAGCCTTCCTTGATCTAAATCCTCAAGGATCCACAGAAATTCCAAGAGCTCCTTTTCCCCAAAGACCTGGGGTAACCTAAGGACCCAGAAGATTTTGCCTAGAAACATCATCTAAACCCACCTAACTGGCTATAGGCCAGAATGAGAAATTTGGCTTAAGAATAAATAAATAAATCGCTTCCTCTACATCTTTGCCAAAAGGGAACTTGGAAATACCATTAGAAGGACCCAAAGAAGAAGAAATGCCAGCGTAAATCAGTCCAGCCTGGATTCTAAAGGAAGGCCTGACCCACGCTTGCAAACATGGACAAAGTAATGATGAATCACACCTTTCTCCCCAGATGTGAACCCTGAAACCCTGCCAAGGTCTGTTTCAGTGTTTTATTGATGGAGTCACATGGCCGCATCCCAGGGGCTTGGCTCCCTCATTCATGGAGCCAAGTCTTGGTAAATGTTTTGTGTTTGCAGATCTGTGAGCTTGATGAGCCGTGACGATGTTTGCCCATTGCAGCCTGTCGTGTGTGCTTGGGGTCTGGGCACTGCTCACTACACCAGTGGCACTCCAGCACATGACCCACCAGTAAACATAGATAGCATCTGCGCTGAAGGGTTCAAGACCTCGTGATGATTATCATCATGGTGGGTTGTGGTTTTCTTTTGTTTTACAAAGCCCACAAAATTACTGTTATGCTCTTCTAACAACAATACCATGTTGTTAGAAAACTGTGAACTGGGATTCAGAAGACCTGGATTTAAGCTGCCATTTACTAATTTTGTAACCAGGAGGAAAAATCAATAAGTCTGAGACTCAGTTTTCTTGTCTGTGCAATGGAGGTGATAATCCATCATCATGGGTAGAATGCATGCCTTACCTGTCTCTCTTGGATGGTATAAGGCCAAGGATCAACACATTCATGAAAGTATAATGCAAACTGCCAACCACTCAATAAATGTAATATATACCATTTTCTCCAATTTCAATTCACCAAAAGTATGAACTAGGCCAGGTGACACAGGCCTGGGAGAAAGTCACAGTCATGTGGATAAACTGGATTTGTCAGAGGAACATTTTCAACCAGAGGGCCAACCTACAAGGCTGTAAAGAACCTAAATTATTGACCCTCCCTCTAACGTACTAGGCACCTCTAGGCACTGAGAATTCACCACTAGGCAGTGGGGTTCTACCTATGGAGAAACTCACAGTCCAAACTGGAAGTGAATGACAGGAACGTATTAATAATAATGCAGATGCATTGGAAAGAACAGGCTTCTATGGCCTTGAGCTTCCTGGAAAGGGCTTCCTGAAGGAAAGGCCACTGAGCTGAATGTGGAGAAGTAATGAAAAATGTGCTCATAAATCAAGCAAGTCACAGCACAAATACAAAGAAAGAAAGTGGTTGAGACTTTTCAGAGGAGGATGCTGTTAAGCCGTGGACTTTCTCACCCGGGGGTTGGTTCATGGAAAGAGAGAAGGCAGGATGATGTACAGTGAGTGACCCAGCCCTCCTGGTGATCCCACCACCTCACACTTTGTGGGTGAAGCAGAACTGAGAGACCTCAAGGAGCTGTGCTAGGAGATGGTAACGGGGAAAGGTCGAGGGTTAAAAGGGGTTGATCAAGAAAGACACGAGCAGAAACAGTTCACACCCACTCAGTAGCAAGCAAAGAGGCAATGCAAACTTCCACTTAGATTTTTCCCACTTGAGCTTGAATCTTTGATAAATGGCAAGTCACTAAGCTTCACAGAGTCTCCGTTTTCTCAAATGACAGAGGAGCAGCAAGAACAATTGACGAGTGACCATCATCATGATAGGTGGAAGGTCTCCAGCCAACTCACAATCGACTGAGAGGCTCCCATTAGAATTCCCAAGGTGACATAACTAGAAGAGATGTTCAGTCTTCCGCATTGCAGAGTCATTTTACCTTTCCAAGTTTTGTGTTTTTTGTTTGTTTTTTATTAACCTCCCAACCAATGGCTTTAGAATCAACTTTTCATTCTCATTTCTCCGGCTGCAAAGTATACTTTGGCACAAGAACGCCAGCGCAGGCACAGGAACTGGGCTCCGTTCCCTCTGGTGGATGAAGTGTCTTATCCTTAAACCAGAACCATCTGTGTGAAATGACTGGGAGGCACAAAAAAGTGCCGGAACCACAAAATTCCACCTTTGGTTTTGGCTTTCTGGCCACAAAAGAACAAAAATGCGGCTCTTGTTTCTTCCAGTCTTTCCTCCTCCACCGTCTACTTGGGTTTGACTTCAGGTCTCGATTAGGAAGCCCTGAGGTTTGGGGGCCCACTCATCCAACTGCCTTTGGAGATCTTGCTGGAATGCACATGAAGGTCATGGTATTGGCTGGGAATTAAATAATTTTTTTTTCCAAAAAAACAAACTTCATAAATCCTGGCTCATTCTCACACAGGTGTATAGAAAAAAACAGGAAATTTTTCTACGTGTTTGGGTCTTGCCAAGACCCAAATATGAAACACGTATGAGACCCAAATATGAGTTTCTTTTTCCACAGAAAGCGTCTGTTAAGACACTTGAAGTGAGTCCAGAGAAAGGTGAGCAGTGAGTTATGAAAATATCATGCCCAGTATCTGCTGAGAAGGACCCACAGGATCTGCACCCAGCATCTTCCCACTCTAGTATCATCCAGGGCGCTGTTTGCATCACCTGATAAAGATGGCAGTTTGGACCGACTCAGTGGGGTGGGACCAAGATATTTATGGAGACAAGTGACGGGTGTTGGAAATTTTGCTCTCCTCCACACCACAGGAAAGCTTGAAGATCCAACCCAAACCAGAGCTCGTTCAAGTGTCAGAAGATGAAAATAATGTGGTTTGGGTGCACAAACGTTTTTAGCTATAAATACCCTGTAGATGGTTCCAGTGCATTGAGCCAAAACCTAAATGCTGTGAGGTTTCACCCAACTGAATGGTTCCTGAAATAAAGACAAGGCAAGGACAAAAATTATCAAGATGAAATTGAAAGACCAGAGACGGACTCTAAATGGATGACCTGATGGAGCAAAAACACATCCAGGTCGTTAGTAACAAGTGTTAGCAGAGCACCTTAAAGGGGCTGTGCACTGGTCAAGCTCATTCAAATCCTTCACCAGAAATTCCAGGAAAAAGGTATGAGTGCTCTACCCTGTGAAGATGATGAAACCAGGAACTCGAGATGGAGAAACCAGCTCAGGATTGGAAGCCAGCTCCATCTGACCCCAAAGCCCACCGTCTTCCACGGGACCCACTGTCCTAATCATACGTGTGTGTTTCCCCATCTTGAAGATGGTGTGAGCTCTTCAAGGGTCATGGCATGCACTGTCCCAGTCACCTTGGATTCCACAGGACCAGGACATGTTGGTATCTTGGAAGTTGTATGAAGCTTCTCAGGCAGCCATGCTAAAATGGTTTATCACAACCTGGGTGGATTAAAACAATGGATGTTTATTTTCTCACATTTTAGAAGCTGGAAGTCCAAACCCAGGTGCCTTCAAGATTGGTTACTCCTTGGGGCTCTGAGGGAGCATCTTCTCCAAGCCTCTCTGGCTTCTGATTGTGAACCAGAAGTCCTTGGTTGTTCTTGGTTTGTAGATGCATCACTGCAATCTCTGCCCCCATCTTGCCATGGTGTTCTCTCTGTGTCCAAGTCTGTATCTCTTCTCTTCTTATATGGACAGCAGTCGCATTGCATTAGGGCCACCCTACTCCAGTATGGCTTCATCTTAACCCATTATATCTTAAAGAACCAACTTCCAAACAAGGTCATAGTCAAAGGCAAAGTGCTTGGGACATCAGCTTATCTTTGAGAGGGACACAATTCAACCCATGACAGAGACGATAAATCCTTTGTTTTGTTGAAATATAGTTGATTTCAGTTATGCATATATATATATATTCTTTTTAAAATTATTTTTATAATTCTTATTGTTGTTGCTTTTTGTTGTTTTTTTTTGGGGGGGGGGGCATGCCGCATGGCATGTGGGAGCTTAGTTTCCCGATCAGGGATCAAACTTGCACCCCCCACTTTGGGAGCCCAGAGTTTTAACCATGGACTGTGGAGGAAGTCCAATCTTTTTTTAAATTCCTTTCTATTATGGTTTATCATAGGATATTGAATATAGTTCTCTGTGGTATACAGTAGGGCCTTGTTGTTTATCCATTCTATATATAAAATCTTACATCTGCTAACCCCAACCTCCCACTCCATCCTTCCCCCAAGCCCCTCCTCGTTGGCAATGACCAGTCTGTTCTCTATGTCTGTGATTCTGTTTCTGTTACATAGATTGATTTATTTGTGACAGATGATACATTCTTATTTCTTGAATTAGAAAGACCCCATGGCCTGTTCCAGGACTTCTGATATCATCCCTGTTAGAGACCCTAACTGGATACTTCAGTTCCCTGAGTACAGCTGTTCCGCCTTCTTTCCAAAGCCTGAAGAAACCTGTCAGATTTGCCAAAGCCTCCACCATGCTGGGGACCTTCTGGGTCCTGAGAGAATGAGGAGACAACTCTTCTCCCATCAGATATCCTAACCCACTCCCTTTTCCTCTAAAATCATAGGCAGTTTTACAACTGTGTAAGGAAGATGGGAGGCTTTTAGGCGGCTCAGTGGTAAAGAATCCACCTGCCAAGCAAGACATGTGGGTTCCATCCCTGGGTTGGGGAGATCCCCTGGAGAAGGGAATGGCTACCCACCCCAGTATTCTTGCCTGGAGAATCCCGTGGACAGAGGAGCCTGGAGGGCTAAAGTCCTTGGGGTCACAAAAGAGTCGTTCTCAACTCAGCGACTAAACAACAAACAGCAAAGGAAGATGGGAAGCTCTGAATGTCATTTAAACAGGAAAAGAAAGAACACAAATCTAAGAGCCACATCTTGATCCTGAGGCAGGGCACTGGGAGGATGCTTATTACAAAAAAAAAAAAAAAACAGCAGGAATAAAACTGAACCTCATCAAAGTGTAACAGCTATCAACTGATGAGATCTCAAAGAAATGCCAGTGTAGGATTCTAGAGTTCTCTGCTTTCAAACCTTTGGGTTGCTTGGTTGGTTGGTTGTTGGTTGGTTTTGTTTGAATAAATAATTTTTCAAGAATTTGATATTAGCAAACACACATACAATGTATGTCCTATCTCCATGTGTGCTGCGCTCAGCTGGGTCCAACTCTTTGCAGCCCCATGGACTGGAGCCAGCCAGGCTCCTCTGTCCATGGGATTTTCCAGGCAAGAATCCTGGGGTGGGTAGCCATGCCCTTCTCCAGGGGATCTTCCTGACCCAGGGATCGAACCCACATCTCTCACATCTCCTGCATTGGCAGGCGGGTTCTTTACCACTGCGCCACCTGGGAAGCCTGTCCTACCTCCAAGATAGCCATAAATGAAGATGTTACCACCCAAGAAAATAGTATCAACAGAAATGAATAAAAAGTGGCTAATAGGGCCCAAATTAAGAAAACTATAGAAAGTAACTAGGAAAATGTAAGCCCCTTCTGGCAATAAGCATTTGCATACACGGTTAAATATAATTTCCACCAGGTGCTTGAAGCACAAGAGTAATTATAGACGAGCCAAAAATGAAGCGATAACCTTTTTTCAGCACGGACACCACCTCCTCTGATTATGTAGCAGTGTTTTGAAGAGTTAAACGCCTTCTACAAACGCCAGGTGGTGGGGTTATTACTGCCTTCACTGCACCTTATCACTGCCAAGGCTGCACATGGAGCAGTTTCCCAGGGAATAGTTTACCCTCCACTTTCTTTCCCTGGAAATACATGCTTCATTTCAGCCTGCAGGGCTCAGTGAATGCTCCAAAGAACCCGGGCGTTCTAACAATAAAGGCAAAGAGTGCATGTCCTTTCCCAATTTGCAGGAGAAGAATAAGTAGATGAATAGACATTTCCCAATGTGAAGCTTTATTCTGTAATTTTCCTGGTAAGTGTTTGGAACTCACTCCCTTTGGACCGCTAGTAAGTACCAGAGATGACAGAGAAAAGTGGTAAGCCTGATCACCACCACAGGTCTCATAGCTCCACGCACCTGCCACCAGCCCACTGATGCCAACAGGGCGAAACACCAGTTTGCATTTGCATCATCTTTTCCCCCCACCACACTCTGATGTATCTGACTGGGGGTGAAGGGGTGGGGCATGCAGTTCTAGAGGCCTGCAGGCTTAACCCTGGACTTGGCCCTGTGAGCTCAGAATAAACTTTTGCTGTAAGAAGGAACAGGTGAAAATGCAAATCAAAACCACAATAAGATATCACTTCACACTGGCTAGGTTGGTTCTTATCAAATATATATATATATATATAAACAGACACACAAGATGAATATCAGCAAGGATGTGGAGAAATTAGAACACTTGTGCATTGCTGTTGGGAACGTAAAATGGTGAAAGCAATAAGGCAGTTACTCAAAAAATTAAATATAGAATTACCATAGGATCCAGAGTCCTTCTCTGGGTATGTACTTAGAAAAATTGAAAACAGAAACTCAAGCACACCCACATTCAAGGCAGCACTATTCATAACAGCCAAAAGACAGAAGCAACCAAATGCCTGCCCATCAATGGATGAATGGATAGGCAAATGTGGTCTAGACATGCAATGGAATATCTGCTGCTCATTCGGCCTTAAAAATGAAGGAAACTCTGATACACACTACAACATGGATTAACCTTGAGGACACTATGTTAAATGAAATAAACCAGAAACAAAAGGACAAATATTGTGATTCATTATGTGACTGCATGCATGCTAAGTCACTTCAGTAGTGTCTGACTCTTTGTGACCCTATGGACTGTAATCTACCAGTCTCCTCTGTCCATGGGATTCTCCAGGCAAGAATACTAGAGTAGGTTGCCATGTCCTCCTCCAGGGACGCTTCCTGACCCAGGGATAGAACCTGCATCTCTTACATCTCCTGCATTGGCAGGCGTGTTCTTTACCACTAGCACCACCTGGGAAGCCCTAATTTGCTTTCAGATCAGATCAGATCAGTCGCTCAGTCATGTCCGACTCTTTGTGATCCCATGAATCGCAGCACGCCAGGCCTCCCTGTCCATCACCAACTCCCAGAGTTCACCCAGACTCACATCCATCGAGTCAGAGATGCCATCCAGCCATCTCATCCTCTGTCGTCCCCTTCTCCTCCTGCCCCCAATCCCTCCCAGCATCAGAGTCTTTTCCAATGACTCAACTCTTCGCATGAGGTGGCCAAAGTACTGGAGTTTCAGCTTTAGCATCATTCCCTCCAAAGAAATCCCAGGGCTGATCTCCTTCAGAATGGACTGGTTGGATGTCCTTGCAATCCAAGGGACTCTCAAAAGTCTTCTCCAACACCACAGTTCAAAAGCATCAATTCTTCGGTGCTCAGCCTTCTTCACAATCCAACTCTCACATCCATGTATGACCACAGGAAAAACCATAGCCTTGACTAGATGAACCTTTATTGGCAAAGTAATGTCTCTGCTTTTGAATATGCTATCTAGGTTGGTCATAACTTTCCTTCCAAGGAGTAAGCGTCTTTTAATTTCATCGCTGCAGTCACCATCTGTAGTGATTCTGGAGCCCAGAAAAATAAAGTCTGACACTGTTTCCACTGTTTCCCCATCTATTTCCCATGAAGGGGTGGGACCGGATGCCATGATCTTCGTTTTCTGAATGTTGAGCTTTAAGCCAAATTTTTCACTCTCCACTTTCACTTTCATCAAGAGGCTTTTGAGTTCCTCTTCACTTTCTGCCATAAGGGTGGTGTCATCTGCATATCTGAGGTTATTGATATTTCTCCCGGCAATCTTGATTCCAGCTTGTGCTTCTTCCACTCCAGCATTTCTCATGATGTACTCTGCATATAAGTTAAATAAACAGGGTGACAATATACAGCCTTGAAGAACTCCTTTTCCTATTTGGAACCAGTCTTTTGTTCCATGTCCAGTTCTAACTGTTGCTTCCTGACCTGCATACACATTTCTCAAGAGGCAGATCAGGTGGTCTGGTATGCACATCTCTTTCAGAATTTTCCACAGTTTATTGTGATCCACACAGTCAAAGGCTTTGGCATAGTCAATAAAGCAGAAATAGATGCTTTTCTGGAACTCTCTTGCTTGTTCCATGATCCAGCGGATGTTGGCAATTTGATCTCTGGTTCCTCTGCCTTTTCTAAAACCAGATTGAACACCGGGAAGTTCAAGGTTCACGTATTGCTGAAGCCTGGCTTGGAGAATTTTGAGCATTACTTTACTAGCGTGTGAGATGAGTGCAATTGTGCAGTAGTTTGAGCATTCTTTGGAATTGCCTTTCTTTGGGATTGGAATGAAAACTGACCTTTTCCAGTCCTGTGGCCACTGCTGAGTTTTCCAAATTTGTTGGCATATTGAGTGCAGCACTTTCACAGCATCATCTTTCAGGATTTGGGACAGTTCAACTGGAATTCTATCATCTCCACTAGCTTTGTTTGTAGTGATGCTTCCTAAGGCCCACTTGACTTCACATTCCAGGATGTCTGGCTCTAGGTGAGTGATCACACCCTTGTGATTATCTGGGTCATGAAGATCTTTTTGTACAGTTCTTCTGTGTATTCTTGCCACCTCTTCTTTATATCTTCTGCTTCTGTTAGGTCCATACCATTTCTGTCCTTTATCAAGCTCATCTTTGCATGAAATGTTCCTTTGGTATCTCTAATTTTCTTGAAGAGATCTCTAGTCTTTCCCATTCTGTTGTTTTCCTCTGTTTCTTTGCATTGATCACTGAAGAAGGCTTTCTTATCTCTTCTTGCTATTCTTTGGAACTCTACATTCAGATGTTTATATCTTTCCTTTTCTCCTTTGCTTCACTTCTCTTCTTTTCACAGCTATTTTTAAGGCCTCTCCAGACAGCCATTTTGCTTTTTTGCATTTCTTTTCCATGGGGATGGTCTTGATCCCTGTCTCCTGTACAATGTCACAAACCTCATTCCATAGTTCATCAGGCACTCTATCTATCAGATCTAGGCCCTTAAATCTATTTCTAACTTCCACTGTATAATCATAAGGGATTTGATTTAGGTCATACCTAAATGGTCTAGTGGTTTTCCCTACTTTCTTCAATTTAAGTCTGAATTTGGCAATAAGGAATTCATGGTCTGAGCCACAGTCAGCTCCTGGTCTTGTTTTTGCTGACTGTATAGAGCTTCTCCATCTTTGGCTGCAAAGAATATAATCAATCTGATTTCGGTGTTGACCATCTGGTGATGTCCATGTATAGAGTCTTCTCTTGTGTTGTTAGAAGAGGGTGTTTGTTATGAGGTACCAAAAAGAGTCAAATTCATAGAGTCCGAAAGTAGATAGTGGCTACCAAAACTTCCCCGGTAGCTCAGCTGCTAAAGAATCCACCTGCAATGCAGGAGACCCCAGTTCGATTCCTGGGCTGGGACTATCCCCTGGAAAGGGAACAGCTACCCACTCCAGCATTCTGACCTGGGGAATTCCATGGACTGTATATCCATGGGGTTGCAAAGAGTCAGACATGACTGGGTGACTTTCACTTTCACAGGGGCTAAGGGAAGGGAGAAATGAGGAGTTATTATTTAATGGGTATAAAGTTTCAGTTCAGGAAGATGAAAAATTCTGGCGATGGATGATGTTCACAGTTGCACAATCATGTGAATGTACTGAAGACCACTGAATTGTACACTTAAAATGGTTAAATGGTAAATTTAATGTTATGAAATTTTTACAATAAAAAAAAAGAACAATAAACAGATGAGTGTCAACACTGAACAACATTCTCTAGAAAGCATCTGGTTTCTGGGAGTTCCATCACCTAACCAGCTTTAGCAACTTGAGAGGGGAGTTGCTAGGGTACCACTGGTGGGTATTTCAAGAATAATAAAGGCAACTAGAGATTATTGTACTAAGTGAAGTAAGTCATAAAGACAAATACCATATGGTATCACTTATATGTGGAATCTAAAATATGGCACAAATGAACATATCTACAAAATAGAAACAGACTCACAGACATAGAGAATACATGTGTAGTTGCCAAGGGGGAGGTGGGGATGGAGATGGATGGATTAGGAGTTTGGGGTTAGGATTGAGAGATGCAAACTCTTATATATAGAATGAATAAATAATAAGGCCCTACTGTGCAGTACAGGGAACTATATTCAATATCCTGGGATAAGCCATAATAATAAAAAAGAATATAAAAAAGAATGTATTAATATATTTGTGCATAATTTAGTCACTTTTCTGTACAGCAGAAATTAATACAATGTTATAAATCAACTTAATTCAATAAAAAAACTTTTTATAAGAATATTAAAGAAAAAGACTATAACTTTCTTTAATGCAGAGATTTATTACATTGACTCATAATTCCAATACTCAAATAATCCCAGCTGACCACATTTGTGAAGGTAAAAGTGATAACATGAACTTACTTGGTGTATTCAGCAGTGCCCATGTTGTAACATGAGAAGTGTAAGCTCTTTTTCCTTCCCAGCCCCTCTCTCCAAAGGTAATCTCTATTAACAGTGTCATAACATATCCTTTAAACAACAACAGATGGTGCCCTTAGACAAGTGTTATGATGGCACATATGCATGAGTGTATATTTTTACATTTTCACTTTGCATGTTTATATTTACATTCTAAGATTTTATATTTATAGTGCTAATGTTTATACAACTTGTTTTATACTCTGCACACTTTTTAGGATTTAACTTTTTCCCCATCGAAAATATTCAGAGGGATTTTTCCCTGTTAGGATGCAGAGTTACTTGTGTAGACTGTACTGTAGCTACTTATAGACTGTTTAATATTCTTGACAAAACCTTTAAGCTGTGATGTAAATGGATTAAATATTCCAATCAAAAGACACAGACTGGCTGAATAAACACAAAAGCAAAACCCGTACATAATGCTGTCTGTCCGATGCTGTAAAGAGGAATACTGCATAGGAACCTGGAATGTTAGGTCCATGAATCAAGGCAAACTGAAACTGGGGAAACAAGAGACGGCAAGAGTGAACGTCGACATTCTAGGAATCAGCAAACTAAATGGACTGGAATGGGTGGATTTAACTCAGATGACCATTATATCTACTACTGCGGGCAGGTATCCCTCAGAAGAAATGGAGTAGCCATCATAGTCAACAAGAGTCCGAAATGCAGTACTTGGATGCAATCTCAAAAACGACAGAAAGATCTCTGTTCGTTTCCAAGGCAAACCATTCAATATCACAGTACTCCAAGTCTATGCCCCAACCAGTAATGCTGAAGAAGCTGAGGTTGAACAGTCCTATGAAGACCTACAAGACCTTTTAGAACCAACACTCAAAAAAGATGTCTTTTGATTATAGGGGACTGGAATGCAAAAGTAGGAAGTCAAGAAACACCTGGAGTAACAGGCAAATTTGGCCTTGGAGCACAGAATGAAGAAGGGCAAAGGCTAATACAGTTTTGCCAAGAGAACGCACTGGTCATAGCAAACACCCTCTTCCAACAACTCAAGAGAAGACTCTACACATGGACATCACAGATGGTCAACACTGAAATCAGATTGATTGTATTCTTTGCAGTCAAAGATGGAGAAGCTCTATACAGTCAGCAAAAACAAGACCAGGAGCTGACTGTGTGGCTCAGATCATGAACTCCTTATTGCCAAATTCAGACTTAAATTGAAGAAAGTGGGGCAAACCACTAGACCATTCAGGTATGACCTAAATCAAATAAATCCCTTATGACTATACAATGGAAGTGAGAAATAGATTTAAGGTACTAGATTTGGTAGACAGAGTGCCTTATGAACTATGGATGAAGGTTCATGACATTGTACAGGAGACAGGGATCAAGACAATCCCCATGGAAAAGAAATGCAAAAAAGCAAAATGGCTGTCTGGGGAGGCCTTACAAATAGCTGTGAAAAGAAGAGAAGCAATATACAATGGATTAAAGACAATCTCTTTAACAAGTGGTGCTGGGAAAACTGGTCAACCACTTGTAAAAGAATGAAACTAGAGCACTTTCTAACACCATACACAAAAATAAACTCCAAATAGATTAAAGATAGAAATGTAAGACCAGAAACTATAAAAATCCTAGAGGAGAACATAGGCAAAACACTCTCCGACATACATCACAGCAGGATCCTCTATGACCCACCTCCCAGAATATTGGAAATAAAAGCAAAAATAAACAAATGGGACCTAATTAAACTTAAAGCTTCTGCACAACAAAGGAAACTATTAGCAAGGTGAAAAGACAGCCTTCAGAATGGGAAAAAATAATAGCAAATGAAGCAACTGACAAACAACTAATCTCAAAAATATACAAGCAACTCCTACAGCTCAATTCCAGAAAAATAAATGACCCAATCAAAAAATGGGCCAAAGAACTAAACAGACATTTCTCCAAAAAAGACATACAGATGGCTAACAAACACATGAAAAGATGCTCAACATCACTCATTATCAGAGAAATGCAAATCAAAACCACTGTGAGGTACCATTTCATGCCAGTCAGAATGGCTGCCATCCAAAAGTCTACAAGCAATAAATGCTGTAGAGGGTGTGGAGAAAAGGGAACCCTCTTACACTGTTGGTGGGAATGCAAACTAGTACAGCCACTATGGAGAACAGTGTGGAGATTCCTTAAAAAACTGGAAATAGAACTGCCTTACGACCCAGCAATCCCACTGCTGGGCATACACACTGAGGAAACCAGAATTGAAAGAGACATGTGTACCCCAATGTCCATCGCAGCAGTGTTTATAATAGCCAGGACATGGAAGCAACCTAGATGTCCATCAGCAGATGAATGGATAAGAAAGCTGTGCTACATATACACAGTGGAGTATTACTCAGCCATTAAAAAGAATACACTTGAATCAGTTCTAATGAGGTGGATGAAACTGGAGCCTATTATACAGAGTGAAGTAAGCCAGAAAGAAAAACACCAATACAGTATACTCACACATATATATCGAATTTAGAAAGATGGTAACAATAACCCTGTATACAAGACAGCAAAAGAGACACTGATGTATAGAACAGTCTTTTGGACTCTGTGGGAGAGGGAGAGGGTGGGATGATTTGGGAGAATGGCACTGAAATACGTATAATATCATATATGAAACGAGTCACCAGTCCAGGTTCGATGCACGATACTGGATGCTTAAGGCTGGTGCACTGGAATGACCCAGAGGGAGGGTACGGGGAGGGAGGAGGGAGGAAGGTTCAGGATGGGGAACACATGTATACCTGTGGTGGATTCATTTCAATATTTGGCAAAACCAATACAATATTGTAAAGTTTAAAAATAAAATTAAATTTAAAAAAAAGACGAGAAGTGAAAAGCAAAGCAGAAAAGGAAAGATATAACCATCTGAATGCAGAGTTCCAAAGAATAGCAAGGAGAGATAAGAAAGCCTTCTTCAGCGATCAATGCAAAGAAATAGAGGAAAACAACAGAATGGGAAAGACTAGAGATCTCTTCAAGAAAATTAGAGATACCAAGGGAACATTTTATGCAAAGATGGGCTCAATAAAGGACAGAAATGGTATGGCCCTAACAGAAGCAGAAGATATAGAGAAGAGGTGGCAAGAATACACAGAAAACTGCACAAAAAAGATCTTCAGGACCCAGATAATCACGAGGGTGTGATCACTCACCTAGAGCCAGACATCCTGGAATGTGAAGTCAAGTGGGCCTTAGGAAGCATCACTATGAACAAAGCTAGCGGAGATGATGGAATTCCAGTTAAGCTATTTCAAATCCTAAAAGATGATGCTGTGAAAGTGCTGCACTCAATATGCCAGCAAATTTGGAAAACTCAGCAGTGGCCACAGGACTGGAAAAGGTCCGTTTTCATTCCAATCCCAAAGAAAGGCAATGCCAAAGAATGTTCAAACTACCACACAATTGCACTCATCTCACACGCTATAAAGTAATGCTCAAAATTCTCCAAGCCAGGCTTCAGCAATATGTGAACCGTGAACTTCCAGATGTTCAATCTGGTTTTAGAAAAGGCAGAGGAACCAGAGATCAAATTGCCAACATTCGCTGGATCACTGAAAAAGCAAGAGCTTTCCAGAAAAGCATCTGTTTCTGCTTTATTGACTATGCCAAAGCCTTTGACTGTGTGGATCACAATAAACTGTGGAAAATTCTGAAAGAGATGGGCATACCAGACCACCTGACCTGCCTCTTGAGAAACCTGTATGCAGGTTAGGAACCAGCAGTTAGAACTGGACATGGAACAAAAGACTGGTTCTAAATAGGAAAAGGAGTTCTTCAAGGCTGTATATTGTCACCCTGCTTATTTAACTTATATGCAGAGTATATCATGAGAAACACTGGGCTGGAGGAAGCACAAGCTGGAATCAAGATTGCCAGGAGAAATATCAATAACTTCAGATATGCAGATGATACCACACTTATAGCAGAAAGTGATGAAGAACTAAAAAGCCTCTTGATGAAAGTGAAAGAGGAGAGTGAAAAAGTTGGCTTAAAGCTCAACATTCAGAAAACTAAGATCATGGCATCCGGTCCCATCACTTCCTGGCAAATAGATGGGGAAACTGTGGAAACAGTGGCTGACTTTATTTCTGGGGGCTCCAAAATCACTGCAGATGGCGATTGCAGCCACTAAACTAAAAGATGCTTGCTCCTTGGAAGGAAAGTTATTACAACCTAGACAGCATATTATAAAGCAGAGACATTACTTTGCCAACAAAGGTCCCTCTAGTCAAGGCTATGGTTTTTCCTGTGGTCATGTATGGATGTGAGAGTTGGACTGTGAAGAAAGCTGAGAGCCAAAGTATTGATGCTTTTGAACTGTGGTGTTGGAGAAGACTTTTGAGAGTCCCTTGGATTGCAAGGACATCCAACCAGTCCATTCTGAAGGAGATCAGCCCTGAGATTTCTTTGGAAGGAATGATGCTAAAGCTGAAACTCCAGTACTTTGGCCACCTCATGTGAAGAGTTGAGTCATTGGAAAAGACTCTGATGCTGGGAGGGATTGGGGGCAGGAGGAAAAGGGGACGACAGAGGATGAGATGGCTGGATGGCATGGCTGACTCAATGGACGTGAGTTGAGTGAACTCCAGGTGTTGGTGATGGTCAGGGAGGCCTGGCGTGCTGCAGTTCATGGGGTCACAAACAGTCGGACACGACTGAGCAAATGAACTGACTCACTGATGCTGGGAAAGATTGAGGGCAGGAGGAGAAGGGGATGACAGAGGATGAGATGGTTGGATGGCATCACTGACTCGATGGACATGAGTTTGGGTGAACTCCGGGAGTTGGTGATGGACAAGGAGGCCTGGCGTGCTGTGGTTCATGGGCTCGCAAAGAGTAGGACACGACTGAGCGACTGAACTGAACTGAACAAGAGACCCACTTCAGAAACATACAGACTGAAAGTGAAGGGGTGGAAAAAATATTCCATGCAAATGGAAATTCTTTTAAAAAGTCGGCATCGTAATACCCAAGTTTGTTTTTGTGTTTTGTTTTGTTGACTCTTGCAAGTATATTCATTGCAATGGAATTGTTAGATCAAAATATGAGCAATTTGTATTTTCATGAACATTGGCAGATTACAATCTGTAACACAGCAACAGCCTAAACTTTCACAATGTGTAAGAAAACCTGTTCCCCACCCATCACCCCAGTCACCTCAGCACTTTGCAAGAACTGTTTTCATGTTTGCTTTTGTAATGAAGTGACTTGGTACCTCCGAATGTTTATTTTGAATTTCCTTTACTAAGAGATGAACTGAGAATTCTTTAACATGCTTCATGTCCATTTTTCTTCTCCTTTGAACTATTCGTAGATCTTCTTCATTGGCCCCCTATTACTTCACCTTATGAATTTATATGAGCTATTTAAAGATTCTAGAAACTAGCCTTTCACTTGCTATGTCTGTTGCAGATATGTTCCCTAGATTTGTTGGGTTTACTTTGTTTCAGGTCTTATGTGCCAGAGATAAATTCAAAATTTCCACTTTGTCATCTGTATCTGTCTTTTACAGCTTCTGGATTTTCCATCCTACTCAGAAAGGCTTTCCTTCCTCCAAGCTTAAAAATAAACTCATTCCAACTTTTACACTATCTTTGCTCTGTGTATGTAACAGTGGGCCAGTGGTGTTGCCTTAAATGAAATAAAATATAAGAACAGTATATGAGAATATTAATATCAGCTATTAAAATGGAAGTGAATGACTATGTCAAGTGATTCTCAACAAACATGCCAAAACAACTCAATGGGAAAAGAATACTATTTTCAACAAATGGTACTGGGACATCTGTATATCCACATGTAAAAGTGAAGTTGAACCCCTAACTCACCCCTATAAAAAAAGTCAACTCAAAATGGATCATAGACTTAAATATAATAGCTAAAACTATCAAAATCCTAGAAGAAAACATGAGAGTAAATCTTTGTATGCTTGGATAAGGCAATGGTTTTTTTAATGAAGGGACACCAAAAACACAACTGATAAAAGAAAAAAAAAAAAACAGATAAATTGGAATTGATAAAAATTTAAAACTCATGTTTCAAAGACCACTATCTTAAAAGTGAACATACAACCCACAAAATGGGAGAGAGTATTTGCACATCACACATTGATAAGAAATGTATCCTGAAGATACTACTTAACACCCACTAGAATGGATAAGGAGAAGGCAATGGCAACCCACTCCAGTACTCTTGCCTGGAAAATCCCATGGACAAAGGAGCCTGGTAGGCTGCACTCCATGGGGTTGCTAAGAGTCAGGCACGACAGAGCAACTTCTCTTTCACTTTTCACTTTCATGCATTGGAGAAAGAAATGGCAACCCACTCCAGTGTTCTTGCCTGGAGAATCCCAGGGACGGGGGAGCCTGGTGGGCTGCCGTCTATGGGGTCGCACAGAGTCGGACACAACTGAAGCGACTTAGCAGAATGGATAAAATAAAATGGGCAAAATATCACTCCACAAAAGCATTGAAAAGCAAAATAAAAAGTAACATGTTTGGGACTTCCCTGGCAGTCCAGTCTGCCTTTCAATGCAGGGGTACAGGTTCAATCCTTGGTCAGGGATTTAAGATCCCCCATGCCTCCAGACCAAAAAACAAAACTTAAAACAGAAGCAGTATTGTAACAAACTCAATAAAGACTTTTTAAAAAATGGTCCACATCAAAAATAAATAAATAAATAACACATTTGGGCAAGGATGTGGAGAAACGGAACTTCCAATCATTGTTGATGGGATTGTTAAACTTTGAAAACTAGACTGGCAGTTCCTCAAAATATTAGACACAGAGTCACCATATGATCCAGCAACTCCATTCTTAGATATACCCTCAAGGGAAATAAAGACCATGTCCATGCATAAAATTGTACATGCATGCTCATAGAAACATTATCCCAACAGCCAAAAGATGAAAACAAGCCAAAAGTACATCAACTGAACATTTCAATGGAACATTTCAACAATGGAATATTACTCAGCAGTAAAAAAGAATGAAATAGTAATTCATGTTTCAACACGGATGAACCTTGAAAACATCATGCTTCATAAAAGAAGCCAGTCACAAAAGAATACATATTGTATGATTCCATTTGCTTGAAATATACAGAATAGGCAAATCCGTAGAGAGAACAAGTAAATTAGGAGTTGTTTAGGGCCAGGACCAGAGGCAGGAGGACATTGGGGTAACAGAGAATGACTGCTAATGAGTATGGGTTTCTTTAGGGATGATAAGATTGTTCTAAAGTTAGATAATGGTCATGGTTGTGAAAATCTATGAATACCGTGCATGCTGGAGCCCGCACACCACAACTAAAGAGCTGGCATGCCACAACAAAGACCCAGCACAGCCAAAGAAATAAAATAAATAGATATTTTTAAAGACTCTATAAATATACTAAAACCCACTGAATTTTACATTTTACATGGGTGAATTTTATAGTATTTAAATCATATCTCATTACAGTTATTTTTTAACTTTATTTAAAAAATCAGACAATTGAGCCATAGTCTTCCAACTCCTGTGCTAGATTTTAACATTTTGTGCTTTTGAAACATGATAATAACAATGCGAAAAAAGAGGGGTAAAAGATAAGAAGAGAAAGTGAGTGAGAAACGGATAGGAGGAGAAAATTAGAAACGGATACAGAGCAAAAACTCAGAGAATGACTTAAAGAAAAAAGCAAAAAACATCTTTTCTTCCCTTTGTATATAAAAAGTTATAGATAAAACACTCCCTCATCCAGGAGGAATACCCAGTTTGAAAGCAGGAATCCAGAGAAGTTTGTCATGGGGAGATGAAAGGGCACCATACAGCCAGATCACTCTCTCCCCTGCTGTTTCCTAACAGCAAGCCCAGAGCCAAGTCACTCCATCCTGAGTATCTCTCTACTTCTCTCTAAAAGAGCAACAACATCTCTTTTCATAAGTGTAAAGCTCAAACACTTGAAAAATCTTGATTGATAGATTGAAAGTCGTCCAGTCGTATCCGACTCTTTGCAACCCCATGGATTATACAGTCCATGGAATTTTCCAGGCCAGATTACTGGAGTGGGTAGCCTTTCCCTTTTCCAGGGGATCTTCCCAACCCAGGGAGCGAATCCAGGTCTCCCTCATTACAAGCAGACTCTTTACCAGCAGAACCACAGGGGAATCCCCGATTGATTGAAAAATCTTAATACACTATAAAATGTGAGCATGATTACTATAAAACTGATTTTTTTTCTTTTATTGTGGCAGGAACGAAGGTTCCTTATTTGAATTTTTACTTCTTCGGATGCATATAAATAGGCCCAGAACAAAATAAGACATCAATATCAATTTTCCAAATAAAACTTAATAGAATTCAGTCCCATAGACAAGAGTTCCAGTCCACCATCTGTCATCCTCAACCAATGACAGGCATTATCTGGACCACCTTTTCCTCCAACCTGTGCAGAATAAAGTAGTAGCATCTGCAACTTAAAGACCACAGCTGCCACTTAGAAGTCAAAGCCTGGACACGCTTATAATTACTGGCATAAGGAATCAAGAAAACTGTAAGGCCCTTGTCTTTCTGAAAGCTGAATGACCAGTTCCCAAGAGGGAAAAAAGTAAACATTGAAAAAGTAAACACTGATAGAAATTCAATGCACCTATTGAATGGCAGTCCTACTGAATGGCAATGACTCTTTTCTGTTTGCTCATATTTGTTATGACTAAACATTGTGTGTGTGTATTCTCAGTCATGTCAAACTCTGCAATCCCATGGGCTGTAGCCCGCCAGGCTCCTCAGTCCATGGGATTCTCTAGGCAAGAATACTGGAGTGGGTTGCCATTTCCTCCTCCAGGGATCTGCCCAACCCAGGGATCAAACCTGTGTCTCTTGCATCTCCTGCACTGGCAGGCAGATTCTTTACCACTTGCACCACCTAGGAAGCCCTATGACTAAACATTACTTTGGGTAAATAAAAATCTATGCCAGAAAAGTGAGCAGGAGAGAAAAAAAAATGGGCAAGACATCCTTCCAGACTGAACTGACCTCTGAGGCTGGAGGACTTCAAGTGTGTCCCTCATCTCTCCTGTCACTTTTCTCAAATTAAAAACATGAGAAACACTCATGCACCCTGGCAGGCCCTGGGCTAGGAGCGCCCTTTGTGGAATCTCCTGGATTCCCCACTCCTTCACTTTCTTAGGCTCAGTGACTTTGTTCCCTACTCTGAACAAACATGAACAGTGATGGTTCCATCCCTCCCAGAGTGGTTATGACAATCCAGTGAGTTCATATATTGAAGGCACTTAGAACAGAGCCCAGACCATGCTCATCACAACATAATGACTAACTGTTATTATCGGCTGTTATCTAGCTCCATTTCCTACAGATGGAAATCCTGGAGGATGAAAAATGATGCCAGCTGTATCAGCAAACAAAGGATGCTGCGGCCAGCAAGCTATCAGCCACCACAGCCGCCCCCAACTGTGCTCCCTGAGGGGATTCAGGGTGGGAAAAAGCTGGTTATTAGCCTTCTAGATAACCAAGGTGCATATCAAAAGAATGATTTCAATGAATCCAGACTCTCACATTTTCCCATACATAGAAAGGCACTGAATCCCTTAACTTGAGATGCCTGATTTTCCTTTATGCACAGCACAGTAATCTTTTGCTGTTCTGATTCCCCAGTTTTTGTTCCAAAAACTCCTGTCTATCCTGTATATCCTTCCTTACCTCTTCAGAGTCCTCCCCCAGAGCTATCTGAGAGGTTGTCTTCTGGGCTTAAGTCCTCAGAAAATCTACTCAATAAAAAGTAACTCAACATTTAGGTTGTGCTTTTTTTTTTTTTTTTTTTCAGTTGACACCATGCTGCCACAGAGCAGCAGAGCTTAGGTTTGAACCCAAGTCTCCTGGAATTCAAGTTCTTAATCAATGTCACAGCCTTTCTGTTACCTTTCCAAAAAATACTTTCTAAATGGATAATTTAATCTCAACTCAATGCCATGGGGCTTCTCTGGCGGCGCAGTGGTAAAGAATCCACCTACGAATGTAGAAGACACAGGTTTGATCCCTAAGTCAGGAAGATTCCCTGGAGGAGGAGATGGCAACCTACTCCAGTATTCTTGCCTGGAAAACCCTATGGACAGAGGAGCCTGGCAGGCTACAGTCCCCGGAGTTGCAAAGAGTCAGACATGACTTAGCGACTAAGCAGCAGCAGCAGCAATAATTCCATACTTGTTAGACATTGTTTTAAAGAGGAAAAGCTCCAAGCTGGCAGACAGAGAACCTAAGCTCAAATGCTGAGGGACAGAGGTAGAGAAAGATATGGTAAGTTTAGCAGTCTGTGGGGAACTTCAAGGTGAGGGAGTCTGAAGTTTAGAAAAAAAATTATAAGGCTAGAAATACTTAATACATATTGAGAAGTTGTTAGCTTAGGGATATAGATGGGCACGAATGAGCTGGAAGAGGAAGAACGCATAGAGTATAAAAGAAGAAAGCCGGAAGCATAGGAAAAAACAGAGGCCAGGGCAACTGAGCTGCTCGGGGGAAAGCAGATTTAGAAAATGCCAAATACACTTCGATCATGGCGGATCCAAGGAGCGGGTGCAGAGCGGAGAAGGAGCGCGCTCATTCTCCTGTATAATTGCATCTCACACCTTCTGCATAATACAGATTTGCTCCGAGATAAGCTATCTAGGACTTTCCATTTCTCTGCTGGCTGAGATCCAGCTTGGATTTGGCATTTCCCAGGGTGTTAACAACCGTGTCTGTATTTTGGTTCTGTACTTATTAGAAGTTCTCTGAAAATAGCCTCTAGCAACTTCTGCTCTGTCTTTCTGAATGTGATGCTGAAAACTCTTGCAGCTGAATATAATTTTCAACACTTCGCTTCTCCTGGAAGAACTGAGATGTAGATTCGAATTTGTCCCTTCAGGGTCCAGAAAGCAGCACCCCTCTTGTTTTACGGAAACCACACCCACAGTGGAACACCGCGAATTGGGGATTGGCTACCACATGTTGCATACTTCCATGGCTTAAAAGTGTAACACTGGTCCTTATACACTCTGGAGTGAAAATTCAAGCCAGGGAATCAGTCATTAAAAGAGAGATAGAGCAGTAACTAACATTTAATAATAATTCACATCATCCAAAAAATTATTTCAAAAAGTACATTGAGGAAAACCAAACTAAAATGGAGGCGGGGGAGGTGGCGGGGGAATCATACATGAAAAACGAATATTCAATATGTGATGACTAAATGAAGTGTTAAAAGAGAAAGGTTATGATTTCACTTTTCCTTTGATCAAATAAAAGTTCTGAATGTGTACTAGATGCCAGTATTGTTTTAGCATTTTTGCACATGCCTTCTTTAATAGTCACAATCCTGGAAGAAAGCTTGGAAGCATCACTGTACAAATAAAGGAACTGTTGTTCAGAGAAATTGAATAGTTCTCTCCACACCACACAGCTAGAAATTAATACAGTGGGATTCAAACTCAGGTCTTTCTGACTCGAATCCCATTCTTTGCTGGAAGCACTTGCATTAAACTGCACAGTGATGCAGAGCCCCATATACCAATTGTGTCTTCTGGTGTGAGGTATACAGGCACAATTGCAAGAGACTGAAACCACATGGCAGGGTCTATGGTAGGAGGCTAGTGGGTGAAAATTCAAAGGTTTGTGAGTGGCCTTTTCGACTCTGAAAGCAGAAAGGACTGGCTGGTTGCACATCAGCTTCTGAAGGAACAAAATGAGCAATGAGTATTCTCAAAAATATGGAAATTCCATGAAGAAATAGGAGGAGAGGAGTGTACAAAAATGAGAAGTCTATTGAGTTTCCTCTGAGCATCTATGGGAATGCAATGGAAAGTTAGGCTTAAATAAGTTGGGACTGGAATATAAGAGAGTTGTGAATGCCCTGCAGGGAGCTTGGCTGTTACTTTGTAGGAAAGAGAGGGACAGGGCACCATGAGCATGAAAGTTGAGGGTGTGGCCTCATGCTGTTTTAGGTCTCACGCTAGGGCAGTGACAAAGTCGGGCACTGAGGCTGGAGGGGCAGAAAGTCCCTGTGGGCAAGTGCTTTGTGACCTTGTGACAATCTCAACAGGAATGGAAGAAAGGACAGTTGGGGCAGATATTATAAAAAGGGAATAGATGGATTAAACTGGATAATGAAAACATGTGTTTGGAAAGATGGAAGGCTAATATGATGTGTCAACTTGATGGGCCACAGGATGCTCAGATACATGGCCAAACATTGTTCTAGGTGTTTCTGAGAGGATGTTTGGAATGAGATTAATACTTTAGTTCATAGGCTGACTAAACAAATTGCCCTCCTTAATCTGAGTGGGCCTCACCCAATCAGTTGAAGGTCTGAAGAGCACAAAATGGCTGACCCTCCTGAGTAAGACAGAATTCTACCTCCTAATCACTTTCAAACTAGGATTTTGGCCTTTTCCTGCCTTTGGACTCAAACTGAAATATTGGCTTTTCCTGGGGCTCAAGCCTGCCAACTGACTGATCCTGAAGATCTTGGGACCTCTTCGTCTATAATAGCATGAGCTAACTTTGTATAATAAATCTTTTTATATATACACATCCAATTGGTTCTTTTCTCTGGGGAGCCCTGACTAATACAAGATGATATCAGAATTCTAGCCTAGGTGAGTAGAAATTGGTAACAGTTCCAGGGATTAGAGAAGACTCAGATTCAGAGGAAGATGGGGAATTCAATTCAGACATGACATTTGAGGCAAAGACTCAGAGACAGTTGAGTGTGTGAGTCAAAAGCCCAGGATAAAGATCTGGGGTGAAACCAGAGGTCTGAGAGCCCTCATGAGGTGTGTAAGAATTGAGGGCCTGGGCTAGAATTACTGAGGAAGAGGGCCTAGGACAGAGACACTCTACTTAGGACACCATGCCTGTCCTGAAGCCAGTGACACCATGCCGTCAGAAAAGTGACCCTAAATGTGTCTGTTCCAGGCACACAGGACCTCTCTCTATTTCCCTCTCTGAGAACTGGCACAAAAATTTCAAAGTTGCCTTCCAGGGAGAGAATCTGTGAATCAGCCTCATCATAGCTCTCTTAAGTGGCTCCCTGACCATTCTGTTGGGTCTGCCCAGCCCTTTGAAGCATTATTTCTCCCTTTTTTTGCTTGATTTTGAGCTGCCTAGGGCTTCCCTGGTGGCACAGAGGGTAAAGCATCTGCCTGCAAGGTGGGAGACCTGGGTTCAATCCCTGGGTGGGGAAGATCCCCTGAAGAAGGAAATGGCAACCCACTCCAGTATTCTTGCCCAGAGAATCCCATGGACAGAGGGATGGACAGACTGTAGGCTACAGTCCATGGGGTCACAAAGAGTCAGACACGACTGAGCAACTTCACTTCACTTTAACTTGAGCTCCCTTAATATTAATATGTCACCATCTAAGTTCATCACCTTCACCATTCTGGAAAATAATTCGCCAACTTGTCTCTATGGAATCTATTTCTTACTGAGGTAAAGGACTTCTTTGGGTCCACTCTGATCAGGCAGGGCCCAGTGGAATTCTGGGAACCTGGACCCAGAGAAATCTCTTGCCCACTCAGACAGGGGAGCGAAGTGCTCCCAGGATCTTGAAAACACCACATCGCAACAGAGATACAATTTTAAACTAGTATGCAGATCAGCAAGGTCACCTCCTTTTAGCCATCTACCCACCCATCTCTTCAGCAGACATGTACAGAGTACCCACTTGGAACCAAGTCCCTGCTAGGCAGTACCCACAGCAACCATACTGCAAGGGTCACCAGATAACACAGTGTTAATAGTGCCTCCCTCTGTGTTATCAAGCAGACTGAAGTTACAGGTGTCAAGCACTGGAAACAGGACCTGACCCATGTCTCTGCCCCTTCAGTCTCCTCACCTCCCCCTTCTTGACCCCAAATCCATTAGTAACTATGGCCGTTTTGCTGGTTTTCTCTTGATACTGTGGCTTCCTCCCACTTTGAGTCTGCCCTCCTTCCCCTGTTCTAAGGTAAGCCACCAACCAAGCACATTTTTTACTAGAAAAGCCTACGGCTGCATGGAGCTAAGAATTAGACAAGTGAGGCAGGTGTGACCAAGGACAAATGGAAGGATGACAAGGGCAACTGGGCTGGGCCACTGAGTGGGGGGTGGTCCTGAGTACCCCAAAGCTCTATGACCAGCAGGAAGATGCCGACTCCTGCACTGTGTGTGTGTGTGTATGTGTGTGTGTGTGTGTGTGTGTGTGTGTTTGAGTGTACGGGTCAGTGCACCCACATTGACAGTCCAATCAGTCAAGTCCTTTCCACTAGAGAGCAAAGTTGGGCACAGGTAACAATCTGCATCATGCCTGTGAGTCGAGGACCTTCTCACTGTGCTGTATTTTAGCCTCCAATGAATTAAAGCTATCGGAGGCCAGTGGACAGTTTCCCTTCCTTGATAAATGACTAGGAAAGTGAATAATATTCAGGCTCACCCACCTCGAAGGCAGCTGTTCGTAGGATTAATTGGAAGGTTGGCCTGCTTAAGCCTCCCATATTTCTTCAGTAAGAAAAAAAATCACAAAATCATGCGACCTTCATATTTGGTTCATGACTAGAAACAAATCTTCCCTGGCTGCTATTTTCAGGAATTTGTGGGGAAATGAAGCAGTGGCCACGCTTACAAGGCACTAAATTGTGTGATTAACAAATGTGGTCGGACGGTCAAGGCAGAAAAAAATAAAAAAGATGCCAAGTTGGGTTTGCAGCTAGGATTCTGCGTGAGGCTGCTGCGCCCAAGCCTGAGCCCAGAGGCAGGGATGGAGAGGCAAACCCAGGAAGAGACATCTGAGAAAGACACCTGCAGAGTGGCAAAGAAATTAAGGAGAAGCTGTAGAGACTCAAGAGTTCCGAGCCTCTGTGTCCACTCCCCTTTTCAGAGACAGGTAAACAGAGGCACAGTAAGGAAGTGACTTTCCCAAGACCAGTCGTTGTTTGGAGTGACCATTCTCCCATATTTGTGGCCAATGACAAACTGACCTAGGGTCACTTCTCCTTCCCCTTTCTAACACCAGGGACATATCCACATATGCACACACACAGAGTGAAAACAAAATGAATGTGTGATTCACCACTATATTTTAAACAAAAGGAATGTGTGGTCCAGTGCTATACAGTAGGTCCTTCTTAACTAACAAGGCCCTACTGTATATCACAGGGAGCTCATTAGTGCTATGGGGCAGCCTCGATGAGACTGGGGGAGAATGGACACATGTATGTATGGCTGAGTCCCTTTGCTGTCTACCTGGAACTATCACATCATTGTTAATCGGCTATCCTCCAACATTAAAAAAAAAAAGTTTAAAAGCAATAAAAATAAATTAAAATGTGCATAAAAAAATTTTAAAAAGTGAATGTGTGCTCAAGAAAAGATACACTGAACTGAACTGATCAGCAATGGTGCACTGATTGACATCCCCAGAGCTTGCATGACCTTGTATCTTTTGTGTTTATTTCTTTGTTTAAAAACATAAAGAACTTCCATGATCCTTCCACCTAAGCCAAGAAATAGAAAATACACAATTAAGGAGCATTTATCATGTTTTCCTCCCATATATCATTTTTCCTATCTCCCCTCTCCCACCAGAGGAAACCAACATCCTGAATTTTGTTTTCCTTACTATACGGCATCTATCTGTATTCATTAACAATGTATCACTTCGTTTTCTTAATTTTTTACTCCAAGTTATCATACTCTGTGTCAGATTTATTTTTTTCTATTCACATTTATGATATTATTATTTGTCCAGATTCTCATTAAAGTTCATTCATGTTCATTGTTATGTAATATTCCCTTGTATGACTATATTACAGTCTATCAATCCAGTCTCCTGTCAATATACTCATGGGTTACTTCATATTAAAAACTGTAGTTCTATGAATATTCTGATACATAGACTTTGTACATATGTATAAGACTTTCTCTTATATATATGTACGCTTAGGAGATAATTTTGGGGTGCTAATGTATGTGAGCATTCTTTGGCATTGCCTTTCTTTGGGATTGGAATGAAAACTGACCTTTTCCAGTCCTGTGGCCACTGCTGAGTTTTCCAAATTTGCCGGCATATTGAGTGCAGCAGTTTCACAGCATCATCTTTCAGGATTTGAAGTAGCTCAACTGGAATTCCATCACCTCCACTAGCTTTGTTGGTAGGGATGCTGTCTAAGGCCCACTTGACTTCACATTCCAGGATGTCTGGCTCTAGGTGAGTGATCACACCATCATGATTATCTGGGTCATGAAGATCTTTTTTGTACAGTTCTTCTGTGTATTCTTGCTACCTCTTCTTAATATCTTCTGTTTCTGTTAGGTCCATACCATTTCTGTCCTTTATTGTGCCCATCTTTGCATGAAACTTTCCCTTGGTATCTCTAATTTTCTAACCCTTTTGGAAGAAAGTAAAGAGGAACTAAAAAGCCTCTTGATGAAAGTGGAAGAGGAGAGTGAAACAGTTGGCTTAAAGCTCAACATCAGAAAACGAAGATCATGGCATCTGGTCCCATCACTTCATGGGAAATAGATGGGGAAACAGTGAAAACAGTGTCAGATTTTATTTTGGGGGGCTCCAAAATCACTGCAGATGGTGACTGCAGCCATGAAATTAAAAGACGTTTACTCCTTGGAAGGAAAGTTATGACCAACCTAGATAGCATATTCAAAAGCAGAGACATTACTTTGCCAACAAAGGTCCGTCTAGTCAAGGCTATGGTTTTTCCTGTGGTCACGTATGGATGTGAGAGTTGGACTGTGAAGAAGGCTGAGCGCCCTAGAATTGATGCTTTTGAACTGTGGTGTTGGAGAAGACTCTTGAGAGTCCCTTGGACTGCAAGGAGATCCAACCAGTCCATTCTGAAGGAGATCAGCCCTGGGCTTTCTTTGGAAGGAATGATGCTAAAGCTGAAACTCCAGTACTTTGGCCACCTCATGGGAAGAGTTGACTCATTGGAAAAGACTCTGATGCTGGGAGGGATTGGGGGCAGGAGGAGAAGGGGATGACAGAGGATGAGATGGCTGGATGGCATCACTGACTCGATGGACATGAGTTTGGTTAAACTCCAGGAGTTGGTGATGGACAGGGAGGCCTGACGTGCTGCGATTTATGGGGTCACAAAGAGTCGGACACGACTGAGTGACTGAACTGAACTGAATGTATGTGAACTTCAGATTTATAAAATATCATCAATTGCTTTTCAAAATGATTATAATAGTCTTCTTTTCTTGAATTTCCCTTATTTTTTTCCATTTTTTAATTTTTTAATTGGTGGAGAATTGCTTTACAATTTTGTGTTGGTTTCTGCCGTACAACAAGGTGAATCAGTCATAATTATATATATAACCCTTCCCTCCTGAGCCTCCCTCCCCTACCACCATCCGATCCCTTTAGGTCATCACAGATCACCAGGCTGAGCTACCTGAGTTATTTAGCAACTTCCCGCTAACTATCTAGTTTACACGTGGTATTGTGTATATGTCAATGCTACTTTCTCAGTTTGCCCCACCCTTATCTTCCCCTTCTGTGTCCACAGGTCCATTATCTATTAGGTTCATTGGTACCATTTTTCTAGATTCCACATATATGTGTTAATATATGATACTTGCTTTTCTCTTTCAGACTTACTCCACTCTATATAAGAGGTTCTAGTTTCATCTACCTCACTACATATTTATTGCCCATATTTATTGCGTGGATTTTCCATATTGATTTCAGGAGCTCCTAAGACTAGGATTTTGTCAGTTATTGATGCTACATGTAACATCTCCTGGCTTGTCTTTTCACTTCTTTTATGGTGTCTTTTAAGGATCAGAACTTATTAATTTTAATGTAGTGTAATTTATCAGTCTTTAGTTCATATTGGTATTTTGGATTTTACTTCTCAAACCACTGCCAACTTTGCATCACAGTTTACAGTTCACTCTTCATATCTTTTCCATACCCCATAAACCTGGTGAGCAAGATTTAACACTTCCCCATTTTACAGGAATCTAAGTCTTGACAGTCAGTGATTTGCCTGAGGTCACAGAGCCAAGAAGTAGCCACGTGAGGACCAGGGCTCAAATCCGGAATCCCCGGTTTGGCTCTGGTTCCACCACCCTACACTGCCTTTGCTGCTGTGTCGTGAATTCATTCAGTCATACTCACAGCAAACACTTGTTACAGGCTCTGAGGTGCATTATACCCAGTGCAACGCCCTAGAGCTCGAGAAATAAACAAAATATCATCTCTATCTTGAAAATCTGTATCAGAGGAACTGTTCCAAGAGAAGGCTTTGCCTGAGACATCTGAGCTTGGACTTGAAGGAGAGTAGTCTTTTTCAAAGTCTGGGGGTTTGGAATGGGTGGGATTGTCCCAGGAGAAGGAAACAGCGTGAGCAAAGGGATGGAGAAAGGGAAGAGCATGGTGAAGTGGTGAGCAGCAGACTGTCCCATGTGGGCCAGGGTTGGGGAGCAAGTAGGTAAAGAGGTTGGGATCAAAGACAAAAAGATTGGGAAGGACTCTGTGTGCTCCACTAATTAGCAGGAACTTTTTCCTGTAGGCAACTCATTTTAGACTTTGAAACTCTGAGATCTGACGTGCAAAGCCACTCTAGCCTCTAATATTTCTTCCAAGATCTTCTTGAAGATTCCCACCTGCCAGGTAGGGCATTCCTTTTCACTGGTCCTCTGGGTCCAAGAGTTTTCATCTCAGTGTAACATCCTGAGATTTGGTAAGGAAAGCACTCATTTATGCTCATCAAATCAATTCATTCACAGAATCCCATGCTTTCTGCTCTACTAACATCATTATCATCAACTTTCCAATAATCTCACCAAGAGAGTTGACATCTGCTGAAAGCATGGCAGAGCACAAGGCAGGGTGAGCAGATCACAGGCTTGGGTTTGATTTTCAGCGTTGCCACTAACCATGTGACCAGGGAATGTTTCTTTGTCTCTCTGAGACACTTTTGCTAGTTGTCATGAGGATTTAATGATCTATGGAACATGTTTAAAGCAAAGGAAACATCTAACAGATGTCAGATGACTCCTTGTGATCATATTTAAGTCCTACAGAAGGCCAGGCAATTTGGACCAAGAAAGGACTTTTCTACTGAGACCAAATCGAGAGATATTGAATGTGAACCTGAAGGGAGAATTCCTTCCTTGAGAGAGATAACTGGTCCAACAGGCCTGATCCTGAACCCCAAGTATTGTCTTCCCCCAGGAATCATTTGTTCTTAGATGCCAACTCTTGGGGATCACAAACAGACAGGGGTGATTTGCACTTGGCTTTTTGACAAGGGGGGAAAAAATGAGAACAAACAGTTCTCATCTTTCAAAATCCTCTTTCACAAGAGAGCTGTCCAGTCTGATAATAACAACAAGAATCACGATAAAAAGAGATCTAATAGAGAAGAAGCAGGTCAGTCGGCTGGCAAGTTTCAGAAACCTTCAATTGGCCATGGAGACACCCAAATACTCAACATGACCTAAAACTGCTTTCTGGTATCAATCATTCGAATCTGCTTACAAGAGTCACTATGCTGAAGTTAAAAAATCATAGAGAAGAATTCTAGTAGAAAATAAACAGAAACTTTTGCTTGAAACTCACAATACGTATTTAGCAGTGTGCACCTCTGAGATTTGGAGAAAGTAGACATCAGGATAGGTAGTGTCCAAACTGGAAGAGTGCTTTGCTAAGCAGAAACAGGAGAAGACTATGCAAAATGTACTTATTCTCCTGAACACATGGAATAGTTTCAAAAATGTATCATCTACTAATCCACAAAGCAAGACTTGACAAATTCCAGAAGAATCTATGTTGAACACTGAGCGGAAGAGTCCCCCCAAAGCAGTTCTGCCTTTGCTACTGATGTGCACCCCCAAAAATTTCAGTGGGCACGACCCAGTTTCGTGTTTTTCAACTTGGGATTCTCATAACACACAGGTGCCGAGCACACACCACAAAGGCTGCTACCTTTGTGGGTGTCGCGGGATCTCTTCCAGAAAACTCCTCCATTCCACAACACAGAACCATGGGCAGAGAGCAGCCTCCTAGCATCTCCCATGGGGTGGGATTAATCTTATTCAAGACCCTCTAATTCTGCTCTCTTGGCACTTAGCAGTACTAATGGGAAGTTATACAATTTTCTACATTCCCCTTCTTTCTCTATAACACTCTGGGGACCTGCAGAGGGTGGAAAGAGTTATCCCAAGATGTGTCAAGAATCTTCTGTTTCCTTCCTGAAACCTACCTATCAAAGGATGTGTGTGTGTGTGTGTATGTGTGTCTGTGTGTTAGTCACTCAGTCATGCCCAGCACTTTGCCACTCCATGGACTGTAGCCCACAGGCTCCTCTGTCCATGGAATTCTCCAGGCAAGAATCCTAGAAAGGGTAGCCATTCCCTTTTCCAGGGGATCTTCCCAATCCAGGGATGGAACCTGGGTCTCCCACACTGCAGGCAGATTCTTTACTGTCTTACCAGTAAAGCCCATCAAGGCATGAAAACACCACATTTTACACCTTTTGGAGTCTGATTACTTTGCTGCTGCTGAATTCTTCTTGACCTTTACATTTTTTTAATTCCTTTTGGCTGGTCATTAAGCAGGGGGTTGGGTGGGGGGCTGTTTGCAATCTATCTTCATCCCACCACAATTGCCTAAAAGTCTCTGTATCAGCAAGAAATTGTTAAGAAACGTCTCTCTCCCGAGCCTGTGCCAATGTTGCTGGAAATAAAGGATAATTAGACAAGGTCCATTCCCAGAAGCTTACATAAATGTATCAATAGTTATTAAGTTATGAAGATAGTTATGAAGATGTCATCAGAAGCTACTGTAATAGGGCTTAATAGATAGAAGTAAAGAATAGAATCCCAGGGGAAAATCATAAACTACACCCATCCAGATAGTATCATAATGATCAGCATATAACCTCATGAATTTCAAAATGCGTTCACATTCATGATCTTGTCTGAGTGTCCCCTACTCCAGTGACCTGTGCAGGATAAGAGAAGCCAAGGGGCTTGCCTGAGGCCAGAGTCAACAGTGTGAGGGCTGGGGTAAGGGCTGGAAGGAAATGGGATCACCACAGTCATAAAAATTCATCATGAGCTGCCACAGAAACTAACACAAGAAAAAGCTGATTCACACAAACTTAAACTGAGCATTAATTCATCAAATAAAATTGAAAAAAATAGATATTTATTTTTAAAACAGTAAGGTCTATTGTTCTCAATATACTTTCCCAAGGCCTACAAATTGATTTACGTACAACATTTTCACTGGCTGTGTAAATTCTGGCTACTGTGTGCTTCAAAGCAAGAGAAGGTCTGAGAGTGCTCAGTGGCAGAGCAGCTCCTAGAAACCCCAGGGGCTTCTCACACTGGCTTGAATATAACCATTCTCTTTCTAGTACTGGATCCAAGTCTAGATTCTACTGCTATTAACAATTAGAGAAAATTTAGAAGATCCAGAGAGAAGCCACATAGGCCACTTAAAGGAAGAAAAATCAGATGTCTGATTTTTGAGATTCATAATTTATGATCAGAGGTTAAGCCTGGAAGAGAAGACATTGTAGCACTTTGGGGTTCACATTCCAATGTATCATCTTTGAAGAAGGCATGATGCATTCAGAATTGTAAGGAATATTTAAAATACAGACTGTGTGGGACATAGTAGATGCTCAATTTTTAAAAGTTCTTGGAGGTTGAGGCATCCCATTTTCATCCTTTTTACTTCTTTTAACAAATATTTATTGAGAGCATTAGTTACGTGCTGCGCACCTTGCTTGCTATGTATTGTTTAATTTAATCATGTCCTTTTCATCATAACACTACGTGTGCTAGGAATTGACATCCCCATTTTACAGATGAGGAAAATAGAGGCTCAGAGACTTTGTGTGCTGGCCCAAGGTTGGGGAAGCAGTGTGTGGCAGGGCTGGTTTCCATCAGACTCCCAAGACCTCACACATTCCTAGTACTATGTTCTTGCCTCTGTAATACAGATGAGAAGAAGAATCACAAACCCTTAGTATCTACAATGTGTCTGAGTCTGTTCCAAGGGATTTATTTATTTTATTTAAATTTGAATATTTAATTAATATTTAGAACTCAATCTGCACACAGAGCCCTTTGAAGTAGGTACCATTACTATCCCATTTTACAGATGAAAAAATAATGTGAGCTACAGAAGAACTGAGTGACTCAACATAGGTCCCATAATCTGCATCTAATTATATGAAGGAACAGTATGACTGCTACACTCAGCTTGGGGCAGTGAGGCCATGACCCATATGTACTTTAGCTCTAATGGAGCGGAATGCACCCAAGGGCTCTGCAGAACCTTTCTCTCTTGATTTTATGGCTCCAATTTTAACTGATCAATGAAATAGACAAGACTAAATATTAGGTTGCTTTTATCCACATAGAGAATTTTCTCTATGGGATGCTAAACTCTAATTTGCTCTTCTTTTAATACAACATTTGACCTCAATTAACCAAAACTGTTCCCTGCATTTTTTACAGAGATCCTCTTTGTAGCTGAGAAACTCACAAATGGCTCAGTGTTTTCGGCCACAGAAAATCCCACTGTGATTTGGAGTTCTCATGAGCCACCTCACCTCATGTCTCTGCTATGTTATGTCCCCTCTCCATGGAGTAAGTGGTCACAGGACCCAAAGAGAGAGGTTTGTCTGGATCCAACCTCTATTACGTCATCCTGATGGAATGTGGATACAGAGTTCCCAGGGACTTTCTGTTCAAACCTTGTTTTATTGAAGTTGATATCTTTTTTAGAGACTGAAATCACATCCCTAGTTGCTTGGAATCCAGGCTTCAGTTGGATTATTGAATGGATGCAGTAAACAGTTTCTCCTAAAACACTAAACTCAGTGAATGATTAAACCAAAACCATCCTGTTCCAAGGCTCAAAGCAAACCTCTCAGCCCATTACATTTTAAAGACTGCTCATAGTCAGCAGCCTTCAGATTTATGTAACCCAAGTTATATACAGTAGAAGCACGTGCTCATTATATAACAAATGTTCATGTGAATTGGTTCAAATAGGGCAGGTAAATTAGATGTTGAAAATCAGCACCCAAGGGCTCCCAACAGCTTTAAACACATGCTGTTTACAGTCATAACAAGGGGATAATTTGGGTTTTTTTTTTCTTATACTCTCCAATAATAACGGACATAATTGAGTGTCTACAGAATGCCAAGCACTCTGCCCTGTGACTCAGCTTTGAAGAGAGGTCAGACTACTTGGTCTATGACATTCGACAAGCTTCTTGGCCATGAATCACTTATTTACACATCCATCAATCAGAGGTGGTTTTATATATACATGAAAATGCCAAGTCACTTCAGTCATGTCCAACTCTTTGCAACACTATGTACTGTAGCCCACCAGGCTCCTCTGTCCATGGGATTCTCCAGGCAAGAATACTGGAGTAGGTTGCTGTTTCCTTCTCCAGGGGATCTTCCCAACCAGGAGATCGAACCCATGTCTCTTATGTCTCCTGCATTGGCGGGCAGGTTCTTTAACACTAGATCCACCTGGGATGCCCCACTCCCCTTATCCAATTTTATTTACTCCCCTGGCCAGCAGGGGAACTTGGTCTGATTAGAATCCCTATTTAGCAGGGGAGGAGACTGGAGCCCACTACCAACCTGTCATAGCACTTAAACAGAAGAGGGTCTTCAGTGAAGAGTTCCTCAAAGGCACATCTCCATTTTGCACAGGTTATCCCACTGGCAGTTCACACGGGTCTTCTGACTTCTCTGCTTTTCCTTCTGGCTGCCTGCCATCTGGCACTTTCTCTGCTAATTAGCACCTCAACCACGGTACAGCAGGGGAAATCCAGAAGGGTGAGCCTCGGTGGTTAGCAGCTGAATTGCGTGGTTTAAAAGCTTTGGGGGAAAGGTTTTTTTTTTTTTTTTAAAGTTTGATAAAAGAAGAGGTGTCACATCTCAGCGGTTACAGGGGCATTTTAAATTATATTTGAAGTTCAGATGTCTATTATCCAGGCTTCCAACTAATAGGTAGTTGAGAATGGATCGTTACAGTTAAGAAGTGTTCTGATCTTTGGGGTGATTAAAGTTCATTTGTATGCTGAGGCATTGAGAATGCTTCTCAAAATCATATCAGAACTCTTATTCATCCTAGCCATTACCACCGAACTGCTTACTCTATATATTTATGCTCTTTCATTAGCAAGGAGTTTGATGTGCAATAGTGTTCATTCTTTGCTGAGATGGAATGGCAGGCATTCTGTACCCAGCCAAGTGGAAGATTCAAAAAGGTTAAATAGAGGATTCAAAGACATTGGATCAGTCCCTTGGAATTCAAGATCAGACTCTGTACATCCCTACATCCCATGTTAGCCCAGCCCAAGAATGCACGCGTAGGAGAGGTAGTGTATGTTTTTTAAACTGATTTTCCATGGAGGTGAGAGAAAAATCACTCAAGAAATCCCATAACTTGAATTTCAAAATCCAGTAAAATCTCTGCATTCACTCCCAACACATAGCCTGCACTCTCCTTTTGTTTTCAGCTGAGTCCTTATCTATCATCTCAAACAATACAGTGAACTAAATTAACAAGGGCCACCAAGCTTGTAAAAACCAACCATGCAAACACATGAAGAAGCGCTACTTCCCCAATGGCATTCCAGACAACAGTTTGGGAAAATGAGGGAAAGGCTTTAAAATGCTCATCAACTTTGATTTAGTAATTGCACTTCTTTTAAAGTCCATTCTTATAAAACAATTTATAAATGCAAATAAGGGATTTCCCTGGTGGTCCAGGATATAAGATCCCCTTTCCAATGCAGGGGACTTGGGTTTGATCCCTGGCCAGGGAACTAAGATCCCATGGGTGGAGAAGCAATTAAGCCCATGTGCTGTAACTACTGAGCCCACGTGCCACAACTAGAGATTCCGTGCCCGGCATTGAAGGATCCCATGTGACGCAACTAAGACCTGAGGCAGCCAAGTAAATAAATAGGTATAAAAAGTAAATAAATGCAAAGCAATGTTTTTGTGGTGTTTGCATAGATGATAGACAATATTGGAAACAGTGACTGTTTCCCAAATGAGCATGGTTAAATTAATCTATTCAATAAATAATTATTGTGCAGGTACTTGGTGCAAAACTATTCCAGGCAGTTCTTCCCTGGTAACAGAAAAAGGGGAGGGCACGTGGGTACAGGGGTCCTGGGGTGGGTGAAAGTAGAAGACACAGCTGGGGACGTTTTTGTTTCTTCATGTCGCTGTCATAATTTGTGATAAAGCCCACCAGTCAAATATTCCTTAGCTCCTAAAAACTGTCACATGAAAAGACATCACACATGCCTGCATATGTGTGTGTGTTGTAGGCGACTGCAGATCTGAAGTGCTGGAAATGAAGTGTACTGGTGTCTGCAACTAACTAGGGAATGTATATGATAATAGACTGAGGAATGGCTCAGTGGATAGGTATTAATGGAAACATGAGCTACAACAAATATAGCAAAATGACAATGAGAAAATCTGGATGTGACTAGATGGGTGTCCACCTCACAATTATTTCAACTTTTCTGTATGTTTGAAAGTTTCTAACCTATAAAACCAAGGAAAAACACATTTTACGTACAAGTCCACACAAACGTGCATATGTACAAAAATATACAATGTACTCACCTTTTGGTAATAACTGAGTGCTTTTTTTTAAACTCTGTTTTATGCATTTGTGTATGTTACCTCCACCATAAGGTCCTGCTTCCAACTTGTTAGTGAGAATTTAGCCTCCCTGAAGTGGTCCTCACTTGCTTCTGGAGGCTGCCTTGACTGTGCTCTGGAATAAATTCTCTTCTCCCAAATCCTAGTCAGGAGGCCTCTGTGTTAGCTCACTCTGTGACAGCCCACGCTCCCGGGCATGTGTGGCCTCTCCTACCTGGAACTGCTTCTGCCTTACTTCCCCGGGCCTGCCACACAATACCTGAGGCACAGGCGTCTCTACAAACCTGCAGGCAAATCTCAGCTCCAACACCTACCAGCTGTGGGGCCCTTGGCGAGTTGCTTACCCCCTCTGGACTTTAGTTCCCTAACCTACAAAATTGGGAAAATATGAGTACCTAACTCATGATGTTGCTGAGAGGACCAAATGAGTTTCCATCTAGTATTCAGAACAGTGGGCTTCCCCTGTAGCTCAGTCAGTAAAGAATCTGCCTGCAATGCAGGAGACCTGGGTTCGATTCCTGGATTGGGAATATTCCTTGGAGAAGGAAATGGCAACCCACTCCAGTGTTCTTGCCTGCAGAATCCCATGGACAGAGGAGCCTGGCAGGCTACAGTCTATGGGGTCACAAGAGTCGGACACGACTTAGCGACTAAACCTCAACCACCACCATTCGGAACAGTACCCGGAATATAAGGAGCACTATGTCAGTGTATTATTATTATTGTCAATATCAATACCACTACCATCATTGCCGCCATATCTACTGCGACCACCACCCAGACAGCAACATGCAAGAAGATATAGAGCATTCTGGGACAATGGAGGGGAAATGGTATGGATAGAATTGTTTCTAATACTGTCTCAGGTCAAGGGTCACCTGAGCATCTCTTCCAAGGCCAGATCCCAGGTGCCTGACTTGCACTCTGACCCCACAGACCATGGCAGGTCACCTGCCACTACATCACATCACGCTGCTCTCTGCCTCAGAGACTGATCACTGACCTCGAGGAGTTTGTTCTACAAGAAGGCAAACTTCTAAAACATGAGTAAGGCCCATCTCTTGAGTTCTCCTTTCTTGCTCTAAGATATACATCTTCTGGCGATAATGAGAAACTGGGCATTCACTCAATGGCAAACCCTTCCCTACCTACCAGGGCTCAGTCTGATCTCAAAACCTTCAAAAGCCAATCATAAAGCAGTCTGACATAGATGTCTTTCCCAAAGTCCCTGCTCTGTAGACTTACGGCAGCCCTTATGTTAAATCTATTTTCCAAATTTGATGCAATTAATGGGCACCACTTTCACAATGAACAGAAGATGGTGGGTGCATCCCCAGTATTAAAGTGCTGCAGGATTCTATAGGGCACTTTCTATTGCAAAGCCTGCAAGTGCTCACTGGTGAGCCTGATAGGGTTTGTATCACAATTTGCACCAGGACGATCCCACTCCTTCTAGGAAATACTTGTCAGAAGTCGTAGACGTTGTTTTTCTGAGATGTAAAAACAACAGCACTTTGCTATTTTTACCAGTTCCATCTTTGCTGGGCCTCTCAGAATCAATAATTTGAACTGAGGCAAAAATAAGAGATTACTTTTGTATTCAAAATTTACATGCTCAAAAGCCTAACCTTTGCCAAAAGAAAAAAAAAATTTTAAGTAGAAAAGAATCGCTAATTTCTAGCACAGAAATGTCATTCAAACCCTTAAATTCAAAACAACTTACACTTTTCCAAGTTCCACTGCTTTTTTCCAAGTAAACAAAGATATCTTTTTTCCTACATTGTTTCCACCCAACTTTTGAAACATGCCCAGTAAATTTTTCAAATATGACATATTTTATGTGTTTCCAGGTGCTAAGAAATGCCAGGAAACCAACCCAGGGAATAAAAAATGTTCATAGATCTGGTTGGTGAGAAAGAATAAATAACAACCTTTCTACCTTCCAGCAAATGTAAAATTCTTCATCATTCTTCAAGCACCAGTTTAAATAGCCATCAAAACTCTTATTTAGTTATGTCAGGGATGCAACTCAAAGGTGTGAGCAAAGAATTGCATCTCTCTTTGTGGATATACAAACAAGTGCATTAGTGACTCAATCAGTGGCTTACCTGTCAGCAGAGAAGATGTTTTGGCATCTCTCTCTCTCTCTCTTTTTTTCCTGGATTCACCAAGATGCATGTAGAACTTCCCACCCCAGGGATTGAACCCATGTGCCCTGCATTGGAAGCGCCGAGTGTTAACCACTGGACCACCATGGAAATCTGAGAAGATGATTGGAATCAAACAAAAATCTTGGTGTATAAGAGCTAGAAGGGCCCCAGAGGATCATTTCATCAAAAACCAGAGAGGTGACCAGCTCACTCTAGCTCACACAGCAGGCTGGTCCCAGTGGGATGTGCCATCTTGGCCTCCCTCCCCTCCTAGTAGGACCTCTCTACTGTACCGGGCAGTTAGGACTCAACCACTGAGAGAAGAAATACTTAAAGATTTCTTTTCCCATCCGTTGTTCTCATGGAATACAATTTGGTGTGTAATATCTTTCTTACATCTTCTCCCTACAGAGGTTAACAGCTATATTTTGGGAGAATTCATTCTAGCATCATATTCTCTGCTAAAAGCAAGTGCCAATGTATCAATAAGACTCTAAGTAATGGCTGGAGAGTGTCCTATTGAGGTTGCTGTGCCCGCACATGAAATTTCAAACCCGATAGATTTACATCTTTCGAGAAGCAAAAATAAATGAGGTGACTCCCTGACCGTATCCCAAGCCAGTGACTAAACATTTTCTTGGATCTTATTTGAGCAGTCCCTAGAAATTTTTCTCAACATAGACCTTGTATTCTACTTTTCTTTTAGGTTTTATTTTTGCAAGAGAAGATAAGAGCCTGGGACCAAATACCTATTCTGCAAAACCATTTTTTCAGGGAAAACAGCTTTAGGACCAAAGGAGACCTCAGAGCCTGGACTTCCATTTTCTGGCCCCTCCGGTCAGCTGGGAATCACAGGCATCAGCCACAAACACTGCCCCTCTGGCATTTGCTGTTGTTTAGTTGCTAAGTCCTGTCCAACTCTCTGCAACTTTGTGGACTATAGCCCACCAGGCTCCTCTGTCTATGGGATTCTCCAGGCAAGAATACTGGAGAGGGTAGCCATTTCCTTCTTCAGGGGATCTTCCCAACCCAGGGATCAAACCCGCACCTCCTGCTTGGAAGGAAGATTCTTTCCTAGAATACCGAGCAATACTTAACTCATTTTTCAAGACAAACCATTCCATCCTGGGACTGTTATTAGAACACTTTCTCTCAAAGAATCCAATCAAAGTTTATCCCCTGAGGTTGCAAAGGCTGAATAAACTCCCTAATGCAGCTCTTCAAACATTGGAAAATAATGCCAAGCTCTTTGTACAACCTGTGCACCCAGCTTCTTGAGCCACACTTCATTTGAGAGATCTGGGTGAGATTGAGAACACCCACATGCAGGGTCTATGCATGATCCACTGGTGCAGTCACATAAAGGCTTCCTGAGTGTAGCAGAAGCACAGTAAATATTTGTCAAACAAACAGATGAATAACTCAGTGCATCTGAAAACCTTCTCCTTTCTTCGTTGACTGTTCAGCAAACAGGTATAGAGGACATAATAATGTTCTTGTATAAGCAACAGGGATGGAAGTTAAGTAAGAAATAGTTTGTCCTCCCAAGGAATCCATGACTTACAAAGACACTGTCAATAATGACTATTAGATTAAAGGACAGTATGTGCTGTAACACAACATACAAAGTGTGCAGATGTTCTTAAGGGTCTTGAGGAATAGGCAGAGCTTCCCCAAGCAACATATAGAGAAACTAATTCCAGAGTGACCAGCAGGGGCAAACTCCCAGTGATCCCTCTGGGCTAACATGACCCATTTCCTTTCTACCAGTAGCCCCACAGGTGAACACAACTCTCTACTTAGAGCCTTGGCCATGCACATCACAAGAAAAACAACATTTCTTTTAAAAAGTCATAATGCTTCTAATGGACTTCCCTCGTGGCTCAGATAGTTAAGAATCCGCCTAAGATGCAGGAGACCTGAGTTCGATCCATAGGTCGGAAGGATCCCCCGGAGAAAGGAATGGCTACTCACTCCAGTATATTTGCCTGGAGAATTCCATGGACAGAGGGGCCTGGTGGGCTACAGTCCATGGGGTAGCACAGAGTTGGACACAACTAAGTGACTAACACACACACAGACACACACACAGTACTTCAAATAATGCATTTCCCTTTTGAATTGATTTTCCTGGTAGCCATGACCCATAGCTGGTTTCTAGGAAGTGCACAGTCCTCTCAAACCACTGAAACACTGATTTCAGTAGCTACTTTTTGCTGAGTCCCATGCCTGCCAAGCTGCATGGTTACAAAGGACTAATTTTTCATTTTCCTCAAACACAGACATTTGCATTTCCACTACTACATTTTATTCCTCGCTCTCAATTCACGCTCCCAGCCACCACCACTGAACCCTATCATAGTGTCAGTCCTTTCCTTGGTGAAGAATGCGGAGTACTGAGATTCTGCACTGTACAATCAGGAAATTTGGGAGAGAGTAAAACTGGGAATTTTGGTGAGACAAGCATTCCAAAAGCAGCTGTCATTTCTGAATTTGCCACGTTACTCTGGAGTGTAGTCCGTATCCACATCACTTCTGTTGTAGGGAAGAAAGCCACCAAAGCACAATGACTATACCTCACATATCTGGAGCGGCCCCAGTGTCTCATATTCTGTCTGCTTCATTGTCTGTAAAATCATTAAAATGTGCTAGAAATCACAGTATTTTTTTCTGTATTTGCTGCCTCTCCTAGATCATCTTTCCTCATAAACATTCCCTGTGTCTTTTGTCAGATTATTCATCCCCAATTTTCTCTGAAAATCTTATTAGAGAAGACTTGAATGATGTCCCTTGAAAAGTCCTTTAAAGAGCCAGTGAGACCTAGAGCTAGAAGTGAACTAGAGATCTTGGCGAACTGCCTTCCAGCTCTTCCTTCTCCAAGAGTTTGCCAGGTAAAAGGGACCAAGCTGACAGATTTCCTTTTCCACTGCAAAATATGCCTTGTTATTCTATTTCTATTTTTTTTTCCCAAAGGGGTGGGAATGGGATAGGAAGAGGAGATGGGAAACCACATTTACTATCTCTTTTCTGTATCACAGAGTTTTGTATACATTTGTTGTTATTGCTGCTCAATTGCTCAGTTGTGTCCTACTCTTTGCAACCCCATGGACTGTAGCCCACCAGGTTCCTCTGTCCATGGAATTCCCCAGGCAAGAATACTGGAGTGGGTTGCCGTTTCCTCCTCCAGGGGAACTTCCTGACCCAGGGATCGAACCCATATCTCTTGCACTGCTGGTGGATTCTTTACCACCAAGTCACCTGGAAAGCCCATTGTACACATAAACCTGTTCAATCCTCATCCTTTTGAGGTGAACAGAAACATCCCTTTTTACAGACAGAGAATAACGAGGCTTAAAGAATTTTAGTCACCTTTCCCAACACCATAAAGCCCAGGTCTGCTGGGCTTTGAAACCCATATCTTCCCATGTACTATGTACATGACAACCATGAAAAATCTAAACTTGGAAACAATCTTGGAGAATAGCTGCTCCACACACTTTATTTGGAGGCCCAGAAAGGGTTAGAGACATTGGCAACACTCTGGACTTCATTAATGGCAGAACCAGAAATTAGGTCCTGAAACCCACCCCCTCTACCCTTCCTCCTACACCGCAGAAGCTCAAACTCAGAGAACTATGCACTGGGATGGACCGACTACCAGAGGTTTCCCCAGAACACAAGAAGAAAAGGGGCTCATAACCTGGAGAACACTATTATAAGAGGGCAGCAAAAATGAAGTGAGAGCAAAAATTTGTAAATAATCCAATGTCAGATCTAAAACATAAAGACAGAGATACTGATGACAGATAAAAAGGTGTATGAATTTAACTATGCACAAAAATCCAAAGTCAACTAGGTGGGCAAGCTTGGCGGGGGTCTTCTGTGCAGTTCCTTTCTCTGAATTCTATCAAAATATTGCCTGAACCAGAAAATCATTATAATGATTCCCTGATAAGATGTCTGAATGGACAGTTTGGGATGGAAAAAATGAGGTCATCCTGAAGAATTCCATCTGATATGCAATATTGTGAACCAGAGGTTAATTTCCTGGGGATTTTTAACAATTAATCTCTCCCATATGGCAAATGAACAATAAAAAAAAAAAGTTCCTTATACAAAACCATCTAAATGGAAAATACACATAACAGAAGAATTATCCAAAAAAATTGTTCTAGAAACAACATACAAGTGACAAAAGCAAGTTCCTTACAAATGATGGAAATTTTTGAATATGGAAAAGTTCCAAGATATATTTTCCTTTTCCAAGCTGAACAAAGCAGGAGAATCTAGAGGAGGTAGTCTGTAGAAGGGTATAATTTTTATTTACATGGATTTTTCAAAATGTAGTGTGCTGATGGAAATGCTACTTATAATTAATTAGCAAATAAGAAATTAGAAAATAAGAACAGTCCTTGGAGTCAGTCTTCTGTTGTAGCAGGGTCTTTGCCTTTAACGTGATCATTGGTAGTTAAAATCACTGGATTAGGTTTTTTCCAGATGAGCCAAGAGGCATTTATAATTCTCTTCTCTCCAAAAGTAAACCACAATCAAAACTAGGTCGCAGATGCTGTTTGAAAATAATGATTAACATCTGCATAGCCCAGTTATGGCTTAAAGAGCAAATCCACATCCATTATCTCATTTGATGCACATGAGAATTTGTGAGGCAGATATTATTATTCTCCCATCAAGGCTCAGAATTTGAATGACTTGGCCAAGGACATATAATGGGAAAGTGACAGAACTGGGATTCTTCCTTTTCCTGAATTGTGCGCATCAAATACACCATCAATAGAACTATAATGTGCTCAGTTGCTCAGTTGTGTCTGACTCTTTGTGACCCCATGGGCTGTAGCCGACCAGGCTCCTCTGCCTTTGAAATTTTCCAGGCAAGAATATTGGAGTGGGCTGCCATTTCCTGCTCCAGGGGATCTTCCTGACCCAGGGATTGAACCCACATCTCTTGCATTGCAGGCAGATTCTTTACCACCAGCACCACCTGGGAAGCCCCATCAACAGAACTATAACCACCCACCAAATACCTGTGAGGCCAAATCCTCCTGGAATCCAACTAATCAGGATCTGAAGTGGTCTGTTTTTGTTTATTTGGTTTTGGGGGGTGAGGGGAGCTTTGGAGAGCACTTACTTTAAAGATAGAAGATATGAACAAATATCCTCTGAGTATTATGCAAACTCCTACAGTTTGATCTGATCTCCTACACTTTTCTGGATAATCTTCAGTGGTTCCAATAAAGTTAATTATCACAAAACAAAAATTGATTTTCTTCAACATAGTGTTTCATTATTTTGTGAATTTGGTCACAATATTTTTTTAATATTTATAATTTTTTTAAAGGTGAAACCAGAAATATTTTCTGGTTAATCAAAAAAGTGAATTAATGAGAAATGATGTTTTTCATGAACTAAAGTGTCATGAGATTATCCTTGAGTCTATTGACAAATATTGACAGGGTTCTCTTTCAGCCTTTCACTTATTTCTCATATTCAGAGCTAACTACAGCCAGAAAATGAGATGTCTGTTAGGAATAACTTTTGGTCATTTTTTTCATATGTATTTGTGCTTAAATGTTGGAACTTGGGCATTTAAAACTCAGAATTGGGAAGGGGCGGGAAAGATCCCCATACCAGGTAGGGTTCTTTAAAAAGTTCACGGAGAGAAATGAAAGATTTCAAGAATTTCTCCAAAGGGAAGGTTCCTTAGTCCTACAATCCCTTTTGGTGGAAAACAGCTAATTTTGGACACTTTGGTTCCACATAGTGTCTGCAAACAAACCTCCAAGTAGAAGTCTTGAATAATGTAACAGCGATGAAATGTAATAAGAGAAAACTTCATTAGAATTCAAAGCAGGCTTTTCCTTCCAAAAGGTTCTGCACTTAAAATCAGAGTATAATTTTGTTTACAAAGAAAGAGAGATATTCCAAAATGAAACAGATTTGATATACGATCCTCAGAAGCAAATATTCCCCAGGCTATAAAGGCAATAAACTTGAGAGAAAATGATTTTATATGGAAAAAAAAAAAAACCCAGAGATAAAGGAACATATAATTAAAGTTGGGTCTAGGCAGTACCAAGTTTGAAATAACAAAATTGATCAAATAACCAAGATTTGTCATCTTCATGCCAATAAAATGCTGTGGCTAACTCCCCTTCCCACTAAATTATTTAATTGATGTTGGTAACCTATTAGCTTGCTCGGCTGCCATAACTAAATACCAAAGGCTGGGTGGCTTAAACAACAGAAACTTGTTTTCTCACAGGTCTGGAGGCTTCTCATCTGCATGAGAGGGTTGGATGGCATCACCAACTCGATGGACATGAGTTTGAGCAAGCTCCAGGAGTTGGTGATGGACAGGGAAGCCTGGTATGCTGCAGTCCAAGGAGTAGCAAAGAGTTGGACACATGACTGGGCAATTGAACTGAACTGAACTGAACTGAACTGGAGGCTTCAAGTCCAAGCTCAAGATACTGGCAGGTTTGGTTTCTCCCGAGGCCTCTCTTCTTGATTTGACAGATGGTCTTCTCACTGTGTCTGTGCATGGTCACCCCTCAGTCTATGTGTCCGTGTTTAATCTCCTCTTCTCAGAAGGACGCTAGTCTTACTGGATAAGGCCCACTGTAGAGCCTCATTTCACCATAGTTAACTTTTTAAAGGCCCTGTCTCCCCATGCAGCCATATTCTGAGGTCCTGGGCAATTAGGACTTCAACCTGCGAATTTGGGCAGACACCATCCAACCCATAACACTCCATCCTCTGGTCCCACAAGATGTACGTTCTTCTCACATATAAAATACACTCACCTCATCCTAACAGCCTCTAAATTCTTAATCCATTCCAGCACCAACTCTAAGTTCAAAATCTCATCTGAATATAGACCCCATGGACTGTAACCCGCCAGAATCCTCCATCCATGGAATTCTCCAGGCAAGAATACTGAAGTGGGTTGCCATGCCCTCCTCAAGTGGATCTTCCCAACCCAGGGACTCAACCCAGGTCTCCCACATTGCAGACAGATTCTTTACCATCTGAGCCACCAGGGAAACCCAAGAATACCAGAGTGGGTAGCCTATTCCTTCTGCAGAGGATCTTCCAGACCCAGGAATTCAACCGGGGTCTCCTGCATTTCCAGATGTAAGTGTTGCTGCTGCTGCTAAATCGCTTCAGTCATGTCCGACTCTGTGTGACCCCATAGATGGCAGCCCACCAGGCTCCCCGTCCCTGGGATTCTCCAGGCAAGAACACTGGAATGGGTTGCCATCTCCTTCTCCAATGCGTGAAAGAGAAGTCACTCAGTCATGTCCAACTCTTTGCAACTCCATGGACTGCAGCCTACCAGGCTCCTCTGCCCATGGGATTTTCCAGGCAAGAGTACTGGAGTGGGTTGCCATTGCCTTCTCCGAGATGTAAGTGTTAACCTCATCTAAAAAATATTTTCACAGGATGATCTGAAATAACATCTAACCAAATACCCAAGTATTGTGGTCTAGGCAAGTTGACACATAAAATAAAATTAACCTGGACAGTGACCCATGTTATGTATTTCCTAGTCCTCATACTAAACTCATTCTAAGGGCCAGAGGTGAACTTGAACCCAGAAATGAGGAAAAAACATGGAATCCTGAAAAGAGTCCTGAATGTGGAGTCAACAGAGATATGTCTCTGCTAATTGAATGGCTATATGATGCATCTGCTGTCCATTTTTTAATTTATAAAATGGGATTAAAATTTAAAAAACCCTCATCAGGGATCAAATGTGATAATCAAGTATGAAACACTTCAAAGTGTTGTTTATTAATGATAATATTAATTGATATTATCAGGAGATTACCGCCTCACTCTTTAAATGGAGAAATACAAAGTCTGGAAGGCATAGAACTTGGATGTCTACCTTGGTCAACACCATGACACCTCGTATGGGTAGTTAGGTGCCATCTTTCTTGCTCTTTCCCCTCTTTGAAGCCCAAACTCAAGGTATCACCGTGGACATTGAAGTTCTACGGCAGTAAAGGCTTTCTTAAAGCTAAGTATGAGCAGAAGGAAATGTCAAGTCCTCCTTGGCTAGTGATGCTGCTTCTGTTCTGACGACATTGGACCAGCTCCACTGACAGGCAGTAGGTTTGAGAAAAATGGTCTCCAACATGGAGATTCTATAAAATGTAATCAAAGTCACATATGTGGAAAGAGAGACCATCATTGCTAGTAAATAGTCTCTTTTTAAGTGAGGGAAAAACTTTTCCCTGCTCCACAGTTTGTGATATGAGGTAGAAATCATAATTTAACTCTGCCTTCTGACATCAGTGAGATAGTGATCTAGGTAGGGCATTTTTATATAGTTTTAACCTTCTGGAGATCAGTCCTGGGTGTTCATTGGAAGGACTGATGCTGAAGCTGAAACTCCAATACTTTGGCCACCTCATGCGAAGAGTTGACTCATTGGAAAAGACTCTGATGCTGGGAGGGATTGGGGGCAGGAGGAGAAGGGGATGGCAGAGGATGAGATGGCTGGATGGCATCACCGACTCGATGGACATGAGTTTGGGTAAACTCCAGGAGTTGGTGATGGACAGGGAGGCCTGGCGTGCTGTGATTCATGGGGTCGCAAAGAGTCGGACATGACTGAGCGACTGAAGTGAACTGAACTGAACTGAACCCTCTGGAAAGAAAAGAACAGAAGAATCAGCTGCCTCACTCTGGGCTCTCTTACCATATATTGTCTCTCACTTAACCATTCCCCAAATCCTACAGCACAGAAATTATCTCTACAAGGGAAAGCTATAGGGGTTGCCAACAATTTGGAAATTAGAGAATAAATAGCAGAGTTAGTAATAGCACTGCAAATACCAGGTCAGAGCTGGGATGTTGAAAGATAACTAGGAAAAAATAGAATGGTTTATAAGCCAAGGTATTAATAACTGGTGACATTAATATAACTCAAGTTAAGCAGAGGAGCACTCGGTCATTCCTGGAAGTGGAGAGTCACAGGGTAGTAATGACCAGGGGAGATGGAATCCAGGTCTAAGGGTCAGTCTGTCCAACCTCTGTGCCAAAAGTTAGCCCCTTTATGAAAATGGGGGCCAGAGGCCACTAGAGTCCAAGACCATGGGACACTTGCATTGCATAACTACCTAATCATACTCTGTATTTTCATCAAGGAACCTTCCAATTATAATTTATCCTCCAGTGTAACTTGACAACAAGAAGAGAAGGTGCCATTTGGGTCACTGCAAGTATTTTGGCCGTTGTGTGAGGTGTGACTCCCATTCTTACTTAATACATTGACACCATGGTGTTTTACATAAGCCTTTATAAGTTTGGTTAATGTGAGTCTGCCCCAAGAGATGGTGCATAATCTTGGTGAATTGATTCAACCAGAAAGCTAAAGGTTATACCTTAAGCCATAAAAATTGTGCCTCAACACTAATCACCTTGTGAAACATCTCAGCAGCCTGACGATAGTTTCCATTCAGTCTTTCCAGGCACAATCCCATTTGAAAGTTCTGCATGCTCACCCACTTACTTTCCTTGAGCCTGAGTTTTCCTTTCTGCAAAGTAAGGCTATGCTCGCCACAAATTAAATCAGACAGTGTGTCACGTCTGATTCTTTGTGACCCCATGGACAGTAGCCCACCAGGCTCCTCTGTCCATGGAATTCTCCAGGCAAGAATACTGGAGTGGGTAGCCATTTCCTTCTTCAGGGAATCTTCCCAACCCAGGAATTGAACCCTCTCCTTGCACTGAAGGCAGACTCTTTACCTTCTGAGTCACCAGGGAAGCCCCAATGTAAATAAAGTAGATAGCAAAGGCCACGAACATATGAACTCGACTGCAGGAACTCAGTTAGTGTTAATCCCCTTTGCTTCTGGCCCCATGAAGGCATTTTTCTGGAAGCTGAAATTAGGGAACACACTCTCCAAAGACTCTCATTCCTCTACATCAAAAGTGCTCCACTTTCTAAGGAAGGCATCTTCATTCAATCCAAAGTTACCAATTGTCAGAACTTCTCCCTTATCTGGAATTCCCCCTATAGAAATATAGGTCATATCAGTGTACAGTTAGTGATTAGCAGCACTTATGAGTTTAACAAATGTGCGAGAGGCAGAAGCAGTGTGAGTCCTGAGACCAAGGAGACTGACTCATAATAATGACATGGACATCAAGGGAACTGCCAGTGGGTCTGCAGGGTCTGGAAGAGATCCACTGGCTCCAGGCAGAGGACTTCACACAGTGAAGTGCTGAAGGCATATGGTCTGGGGACCGTGATAGTTGGGAATACCCTGGGATCAGAGACGCTCTCAGGGCCATAGAAGGCATTCCTGTCCTCTTGGTCATAGACTCAATAATAAAATGGGTTATTGCTGCTCTGGACAAATTTGGAGTTGAGGACATGGTGAAAAGCAAGGAAAACCTCCAAGGCCACTTCCTCCCGGGGTATATGCTTTGACGTCCAAGTTGGCCAGGTTGATGGAATAGTAACCCTTGAAGCATGCTGTCTATGACACGGATGAACTCCTCCTTCACTTCTTGAATGTTTCAAGATGTATCTTTATAGCGACAAACTAAAATGAAGATTAATGGGCAGAGGGAAACCCAGAGCCAAATCTAACCCCAACAGGAACCAGGCAGCAGAGCACGGAGGAGCCGCCCTGAGAGCTCAGCTGGGAGGCTGCCCAGATGATCAGTCAGCAATGGAAAGAATCCATCTCCCCTGGCAGGAACTACCTCCCTCTCACCTCCCGAGAAGGAGACGCATTTCCTAGAATAGAGGCAAAATCTCCCCAGGTCCAAGGTCACAGACACCTCTGTCCAACTTGGCTTCCGTTTACACACAAGGAAATAAGGACACTGACGCAGTTTAACTGAAGATGAAATGGAGGTGGTCCAAGTATAAGTTTGGGCCATGAAGGTTCTTTCCAAATCTGGTCTCAGAGTTTCGGGTTTCTCCACTGATTTAGCCCAAGTTCTCAATGAAAACGAGCCTGGAGGTGGGAGAGGTGGAAAATTAGAGATGAAGTGAGCAGAGTATAAGACGAGACTCAAGAGAGCAAGCTTTGCAGTCAGACGACACAGGCTTCAGAACCCAGATGCACTAATAATGACTATGTGATCTTAAGCAAGTGACTTAACCTCTCTGAGCCTCAGTCTCCCATGCAACAAAAGCAAGCCCGACGTTAGCTTCCCCACCAAGCTGTTGTGCAGATTACATGAGATAACATATGCAAAGGTGCATAACACAGACTTGATACATAGTAGACATGAGCCAAGTGTCAGTCTCCTTCCTTTTCCAAATTACCTTTTTAGAATTGCTGAAGGCATTCACATCGAACAGCACTGCTGAGATGGGTGTCTTCAATTATCCTTTATAGAGAATTTAAAACATATGGGAGGAAGATATTGATCCCCATCTGCCAAAATTATTTTTGTGGAAGGAAAATTCAGACTCACTCCAGACCCATACTGTCCTCTCAGCTGCAGGTGTGCGTAGCAAGACTCTGACACCGTTAACTTGAGTATATTCATTAGGACATTAATAGAATTCAGGGAGCCACTTCATTCAGGTCAGAGCTGTGAGTGGCACCCTCTTCTGTAGAATCACTCCATTGGGTATGTATCAACACGTTGGAAAATGTCAGACTTAGGAGAGGAAGTTTTCTCTCTGGAATGTGAACACCTGGTGTGAGAAAATCGAACAGAAAGGTGATGGCAGAGAAAGAGACTAATTCTAATTCTTTCTGTATAATATAATCAAGTGACACTGAGCAAAGCAATAGATCTTCCTTTTAACATTTTTATTTGGTACATATTAAATGGCCTTTCATAACAATCTGTGGGGCATATTTGCACTGAAATGTTTTCTCAAATGCGCATAAGTAAAGAACATTAAAAACCCCCTACCATCATGCAACTCTGTCTGTAGAGAGACTGTGAAGTCACAGTGAGGTCAGAGAGAAAATCAGTAATTACTGACTCTATATTCTGTGCCTGCCACAGTGTTTGGGTCTTAGAGATGTGTCACTTGAACTTCACGGTACCTTTGAAACCGTTTACCACAGATTGGGAATTGAACCCATGTGCTGGACTCAAACCCAGCCAAAATCCAGTCTGGGACTTGAATCCACTATGGTTGGCACTCAGTCTGTTCAGTTCAGTCACTCAGTCATGTCTGACTCTTTGCAACTCCATGGACTGCAGCACACCAGGCCTCCCTGTCCATCACCAAGTCCCACAGCCTGCTCAAACTGATGTCATTTGAGCCAGTGATGTCATCCAACCATCTCATCCTCTGTCGTCCCCTTCTACTCCTGCCCTCAATCTTTCTCAGAATCAAGGTCTTTTCCAAGGAGTCAGATATTTACATCAGGTGGCCAAAGTATGGGAGTTTCAGCTTCAGCATCAGTCCTTCCAATGAATTTTCAGGACTGATTTCCTTTACAATGGACTGGTTGGATCTCTTTGTAGTCCAAGGGACTCCCAAGAGTCTTCTCCAACACCACAGTTTAAAAGCATCAATGCTTTGGCACTCAGCTTTCTTTATAGTCCAACTCTTATATGTGCACATGACTACTGGAAAAACCATAGCTTTAAATAGACAGACCTTTGTCAGCAAAGTAATGTCTCTGCTTTTTAATATGCTGTCTAGGTTGGTCATAGCTTTTCTTCCAAGGAGCAAGCATCTTTTAATTTCATGGCTTCAGTCACCATCTGCAATGATTTTGGAGCCCCCCAAAATAAAGTCTGTCACTATTTCCATTGTTTCCCCATCTATTTGCCATGAAGTGATGGGACTGGATGCCATGATCTTAGTTTTTTGAATGTTGAATTTTAAGCCAGCTTTTTCACTCTGCTCTTTCACTTTCATCAAGAGGCTCTTCAGTTCCTCTCCAATTTTCTGCCATAAGGATGATGTCATCTGTGTATCTGAGGTTATTGATATTTCTCCCTTCAATTTTTATTTCAGCCTGTGCTTCATTCAGCCTGGCATTTTGCATGATGTACTCCTCACGTAAGTTAAATAAGCAGGGTGACAATATACAGCTTTGATGTACGTTGATATAAAGGAGGAAAGGAAAGATATACCCATTTGAATGCTGAGTTCCAAAGAATAGCAAGGAGAGATAAGAAAGCCTTCCTCAGCGATCAATGCAAAGAAATAGAGGAAAACAATAGTATGGGAAAGACTAGAAATCTCTTCAAGAAAATTAGAGATACCAGGGAACATTTCATGCAAAGATGGGCACAATAAAGGACAGAAATGGTATGGACCTAACAGAAGCAAAGATATTAAGAACAGGTGGCAAGAATACACAGAAGAACTATACAAAAAAAGATCTTCATGACCCAGATAACTATGAGGGTATGATCACTCACCTAGAGCCAGACATCCTGGCATGTGAAGTCAAGTGAGCCTCAGGAAACATCACTATGAATAAAGCTAGTGGAGGTGATGGAATTCCAGCTGAGCTATTTCAAATTCTAAAAGATGATGCTGTGAAAGTGCTGCACTCAATATGCCAACAAATTTGGAAAACTCAGCAGCGGCCACAGGACTGGAAAAGGTCAGTTTTCATTTCAGTCCCAAAGATGGGCAATGCCAAAGAATGCTCAAACTACCGCACAATTGCACTCATTTCACATGCTAGCAAAGTAATGCTCAAAATTCTCCAAGCCAGGCTTCAACAGTATGTGAACCATGAACTTCCAGATGTTCAAATTGGATTTAGAAAAGGCAGAGGAACCAGAGATCAAATTGCCAGCATCCTTCGGATCATCAAAAATGCAAGAGAATTCTAGAAAAACACCTGCTGTTGCAGCTGCTGCTAAGTCACATCAGTTGTGTCTGACTCTGTGCGACCCCATAGACGGCAGCCCACCAGGCTTCCCCATCCCTGGGATTCTCCAGGCAAGAGCACTGGAGTGGGTTGCCATTTCCTTCTCCAATGCGTGAAAGTGAAGTTGCTCAGTCATATCCAACTCAGCAACCCCATGGACTGCAGCCTACCAGGCTCCTCCGTCCACGGGATTTTCCAGGCAAGAGTATTGGAGTGGGTTGCCATTGCCTCCTCCAGAAAAACACCTACTCCTGGTTTACTGATTACGCCAAAGCCTTTGACTGTATAGATCACAATAAACTGTGGAAAATTCTTCAGGAGATGGGAATACCAGACCACCTTACCTGCCTCCTGAGAAATCTGTATGCAGGTCAAGAAGCAACAGTTAGAACCAGACATGGAACAACAGACTGGTTCCAGATTAGCTGGGACTCAAACCCAGCCAAAACCCATGTTACCTGATTTCAGGACCTAACGAAATTCAGGTTCTAGATGTCTCATCACAGAAGGAATTCAGTGAGAGACAAAGTGATAAGTAAGAAATGGATTTATTCAGATTCAGAGAGAAGCACACTCCACAGACAGAGTATGGGCCATCACAGAGGGCGAAAGCCATGAAATGTGGCATGGTTAGTTTTTATAGGCTGGCTAATTTGATATGCTAATGAGTGGGAGGATTATTCCAACTTTTTTTTGGAAGGGGGCAGAGATTTCCAGGATTTGGGCCACCACCCACTCCTTGGTCTTTTAACAGTGCCTTGGAACTGTCATGGCACCTCTGGGTGAGTCATTTCATTTGCTGATTGAGGATCAAGGTCTCGTCTTTGTCTGTCATTTTGGTCCCATTTGATTCTAATCAGTTCATGTTATATTCTTGGGCTATGTCATTCTTTCAAAAGTTGTGCCCTGCCCCTTTCTCTCCTGCTACACCTTGTGAGGTCAGGGTTACCATTTCATTTGAGAGATAAGGAATCCAATGAGAAAATGACAAGAACCAGATCAGAGCCCACATGTGTCTAACTCCGAAGTCTAGCCTTTTTCACTGTTGCGCACTGCCTTTCCAAGGACCTCTGCTGCTCCTGCTGCTAAATCACTTCAGCCATGTCCAACTCTGTGTGATCCCATAGACGGCAGCCCACCAGGCTTCCCCATCCCTGGGATTCTCAGGCAAGAACACTGGAGTGGGTTGCCATTTCCTTCTCCAATGCATGAAAGTGAAAAATGAAAATGAAGTCGCTCAATTGTATCCACCTCTTCGCGACCCCGTGGACTGTAGCCTACCAGGCTCCTTTGTCCATGGGATTTCCCAGACAAGAGTACTGGAGTGGGGTGCCCTACTCCAGTATTCTTGCCTGGAGAATCCCGTGGACAGAGGAGCCTGGTGGGCTGCCTGTCTATGGGGTCGCACAGAGTTGGACACAACTGAAGTGACTTAGCAGCAGCAGCAGCAGCATGGCTGAAAACTCCCCAGCAAACTCCTCTTGAAAGTGGAAGGAGAATCCTAGCCCTCCGAGGTTGGTACAGTTCATCCTCACCTGCATCTGCCTAGTTCGAAAGGCTCCTGGATGCTCCTGGATGTGGGCATCACAAACCTGCTCTTCCCCCAGAGATCCCAGCACAATAAAGAGAAGCTCCACTCATCTACATGCTTCAAAAAACCTGAAGTCCTCTTTCTGCCACACGCTCCATCTGATCCTGCTGTATATCCTGTCCCTACACCCCCCGCACCCCAATGCTTCCACTGCCCCAAGCCTCCAGCAGCTCCTGCCTGTCTCTTGTCATCTCTTAATTCCTCCTTCAGCTCCTATCCCTCAATCTTAATGTCCCATCCTCAACACAGCAGCTGCAAGAGCATCCCCTTCACTCTCTAACTCATTCTATCTTTCCACAAATATTTGAGCGCTTATTGCGAGATGGGCTTCCCAGGTGACTCAGTGGGTCTGCAGTGTGGGAGATGCTGGAGGCGCAGGTCCGATTCCCTGGAGGGCAGGGCAGATCCCTGGAGGATCCAGGAAGATCCCCTGGAGGAGGGCACGGCAACCCACTCCAGTATTCCTGCCAGGGGAATCCCATGGACAGAGGGACCTGGTGAGCTACAGTTCATGGAGTCTCCAAGAGTCAGATATGACTAAGCATGTAGGCACACTGTGTTTCGGGCACTGTTTTCAGTGAGAATCCAGGAGAAATAAAACAGGATTCCATCCCTGGCCTCTAAAAGCCAACATTTTAAGAGGGAAACAGGCAAGTATGAATAACCAGAAAAACATGTGAAATGTCTGGTAAGTTACCTTGTGATAAATTCAGGGAGGAAAATAAAGCAGGGCGGGTGGGGTAATGGTAGAGAGTTTACACAGGGTGTCAGCGAGGCTTCTCTAAGAAGGTCATGAACACCTGGAGGAAGTGAGGGGTGAGCCTTGTGTGTCTGGGAGAAGGTTGCTCTGGGCTGGGGGAGTGTTATTGAAGACAAAACAGGAGCCACCTTTGTGGGGTTACTCAGGGCCAGGGTTACCACTGGCTGAGACCCACAGCAGAGCAAACATTCTAGTGGACCCTCTGCAATTATTGACTTCTAATTCTCATCCATCGACCACCCTTAAAATATCCTGTTTTTAAATGAGGACAGTTCAGCAGCATGCCCAAGGTCACAGACAGCCAATCTTATCCATCTTCCCTGTGTTCCAGCGGCCCCGCTACTGATCTGGGTTTGTGCTGCACTGCTAAGTCAGGACATGCTGTCAGTGAGAACTCAGTAGAGCTAAGATCAACCGTGAGTCCAAAAGCTGAGCCTGGACCACTGCCAACATTGGGTTCTGCACCTCAGTGAAGCTGAAACACACAGAGGTCAACTTCCAGGGACCTGAGATTCCCCACATGAAATGACACTGGACATCACCAACTGGTTTCTGGGTCAAAGGGGCTCATGCATGCTAAGTCACTTCAGTCATGTCCAACTCTTTAAGACTGTATGGACTATAGACCACCAGATTCCTCTGTCCATGGGATTCTCCAGCCAAGAATACTAGAGTGGGTTGCTGTGCTCCCCTCCAGTGGATCTTCCTGACCCAGGGATTGAACCCACGTCTTTTATGTCCCATGCATTAGCAGGTGGGGGTTCTTTATCACCAGCACCGCCTGGGAAGTCTTAGAGACCATGCAACCCACTCTGGTATTCTTGCCTGAGAAATCCTGTGGGCAGTGGAGCCTGATGGGCTGCAGTCCATGGGACTGTAAAGAGTTAAACATGAGTGAGTGACTAAAACACGCAATCCTACATCCATATTTGCAGTGGGTGAGATAGTCCCAAAAAGGGGCATGACCAGCCCCCTAGGTCACCTGGGGCGGGGTGGGGGGGTGTCAAAGACAGAGAGAACTGGGACTCCAGGCCCAGTGCTCACTACCAGGAGCACACACCTCTTCCTATGGAGCGTGTGAATTCCTCTGCCTGGACTTTGAGGCATCAAAATGCAGGGAAGGAATGAAAGCTGGGGCAGGGTTCCTGTTGACCCCGGAAGAAACCTTCCCCACCCTGACATGATGCTCAGTCCCTCCTCACACTAGAGAGTGGGCTGAATGGTGCCTCCCAAAATAACATGTCCACACTCTAATCCCGGGACCACTAAGTAACACTTTCTATGGCTAAAGAGAGAACATCACTTCATATGGCAAAGGAAGGGATTAAGCTCAGGATCATGAGAGCAAAAGCTCCCTTTGGATCATCACAATGGGTCCCCCATGCTATCACATAACTCCTTATATTATAAGAGAGAAACAGGGAATTTTGAGAACAACGTGGGGATGGCCATTTGATCACGGAGGCAGAGAATACAGTGATGAGACCATAAGCCAAGAAATGCCTGGGGCCACCAGAAGCTGGAAGATATAAGGACTGGCTTCTCCCCAGAACCTCCAAACAGAGCAGAGCCCTGTCTACACTTCGACTTCAGTTCAGCTCAGTGAACATGATTTCAGACTCTAGACTCCAGAAATATGAGAACACATTTCTGTTGTTTTGTGCTAACATGTTACAGCAGCCCAAGGAAGCCAACAGCCCCTTAACTGCGAGCTTGTCACTGTCTTCACAGCTCTTCCCTGACTCTGCTCTTGATGGCCTCAGACCCTCCTACTCCTGCACGCATCCTCCTTCCCACCTTTCAGCTCTGCCCTCAGCTCAGACACCCCTTCTGCTCACACGTTCTTCCCTCCTCCTTTCTGCTCATCCTTCCCAGGTCTTCCCATGCCCAGAATCTCCCTTCCCATAAGCCTCCCCTCAGGACACTCCCCCACCATCTCCTGGGACCACAAGGGGCTGAAGCCTCCCCCAGCAGCACCACAAATCTTCATTAGGACCCTAATGATCATTTCTGTCTGGAACCACAGCAGTTCTTCAGCCTGCCTTGGGAGTGGCCTTGATGGATGACACCCAGCTGCCTCCCCATGTGCCATCACCTCCTTGGGCTGAGTGTTTTGAATGAAAGAAAGTGTGAGGGAATTGTTAGTGGGAGGAACCTGGGCTTGGCCAGAGTGGGGTCTGAGGCTCCCCTTTTTAGAGTCAGCAAGCCACAACAAACCTAGACAGTGTATTAAAAAGCAGAGACATCACTTTGCCAACAAAGGTCTGTCTAGTCAAGACAATGGTTTTTCCAGTGGTCATGTATGGATGTGAGAGTTGGACTATAAAAAAGCTGAGTGCCAAAGAATTGATGCTTTTGAACTATAGTGTTGGAGAAGACTCTTGAGAGTTCCTTGGACAGCAAGGAGATCAAACCAGTCAACCCTAAAGGAAATCAACCCTGAATATTCGTTGGAAGGACTGATGCTGAAGTTGAAGCTCCAATCCTCTGGCCACCTGATGCAAAGAGGTGAGTCACTGGAAAAGACTCTGATGCCAGGAAAGATTGAGGGCAGGAAGAGAAGGGGGCGACAGAGGATGAGATGGTTAGGTAGAATCCCTGACTCAATGGGCATGAATTTGAGTAAACTCCAGGAGATAGTGGAGGACGGAGGAGACAGTCATGCTGTAGTACACGGGGTCACAAAGAGCTGGACACAACTTAGACACTGAACAACACAAGAGATGTTTCTAGCTACTGGGAGGAGGCACTCTCATTAGCAAAGTCATTCTGTGACTTTGCTAATGAGGGACCCGGACAGGCTTGCCAAGAAAATATAAGACACCCAGCTAATTTTGAATCATAAACAACAAATCAGTATGTCCCAAGCAATATTTGACACATCTCCATGTGTGCTCTGTCACTCAGCTGTGTCCGGTTCTTTGCAACTCCATGGACTATACCCACCAGGTTCCTCTGTCTATGAAATTTTCCAGGCAAGAATACTGGAATGGGTTGCCATTTCTTTCTCCAGAGGGTCTTCCCAACCCAGCGATCAAACCTACATCTCTTGCATGTCCTGCATGGCAGGGGTATTCTTTACCACTGTGCCCCCTGGGAAGCCCTTTGACACATTGTGATACTAAAAATGTATTTATTTTATTATCTTAAATTCAAATTTTAACTGGGCGCACTGTATTTTTATTTGCTAAATCCAGCAACCCTCAACCTGGTCTGGGTCTGCAACTGGTAGCTCTGGACAGTGTCCTTTGCTTGTGACATCACAGCCTCTGTCCAGGTCACTGAGAGCTGTCCTTGGATAGAAGCCACATAGTCTCTGGCATTCCAGGTCCTTGCCAGAGTTCTAGGAACCTCAGGCAGAGCAAAAGAACTGGTTTGCTGAAGTCGAAGAGAAGATGGCTCAGAGAAGCAATGGATTCAATTCAGCCCACACGTGCTCTGCCAGGCACTGCCAGTGCAGAGCTGAGAAAAGCACAGCCTCTGTCCTGAGGGTGCAATGAGGAAACTACAGAATTTTCCTAATTTCCTACCCTAATTACCCTGGGCTCACCCTGGGTCACCGCTGCTTAGTCTTCTCTGCACCTCCTCCCAACTCTTGAAACAGCTACTAATCCCTGAGCCTCCCTCACCTGCGGCACCCCACTTGCCAATCAGCACTTCCCCTTGCTGCTCTCCACATCCTGCCCTCATCATGTCCACTCTGGACCGGTGCCCTATAGAAACTCACATGCCACCCCACCACCACCTTTCCGGATCTGGGTCATTGGAGACATCAGAGACATGGAGCAGCTCTGCTTGCTGCTTTGACTGTCTCCCCTTTGCCTACCCAGTGAAGACTGAACCCATCAGCATGGCCCTGAGAAACCTCTGAGGTCTGCCTGGTCCTGCCTCGCCTCCCACCAGCCTGCACTAAGCACCCAGTGCTGCAGGAACAAGGGATGCCGAGCTGTTTTGTAGAAATTTAGATTCCTTCCTCCTACTTGTCTGTGTTTGGAATCTGGGACTCAGAAAACTGAGAAGGAAAAAGCTTAGGTAACCTTTCATTTGGCTTCCCTGGGGGCTCAGATGGTAAAGAATAGACCTGAAATACGGAGACCCAGATTCCATCTCTGGGTTGGGAAGACCCTCTGGAGAAGGGAGTGGCAACCCACCGCAGTATTCTTGCCTGGAAAATCCCATGGACAGAGGGGCCTGGTGGGCTACAGTCCATGGGGCTGCATGCCTCAGTGACAATCACACATACACACCACCTTTCTCTAGCCAGCTTAGCTCCCCCTTTATCTCTAGGGGGTGTCTATGATGCACACACCCCCAGATGTTTATCCCCAACAACCAAGATTCCAGGGCTTTGATCCTACCTGGATGAGCCAGTGCTGGGCAAAGCAGAGCCCCCAGGACAGCTTGGGGCTGAGTTGCAAAGCTGAGCAACCCAACCCTGGAGCTTGTGCCTTCAGTTCCTCCACTCTCCAGAGCCCTTAGTGATCCTTACCAGGGACGTCTGTGTACAGAGGAGGATCAGCAGAAGAATCCACATTCTGCTTCCTAAGGCTGTGGTTATATGTCTCCCCTCTCTCTGAGATTACACTGAAGCTCTGCAGACCCCGAATCTTCCCAGGGTTCCCCTCAATCTCCTCGTCTTCCCACCAGTATTAAGGTAAGCCAACTGCTGTAAGTTACAAATCCATCCTGATCTCTCTGGCTTAACCCAGCGAGGGTCTGTTCATTGCTCATTTCTGTCTGGAGAATTCTGCTCCACCAGTCATTCGGGACCCCAAACTCCTCATCTTGTGGCTCTGCCCTTTCCTAGGTCGTTCAATTCTTTCCATACAGAAGGTAAACAAGGTGATGATTATATGTGCAAGGTTTTTATGAGCCAGGATTGCAAATGGCTTAGGTAATGAACATTGGGCTATCCCCTCCAGCACCCTCACCAAGACTGAAGGATATACAGTAAGTCCCCTACTTGAAGGAATCTTCAAGTTGCAAACTGTCAAAGATGCAAATATGTGTTGCTATGTCCTATCCTGTATGTTGGTTCACATGTCCAGCGTGCTTTGTCACACTCGTACAAGTGGATGTGCTTTTGTGCACTTTCCAGTACCATGTAGAGTGCAGTAGTACTGTGTCAAATAGCACCCCCAGTATCTCCACAAGGAAATGCCCTCCTCTCTTGACACAGTGCTTCTGCCCAGCGAGGAGCCCTGTTGTGATGGTGGGTTCACTTGGAAGTAGAAGCAGAGGATGTATTTGAACCTGAGAGCATGATTGCAAAGCACTGGACTTACCACTTTCTAGGATCCATAAAATGTTATTTCTCTTCCTTCTTCTATAAACTTCATGCCCAAATCTATAAAGTGTGGCCAAAAATATTGGACCATACAAAGCATTTGTGAGATTAATAAGAGAATCTATGCAAAATCAACTACCCCAGGATCTGGTATGGAAAATTTCCTCACTTGGTGCTGGGCGGGTCCAAGTCTGTCTCTGGCGTCTGCTTGATCCATGTAAAAACACTGACTTCTTTGACTATAAATTTGTGGGCTGGGACACTCAGACATGACATCCTATCAAGAACTGATCAAATAGGAATGAATTAGCAAGCTGGAGAATTCAATACCATCACTGTTTTACTTTCTCTCTAAGAAAACTTTGGAAATGTTTTCCTTTAGTATTAAGCCACTTGATCTCGACTCAGAATTCCATGGCCTCAATCGCCCTGGACTTGTGTGGTTTGCATGAGTTGGACCAGGATCTGATACTGGGATCTGGCATTTCCTTGAGGTGGGCCTTTGAAGGCTGAATGAGACTTGGCTGGCTTCAGCTGGAGGTTCTTCCAGGCTTGGGCGTCCCACTAAAGGCACAGCTCTTGTGAGCAGAGGTTAACTGGGCAGGAAAAGAGATGGGATAGGTTTGAGACTCCTGTCTCCTGCCTCACAATCTGAAACCAAACCAGTATAAACCTACAATATAATTGGAGCACTAAGAGGCTCTCAGAGTTGAATCCAATCTATCCAGACTCAGGAAGGAGGGCTGAGAGGTAAGACGGGTCATTGTAAATGCTACCTAGTCCTCAGCTCAGGTCCCTGAACCCCATCCTGGGACACAGGACAGGAGTCAGTGGGGAATAATACGATTGTGTGCACAGCAGTGAAGATCATGGGTTCTGCAGCAAGCACATCAGCATTGAAATTCTGGTTTGCTCATTCTTTGCTGAGTGAATGGATGCATGGTGTTTATCTAACCCTTCTGTGAGTATTTCCATCTCTAAAATGGAGATCAAAAAAGGACCTACATCATCATGTTACTGTGAGGATTAGATGAAAGAAAGCAGCTGAACAACAACAAAAGCTGTGGGTGAGGTCAACTACTGACCAAACCTGCAGCCACGTGACTACCACACTTTTTTAGCCCACAGAGAATTGGGGTGGCTGATGGAAGAGACACACAAGCCCCGGGGATCCCTATGTGAAAGGAGAGGAGGTGGGAGGTAGAGTTTGAATGGGTTGCATGGTGAGGAGGTCCAGTGGTGATCAGCACTCAGGATAGAGATCCTGGGGTCCCCTCTGCTACCACCACGCACCCGCCTATCCTCAGACGGTGGAACAAGAATACTAGACTCTCAAGACTGGGAGGCTTGGATTTCCCTGATGGTCCAGTGGTTAAGAATCCACCTGCCAAGCAGGGGACATGGGTCTGATACCTGGTCCAGGAAGATTCCATATGCTGCAGGGCAACTAAGCCGATGCTCCAGAACCACTGAGGCTGTGCTACAACTGTGAAAGCCCATGAGCCCTGGAGCCCATGCTCTGCAACAAGAGAAGCCACTGCAATGAGAAGCCCGCATACCACAGCTAGAGAGTAGCCCCCACTCACCACAACGAGAGAAAAGCCCTAGAGCAGCAACAAAGAGCCCATGTAACAAAGCAAAGACCCAGCGTGGCCAAAAATAAACTAATGAATTAATTTAAAAAATCACTTCATGGCAAATAGATAGGGAAACAATGGAAACGAATGACAGATTTTATTTTCTTGGGCTCCAAAATCACTGCAGATGATGACTGCAGCCATGAAATTAAAAGACGCTTGCTCTTTGGAAGAAAAGCTATGATCAACCTACATAGCGTATCAAAAAGCAGAAACATTGCTTTGCCAGCAAAGGTCTGTACAGTCAAAACTATGATTTTTCCAGTAGTCATGCATGGATGAGAGAGTTGGACCAGAAAGAAGGCTGAACACTGCAGAACTGATATTTTGAGCTGTGGTATTGGAGAAAACTCCTGAGAGTCCCTTGGACTGCAAGGAGATCAAACCAATCCTAAAAAACATCAGTCCTGAATATTCATTGGAAGGACTGATGCTGAAGCTGAATCTCCCATACTTTGGCCACCTGATGTGAAGATCTGACTCCTTGGAAAAGACCCTGATGCTGGGAAAGATTTAGGGCAGGAAGAGAAGGGGATGACAGAGGATGAGATGTTTAGACAGCATCAGTGACTCAGTGGACATGAGTTTGAACAAGCTCCAGGAGATGGAAATGGACAGGGAACCCTGGTGTGCTGAAGTCCATGGGGTCACAAAGAGTTGGACATGACTGAGCAACTCAAAAACAGAAAATTAATGAAAACAAAGTAGCTGTACAATTAAAAACAGAAAAGACTAAAAGGCACCTGCAAGGAGGAAATAGGGTGTCCTGGGTGGGCTCTAAAGTAGCATCATTTTGTTTTTGAAACCAAGGTCTCCCACATACAAGCTGTGCAACTTTGGAAAGGCATCTTACCTCTCTGAAACTCATTTTTTATGTATAAAATGAGAGTAATAATACCTATGCCATAACTTGTTGTGACAATTGCATTGGACAATGTTTTTCCCCCACACCTGATTCCACACCACAAATAATAATCAGCATCCACCAAAAGACATGATGCAGCAAGAAAAATAAGAAGGGAAACCATGAACAAGAAGGAAAGAGAAAATGTAGGGAAAGGTCAGTCCATATAACTGCATTCTGTATGATCCTGGACAAGAGGTAAGCTACAGTTTTTGTTCTGTGTTCTCTAGCAGCCAAGGCAAAGAGAGAAACCTGAGCAGTGACAGGATTGAAGTGAAAAAGTGAAGTCGCTCAGTCGTGTCCGACTCTTTGTGACCCCATGGACTGTAGCCTAACAGGTTCCTCCGTCCATGGGATTTTCCAGGCAAGAGTGCTGGAGTGGGTTGCCATTTCCTTCTCCAGGGGATCTTCCCGTAGGTGCCCATAAGATGAAAATAGGCCTGTTGTTCACAAATAGCTCTCAGCTTCTACTAAAAATGTTTGCAGCTACTATGAACTGCTACCACTGTGTAACTTCCATCACCATCATCACCACCACCAGCATCAGCACCATCATCACCACCACCATCATACCATCATACCACCACCATCACCACCACCACCACCATCAGCAGCACCACCATCATCACCACCACCATCAGCAGAACCATCATCACCACCACCACCATCAGCAGCACCATCAGCACCATCAGCACCATCAGCACCACCACCATCATACCATCATACCACCACCATCACCACCACCACCACCATCACCACCACCACCACCATCACCACCACCACCACCATCACCACCACCACCATCACCACCACCACCATCACCACCACCACCACTATCACCACCACCATCATCACCACCACCATCAGCAGAACCATCATCACCACCACCACCACCATCACCACCACCACCATCAGCAACACCATCATCACCATCAGCACCATCAGCACCACCACCATCATACCATCATACCACCACCATCACCACCACCACCACCATCACCACCACCACCACCATCACCACCACCACCACCATCACCACCACCACCATCATCATCACCACCATCACCACCACCACCACCATCACCACCACCACCACCATCAGCAGCACCACCATCATCACCACCACCATCAGCAGCACCATCATCACCACCACCACCATCAGCAGCACCATCATCACCATCAGCACCACCACCATCATACCATCATACCACCACCATCACCACCACCACCACCATCAGCAGCACCACCATCATCACCACCATCATCACCATCAGCACCATCAGCACCATCAGCACCACCACCATCATACCACCAACATCACCACCACCACCACCATCACCACCACCAGCACCACCACCACCATCACCACCACCACCACCATCACCACCACCACCATCACCACCACCACCACCACCATCACCACCACCATCAGCAGAACCATCATCACCACCACCACCATCAGCAGCACCATCAGCACCACCACCATCATACCATCATACCACCATCATCACCACCACCACCACCATCACCACCACCACCATCATCACCACCATCACCACCACCACCACCATCACCACCGCCATCACCACCACCATCATCACCACCATCACCACCACCACCACCATCACCACCACCATCATCACCACCACCATCAGCAGCACCATCACCACCACCACCACCACCACCACCACCACCATCGCCACCACCACCATCACCACCACCACCACCATCACCACCGCCATCACCACCACCATCATCACCACCATCACCACCACCATCATCACCACCACCATCGCCACCACCACCATCATCGCCACCACCACCATCACCGCCACCACCACCATCACCACCACCGTCACCACCACCACCACCACCACCACCGCCACCACCACCGCCATCACCACCGCCATCACCACCGCCATCATCACCACCATCACCACCACCACCACCATCACCACCACCATCATCACCACCACCATCGCCACCACCACCATCATCGCCACCACCACCATCACCACCACCATCACCACCACCATCATCGCCACCACCACCATCACCACCATTACCATCACTGTCACCAGCAACACATCACGATTGATCATCATCAAGATCAAATTACACTGTGTTTTTCAAAGTAAATGTGAGCTCAATATCATGGTCACGTATAGAATAAAACAAAACAGTTGGGGTATGATGACTGGCATTCAAGCATTTAACAGACTGTACCAAAGGAAAGGGGGTAAAGTGGAGTGATGGAAAAACCACAGACTTTGAACTTAGACCTGAGTTTGAAATTGACCATCTTGTTGCTGTATGACCTTAGGTAAGCTATTAACCTCTCTGATGCTTAATTTACTTAAATATTAAAATGGAAAAAATAGGACCTAACTTTAACCTTTCTGATCCTCAAGTACCTAACTTGAAGGATGCTAATGAAAATTAAAAGAGAAAATCAGTAAAGTGCCTGGCACATGACTGGTCTCATCTAAATTCAGTAGTTATTACTCTTGTTCTTCTAGGAGACAATTAAAGACATAAGTAGAACCAATGGCTGGAAGTTGCAGAAGAAAGCTCTCTGTGTAATGGGCATTTAGTCAACTGGAATGGCTCAAAAACAGAAGAGTCTGCCTTCTACAGAGTAAACTCCTACTTGGAAAGAGGCAGAACAGTGTAAGGGAAAGATCATCAGAATTATTTGAGAGAATCTTGCTCCCTTTTCCAAGCTGGATGAGCCAAAGAAGTCTTCCTCATTCCCCCATCGAGCTGCCACTTCTCCTCCCCGACTCCAGGGTAACCAACACCTAGACTCCTCTCACCATAAATTAGTGTTGCTCTTTTTAAACTCTACTAAATGGAACCATACAGCATGTAATCTTTCGAGTTTGGCATCTTTTACTCAGCATGTAGTTTATGAAATATTCTTATATGTAAGTGTAGTTTATTCTCAATACATCTTTTTTTTTTTTCATTCAGTTTGTGAGTTGTCACCTTGAAACAAAATGGCTCTCAGAACAAAATTTCCAAGTGGCTAAACTTCTGTGATCACACCAAATGATGGCTGCGGTTCAAAAAAACCACTGGTCTGGTATTTTTGAATCACAAGATGATTCACTAAGTTGCCCCGGAGCAGAATACATAAAATGTGCATATCCTTTATAATAAATGAAATAAACTGAGCAGTAGCAGCCAACAGCTCACGTAAAGGCAGGCATATACCAAAGCCTTAGAGGACTCCAAGAAGAAGGATTCAATTCAAATAAGGAGAGAATAAACATTGCCTATGCAAATAGGTGAAAAAAGAACAGAGACTTCCTCTAGAGTCACCAACAGAGTTGTTAGAAACACTCAGGCGTGAAATAGTGAGAAGAATGCAGAAGTTCACGTCTTACAGAACTGGTACTGAGCTGCTAGTCTGTGGCCCGTTAACAGTGTGATCTTGAAAGTATTACTTCACTCTCTGAGTCTCAATTTCTTTATCTGCAAAATTAAAATAGCACCTATCTCTTAGGCTTGGTTTAAAGATAAAATTCAATTCAATACTTGTGTAAGACAGAAAGTAGGTGCTTGTATGATTAAGAAATGAAAATGCCACCTCATATTCCTGACTCCAAACAAACTTTTTTTTGTTTCTACGTAAAGGGTACTAGGAGGGCTTCCCTGGTGGCTCAGTGGTTAAGGATCCGCCTGCCAATGCAGGAGATACAGGAGAGTCAGATTCGATCCATGGGTTGAGACGATCCTCTGGAGGAGGACACAGCAACCCACTCCAGTATTCTTTCCTGGAGAATCCCATGGACAAAGGAGCCTGGCAGGGTATAGTCCATAGGGTCACGAAGAGTCAGATATGACTGAAGTGACTGAGCACACTCACAAAGGGTGCTAGGAACTTTCTGGGGGTAGAATATGAACTTTATTTATCTAACAGTCCCAAGTGCCTAGCAGTTTGTACAAGAAATATATATCGATTTGAAGCTTATTTATCACAAGGTAGATGCATGGTTGTGCTTATGCTTATGTATTTGGAAGGAAGACAGTGACACTAATAAACACGAGTTCTCAAAGTGACTGGCATCATGGCTCATGATGTCAGCCACGATGCCAGACACTTTGCCGATGGTAATGGACTATGATTTAATCTTTATAATAATTTTATGAAACAGAGTTTTACAGATCCAAAATAAAACTCAGAAAAATTAAGGTCATATATCCAACTAGTTTAGGATCAAGGTTGGGATCAAGTCCATCTATCTCCAAATGCTGGGTTCCTTCCACTCACCATAGTTTCTTACTGTTTCTCACCATCTTCTGGACCCATTCATTAATTTAGTTATTTATTGCTTCATTCTTTGACTCAATCCATCAACAAATATTTATCAAGTACCTACCACGTACCAGACTCTCTTTCAGGCATTTGCAATATTCTGACAAAAGGGAGATGAGGCCTCTACCCTCATGAAGATTACATCCTAGTTGAGAGAGGGTAGTAAATAAATAAATAGGATTCAAATGGTTGATCTATGACATATATAAATAGAGAAATACAATTCAGGGGCAAGAGCCTTCCTACAGAGGTGTCATCTGAACTGGGGCCTGAAAAATATCCTCTTAAATGGATCCAGATGACATTTCCTCCTGCTCTTTCACATACCCTCTTTCAGAAATTGACCCACAAAGTATTCTAAGACATCCTCAGGCCTCCCATGGGGAGCAGTTTTTAAAGCTGGATTTACAGATCAGTAGGAATGGATTCTTGGAGAAGGAAATGGCAACCCACTCCAGTATTTTGCCTGGAGAATCCCAGGGACAGGGAAGCCTGGTGGGCAGCTGTCTATGGGGTCGCACAGAGTTGGACACAACTGAAGCGACTTAGCAGCAGCAGCAGCAGCAGCAAGAATGGATCCCAGCTTGCCTCCCCGCCAAAGTCCCGTCAGCGCTGACAGACAGTTCCCATGGATTACTGCCTTCCTCTCTGTCTGGGAGGGGGTTTCCCACCCAAGGGGGCAGACAATCTACCAGAGGTGGGTGATTACAAAGAATTGTCCAAACATTTTATGCAGCAACTGGCTCCTGTGGTTTTCACCCCAAGGGAATCCTTGGCTTACACTGTTTTGTCTTGCAACTTCTCTGTCCCATTAGGGAAAAGAGCCACCAGTGACAGGGGATCTACCGTACTCCAAGCCCGGCCCTTTACATACTTATCTGAAAACGTCTTTATATATGAGACTCTGCACCTCATTTCCTTCTGTTTGGTGGTGCCGTCTTACATTTGTTCACAAAGATGGCAGCTGACTTTTTCTCTAGGGAAGTATTCATTTGTAGATGAAGAGTTGGGTCCATCACAGATACACACAAGACAGCCCTCTCCCTACTAAGCTTGAGAAGGAAATGGCAACCCACTCCACTATGCTTGCCTGGAAAATCCTATGGACAAAGGAGCCTGGCGGCTACAGTCCATGGGGTCGCAAGAGCCGGACACGAGTTAGCAACTAAACCAACCTCCTACTAAGCATGCAATGTTGGGCTGTAGAAGAGAACTACTGGGTCCAAACAAGGAGATGGAAGTATCTGGTCAAGGAGAAATAGCATGAGCTTTGAAATCAGACAGACCTGGATTCTAAACCTACCGTCTTAACATTGTGATCTCTAAGGAATCACTTAATTTCTATATCTGAAAAATGAGGTTATTGAAATCTAGACAGGTTTAGAAGGAAAACCTTCCAAAGGAAAAGGGCTGGTCCTAGCCCAAGCATACAATGTGAAAAATGTGTCCAAAGGAAAGAATGGCAAATGTAGGTACCTCGGAAATTTACTATAATCTAACATCTGGCAATCAGTTTTGTGACAATAATGACATGATTTTTTTCAGCCCACCAAATGTCCACCCATCTCTCAAGATGGAGTCACACGGACCAAGCTCACTATAGTGATGAAAAAACAGAAAACCAACTTTGAAAATGGTAAGGAGGATTAGAATTATGATAAAAACCTCAAGGTCACATCAGCATGACTAACACTTTCCCCCTACTGGAAAGCAGAGGGGAAGCCACATTATAATCACGAGTTGACTGGTGAAAATGGAGTCAGAACAAGAATTAGATGAAACGCCTGTTTCGAAGCATCAGGACACTGAAACCAAAATATTCACAGCCCCTCTCCCAGGAGAGTGCCTGTATAGGCACTGGTGAAGTTTACCTCCACACCTTCTGCTTCCTGGGGTCCTTTGAGATGGCCTCATTTTTTCCCTTAGAAATACTCACATGCTCAGTTGAGTTTCTTCAAATCCCTTAGACCCAAGGAACATTTTTCTGCTGAAAGTAGTTTTGCGTTGCCCTGTTCTGATCTCCTGGGGTTGATTTTATAACTTAGCTTTCTGAAAGCAATCTCAGTTGTATCTACAATATTTATCCATAGATTTTCTAGAAATAGTAAATGTTGTAGATTTTGTATAGCATTTGGAACATAACAGAGGTTGGAGAAATTTTGATGATGATTTTATGTACTGGTCAGAATACACTTGGGCTCCAGATCAGGGAATATATCAAAAGAAACAGCAGGAAATGTAAAGGAAGGGGGGGAATGGGTGAATCACAGATCATGGTCATTTCTTGATTCCTTCCGCAAACAGTAAATCCTATCTCTTTACCATGAGACTGGGCATGTGACTCAAGCTGAACTAGCCATAGGACCCGAGTCCTATAGCCACAGAGACTGGCACAGAAATGAGGCATACATCCAAAAGCAGCCTAAAGGTGCCCTTTGCAAGTCCTTGTAAGACAGATATGCTGTTGTGCTCTGGTGTTTTGCACTGGCTCAGAGTATAGGAAGATTGGCTTCCCTCATAGCTCAGCTGGTAAAGAATCTGCCTGCAATGCAGGAGACCCCAGTTTGATTCCTGGGCCAGGAAGATCCACTGGAGAAGGGATAGGCTACCCACTGCAGTATTCTTGGGCTTCCCTTATGGCTCAGCTGGTAAAGAATCCACCTTCAGTGTGGGAGACCTGGGTTCAATCCCTGGGTTGGGAAGATGCCCTGGAGAAGGGAATGGCTACCCACTCCAGTATTCTGGCCTGGAGAATTCCATGGACTGTATAGTCCAGGGGGTTGCAAAGAGTCAGACACAACTGAGCAACTTTCACTTTCAGAGTATAGGAAGAGGCCACATCCCTGTGGGTAAAAGACAGAGAATCTCCTAATAGAAGAGAAAATTCCCACCATCCTGAGATGATGTAGATCATATAGCAGGAAATAGGGGTGCAGAAAATGGGAGGATGGAATTTCTTCTCACTCCTGGGGTTTCTCCTTGGGTCAATACTCTGAGGAGATAGATATATGCAGGGTGCTCCTGATGGGAAGTGAAACAGTGGTTGCTGCTACATCCAATTATCCAGAGCCAGCCAGACAGACAAAAACAGCCTGGAAAAATCCATGTGGATGGGCCAGGGTCTGTTTGCTGAGAGAGCAGGCATGGTACCTATTTGTGAGCTACTCTGTAACTCCCTAATTTTATTCCAGCATTCACCTGTGCTCTGAAAAAAAATGGGGAGGGTTTGTAACCACCCAGAGCAGCAGAAATGTCTAAGTACGTTCAGGTTTCTATAACAAAGACCATAGACTGAGTGGCTTATAAGCAACAGAAAGTCATTTCTCACGGTTCTGGAGTTTGGAATCTGAGATCACGGGGCCAGCATGGTCAGGTTCTCATGAGAGCCCTCTTTAGAGTCCCAGACTGTTGACTTATGATGCTCCCATGAAAGACAGAAGAGAGCACAAGCTCTCTTGTGACTCATAAAGGCATTAATCCCATTCACAAGGGCCCTGCCCTGGTTCAGTTCGGTTCAGTTCAGTCGCTCAGTTGTGTGCCACTCTTTGTGACCCCATGGACTGCAGCACACCAGGCCTCCCTGTCCACCACCAACTCCCAGAGTCTACTCAAACTCATGGGCATTGAGTCGGTGATGCCATCCAACCATCTCATCCTCTATCGTCCCCTTCTCCTCCTGCCTTCAATCTTTCCCAGCATCAGAGTCTTTTCAAATGAGTCAGTTCTTTGCATCAGGTGGCCAAAGTATGGGAGCTTCAGCTTCAACATCAGTCCTTCCAAAGAACACTCCAGGACTGATGTCCTTTAGGATGGACTGGTTGGATCTCCTTGCTGTCCAAGGGATTCCCAAGAGTCTTCTCCAACACTACAGTTCAAAAGCATCGATTCTTTGGCACTCAGCTGTTTTATAGTCGAACTCTCACATCCATACATGACCACTGGAAAAACCATTGTCTTGACTAGACGGACCTTTGTTGACAAAGTAAATTCTCTGCTTTTGAATATGCTGTCTAGGTTGGTCATAACTTTCCTTCCAAGGAGTAAGTGTCTTTTAATTTCATGGCTGAAATCACCATCTGCAGTGATTTTGGAGCCCCAAAAATAAAGTCAGCCACTGTTTCCACTGTTTCCCCATCTATTTCCCATGAAGGGATGGGACCAGATGCCATGATCTTAGTTTCCTGAATGTTGAGCTTTAAGCCAACTTTTTCACTCTCCACTTTCACTTTCATCAAGAGGCTCTTTAGTTCTTCTTCACTTTCTGCCAGAAGGGTGGTGTCATCTGCATATCTGAGGTGATTGATATTTCTCCCAGCAATCTTGATTCCAGCTGTGCTTCTTCCAGCCCAGCGTTTCTCATGATGTACTCTGCATATAAGTTAAATAAGCAGGGTGACAATATACATCCTTGATGCACTCCTTTTCCTATTTGGAACCAGTCTGTTCTTCCATGTCCAGTTCTAACTTTGCTTCTTGACCTGCATATAGATTTCCCTGTCCTGGTAATCCCATCTAATCCTAATTACCTCCTACAGCCTCACCTCCTAATACCTTCTCATGGGGGTGAAGGGAGTAAATTTCAACATATGAATTTTCAAGGAAGACAAACATTCTATTCATAACAATGAGTAAAGAGTAAGCAGCAGCCTCGAGGCAGCCTTGAAGCTTTAGCAATCGGGATTAGCCACTGGTTGAGTGGCTCAGACAGAAAAGGATCTCCCTGCAATGCAGAAGATGCAAGTTCAACCCCTGAGTCTGGAAGATCCCCTGGAGAAGGGAATGGCTACCCACTCCAGCATTCTTGCCTGGAGAATTCCATAGACAGAAAAGCCTTGCAGACTACAGTCCATGGGGTCGCAAAGAGTTGGACATGACTGAGTGACTAATACTTTCCAAGGGGAAAGTGTATCTTCCCACCAGTGGTGTGAACACCAAGGGCTGGCCTCACCCTCCAACCCTGAGCACCTCCACCCACTGTCACAGGCAGCCATAGATTCACCCTCCACTGTCAACCCCAAAGGACTTGATGCTATGAAGCACGTGACATCTCTCTTCTCCAGTTGCCTTATGTATGATGACACTCAATACATTTATGCAGACTGATTTGTGGCTCTGGCTCTCCCTTTCTATAAGGAATTTGGGGGCTGCTGATCTGCATGTCCTAAAGGAAATCAGTCCTAAATATTCACTGGAAGGACTGATGCTGAAGCTGAAGCTCCAGTATTTTGGCCACCTGATGTGAAGAATTGACTCATTGGAAAAGACCCTGATGCTGGGAAAGAATGAAGGTGGGAGGAGAAGGGGACAACAGAGGATGAGATAGTTGGATGGTATCACCAACTCAATGAATATGAATTTGAGCAATCTCCAGGAGATGGTGTGAAGGATGGGGAAGCCTGGCATTCTGCAGTCCATGAGGTCACAAAGAGTCGGACACGACCAAGTGACTGAAATGATATGGATGTCACAGCCTAAAAGCAGACAGAACCTATGAGCCTAGAAACAAATCCTGATATAATCTCATTACACTGGGAAAGGCAAAGTCTTTCTTTAAGTAAAGAGGATGTAATAAGGAGCAGAACTACTTTCCAAAAATGTTCAAAGTGCTCACAATGGGAGAGAAAAATCCCACATGTGTTCTAAGGGGTCAAAAGGAGGAGAATTAGAACCAATGAGTAGAAATTCTACCGAGATGTATTTTTAGTTCATCTCAAGGGGGAAAATGTGCAGATCCTTATATCTGATAATGAAGAGCAAAGGATGACTCCCATTTTCCTTCCCAACTCACTTTTAGTTCCTCCAAAATGCTCTAAAGAGCACAAACATAGGCTTATGAAGCTAACACAACCATACAGGGAACAGCAGCACTAAGGGCAGCTGTTATCCTGGGTAGGTACCTGCTAAGATCTTTACAGACCTCTTCTCACTTTATCTCCACAAGGACCCAAAGAGGTAGGTACCATTGTTGGCCTCATTTAAGGATGAGGAAACAAACTTAGAAAGGTTAAATAACGGCAAATCAACTCTAGTCTTAACTAGTAAATCATACTTTATACATGTTTTCTAAGGTTGTTTTCAGTGTATACAGCCACTTAATGACACACTACATGAAAAGGATTTGCTACAGAGGATCACCAGGCTGTATTGTCCTGGGATCCACCAGGAGTGCTGAGTCATCCTCACCCAAGTGCAATGGGCGTCAGGCTTCCCGGAAGTCCCTCCACTGACTTCCAAGTATATTTCTTGTCAAATGTTTGCTTTGTTGCTTTGCACACTCATGCCCATAAGAATCTTGAACTGGAATTTTTTCAGAGATGGAATGAGAAAAGCAGAGCAAGAGAGAAATATGCAGAAAAGTCCTTGGCAGGACATTGGAAGCTGCTAAAAGTTGGATAGAGAGGTGATGAGCAGAAATGTCTGAAGGTACAATTTGAGTCCAGATGGCCAGCTAGATTTTTCACATGAGAGTAACTATTTTGGGAGAGGCAGAAGTTCTACAAAGACTTTTTTTTTGGTCACATCCCTCTAAATAGAGGCAGTTACTCTTCTGGGACAAAACGTCACACATTGTGTGCCAAAGTCATACTCAGTACAGAGAATTTGGTATTGTCTGCTCACAAAATTTTAGTATCTTCCAAAAGCTTTCAACATAAAGTTTGAAATGTCTTAATTTGACACACACAACCCACATGTCTGGCCCCTGTGGCAGCATCTCTCATTCCTTCTACATATGCACACTTGGTCCCAGAAACACTGAGTTGCCTGTAGTTCTAGAAACAAACCTGCTGTTTCATGACTTTCTATTTCTGCCTTTAAAGTCTTCCTGCTCTTTTCCTTAAATCTTATTTATTCAAGACTCAGGTCAGCTACCCATGGGCCTCCCCAGGCCAGCTTCCCTTCTTTGCCTGCATGGTATAATGTCATTCTTCCCTCTGCATGCATTCATGCTGAGTCGCTTCAGTCATGTCTGACTCTTTGCAACCCTGTGGACTATAGCCCAGCAGGCTCTTCTGTCCTTGGGATTCTCCATGCAAGAATACTGGAGGGGCTTGCCGTGTCCTCCTTCAGGGGATCTTCCTGACCCAGGAATCAAACCTAAGTCGTTTAAGTCTCCCGCATTGGCAGATGATCTCTTAAGTTTCCTGCACTAGCGCCACCTAGGAAGCCCCTGTCTGTGCTCCGTAACAACCATAAACATCCTATGCCATCTGCATCACTCTATAACTCACAGTGAATTCTGTCCATTGTCTCCCAGCACTGCTTCCATCACCATCAGACAGTAAGTAGAGGGAAAGGATTTCATTGATTTCATAGCCACAGAAGGTTAGCACTGTGAATGATTTAAAAACTAAACGATTTTGGTGGTCCAGTGGTTAAGAATCCACCTTGCAATGCAGGGGACACCAGTTCAATCCCTGGTCCACTAAACTCCCATATGCCACAGAGGAACTTAGCCCATGTGTCAAAACTACCAGGCTCCAGAGCCTGAAAACTGCAAGTACTAAGTCCACTTGCCTGCAACAAGAGAAGTCACTGCAAAGAGAAGCCTGCATAATGCAACAAAGAGTAGTCCCCAGTCAACTCAACTAGAGAAAGCCCACATAAAGCAACAAAGACCCAGTGCAGTAAGAAATAAAAGTAAATATTTTTTCTAAAAAATGCTCCACATCAAAAACATCTTTTTAAAAGAATTTTTAAATAAAAAATAAATGTGTTTTCAGTTCCATGTAAGCTAAAGTCAGTGCACAAAAACCAATCAGATTTCTACATACTACCAGTGAACAACAAAAATTTGCAATAGCTCCCCACAAAATGAAGCACGGGGAGGTATAAGCTAACAAGTCATCTCCATCAGAAGCCAGAAAATTTGATACAAAGGGCCAGAGAGATTTTAGGCTTTAAGAGCTATTAGAGTGTTGGCTACATATTCCTCTTTGTTTTTTCTTGTCTTGCTTTGCTTTTATTTTTTGTTTTATAACCCATTATAGACAGCGTATTAAAAAGCAGAGACATCACTTTGCCAATAAAGGTCCATATAGTCAAAGGTATGGTTTTCCCAGTAGTCGTGTACAGATATTAGAGTTGGATTGTAAAGAAGGCTGATGGCTGAAGAATTGATGTCTTTGAACTGTGGTGCTAGAGAAGACTCTTGAGAATCTCTTGGACGGCAAGGAGATCAAACTAGTCAACCCTAAAGGAAATCAACCCTGAATATTCATTGGAAGAACTGATGCTGAAACTGAAGCTCCAATACTTTGGCCACCTGATACAAAGAGCCAACTCACTGTGAAAGACCTTGATGCTAGAAAACATTGAGGGCAAAAGGAGAAGGGGATGACAGAGGATGAGATTATTGGATGGCATCATTGACTCAATGGACATGAGTTTGAGCAAACTTGGGGAGATGGTGAAGGACAAGGAGGCCTGGAGCACTGCAGTCCATGCGGTTGCAACAAGTCAGACACAACTGAGCGACTGAACAACAAAAATGTAAAAACCCTTCTTAGCTCACTAGTCTTACAAAATAAGCCATAAGCCAGATTTGGCTCACAGGTCATACTTTACAGATCCCTACAAAATCCTAATGAAAGACATAAAAAACTAAAAAAAAAAAAAAATGGGGAGACACAGTGAATTCATAGATTGAAAAGTGAAAGTGAAAGTTAGTCGCACAATCGTGTCCAACTCTTTACAATCCCATGAACTGTAGCCCACCAGGTTCCTCTGTCCATGGAATTTTCCAGGCAAGAATACTGGAGTGAGTTATCATTTCTTTTTCCAAGGGATCTTCCCAACCCAAGGATTGAACCTGGGTCTCCTGCACTGCAGGCAGATTCTTTACCAAATGAGCTACTAGGGAAGTCCTATTCATAGATTAAAAGACTCAATATAGTAAAGATGACCAATTGATCTATAAACTTAATGTAACATCAATCAAAATCCCAGGACTTTCTTGGTAGATATGGACAAGCTAATTCTAAAGTTCATACAGAAAGGCTAAGAAGCTAGAAAAGCCAAAATCATTTTGGGAAAAAAAAATTAAGTTAGAAAAATTATACTAATTAATATTAAGACATTACAAAGCTATAATAATCAGAGTAGTGTGATGTATATTGGTGAAGGAATAGACACAGAGATCTTGGGATAGAGCGACCCATAAATACGTCCATTGAATTTTAGATAGAGATATGAAAACAACTCAATGGAGAAAGAGTAGTCTTTTCAACAGATAGTTTTAGAACAATTGGATAATCCATATGCAAAAAAAATTTATGCATGCCTTATGCAAAAGTTAACTGAAACATATTAGTTCAGTCACTGAGTTCTGACCAACTCTTTGCGACCCCATGGACTGCAGCACACCAGGATTCCCTGTCCATCACCAACTCCCGGATGTCCATCGAGTCGGTAATGCCGTGCAACCACCTCATCCTCTGTTGTCCCCTTCTCCTCCTGCCTTCAATCTTTCCCAGCATCAGGGTCTTATCCAGTGAGTCAGTTCTTCATATCAGGTGGCCCAAGTATTAGAGCTTCAGCTTCGGCATCAGTTCTTCCAATGAATATTCAGGACTGATTTCTTTTAGGATTGACAGGTTTGATCTTGTAGTCCAAGGGACTCTCAAGAGTATTCTCCAACTTCACAGTTCAAAAGCATCAGTTCTTTGGCACTCAGCTTTCTTTATGGTCCAACTCTCACATCCATACATGACTACCAGAAAAACCATAGCTTAAAACATATTAACTTAAATATAAAAACCAAAAATTATAAAGCCTTTGGAATAAACATAACAGAAAATACTTGTGGCCATACACCAAGAACACAGTCTGTAAAAGAAAAACTTGACAATTAGAGTCACCAAAATGAAAATTTTTGCTCTAAAGAGTTTTCTTTGGCATCATTTTATTAAAGAAAAGGGATGTTTACAGAGATTTAAATGAGTAGATGCCAGTGCCTTTCTGCTCATTGTCATATATTCCTTGGTTATATACTCTTGATACAGACAGCCAGATATTTACCTTGGGTTGAATAATGACTAGAACTATACACTCATTCTAGAACCATCATCAGATGCGACCCTTTCTCTTGTGCGGTCTGCAGCAACTCACCCATTTTCTCAAAAAAAGGCAAAAATTAGAAAGCCATGTAGAGGAGAAACCAAATTAATCATTACATTTTTCTAATGACATTTTCAAGTATTATTTCCTCCTGGAAACCTTCCTCTCTGAAACTCCTCCTGTTGGACATCAATTTAAAATACCGCCACAGTATTTCTCTGTCAAGGCATTTCCTTTGAAGAGACTTTTCTAAACCTGGTCAACAGGCTATCTCTCATTCAGGATGAATGTAATACGTGATGAACATCCTTGATATCATTCCTGCTAAGGGGAAGCAGTCTCCTTTAAGTTTCACAGTAAATTGGGAAAAGATGTACACTTTGCTGTGTTTTCTTCCAAGTTGTAAGAGAAGACTTAAAAGGAGGGTATGCACCTCATAAATGATTTTTTTCTTCCCTCATTTCTGACCTCAGTTTATTTTTACCATGTCCAGCACATCACATTTCAAAGCTTCAAATACTCCTTAAATATTCGAGTTATTCAACTCACAGCTTCTCAAATATCACGTGATCTCGGTCCACTGGCTAGTTCAGCTCCTTCTGCTTTGGGCTCTGCTTGACCTAACTGGTTTCTTTTTAACTTTTCTTCTTTGCAACTTGATTAGAATGAAGAGGAAATAAAAGGGGAGGAAGAAAGTTCAATAGAGGGTTAAGTGAGAGGTAGGAAAATGGCAGGACAAATGATAGTTTAAAAGAGGAGAGAATCTTTAACCCAAATGTATTTTAATCACACAGTTTGGGAACTTTTGTCCCTATGAAGCTGTAGGGACATGTGCTCTAGAGAGAAGTTTTGTAGCAATGGTCATGGGGAGATGCGCAAGAATGGACAGGGCTGCTTTGTAATGAACTTTTTATGAGTTCTCTCTGGTTGCTAGGTATGTGTGAAACATTCTTTCCTTGGGTCAGAGATTTTATTACCTTCCCAATGGCCAGGATTTCACTGCAATAACTGATGGAAAACATTTGTTCAGTATTCCAAGGGCTGAATAACCAGCTCATAACAGCAAGCCACATCTATGGGGAGAAATTGGAGCAGTCACTCCAGTCCAAAGAGCCCAGACAGTCCGGAAGAGAGTTCTTAAACAGCAGAATAAGGATGCTGTTCCTGGCTGGGAGTGGAGAAGGGTGTGGTGGTGGGGAAGTTGCAGGGGGGAGGTGGGGCAGGGGACTCAGGACCACCCACCACAAAAGCCAAAATACCCAAGAGAGAGTTTATCCCAAGATGCCCTGCCCTGAAACCTTCAGCTACAAGTAAAGACAGAAGCGTCCTAAATTCTGGGAGAGCCAAAGAATGTGACTTGACCAAACTTAAGGTGTCACGGTTAATCTTATTTGTCTTTGCCTAAAGCAACTAACTACAGTTCAAGGGTGGAAGTTAATGAATTTTAAGTTGAGAACAAAAGAGCTGGACAAGCTTTGCCACACTAGCCATGAAGAAACAAGGAGAAAAAGCAAAATGTAACAGGAAGAAAAAAGAGAGGAAAGGAAAAAGCTACTGTCATTAACGCTTAGTAAGTGCTTGCCCATGTCCTAAGGACTTTACGACATCTCATTGTCGTGGTCAAAACAACACTGACTGCATCCTGTTCTCTTCTGACTTCTCTTAGAAGAGAGGGGTCATTCAAACTAAAGGGACCTTAACAATGGAGTGATTTTAACCTTGTTTTTCAGCAGAAGCAGAAATGGCGAGGGTGGGATGATTTGGGAGAATGGCATTGAAACATGTATATTATCATATATGAAATGAATCGCCAGTCCAGGTTTGATGCATGATACAGGGTGCTCGGGGCTGGTGCACTGGGATGACCCAGAGGGATGGGATGGGGAGGGAGGTGGGAGGGGGGTTCAGGATGGGGAACACATGTACACTCATGGCGGATTCATGTCAATGTATAGCAAAACCAATAAAATATTGTAAAGGAATTAGCCTCCAATTAAAATAAATAAATTTATATTTAAAAAAAGAAACCTTTGTTCAAATGAAATTATCAGAAAACTCACTATACAAAATCAGATAAAAACTGAACTAAGATCTGAAAGGACTTGAGTTTCCTAAACAAGAGAGTTGATGATAAACCCAGGCAAGAGCTTGGGTCTCTTTCTTAGTCCATGTTCTTCCCATCAACTCACAATCATCTCTTCATGGAAAAAGCCTGATAGACATTCTTGAATTCATGTCTCATCCCTCCAAAAGGATCACAAGTCTTAAAGGCATATTTCAAGTCTCACATCCTTCTTTTTATCCTTCATTCCATGTAGACAGGGACTGACACACACCAAGACTCAATATGTATCTGTAGACAAAGTCTGGGGAATTTTTCAGTCATGCATATATATGCAGACCAACTTTAAAGCTTATAAAGAAGTTGCATTGGTGAGGGGGCATTTTATGCCTCTGTCTGGGTAACCTACCTCTTTCGAAGTGTGTCCTGAACAACCACAGGTACAGGTAAGCACACAGGCTGTGAGGTCCTACAGTCCTCTCCAACAAGTTTATTCCAAGTGGTGTGTCCATGAGGGCACTGCCCCAGAGTAGGTAGGCAAGCTTCAAGATGAAGGAAAATAAATTGCTTGTGTCTGAAGCTGGGAAAACACAAAATTGGAGGATGAGCAAGGATTAGAGAGCCAAGAGGTCCAAGTAGGTCATGATGCTAATTCTGCTAAGATTGAGGAATTTGTTCATTAAAAATTGAAGTATTCAAATATTGTTATTACTATTAATTATATAAGCATATCTAGGAAGAGAATGACCATTTGGATTCTTAACTTCCTGTCCTCTTGCTTTCCTGCCGTATAAGGTGATTAGACCAGATGGAGGCCCGTGAGACACACAGGGCTCAGTTCAGTCAACATTTACTGTATATAAATGTTGGTGAGGATGATGTGGAGAAAAGGTATACTGATTGCAGGAATGTAAACTGGTACAGCCACTGTGGAAAACAGTATAGAGGTTTCTCAAAAACCTAAAAATAGAACTACCATATGACCCGGCATTTCCACTCCTGAGTAGATATCCAAAAAAAAACCCAAAACCACCAATTCGAAGAGATATGTGCACCCCAATGTTCATCGCAGCATCATTCACAATTGCCAAGATATGGAAGCATCCTGGAAGTAATCCATTAACAGATGAATGGGAAAAGATTTGGTACATATATGCAGTGGAATATTACTCAGCCATAAAAAGTGTGAAATTTTGCCATTTTCAGCAACATGGATGGTCTTGAAAAGCATTATGCTAAGTGAAATAAGTCAGACAGAGGAAGATAACTACTGTATGATATCAGTTATTGAGGAATCTTAAAAATACAACAAATACAATGTAACAAAAAGTAAGCAAACTCACGGATATAGAGAACAAACTAGTGGTTACCAATGGTGGGGGAGCAGCAAAAAAGGAGTGGGCAAATCAGAGATACAAACTGTTGGGTGTATTGTACAGGGACATATTGAACACAGGGAATATAGCCAATATTGTGTGATAAATGTAAATGGAGTGTAACCTTTAAATTTTTATATTAATAAAAAATGTGAAATAACATGACAGTCCCTTGGACTACAAGGAGATCAAACCAGTCAATCCTAAAGGATATCAATTCTAAATATTCATTGGAGGGACTAATGCTGAGGCTGAAGCTTCAGTATTTTGGCCACCTAATGAGAAGAGCCAACTGGTTGGAAAACACTCTGATGCTGGGAAAGATTGAAGGCAGGAGGAGAAGCGGAGGACAGAGGATGAAATAGTTGGATGGCATCACTGACTCAATGGAGATGAGTTTGAGCAAGCTCCGGGAGATGGTGAAGGACAGGGAAGCCTGGCATGCTGCAGTCCATGAGGTCATAAAGAGTCTGACACGACTGAGCAACTGAACAACAATAATCATAATTTTTTTAAAAAAACATTTACTGTATGTTAGGTACTTTGTGAAGAGAAAGAGTATCAATTTCCTTAGCTTCAAGAAACAAATAGCTGCTCCTTTCCTTCAAGAATGAGAAAAACACAACCTGCCTTCAAGAAGCAAATAATCTCTCCAAAAATGTTTGGGTAAGTTCAGTGCAGGGGGCAGTGTTTAACATGGTGTCTGGTGCCCAATGGATGCTCATACTTGATGGAGTGAGCAAAGGAAGGCTGGAGGTGCCACTGGGGTGGTGTGGATCACAGAGGAGGGAAAATGAACGCAGACTAAAGTGAGAGGTGAGTGTCAGAAAATCATTTGATAAAAATGTAACAAGTGCAAAAGGAATGAACATTTTAGAGTACTCTGCATTTTACAAGATACTTTTGCAGGAAGCATCTCATTTGTATTCACATCCCCCAATAAAGAAGGTAAAATTCTCCTTTGATTTCCAGATAAGCCAATAAAGAAATAAGAAGCTGGCTGAGATCACTCAGCTGGTGAGAGCCAAAGTTGAGACCTAGCCCCACAGCTTTCAGCTCTAAAGTGGATGTGTTTTCCAGGGGGCTGTGCTGCTACCAAGAATTGCCAAGTCTCAGCTCTCTCCAGGGTACTTAACACTTAAGGTGTATTTCCACTTCCACCACAGTTGGCCCCTAAGGAGTCATTTCAACCTCAAAATGGGAGAGTGGGGAACGTTACTTTCAAAATTTTTGGATCCAACACCTTGGGTATGATGGGTTTTCCCTTTTTCTTTCCCTTGCCTCATCCCATAGAAAAATAATGGTGAAAAGGAAAATGACGTTAGTATAACTCTTTGCAACCTGTGGCCCGCCAGGCTCCTCCGTCCCTGGAATTCTCCAGGCAAGAATACTGGAGTGAGTTGCCATTTCCTTCTCCTTGGGGATCTTCCTGACCCAGGGATTGAACTTAGGCCTCCTGCATTGCAGGCAGATTCTTTACCATCTGAGTCACCAGGAAAACCCAGGAATAAGATAATTTTAATAAAATAGCAGGCCATGATCCTTAACAAAAACTCATAAAATGGATGCAAAAGGGTCAGTCTTAAGCACAGGAAGGTGTTTTTAACAAAAGAATATTGCCACACACACACACAGTTTTAAGGTATGGTTTCATCCCTCTACCTCTGTAAAAAATTAAACTACTTTTTGCAGCTCTCTGTGAGCACCAGGTTCCTGTACTTTCTTGCATGTAAATGAGAAATAACTCAGGCTGTTAATGAGAATTCAACATAAAGGTAGCACCAAAGCATGGTGCTGCATTATGAAATGGCTATTTACATTTGTTTAATTATCTGATTAATTACAGGATCATAAAATCAGAATGAACTAGGGAGAGAAAGGGATAGCAAAGAAAATGCAATTGATCATCTCCTATTCCTTATCAAATCAAGGTTCGCCTGCACAAAATTGCTCCTCGAAGCTTGCTCCCTATTGCATATCTAGTCAAATCTAAATGAATCTGAAGGCCCCTGAGACCTCATTCCTCCTTTGGGGGTGGCAGAATGAACAGTGGGCCAGAGGTGTGGCTAGAAGTCTGACTTCACCTTGAAGAAGTCCCCAGGCTTCCTCTTTCTCTTCCTTCTCCTGTCCCACATCAGTCCTCCCAGGGCACCCCATTCATAGTCTTCCAGCAAGAGACAGAACAATCACCCCAACACTCCCTCTCCTGTACCAGAATACTCCACTCATCACCCCATCCAGCCCAGTCCACCTCCTTATCACAGCCAATCCATCACCTCCTCTCCAGCTCAGGACCATGGCCAGGGCTTACCTCTCAACTGAGCTGTATGTGATGCTTAGTTGTGTCTGACTCTTTGCAGCCCCATGGACTGTAGCCTGCCAGGCTCCTCTTGCATGCAATTCTCCAGGCAAGGATACCAGATGGGGTGCCACTTCCTACTCCAGGGGATCTTCCTGACCGAGGGATAGAACCTGCATCTCTTGCCTCTCCTGCATTGGCAGGTGGATTCTTTACCACTAGTGCCACCTGGGCAGCGCCGCCTAGGCTGTGGACATCTCCTAACAGGCCTCCCTCAGCCTCCCTCTCTCTGGCCTCCATCCCCTAACTGAGCCATCTTGTACTGCCAGAGTAATGCTCTACATCACAAATCGGAGCGATTCGGTCTCTCAGCAAAAACCCTTTACTGTTTTGCATCACCCTTGGGGACAACGAGAAACAAGGTCGTTCACCCTTGACATACGCCCCACTTACCACACTTCTTTAATCTGAAAATGCACCATAAATAACAAAATAACAAGCATTATATTACAACAGCAATCTAGTATTTTTGAAATTAGACTTTCTAATACTTAATATGTACCAACAATGGAGTACAAGTTTATTTTTCCCTGGAAAAAAAAATGGCATTATTGAATTGACAGTGTATTTTAGAATCAAGGAAATGAGGTATGAAGGAAAAATAAATAGGAAAAAATTTGCTTCAACTATTGGGGAAAAGGGAGAATATTTTGAAAACTAAAACATCCCCACAATAGCTTTATTATCATTTTCCTTAAAGAACATGAACTTGAAGACAGATGAGCCTGAATTTTGCACCAATTCTGATACTTTTTGGACCTCTGATCTTGGGAAAGGTATTTAACCTACTGACCTTCATTCTCCTCCTTTGTAAATTGGATAGACTATCTACCATACACTTTCATCAAAGGATGAACCTATATAAGCTGAGTTACACACTCAGGACAGTCATAAAGCAAAGAGCTAATAAATACAGCACTACAATGAGAATGGATATCACCAGAATCACTTTTCCCTCCCATCACAAAAATATATCCTAAATATCACATCTCTGTTTTTTCCTCCATTGATATTAGGTGTGGCAACTGTAGAAAAATAAATATATATAGTTGACTGAAACATCAACAAAATTCTGGCTGTTTATAACATGAAAATATATTTTTTAAATTCCTACTTTAAAAGAAAATCTGTACCCTAGCCTATCACCTTCATTTCAAGTAATTATAGAAATTTCAAATTCACTTTTGTAAGGAAAATGTATAGATGATCCATTAGAAATGAACACAATGGAACTGGCTGTGTTTAATGTGGCTAAGCATCAGAATGAAGGATATAACTGTGTTGCATATATTAAATTTAATAATAATAATTTTCATCATTAAATCCTTTATTCCCAAGCTGGTGGACAAGGAGCAGTTGAAACTCTTCCCAGCTTGCCCTATACCACTCGACTACTTCAACATGCAAGACGGAACCGGCTGCATAAGCTATCCACGGTACAATGGGTGTTATTTGTACAATCTGTGCAAGGAATCCTGGAGACAGTGCTGGTATCCTCTCAGTCAATCATGGCTCGGGTCCAAAAGATTTTGTCACTGTAAATTAATCAGCCCATTCTCCCCTCACACTATCAGGGCCAAATATGAGCAGAAGCAGAAAAAGGGAAAAGGAATGCCTGTCCTGTTGAGTGGACACTGCAGAAATGCGACCATCGCAGTCAAGTTCTGCGCAGTGCCTGACGCTTACAACCTTGGGACTACAGGCACAAGGACAGAATGAGGAAACTTCATTACAGCATGTCCAAGCAGCTCGTGGAGCTGCCTGGGGAGGGAGACCTAATGGGTGTCAACACAATTAAGGATCTTCACACACATTTGAAAATAACAGACTGTGACACAGGCTCAATGGCCATGTTGTCATCCCATCTTCACGGTGATTTGACATCCCGGATATCAGTGCAGAATTGAATTAGAGGAAGAGCTCTTATAGTAATTTCCCATTCTGGCTTTTCAGTTTCTGTTAGCCAAGGCAGAGCAAGCCCCACAGTCATTCTGGCAGCCCAGCCTCCCACACCCCACCCAAGTCCAGGTTCCTGCCTCAAAAAAAAAAAAAAAAAGCAGGATATGGTTCCCCATTAGTTCCTTGGCTGCCAACATTTAAGAGGCTTAGAAGAAATGCAGAAGCTGGAAATGATGGAGTGCATATGCTGAACACCCCTAAAGAGTTGTGCCCCCAGGACACCCTCTGTCTGCCCTCTCCCCCAACCTCATTCTCCTAATCCCTTCAGGAGATCTACTTGCTGCCTGGCCTGGCAACTCACTTTTCCTGAATCTCAGTCTCTTCATTTCTGAATGGGATTAGGCCAGATTAGAATCACCTAGAAAATGCTTTTAAAATGTAGATTCATTTCCCCTATTGAATTGGCTTCCTCAGAGTATGAAACCCAGGAATGTGTGCTTTTAACAAGTTCTCCAGCACCTGAGGCAACCAGCCTTGTACCAGTCATCCGATTAGAAAGCTAGAGAGGACCAGATGATCTAGAAAGGGTTGTTTTAGTTCTGCAGCTTGTCAAGCTGTTCTTCTGATCTTCGTAATGCACCTGGATCACTATCAGTTACCAGCTGACACTGTATATTTACACGTAAGTAAAAGTGAAGTCGCTCAGTCGTGTCCAACTCTGTGACCCCATGGATGGTAGCCTACCAGGCTTCTCCGTCCGTAGGATTTTCCAGGCAAGAGTACTGGAGTGGGTTGCCATTTCCTTCTCCAGGGGATCTTACTGACCCGGGGATCAAACCCGGGTCTCCCACATTGTAGGCAGATGCTTTTACCATCTGAGCCACCAGGGAAGTCACATAATGGTATGTCATATTGTGCGATTGAATGACCTGGCATTGACCCCAAATCAGGATCTTTGTCCTGGCTTTTACATCATCACAGCATCACAGTTACTTGTTCATCTTCCCCAAGGAGCTGGGGACTTTGTCTGTCTTGCTCACAGCTCTATCTCCAGGGCTGATACACACACAAGTGCTTAATCAATTTTGGTTAAATGATCATATTAAGGATGTTGAAATTGATGCTCAGAAAGGTTAAGTAACTAACTCAAGATCATAAGAATTTGAAACCAGGGCTGTCAAACTCATGAGCTAGTGCTATTCTTAATATCTTTATCCAAGTGGCTGGCTTCCTCTTTGCAAAAAACTTGACAAGTATCTTTGCTCAGAATTCCAACCCTAGATCTCTTTATAAGTCAAAAGACAGCTGTCCTGAGACCAGCCCACTCAGGCCTTAGATGGAAGTTGGCCAACGTGATCAAATAAACCAAGTGCTCAGAGAGGTCCCACCCATGGGGGGAGACTGTCTTTCTTACCCAGCTCACAAGGGTGCGTCTCTGCAGTTCCCAGCCATTGGTGTGTGTGCTTTCTCCTTAACAGTCCTAACAGTCCCGTGAGATAAAGATGACAATCCTCATTCTATCAATGAGAAAATTCAGGCTCAGAGGAATTCAATACCCAATAGGGTCCCACAGCTGGTGAGCAGTGTCATATGACCTGGGTTCACCTCTTCCCCCAGCAAAGAAATATGTGGCATGTGGTCAAGAGTTTCACTTCCAATCTCATTTAGGTGAAAATTACCTAGAGGGAAATGGAATTTTAATTACATGCTAGAAAATGATGTTATTTATTTACTGACATGATTTTAGCTTATGATAAAGAATTGTGTCGTTCTTGGCCCTTCTAAACTTAAACTTCTCCATCAGTATTAACTTTGCTATTGGTTTGCTCGATTTACAAGACAGTTGTCATGTCTTTTTTTTTTTTTTTATCTTGTGGCTTTTGATTGGGTCAGTATTCAAGTTCATTAGAAAATTCCATCAGTAGTGGGATTTCAGCTGTATGTATTCAATACATACCCTGCTGCGCACACGGGCCAACAGAAACAGCAACCCCAGAAGTGCACTGGTCCTGCTGGTGGGTGGTATTGTGCAGTTTCACTTCCCCTTTTCACATCCTTGGTGTAAAATATTTTGGTTTTTTTTTTTTTCCAGTGATTGAGATACTGATGAAAAAATAGTCTGTCCCGTTGGAAATTAGAAGCTCTAAATAAATCATATTTGCATCTGCTTCTGTCCAGGTGTTAAGCAGTTTTAGCAAAAACCTACCGTGTAGCAAGAAGGATGCTCGCTGTTGGTAGAGAGCACAGGGAATGGATGACGACAGAGGACGTGCCTTGGTGGGAGAATCAGATGACCTGAGCTCAAATCTCACCTAAGTGCCACCCTTGAGAAGGGGTAGAAAGTCACCTATCCTGCTGTTAAGGGTGACACCAGCACCTATCTCAAATAACTCAGGGGAAAGGACTAAATGAAGTCCTTATAGGAAGCACCCTAGCAACTGCCTAGTATAAAGTAAGTATTCAATAACACAGAGACCTTGAAATGTTTTCTTTATTGAGAAATCCCACAGCCAGTGCCATTCATATTTGTCCACCAGACCTTTCTCTGGCCTTCTTATCTTCAATGGCTTTGCTTCTGTGCTCTGCTCCCACCCGTCTGTATCCCTCCCACAGGCAGTCCTCTTCTCCCCTCTCTTTCATTTCCCTCTGTGGCGTCAGTCCATAGTCAGGCCATGTATCTTTCATGAGCTAAGACTCACTCTTGGGGAACAAAGACCTAACTAGTGAAATGGGAGAAGAAGATATCCCTGAAAAACAACCTCTTCTTCTTTTGCACTTCAGAGTGACCCCAGCCACCAGCTTCCCTGGTGGCTCAGATGGTAAAGAGTCTGCCTGCAGTGTGGGAAACACAGGTTCGATTCCTGGGTTGGGAAGGTCCCCTGGAGAAGGAAATGGCAAACCACTCCAGTATTCTTGCCTGGAAAATCCCATGGGCGGAGAAGCCTGGCAGTCTACAGCCCACGGGGTCCCAAAGAGTTGGACACAACTGAGCGACTTCACTTTCACTTTCCAGCCACCAGATCAAAAGGAAAGAAAGTCCGACAGTCTTTCACCAAAGGTTCCCTCCATCCCACAGACTGGCACCTCCCGGCGACACGGCACTTTCAATGTGTGGTCACCACTGCTATTCACAATGTGTGAGCTCCCACCACTCAGCCTTCAGATACGGATCCTTGGAAACTCGGTCTGAAATCTTTCTTACCCACAACTTTTGATTTATGCTGTTTCTGTCTAAATGACAAGAACTATGGGGGAGTCATTTATAAGATTAGTCACTGAAGCTTGGGGAAAGGGCTCTGAAAGCTGGGAAAACAATCCAGGACCAGAAACTACATAGCCTTGGAGCAAGCCTCCCTCAGTGGAAACCGCAGACCAGACCACAGCAGGTCCCCACCCAGCAAAGCCCTGCAGACCAGAAGCTCTCAGATGCACAGAGAAGCAGGTGTCTATCTCATTATGAATTATGAATCTTTCCTGAAATCAATCACCAGGTACTAAATTTAATTTTTAATAAGCAATATGCATTTTTGTAAACCCTGTGGAAAAGTCAGACCATACAAGGTAAAAAAAAAAACCTATAATCTCACAACCACCAGTAACATCAGTAAGCATTTTTTTAATATATAGCATCAGTAAGCATTTTTATATAAAAATTTTTATATTTATAAAATTTTTATATATAATTATATATATAATTTTATATATAATTATATATATTTAATTATATATATAAATTTTATATATGTGTAATTTTATTTATAAATTATCAAAACATTTAAGAGGACATTCATAAGAAAAATATTTATAATATCAAAAAGTGGATTGGAATTTAAATATTTATGAATATATTTATATACATTCTAGTATAATAGTTATATAATTTTTATTATATTATATTAAATATATAAGCATATATTTGTATATTATACATTTTGTATTTATATATTATATACATGATAATGTTTTTTTCTATAATGTACAAGTATGTATGATATATAAAGTATATGCATGTGTTAGTCACTCAGTCATGTCTGACTCTTTGCGACCCCATGGACTATATGTAACATGCCAGGCTCCTCTGTCCATGGAATTCTCCAGGCAAGAATACTGTAGTGGGTAGCCATTCCCTTCTCCAGGGGATCTTCCTGACCCAGGGATTGAACCCAGGTCTCCAGCACTGCAGGCAGGTGCCATTGCCTTCTCCGATCTGAGCCACCAGGGAAGCCCATATAAGATATACAGGTATATATATCTCATGTAAGTATATTACATATACTTAGATTTCTAAGTTTAGATATAAACATCCTCACTTTTGACATTATAAATAATACTGTCATGCATGTCTTATTACAAAATCATTGTCTTGCTGAGGATTCACTTCCCTGGTGTTGGATAGGGATTAATAATCCATTGCTCTCAAGGTCCCTAGAGTAGGAAAGGGCAACTCACTCCAGTACTCTTGCCTGGAAAATTCCATAGAAAGGGGAGCCTGGAGGGCTACAGTGCATGGGGTCAGACAGGACTGAGTGAGCGAGCATGCACACATGCACCCCCAAGGTGCAAGAAATACAGCATCATTTTCTCAATATCAGTTGCAGTCCCATGTAAGCCCCTCATTTGCTGAGGCTGGCCAGAAAGCCATCTGCAGTCATCTTCTGTGGTCCCTCTGCCCTGGGTGGTGCCAGAACCAGGAAAAGAAAGGCAGGCCCTGGGCTTGGTTCAGGTTGCTAACCAGGGCTGTTGCTCTATGACCCTCCTAGGTTTCTAGATTCCCCTGGCAGAGCCTCACCCTCTGCTGGGCCCACCCAGAGGCTACAACTACAGCTGCCTGGATCCAGCACTTGCTGCCCAAACCCCCCATGGCTGCCTGCATCACAAATGAAGGGCTCTAGCCTGTGGTTGAGGCTCCACCTTGGCTCAGCACAGGCTTTAACGTGTGATGTGTTTGCACTGCCACACAAAGGATACTAGGTCAAGTGCTCTGTATATATTTCTAAGACTTTTAAAAAGTCCTTTTAAATTATTTCTCATGAAAATATCATATACACAAAAACACAGGAAATGCATTGACACACTACACAGGATTATAAAATAAATATATGCAGGATCCAAGTGAAGAAATAGATCCTTAAAATTCCCTTTAGATCCTCTCTCCCTTTCCCTAAGTGAAAGTGAAGGTTGCTCAGTCGTGTCCAACTCTTTGTGACCCCATGGACTGCCATCTGCCTGGCTCCTCTATACATGGATTTCTCCAGGCAAGAATACTGGAATGGATAGTCGTTCCCTTCTCCAGGGGATCTTCCCAACCCAGGAATCAAACCCAGGTCTCCTGCATTGCAGGTGGATTCTTTACCTTCTGAGCCACCAAGGAAGCCCCATAATATTGAATTTTGAGTTTATTAGTGCCTTGCTTTCACAAGTTTTATTTTCTCAGTCATGTTCAACTCTTTGTGATCCCATGAACTGTAACCTCCCAGGCTCCTCTGTCCGTGGGATTTCCCAGGCAAGAATACTGGAATGGGTAACCATTCCCTTCTCCAGAGGATCTATCTGACCCAGGGATCGAACCCAGGTCTCCCGCACTGCAGGCATTCTTTACTATCTGAGCCACAAGGAAGTAGCTTTCACAAAAGTGTAACTAAATAATAACTCTCTAAACCTGGTAAGGTTTTGTATTCTCGAGGACTCTGTACGAATAGTATCACACTCTTCAAGTTCTTTAGAAACTGACTTTTATCATTCGACTTCAAGTTCTTTGAAGATTCACTGTGGTTAATGCATGAAGCCATGGTTAATTCATTTTGCCAAAGTATAGTGTTCCAACAGAGGAATGACCACAATTTATTCATGCATTCTCCTCGTGATAAATATCTAGGATGTTTCCAGCTTTTTGCTGTTCCAAGCAATACCACTTAGAACACATCTTTGCAACTCTCCTGGTGCACACAAACAGGAATGCATTCAGTCTCTATACCTTAGAGGAATACTGAGTCAGATGCATTGCCTCGCTTCACCTGAAAAGAGATAATGTCCATTTGTCTAACATGTTCACACACATCTCACACTTGCTCCAGCACTCTGTCAAGTTCTGTTTTCTCTTCCCTTCTTCAGTATATAAATTCTGCCAATCTTGTAGGGATGAAATGGTATCTGTCATTTTAATCTGCATTTCTCTGATTTCACACAAGAAAGAACATCTTTGCATATGTTTATGGGTCATTTCCTATTTCCTTTTCTCTGAAATGCTTGCTCCGTCTCTTGTCCAATTTTTTTTTCCCCTGTTTGGTTTGTTTTTCTCATTTTGATCTTTAGATATTAAACCATTATTGATTATGGTGTTCCCTGAGATGTTGTTTCCATTTTTAATTGGAAACAATATCCTCTTCTTAAAGTATAATTGACATACAACAAATTCCACAAATTTACGTGCATAGTTTGAAGAGTTTTGACAAGCATTTCACAGTAAGCAATCACCGAAAGTACATGGTTTACATTAGGTTCACTCTCTGTGTTGTACATTCTTATGTTTGAACAGAGGTCTAAGGACAGATATAAACCATTAGAGTACCATACAGATTATTCTCACTGCCCTAAACATCCTCTGTGCTCTGCCTACTCATGCTTCCCTGCACTCAATCCTTATTCACAAATGATCTTGTTACTGTCTCCATGATTTTGCCTTTCCTGGAATGTCATACAGTCAATCATATAGTATCGATATGTAAACTTTTCACATTGGCTTCTTTTTCTTAGTAATATGCATTTAAGATCTCTTCACGTTATTTTCATAGCTTGATAGCTCATTTCTTTTCAGCTCTGAATAATCTTCCATTGTCTGAGTGTACCATAGTTTACCCATTCACCAAAGAAGGCCATCTTGGTTGCTTCCAGGTTTTGGCAATTATAAAAAACATTACTAAAAACATCCAAGTGCTTGATTTTGTATTGACATAAGTTTTTAATTCCTTTTGGTAAATACTGAGGAGCACAGTTGCTGGATTGTGTGATAAAAATGTGTTTAGTTTTGTGAGAAACTGCCAACCAGTCTTCCAAAATAGCTGTACCATTTTGCATCCCACCAGCAACAAATGAAAGTTCCTGTCTCTCCACATCCTCATCAGCTGCGGTGTCATCGGTGTCTGATTTTGTGTAGTGGGAGATCGTGGTTGCTTTCATTTGCATTTCCCTAGATATAGGATGTGGAACATTCTTCATAGGCTAATTTGCCACCTGTGTGTCATCTCTGGGGAGATCTTTGTTAAGATCTTTGGCCCAGGTTGTGTGTTTTCTTATTGTTGAGTTTTGAGTTCTTTGTATATCGTAGGTAATAGTCCTTTACCAGATATGTCTTTCTCAAGTATTTTCTCTCCGTCTGTGGTTTGTGCTTTTATTCTGTTGATGGGGTCTTTCACAGAGAAGACACTTTTCATTTTAATGAAGACCAGCTTATCAATTCTTTCACAGATCATGCTTTTGTGTTATACACAAGTCACTGCCAAACCCTAGATCATATAAAATTTCTATGCCATCTTCTAGCAGTTTGATTGTTTCGCATTTTACATTTAAGTCTGTGACCCATTTTGAGTTAATGTTTGTGAAAAGTGTAAGATCTGTGTCTAGATTCTTTTTTTATATGTGGACGTCCAGCTTTTCCAGCACCATTCATTAAAAATATACCATGGCTCCATTGTATTGCCCTTGCTCTTTTGTCAAAGATCAGTTGGCTATATTTATGAGGGTCTTGGTTGTATAATCCTTTTACCGCATGGCTGCTTGTGGTTTGCTGATATTTTGTTGAAGATTTTTACAGCTATATTGATGAGAAAGATTGGTGTGTAGATTCTTTTCTTATAATGTTTTTGGTTTTGGTATCTGTAGGAAGATTTTCCCTGTGAGATAGATAGATCGGGAGATAGATATGACTATTCATTTTGTTTCTTCTTCAATTCATTTGGTAAGTTGTATTTTCTAAAGAATCCAAGTTATTCACTTTATTGGCATACAGTTCTTTTTAGTATTCCCTAAAATGTGCAGTGATTTCTTCTCTTTCAGTCCTAATGTTTATAATGCATGTTCTTTTTTTCTCGACTAGCCTTACTCAGGGTTTATCAATTTTGTTCATCTTTTCAAATAACCAACTTTTGACTGAATTAATTTTCTCTAGGGTTTCCTGATATCTATTTTATTTATTTCTTCTCTAATCTTTATTACTTCTTTCCTCCAACTTACTTTTGTTTTAATCTGTACCTTTAACTATGTTCTTAATATATAAATCTATGTCATTAATTTTAAACTTTTCTAGTATAGGCATAGTGGGACATGGAAATTCTCATCACGAGTGATAGAAGCCGAAGTTGGTCCTCCCACTTTAGAAAAGAGTTTGGTCTAACCTAAATCAGTTAATCACGGATATAAACTGCAACTCAGAAATTCATTCCAAGTTATATACTCTGGAGAACCTCTTGCCCATTTGTTTCTGTAAAAATATTTATAGAAACATTACTCATTCTGTCAAGAAACTGGAAATAACTCAAATGCTATACTAGAATAGTATAAATCAATACTAGAACATTAGCATGGATAAGTAAACAAAATGCAATGGGATATTACAGAGGAGAAAAATGAAGGAACCATAGCCTCATACACCAACATGAATTAATCTGTATTCATGCTATAAATCTAAATAATAATGTTGCATGAAAAAGGGAGGCCACAGACTAATGCAAACAAAATCAATCAAATCATTTAAAGTTCAAAAACAGCAAAACAGGAAAACCATTTCTTATCTAAGAAAAACAAGAGCCTGATTAACACAAGGTTCAGGATTGCTATTTCCTTTCAAGGTGGCAGAGCTGAAAGTAAACAGAAGAACTCAGAAGGGCAGACAGAGGATTTCTAAGCTCCAGGTCATGTCTTGTCTCTTAATCTGGGTAGCTGGTACATGGTTTCCAATTTATTATCACTAACTAATCTTCACACACACTTTTTATTTTCTTTATTATAAATTATGTATTTCATCCAAAAATAAAATGCTCCACAAAAAAATGAAAAATGATTTTAAACTCTGAAAATTCTGAGGTGTAGTTATGGCAAGGTCAGGTCTACTGGTGATTGACTTAACAACAAGCATTCTCTCATCACCAGCTCCATTCCAGGCATTGTGTTGTACACTAGAGACATAGAGATGAATAGGTTTGTCCTCAGAGTTCCTAGAAGAGACTGATACCTACATGAGTGTAACCTCAGAGGGCAGAATAAGATAGAGAGTTTGTGAAGCCACAGAAAATGGTTTAGAAAGACAGCTTAGCATCATTGCAATATCCTGTAACCAATAAGAAAAGAGGCAGCTCAGAGTTTTGCAAAAGGGGTGCCAGGATCAGAGTCTTTTCTTGGGATATCTAATGGGGCAAAATATGCTGAATGCCTTGCAGCAGGCAGAGGCCAGGGACAGGAAGCAGAAGTCTATAGACACTGGAGTAAGAGCCCAGCCTGAACCAGGACAGTGAAATCAGGATGGAGAAACAGGGGATGTTGACGTGCATATGGCAATGGAGGCAGGAAGAGCATTGTTGAGAGACAGGGACAGTTGTCTGTCAAAAAGATGGAGAGGTCAAAGATGACCCTAAGAGAGGTCCAGCCCAGATGATGGGAGGATGGAAGGAAAATGGAGGTGGAGAAACACAAGCCAAGGAGAGGTTGCAGGAGCCAGGGAAGGAAAGGAAGAGAGCCTAGAGAGTTCACTGTCAGGAAACACACAGGCAAAGGTCAGGGTGGGCATCCCAGGAAAGACCTCCTGTAGAAAGTAGGGAAATGTACGTCAATTCCTAACTCCTCTCACTCCCAGTGATTTTTCCCCCTTTGGGTCAGATGATTCTCTGCAGCTTCATGATCTTCCATTTGCTGACCTGCCTGATAGATTTTGAGAAAGAAATTCCAATCCATATCAGACCAATTCCCATTTGCCTCTTGCCCACAGTTAAGTAGGGTCTGCAGTGAAATGTACACTTTTCATCAAGGTTCACCTGTGGACCATGGGCTGCACCCACATGGTAGAAGAAGTCTTAATTCAAAACTTGGAAGCTGACCAACTTTGGTTTGGACCTCCATTTCTTTCTAGTTCTGTGACACTGCACAGTCCACTCAGTCTTTTTGAGCCTCAAATTCTCTCATCTCTATAATGTCGACAGGAGCTTCCCAGGTGGCTGAGTGGTAAAGAATCCGCCTGCAATGCAGGAGATGTGGGTTCAGTCCCTGGGTTGGGAAGATCCCCTGGAGAAAGAAATGGCAACCCACTCCAGTGTTCTTGCTTGGGAAATCCCACGGTCAGAGGACCCTGGCGGACTACAGTCCATGGGGTCAGAAAAGAGTCGGACATGACTTAGCGACTAAACAGCAACAAAGGTAATGTCGACAAAAATACATGCTCCAGTTGTTCCACAGAGCCATCAAGTAAGGAGGCAGGAGAGAACTTTCCTGTATGTAATGAGAACCTTTGCTAAGAGCAGGATATGCAAGGGATCAGAAGCACCAGTCACCACAATGAGGAAATAAAAACAGAAAACCAACTGCATGAACTCTTCCCTATTTCATCTGCTGTTCTGGTTTTTTTCAATACTTCCAATGTGTGAGCTTCTAAAACCCATCTTGGGTTCTGGATCAAAGTGATACAGCAAGAGATCCACAGAACATGATCAAATTAAATGACAACCAACTAAAGGGGAAACACCAGCCAGATCACACACTCTTCTTTAAAAGCAATTCCAGAAACAGCATTTTCTCAACATAAGCCCAAAAACTTAAGATGAGGGAGGGGATGCCAGAGGGAGGGGAGGAGGGAAGGGAGATGGGATGCTGCTTGCAATAAGCATTTTCCCTGTGCCTGGAGCTGTGCTAAAGACTTACACACACATTTCCCCATTTATTCTTTACCACCTAGCTCAGCTGGTAAAAAATCCATCTGCAATGCAGGAGACCCTGTTTTGATCCCTGGGTCAGGAAGATCCCCTGGAAGAGGGCATAGCAACCCACTCCAGTATTCTTGGGCTTCCCTGGTAGCTCAGTTGGTAAAGAAGCTGCCTGTAATGCGTGAGTCCTGGGTTCGATCCCTGGGTTGGGAAGATCATTTGCAGGAGGGCATAGCAACCCACTCCAGTATTCTTGCTTGGAGAATCCCCATGGACAGAGGAGCCTCGTGGGCTGCAGCCCATGGGGTCACAAAGAGTAGGACACAACTGAGCGACTAAGCACAGCACTGCTCTGCAGTGTAGGTATAGTTTCCTAATTTAATAGATGAAAAAATTGAGGCTCTTCAGATGCTAAGTTGCCTAAGAGCCTGTAGTTAGGCAGAGTTAAAGTTGAGATTCAAACCCTGGTCTGAGTCAAAGCTGTTGTGCCCTTATGCCACGTGGTCTCCCAAGCTGAACCCAAACAAGCCGCCACTGAAGGATTCCACGCCCTGCACTAATTATTTACAATTTTATCCTCAGTTCTTCCAGTTGTAGGAGGGAAGGCTTGCATGTAATTAACTTAAGGATGAGTTCTCCATAAATTATACTTCAATCTGGTTCTATATTTGAATAATTAAGTTTAAAACAGAAAGACTAATGAAACTAATGGTTACCAAATTACTAGATTTTGAAAATCATTGATTTTCTTATTTGCCTGCTAAAATTAATTGATCTCATTTACACACACAGATTGCATTTTGCTTTAGCTTTGAGAATGTTTATCTTCCAAGTTTCTCCACCAAAGTTTCAAAATCCATTTGCAAAAAATGCAACTCTATTTCAATTATGCTCATTTGCATGGAAACCAAAGCGTTATTTCTCTTCCAGTTAATACTATTATGATTGTTCCTTTCATTTGAATACAATGCCCTTGTAACTTAAAGAATAAATTTTTAACCCAGCCAAGCAACTTTAAAAATACATATGGAAATAATCACTGTGCTGTAATGCAATTTCTTCTGCTAAATAAGAGAAATAAAAGCATATTCTCCTGTTACAAAACACAAAAAACTTTACAAAATACATTTTTAACAATATCTACAACACAAAATCCTAAGATATTATAACCAAGTAATGTTGAATGTTTAAATCTCACATGATTAGCAGGCATCTCTTGGAATGATTATTAATCAGACAAAATTTCTAAGAAATGCAGAAACAAAAGGATCCAATGTCTTGCAAAAGAGCTAAAAGTCATAATTCACTGGTTTTTCAAAGAGAAAGGCACCACCTACAAAACTGGTGGGTTACAAATTAGCATTTTTATATCTTTTATATTAGCATATATGTTTTACAATAAAATATAAGTTGAATAAAAACATTAGAAAGAGCAACTATAGTTTTGTGAAACTTTTGTGTCTGTTTTAAATTTTTCTATGGGGTATAGAAATATGTGTGAGCACATCTGTGTGTGTGCGTGTTGTGCTGTGTATCTGTGCGTGCATCTGTGTGTGTCTGCGCAGGGTAGGAGTGACGGCCTGTGTCATTGCCATGACATAAAAATGTACTTCTTACTGCAGATTAAGGTCAAGAAGTTCAAAAACAACTCATCTGGTGGATCCCCTTTGTACAGGAGAGTTTTGAAGAGCTGATATTTCAAAGATAATAAATAACAGGCTTCAGCAACGGATAGCGTGCATTCAAACCTTGGCAAGTAACTTCATCTCCCTGCATCTCAGTCTCCTCATGTGTAAAATAGAGATAATAATAGTAATATGCCACCAGTTTGTTTTGAAGATTAAGACAAATAATATATGTAAAGTGTTTAGCACAGGGCCTGGCATATAATAAGCAATAAACATTGGCCATCTGTATTTTCCTGAACAGCTGAAGAGCTTCTTGTCTCTGATTAAATACATCTACTTCTAGCTGTGTCCATTTCCCATCAGTCCACACCCATATTGAGCCCTTCCTCACCTCCAGGCCATTTTTCAGGGGGAAAGACGAAGGAATGAAGGAAAGGGACATACCTCCATGAACCCCAGTCTTACCCTACTTTCAAAAAGTGCTGAATCACCTCCGAGTCCCTCAGGACACCTGGATCCTTCATCTATCATCCTTGCTTCCTTCAATACAGTTTATTGCCAGAGTATGAAATGGGAAAAAAGAAAAATCATTTTAAAAGACTGTAATAACCTACAAGGGAATCTGAAAAGGGGCATACATATATACATATATATATATATATATACACACACATGCACACATATGTATATCACTGAATCACTGCACTGTACACATGAAATGAACACAATATTATAAATCAACTATACTTAAATAAATATATATATAAATATTTGAAAAAAAGTAGACAGTCCAAATATTGATGATCCTAGAATAATGATGTTTAGGGTCACTAAAGCATGGAAAATGTATAAGGTACGTGCTAGAGATTAGATTGAAATATCATCTATTTAGAGGAATCTATAAGGCAAGCTAAGGGCTTTGAACTTTATGAAAGTGAAAGCTGCTCAGTCCTGTCCGACTCTTTGTGACCCCATGGACTACACTGTCCATGGAATTCTCCAGGCCAGAACACTGGAGTGGGTAGCCTTTCCCTTCTCCAGGGGATCTTCCCAACCCAGGGATAGAACCCAGGTTCCCCTCATTGCAGGCAGATTCTTTACCAGCTGAACCACAAGGGAAGCCCATAGTATAATAATAAAAATGGGCAACAATTGCCAAGTTCTTACCCTGCCTGGTGCCAACTGCCTCACACACATTATCTGAACTAAACTTCATGACACCCACGAAACAGATTTTCTGGTTCTCCTCAAACCCATGGGAAATCATGAGAAAGCTAAAAAGTCAAGAGCCTGAGAAATGTCTTACATGGTGACGTTGAGATTCACATCCCAGACAGCTAACTCTGGAGCCAACATTCTTCAGGTTATCCGGCCTTCCTAGGGCCACAGGGAGCCGTCAGAGGCTGGACAAGAAGAGACCAGCATTTTCTCTGTTTTTTCTGTAAACTGAGAACATGTCAAAGCTGGGAGATTTGGAGCCTGGAAGCCCCCTGGGAGGCTGCCAGCTAATCCAATGGCACAGGCAGAGGGTGAAAAAGAAAGGAAAGACGCTGTTTTCAGGGTGGAGGACTGGGGACAGACGGGAGAGATCGGACTGATACACATCAGCAACTGTTTAAATGTGAGGCCAGGGGTGACCAGCAGGGACCAAGAACCACTCTTGGGTTTCCAGCCCTCATGGATGAATGCAAAGAGCCTGCACCCCTAAATGTCACAGGAGCCAGTCTGGGAGGCTAGAGCATGAATTCCGTGTGGGGCGCATTCACTGCAGTTCAAGTGGAACAATGGGGAAAGCAAAGCAAATTTGCATACAAAGAGGCAACTGAGCACAGGAGGAGGCTGGAACCAGACTGCCTGGTGATGAATCTTCATTCTGACACTTAAAAGCCATGTGACTGAAGACAAAAGTCAGCTAATATATGTAAAACACTGCCTGACACATAGAAAGTGGGGAGCTTTAGCTATTAGTATGATTATACAGCCATATGAAAGAAAAAACAGGAGAGGCAGAAAGTTCCTTGGGAATCACCGCTTTCTCCTTTTCCCCCATCCCTGTACCATGTCTTAGGCGCCCCTTTGAGGTGCTGGGGACAGCAGAGGAGCCAGAAGGCATTAGAGAAGAACCTACACAGAAGGGGTCCCTTCCGGGTTGTTCCTAAGGTCAGTCCCATTCCTAATCAGGCCACAGGAGCAGAACGGCCTCTACGCTCATCCTTTGTTCTTAGCTGACTCTGCTTGGGGGGTGGTTCTTTGTTTTTTGCTGGCTCTGCCCACGTGCGTGACCATGCTATACTTGAAGTTGGGTCTGACTCCTTTCAGAGACTTTGTAGATGTGACTGCGTCAGCCCTGCCTTCATCACTGGGAAAACAGAACCTCCTGAACAACCAGATTTTGCTGACTTACATTCTCCATGGGAAAGGAGCAAAGGTGGAGAATTAAGTTTATTAAGAGTTTACAGGGGCTTCCCTAGTAGTCCAGTGGTTAAGAATCCAACTTCGAATGTAGGGCACTCGGGTTTGATCCCTGATCAGGGAACTAAGATCCCACATGCCATGGGGCAACTGAGACTGTGCACTGTGACAAGAGAAGCCCACGCACTACAGCAGTGACCCAGTGCAGCCCAAATACAGAGTGTGAGTTGACACTGTGAAGAGCGCTTTGTACACATCGGCTCATCTATTCTTCGTAGTGGACCTGTAAGGTAGGCAGTAAGGTAAGGAAACTGAGGCACGCAGGGATTCAATAACCCTTCCAAGTCTCAGAGCCGGCTGGTGGCCAATCAGGGCTCTAACCCAGGTTCCCTGAGTCCATCACTCCTTGCGGTTTGTCATCAGGGACAAGGTGAGATCCAGAGAGCTAACTGTTGTTGTTGCTGGTTAGTCCCTATGTTGTGCCCGTTTTTTGCAACCCCATGGACTGTAGCCCGCCAGGCTCCTCTGTCAATGGGATTTCCCAGGCAAGAATACTGGAGTGGATTGCCATTTCCTTCTCTAGGGGATCTTCACGACCCAGGGATCAAACCTGCATCTCCTGCATTGGCAGGTGGACTCTTTACCACTGAGCCACCAGGGAAGGCAAGAGAACTGATTAACCTATCCTGAAGTGTTATGTCACATTTCCAGCACTTTCCATAAAATAGAATGCTTCCTAAAGGGCGAAAGACCCAGCAGACTAGTTTTCTCATACCTAAAGCACTGAACTGGGGAGACAGCTCACCAACCACCAGTTAAGTTCACTGGGGTCCCTTCCCTCAGCACCCCCAAGGTTTTCTATGTTTCAGGCCCTGCAATAAAATAACTTAAAATTATGACAAACTTAAAACATAGTAAGAACAGTATGCAAAGAGATACAACCACACAGATACAAGTAACCATCTTGTTAAAAAAAAAAAACTTTTTAAATTAAATATTGACTAAATTTAATTAGGTTTCCCTTACCAGGGATTCTCTCATATTTGCCCTGGTGTCTTGATTCTTGTGTGTCCCATAAGTTTTTCCAGGCCTTGACACAGTGGTGGCAAGACAATTAGCCTAGTGTCCTTCCCATGAAATAAGACCAGTTCCCATGTCCTCACCTCAGTTCAAACAAGCCAACGCCATAGCATTGACCACTCAATGAATCTGACTCTCTCATCCTTTGTCAGCTCTTAATAACCATGACATCTCTTCATTCCCTGAGCTCTGTGCTCCTCCCTTGGTCTTTAAGAGCTGTGTCTGTATAATGTATGTTTTTTTCTTGCTGTCTATTGTTTGGACTAGATGCTTAAGTCAACCAGTTTCTTAAAGGGACTGATACTTTTTTCCTACTTGAAGATTTCCAGATTTCCACTTCCAGCAAAACAATCCTCTTTCCAAGACAAGAAAAAAAGCTAGACAAAAAAAAAATTTTTGTATATATCTGAAGATATTGGAAGACCAAAGGGACCAAGGATTTCAGGGGCTAATAAGCCTGAAAAGAAGAGAAACCAAGAGAGGTGATTCCCACATTTGACATGTTTTTGTTCTTGATCAGAAAGCCAGTAATGAGAAAAGCTGCAGAGATATCAACAGTTCTGAGCAGAAAAGGCCTACTAACACCCAGGCTTCCTGGTGGAAGCCCAGGACAAGAATGAGCAAAACTCAAGGGCATGCTACACCATGCTAACACTAACGAAAAGAAAGATCACTCACTAACAATTGTAAAACAATGTATCTTTGGCTAGAAAGGGGAAAAAATACCCAGAAATAAGGATGAAGAGGGTATACAGAATAAAATATAGAAACTCTTGAGTCTGCAATGCCCTGTATCAGTCAGGGTTCATACAGAAGCGAGAGGTCATGCCAGAAAGTGGAGCAGGGAAAATTCCATATATGGAGTTGTCAATTAAGTGAAAACTGGTGATCTGCCAATGGGTGAAGAGGGGCAGATGGACCCACAGAGCTGAGAAATGAGCTTGGGGAAGAGTCTGGAGTTCAGGTTTAGATTCCCAGGCTGAGGAGGAGTCTGTGGAGCCACCACAGGTCCACCTGGACCTGCTCTCAACTCTGAGATTTACTGAGGTGAGGGTATCCCCCATGGGCCCTACCAAAATACATATACAATTCGTAGTAAGAATGATGTTTCCTTGGACTCCCCTGGTGGTCCAATGGTTAAGACTTTGCCTTCTGATGTGTGCGTATGTAGGGGAGGTCAGGTATGGGTTCAATTCCTGGTCAGGGAGCTAAGATGGCATATGCCTCAAGGCCAGAAAACCAAGACATAAAACATAAACAATATTGTAACAAACTCAACAAGACTTTTTTTTCTTTTTAATTTATTTATTTTCAGTTCAGTTCAGTCACTCAGTCGTGTCCGACTCTTTGCGACCCCATGAATCGCAGCACGCCAGGCCTCCCTGTCCATCACCAACTCCCGGAGTTCACTCAGACTCACGTCCATCGAGTCAGTGATGCCATCCAGCTATCTCATCCTCTGTCATCCCCTTCTCCTCCTGCCCCCAATCGCTCCCAGCATCAGAGTCTTTTCCAATGAGTCAACTCTTCGCATGAGGTGGCCAAAGTACTGGAGTTTCAGCTTTAGCATCATTCCTTCCAAAGAAAGCCCAGGGCTGATCTCCTTCAGAATGGACTGGTTGGATCTCCTTGCAGTCCAAGGGACTCTCAAGAGTCTTCTCCAACACCACAGTTCAAAGGCATCAATTCTAGGGCGCTCAGCCTTCTTCACAGTCCAACTCTCACATCCATACATGACCACAGGAAAAACCATAGCCTTGACTAGATGGACCTTTGTTGGCAAAGTAATGTCTCTGCTTTTGAATATGCTATCTAGGTTGGTCATAACTTTCCTTCCAAGGAGTAAGCATCTTTTAACTTCATGGCTGGATTACTTTACAATGTTGTAGTGGTTTTTGCCATACATTGATATAAACACATGGGTTTACATGTGTTCCTCATCCTGAACCCCCCTCCTCCCTCCCTCCCCATCCCATCCCTCTGGGTCATCCCAGTACACCAGCCCTGTGCACCCTGTCTCATGCATTGAACCTGAACTGGTGATCTGTTTCACATGTGATAATACACATGTTTCAATGCTATTCTCTCAGATCATCCCACCCTTGCCTTCTCCCACAGAGTACAAAAGACTGTTCTATACATCTGTGTCTCTTTTGCTGTCTTGCATACAGGGTTATTGTTACCATCTTTCTAAATTCCATATATATGCATTGCTGCTGCTGCTGCTGCTAAGTCACTTCAGTCGTGTCCAACTCTGTGCGACCCCATAGATGGCAGCCCACCAGGCTTCCCCATTCCTGGGATTCTCCAGGCAAGAACACTGGAATGGGTTGCCATTTCCTTCTTCAATGCATGAAGTAAAAAGTAAAAGTGAAGTCGCTCAGTCATGTCCAACTCTTAGCGACCCCAAGGACTGCAGCCCATCAGGCTCCTCCGTCCATGGATTTTCCAGGCAAGAGTACTGGAGTGGGGTGCCATTGCGTTAGTATACTGTATTGGTGTTTTCCTTTCTGGCTTACTTCACTCTGTATAATAGGCTCCAGTTTCATCCACCTCATTTGAACTGATTCAAATATATTCTTTTCAATGGCTGAGTAATATTCCATTATGTATATGTACCACAGCTTTCTTATCCATTCATCTGCTGATGGACATCTAGGTTGCTTCCATGTCCTGGCTATTATAAACAGTGCTGCAATGAACATTGGGGTACATGTGTCTCTTTCCCTTCTGGTTTCCTCAGTGTGTATGCCCAGCAGTGGGATTGCTGGGTCATAAGGCAGTTCTATTTCCAGTTTTTTAAGGAATCTCCACACTGTTCTCCATAGTGGCTGTACTAGTTTGCATTCCCACCAATAGTATAAGAGGGTTCCCTTTTCTCCACACCCTCTCCAGCATTTATTGTTTGTAGATTTTTGGATAGCAGCCATTCTGACCGGGCGTAAGATGGTACTTCATTGTGGTTTTGATTTGCATTTCTCTGATAATGAGTGACATTGAGCATCTTTTTATGTGTTTGTTAACCATCTGTATGTCTTCTTTGGAGAATTCTCTGTTTAGTTCTTTGGCCCGTTTTTTGATTGGGTCATTTATTTTTCTGGAATGGAGCTTCAGGAGTTGCTTGTATATTTTTGAGATTAACTCTTTGTCAGTAGCTTCATTTGCTATTATTTTCTCCCATTCTGAAGGCTGTCTTTTCACTTTGCTTATAGTTTCCTTCATTCAACAAGACTTTTAAATGGTCCACATTAAAAAAAAAAACTTTAAAAAAAAGAATAATATTTTCTGGAATTTAGTCAAGAATTCATCCTAGAAGCTGGAGTCCTTTCCTCTTTAAATTCTTCTCTTCCTTCCTGAGAAGATCCTGACAAAACATCAGTACTTTGAGAACCATTCCTCCAGAGATTCACTTCCTTTTCCTTTTTCTTACTCTCAGTCACCAAGACTTTCCTGGGGTATCATCATCTCACATAGGACCACAGGGATTGTTCCCACCGTCCTCACAAAGCTGGTCCGAATGATAGCCGCATGCAAAGCACTGGGGACCAAATGAACTGTGTGCAGAACTCAGGACGAGAGAACTGAGCTGGAACTCCAGCTCGCAACCTCTCCAGAACCATCAGCAGCTTGAAAACAGCCTAAGCAAGGGGGTCCCTGCCTGAGCTCACACACACCAGCTCCTCTGATGTCAGCCGGAACTCTGGGTGCAGACAAGCAGGCTGAATTGGCCTCCATGCCTTAATCACAATGTTATGTTTCTCTCTGGAGTTCAATCCTGTGCTTGGCATCTTCTATGCAATTCTTCTCAGCTTCCATACTACCTTTGGAAATCTCCCCACCTCTGGCTTAGATCCCCCAGGGTTATTTGAATATCTTAAAAGATGGAATGATCACTGAAGAATTGATGCTTTCGTAATTGTGGTGCTGGAGAAGACTCTTAAGAGTCCCTTGGACAGCAAGGAGATCAAACCAGTCAATTCTAAAGGAAATCGATCCTGAATATTCATTGGAAGGACTGACACTGAAGTTGAAGCTCCTGAAGCTCCTTTAGCCACCTGATGTGAAGAGTCAACTCATTGGAAAAGATCCTGATGCTGGGAAAGATTGAGGGTAGGGGAAGAAGGGGATAACAGAGTACGAGATGGTTGGATGACATCATCCAGTGTTGACATCACCACTGACTCAATGGACATGAGTTTGAGCAAACTCTAGGAGATAGTGGAGAACAGGAAAGCCTGATGTGCTGCAGTCCATGTGGCTGTAAAGAGTCAGATATGACTTAGTGACTGAACAACAAAAGATGGACAAGGCCTAGAAAACTCTCAGAGAGCTTCTGCCAAGACTCTAGAAAACAAGCATCTTGGGTTCCTGCTTGGGGGGCGGCTCCCTCGACATCCACTCAACTGTCCACTCCGACAGGAGGAACAGACACCTGGGGTAGAGGCACACTTTTTTTCACTTCTCCACCATGGCTTCTTTCCATGGTTGACAAAAGAAACAGAAAAGTAGGTTCTTGGAACTGTTCTTCCCAGTAGGTAGCTGCCAAGGCATCTGCTTTGAATGCTTTCCTGTCTCAAATACCACCCTCACCATCCCGCACGGATGCCAGAACTCCCACCATTAGAAACCCTTCATTCTGGCCTTGGAAACTGTTGGTTTCCAGATTCTCTGTTCAAACCCAAAGAGCCTAACACTTTGAGACAGCATTTCCCTAAGTGTTTTCCTAAGAATGTTCTTCAAAATTTCTTAGAAAAATAGCCCCATGATCTAAAAAGGCACAAAATAAAAAAGAAGGGACATATTACATGTCTTTCCTGAGGGCCATAATGCAAATTAACATGTTGAAGGCGCTAAAGATCCCACAGTAAATAAAATCATTTCATTATGTTCAACAGTGTTTCCCAAAAAGATCTCCTCACGAAACCCTGTGTTGTTTTTCTTCCATCTATAAACATCCCCCCCAGAGAGACAGAGATTTCTTTGGAAAACCCTGACTTAAGCCATCAATTTACAATTAACAGTGTGTCCAGATCACCAGACTCAAAGTCAGGAAAATGTGGTCTTCTGTTACCAGTATACACTCCACCAAACCACCATTTAATCACTTGGTTGTTACAAACCTTCTCTGGCCTCTTTCCACACTCCTGTCAAATAACCTTTTCAAATCACAGCAGATAACCTTTTCAAATACTTCATTGCAAAAACTGCAACAACCAGATATGAACACCCTCAAATTCCTGCCCCATCTTTGAAACTGTTCCTAAGAGTTTCCTCCCATCCCTCTCTTTTCTCCTGATTCAGAGGAGGTGGTGTCACCCTCTACAAAGTGAACCCCTTTATCCACACCATGAGATTATGTAGTCACCTCTCTTCTGAATATTTCTCCTTTGCTGATCTTTGAAGGCCCATGTCTGTTCCAAGTTGAGTTTTTTAAAAACGCATTCAACAAATAATCAGTACACACACCATGCCTTCATGGTCTAGAGGGCATGTGAACAGGCTGTCACTTTAGCTGTGTCCAGCTCTTTGTGACCCTATGGACTATAGCCCACCAGGCCCTTCTGTCCATGGAATTTCCAAGTAGGACTACTGGAGTGGGTTGCTGTGCCCTTCTCCAGGGGATCTTCCCGACCCAGGGATCCAACCTGGGTCTCTTGCATCTCCTGCATTGGCAGGCAGGTTCTTTACCATTGGCACCACCAGGGAAGCCCCAGGAAGGCTCAGGGGTGATATAATAAGTCTCACGGGTATGTGGTACAGATTTCAAAGGTGTCTTCACACTCTTTATTCCACCCGCTTATATCCATCCATGTGAAAGGCTGATAGTATTATTTCCATTTTATTTGGCAGATGAGGAAGTAATCGGTAAACCTTATAAAGCACTCATTCACTAAGCATTTGACAAAAGTTAATCTCCTCTAATCCCCATCACAACCCAAGGAGGCAGGAAACCACTTTTATCCTCCTTTTATGGATAGGAATTGCGATAGAGAGAGGTTAAGCAATTTGCCCTGCTAATCGGTGGAGAGCTAGATTTAAAATACAGGCAGTATCTTTTTTGAATTGTGATTTTTTTTCAGGGCATATGGTCAGTAGTGGGATTGCTGGGTCATATGGTAGTTCTATTTTTAGTTTTTTAAGGAACCTCTATACTGCTCTCCATAGTGACTCTATCAATTTACATCCCCACCATGGGATTAACATATATACCCTGCCATGTAGATAGCTAATGGGAGCCCACTGTTAGCACAGGGAGCTCAGCTTGGCACTCTGTGATGACCTAGAGGAAGGGGATGGGGTGAAGGGAAGGCCAAGAAGGGGATATACGCATACATATAATTAATTCACTTCATTGAACAGCAGAGAACTAACACAACATTGTAAAGCAACTATCAGTTCAGTTCAGTCGCTCAGTTGTGTCCGATTCTTTGCGACCCCATGGACGGCAGCACGCGAGGCCTCCCTGTCCATCACCAACTCCCAGAATTTACTCAAACTCACATCCATTGAGTTGGTGATGCCATCCAACCATCTCACCCTCTGTCGTCCCCTTTTCCTCCTGCCTTCAATCTTTCCCAGCATCGGGGTCTTTTCCAATGAATCAGTTCTTCGCATCAGGTGGCCAAAGTATTGGAGTTTCAGCTTCAGCATCAGTCCTTCCAATGAATATTCAGGACTGATTTCCTTTAGGATGGACTGGTTGGATCTCCTTGCAGTCCCCGATTTAAAAATACAAAACAGACAATGTGATGCCAGGGGCTGGATCCTGGGGGAGAGCTTGGCACTGCCTCTCAGGAGCATTTCCCTCAAGGACAGGAGGAGGCTGCTGCTGCTGCGGCTAAGTCACTTCAGTCGTGTCCGACTCTATGTGACCCCATAGACGGTAGCCCACCAGGCTCCCCCGTCCCTGGGATTCTCCAGGCAAGAACACTGGAGTGGGTTGCCATTTCCTTCTCCAATGCATGAAAGTGAAAAGTCAAAGTGAAGTCGCTCAGTCGTGTCCAACCCTCATCGACCCCATGGACTGCAGCTTTCCAGGCTCCTCCATCCATGGGATTTTCCAGGCAAGAGTACTGGAGTGGGGTGCCATTGCCTTCTCCGAGGAGGAGGCTGGGAAGAGGCAAATCCTGCACAAAAACTCAGATATTGTCTGAAAGCCCAGTGCTATGGCCACTCATCCTGAGATACAGTTCTTAAAGTGTGTGAAAAACCTGGAACCATCAGAAGGGAGAGGGAGGGCGGAAGCACAGGAACTTTGGCTGGGCGCCTATTTCTATGCCTGTACAGCAGCATCACAAACGTTATGCCCTTTAGTTATTCTTATCCTGCAAGGCTGTGCAAGTGATCCTTCCCATCTCCACAAAGGCGATCTGATTGGAGAAGAGGAGTGATTGGCAGTCCAGGCCCCGCCTCTTGCAGACAGTGCCCACTGAGGTCGACCCCTACCTGCTGACCCGGACAGTGGGCTCTTGCAGCTTCTCCATTCAGTGCCCAAGTAGACGCTCCGCCCTGGTCCCTGTGGGCAGCCGTGCCCCCCAGAAGGGCCGACGGGTGCCCCATGCTGGGAAACTGATGAAGCCTGGTGTCTGCCCTGGAGGAGGACTTCAGGCTCTCTCCATAACTCCGTGCCTCCAGCTGGCGCCCAGGGACCTCACGCATATCCTCCCCTGCTTTGCAATCAGTCCCAGGAAGGCTGTGTGTATTTCATATACTGAGAGGGGACAAGAGCCGTGTGCTCCCCCCCATAGTCAATGCTCGCCACTTCCAAATTGTGTCGTGCACGTGATGAGAATACGCTTAACAAGACGTGGAGGGAAACGGTTCTGCCTAGCTTCGCCGGGACAGGGGGAGCTCAATTCTGCTGTGGGTTGTTTGGGCAGGAACCATCCCTCCCACCCCCGATCCCCCTCCACCCCCGACCCCTCCCCACCCCACCGCCCAGGATGAAGATGACCACCGCCCTTGACAGAAGGAGCTCGTCCCCCCAGCCAGCGACGCAGGACACGAGACCTGAACTACACTCACGTTTCAAGACAGTGCTGGCTGGAGCTGCAAATATTTCCTTCCTTTTCAAGAACAGAAGGAGTCAGCCAAATCGAAAAGAGATTTAGAAGAGGAGCCCAAGGCGAACAGATTGTACTCCTGGGAGGCCCAGTGCGTCAGACTTGGCGATTCAGTAGTTTAACTAGACGTGAGGACCTCGGAAATTTTGTGGAGCTACCCCTGGTGGATGGTTTGCCACTCGGAGAATGTTTCGATGGCCGCACCCCCAGCATGCTTGTGCCCCTCAATAAAAATAAGCGTGGTTCAGACTCCATTCCAGAAAGACTGCCCCGGACACTTCTGCATCACAGTCCGGTACTGGTCTCCATTCAGATGGCTCCTGCCTGGCTCCTTTAACAAGTTCTGGAAGGCTCCCTTGTTGACTTAAGATGTTAATGCATTAGGGATCCCCATTAAGCACTGCTCTGAAAAGGTTACTCTAAGTCATGTGTGGTGCTAGATACTTCACAGATATTATTTGATTTCATCATCATCAGAAGCTTTTTTTCAGCCCTAGAAACGGGCTTAAAAACTTGCCCCAAGTTAATGCAACCAGTAATTCTTGTAACACTAAGCAGTTAATTTTAACATCACTACAGACAATGCACATATCATTCAATACACAGAAGGTTTCTTTCATACCCCCACCTACCCACAGCCCCCAGCAGAGAACAGGGAGTCTCAGCATGTGACCTGACTTCTACCAACTCTCCTCACTTACTTTTGTACCACCCCTAGTTCTCCTGGGGTCTCTTCCCACCTGGTCTCCACTGCAGCAGCCCCACCCTCCAACACTGATCACACAAGATGAACATATGAAGTACTGAGTTGCAAACAGCAACACTTCTGTGTTCTGGCCACTTTTGTCCCAAATGCTCTGATCCAGCATTGTCCAGCACTTAGAATCAAAGACACACTGTCCTCACCATGCGTAGGCTGCCTCTTTCGAGTTGATGCATAACTATCTGCTGGGATACATAGAATATTTTTACTCTCATTTTATAAATAATGAAATTGGGATTCAAGGAAGACCCTTGATAGACAAAGTGCAAGCTGTGGGACCACAAAAACAGGGCTTTTAATTTCCATCCCATTCCTTCCTGTCTGTTTAGTTGCCTCCAGTCTCAAGTTCTTCTTCTGTAAAAATGAGACTAATCTACCAGGTCATTGAGAAAACTGAATTAAGCAGCATGAAAAATACAAATCCCTACCAAGAAATAGGAGACAGAAGAAGTGCTAATAAGAAGGGCAGCCATGCAGCACTGATAAAGGTGAAATGAGCCCCTGGTTCCAGGCCGAACGAGCTTGTATGTGTGTGCTCAGTCGCTCAGTCGTGTCCAACTCCTTGCGACCCCGTGGACTGTAGCCCACCAAGCTCCTGTGTCCATGCAATTTTCCAGGCATGACTGAGCTTAATCCTTGCAGAAAGCCTTGGGTCCAGAACCTCATTCTGAGTTCAAAGGGATCAGGAAACTGGAATCAGATTGTTAATATGAAATGATTTTGAGAGCATCACACCTCTTTAAAAAAAAAAAAAAAAAGACTTCTCAACTCAGTCAGTCAGTGAGTACATCTCAAGTTCCTCAGGAGTAGAAGCAAAATCCAGTCCCTGCTCTCAGATGTGTCAGGCTTTACTGAGAAGCTAAACTCACGTGAGAGAAACAACTGAAACCCAAAGCTGAAATGTGCATGCTACAAAGGCAGGCTGGATGGGGGGAGTCAGGTAGGAGGAAGGAGAGGCTTGAATTTGGAGGTAAAGATAGGGTGGGAAATTTCTACTCCAGGTTGTTAAGACTGAAATATATCAGAATGTGAGTATGACCCAAATTTCTTGGACAAAAATAATGGTGAAAACTTTCACTGAATGCCTAGTACATGCTGAGGATTCTCACATAAAGTGAGAAATGTAAAACTATTTTTATGGATCACAAAACTGAGACCCAAAGAGTGAAATCCCTTGACAGACGGCAAACAACTAGTAAATAGCAAAGCTGGGAGTCAAATTCCGACCTGATGGATTCTCTCTATGGAGATACAGGAGGCTCACACAGAGAAAATCTCAAAGATCAGAAGAAGAGGAGACTTCTTCAAGTTTGAGAGGAAGCCTAATGGACCATGAGTGAGAGTGGAGGAGAGCTGAGAGGGTGCTGCCAAGCTATGGTCCCGAAGTGTTTGAGATGTGTCTTCCCCAGCCATTGGGCACACATTACTTGGACGGGAAAGATGGTTTTAGAGACGAGGTAGCTGGTGGGGAAGGATGCTTTTGAAGATTAGAAGAAAAGGGATGAATGAATCCTAAAGTGTTCATGGAAAATCCATGAAGTGTTCATCCTGAAGGAGCTGGGTAGGTTCCAGTTCACACCCTTCAGTGTTATAAGACCTGAAGCCTCCTCCAGACATTCAAGAGGACACCTGGGCTGTTTTATCTTCCTATACTTTCCACTTGGCGTGTGTGTGTGCCAAGTCACTTAGGTCGTGTCTGACTCTTCGTGACCCTATGGACTGTAGCCTGCCAAACTCCTCTGTCCACAGGGTTTCCCAGGCAAGAATCCTGGAGTGGATGGCCATGCCCTCCTCCAGGGGGTCTTCCTGACCCCATGATCAAACCAGCATCTCGTGTGGCTCCTGCATTGCAGGCAGATTCTTTACCACTGAGCCCCCAGGGAAGCTCGTACTTTCCACTTGGGGCACTTCTATTTTACAAACTAGCGCAATAACAAGATAATATTTTTTACGACCTAACATAGGCTACCTCTTTTGTTGACTTTATCTTCTCAATGTCCTCAGGGTTTGGTGACACTACAGGCACTACTGAAAATCAGTACACCTCTTTTAGGCATAAATGAGGCGTTATTTGGGTTGGTAACTATTTATTGAGTGTTTTCCGTAAGTCAAGCACTGCAGTGGATACTAAAGATACAAAGCAAAATACAAGTCACTGATTTTACAGAACTCAAGAGCTAATGGTGAAAAAAGAAAACAGAAACTCAGACTGCTAAGCTATTTGCACAAGGCACCACTCACCAGGAGTCAAAGAATTGGCTGTCATTTACCCAGTGAGTCTATTTCTACCACCTGATATGTGATACATAAATATGCTCACTGAAGCACAAGTCTTAATCACTGAAAGCAATACATATGCCCAAGAATGTGAACCATTAAATAATTCATAGTACATCTATTCAGTAAAGAATTTTCCTTCTATTTTTTAAAATGATGCTTACAAGCTTTTTTTAATTCTAGAAGGAAATGCTTGTGTTGCTATGTTAAATGAAAAAAATAAATAAATTTCACTCTGTTTAAAATATGTATCTTTTTAAAAGACTAGAAGACAATATCCAGGTGAATACTGACAAAAATTTAGTCCACAATAAATAAAACAGCTTTGGCTTGTAGTCTGTGCCCGTCACTGTGATGTGAACATCCCCACCATGCTATTTCAAGCTGCCAATGTGATATCACTATGTGTTTGAAATGAAATGGGGAATAAATGGCCCTGGTTGGCACCCAGGCTGATCCCAGCCAGTTTCAGCACTACAGGCTGTAAGCTCAAGATGCTGACAGTAGTTTGAAGGATGCAATTATGAGCAATATTATAGTTTTATTCATATTTTCCAAATTTTCTATTATGCAGTGAAAGGAAAGCACATTGAATTTGTAAAGCTTGTTTCCCCAAAGAAACGGTCTCTAGGCATGGCCATTAGCTGAGGATCCAATTTAAGCAATACAGGTAGGCTTTTTCTTTGCACACCAAGCTAAAGAAATTTTTATGATCTGGTTTTGCATTCCATTCAGTGAAAAAATGTCAGGAGTTTGAACGAACCAGAGACAACAGACCCTTCTTGGTCCTGATACAAGCCACCCAGCAATGATGCAGGCCACCCTTGAAATGATTCAGGCAAGGAGGACCCTGACGACTGAGCAGAAAGAAAGGAATCATCACAAAATTAGACTACAGCCTACTGGAACCCTGACCAATGTTCCAGTGTAGTCAACTGAGACAAAACCTTTTTCACCCCCATGGGTTATGCAGTTTTTTTCTTAATGAAACTAGAACTCAGCATTAGCCTCTAAGAAGTATAAAAGCATATAAGTGAGTCCTTAGGCAAGTGATTTATCTTCTCCAACCCTCAGTTTGTTTGTAGTGATGCTTTCTTTCTAAGGCCCACTTGACTTCACATTCCAGGATGTCTGGCTCTAGGTGAGTGATCATACCATCGTGATTATCTTGGTCATGAAGATCTTTTTTGTACAGTTCTTCTGTGTATTCTTGCCATCTCTTCTTAATATCTTCTGCTTCTGTTGGGTCCATACCATTTCTGTCCTTTATCAAGCCCATCTTTGCATGAAATGTTCCCTTGGTATCTCTAATTTTCTTGAAAAGATCTCTAGTCTTTCCCATTCTGTTGTTTTCCTCTATTTCTTTGCATTAATCACTGAGGAAGCCTTTCTTGTTGTCACCCTGCTATTTAACTTATATGCAGAGTACATCATGAGAAACGCTGGAATCAAGATTGCCAGGAGAAATATCAATAACCTCAGATATGCAGATGGCACCACCCTTATGGCAGAAAGTGAAGAGGAACTAAAAAGTCTTTTGATGAAAGTGAAAAAGGAGAGTGAAAAAGTTGGCTTAAAGCTCAACATTCAGAAAACGAAGATCATGGCATCTGGTCCCATCACTTCATGGGAAATAGATGGGGAAACAGTGGAAACAGCATCAGACTTTATTTTGGGGGGCTCCAAAATCACTGCAGATGGTGACTGCAGCCATGAAATTAAAAGACGCTTACTCCTTGGAAGGAAAGTTATGATGCTTACTCCTTGGAAGAAAAGTTATGACCAACCTAGATAACATATTGAAAAGCAGAGACATTACTTTGCCAACAAAGGTCCGACTAGTCAAGGCTATGGTTTTTCCAGTGGTCATGTATGGATGTGAGAGTTGGACTGTGAAAAAAGCTGAGCACCAAAGAATTGATGCTTTTGAACTGTGGTGTTGGAGAAGACTCTTGAGAGTCCCTTGGACTGCAAGGAGATCCAACCAGTCCATCCTAAAGGAGATTTTTCTTTGGAAGGAATGATGCTAAAGCTGAAACTCCAGTACTTTGGCCACCTCATGCGAAGAGTTGACTCATTGGAAAAGACTCTAATGCTGGGAGGGATTGGGGGCAGGAGGAGAAGGGGACGACAGAGGATGAGATGGCTGGATGGCATCACCAACTTGATGGACGTGAGTCTGAGTGAACTCTGGGAGTTGGTGATGAACAGGGAGGCCTGGCGTGCTGCAATTCATGGGGTCACAAAGAGTTGGACATGACTGAGTGACTGAACTGAACTGAACTGAATCCTCAGTTTTCTCATCTATAAAATGGGGGCATTAGTACACACTGGTCACCACGTCACAGCTACGATGTGCTTGATAGCATATAATGGAGATGTGCATTCTTATTTGCCTTCTTTTGCTCATTCTGCTGCCTTAGGAAGGAAAGGAAAGATCCAAAGAAAAGTCCGCCAACAGAAAAGGGATTATTCATAAATAAGAAGCTCATGGCCTCACAAATGGCCCCATAGGCTTCAGAACAGCAGTAGCACACGTGTTTCCTATCTGCAAACACATGAAACCACACGCTTGTGCTTTTTAAAAAGCCTCCAACAGCTTTGCCCTAAACACACAGCTATCATATAGCAAGAGAAAAAAATAAAGCTTTTTAGAAAGTCAAATTTATTTTGCATCTAAACCTGCAGCTCAGACAACAAGACATGATTTCAGAGAAGAAAAAACACAGGTTTCCTGCCTGCAATCATAAGAGCCACTTCCAGCCGTCACCTTCCCACCAAGAGATAAAGAGTTTAGTCAGAAGGGGTGGCAAAATTGCTAAGTGCAATTCCAGGTGGCACACACACAAAGGTATACCCCCTGACTGCATTCACAGAAACTCCATTCCACTTTCAGAAAGCATAAGGGCTCATCTCTTACAACACTAAGTGCAAACAGATACCAGGACCAAGAGCTTCAGACTCTCCAAATGGCCAGCCAAACTGGCTTTCGCTTTCTCACCTGGGAGGGCTGAACTCATCACAGCTTCTGGCACCAAAGGAGAGAAAACTCGACTTGCTCTGGAGCATAATGGAGCCTGGTGCTCAGCAGCTTTCAACAGATGCCAGATTCCAACACGATGCACCCCTCTGGAGACACGACAACCAGTCTTCTCTGGCTCTTTTCTCCTACTCTGGCCAGAGTGTGGGCAGCAGATTGATTTCATGTTTGGATTTCATTTTAAACCCTTCTCTATATACTTAGCCTTTTTTTTTTTTTTTCCTATCCTGGGATTGGAAGGCACTGGGGATTTAAAAAAAAAAAAAAAGATGATTAAAAATAAACCACTTGTGATGGTTAATTTTATGTGTTAACTTGGCTAGATTATGGTGTCCTGTTTGGTCAAATAGCAGTCTAGATGGTGCAATGGAAATATGCTTTGGATGTGATTATTATAAACAGCCTCAGATATGCAGATGATACCACTCTAATGGCAGAAAGGGAAGAGGAACTAACAAGCCTCTTGATAAGGGTGAAAGAAGAGAGTGAAAAACCTGCTTAAAACTCAACTTTCAAAAAACTAAGATCATGGCATGCAGTCCCATCACTTCATGGCAAATAGAGAAGAAAAAAGTGAAAACAGTAACAGATTTTATTTTTGTGGGCTCCAAAATCACTGTGGCCAATGACTGTAGCCTTGAAATTAAAAGACGCTTACTCCTTGGAAGAAAAGCTATGACAAAACTAGACAGCATATGAAAAAGCAGAGATATCACTTTGCCAACAAAGGCCCATATAGTCAAAGCTATAGTTTTTCCAGTAAGTCATGTGCAGATATGAGAGTTGGACCATAAAGAAGGCTGAGCACTGAAGAACTGATGCTTTTGAACTGTGGTGCTGGAGAAGACTCTTGAGAGTCCCTTGGATAGCAAGGAGATCAAACCAGTCCATCCTAAAGGATATCAGGCCTGAATATTTGTTGGAAGGACTGATGTTAAAGCTGAAACTCCAACACTTTGGCCACCTGATGCGAAGAGCTGACTCATTGGAAAAGACCCTGATGCTGGGAAAGATTGAAGGCAGGAGGAGAAGGGGACGACAGAGAATGAGATGGTGGGATGGCATCACTGACTTGATGCACATGAGTTTGAGCTAACTCCAGAGACAATGAAGGACAGGGAACCTGGGCATGCTGCAGTCCATGGGGTCGCAGAGAGTTGGACACGACTTAGTGTCTGAACAGCAACAACAACATTTATATCAGTGAACTTTGTGTAAAACAGATCACCTTTCATCATGTGGATGGACCTCATCCTATCAGTGAAAGACCTTAAAGACAAAGGCTGAGGTTTCTCAAAGAAGAAGGAATTTTGCCTCAAGACTGCAAGGTAGAAATTCTGCCTGCTTTCCAGCCTTCAAACTCAAGACTTTTACCTGAATCTCCAACCCACTGTATGCCCTACAGATTCGAGACTTGACAGCCCTCACAATTACATGAACCAGTTGCAGTGGTTTTCAAACTTGAAGTTTGCAAAAACATCCCCTCCAGAGATTGCTAGGAAATGCAGGTTCTGAAGCTCCAACAGGAAGAGTTGGTAATTACCCCCAGGTAATTCTAATACAGATGTCGTGTGGCCCACAAATGGAGGCTATTATCTTAGCAAGGCCAACAGCTTGTCAATACACAGGTGAGAAGAGAGTGAGTCCCCTTCACCCTACTCCCTGCTTCAGTCCAGTCAGCTCCAGAGATGCTGGACATGGAGGATGGTCATGCGTGAAAAGTATAAAGCGAAAGTTTATTCGCTCTTTGGGAGTCAGACTGTAGCCTACCAGGCTCCTCCACAGGATTTTCCAGGCAAGAATACTGGAGTGGGTTGCCAATTCCTTCTCCAGAGGATCTTCCTGACCCAGGGATCGAACCCGGATCTCCCACATCGTAAGCAGATGCTTTACTCTCTGAGCCACCAGGGAAGTCCTATGGTCATGCATGGGAAGGGGCAAAGTCATTCCAGCCCGCCGTCTCTTTCTGACTCAGCTGGTAGAAGGAGAAGTCGGCTGGGACAGGGACGGAAGACAGGGCCCATGTTGCTTCCCAAGGGAGTGTTGGCTTAGCTTGAAATTTGAAGAAGAAAAAACTAAGGCTCGCTGGTGCCATGAGTCAAAGGTTAACTGGAAATGAAATCAGCATTGAACTGACATTCATTTTCTCTCCTCCATCAGCAGAAACATGATAAAGAAAATGTCATTAGTCAACACGAGGAGCTGGAGAAAAAGAACCCACATCCACCTTCTACTTCCATATTTGAGCACAAGGATCTCAAACGATTCCCTCCAGGCGGTAACCTTCTCAGTAGCAGCACTTGACCAGCTCCCTCCTCCTGTGCATGTTCAGTGTCTCACCCCTTCCTTCATTTCTATGTTAATGAGCCATCTCCGAATCACCCCATTCCCTTTCCTGACCCCCATCCCTGCTGACTTGCTTAGAGCCGACAGAGGCCTCCTCTGCGAGAAGCATTATCCAACCATCTTAATTACTCCTTCCTCTCTCCTCTGTGACCTGACCGGAGGCTGAAACACCACCCATATTTCTCCATCAGTCACTTTAACTATTCCGCAGTTGCTCATAACTGTCCTCTGCTCCGTTCATCACTAAAGTACCTGGGCCTTCCTGAATAGCACATAAAGCCAACCACACTTGGGCATGAAGGATGGTGAAGCATTCCACTTCATAACCTTTATCTATAATAAGAATGCTCAGAATTACAAAGGGCAGAGCTGGAGGTTAGAGAGTGGGATGGGGAGAGGTGGCTGATGACAGGATGGTTTTAGGAACTTCAGGAAAGATAAGAGAGCATGTCTGTCTGGAGGAGGAGAGATGAGAGCTGCAGGAGGGAATAGGGAACCAGGCGGAGGGTCGGGAAAAGCCCTGGCCTTGGTAGCAAGGAGTCAGCACAAGCATTGTTAAAGCCTGGCACATCAAGTTTGCAAGAGGGGATGAGGGTTGTTTGGGAGGAAATTCGTGCCTTAGGGTTTTCTCCAGTAGCTAAGCCAAACTCAGTGAGTTAATAAGTTACATAACATTCTTCACCTAGGAGCCAAGTGATTCTGTGTCTCCATAGTCACGAGGCATCTGAGAGGCAGTCATCACAGAGCTCATGTGGAAATGTGTGTTATGAAGCAGCTATTGGACTCGAATATGTTGAGACATGAAGGCCTTTATTATAGTCCACAGCTAGATATTACATGTGATGGATCGTTGTCTTTAAGCCCGCACGGAATCCCACCACCAGTTATACAAACTCTTGTGTGGGCTCCTCCCATGTTGGCTGCAGGCTTGGTCATGTGACTGACTTTGGCCAACAGGAGATCAGGAAAAGTAATATAAACAGGGCACTTCCCAAGTGGCATAGTGGTAAAGAATCTGCCTGCCAATGCAGGAGACATGGGTTAGGTCCCTGGGTGGGGAAGATCCCCTGGAGGCGGAAATGACAACCTGCTCCAGTATTCTTGCCTGGGAAATCTCAGGGACAGAGAAGCCCGGCAGGTTACAGTCCATGGGGTCACAAAGAGTCAGACACGATTGAGCGACTGAGAGGGTGCTTGTGCACGTGTGCATACACACACACACAACACAAGCAGAGACTTGATAGGCTCGTTAGGACTTGTCCTGGAAGACTATGCCATGATGCAAAAAGCTGGACCATCCTCCTTGCAAGGCCACGTGGAGAACAGAGACATCCTGGCTGACAGCCCTAACTAATAGCCGGAAATGAGGGTGAGGTCACCTTGAGCCATCTCATGCCCACAGAACAGCCAAATGACATGAGTGGCCCCAGATCAAACTAGCTCCCTGGCCAAATTGCAACATATGAGCAAATGAATTATTGCTATTCAGAACTACCGAGTTTGAAAGGATTTGTTATAGAGCTGCAGGCTCTTTCTAATTGAAAGAGCCTGCAGCCATTCAGAGAAAATATTAAAATACTTTATAAAATCCAACAGTTGTGCATGACTGAAAACTCATCATCAAGCAGTAACAAAGAATCTTCATAACTTAATAGAGAATCTGGCAAAGCCTCACACACTATATATATATATATATATATATATATATATATATATATGATGGAGAAATAGCCAAGGCATTTCTATTAAAATAGGAGCACTCCCTGCTACCATGGTGTCCTCTATCCTTATGTTAGAAGTCTCAGATAATCCAACAGGCAAAAGTAAGAGAAGAAAAAAAAAGTATAAGAATTGAAAACAAAGACAGAACAACAACCAAAAAAAACATACCAGGACTTCCTGGTGATTGGGTGGTTAAGACTCTGAGCTTCCACTGCAGGGGTTGCTGGTTCAGTCCCTGCATGTCCCATCTCATGGCCAAAACAAACAAAGAAAAACTATACCTATTTACAAACAATGTAATTGTCTGAGGGTGGCCAACCAGTCCTGAAGAGAAGCCCCCAGCCCATTCCCAATGATCTTACACCCATGCCTTAGCGTCACCAAATTCTCACTCCTCTCCCACGCACCTTACATTTTCAAGCCTCAACATTTCTTTGCTGTTGATCCTCCATTTTGCAAGGCACAAAGGAGTACGTCAAGGCTGTATATTGTCACCCTGCTTATTTAACTTCTATGCAGAGTACATCATGAGAAACACTGGGCTGGAAGAAACACAAGCTGGAATCAAGATTGCCGGGAGAAATATCAATAACCTCAGATATGCAGATGACACCACCCTTATGGCAGAAAGTGAAGAGGAACTAAAAAGCCTCTTGATGAAAGTGAAAGAGGAGCATGAAAAAGTTGGCTTAAAGCTCAACCTTCAGAAAACGAAGATCATGGCATCTGGTCCCATCACTTCATGGGAAATAGATGGGGAAACAGTGGAAACAGTGTCAGACTTTATTTTGGGGGGCTCCAAAATCACTGCAGATGGTGATTGCAGCCATGAAATTAAAAGACACTTACTCCTTGGAAGGAAAGTTATGACCAACCTAGATAGCATATTCAAAAGCAGGGACATTACTTTGCCAACAAAGGTCCGACTACTCCAGGCCATGGTTTTTCCTGTGGTCATGTATGGATGTGAGAGTTGGACTGTGAAGAAAGATGAACACCAAAGAATTGATGCTTTTGAACTGTGGTTTTGGAGAAGACTTGAGAGTCCCTTGGACTGCAAGGAGATCCAACCAGTCCATTCGAAAGGAGATCAGCCCTGGGATTTCTTGGAAGGAATGATGCTAAAGCTGAAACTCCAGTACTTTGGCCACCTCATGCGAAGAGTTGACTCATTGGAAAAGACTCTGATGCTGGGAGGGATTGGGGGCAGGAGGAGAAGGGGATGACAGAGGATGAGATGGCTGGATGGCATCACCGACTCGATGGACGTGAGTCTGAGTGAACTCCGGGAGTTGGTGATGGACAGGGAGGCCTGGCGTGCTGTGATTCATGGGGTCGCAAAGAGTCAGACACGACTGAGTGACTGAACTGAACTGATCCCTGCTCATGAGCTCAGTCTTTTCAAGTGACGTTATCTTTATGAAACTTTTCCCAGCTTCCCAAAGAAAAGACATGGCCCCCTCTTCAACGCTCCCATAGAAGTTCAGTCGCAGAGAAGTCATGATGTGTGGCCTGTGTCTGTCTGTCTGTCTCTCCCTCCAGCCTGTGGACCCCAGAGGACTCAGTCAGTATCTGATTCATCTTTCTCCCCAGCACACACTGCAATATAGAAGGCCTCAGTAGATGTTAAATAAATGTATGTCAAGTGGAAAGTGAATGAGATACGAATGATGATGAAAACCAAAATACTGTGAAGTTAGTCCATTATAATGTTCAACAGGAACTATGGTAAATGATAATAAAACCTAAGACTTACATTTGGTATAAACCAATGTGTCATCCAAACAGTACATCCCAGATTTATTAAATATTACACAAATAAGGAAAGGCATCAAAAAGGCAAATAATTACAGTCAAGCTACATGCAGAGCCTGTTAATTTGTTATGTTTGTTGAAAGAGTGTCTCCATGTAAATACATATTTTCCGAAACATGCTTCATGGAACTGGTGAGTTATAAACATGCCTTGAAAGTTAAACTCTGAAAATTGGGTGATTTCCCTGAGTACAGATTTATATAAGACTTCCATTCGTGATACAACTCATCCTTCGCCCTCTAGGAACATTTAGTTAATAATTTTAAAGATTTCTGCTTCAAATCTAAGCATTCTTAAACCACATTAATCCATGCATACTAATTACATATTTCTTTACCAAAAAAAAAAAAGAGATAGAAATTAAAGGATAGCTCCTGCTTTGCAGTGTTCACAGATAAAATATCTGTTCATCAAATGAGTAGGAGTAATGCTATCACAGGAAGAATTTTAAGCCTGTAAGTTATCTCCCATTTTCTTGTTTAAATCCACTTGCTTTACGCAATATGGTAGCCACTAGTGGCAGGTGGTTAATGGTCCACGTGAACTGTGGCTAGGACAACTAAAGAACTGCACTGTCAATTTGATGTGATTTTCAATTAATTAAAAATTAAATTCAAATAGCCACATTTCAATGTAGCCAGTCACTACCATACTGAACACAGCAAATACAGAATATTTCCATCCCCTCAGAAAGTTCTACTGGATAGCATTGCTTGTATTGACTTGGCCTAAAAGTTCATTTGGGTTTTTCAAAAACCCCAGTGAACTTTATGGCCAACCCAATACTAAGCTGTAGATGGCCAAAATACAATGAATACAAATGAAATTAACAAACAATGACCAGTTCAATCAAAATATAAATTCTGACACTAAGATATATAAAGAGGAGGAATATTCTCTGCCTTCAAAGAGACAGATGTGTAAATAATAAAATAAAGGGTCATCCCTAAAGCAGATGCGCACAAAAAATGACATAAAAGAGAATGATACCTAGTAGATCAAGGAAAGCTTCAACAGAAGATGTGCTATTTGAGCCCATTCATCTGGGAAGGGAAAATCTGAACTAGGGCCAGGGCAGGAATAGAGGACCATCAAGCCAAAGGAGCAGATGTAGGAAAGGTACAGAAGAGCATCCTTGAAAGAGCATGATGTCGGGTGGCCAGCTCACAGCTTGGTGAGCCCAGGATGTGCAAAGTGAGTGGAGACAGGGCAAGTGGCAGCTCAGTGGGAAGGCACAAAGGCCTGGGAAGCCACGTGCTGAATTTCACAACTGTCCTGGGGACAACAGACTGGATTCTGTTTCAAGCCGAAAGGTGACATGGCCGGATCTGTCTTGTGGAAAGGTCATTCCTGACTGTGGAGAGGAAAATGGACCAGGTAGAGATAAATTAGAGATGAGGAGACCCAGGAGGAGACTGTGGACATAAAGCAGAAGAGAAGTGACCAAGCTGAGCCAGGACAAAGCAGGTGAGGCTGGAGAGGAAACAAGGGAGGTGAGTGTTGTTTACTTGCAATAGATGAGTATTTATTTTTAAAAGACTTTTTTTGGAAAGTACAGCAAGTGTGAGACGTGTGATCATTCTGACATCCCAATAGCATATGTTACAAGAGAAGGTGTTGCAGCAATTTTTATGATGGGCTTGGGTGAAAGCTTGTGAAACCACTTCAAAATGCTCAGCGCGCAGCCAACCTGAGTGAGCCCTCCGCTGGTGCTGAGGTCAGGCAGCCAGGGTGCAATCGAGTCATGGATTTCTCAGGATGAAAGGAGATACCAGCCATGCCCAGGGAACAGGACATGGGGCACAGGCAGCTGGCAGTGTATTGTTTTGGCCGCACTAACAAACTAATACATAGGCTTACCACAAAAATCACGATTTTGAGATGAGGAAATGGCTTGAGTTTATACAGCGAATACTTGAATTTTAACATGGACTTGCTGTGGAAACTCATTCCCCTTCATGGTTTCCCCTTTTGCAAAGCAAGTTAGGTTTTAGGCGTATCTTGTAAAATTATTACTTTTTTAAGTAAGTTTACATGAAGATACTCTGGAGTGAGTTCCAGTTTCATCTTGCATCTCCAAGTGGTTCCCTAATCCCCACTTGAAATGAGGACTTTTTTCCAAATACATTAAACACCCATTATGCCGTGAAACTTAACTGCAACTCTAGTTATGGTTTACTAAATTCACTTTCCTATAACCCAAATAAAGCAATACAGAAAGGAAAGAAGACTTAGAGCCTTTATATATACCATTCTGTATGTACTACACTAATAATTATAACTTTTTCCAATGTATCCAGACAGAACCTAAGGTGGTGTGTGGAATAAATATGAAGAAAGTTGGAGAAGGGTGGCAAGAACATAAAGCTGGATCGGGCTAAATTGTGGCCTGTGAAACCACTACCCACAGAAATTCCAGGTTTAATGTTATATTTTGGTGCAAGGTTGGGTAGGTTAGGATTTGTTCTGTTGCTTGGTTGGCTGAAACATGGACCAAAGGTAGCCTATATTAAATAAAATTGATATGCCAGAACTATTAATATCTCGGTTACTACACAAAATACTATATGAATTTTGTTTATTAACATAAGATCATCGGAATCTATCTTCCTGTCTTTCCCTTTTTAAGTCAGAGAAGATCAGTAATTGTAAAAAGTTCTAAAACCCTAGGCTAGAGAAAACCAGGTTGTGTAGAGTCGTTTTATAGTGGTCACAAAAGCAAAGACTTACTGATGCAATTCTCTAGACTCTTTAAAGAAGGTCCCTGCTCCAAACCAACCTGGATGGAGGAAAGCCGTCATTCTGCAGGTCTCAGAGGTGTGGATTCATCAGGCAATCGTGACCCTTCTAGGCCCTCACGGGGCTTCAGAGTCAGAAAATTGTCAGACAGAAATTCTCTTCCATTTCCTCCCATGGCAGATGGCTGCCAGGTCCCTCCTCTTCTCTGAACTCCGCCTCTACTGAGAAGCATGGGGCCATCCTCCTGTGTCCATCATCAGTGCTGAAGTCCATCAGGCTGTCCCAGGGCCACCACCAACCAGGGCCAACCACATATCAGAATGGCGACGCTGTTGCCATGGATCGTGCCAGCATCTCCTCTGAATTTGAGTCTCCCCTGAGAACACTCTAGACAACATCAGGCGTCCAGTCTCTCTTCTCCACACTGTCAATGCCCCTTGCTCTGCACCAGTCATGGCCTGTTTGGAAGACCTACATTCCAGTGTTTGGGCCCTGCACCTAACATTCGTCCCTTATGAAAACAACAGATAGGAAAACAAAAGTGTGAAAGTAAAAGTCAAAAGCTCCCCCCATACTTAACCCATCCCTCACTGGAAAACCGTTGGCACGTATTTGCTCAGAAATGTGCCTGGGATCGTACCCCAAAGCAGAAGAGCACACACTGGGGGCACACCTGGCACGCAGCCCCCACCCCAGAGGAATGAGCACAGGGCAGGTCCAGGTGACTGGGCGCCGAGGATGCAGGTGGGTGGGACGCTGCTGCAGGGCTGGGTCGCCAAGCCCCACCTCGTCCAGTCCCCTCTGTGCCCTCCCACGTCTGGAAAGTGCCCTGCACAAGCGGGACTCAACCAGATGTTGGCGTGATCCGTGGCAACAGCATTGCCACTCTGATATGCAGTTGACCCTGGATGGTGGTGATCCCTGGGACAGCCCGATGGTCTGCAAGTGAACAAAGGGCAACCCCCACCCCCAGGAGCCAGAGGATGGGACAGGATCGTCGAAGCCCCACGGAATGTCACTCAAACACTGTTCCAAATCCTGAGGCTGTCCCGGCAGGAAGGCGGTGACAGAAGTGATGTTCATTACGGAGCAGTGGGAAACAGACACAGACAAGATGCAGAGCGCCCTGGTCTTATGCTGGGTGGGGTGGCGGTGGACAGTGGTACTGTGCAAGGCTCTCTTCTCCGGGGGTAGAGAGTGATTTACACCGAATCCCTCACATGCCTCCCGCATGCTTTGCTGGGGTCTCCTGTAGGCAGGAGAAAGCAGCCCCCTATAGGGCTTCATGGAGCCCGCATCAGCATGGGACAGCTCTTGAGATGGCTCGGCCATCCTTCCCAGGCACAGGGAATGGAAACCCCCTGGGATCAGTGAAGGGCAGAGGCCTGGGGAACTGGCTCAGCCTCTGAATTTGATCCTGGTTTACTCAGCACCTCTCAGCTGGGGGGTCTCGAGTCCTAACCCCTCTACCCACAGTTTCCTCTCCGTTACAATGGAGATAGTAAGAGCTTTCTCTAGGGTTTTGTGAGAATAGAGTGAGGACATGTACCCAAAGCGCTCAGCCCAAGGCTGTCACCTAGTAATAACAGTGACGGTGACGTTCACGAGCCTGGCGCATTTACGAGCGTTGCTCGAAGCACTTTGTGTGTCACCTTGTTCATCCCTCCTAACAGCTCTAGGAGACACATATGATTAAGATCCCCATATCTGGAAACCAAAGCACGGAGAGGCTGTGTATCACCTCTTTGTTGCCCAAGGTAACACAACCAGGAGGGAGGTGAAGCTGGACTCTGAACCCAGGCCACTGAGCCCAGGACCTGCGGCCTCAGTCACTGGTGAGAGCGGCTCACCAGGCGGGAGAGGTCGTGATGGTTTTGTCGTTTTGACAGCCTTGTAATGGAGAAGGCAATGGCAACCCACTCCAGTTCTCTTGCCTGGAAAATCCCATGGACGGAGGAGCCTGGTAGGCTTCAGTCCATGGGGTCGCGAAGGACAGGGAAGCCTGGCGTGCTGCAGTCCATGGGGTCGCAAAGAGTTGGACAGGACTGAGTGACTAAATAACTGATATGAAATGTGCAGCGTGGGAAATAGAGTGCATAATATTGTAGTGACTTTGCATGGTTACAAATGGTAACTAGACTTACCATGGTGACCATTTTGTAATGTATAAAAACATCAGTTCACCATGTTGTACATGAGGAACTAATATAGTGCCATTGATCAACACTTAAAAAAAAAAAAAATCTATCACAGTTACAGAACCAGTAGCTGGCCTCAGAGTTGTTCCCAGTAATCACCTCCTCCCAGGGTAAACCTCCCACTTCTTTGTTATGGTTCCTCAACTCCTTTGAGTTATGGTTAATGGCACTGGATCAGCACCATTAACCCCTCTGAAATCAACTTGTTTAATCACTATTTGCCAGACACCATAGTAGGTACTGAGAACAGACCTGTGAAAAGATAAATGAGATTTCTGCACTAGTGGCGCTAACGTTCCAGTGAAGGAGACATGCAAAAAATATAATGATAATAATACATAATTTCAGATAATGAAAAGTTCTATGAAAAAACATTAACCAGAATTACTAGATAGAGGCTGAGAGTGGTCTTAGAGGACAGTGACCTTTGAGATGTACATCTATATCCTCAAGCCTAAGTCCAATTGGCTAACATGAAACAGTCTTCAATATATGTTGAAAGGAGGATGAACAGTAGATGAACAGATGGATGAATGGATAGATGGATGAATGATGATTGGACAGCTGGGTGGATGGATGGATGGATGGATGGATGGATTGGTAGATGGATGAATGGATCAACAGACACTGGATCTTACCTGGCACTTCTTGGCACTGCCTCTTCACCACCTTTACTCTCTCTGGCCCACTGGGGCAATAAAGGTCCCAGAGAGAAGACCCAGTTCCCTTTCCATATGTGGTGAGCCACCCCTGAGACCTCACTTAAGTGTCTTCTCCACAGACTCAGTGGCCGGGATATCTCAGCTGTCTGAGGTTACCAAAGGGCTTGCCTTCCTCCTGAAATGCTTGCTCTGTGTTGGGATAAAGTCGACAGAACTGGTGCTGCCCACTGTCCTTTTGGAGGAAGTCAGACCCACTGTTTCTGAGTGTGTTTTGGTGCAGGTTGTGAAAGGGCTGTAAACAAACATGGGAAATTGCCAACTCTAATCCCACCCCTCCCAGATTTCCCCAAGCAAGATCAGCAGGTTCACTGTCCCAGGACTGGCTGCTCACCAAAATGTGTTGAATACCAGGGCATTTCATGTGCATCTACTTGTCACAGTAACTCACTGCCTCACTCTACTGAGAAGGTAAGTGATTTTCCTAAGGTCGCTGGTATAGAATGGCAGGGTCACCACTCAGAGCCAGTTCTACTGAAGCAACATCAGTCAGTTCAGTCGTTCAGTCGTGTCCGACTCTTTGTGACCCCATGGACTGCAGCACACCAGGCTTCCCTGTCCATCACCAACTCCTGGAGCTTGTTCAAACTCGTGTCCATCGAGTCGGTGATGCCATCAAACCATCTCATCCTCTGTCATCCCCTTCTCCTCCTGAAGCAACATGGAGGAACAGAAATCAAACAGGCCTTCCTAGCCCAACAGACATGGGTTTAAATCCACATTCAGCATTTCTTAGCCCTGTAACCGGGACACACCGGAGTAGAGTTCAGTGTAACCGTGACAATTCAAATTCTAGAATCCAGCAAATTCCATGAAGTCAGAAGTTTTTACAACCGTGTCCCAGCAGAGGGAGCTCATGCTGGTGGCTTACATTTTTCTTTTTAAAATACGTACTGAAGTGACTGATAAAGTATATTTAAAACCCTGAACAAAGTAATAAAAAGTACCAATCTTCCAAGTCCTGTATGCCTACAAACAAACAAACAAAAAATCAGCTTAAATGACACCTGTCCCTCATAGGGGGCTTCCCAGGTGGCGCAGTGGTAAAGAATCTGCCTGCCAATGCAGGAGACTCAAGAGACACGCATTCGATCCCTGGGTTGGGAAGATCTCCTGGAGAAGGAAACTGCAACCCACTCCAGTATTCTTGCCTGAAGAATCCCATGGACACAGGAGCCTGGCGGGCTACAGTCTATGGGGTCACAAAGAGTCAAACGACTGAACTCACATGCACACACTCCCTCATAAGATGCTGTGGCCCATCAGACAACGTCTCAGGAATGCTCTCTGCTCGGGATGCGGGGCCTGGTGCTTCCTGGGGAGCCTCTTCCCTGAGCCTCTCTCTGCTGGAAGATGGAGAAATTTAAGGCAGACGTGAAATTGGAGGAAGTAGGTGGGAGGAAGGGTCTTTGAACCATTCTCTGGGACAATCCATAGTATGGAAAGTTACTTTTAATTTGTTCCATATGAATTGTGAAAAACATGGAACATTCAAGGGGTTTATCATAATTCTCAATGAGATAAATACTGTGTTCATGCAATAAAATTTTTTTAAGTAAAATATGTATTTAGTCCAAAAGCTTCATTTTTAAAAAGTTGACATAAGGAAATGATTTCCTAAAGAGTCTTTCTGTCTGAGACGAAAGACGGACTCAACCGTCTTAAGGACACAGATCAGATTTATCACTCTGGTTACATCCCTTGACTATAACAGACTTGAGCCAGGAGTTTTCTAAGCAGCAAGATTAAATTCTGAAGAACGAAAGCATGTGCTGCTCTACTGTGCTGTGTGTGCTAAGCCTTGCTCAATCCAGGTTGTACCTACCCTACTTCAACATTACTAGCTGTGCAACCCTGGGCCAGTCACTGAATGTCTCTGAACGTCAGTTTTCCTATTATCGTAATAACTACCTCCCATGGTAGATGAGAAATAATAGAGCTTTGTTTGGTGAACCATCTAACATGTATAGGTGTTAGCTACTATTGCAGCCTGGGGAGAAGGGAGTCCAGAAGCATGCTCAAGTACATGCTTGGGTTGAATTGTGTTCTCCCCTCTCCCAAAATTCTGGTGTTAAAGCCCTAACCCTCAGATGCTCCAAACATGACCTTATTTGAAAGCACAGTCTTAATTAGCTAAGGTGAGATCACACTGGAGTAGTGTGGGCCCCACATGCAATGTGACTGGTGTCCTTATTCAAAGGGGAATTGTGGCAACAGACACACGCAGGGAGGACATCAGGGGAAGATTAAAACAGATTGAGATGATGCTTCTACAAGCCAATGATGCCAAAGATTACCAGCCAACCAGCAGAAGCTCGGAGCAAGCACTGAACAGATTCTGCCTCACAGAGGGAATCAAGCCTGCCAACGCTTTAATCTTGGACTCTGGGCCTCCAGAACCCTGAAGCAACAAATGTATGTTGTTGAAGCCACTCCATTTGTGGCACAGTCAGCCCTCCAGATCCACGGGTTCTAAATCCTTGGATTCAACCAACCCTGTATCAAAAATATTTGGGAAAAAAATCCAGAAAGCTCCAAAAAGCAAATCTGAATTACCATGCACTGGCAACCTCTGACATAGCATTTACATGGTATCAGGTATTTAAAGTCAGAGAAGGCAATGGCACCCCACTCCAGTACTCCTGCCTGGAAAATCCCATGGACAGAGGAGCCTGGTAGGTTGCAGTCCATGGGGTCACTAGAGTCGGACACGACTAAGCAACTTCCCTTTCACTTTTCACTTTCATGCATTGGAGAAGGAAATGGCAACCCACTCCAGTGTTCTTGCCTGGAGAATCCCATGGACAGAGGAGTCCAGTGGGCTACAGTCCATAGAGTCTCAAAGAGTTGGACAGGACTGAAGCAACTTAGCAAGCACGCACAGTACTTTACTGTACTTTGTAAATATCCCAACCTCTCACCCCAGGGTCATAAAGGACTTAATAAAGTAATGTAGCCTGTGTGTTGAGTCGCTCAGACATGTCCGACTCTTTGCAACACCATGGACCACAGCCCACCAGGCTCCCCTGTCCATGGGATTCTCCAGGCAAGAATACAGGAGTGGGTGGCCATTTCCTTCTAGGGCTGAAAGAACCAAAGAGAGGATTCCAGGTAGAAAAGGGGCCTGAAGGTCGTTCTGGGCAGAGGAAAGAGGAACAAACCACAGGGTGAAGACGTTCCCAACAAGCCCCCGCTTGCTTTCCTGAGTATCTTTCCTCTTTCTCCTGGAGAAAGAGGGAGCTGACTGGTCTCAGTGGCACACAGACCCAGAACTGGGAAGGCCTTTGGAGACGTAGAACAAATCTCTGGTTTTACAAACAGGAACAAAGAGGGGAAGGGAGGGGAAAGAAGCCACCCAGGGTCACCTGGGGAGCAGAGCCCAGCCAGAACTAGAACCTGGGACTCCACCCCACCAGGTGCCTTCTGTTCCAGCATTGCTGTAACTGACGCAAAACGGGCTCTGATTAAGCACAGTTGTGGTTGTTTAGTGACTGAGTCCTGACTCTTCTGCAACCCCACGGACTGTAGCCCATCAAGGAAGCTTGATTAAATGCAGATTTCTCTTTAAGTCAAGGCTCACTAGAAGAAAAAAAATATATATCCATGGCTTTTGTTGGTATAATACAAAATGTTCTGTTTTCCAGGATAATCAATATATAAACTTGGACTAGTGTGAGATTTGGGTTTCCCAGATGGCTCAGCAGTAGAGCATCTACCTGCAACTCAGGAGACGCGGGTTCAATCCCTGGGCCAGAAAGATCCCCTGGAGGAGGAAATGGCAACCCACTTCAGTATTCTTGCCCGGAGAACTCTATGGACAGAGGAGCCTGGCGGGCTACAGTACCTCGGAGTCACAAAGAGTCAGACACAACTGAGCAACTAAACCAGCACCCTCAGAGTGAGATTCTCACAGGAGAATCTCAGGCCTGGTACTAGCGGGGAGGCTGTCACCTGAGAAAAGGGAGCTGTTTCTATGAGGAATTCCCACCAGCAAAGGGGTTCTCACGTCTCTAGGGCTGTCCTGTCCTGGACCAGGTGGGAAATCACATGTGGTATTTCCCAGCTGCAGGCCTGATCACTTTAACAAGTTCTTTTTTCAGAGGCCACAGGGGACTCACTCTCCTTCTAACCAGATTTAGGGAGCAATGTTGTTGTAAAAGACCCTGATGCTGGGGAAGATTGACAGCAGGAGGAGAAGGGGACAACAGAGGATGAGATGGTTGCATGGCATCACAGACTAGAAGGACATGAGTTTGAGTAAACTCAACTCATGGACTGGCGTGCTTCAGTCCATGGGGTTGCAAAGAGTCGGACACGACTGAGCAACTGAACCGAACTGAACTTGTAAAAGTCATAGGGAGGTTGGACATGGAAGGTTCACCGGGCTCCCCCATCTGGATACCACGAGTCCTGGGCCACCCCGAGCCAGGCAACATGGGGTCTGCCAAGAGGGTCCTCTCCTCCAGACACCGAGAGAAAGAACTCAGAATTCACCCTGGAATCCTGACCCCAGTCTCTCCTCTCCCAGGCTGGGTGATGTAGGACAAGCCCAACTTCACAAAAGGCAGCTCAGTGACTTCACATGGATGAAGGCAGAGCGCTGGCCAAGCAACCGTGACGTTCCTCCCACTCTAAAGTGCTGTGCTCATTTACAAAGATAAATATTAGGATTAAAGATCAAAGTAGGCTTGCATGTGGGAGCCGCTGACATAAGCTCCCTTGATTTCCTTCCTCTCTGCCTGTCTCCTCTGTGACCTTCATCTTTCTCTCTTCCTTTGCTTCAAAGTGAATCCCCTCCTCCAGGAAAGGGGAGAGGACAGCACCAGCTTGTGTGTCCCTCCTGCCTGGTCCCAGGCCCCTGGCTCTGGACTGAGCCTTTGTGCAGTATTATCACCTCATTTAATTCTCAGAACTCTAGGAGTGGCTACAGTTGTGCTCAGTTTACACACTTGAAAACTGAGGCTCACAGAGGTAAAGCGGCTTGAGGTCTGGGTCTTAATCTCCAAACTTGCTCATCTTCTTTTCTAACTTAACCCTGCATAACACAGTACCGATTCTTTGGCCCCCTGACGTAAAGAATTGCTTCATTAGAAAAGACCTTGATGCTGGGAAAGGTTGAGGGCAAGAAGAGAAGGGGATGATAGAGGATGAGATGGTTGGATGGCATCACCGACTCAACGGACATGACTTTGAGCAAACTCCAGGAGATTGTAAGGACGGGAAGGCTGGCGTGCTGCAGTCCATGGGGTCGCAGAGAGTCAGACACAACTGAGCGACTGAACAACAACAATCACAGTACCAAGCTTACCTGGGAGTCCTAAATCTGTCCCCTTCTCCTTCCCAGGGGTCAGGTTCAGGCCTCCATCCACCCTTTTTTTTTTTTTTACCTGAAACACACTAGATCTTTGATCTTTGCTGTGGCATGCAGGCTCTCTGAGTTGTGGCATTTGGGATCATAGTTGTGGCATGTGGGATCTAGTTTCCTGACCAGGGATCAAACAAAGGCCCCCTGCATTGGGAGCACAGAGTCTTCCCCACTGGACCACCAGGGAAATCACCCCTCTCTTCACTGTTTCAATCTCACCTGTCTCCCTAAGTCATGCCACCCTACCTCTCCCGTCTCCACAAGTTCCCTTGTCCTCCAGAAGGTCTGTCTCAATGGCCTTTCCTCCAGTCAGTGAATTCACACATCAGCAAATTCCCCAGTCTCGGGACAGTGGAGGCGTTGTTTACAGGTGACTATTTCCCACACGCTTCTGACTCGTTCTCCTCGGCCTCTTTCACTCAGGAGCGTCAGGGGGCAAACGTGGGCTGCGAGGTTCTGGGCTTGTCCCTGGTCAGCTACTTTCAGGCCTCACTGATCGTTTTTCTCCCAAATCTTTCTCCGATTCTGCCTACTCCCTGCCCAAACCTTCCACACTTCCCCATCAACTACCACCCTGCTGGAAATAACACCATCATGCAAGCTATCTTCCAGACATAGGGGACGGATGCAAGTATTCTGTGGACTCATCACAATGCACTTCCAAGGGAAAATAAAAATCAGGTCATCTTGCTTTCTTAAGAATGCTGATCTGAATGCAGAATTCAGATGCCACAGAATTGCACTGTTTATTCAGATAGATGCCAAGAAGAAAGCTTAACCCTTCCTACCTCAAAATAAATTTCCATAAGCTAGAAAAGGGATCTCTTTGCAAGGGTCTGGAATATTTATGCTTTACCAAGAATAAATCAACATCTGTGAATAGGAGATATCTGAAAGGGGCACTAGAGCTCTAAATTTGGAATGCGGTGTTACACAATAAACTAACATCTAGAATAGAGAAGATTCTCTGTTCCAAAGTGGGAAGGATAGCAGGAGATTCAGCTTCCAGTTCTGGGCACTCCACACTATAAAAATATCCTCTCTTTCTTCTCACATCCTCCTAAATAAAGTAAGGGGAAAAAATTTTAAACACCTTAGCCAGGAATGCTTAGAATTTGTCATAGCCAGAGTATGAACAGTTAACAAGAAAGATGAGAAAGGAGAGAGGCAGCAGGGTGGTGCTAATCGTATATTGACAATTAAAGGATGAACCAAAGCATCATTAAAAATTAAGTCCAAATTAACAAAAGGAGAATTCAGCTCTAATGAAAACCCACTGACCGTTACCTCTAATAATACAACTTTCATGCAAAAAGAGGTATGAGGGTGTTATCCAAACTTTGAAGAGCTCAGATCATTGCCTTGTTTTCTGTTTCATCACTCCCAAGATGAGGGTGATAATTCCATCAAAAGTTTGTTGAAAGAAAGAAGTGATGTCATGAATATACCCAATCTGCCTTAGAGCTTGGCACCTGGTAAGCATTTCATCATTTTTAATGCTTTCCAAAGTTGAGTTCAATGGATCCTTTAGAACTCTCATTCTTATTGACCATGTGATTGGAGGAAAAGAGGTATTTATTGAGTGTCCATTATACATTCATCACTCTACAAGGGACTTATCAAGTGGAGTGTGTGGGTGCAACCCATGTGATATATTGCATGAAGTAGTCAAAGAACATTGCCCCTCCAAGCCTCCAACCATTGCAGGATTTATTTCTAATAGTGTGACGCATGATGTCTGCATTTCTACCTGAGAGCAGACCCTTGTTTTCAGCTCAGACGCCAATAAGGAAGTGAGTCTTGCTTCCAAAAGGCATTCACCACACCCCTCCCTCCTCCACTGAGCAGAGGAATTCAACATTGAAAGAGGAGGTGGGAAGCTAAGAACAGAAAGGGAAGCCATGCCTGAATTCACAAGGAGAGGCAGCCAATGTTTCTGGCAGAGCGCTGACGGAAGCTACCCTCCTCGGAGCTCCAGAAAGAGTGACTGCACAAAGGATAAGGGGCAAGTGCCCCCAGAGATATGTCAGACGTGGTCTCCTCTACAGGAAGATGCCATGGAAGCCATCACCCCTCAGGTGATGGGCTGAGGGGGTGGTCCTCCCAGACCACACCCTACTGGTTACCAGTCACTCCTGATAGGGAGGTTCTCGACCCTGGGTGCACTGCACATCTATCTGTGAGACACGCTCAGTTGCCCCCTGAAAAGTGAAAGTGTTAGTCACTCTGTCATGTCTGACTCTTTGTGACCCCATGGACCGTAGCCCCCCAGGCTTCTCTGTCCATGAGATTATCTAGGCAAGAATACTGGAGTGGGTAGCCATTCCCTTCTCCAGGGGATCTTCCCAACCCAGAATTGAACCTTGCTCTCCAGCCTTGCAGGCAGATCTTTACCATCAGATTTTTTAGCCACCAGAAAGCCCCTTGGTTGCACCCCTTGCTTGACCTAATTAGACTCTCTGAAGATGGTGCCCCGGCAACTCACAAATAATAAGCATCATTATCCTACCTTTGAACCACCACTTCTAATTCTTCAGTATCTCTCCTGCCTGATTCTCCTACATCTGTTTTTGACCTTGAAGAGACCTCTAGGTCCTGGATTCCTCCATTTTCCCACACCCTCTGGGTCTCTCTCCCTTTCTCTCCCAATCTGACGTCTGGATTAGTTTGTGGTCTTCAGAGAAATAGAACCAATAGGAGATAGAGACAGGGATGATAAAGACACAGAGACAGGCAGATGGAGACACACAGGGAGATTTATTATGAGATTAGCTTCCGTAGTTAAGGGAGCCAAGTCCCAAGGTCTAAAGAGCAGGCTGGACCCGGGGAGAACCAATGGTGCAGTTCTAGTGTAAGACAGGAGAAGACTCATGTCTCAGCTCCAGCGGTCACGCAGGTGACGTTCCCTCTCACTTAGAACTATTTTCGTTCTAGGATGGTCCTCAACTGATTGGATGAATCCCAGTGACATTGAGAGGGACAGTCTGCTTTACTCAGTCTACTGATTCAAAGGCCAACCTCATCTAGACACACCAACACAACTTCACAGACACACCCACATAAGCTCACGGACACACTCAGAATAATGCTTAACTAGACACCAGGGAATCACGTGCCCCAGACAAGTTGACACAGCAACCCATCAGAGGTTGATGATGTGGACTACAGTGATATGAACAGCTTCTGCTGTCCCTGCCAGGTGAGTGCCAACCCTCCTGCATGTCTATACCCAAAGGGCTCAGTGGTCTTGGGGGAAAGTGAATATCCTGGATTGGGCACAGCTGCAAAGTCACCTCTCCAACCCAGCTGGATCCTATGCCCTCCTTTCAACCTCTTCACTTCTCCAGACACCTCCACCCCAGGTTCCTTCAATACACACGCTTACCACCCCTCTCCAGACCCCTACTAAACACTTCTCATGGCCCTACAACCTCATGCCTCCTGAGCTGTAAACCCAAACATACTATTCCCATTGCTACTTTATTTTCCCCAATTTTCCAAAGCTTTCTCCAGCTGCACTTGATGTCCACTATTATCATTTCCTCTCCTCTATCCTCAATATCTATCCATCTATCTATAATCTCCCTGTCTCCCCCATTCTCTCCCTTTCCTGCCTCCTTTCCTTCAGACTTCAAACATGTTCAATTCTCTCCCATCCAGTATTTGACAGAACAATGCCCCCACCCAAAGATGTCTAATTCCGAGAATCTGTGGATACATTACCTTACACAGCAAAAGGGACTTTGCCGATTGATTAACTGAGTACCTTGAGCTGCAGAGATTTCTGTAGGTTCTCCAGGCAGGCTCAGTGTTATCACAAAGATCCTAATAAGAAGGAGGGAGGAGAGTCAGAGTCAGAGAAGACGTGACAGCAGCTGCAGAGGTCAGAGTGATGAAAAGAGAGGACCACGAACTAAGACATGCAGACAATCTCTAGAAGGTGCAGAAGGCAAGGGAATAGATCCATCCCTGAGAAGAAATGCAACCCTGCACTGATTTTAGGATTTCTCACCTCCAAAACTGTGAGAAGATACATTTGTGTATTTTAAGCCAATAAACTGGTGGTAATTTGTTATAGCAACCGTAAGAAACTAATATACATCTTAAAGATGATCTCCCTTCATTCAGATCACTCTTTAGCCCACCATCCAAAACTCATCTTTCTTTCTTATACGAACTTCTAAAATTAATTTCCTGACCTCCTCTCTTAATACTCCCTCAACCTTCCATTCACTCTTCAACCTATAGCTTCCTGTCCCATCCCTATCGATATGGATTTTATAATTTATTAGTTATCATAACTCATTGTCAAGTGCAATGGAAACCATCCAGTCATATCTTATTAAAGTCACTGCATGAGTTTATTGAACGAGGAGAGGGGGAGGGGTTTGACTGCCACACAAATACTCACGTCCTGAAACCTACAGCTCCGGCCAGACCTTTCCCCGTGGCTTCAAGCCATGTTCACTGCTGGCTGCACGTTTCCATATCGGCTCCCGTTTGGAGCCTTAAATTCAAGTTGTTCAAAACAAAACTCATTTCCATTTTCACGGCCATCCACCCGGCAAAAAGCCTCTTAATAATCTTTCTCAGTTTGAATTACACCATAGAAAAAGTCATCAATTATAAACCCAGGGTTCATCTCCAATTCAATCCCACCAATCTTACACAGAGACTATCTCCTGAATCCATACATTTTTCTTCATTCCCCACAGTTGCTATTTCATTCAAGGTCACCATTATTTCCTGCCTGGAATTACCTCTTAATCTATCTACCTGCTTCTGCGCATATTGATCTGCTATCCCCACTGCAACCAGAGTCATTCATCTAAAATGCAAATCTGACTCTTTACTCCTGGCAGACAACCTTTCAGGGCTTCCTGGATGAGACAGAGCAAGCTGTGCGGCTTGCAGAGCTCTCAATAAGTGCATGCTTGTTTACCTCTCCAGTCCCATATAACTTTAGCCTCTGCTCAAGCATCATGCTGGAGAAGGCAATGGCACCCCACTCCAGTACTCTTGCCTGGAAAATCCCATGGACGGAGGAGCCTGGTAGGCTGCAGTCCGTGGGATCTCTAAGAGTCAGACATGACTGAGCGACTTCACTTTCACTTTTCACTTTCATGCATTGGAGAAGGAAATGGCAACCCACTCCAGTGTTCTTGCCTGGAGAATCCCAGAGACAGGGGAGCCTGGTGGGCTGCCGTCTATGGGGTCGCACAGAGTCGGACACGACTGAAGCGACTTAGCAGCAGCAGCAAGCCTCATGCACCAGCTGCAACACAAACCCAGCTATTCCTTTTGCTCTTGTTCATTCAAATCCTCCCAATCCCCTTCTCTGTTACTTGTCCTTCAAGATTCAGTTCAAGCATCACCTCCAAAAGTAAACTTTTCTAGACTTTCCCCGGCTGAGCTAGGTTCCCTTCTTCCAGTCTCCCAGAATGTGCTTTCCAGCCCTTGGCACAGCGCCCAGTGCATAGTAGGCAGTTCTGCGATGTTTGTTGAGTGAATAAATGAATATGTAAACAGTCCATGATAGTTACAGGATGCACCGATAGAAGGGAGAAGAAAAGGCTCTAAGAGCATAGTGGCAGGCACCTTGGCCCTCCTGGAGAGTCAAGAAAATGACTTGGGAAATGGCCTGAGGAAGGAGAGGGACTGTGTGCTGGCCAGATGAGCAAAGTCAGCTTCCCTGGCACGTCTCCTGCATCATCGCACAGGGACCCCGCTTGCTCTAATCCTCTGTGGCTGCCATCTTGAAATTCTTCACCTTTGAACATGGGGACCAGCATTTTCCTTTTCACTGGACCTGCAACATAGGTACCTGGTTGTACAGGTAAGATGAGAGTGTCCAAAGGCAGAGGGACAGGAGAGCTCTTCAAGGGGCTCATTGGGACCCCCAAAGGCAGCATGAGTCTGCCTGAGCGCCTCCAAGCCAGACACTCAGCCACGGTAAGAATGAATTTGTCCATCCCTCGCCCCTGCCCCACACATTGTGCATCTTGATCTATTTATAAATGTTTAGAGTTTCGGAGGGAAACACAAATCCACATTTCCAGGCCTTTTTCTGCTCAAGACTTCAACGTGCATATCGTGGGGCAAATCAGATCCATATGCTTCAGATTCGTTTACACTCTGTTCAGCAGAAGGGCCTCCTACCGCCTCCCCAGGAGAACAATCTTGAGTCCAAGAAGCCATCGATGCCCTCTCAAAGCTTCTGAGTTTAAACAAGAAAAGGAAGGGATTTGAAAGACCTGAATCTGACTAAAGAAAACTGGATTTAAACCTCAAAAGATTCAATTACGTTTTGCAACTCTTCATCCCCTGGGCTAACAAAGCTTAAATCCATCCCCTGGATCACCCCAATATCCCCATGGCAGGCAGGGCCCCCAAGGAGGGACATTTCCTCCTAGAGATGAGTCAGGGCCTTGACTGTACACAAGGAACTGGAAACGCAGAGGAAATCAAATTGACAGTTGTTTGAGAAGAAAATAAGCCTCTTGCTCATACCACTGCGTTTAGAATCACAAATCCGTGGGACTGAACAGGATCATTGAAATCATCCACAGTAATAACTACCATCTGTGAAGCACTTTAACACTTGATAAATCACTTTCACACTCATTTTCTTATCTAATCCCCGTAGCTATTTTGCAAGGGCGAGATGGTTATCATCACCTTCAATTCAATAGCTAGGGAAAAAATGAGGCTCAGAAAGGTTAGGCAGATTTCCCGAGCTCACACAGCAAACAGCAGCAATGCTGGATCCAGACTTGTGCTCTTGACCGCTCCCCTGCCAACACCCCCGGGGCTTGTCCCCAACCCCACTCACCATTTCTCAGGATGAAACAAGGCCAGCCATGTCCAAGGCCTCCCCTGTCGTGCCAGGGTCCGCTTCGTTCCAGGAGGGGACGACAAAGCCAGAACACCCACCTCCCCACCTGGCACCTTTTCCGCTTCTCTCAGTGCCCCATCTCTCTTTGTTGGAAGACGGCAGAGAAGAATTCTCCTTTCAAAGGAGCAGCTGTATTGTTTCTGACATTGCAACAACCACCCCTTAGAAATAGCCATAAGCAGAGCAGCTTAATTTAACCTGTTATCTTTCCAATTCTTACAACAACCTGGTAACATAGATACTCTGTAACCTCTCTTCCTCTTGGAGGAAACTGAGAGTCAGAGAGAATAAGTAACAGCCTCTGTTCCGCCCTGGTGGCTCAGTGGTAAAGAACCCGCCTGCCGACGTAGGAGACCCAGGTTCAACCACTGGGTCGGGAAGATCCCCTGGAGAAGGAAATGGCAATCCACTCCAGTGTTCTTGCCTGGGAAATCCCATGGACGGAGGAGAATGTCAGGCTACAGTCCATGGGGTGGCAAAGGGTTGAACACGACCTACAGCGACTGAACAACAATGTAACATAAATGCAAACGGCTCACAGTGGCAGGACTTCAACCAAGACTTCTGACACCAAGTCTAAACCACAACCATAGCATTTGTCTCCCATCCCACGAGGATAACCTGTGGCAGAAAATGGAGCCAGTGGAGGGAAAAAGGGCGAGAGGAACGATACTTCTAAAGGGCTGCGAATGGGATAAATTACTACGTGGTTTGCCCATTTGGCTAGGATTATTAAAACCTGTAGGAAAATCTTATACACAAGGAGCAAGACAGACTGAGAGGAGGGACAGGCTGGCTTGGAGAAAACTCTGAGGAGCACATATGTATCTGCACACAAAAGGCGCTCAGCTTAACCTCTTCCAAGTATATGCAAACTAAGCTATAAATTAGTACTAATCAGTACCCAGGAGGTGAATTAATTAAAAAGTTATAATTCACACGAGGCCTACATTACTTCATAATGTATCACCAAAGCTTATGAATATGAGAATTAATTACTTGGCCCAGATGTTGAAGGAATGCTCAATTTCTTGATCTCTTGGTTTCTAGTATCCACTGATTTTATTCAGCATTGTAATGAAGCTAACGATGATTATGTTTACTAAATCATTATTTGAACAGGCATCATTTTATTAATGAGTTAATATGCAGGGTCTTGCTATGCTGGTTATAAACATCATTTCATTTAACCTTCACAGCAACTACATAAGACGGACATAAGTATCATCATTTTATATGTGCTAAAAAAGAAAAATGGGCTCTGTGATCTAAGAAGCCAAAGTCACACAAATTAAATAAAGAACTGCATACACAAACTTGTGTCTGCCCAATTCCACCTATGGCAATGACCTTTGTTTCAAATAAACCCCTTGACATTTCTGGTTTACACAACTTCAAATGCTAAGGATTTATTTCAATGGCTTTGGCTGGTTTTCATTCAATGCTTAGGAGTTACATTGAAATCTCAAATTTTTAGGCGCATAAGTCCATTCATTTCCATGCTGTGTGTTCATTCCTAACTTGTTTGTCAGCTCCTCTTTAACCAAAACCAAACACAAAACGTTTCTGACTGGTAGGTAGTACAAATATGGAGCCAAATTCCAGTCATCATTGTGAGGGCTGGGGGAGCAGAATGAATGCAAACAAGTTACACTGACAAAGTCTCTAGGCCCCACTGCTAAGGAAGCAATGGAGAAACTGGAATTTAAAAAAAATAATAATATGATTCCACGCGGTTTTGAGTTTTTAAGATGTTTTCAATTTTAATAGTAAGTTTGTATTTTCTACCATGAAGATATTTTTCTTTTGTAACAGGAAAATGCATGTTAATTGTTGAAATTACAAAGGACAATTTGACTGGGTATAGAATTTTTGAGTCATAATCCTCACAAACTTTACAGAAGCTGTTCCGTTGACTGCCTTTATCCAATGCTGTAGACAAATGTCCAAGGACTCCTTTTTCCCACTGTACTTGTTTTTTTTCTGTCTAAAGTTTTCTAGGATTCTTTCATTATTCATAGAACTCATCATTTTCACCAGGATTTGTCAAAATGTTTGTCAGATTTAATTAAATCTTCTGGCTTAGTCTCCTGGATAAGGTTCACAACATACTTTGGTTTCAGAAACTTTTTTTCTGTGTTACTTTGAATATGGTTTCTGACTTATTCTTTAGGCCTAAGAGTTATTCTTTTTTCTAGTCCATGTTTATTTCTATCATCTTTTCTCTGATTTTCTTTTTATCTCTGTCATTTTTTCTCTACCAAATTTCACTCTAATTTGGGACTCTATAATTTTTTTTTAAAACTCTGGATTTATACTCTGTTTTTTTTTTTTTTCTTTATTTTCTGGAATCTATTTTATCCCATCATGGTAATGCAATTTCAATCAAAATACAATAGAATGTCTTGGAAGACCTAACACCCTAATGATTATCTATAGGAATAAAGCTATAAAACTAAATAAGACATTGTGGGGGAGGGAACAGAGAACAGTAGAAATAAAAAGAAGGGAATCTGTGCAATAAAAGATATTAAATTTAAATTTGAAACTAAAATAATAAAAACAATGAATCATAGCCTCTTGTCAATAAAGGCAGGCAAATCAATGGAACCGGATCATTTTGTTTATTCTGAATAAAGTGTTTCAACTGGGAGAAGAAAGGATTACACTTGGCAAAGGCAATGAAACTCCTAGCTCACTTACTTAGGGAAAAAATGCCACACTAGAACCCTGACTTATATTTTACAGTCTGTGACATGTATGCTGAGTCACGTCTAACTCTTTGCAACCCCATGGACTGTAGCCCACTAGGCTCCTCTGTCCATGGGATTTTTCAGGCAAGAAATACGGGAGTGGGTTGACATTTCATAAATTAAAGATTTCATGTTTTTTAATACATAAAGAATACTTAGATAAGATTGATGAATATTTACATAATCTTTATATATAAGAAAAAGTTTGAAGTATATCAACAAAGACAAAAGCCATAAAGCAAAACCTAACAAATTTAGAAGAAAAAAAAAAAAACATTGAAGGTAATGGGAAAAGATACATTTGGGAAATTTTTAAAAAGGAAAGCAAAAAGGAAGAGAGAGAGAGAGGACAGAAGGAAGTATAATTGATCAGGGACCCAGGAAGCCTTCCTTGAATAAGACTCCCCCTGCTGCTATGTCCTCAGCCTGCCTTTTGTCTGTGGCAAAACTTCAGTCAATGAAGAAATTTAATCAGAGAAGGGAGAAAATGCAGAAAGAAAGGAAAACAGTCAAGCAAGACAAAATTATAATAGTTTAGCCATTACGCAAAGTCTAGGACATTTAGTTCCTCCTCAAGGTCTGTAGATAATATTCTGAGCCATGTCCTCTGAGTTATTTTGCAGATACTGACACCCCCACCAGGTGGAAGAAGTAAACGGTATGCTGCTCAGATCATTTGGAACCAGAAGGTTGATAACGTTGACTCCTGCTTACCTCACTGCCAAGGGATGGGAAGAATGTCCAAGAGCTGATCACATACCCCACCCACCCCCTCCCTCACCCTGTCTTTATAAACCTTTCCCTGCAAGCTTTTGAGGAGTTCAGGTCTTTTAAGCACTAGCTGCCCTGGACTCTTGCTTGGCACTCCTCACAGCAATTTACACTGCATCTTATTTCACCACAACCCAGTGTCAATAAATTGGCCTTCTTGTGTGTGGGCAAGCAGACCCAAGTTTGATTCACTAGTAGGAAAGAAGGAAGGAATAAAAAGTAAAAGAAATATGTATGGCCCAAAACTTAAAACAAGTAACCTCACTGTTATCAGAGCATTATAAATGGAAGGTAACTGTTACTTTACCACCAAAGGTTCATCTAGTCCAAGCTATGGTTTTTCCAGTAGTCATATATGGATGTGAGAGTTGGACTATAAAGAAAGCTGAGTGCCGAAGAATTGATGCTTTCGAACTGTGGTGTTGGAGAAGACTCCTGAGAGTCCCTTGGACTGCAAGGAGATCAAACCTGTCAATCCTACAGAAAATCAGTCCTGAATATTCAGTTGGAAGGACTGATGCTGAAGCTGAAACTCCAATACTTTGGCCACCTGATGCGAAGAACTAACTCATTGAAAAAGACCCTGATGCCGGGTAAGATTAAAGGTGGGACAAGGGGATGACAGAGGATGAGATGGTTGGATGGCATCACCAACTCAATGGACATGAGTTTGAGCAAACTCTGGGAGTTGGTGATGGACAGGGAGGCCTGGCGTGCTGCAGTCCTTGTGGTCACAAAGAGTTGGGCACGACTGAGTGACTGATATGAACTGAACTCTTAACATGTTTTCAACTTTTATTTCTTGCTTCAGTGGCTCTATTTTTATGCATTTGTGAGATGCAGAAGGATTTGACTGGAAAGTCTTGAAAGACCTGAAGTTGGCAGAACTCACTGGAACCTGGTTCAGGAGAAGGCAAATATGAAGTAGAATAACATAATTGTGCCTGAAATTTAAAAAAAAAAAAAAAGATAACAGGTAGGACTAAGCTCAGATGACAGAAAACTCACCATGGCTGATGTCATCCAAGAAGACATTCCAGAGCCCGGAATCTTGAACTTGACCTTGAGGAAAAAAAAAAAAAACAGAACAATGAACTTGTGTGTGTGTGCTAAGTTGCTTCAGTCATGTCCAACTCTTTACAATGCTATGTACTGTAGCCTGCCAGGCTCCTCTGCCCATGGGATGCTCCAGGCAAGAATACTGGAGTGAGTTGCCATGTTCTTCTCCAGGGGATCTTCCTGACCCAAGGATCAAACCAGCACGGGGTATTCCAAACTTGGCAACCTGCCTGAGGTGACCAAGATGCCTATGAATTCGCAAGCGATAACTGAGCAATAAGAAATTTATTAAATCTAGTTTGCAAGAAAGCGTGCTTATGCATCATACTTTATAATCTAAGACAACAATCGACATTATTTTCACATAATCTTCCCGTAACCTTTAGTATGGAGAAAGCAATGGCACCCCACTCCAGTACTCTTGCCTGGAAAATCCCATGGATGGAGGAGCCTGGAAGATTGCAGTCCATGGGGTCGCTGAGGGTCAGACACGACTGAGCGACTTCACTTTCACTTTTCACTTGCATGCATTCGAGAAGGAAATGGCAACCCACTCCAGTGTTCTTGCCTGGAGAACCCCAGGGACGGGGGAGCCTGGTGGGCTGCCGTCCATGGGGTCGCACAGAGTCGGACACGGCTGAAGTGACTCAGCAGCAGCAGCAGCAGCAACCCTTAGTGGCAATGCAGGGGTCATACAATGCAGAGGTTCATTTTAAGAAGAGGAAATCGAGGCCTAGAGAGATAGGATGATGCACCTGCAGTTGAACTACGAGACCTTACCAAAGGAAGTACTTTAATTTCATAGGGGAACCTGCCTTCTTTCCTGACCACTCCTATTGCCATCTGGAATAAAAATTACCAGCTTCATGCTCCCACAGTACAGCTGCACCAGCTTCAAACAGTGGAAGCTCATCCAAATTTCAAATGGTCGTGCTAAGGAACACCAACTGCTGTTGCATGTAAAATGTTCTTGAAGCATCCAGATGGTCTTACCACCAAGAGAACCCTGTTGCTGTTTCTGGAGGCCTTTCTGGAAAAAGTAGGGAAACACTGCAGTGAAAGTATCAAAGTTCTTGCCTCTGTAGCATCAGTGCTGTAAACAGATAAATCAGAAAACATTTCTTAGGTTTCCCTGATGGCTCAAGATTAAGAAATTCGCCTGCTGATGCAAGAGACGCGGGCTCAATATCTGATCCAGGAAGATCCCACATGCCGCAGAGCAACTAAGCCCGTCCCCTACAACTATTGAACCTGTGCTCTAGAGTCCACGAGCAACAGCTACTGAAGCCCAAGAGACCTAGAGCCATGTTCTACAACCAGAGAAGCCACCAAAATGAGAAACTCCACACACCGCACAGCCTGCACAGCAACAAAGACCCAGCACAGACAAAAATAAATAAAGAGCATGATGAAAAAGAAAAGAAAACACTTCTTGGGACATGCTGCCAACCACACAGAACTTGCTGTACTGATACTCCTTACATTGGACCTCAGCTTCTCCAAGTACAAAACTACAAGTGAGAGGCTCCCTAAATTCACCTGCACCCCTGACTCTTATAGGTACCACTGTTTGAGAAGGAAGCAGGCACACACACAGAGAAGATTAAATAGGGCAAGAGGACTGGAAACCATGTGATGACAAGGCATGACCAAAGGAACCAAGAACTAGAGAAGAGGAGACACTGGGGGACCAGAGTGAGATCAGCAGGGCTGGCTTAGGAAAGACTGACTCAGTTCACCCTCACTAGGCCACACAGAAGGAAACAGACTGATGGGTAAAAGCCCAGGGAGTCAAAACTTGGATCTAAAAATAAATAGACCCATCAGAAGACGAAACAAGCAGCTTCCAGGGAAGGGAAAGAGAAAGGAGAAAAACAGTTATTGCCCTCCTGTCTCAACTTTGGCATGCATGACCTTTGACCTCTATAACAATCTTGATCCCTGGGCATTATCAACCCTATTTTCCAGGTTAGGAAACTACTGCTCAGAAAGAAACCACAGGATCAACACCAGGGTCATGAGTTACTGAATGCCCCATTAGAAGGGTGTTGAAATAGAGGATGAAATATATTTAGGAATCACATGCAGAAGACTGGAGGAAAATCCCCTCCACCCTCAGAATCCCAAAATTCTATTGTCCCCAGTGACTCAGTGGTAAAGAATCCACCTACAATGTAGGAGACATGGATTCAAGCCCTGGTTGGGGAAGATCCCCTGGAGAAGAACACAGCAACCCACTCCAGGATTCTTGCCTGGGAAATCCCATGGACAGAGGAGCCTGGCAGGCTACAATCCATGAGGTTGCAAAGAGTTGGACATAACTTAGTGACTAAACAAGAACAACAACAACTTCATAATCACAAAGAAGGATCGTGTACCCCAAAATACTGAATGTAGAAAAAGCCCCATTGCCTCCCAGCAGCCACCACCATGATAACCCACCACCATCATCGCCATCACCACCACCATCAGCAGCACCATTATCGCAGCAGCATCTGTCACGTGTCAGGCACTAGTATAAGCTATAATGTGACACGCTGATTGCCATCAAATACAATGGCTATCAAAGTAAGTTTCTTTGTCATCATTTCACAGATGAGAAACTGAGCCTCAAAGAGGTAAATTATTATCACTGAGCAAGTAAATGGTAGAACTTGGGCTCAGGCCCTCTTCTGTTTGATTCCAAAGCTGGCACTGTCTTCAGAATACCTATCCACTCTCTCCCTAATGCCCCCAACATGCCACCATACCAGTCGTGCACCTGAGCATAGAATACATTAGGAAGTAGAGGATCAGGTGTTAGAGCAGCTCCTGTTTCCATGGTGTGTGTGTGTGTGTGTGTGTGTTTTAAAGCTCTCTTGTATGTAGCTATCACAACAAGTCTTAGTTCACTAGCTACCACTCTTCTTGAGTAACATGAACTTGATGGCATATTAAGAATGAGCCTGGCTTCTCAGCTCTCTGTAGCTCTCAAAAGGAAGCTCCAGGACACTGGCCAGGTCAGCAGGAAGCTCTACCTGCAGAACTTCAAGGAGACAAGATGCTACCTTTCAGAGCATTTTGTTGTTGTTTAGTTGATAGGTAGTGTCCAGCTCTTATGCAATCCCACGGACCTCAGCCCACCAGCCTCCTCTGTCCATGGGATTTTCCAGGCAAGAACACTGGAGTTGGTTCCCATTTCTTTCTCCCAGGGATCTTCCAAACCCACCGATACAAGCCACACCTCCTGCATGGTCAGGCAGGTTCTTTACCCCTGAGCCACCAGGGAAGCTATGCAGATCATAGCACACTGGAAAGATTCACCTCCCAGGGCCATCCTACCCGCTGGGGGTGCAGACTTGGCTTGCCTTCCTCACAAGGTGCAAAGGCCATCAGCAACTTTCCCCACACTCAGCACTTTTTCTGACTCTCTGGCTCTTTCAGCTGAGGCTGCAATGTTAAACCCACAGTTTTGTAAATTAATTCTTTGAAGATTCACTCTTGTCAGCTAACTTTTCTCACTGCAATAAACCAAGGAAGTCACTTCCTTACAACCAAATTTTCCACTTTCATGTACTCCCAAGACTTTTTAATTTAAGACAGTGTTCCAAAATCTCTACTCAGCAAAACTCACTGGGAATCTCAAAAATGTTCACTTAAAATTCGTGGGGAAAATGATGAACCCATCTTGGTCTTGGATTTTAAAAACTGGGTATATCATCAGGAGGGCTTCCCTGGTGGCCCACACAGTAAAGAATCTGCCTACAATGCAGGTAGGATGGGGAAGATCCCCTGAAGAAGGGAATGGCAATCCACTCCAGTGTTCTTGCCTGGAGAATTCCATGGACAGAGGAGCCTGGAGGGCTACAGTCCATGGGCTTGCAAACAGTCAGACACAACTGAGTTACTAAGACACACACACACACACACACACACACACACACACATATTATCATCATCATCATCATCATCTGGGATAAGAAAAGAGGCAGAAGATGAAGAAGCATTCAGCCAGCATTTGACTTAAAATAGTCCCAGTTTTCCAGTTTTGTTTTCCTCTCCAGGCTCAGTTCAGCAGTCAAGTATGCTTTGAACAGACTGGCCAAGCTACAGGTAAGTGTTGCTACAGGTGAGAACTTAGAAAAATGAGCCACTGTCTCTGCCCTCCACGAGGTCACAGCTGAACAGCATCCGCCATGGGGCAGACAGTCTTCAAAGGTGCAGGGGTGTCCTGGGGGCTCCTCTGGGCTAGGAGGCCTGAGTCCTGGCTTGGGTTCTGACTGCACCCCTCATTTACTCCATAAATTTGGGTATGTCTCATCCCCTCCTGAATTTCAACTTACTCATCTTCTAAGAGAAAAAAAGGTAGAACCAGATGATAACTAAGATTCCTTCTCTCGCTCGCTTTCTAAGAGTTAGGAAGAGAAAAATGTTCCAGGAGAAAAACAAAAGTTCTAGCAGAAATGAAGAGAGGGCTTGTCTTCGGGTTGATGGGGGAAAGTGCTGGGAAGGTGGCCATGCTGGGCTTTAAGAAACACCGAGAACATTGATGGATCTGGAAATGAAGTGCTGAGAGACATTTTTGTCAAAGGAAACAGATGACATCCCAGAAGCTGGGAGAGGAAGGGAGACCAGGAAGGTAAGCAGAGGGGAGACAGAAGGAAGAACAGGAGGAGCACCACCTGACAAATAAGAATAACAGGATCTGCATAGCGCTCTATAGCTCACAGAGCAATTCCAGATACACAGGCTCATTTAACTCTCATAACAAAACTGGGAGGAAGGAATTGGCATTTTACCCCTTCTATTGTCTCAAGGGGCTTCCCTGGTGACTCAGACGATAAAGAATCCACCTGCAATACAGAAGACCCAGGTTCCATCCCTTGGTTGGGAGAATTCCCTGGAGGAGAGAGAGCATGGCAACCCACTCCAGTATTCTTGCCTGGAGAACTCCATGGACAGAGGAGCCTGGCGGGCTACAGTCCATGGGGTCGCAAAGAGTCAGACACAACTGAGCGACTAACACATACACACACACATGGACTCAGAGTGGCTCACACGTCTGGTAAGCGGTAGAGCCAGGACTCACACTGAGGTCTGACTGACTGCAAGCCCCACACTTCACACAACCACGATCACAAGCTCAGCAGGCTGCCCCCACACAACAGAGTGTCCAAAGGAGGTCTGCACACGTGTCCCTGGCTGTGCTAATGGGTAAAGTGATCTCCAGAGGAGATGAAGGAGAACCATGCTGTGTTCTGATTAGCCCCGGACCACAGCTTTCAGCGCTAGGTCCCACACATTGTAAATCGCCCAATTGGAACACTGCAGAGAATGGGTAGTAGTCCTAAAGCCAAGCAATGTTAGCCGCAACTGAGGAATCCTGGCGCATTTGAGTGAAGAAGATATCGTGGGTACGCAGTGTACTAGAATTATCCGAAGGGCTATTATATCAGCCAGAGTCCCAACTGGAAACAAATGGCTTAATCCAATTGGGGTCATTCAAGGAAGATTTGTTTACGAAGGGACTGCTTGCAGTGGAATAGGTGTGAAATAGTGAAAGTTGCTCAGTCGCGTCTGACCCTTTGCGACCCCAAGTTCTATACAGTCCATGGCATTCTCCAGACAAGAATACTGCAGTGGGTGGCCTTTCCTTTCTCCAGGGGATCTTCCCAACCCAGGGATCAAACCTAGGTCTCCCGCATTGCAGGCGGATTCTTGACCAGCTGAGCCACAAAGGAAGCCCAAGAATACTGGCGTGGGTAGCCTATCCCTACTCCAGTGGATCTTCCCAACTCAGTAATCAAACCGGGGTCTCCTGCATTGCAGGCAGATTATTTACCAACTGAGCTATCAGGGAAGCCAGGAATAGGTGTAAAGGAAGCAAATGAATAAGGCTAGAATAAGAGACGCTGTTCCCTTGAGACACAGAGTATTTAAAGAGGAAGTTGTTTCTAAAACCTGAAGAAAGTCATGTAGAGAGCAAGTCTCCTTGAAAAAAAAAAAAAAAAACAGTATCAATAAGAACAAAGCCAATTAGAAGGAACCCCCCCAGGCAGGCACCTGAGTAATTCACACTTTTCAGCTTCCTCTCCTCTCTCCTTTCAGCCTCCTGCCAGGACACTCCTGTGGCCAAATCCAACCAGAAGTCAGAGCACACAGGACCCCATGGATGAAACCCAGTGAATTCCACACAGGTCAGCCTCAAAGGGCAGAGGGCAGAGTGACAATGAGGAGGAGGTCTGGAGAGGCAGAGGGATGTTATCAGCCATGGCTGTTCTTATAGAAGAACTAGACTTAGGGATGAGACCATAAGGGGAATGGGGAGGTGAAGAAGGAAGTAGGTCCAAGGAGACTTTATTTGGAAACGAATTTTAGCTAAATTTTACAATAGAAAGGAAGAAATCAATAGTCAGAGAGGGAGGGATAAATTAGGAGGTTGAGATTAACAGATACACACTACTTTATATAAAGAGATAACCAACAAGGACCTTCTACATAGCACAGGGAACTATACTCAATATTTTGTGAAAGTGAAAGTCACTCAGTTGAGTCCAACTCTTTGCAACCCCAAGTTCTATACAGTCCATGGCATTCTCCAGACCAGCATACTGGAGTAGGTTGCCTTTCCCTTCTCCAGGGGATCTTCCCAACCCAGGGATCAAACCCAGGTCTCTCGCATTGCAGGCGGATTCTTGACCAGCTGTGCCCATAAGGGAAGCCCAAGAATACTGGAGTGGGTAGCCTATCCCTACTCCAGCGGATCTTCCGGACCCAGGAATTGAAGCAGAGTCTCCTGCATTGCAGGCAGATCTTTACCAACTGAGCTATCAGAAAAGCCCTTTTTATAATAACCTGTACAGGAAAAGAATCTGTAAAAGTATAGTCATATATATGATATACATTAATATGTATCAGTTATAAATGTATGTCAGTTATATATATATATATATCAATATGTCAGTTACATATATAACTAACATGATTCTGTAAATCAACTATTCAGTTTTTAAAAAGTCTCCCCCTCCAAAAAAAATAGGAAGACTACTAGTTCATACTGAGCTTCCCATCGCCAAAATACAAGTCAAGGGTAGAAGATCAGAGAGTCACAAATTCTCTACCAGAAATTCAGTGGTAAACTGTACTCAATGACTTGCAAAGTTTCTTCTAACCTTGATATTTCAGTACTTCATACATAACAAAGGAGATAAGTAGAATAATAGAAGGGACTTTTTAAATCTATCTAAAATTTCCCCCAATCTTCCTCCTCAACTGCCGGGGACCAGCCCCGGCTGATCCAGGGTATTCGAAGGAGAGACGGCGTAGGCGAAGATCAGGAAACAACTGCTTAATTAAACATTAATTAAGGATATAAAGAGTAATAGAATAAGGATAGCTCAGTGAGGAAATTCAGTGGAGAAAAGAGGCTGAATAATTCAGCCAGAAGGTAAGAGAAAGAACGACATGGTGAGACCAAGTTTCAGTGAACAAGGCCCGCAGTTTATTTTCCAAAGTAGTTTTTATACCTTAAGTTATGCATAGAGGATAATGGGGGAAGGGGTAGAGTCATGCAGCAAGCCAGGCTTTCTTCCTGCAAACTTATCATATGCAAAAGCTTAGGTGATTTGCATCATCTTCTGGCCCGGAGGCCTGTTAACATTTTAAGACCCTTTCTTCAGAAAACTTATTTTTCTCTAAAGATGATTGGTCAGGAGCCACCCTCCAAAAGCATTAGATAAAGCTGCATTCCTACAGAGCAAAGGTGTGGTGGGCTATAACAAAAAAAAGAATTAACTCAAGGGTCCCAGGTTACAAACATTAAAGCTACTACTTACACCAATTCTATTCATCAATACACTGCCAGGGACACAGCAGGTAAGGGATATGGAAACCTAGCAGCAAACATTGGCCCAACAAGTGAAAATCCCTTCACCAATACAATTTCTAATCAATCTTTTAACTACTCAAAAGAATCTGTGTTTAGACAGTTTAGAACATCTCCTGCCTCTCACAGTTGGGAGGCTCTGAACAATCACATGTGGCGGGAAAAACCTATTCAGGCAGGCTAGAGGATTTCCAAAGGAGTTTGTAGGTTAAACACTGTCACACCCAGGAATTATTAACTGGAGCTGTAAGCTAACTCTTTTTCAGAGAGAGGTAGTGGGGGACAGCCCCCCGTAAAGTCAGAGGTGTAGGTGAAAGCTCAAAGCAGAAAGTAGGCAGACTCTGGTTTTGGGGGTATATGCTCGAGAATTTCCAGGGGCACTCCCGAAGTGAGTGCTCGATCCCGCCTTTGCGTATGCCGAGCGTCCTTCCTCATGACCTTTGTCATGGGCGGAGTTCCTCACACTGGCTCCCGGCAGTGATAGAATTCCAGTTGAGCTATTCCAGATCCTGAAAGATGATGCTGTGGAAAGTGCTGCACTCAATATGCAATATGCACTCAATATGCAATATGCCGGCTACCGGCACTCAACCTTTTTCCAAATTAAGTACCTGCATTCATTGCCTAGAAGATAATAAAGGATGTTTATTGACTAAGGATGGTACCCCAGAGTTAAAATTCTGATTAGGTAGAATTCTGAAGTCTTTTGAGTTTTTTAAATGTATCTCTTCTTTGGTTTATTTTGAAAATAGGATATGTTGACAAGGAAAGGGAATATTCTTTTTTATGTGATTTTTTTTTTTTTTTTTTGGCCAGTCCACATGGCATGTGGGCTCTTAGTTCCCAACCAGGAATCTAACCGGTGCCTTCCACATTGGAAGCACAGAGTCTTAACTACTGGACAGCCAGGGAAGCCCAGGAGTGGTGGTTTTTATTTTTAGACCAAACAACTTAAGAAGACCACTTTCTACAGTATCTCAAGACATCTCAAAATTTTCAGCCATAATTTCCCCAGAATCTTTCTAAAATGGAGTCAAAAACTACAAATAAGGGAGTAGCTGACAAGTGACTTGCAAACTTTATTAACCTTTAGGTTTTTCCCTCTTGTTTACCAATAACTATAACAATATGTTCTGCTGACTTATTTACCCAAAGAGCTACATTGTGAGGACTGCCAAGGTTAATTAAAATCTAGATTTGCTAATGTTTCCATTTCCTGAATTTTCAAACAAATGCTTTAGAAGACTTTAGCAACTTCATAATTAGCCATAATGTATTTCATATACTAGAGGCATCTCTTGTGGGGTTTGTGTTAAATGTTGTTCTGAGTGAATAATAGTTCCGTTAACTCCATTGTTACTAAGTAATTCACAGTCAGTTAGAAAACCAAGAAGGTCATTTGGAATTGTGTGCATTGAAAATTGCCATACCTTGGTTACACAATGTGCTTTCTATTATTTCACAATGTCTCCAAGAATGGAACTAATAAAGCTGATATTCCATGGTGTAGGGTGCAGACTAGCAGTTTGATGTAATTTACAAGGAACAGATTAATCTATTCAATCAGAGAAAAAGACCACCCAAGGTTTAACTGCCCAGGTGAGATGCAAAGAAAAACTGGCTGACAACTATTTTCTTGCAGAATTAAATGGATCCAATTGGCATATCTCCCGAACAAGCATGACAGAGCCATAGGTTGATGGATTCCAGTCCTGTTCTAGGAAAACTGTGAATTAATTCAGTTATGTTCAGGAAGCTGAAACACTGCAGCCATTAGGGGATCTTTTAGAAGTTATGGTTTTTATTTCTTTGTTCCTACAAAGAAGACGTGATTGTGAGCTCAAGCCATGTCACGGCACATCAGCACAGAACACTGCCCGCCCAGGCAGGCCCCTGAGAAGGGCAAGAGGAAAACTCGTGCCTGGGAAAATCTTCAAAATGCAATTCTCAATGCCAGAATTTCACCTAAGCATCACAAAATTCTTGCCACCTACATAATCTCTCCTACCCTCTCCCCAGTATAAGGTGGTTTTTTTTTTCTTTCTTTTTTTTTTTTTCAGTTTAAGGTTTTTAAGTCCTAAACCAAAAAAGCAATGCCGGTCTCTTCTCTGCATTCATTCAACAAAACCCACCTTCATTCATACACTTATTCACATTCGTTACAGACGTGTAGGCTCTTCAACTACATCAGGCAGGTCTTCACAGACCATGTGTCATCCCATTGGCACACTAAGTCTGCCGTGCATGAACGTCATTAGGGTTTTTATCATTATTTTTTGTATTTTTGCTCCCTCACAACAATGCTGGTGTATGTGCTTGCTAATGCAGCATGGCTCACAGATGCAGGGACAGCCTCGCATGGGTAACGACTGTTGAAAGTGAAAATGTTAGTCGCTCAGTTTTACCCAACTCTTTTCGACTCCATATTAGCCTGCTAGTCTCCTCTATTCATGGGATTTGCCAGGCAAGAATGCTGGAGTGGACTGCCATTCCCTTCTCCAGGGGATCTTCCCAACCCAGGGATCAAACCCAGGTTTCCTGCATTGCAGGCATATTCTTCACCATCTCAGCTACCGGGGAAGCTCCCACATGGGTGATGGACTTGCCCAAATCACCTGGTGCCTTAGTCCACTCAGGCTGCTGTAACAAAAATACCAAAGACTGGATGGCTTAAAAACAGTGGACACTTCTCTCTCACAGTTCTAGAGGCTGGAACTCCAAAATCAAGATGATGGCAGATCAGAAGTCAGGTGAGGGCCTGCTTCCTGGTTCATAGTCTTTCTGTTGAGTCCTTGCCTGAAGGGACAAGGGCTGTGTCCTGGGGTCATTTTTATAAGGGCACTAATCCCACTCAGGAAGGCTCCACCTTCATGACCTCGTGTGTGTGCTAAGTCACTCCAGTTGTGTCCAACTCTTTTCAACCCCATGGACTGTAGCCTGCCAGGGTCTTCCGTTCATGGGGATTCCTCAGGCAAAAATACTGGAATGGGTTGCCATTTCCTCCTCCAATGACCTCATCATGACCTTCATGACCACCTCATGACCTCCTTCATGACCTCCTTCATGACCTCATCACCTCCCAAGGGCCCACCTCCTAATACCAACATATTGGGGTTAAGTTTCATCACCTGAATTTAAGGGGAACACAAACATTCAGCTTATTATACCTAGTTAATAGTCACAGAGCTTGTGTTGCATTCCAGGTGAGTCTGACAGCAAATCCCATAATCTTTCTACTGTAGCAAACTATTTCAAGCATGACAGTGTCCACCATTTTCTCATGAGCTCCACCAACAATCTTATAGAAGACTCATCCTGGTCACTTCCAGTGGGCTCACACATGCAAATGCCTGGTCCTCATTAACCACTTCCCATGTGCCAGGCAATATTTAAATGCTTTTGAGCTGCTTACACACCATTAATCCTTACAGCTATCATGAGGAGACTGATTAGTATTATTCTCATTCAACAGATGAGAACAGCGAGGCACAGAGGGGTTAAGGAACTTTCCTAAGATCACACAGCCAGCACATAGAAAAACTGAGATTCAAAACCAAGTAGTGTGGCTCCAGCGTCTGTGCTTTGAACCTCTGTATTACCCTCCATCATCATACTCAGTCTTCATTTATTCAGTAAGCTACCACTTACTAAATGCCTCCTATGTACCATCACTGAACAGGTCCTGGGCATTCGAAAGGTAATAAGAGGGTGTGGTCATTTCTGTGCTAGAAAGTACAGCATAACGGGAGGGACGGATGTCAAACAAGTGAGAGCAATGGAGGAAAACACACAGTGAGGAAAAAAGATAATGCAGAGGCAGGGGACAGGGTCCTTTAGACAGAGTGGCAGAAAAGGCTTCCTGGATGCAATTTGATGAGATTCATAACTTCAGAGAAATATAAATGATGGATAACAGGGACACAGATTCTCCCTTCGCAGTTCATTTCCCCGGCCTGAGTTTACATCTCAGCCTGGACGCTTCCCAGCGTTGGGGCTTTGAATAAGTTACTTCTTTGAGATCCCATTTTTGTTTTTGTTTTTGTTTAGTCATTAAATCATGTCTGCCTCTTTTGTGACCCCATAGACTGCCAGGCTCCTCCGTTCATGGGATTTCCCAGGCAAGAATACTGGACTGAATGGCCATTTCCTTCTCTAGGGGATCTTCTTGACTCAATAATCGAATCCGCGTCTCCTGCATTGGCAGACAGATTCTTCATCACTGAGCCATCAGGGAAGCCCCTTAATCAGCTATGTTGATCTCTCAGTCATGCCCAGCTCTTTGCAACTCCATGGACTATAGCCCACAAGGCTCCTCTATCCATGGAATTCTCCAGGCAAGAATAATGGAGTGGGTAGCCATTCCCTTTTCCAGGGGATCTTCCCAACCCAGGGATCAAACCCAGGTCTCCCACATGGCAGGCAGATTCTTTATCATCTGAGCTACCAGGGAAGCCCTCCAATACAAAATAAAAAGTTTAAAAAAAAAGGAGAATTAAGAAGAAGAGTGCAGCACCCCACATCCTGGCCAGGATGACGGGAGGCTGGGGCCAGTGGTTAAAAACAAATACAGCAGGTATGAGCGAGGCGCAGGTTTCCTGATGGGCTCACAGCTCACCACGAGGCCCCGGGGGGCCTTTGCTGAGCGTCCTTGTGTCGTTAAACTGGGACCCTGAAGGCAATCGACACAAAGCTCAGCTGGAGGGGAAAACGGCACACAACAGATCAGCTCTACCTGTCAGTTATGGTTCCAGAGACAGACAGCCTTTCTGAACACTGTTCTGCTAAGTGGCAAAGCCACTACATCTTATATTTTTCAAGAGGTAGGTCAAAAAAACATTGTAAACATGAAAGTGATGACTGTTATCAAAACAGAAAGAAAAACAAATTGAACGAGGAAAACTTTCGAACTTCTACATGTCAAAAAAAAATCCCCAAACAAAATTAAAAGGCAAAAGATAACCTAAGTAGGAAAATATTTGTAACTTAGCAAACATGAATACAGAGTAGTTTGTACAAGTTAATGTAAAATGTACATCTTTCTTTTTTTCAGGAAAAGGGCATTCACAGAAGAACTATAAACAGTCAATAAGCATTTACAAAATGTTTATCCTTACTGTTTACCAGGAATGCAAATTAAGATAAGGTACCATTTTTTTTTTTTACCTAATTGGCAAAAATGATCTTTTTTCTCTTTTCAAAATAATACTTAGCACTCTTGAGAGTGCCACAGTGCAGGCCTTCTCCCACAGGTCTATAAGAGAATAAATTCCAGGAAAGCAATTTAGCTAAATGTATCAGAAGCCCTAGAAATGTTATCTTCTTTGATCTAGTAATTTACTTCTGGGAATCTGTCCCAGGAAAATCACCAGAAATGTGGATAAAGATTTATATTCCAGAGTTTTTAATATACTGTTATTTATATTGACTAAAAAAAAAAAAGGAATGCAAGCAACCTAAACAGCAAAAAAAAAAAAAAAAGAATTAATAAATTAAAGAAAGGGGAAGGATAAATATAGTGGAGAGACAAGACAGAATACTAAAAGATATATATTCAAGAATTATTTGGCGACATGGGGAAATGTTCCTGATATAATGTCAGTTAAAAAGGAAGGCTTGGATATTATTCTTTTAAAAGAGAATACTACACGAGCATATATGCACACACAGTGATACATTCACTCACATGCTCGTAAGACAGGAGGAAACACAGCAGAACACCGACAATGATGATCTCTAAGCAGTACATTACACATGATGTTTTCCTTCTTTAGATTTTTCTATATCTCCCCAATTTCCAAACTAACATATCAGGCTGGCCAAAAACTTCATTTGCATTTTCCATAACATCCTATGGAAAAACCCAAACAAACTTTCTGGCTAACCCAATAACAAAGAAAGGCAATGCCAAAGACTGCTCAAACTACCGCACAATTGCACTCATCTCACATGCTAGTAAAGTAATGCTCAAAATTCTCCAGGCCAGGCTTCAGCAATACGTGAACCGTGAACTTCCTGATGTTCAAGCTGGTTTTAGAAAAGGCAGAGGAACCAGAGATCAAATTGCCAACATCTGCTGGATCATGGAAAAAGCAAGAGAGTTCCAGAAAAACATCTCTTTCTGCTTTATTGACTATGCCAAAGCCTTTGACTGTATGGATCACAATAAACTGTGGAAAATTCTGAAAGAGATGGAAACTGTGGAAATCTCTGAAAGAGACCAGACCACCTGATCTACCTCTTGAGAAACCTAACTGAAGCAACAGTTAGAACTGGACATGGAACAACAGACTGGTTCCAAATAGGAAAAGAAGTACGTCAAGGCTGTACATTGTCACCCTGCCTATTTAACTTATATGCAGAGTACATCATGAGAAACACTGGGCTGGAGGAAGCACAAGCTGGAATCAAGATTGCAGGGAGAAATACCAATAACCTCAGATATGCAGATGACACCACCCTTATGGCAGAAAGTGAAGAACTAAAGAGCCTCTTGATGAAAGTGAAAGTGGAGAGTGAAAAAGTTGGCTTAAAGCTCAACATTCAGAAAACAAAGATCATGTCATCTGGTCCCATGACTTCATGGGAAATAGACGGGGAAACAGTGGAAACAGTGGCTGGCTTTATTTTTCTGGGCTCCAAAATCACAGCAGCTGGGGATTGCAGCCATGAAATTAAAAGACACTTATTCCTTGGAAGAAAAGTTATGACCAACCTAGACAGCATATTAAAAAGCAGAGACATTACTTTGTCAACAAAGGTCCATCTAGTCAAAGCTATGGTTTTTCCAGTGGTCATGTATGGATGTGAGAGTTGGACTATAAAGAAAGCTGAGTGCCGAAGAATTGATGCTTTTGAACTGTGGTGTTGGAGAAGACTCTTGAGAGTCCCTTGGACTGCAAGGAGATCCAACCAGTCCATCCTAAAGGAGATCAGTCCTGGGTGTCCATTGGAAGGACTGATGTTGAAACTGAAACTCCAATACTTTGGCCACCTGATGAGAAGAGCTGACTCATTTGAAAAGACCCTGATGCTGGGAAAGATTGAGGGTAGGAGGAGAAAGGGGCAACAGAGGATGACATAGTTGAATGACATCACCAACTTAATGGACATGGGTTTGGGTGGACTCCAGGAGTTGGTGATGGACAGGGAGGCCTGGCGTGCTGCAGTTCATGGGGTCGCAAAGAGTCGGACACGACTGAGCGACTGAACTGAACTGAATTTATACACGGTGGTGGTGGTGGTGTAGCCACTAAGTTGTGTCTGACTCTTCGCAGCCTCATAAACTATAAGCTGCCAGGCCCCTAAGGTCCATGGGCTTTTCCAAGGAAGAATACTGGAGTGTGTTGCCGTTTCCTTCTCCAGGGGATCTTCCTGGCCCAGGGACTGAACCCTGGTCTCCAGCATTGCAGGTGATCTCCTGCATTGTAGGCAAGTTCTTTACTGACTGAGCCACCAGGGAAGCCCTACAATATATACATGATACATGTATACATTCATTGTTATAATTTTTTAAAGTGTTTTGAAAACGGAATGGGACAAATGAACAACAGCAACACGGATTACTCCCCTCCTACATCCATATCCTTGGGGGGATGTCACCACACTGACTCTGAGCCAGGTGACCCGGTCAGCGGGCTGCCACACATTGTGCTGCAAGCAGAGGCTGAAACGCATTCACACGCTGGAGCTTGTCTGACCTGGCTGCTCTTGGATCCCACGACAACTACCAGGTGATGGAGCCTGAGTTTGTTTGCGGTGTGATGGGAGACACATGGCTCAGTTACCTCACTGCCCTAAACATAAGCCAGCTGACCTCCAGAAACAGAGCTGCCCAGCCAACTGGCAGCTCACCACCAACACAGAAATACCACCCAGCTGAGCCCAGCCTAGATCACCAACCCAGAGAGTCATCAAATAAATAGGCGGGTGTTCTTTTAATCACTAAGATTTGGGGTCCTTCTCATGCAAATAAATGACATAGGAAAAAAGAGATGGTTCTCTAGTAGTAAAGAGGGAAAATCCTGAGTTTCTCCATTGCGTTCTTCATTTCGCCTCTCAGTGACACTCTTTCTTAATCTCCAACGTGAGAATAACAGCGCATGCCTCCCTGGGTAGCTGTGAGAGTCAAGTGAGTTACGATGCATGAAAGCATCTGACATATAGTGAGGCTAAATGAATATGGGATGAATCTGAACTACTATTGTTAGGAATTGTTAAGAAGAAACACTTAAGAACATTATAAACAGACGAATCAGGATACACCTACATCCACAGTGTGTTGCTGCTAAGTCGCTTCAGTCGTGTCCGACTCTGCGCAACCCCATAGGTGGCAGCCCACTAGGCTCCCCCGTTCCTGGGATTCTCCAGGCAAGAACACTGGAGTGGCTTGCCATTTCCTTCTCCAATGCATGAAAGTGAAAAGTGAAAGTGAAGTTGCTCAGTTGTGTCCAACCCTCAGTGACCCCATGGACCGCAGCTTTCCAGGCTCCTCCATCCATGGGATAGTCCAGGCAAGAGTACTGGAGTGGGGTGCCATTGCCTTCTCCGATGTTCACAGTGTAAGAATGGGCTAAAAATATTATTTTAGTTGTCAGAGGATTTCATTGTTATGAGTAGAGGATACAGCCTTGGGCTGGAAACTGGGTCCATAAGTTTTATACCCTAACTCTTCTAATGACTTGGAATGTGGCATAGGATACTTTTTCCCCAAACTTTAAACTTTTTATTTTATATTGGAGTATATCTGATGAACAATGTTGTGATAGTTTCAGATGAATAGCAAAGGGACTCAGCCATACATATACATGTATCCATTCTCCCCCAAACCCCAGGATACTTTTTTTTATATAGAAAGTAACTCCTATGTGGTAGTCTCTCAGGTCTGAGCCAACTGCAATAGTGCAAGGGAATATGACTGCATTTGGAGACAGGCATTTAAAGAGGTAATTAAATTAAAATGAAGTCTTTAGAGTAGGCCCTGATTCCCTGATGGCTCAGATGGTAAAGAATCTGCCTGCAATGCAGGAGACCCGTGTTTGATCCCTGGGTTGGGAAGATCCCCTAGAGAAGGAAATGGCAACCCAGCCCAGTATTCTTGCCTGGGAAATCCAATGGACAGAGGAGCCTGGTGGACTACAGTCCACGGGATCACAAAGAGTCAGACACCACTGAGCAACTAACACCTTAACCCCTCAATCCGGTATGACTGATGTCCTTATAAGAGGAAATGTGAACATGCAGAGGCATCAGAGGAAGGACCACATGAGGACACAGCGAGACGGTTCAGTCCATTCGTTCAGTCGTGTCTGACTGTTTGCGACCCCATGGACTGCAGCACCCCAGGCTTCCCTCTCCATCACCAACTCCCGGAGCTTGCTCAAACTCATGTCCATCGAGTCGGTGATGCTATCCAACCATCCCCTTCTCCTCCTGCCTTCAATCTTTCCCAGCATCAGGGTCTTTTCCAATGAGTCAGTTCTTCGCATGAGGTGACCAAGTATTAGAGCTTCAGCTTCAGTATCAGTCCTTCTAATGAATATTCAGGACTGATTTCTTTTAGGATTGACTGGTTGGATCTCCTTGCTGTCCAAGGGACTCTCAAGAGTCTTCTCCAACACCACAGTTCAAAAGCATCAATTCTTCAGCTCTCAGCTTTCTTTATGGTCCAACTCTCACTTCCATACATTACTGGAAATACCATAGCTTTGACTAGACAGACCTTTGTTGGCAAAGTAATGTCTCTGCTTTTTAATATGCTGTCTAGCTTTGTCATAGCTTTTCTTCCAAGGAGCAAGAGTCTTTTAACTTCATGACTGCAGTCACCATCTGCAATGATTTTGAAGCCCAAGAAAATAGGGTCTGTCACTGTTTCCATTGTTTTTCCATCTATTTGCCATGAAGTGATGGGACTGGATGCCATGATCTTCATTAATTAATGTTGAGCTTTAAGCCAGCTTTTTCACTCTCCTCTCTCACTTTCATCAAGAAACTCTTTAGTTCTTCTTTGCTTTCTGCCATAAGAGTGGTGTCATCTGCATATCTGAGGTTATCGGTATTTCTCCCTGCAATCTTGATTCCAGCTTGTGCTTCCTCCAGCCCAGCATTTCTCATGATGTACTCTGATTATAAGTTAAATAGGCAGGGTGACAATATACAGCCTTGACGTACTCCTTTCCCAATTTGGAACCAGTCTGTTGTTCCATCTCCACTTCTAACTGTGAGACAGTGGCTCCCTACAAACCAAGAAGAGAGTCCTCAAAAAATTCAAACCTGCTGACACCTTGATGTTGAATCTCCATCCTCTAGAAGTGGAAGAAAAATGAATTTCCATGGTTTGAGCCGCTGGCAGAGGTGACAGAAAATGTGAGTTTCCCAAATGGGTCACTAGGGGGTGATAGTGAGCAAAGCCAGTCGTGTCCAGCTCTTAGTTCCTGGACCCAGGTCATCTATCTCTTCCACAGCCCATCTCACTCCAGGGACTACATTTGTCTGTCTCCTCACAACCCCTTGTCCAAGGGCTCCTGGGGCCCAGGTCTGTTTTCATTGCTCTCTGCACCTTTCATAATTCACAGTGCCCGGGATACAGCAAGGGGGAAGAATAGAGGAGAAAAGTGCTTTCTCACAACCACAAACATCATGCCTCCAACAAAACATCAATTCTCCAGGCTTCAAACCTGACACAGGGACAATGGGTCAGAATGTTAAATTGGGACCATCCCAAGATACCTGCGGGGATTCCCTCGTAGCTCAGTCAGTAAAAAGAATCTACCTGCAATGCAGGAGACCCGGGTTCAATTCCTGCATGGTAAAGATCCCCTGGAGGAGAAAATGGCAACCCACTCCAGTATTCTTGCCTAGAGAATCCCAGGGACAGAGGAGCCTAGCAGGCTACAGTCCATGGGGTCGCAAGAGTTGGACACGACTTAGCAACTAAACCACAAACCACCACCATAAGATACCTGCAAGACAGATAGCTACTCAATTTGGGGTAGTTCCTTAAAGACCCGGAAAGTTTTTAAATACCAGCAGCAGCATATGTGTGGTTGAGAAGAGGGAGAGGGATGCCAAAGGCCAGGGTATCCAAGGTAAAGCACCAGACATTGAAGATGAAACCCATTTCCTTGCCAGGCAAGACTCCCCTTATGAGGGAACTGGGGCTGAGATATAGTCACCTGGGATCACAGCGGAGTCAGGTCTCTGTCCCCAGGACCACATCAGGTTCTGGGAGTGGGAGATAGGAGGGCAGAAAGAGCAACGGTAAAAAGAGCTGGACAAGGACGGGCTCCCTGGCCACAGCCAACCCCGGACATCCTGCCTTGGCCAGAAGGGGCCTGGAAAGGAAGCAGACACAGAACAATTGGGAAAGGTCTAAAAACCACAGGAGTTTGATGAATAAAGCCAAGAGGCTGCCCAGTGATGCAATTCATGGGAGACAAAAAAAGAAAGAAAAGGAAAAAAATAAATAAGAAAAAAGAACTCTCCAATCCTACCCAGGAGCATTCATCATTCAGAGTGACCTTCCAGGAATCTGCTGACAGACACACAGTGTTCTGTGTGACTTTCTGCCTGGGTCCTGGAATGACTGAGAAAAGGAGGAAGGCAGGGAAGGGGCTGGAAAGGGGCCGGGGGAACTGGGGGAACAGGAGGGTTGGGGAGCTGAGGGAACCTTGTTCCCAGCACCGCACGTTGTTGGGCGCCATCTGCTGATGGCCTGGGGAACTACAGCCATCTCCCTGCCCAAACAAAGATAACGTTTCAGAAAGAAGGTACATGTCAGAGGAGAGGAACAAAAACTTAGATTTCCACCTCTGATGAGCCACAAGCGTCCATGTACCTCGAAGGTTACATTCATGTTAGGTGAGAATTGTTCTGCTCGTTTTACAGGTGGGAAACAGGTCCAGGAAGACGATCCATTTCACCAAGGGCGAGGCGACCAATGCGTTGTCATTGAAAAATCCATGCTCTTTCTGATCTCATAGAGCCTGGACTCATTCCTGGAGTGTAAATGCTCTGTCAATGAATGACTGGACAAGGCTTGAATAACTGAGTCTTTCTGCAATTTGTCTGTTTGAATCCAACAGAATAAGAAAAACTAAATGCAAAAATAAGAACAGCAGCTCTGTTTGTCAGAGGCGCTCAGGAAATGCCCAGGGCTTTATCATCCTCCAAGATTGCAAACTACTTCAAAGCCTGGGAGGGACCTGATTTCTTTCTGACCTCTTCAGAGCTCTGAGCTATCCTGCAGGGACCACATCAGGAAGAAGCTCAAGCTGCACCAGGTCGCAGGGACTTGAACCAGTCCCAAGTAACAGGGGGCAGCCGCCCCAGAGAGTTCTGAAAACAACAGTCGCTGCCGTCACAGCCTTCCTCCAGTCACCCCTTTTTCTCCTGTCCCAGACCAGGACCCTTCTTCCTCTCCAATGTCTGGTGGTACTCAGGCACATGCAGTCTCTTCATTCTAGGACCTACCTACCTCTTCATCCACCACCACCCCCCCACCAACTAGTTACCACACAGAGACATATACAGTCAGCTTTCCTACAAACACAGAAGCATGCCTACTATCTATACTCCTGCTAAGTCACTTCAGTCGTGTCTGATTCTGTGAGACCCCTTAAACGGCAGCCCACCAGGCTCCCCCATCCTTGGGATTCTCCAGGCAAGAACACTGGAGTGGGTTGCCATTTCCTTCTCCAATGCATGAAAGTGAAAAGTCAAAGTGAAGTCGCTCAGTCGTGTCCAACTCTTCGCGACCCCATGGACTGCAGCCTACCAGGCTCCTCCGCCCATGGGATTTTCCAGGCGAGAGTACTGGAGTAGGGTGCCATTGCCTTCTCCATCTATATTCCTACACGCAGGCAAAAATTGCACAAATCGTGGACTCTAGCACAGAAAACTCAACATTCACAGACACACTGGAATCTGACACATCTTTGAATCTTGGCAGGACTTTTCTTCCTCTTGTTCTCTGGCTGAGATGACTAGCCTTCTCAGACAAACTCCTATTCAACCTTCAAAGCCCATCTCCGATATCACCCCCTTGTAAAGCACCACCCTTGACCCAAACTACATTCACTATTTCATTGTTCTCTTCCCTGAATACCCAGACTTTGTGCATATTTTATATACTACCACGCATAAAGACCCTTCATGGATCATGGCCTGTCATGGTAAAGGGGCATGAGTAATTCAAGGAAGCTATGAGTCATGCCATGCAGGGCCACCCAAAATGGACAGATTATAGTGAAGAGTTCTAACAAAATGTGGTCCAGTGGAGGAGGAAATGGCAAACCACTCCAGTACTTTTTTCCAGTAAATATGTATGGATGTGAGACTTGGACCATAAAGAAGGCTGAGTGCCAAAGAATTGATGCTTTCAAATTGTGGTGCTGGAGAAGACTCTTGAGAGTCCCTAGGACTGCAAGAAGATCAAACCAGTCAATCCTAAAGGAAGTCAACCCTGAACGTTCACTGGAAAGACTGATGCTGAACTTTGACCATCTAATATGAAGAGATAACTCATTGGAAAAGACCCTGATGCTTGGAAAGACTGAAGGCAAAAGGATAAGGGGGTGGCAGAGGATGAGGTGGTTGGATGGCATCACCGACTTAATGACATGAATTTGAACAAACTCCAGGAGATAGTGAAGGACAAAGGAGCCTGGCATGCTGCAGTCCATGAGGCTGCAAAGAGTCAGACGCAACTGAGCGGCTGAGCAACCACAGAAGCATAAAGCACTATCTTCCTCTACACATGCCCTAGGTAGAAGCAGATACTTAGTACGTGTTCATTGAAAGAGTAAAGAAAAGAATGTGCCCACGCTTCTTAGGAACCCTGAGAAAGAGAAGTATCCGAGTGGAAAGGAACCTGCCTGCCATTAGCTGCTAGATCCCAGCTTTAGGCTCAGGCAGCTCTCCACTCCTGGGTCTGGTCCAGAGCCCCTCGGCAAAGGGGCCTGACACTCTGGAGGGGAAAGGAAGTGAGAGGCTCCCAACTTGTGGAAGAACAAGGGACAGCTGGTCAGAAAAAAAATGACCCTCAGGTCAGCTACATGTCAGCAGTATTGAGAGCTAGAAGCTTCCGTATCAACTCAGCTCCTGTACAAACCTGGTCCAGCCCTGGGCACTCATTTTTTGTGCTTAGGCTCTGATCTCTCTTGATATTTACCCAGCATATGGGATTTGCTGAGTGCCTAGGCAAGGAAACAGCACTGTAATTCTTTCCTAATTGGGTGCTTTAAAAATAAGAGGACAGGGACTTCCCTGGTGGTCCAGGGGTTATGACTCTGCCCCCCCATACAGGGAGCCTAGGTTCAATCCCAGGTCAGGGAACTAGGTTTCACATGCCCCAACTCAGAGTTCAAGGAGAGTGAAGATTCCATGAGCTTCAACTAAGACTCGGCAGGGCCAAATAAGGAAATAAAACTAAAATTTTTTTAAATATTATGTTTAAAAAAAAAAAAGAGGACAAAAGGGATAAAACCAGTGGTAAACCTGCTCATCTGAGACTCTCATCCTTGCCCCAAGGCACTGAGTCCTAGACGACAGTGATTCCCCACAGGAGGGCAGAAGGGCACCAACAGTTAGTGACCATCCTGTGAGCAGCAGCCACTTGATCTGCACAAACGAACAAACGACTTCAAGGTAGATGCCATCTTGCTTCTCTGGCAGCTGAGGACAGAGGCTCAGAGAGGCAGAGGAACCTGCCCAGGGGACCCAGCTGGTCAGTGGGGCAGCCGGCCTCACACAGGGGCTCACTGCAGCGCATCACCCACCCCAACATGGACAGGCCCCCACAGATCCTGGGAGCTGGGGACCAGGTACGGAGACAGCGTCCTTCCTTTCCTGCTTATCCACTAAATGACCTCCCTTTCAACTCTTTACCTCACCTGGGAAATACAGGGACTCTACAAAGGGTTTGAGGGAAACTTGGGGCTTCCCTGATAGCTCAGTTGGTAAAGAATCTGCCTGCAGTAAAGGAGATCCCCATTCAATTCCTGGGTTGGGAAGATCTGCAGGAGAAGGGATAGGCTACCCACTTCAGGATTCTTGGGCTTCCCTGGTGGCTCAGCTCATAAAGAATCCGCCTGCAATGTGAGAGACCTGGGTTCAATTCCTGGGTCCGGAAGATCCCCTGGAGAAGGGAAAGGCTACCTACTCCAGTGATTCTGGCCTGTAGAATTCCATGGACAGTCCATGGGGTCTCAAAGAGTCAGACAGGACTGAGCAACTTTCACTTTCACTTTCCAGAAAACACAGAGAGGAAGGCAGCAGCTGAAGTCTGCTCTTCATTGGAAGAGCAAGCACATCCAGGGTGGGCCAAGTGAGGCTGTCCCAGGGAGGCGAGACCTGCAGACCAGGGCTGACCCTCCCACCCACGGCACCAGGGGCGAACCAGCGCTGCCCACCCCCCGACTGTGGGGCAGTGCCTCAGGCCTTGGGAGTGTAACCGTGGGTTAGGGTTGCAAACAGGTGCACCACCACTTTTTTTACCAAAGCTTGGCCAAGGCAGAGAAGTGAGAAGATCCCATATTACAGGATGTGAAGCTAGGATTCAGGCTAGCAAACCCTCGATCAGCCTTCCTCAACAGTATTGTCGTGGAGCGTGGCAGAAACACACTCACAGTCTGAGCCAAACAGTGCCTGGCTACTGGCACACAAAGGCGAAGACACAGCAAGTGACGATTCCTGCGGCAGAATCAAAGGACACGTCGGAATGGCAGGACCCTCCCTCTGGGAGAGAAAGATGCCAAGCGGTGGCAGGGATATTCGCACCATCATTTCCCATTTGTTTATTTACTAACAAAAGGGCAGTTATATGCTGAAGCAATGGGGTTAGGACTTCAACATATGAACTTGAGAGGTTATAATTCAGCCCATAACCCCTAGGTTATCAAGAAGCAACTTCCCATGGATAAAGAAAAAGAGGCTGGAACATCATTCAACCACAAAAAAGAATGAAACATTGCCATTTGCAGCAAAGTGGATGGACCTGGGGGCTTCCCTTGTGGCTCAGCTGGTAAAGGATCTGGCTGCAATGTGGGAGACCTGGGTTTGAACCCTGGGTTGGGAAGATCCCCTGGGAGAAGGAAAAGGCTACCCACTCCAGTATTCTAGAGATTATTGTATTAAGTGAAGTAAGTCAGACAGAGGAGGACAAATATCATATGATATCACTTATATGTGGAATCTAAAGTATAATACAAATAAATCTATTTACAAAACAGAAACAGACTCACACACATAGAAAACAAACTTACGGTTACCAAAGGGGAAAAGAGGGAAAGGATAAATTAGGAGTCTGGGATTAACAGATACACACCACTAATATATATAAAATAGACAGACAATAAGTATTTACTATGTAATACAGGGAACAATATCCAGTATCTTATATTAACCTATAGTGGAAAATAATCTGAAAATATATATATATATATGTAGAAGTGAATCACTTTGCTATATTCATGAAAAGAAACCACAATATTTTAAATCAACTATACTTCAACTTTAAAAAAATGAAATTTAAATTGCTTTAAAAAAAATTTTTTTCCCTCAACCCGTTCACAGCAAAACTCCTCAAAGTGGTCATCCACACTCACTGCTTCCACATCCTCACCTTCATTCCTCTGAAAACGTTCTCAGGATTCTAAAGACTTCCATGGCACCAGATCCAATGGACCCTCGTATGCAACCACCCACCAGGCATCTTACGTCTAACATGACCTAAACGGAGTTAGGGCCTTTCCTAGTGGCTCATACGGTGAAGAGTCTGCCTGCAGTGCAGGAGCTGCTGCTGCTGCTGCTAAGTCGCTTCAATCGTGTCCAACTCTGTGTGACCCCATAGACGGCAGCCCACCAGGCTCCCCGTCCCTGGGATTCTCCAGGCAAGAACACTGGAGTGGGTTGCCATCTCCTTCTCCAATACATGAAAGTGAAAAGTGAAAATGAAGTTGCTCCGTCGTGTCCGACTCTTTGCGACCCCATGGACTGCAGCCTACCAGGCTCCTCCGTCCATGGGATTTTCCAGGCAGGAGTACTGGAGTGGGGTGCCATTGCCTTCTCTGGCAATGCAGGAGACCCCGGTTCAATCCCCAGTTGAAGATCCCCTGGAGAAGGAAATGGCAACCCAGTCCAGTATCCTTGCCTGGAAAATTCCATGGAAGGAGGAGCCTGGCAGGCTACAGTCCATGGGGTCACAGAGAGTCGGACACGACTGAGCGACTTCACTTCACTTCAAATGGATTTAAGTGGACGCCTCCCTCCGCCTGTCCTAATTCACTTTATCTGCTACCACCATCTTGCTAGTTTAACCCCAAACCTGGGAAACACTCTTGATTTCTCCTTTTCTTTTAAGCCTCACATTTAAACAATCAATCAAAACCCCCCGATTCTACCTCCAAAGTATTTCTTACATCCACCAAAACCCCCCGATTCTACCTCCAAAGTATTTCTTACATCCACCAGGTTCTCACTGTCTCCACTGTCCCTCCCTTGGGTCGAGCTTCCATTTCCTTGATCCCCGAGGTACCTCTGCAGCTCATCCTTCCCACAACAGCCCCCCTTAAAATACCTCAGTGACTTCCCTGTGCTCTTAAAATCCACTTCCTCACCATGGCTTGGGAGGCCCCGAGTAATCGGCCCCCCTCCATTTCCTCTCTTATCATGTCCCTCCAGCTGCTGTCACACTGGCCTTCTTTCACTGCTCTGAACACACCTGGTTCCCTCCAGCCCCAGGTTCCCTCCACCTGGAAAGCCCTTTCCCCAGCTTATTTGATGGAAGACTTGCTGTCAACCTCAAGGCTCAACTTCAGCACAGACTTTAGCTGGACCTTTTACCAAAGGAATGACCCCACCCCTCCCCAGCCGGACCCTGCAGGGATTCTGCCTCACCTCCAAGCAGCTCCTTTTAGAGCATCCTCTTGCTCATGCTGTCACTGTCTGTACTTCAACTACAAGGGCAATGCCAAGGCAGCAGGGACCTTCTCTCCCATCACTGGACCAGCAAACAGAAGGAGCCACAGCTGAGTGGAGGCGCCAGCAGATGTGAATGGAATCGAGATCTAAGTGTTCACACAGCATCACCCTGGACAAACACACCCGGCCGGCCCTCAGAACGTTCAGGCCATTCCGAGCAGGTGTCTAAGAAGGACTTCAGTCCTGACCACCTGAGATGCATTCCCCCACCCCCCAGCATTCAGAGAAGAGCCACTCAGCCAAAGACCTCTGTCTTTGCAGGGGTCCCTGCTCCCTGCCCCCAACAATCAGGACAAAAATCTTCTCCATTGCTTGGTTTCGGTTTTGTCCCTAGGACCCTCCACTAGCTCCTTATCACCTACAGGCACTTCAAGCCATTGTATCCAGCTCCACTGGCCCATTCCAGCCTCATCTCCCACCCTGAGCTCACAGGGCCTGCACTCCAGGCACACAAACCCCAAGACCCCCACATGCCCCACCTTTAAGCCCTCGGTTACATTTTTCTCCCAGCCTGGATTGCTTGCTTGCTTTTTCTCAACTTCTCTAGACTTAAGCACTTCTTCCAAGCTACTCCACACCTCTGTATTGATATTTCCCTTTTGAGTCTCTTCCATAGAGTCTCTTGGATTGATAGATACCAGTTCACCCCACCAGAGGGTTGTGAGACCCTCTAACACCAAGCTAAAGTTATTAATAACATGTGATCACCAGAGAAAAAGGTCATGGCCAGGGCAGGACAGCTGAGTAAGATGCCACAGAATGGGGTGGAAGCTGGTATGGGAAAAGAACTGGATTTGGAGTCGGATGGGGACCAGAGTTCAAAACTCACCTTTGACACTTCTTAATAAGGCTGGCTTGACCAAGCCACTTGCCTTCATCTCTAAGCAAGATCATGAGGTAAGTGAAAGTATTAGTCGCTCAGTCATGTCTGACTCTTTGCAACCCCATGGACTGTAGCCTGCCAGGCTCCTTTATCCATGGAATTCTCCAGGCCAATAATACTGGAGTGGGTTGCCATTCCCTTCTCCTGGGATCTTCCTGACCCAGGGATCAAACCCGAGTCTCCCACATTGCAGGCAGATTCTTTACCATCTGAGGCACCAGAGGTGATTAAATGAGATCATGTAAAATACTTGGTACCCAATGAGAGTCAGGAATTGTCCAGCCCCTCCTCCGTCCCCAGGACTCTGCTCTGAGCTACCTCAACATTTTGTAGCCTCTCTGCCTCTATCTCCTGTTCTCAGCTCTGACCTGAAACTCTTGGGTCTGAGGGATGTATTTGGGATGTCACCCGAGCCTTCCCCAGCCTAGCTCCATCCATAGACTTCACTGTCCTAGCCTTGCCCCTGCTCACCTCCCCTGATATTGGCAACCACATGAGATTTCAAATTTCAGACTTAGGTTCAAGTTCCAACTCTGCCACTCATAGGTCACCTGATCTTAGACTCAGTAAAACATGTCTTCACAGGATGGCATTTATCCACTCACCAGCCCTGGTTTAACAGTCTGGTTGACGTGTGACCGTGCTCTGTGACCTGCAGACTCTATGCTCACCATTGTTACTTGGAAGCCAGGAAAGGCATTTTCTCCACGGTTCTTCTCATATCCATGAAAATTAGGGTACTTGGCTGAAATTACAGACCACATTCTGTTGGATGATAGCGAGTGAAAGTTGCTCAGTCATGGCTGACTCTTTGCGACCCCGTGGACTATAGAGCCCATGGAATTTTCCAGGCCAGAATCCTGGAGTGGGTCACCTTTCCTTTCTCCAGGGGATCTTCCCAACCCAGGGATCAAACCCAGGTCTCCCGCATTGCAGGCGGATTCTTTACCAGCTGAGCAACAAGGGAAGGTATATTGCACGATACCTTAGAATAATTTATCTCTCTACCACTCCACTGTGGGTTTCTTCTCTCTGTCTTCCCCTATGGAAGCACAGTCCTGGCACAGAGAAGATGCTCAGGAGTTTGTCATTGGAGTCAAGGACTCACAGACTAAATGACTTCAGTTAAACCAAACATCTCTTCCAAAATCTCTGGGCCCATTTCTTCATCTGCAAGATGGAGAGCATACGACTCCATGAGGCAAATGTAGTAAAAGTTCTCTTCATCCCTCTCCATCACACTTTCCTTCTGGAACTCTCCTCTGGACAGGCGCCCCACCCCCACCCAAGCACCAGTTGCTCTCATCCTCCTTGGGCAGCCTTTGTCCAAAGGAAAGACTGTAGATGAACGACGTGCTCCATGTGTGAGCTTGTGATCATATCGACACCTCACCAAGCGTCTCATCAGGTACAGTTCCCGTGACTTAACCTGATGGCTCACCTGTCCAGGAATATCCATACCCTCCAAGAGAACCAGTCACTTAGGTTTGGGGGCTGAAGGAGATTAGAACCCTAAAGATCGCTGGCGCTGAAAATCCAGATTCTGCGATGACAGATAGGAAGCAAGGTTCTTCCAGGCAAATACACATCCCAGAGGGAAAGGGCTAAGAAGAGACTGTGATGGAGACTTCCTTGGTGGCCCAACAGCTAAGATTCCATGCTCCCAACGTAGGGGCCCCGGGTTCGATCCCCAGTCAGAGAACTAGATCCCACACGCTGCAACTAAAAACACCCTGCATACCACAACAACAAAAACAAAGATCCTGTGTGCTGCAACAAAGACCAAATAATTAAACACATAAACAAATTTTTAAAAACAGGCTATGATGTTTTCCATCCATCTAAATACCTACTGGGGTACAATTCAAGTCCAGCCACTTCCTAGCTCTGCTGACTGAGGCTAAGTTAATTTAGCCCCTTTTGCCTTACCATCTGTAAGACGGTGATAATAATATCTATTTAAAGGATTACTGGGATGATTAGAATAATTAAATAGATATTAAAATCAATAGAAGAAATAGATACAATAACTAAATACATGGAATAATTAGACATAGAAACCCATTCTATGACAAGTAAGTTATTTGCCTGCATAATAAGTACTCAATTGGAGTTGTGCTCAGTCGCTCAGTCGTGTCTGACTCTTCAGTCGTGTCTGACTCTTCCTCTGCCCATGGAATTTTCCAGGCAAGAATACTGGAGTGGGTGGCCATTTCCTACTCCAGAAGTACTCAATAAACAAAATTAAACTTAGTGTCTGGACTCAAAACTTACTTTTCATGTGACTTGGGTCAGGATCTTTCTTTTCTGCACTCTAGAGTTTTCATCTGGAAATCAGAAACAACTCCCCCCAGCAACCCTGTGATGAGTGTAATATGATGTCAGAGATGGGATGCCATCAAACCTGCCACGAGGCAAAACATAATTTTCTTCCACGGGTTATCAGTCGGCCGGAAGCTGGGGAGGTTAGGGGCTAAGATCACACATGCCTCCTTCCTTGCAGCACCGGGAGCCCCAGAGCTAGCTGCTCAGATTTGATTCCGGGACTCCTCTTGAGCCCCCAGGCAATTCTTAGAAGCCACCCAACTTGTGATGTTTACCACATCTACTATGTGCTAGGCTCTGAGATAACTATTTCCTGGCTTCATCCTGGGTCAGCTCCAGACAGCAGAAGTTGTTCTGTGAACAACGAATGTGTCCCCAGGATCCGGGGAAGCCTCCCACCAAAACAGATCACCCCTTCTGGGGCCACAGGAGCCCTTCCAGGGGAGTGTGGGGCATGCAGCTGCAGCTGCAGCTGGGGGCCAGCCGGGCCAGTGCCACACTCGCCTGATCGTGTCAGAAACCAGTGGGAGAAACACGACCCGCTCTGAGACCCACAGAGCTGCCAGGTCAGCCCCCCTCTCCAGGTGCTGCCCCTGGGGAACCTTTCAGGGGCCTTTCAAGACAGCGAGCAGCACCGTTCTTAATGCATTCCCTGCAGGGCTTCCGGACCTTCCCACGGCTCTGCTTTCAGCGTTTGCTTCAATAAATTAGTAAATGGAATTCAGGTAACAGCGATAATAGGTGATGCCTTGAAAGGAGCTTACCTAGCCACCTATTTTAGTTCCATTTTCATTGTGTGAGGCCACCCTCCCGCCTGTCATCAGCAGCAGATGTCGTTGGTAATAGGTACAATCTGTCCTCTTCCCAGATAAGAGCAGGGAATCATAGACTGAGCCAGAAGGAAACGTAAAATTCACCTAACCCAGTGGTTCTCAGACTTCAGGTTATATTCAAACCACCCCTTCCAAAAGGCCTGGGGAGACCAACGGCTACAGCCTGAGCCCCGAACGTCTGATTCCAAAGGTTTGGGGTGGGGCCCGAGAACGCGGATTTCTAATGAGTTACCATCGCGGAGGCTGACGCTGCCCTTGGAGAACTGTGGTCCAGCCTATCAGATATTACGTTGATGGAGGAGCAATAGGAGCCCAGGGAGGGGAAGGGACTCTCCAGAGGTGACACCAGGAGTGCAGCGGTGGGGCGCAGACTCCTGACAGGCACAGCAGTCTTAGCCCACCCACCCTGGGCCCTTCAAGCCTGTTTTTTTGCTGTATAATCACCAGTGATGATCTGGTCTCTACCACTGGAAACTAGTGACAGAAGTTAGGGTGGGGATGGCCTGGGGTCTATCTGATGTGTTTTCAAAAAATGGTCCCCAAATTTCTCAGCGGAGAAAAGAGACAAGGCAATGGGATGGGTTAACAGCTCAGGGTGGCTGGGCTGGGGGCAGTGGGCAGGGAAGGTCCGATGGGCAAGACCCACTCCAGGCCCCACCCCCGCAGTCTGCTGGCTGGGCTCCAAGCCGTAGGAGATTCCCTGTCCCTACTTCTTTCTCTGCTCATCTGTCCCTCCATTCTCCACAGACCAGTGTGGCTCAGGGAAGCCTGCCCCACAACAGATCAGAGCCGCTGAAGAGAGAGATCCTTATAACCTCTGTGAAGAGAAACTCAGCCCAGCTCTGGCACCAGCTTTGGGTTCGAGTCCAGGTCCGTTATGCACCCAGCCTTCACTCTCCTCGCCTTGAGCATGAAGTTACAATCTCCACAAAGTCCTTCTCATGATGCCTGATATAGAACAAGTGTTCAAGTCACCATTCCACCCAGTCGTTCTAACCCCAGTGGTAACTCCACAGGTTTTTATCCGAACTGAAGACCGTCCCACAAACAGAAAAATAGCAGAGAATTAGAGATGCTGTCTCTGATCAGGTGAAAACTTTGGAAAATGCCTTCAGAGGCTGTTCTCCTGAGCTGAGGGGAGCTGGTCCATTCAGGCCAGAGGAAGGGTCCACAGAGTTATCACCGCCAACCTTTCTGAGGGGTCTTGAGGGTTTGTAAGAGCCTTTTAAGTCAAGCCACTTTCAACCTCCATCACGTGTCCCCCATGTTCAGGACCAGCAGCAACTGAACCACTGAGGCCAGAGTCAGTCTTTAGCAGGAGTTAAATATAAATCTTTAAGCTACTGGTACAGAGATTAAACAACAACAACAAAAAAAGCTACAAACAAGCCAAAAACCAGATGGAACTGGCTGGCACCAAGATGGCAAAGCATCTGACCTTGAACAAACCCCGTCTCATTATACACTGACTTGACTATAAAGCATACTCACACCTGCCGCGGGCCGGACATTAAGGGCCAATAAGGATAAAAGGGGTGATGCTCCCTCCCTCAAAAATCCCTGCCCCTTCCCAGCAGACTAATGCATGTGCCTCCCTGTCATTAGCCTCACTCCTCCTCCCTTTTTCTTTACTCTTAATTAAATTCCTCTGGCCGTGCGGATGAGAAATTGATCTGCAACCTTAGTTCCCACTTCTCCATCTTTTGGCCACTGAATAAAGCTTGTGCAGCATCGATCTTGGCTTCCATTTCATTATTCCAACAGCTCGAACCCAAAGGGAAAAAGAACTGTTTCCTCGGAGGCTGAGCGCCTCGGCCAAACTAGGGCTGGAGCAGAGTCCATACGATTTAATTCGGTACCAGCTTAGCCAGGGAAGAAATGACCTGTGGGAGAAAACAGAACATGATAAAATCCAGTGACTGTATGACCATGGTTTAGCAGTTCAGCATAGCAACCAGGATATATGAACATTGTCCTATGACTTCAGTCTTTCCCTGACTTGGGTATGAGATTAAGCAAGCTCTGGGAGCTGGTGATGGATGGGAAGCCTGGCGTGCTGCAGTCCATAAGGTCTCAAAGAGTCAGACACGACTGAGCAACTGAACTGAACTGAACTGACTTAGGTTTTTATGTTGAAACTACTCTTTGGACTCCCCAGGTGGCTCAGTGGTAAAGAATCCATCTTTCAATGCAAGAGACTTGCATCTCTTGCATCTAGGATTGGTGCTAGAATAAATATAGGTTCAATCCCTGGATCAGGAAGATCCCCTGGAGGAGGAAATGGCAACCCACTCCAGTATTCTTGCCTGGAAAATCCAATGGACAGAGGAGCCTGGCGGGCTACAGTCCATGCGGTCGCAAAAGAGTCACACACAACTGAGCACAGCACAGCTCTTTGTTCAATCTATGTATAATAATTCATTAAATAGTAATAGCTAATACTTACAAAGCACTTAGTAGGTGCCAGGAACTGCTCCAAATGTTCACAAACATTAACTCATTGATTCAGTCTGCACAGACGACAGGTATCATCTCCATTTGAAAGGCAAAGATGCTGGGACCTTGCTGGTGGTGCAGTGGCTGGGGCTTCAAGCAATACCAGGGGGCCCAAGTTCAATCCCTGGTCAGGGCCTAGATCCTGCTCACCGCAAACATGCCACAACGAAAGACCCCAAGGGCCGAAACTAAGACCCAGTGCAGCCAAATAAACAAATAAATATTTTTAAAATAAATTATAAAGGTGAAGATGCTGAGACACAGAGAGGTTAAGCAATTTGACCAAGGACACAGTTAATGAGCCCAGTCAGTGTGGCTGACTGAGTCACTGCTTTGAACCACTTCTTACACGCCCTGGGCCACCCTCCCAGGATCCAGCTATCCCTGTGCATGTCACGGGAGTTCATAGTTACTGAGGTACCTGTTCATCTGTCTCTGTCACCTCCGCCACCAGTCTAAAGTTCCTCCTGATTCCTTGGTGACTTCGGGGTAAAGAACTCTCCTGCCAATGCGGGAGACCCAGGTCCAATCCCTAGGTCGGGAAGATCCCCTGGAGAAGGACATGGCTACCCACTCCTGGGAAATCCCATGGGCGGAGGAGCCCGCTGGGCTACAGTCCATGGGGTCGTGAAAGAGTCAGACGTGATTTAACCACTAAAACAACACAATGACCCTGGGATGTGCTCATGGTGTGGTCAATAGCTGTGTTAGCCTGGCACGTGCCTGGTGTCACAGGCCTTCAGCAAATGCCGAGGGACAAACGTACGAGTGAAGAGATTATGGGAGAGGGAATTCGCATATCTGTTTGAAAAAAATACAGTACAAGAGGACTTCCCCGGTGGTCTAATGGTTAAGACACAGAGAGTATAGAGGTTGCAAGTTCAATCCCTGGTCAGGGAGCTAAGAAGATACCACAGGTCTGGAGGCCACAAAACCAAAACAGAAAACAGAAACAACACATTGTAACAAATTTGATGGTCCACATTAAAAAAAAAAAAAAAAAAACTTAAAAAAAAATACAGTACAAGAAGATCTAATATTGACTGAAAGAATTTTTTTATATGTCAGAAAATTTTTCTATATGTTATCATTTTTCACCTGCAAAACCAGTGAAGAAATATCAGTTCTATTTACAGATGAGGAATGAAGGGTTAAATAACATGCTTAAAGCCATTATTCCAGTAATCCCCAGGGTCAGAAAAAAAAAAATTGTAGGTCTCTAAAATGAGAGGGAAAAAAAAAAAAAACAGATTACTAGGTGTTCTTTTTGGAGCATCCTTTCAAGGTATGTAAACCTGTGCTTCTCTGTGCTGTTTACTACTCTGTGAACTGTGAAAAACTGATAGTAAGGCAGACAATTCTTGTCCATGGAAATGCAAATGAATTTGGGTCCTTGGAGATGCAACTGATTATTGCCCCGTGGACACTGCATTCTTTTGCATCTATTTGCAAATTTATTTCCCAATTCCTGACTCCCTGTGTTGTGTGTTCTTTGAATTCTCTTCTGAACCTGTTTCTACATTTTACTGGTTTCCTTGTTAACGAGTTAAGTAAAATTCTTAGCATGTGTTCATTATATATTTCCAGGAGAGTTTTGATTTTACCTTTATTTTAATTTTAGCACCAATTAGTATTCACATCCATGTTTGTTGGTTCTTTCCAATTAATTATACACACATGTACACACATACACACTTCACTGCTGATCGCAAGTTCTTTATCATTAAGCTCTCTGTCAAAGGCAAACTAAGCTTGGCTAAAATGTCAAAACAACACATGTTTAAACAGGCCTTTTAAAAATTGTATTTTTCAGAACTTCCCTAGTGGTTCATCCAGCTGTTAAATCTCCACATTTTCATTGCAGGGGGTGCAGGTTCAATCCCTGGTCAGAAAATTAAGATTCCACATGCCACGTGATATGGTTGAAAACTTTTAAGAATGGTGTTTTTCAGTATTAAGGACTGAATTGGAAAGGTTTCACTGGGTGATATGGCAGGTCGCTCTCAGGGGCAGCTCTGGGTTCCCACTGTAGTATGTATTACCCTCTTCTTTATTCTGTGCAGTTTTTGTTTCTCTGCTTACCTGCCTCCACCTCCACGCAATCCACAGGGCCTGAACCGTGTATTTTCTACTGTCCTTCCTATGCTGCACTGTGGCCCAGAGCACAGCAGCACGTGGTCAGGGCAAAAAAGTCCAGGTGGAATTCAACCAAATCACACTGAACTGAATCAGCCTCCAAAGTCTACCCAGGAATCCTTACTTTCCCGAAAGCCTGATCTTGGAAAACCGTATTCCAGAGATGCTATTCTGAGAAAACAGGGGAATCCCAGATCTTTTATTTTCCCTATAAGGCGACCAGATTTTCAAAGCAGGAAAAAATGGCTGCTGCCATCAGAGACCCTGGGCTAATGGGTCCAAGTGCCCCTACCCATCCGTACACACTCTAAATGAGACAGCGTGGCTTTAACGGAACAAGTTCTGTAGCCACCTCCCATCTCAAGCCCTAGCTACATCACCAATGCTTCTCTGAGTTTCAGCTTCATCAGCTGCGAAGGTTAATTTTTATGCATCAGCTTGGCTAGACTATGCCTGGTGCCCAGATATTCAGTCAAACACCAGTCCAGATGTTGCTGTGAAAGTATTATTTAGATGTGATTAACATTTAAATCGGTAGACTTTGTTAAGCAGATAACTCTCTGTAATGTGAGTGGTCCTTTATTCAATCAGTTGAAGACCTTCAGAGGAAAAGACTGAAGTCCCCTGAGGAAGAAAGACCTCTGCTTTCAGAGAACCTTTGGACTTGAGCTACATCATCAGCTTTTCCTTGGGTCTCCAGCCTACCAGCCTGCCCTGCAAATTTCAGACTTGCAGCCCCTACTATGGTGGGAACCACTTTCTGTCTCTTTCTTTCTCTTCCCCTGTTCTCCCTCTCCCTCTTTCTCTTCCCTTCTCTCTCCAGATTAAAAAAAAAAAAAAATTTAAATGACAGTCCAGGGATGAACCTGCAGAACTGGGCTGTCTTGTATGTTATAGAACAATAAAAATTCACTTTCAAAAAATCTACCTTACTTGGCTGAAGTCCTCCTGCAGGTAAATGAAGGGACAAAGGAAACCATAAAGCATCACAGTGAATCCTCTGCTCTCTGCTCTGTGTAACCACCTCACTCCCAACAGGTATCTGCATCTTTGGCTAGAAAAAATAGAAAACTTAATCCAACCAGCTGGAGGAGGAAATGGCACCCTGTTCCAGAATTCTTCCCTGAAAAATCCCTTGGACAGAGAAGCCTGGAGGGCTACAGAACATGGGGTTGCAGAGTCAGACCCGACTGAGCACACATACACACAATACATCTGGAGAGTGGATATTTGCCTGGCGTGAGGTGGTATCAAACCCATAATTCACCTGAAATGTTGCACAACGAAAAAATGAAAGATGATTTACAAGAACGTGATCTCTTCTGAGGAGCACTTTACCAGCCCCAGAAAGGTCAATGACTGGGTTGCTGGGAAAGTACTTGAATGTCTTATGTCACCGGCGGTCCCCAGGTTATTCCACCTGATCAAATGCAGACTGAAACCAGTAGCTTGGCTGCTGCCAACCAAGACCCCAGGATGCATTCACAGGACTTGTTTCAACTGCATGTGTGTCTATGAGTCAGCTGTCCTGAGGGGATGTCACTCCCCAAGGTGTGACTTCCACCCTCTCAACTCCTACCACTATTCTGAATGTATTGCCAAAGGCTCTGAAATGGGAAAGAACAAGACATAATAATTAATTCCAGGACCACATCTCTCTCTTTTCTGAAAATTCACCCTCGTTCTATTTCACTTTGTACATGAATTCAAACATATTGTCTAATACAACCCAGGAGAGACTGCCCACTGAGCCCAAATATACATTAAAGAAGGCTCTCGAATACAGACACTGAAAATTGTTTCCCATTTGTGAATTTCCAGGTAGGAACTAAAGGCCAGAAACTGAAGTCTAACATAATCTCCCTTCAAGTGTCTCATTCTGCTCAGGATTAGAGAAAGAGGTCCTGACGGAAGCAGCTTTTGGATGGATTTATTCTGAAGTTGCTGCCTCCTAAGCTCCTTCCAATAGAACAAATGTGATTTTTTTTAAACACCTGCAAAGGGGCAGACGTCCAGTGCCAAGTCTCTCATACACCCCAGTTTCCCAAAGATCCAGAAGAACCACAAGATTATCTCAGCACCACTCTCATACCCACATACATTAGAAAACCCTAGCAAATTCCTAGCCCTGTGAAAACTATGGTGACGAGACCAGTTCATTGCAGGGTTCAGAGCTCAGCCAAATGCCATTACAGATTTCAAAAATGTCTGTGAGAGGAGAATAAAGGGAAAACATATGGAAGATGTTCAACATGCCTGGTTTCAACTTCAGCAGAAGCCCCGTGAGGCTGGCCAGTTGTTTGTCATGTTTTTTGTTTTTTGTTTTTCCCAGAAACACAAATTCAGCAGGAAGCCTTCACCTTGGAGGAGGTTCATGGCGATGGCTACAAATAGGCTGCTCTTCAGAAAGTGACATTTGAGACACTGCCATCTTCCCGAAAATTTGAAACACGTGAAGTCTCTGAACTTATTAGAGTCTCCCTTCTGCCTCTTAAAATCTCTTCGTTTCTGTCTCCTCAGATGTTCCTGGCACCCCCATGCTGAACCCTGTATCCGCTCTGTCTCTGCTCCCTCCTGTCAGAAGAGCACACCACATTTATTTTTAGCATTTTGTTTCCTGATAATTCATTTTTTTTTTCCCTGCGTTACTCAAGAAGATGGAATACCCCTCATAAAAACAACTCCTTCCCCCAGCTCACAAAGGTCTTTATCTTTTGTAGATAATATCCACCACCGTCCACTGTGGTTGAACCCACAGTCTGGGTCTTTCAAACCTCCAATAATCAGAGTTTATGATCCGAGCACTTCCGAGCAAGCTGACCACCCCTCCCCCTGGAGGATGGAGATTCAGAGATTTAGATTCCGTCGGTCTGGCGTCAGACTTACACATCAGTGATGTTTAAAACACCCCCCTCAATCAATTCTAATAACCCACCAAAGTTGAGCAGCCTTTATGGTAAGGCCTCAAAGATTCTCTGCTCTGAGACTTCTCACCAGCATCAGCCACAGCTGTAATTCTGTGGGAGGCACGCAGCTGCAGCCTCAGCTCGGGACGAGGGAGGCCCACAGGGTCTGGCAAAGCTCTGCCTCCCCGCCAAGCATCTCCTCTTCATGTAAAACTCACAAAACTTATGCTCAAAGATTCCCAGCGAGAATGCACCAAAATGTATCCCTTACTCCTCCTCCATCCTGCATGAAGAACTCATAGGCATAGAGGAAACAATTGGCAGTTTTCTTAAAAAACCTGGACAAGCAAGGAGAGATCCAACCAGTCCATCCTAAAGGAGATCAGTCCTGGGTGTTCACTGGAAGGACTGATGCTGAAGCTGTAGCTCCAAACCTTTGGCCACCTGATGCGAAGAGCTGACCCATTGGAAAAGACCCTGATGCTGGGAAAGATTGAAGGCAGGAGGAGAAGGGGACGACAGAGGATGAGATGGTTGGATGGCATCACTGACGTGATGGACATGAGTTTGAGTAAACTCCAGGAGTTGGTGATGGACAGGGAGGCATGGCATGCTGAAGTTCATGGGGTCGCAAAGAGTCAGACTGAGTGACTGAACTGAACCAGACAAGGTGTCCACAAACCTCTCTCTCCTGGAAGAACAGGAGAAGAGCTGGGATGAAGATGGCCTGGATCTGAGCTCAGGTGAGACCCCACCTGCCTCTCCACAGGTGTGAAGATGTTGTGTGCCCACTTGCCCAGACTTGGACTCAAGAGTTTGAAAGAGTCAGGGACAGAGGTTGGGGCCCACCCCCTACACACATTGTTGGAGCTGTGCCCAGGTCAGGGGGTTATCAGAGAGGGTCTGAGACTTGTTCGACCTAAAAGTGAGTTCTGTCCTGACTCCAGGGTCCTCCCTGAGCAGATCAGCCTTTCCTCCTCCAGGAGTTTAGGTCTCAAACAGACTTCCAGGGGAGGGGAGACAGAGCAGCATTGGGTGGGGCAGGGGGGACCAGGGCCCGTGTCAGAATCTCTCTTGTCCACCTCCTTGGGGACAAAAGTGTGTCCAACTCGACACATTGCCTGCAGTTCAGGCCGCCAGGTGGGGAGTCCTTGGGGCTGAACCAGACACACGTCCCGGGCTGACTCTATCTGCGGGATTCCTGGGCTCGTCCTGTGTGCCTGGGCTCCCGGTCCTGTGGGGCACCTCCAGCACTCAGGTTCTTGTCAGACCTCAGAAGTTCTCCTGAGTTCCTCCGGGCTCAGAAGTTCCCTCTCCTTCATGCCATGTTGCTGCCACGCTCAGGGCCTCAGCCTCCCCCTGCCCCGGGGGGGCTGCCCCATTCTCTCCAGTGAATGCTTTGGGCTCAGCCCACCCCTCTGGCCCATGCACGCTGCTGCCGCAGTGACCCCCTCCTTCATTCAAATGGTCTGCACGTGAGACGAGGCCAGACCCTCTGGCCTGGCTACACTTCTCAACAGTGTCTCGACACACTCCTAACCCCTCCTCTAACCACATCAAGTTCATGAAGCTCCTCCCACCCCCATGCCTCTCCCTGCTTTCCAGGTAGAAAAGATGCAGGAGTCACTGGGGACTCAGTGCAGGCACCCGAGGAGACCTTCTGCCTTCGCACTCCCACGCCTACCCCCACCCCCACCCGAGGTACACATGACCCTCCCTCCATGCTGCTCCCCACACACACCCCGACAGTTCCATCCCTGGTCCTGCCCCACTGCAGCACACGGTTTCTTTTTTTCTTTTGGCTGCTGCACGGCACGTGGGATCATAGTTCCCTGACCAGGAATAGAAACCAAGCCCCCTGCCGTGGAAGCAATGGCACCCCACTCAAGTACTCTTGCCTGGAAAATCCCATGGATGGAGGAGCCTGGTGGGCTGCAGTCCATGGGGTCAAGAAGAGTCGGACATGACTGAGCGACTTCACTTTCACTTTTCACTTTCATGCATTGGAGAAGGAAATGGCAACCCACTCGAGTGTTCTTGCCAGGAGAATCCCAGGGATGGCAGAGCCTGGTGGGCTGACGTCTATGGGGTCGCACAGAGTGGAATATGACTGAAGCTACTTAGCAGCAGCAGCAGCAGCAGCCGTGGAAGCACGGAGTCATAATCAATGGACCACCAGGGAAGTCCAGCACATGATTTTTTTTAATTAATTTATTTAATTGGAAGCTAATTTCTTTACAATATTGTGGTGGGTTTTGCCACACATTGACATGAATCAGCCTTGGGTGTACATGTGTCCCCCAGTCCTGAACCCCCCTGCCCATCCCATCCCTCTGGGTTATCCCAGTGCACCAGCTTTGAGTGCCCTGTTTCAGGCATCAAACTTGCATCGGTCACCTCTTTCTCATATGGTAATATACATGTTTCAATGCTATTCTTTCAAACCATCAGACCCTTGCCTTCTCCCACAGAGTCCAAAAGTCTGTTCTTTACATCTGTGTCTCTTTTACTGTCTTGCATATAGGGTCGTCGTTACTATCTTTCTAAATTCCATATATATGTGCTAATATACTGTATTAGTGTTTTTCTTTCTGACTTACTTCACTCTGCATAATAGGCTTCAGTTTCATCCGACTCATTAGAACTGACTCAAATGCATTCTTTTTAATAGCTGAGTGATATTCCATTGCATATATGTACCACAACTTTCTCTGCCGATTTGTCTGCCGATGGACATCTAGGTTGCTTCCATGTCCTAGCTATTGTAAACAGCAGCACATGATTTCTTAAACATCCATCTCTCCCTGGCCATGAGCTCCTCCAGTCCCCTAGCACTTGGCATTTTATTGAGCATATAATAGGTCTGCAGGCTTCCCCAGTGGCTCACTGGTAAAGAATCCACCTGTAATGCAGGAGCTTCAGGACACTCAGGTTCAATCCCTGGGATGGGAAGATATCCTGGAGAAGGGAATGGCAAATCACTCTAGCCTTCTTGCCTGGAGAGTCTCACGGACAGAGGAACCTGGTGGGCTACAGTCCATGGGGTAGCAAAGAGTTGGAAACAACTGAGTGACTAACACACTGTTGACTTATTAGAATGAAGATTTTATCTTCTGCATATCTTTCCTCATCCCCAAACCTTCTAGTATAAATGACATGATATTTTGTAGGTCTATAATTTTTTACTCCTCCTGAGGCTGAGAGGTGCTCCATTTTTTATTGCTTATTACTCTTTCTATGTATTACTAATGCCCACCCCTTCCCCAAAAAAATATATTATGGGAGAAGAAAGCGTCTCAGTAACATTTTTTCCCATTGTCAAATCTCTCTCCCCTCCCCCCAAACTTTTACAAACAGAAAAAAGAAGAAATAAAACTCAGGATGAAATACTACTTCCCCTAAAGCACAGTGACCCTCGCCATCACCAGCGGCCTCGGCAGCCACCTCCCCTGGTTCCCCAGGGCCGGTCTGCCCTTGAGTTTCACTCCAATCCCTCTTCCCTAATCTGTTTTCTCATTCCATTGTTGCTGTTCAGTTGCTCAGTTGTGTCCTACTCTTTGTAACCCCATGAACTGCAGCACGCCGGGCTTTCCTGTCCTTCACCATCTCCCGGAGCTTGCTCAAACTCATGTCCATTGTGTCGATGATGCCATCCAACCATCTCATCCTCTGTCATCCCCTTCTTCTCCTGCCTTCAACCTTTCCCAGCATCAGGGTCTTCTCCAATCAGTTGGCTCTTTGCATCAAGTAGCCATAGTACTGGAGCTTCTGCTTCAGCATCAGTCCTTTCAATGAATGTTCAGGACTGATTTCCTTTAGGATGGACTGGTTGGATCTCCTTGCAGTCCAAGGGACTCTCAAGAGTCTTCTCCAGCACCACAGTTCAAAAGCATCAATTCTTTGGCACTCAGCCTTAATTATGGCCCAACTTTCATATCCATACATGACTACTAGAAAAATGACTACTCATTCCATTGGATAATGCTAGTTGCTATGCTTCCCTGGTGGCTCAGAGGGTAAAGTGTCTGCCTACAATACGGGAGACCTGGGTTTGATCCCTGGGTCGGGAAGATCCCCTGGAGAAGGAAATGACAACCCACTCCAGTACTCTTGTCTGGAAAATCCCATGGACTGAGAAGTCTGGTAGGCTACAGTCCATGGGGTCGAAAAGAGTCGGACATGACTTCACTTTCACTTTCATCGCAAATAAACCTCTGAATCTCAGAGGCTATCACCATGGAAACATATCTCACTCCACAAATTTCACGCACGTATTCAGCAGGCCATCTACCACTGAGTGGCTCAGTGATCCAGGTTCCTTCCATCTTGTGACTCTGCCCTGGAGACCTTTGCTTCCAGTGATGGAGAGAGACAGGGAATGTGAAAAAGGCACACCTGTGTTTTATCTGCTGTGGCCCAGAGGTGGTTCGATCACTGCTACTTAGATTTCCATGGCCAAGACGCAGTGGAAATCAGCCCCCAGATAGGGGGCTGGGAACTGGGGGACTTAAGTCCCTGGGAAGAAGCTCTTTTTCAGCAGTAACTCTCCAGAACAGTAGGACTCTTTAGAAGACAGCTAGCCACTTCTGCCACACCTCCTAAGGCTCAGGGTCCCCAGATTCCCTGTCCCTGCCTCATTTTCACAGCAAGTCCAATATCGATTTGTATTTCCACCAGGATATTATACAGTAGGAATGTAGCAACTGAACATGAGTGTTGTTCCTGTGTAGCTGCTGCTGCTACTGCTGCTACATCGCTTCAGTCGTGTCAGACTCTGTGCGACCCCATAGACGGCACCCGACCAGGCTCCCCCGTCCCTGGGATTCTCCAGGCAAGAACACTGGAGTGGGTTGCCATTTCCTTCTCCAATGCATGAAAGTGAAAAGTGAAAGTGAAGTCACTCAGTTGTGTCTGACTCTTAGCAACCCCATGGACTGCAGCCTACCAGGCTCCTCTATCCATGGGATTCTCCAGGCAAGAGTACTGGAGTGGCTAGGCTGTTGTAACATGTCCATGGCAAACGCAGAACAGAAGGCTGGAGAGGAGCACACCATCCATCCTGTCCCCTGCCCCAGACACTGCTTCCTCAGCTCACACTCTGCTGCGTTCAGTCAGCAGGTCTCATGGTGCCTGGCAAGTCCTCCAGCGTAGCCTGACAATGGTGCTTTTGGCAGGAGTGTCCATGACATACGCTCTATCGCCCACCCAAGCGGAACTGGGTCCTTGCAGATATTTTCGAATTGAAAGGTTGAACTCTGCTTGGTGAGAAGAGTAGGCCCTGGTTTGCATCTGTTTCTGGTCAAAGCAAGATGTGCTTACCCCATTTTTCAAAACGTGTTAGCTCTTTCAGAAGCAAAAGGCATTGTGGCACACATAGTGATTCAGCCCTGAGTAATCTGTGGAAGAGTCTGCAGGTCTTTCTCACGGCCTGTTCCCTGCTCTGGGTCTGCTCCTCTCCACCAGCCCCACCAGGACAGATGTCAGTGCCTCTCTTGTGTGCAGAGTCCAGGGCACACGGTGGAGTGACTCGGACCTTTGCCCACTTCACGGCCATCACCCCAGTGGCCACCCATACGACTGCCACTCTCAGTGGGCGCCATGGGACGGGGCCTGTTAGCACTTGAGAACATTCTGGATTTGGAGATCTGAGTTCCTGCTCTACCTTTTATTCATCAGAGGACACCAGACAATCAGTCTCTCTGAATGTCGATTTTCTCAAGAAAACAAAGAGAATGTAAAAAGCGATCTGAAACAGCAATGATAACAAAATTTAGGATTGTCCCAGATCCAAAGTACAGATAACACCCATTATTTTGTGCTGTTATCTGCTCCATGGCAACTATGTACACCAGCAGGGAAAACGATTAAGAAACCCAGGCCCAGGTAGGATGCTGGAGCCCATAACGGAAGACCACAAACTGACTGGTAACAGTCTACATTGTTTCAAATCAACCTTTCTGGGCATAAACCAGGTGCCAGGCACTGGTTTTTTCCAGGAGTCATGTATGAATGTGAGAGTTGAACTATAAAGAAAGCTGAGTGCTGAATAATTGATGCTTTTGAACTAAGGTGCTGGAGAAGACTCTTTAGAGTCCCTTGGACTGCAAGGAGATCCAACCAGTCCATCCTAAAGGAAATCAGTCCTGAATATCCATTGGAAGGACTGATGCTGAAGCTGAAACTCCAATACTTTGGCCACCTGATGCGAAGAACTGACTCTTTGGAAAAGACCCTGATGCTGGGAAAGATTGAAGGTGGGAGGAGAAGGGGTCGACAGAGGATGAGATGGTTGGATGGCATCACCAACTCGATGGACATGAGTTTGAGTAAGCTTCAGGAGTTGGTGATGGACAGGGAGGCCTGGCATGCTGCAGTCCTTGGGGTTGCAAAGAGTCACATGACTGAGCGACTGAACTGAACTGAGGCACTGGGATCATTGCTTTGGAAAAGAAATCTAAGAGCATGTCCTTCCATGGGGCTCTGAATAGACCTGGGATGACAGAGGGAAATGGAGAATTCCTGTTCCTGGCCTGTCTCCCTCTTGCTCGGCAAGTTGGGATGAATTCAACAATGGGCGTGTGATGGCCATCCGGAGAGCTTCGTGTGAGCCAGCTGCAGAGACTAGACAGGGGGGATTACACCAGGCCTCCAGAGATGCTGGAGACTCACCAAGGGGCAAGCAGGGCAGGCCAGTGAGCTAAGAATGTGCAAACACATCGAAACTGGAAAGAGATGCGGAGGCGCGTTACTGTAAATGCAGCCTACCTGCACCCTAGCTGAAAGGTGGGCTTAGACGCCTGGCTTCAATGAACACATTGTCAGTGAAAATAACCAATAAACGATCTATAGTAAGAACGTGCATGCTGTGTGCTAAGTTGCTTCATTCGTGTCCGACTTTGGACCTCTATGGACTGTAGCTCCTCTGTCCATGGGATTCTCCAGGCAAGAATACTGGAGTGGGTTGCCATTTCCTCCTCCAGGGGATCTTCACAACTCAAGGATCAAACCCGAGTCTCTTATGTATCTGCATTGGCAGGCAGGTTCTTTACCACTAGCACCATCTAGAGAGTTCTATTTGAGCTTCACTGAGGCCGATCACCTGGAAGCCAGCTTCCAGATCACACTGAGAAACTGCTCCAGAGAAGCCTCATTTTAAGCACATGAAATATATCTTTTATATCTTATCAAAACAAAAAAACATTAATCGAAGATACATTTCTTCAAGCTGTTGTTAAAAAGAAAGAAAAAAAAAAAAAACACAGAAAAACATACCAGCACTTGCAGAATGAGTCAGTAGCCTTATCATGTTAGGTGTCCCAGTGCTAGCGTCCCAGGAAGGGAGGTGTTTATTTTTTAAATGGACATTCTTTGTGGTCAGCAAGATCTTTTCTTCAATACTTACAGATTTACAACACACACTTGGTAGGCCACAAAAAAACCTGTTCTAGTTACCATAAAATTTAGGTTATCTCATGTGTAAGCCTGAACGACTTCCGCAGACCTCAATATGTGACCATTTCTTTTATCACCATGGACAGACATAATCAACTATACAGAAGCAAACTGCCTCAAGAGTGATGCTTTATCCACAGGCCTGGGTGAGGTCCTCCCACGGACACTCAGGACATGCTCAGTTTTAATGCCTGCCCTTTTGATAAGCTCACATTTTTCATACATTATACATCGACAGCCCTAAATTATTTCTTGTGTCCAAGTTTTGTTTTTTTTTTTGACCATGCAGTGCAGGAGGCAGGATCTTAGTTCTTCGACCAAGGATCGAACCCATGCCCCCTAAGGTGGAAACTGCTTGGAATCTTAACCACTGGACCACCAGGGAAGTCCCTCAGTTTCAATTTTCAATTTTTGTACATTAGTTGATGGTTTTATGCTGTGGTAAAAGAATCCTGATTGCAGGTATGGCTGTTCAGCTGGGAGAAAAAGCCAAGCCATCTCTGAGCCCCAAGTCAAGTCCATTGTCCTCTCTCCCCACCCTACCCCCAGAGCATGTCGGGAGTATCTCAGGCACCCAGGTCTGGAGCTTTCTCATCAGCTGAGTATTGCAGGGCTGAGGAGCTAGGAATTCAGGTGAGAAAGACACCAAGGTCCCATTCATCTCTGGATGTCAAGGTTAGATCCCTCCCCTGTCTTTTCTCCAGATGCTGTGTGAACTGGGACAGACTTTGGGGATCTGTGGGCTGCTTGGCTCCCCCACCCGAGTTCCTGCAACAGGAAGTGCTCGTGGGAAGGGGGGGTGTCAGGGCCGGCTCCCCAGTCCCCAGGAAAACCATCCCAGCACCCCCCGAATCCATGCAAAGGTGCTTTACCTGGCCACATGACAACTTCCTCTCAAAGCAAGCCAAAGTGAAGTCGCTCAGTCGTGTCGGACTCTTTGCGACCCCATGGACTGTAGCCCGCCAGGCTCCTCTGTCCATGGGATTCTCCAGGCAAGAATACTGGAGTGGGTTGCCATTTCCTTCTCCAGGGGATCTTCCCAACCCAGGTATCGAACCCGGGTCTCCTGCATTGCGGCAGACGCTTTATCCTCTGAGCCACCAGGGAAGCCCTCAAAGCAAGCCAAATCATCCTTCAAAGTTTCGTAACAGCTTTGGCTCCCTAGTAACAGAACTGCCCACCTGCCTCCCTTAAAGCGCACAGGTGAGAATTTAGCCTTTGGATCCGCCACCTTGTTAGAGGGATGCAGTGGGAGGGAGTATGAGGGAAGCAGCTGCCAGCAGGACCTGTCCTCTCTACTCCATCTGGCGGGTGGGATGGCTGGGTGCAGGCCGGCTGGAATCAAAAGCAGGAGGCAGGCTCTGTCCTCCATGGAGCCAGGGATGGGAGGAATTTTCTAGTTCAGGGGATGAAAAGAGGTATTTAAATGTCCCAATGTGACTTCAGGCAACTTCCATTATTTCAGTCACTTTGGGGAAGAAAACTGACCCATGAATGTCCATTGGATTCAGCTGTACTCCATCAGTCAGAATCCTGGAAGACAGAAGGGTGATGGGCATTCCAGACCCAACCTCCAAGTGTGCTGATGCCTTGAGTCCCAAACGATGTCACACAATGTCCAAAAGGAGGTTTGACGGCACATCAAACACAGACTAGGGCCATGGAATCTCCACGGTGCAATCTCTGGCTAAACACCAAAGTCCCATTTCCAAGTGTGTGGCAGGCCTGTCCCATCAGACAACTCACTGAGGGGACCCCACCCTGTTGGGAGAATCTGCAACAGCTTGTTAGCCGTCAGTGTAGATGGAAATGGGTAATAAGAACTTTTTAATCATTGATTTGCAGGTCAGTGCTAATGATCGTTTAAATGATGACCCCCCCCAACCGCCTGTGCTCAAAAATTGAAAGAATAAAGTTGACAAATGAAACATAAAGCATGGATACCTCTATTATCAACCCCAAAGTGAGCATCATCTTACTGGCTTTAATACATCATTTTCTACCACATAACATTCAGGTTTATTTGAATTTCACTGATGCTATAATTTTAAGTGCATTTTGGTTTTATTATTATATAAGGGCTATTGCTTTCTGTTGATGCATATTTAAATAAAATTATATAAAAACAATTTTGTTCAACATTTTGAGAAAATGGCAACCCACTCCAGTGTTCTTGCCTGGTAAATCCCATGGACAGAGGAGACTGGCAGGCTACAGTCCACGGGGCCGGACACAACTTAGCGACTCAACAACAACAAACAAGGACTGGTGCTTTCTGTTGACGAGTATTTCAATACAATTATACAAAAACAATTTAGTTCAACATTTTGAGAATCACTGTATTATTTGAATTGGGGGAAAGATGCTAGGTAGCACTGATCCACTGAGCATACACTCTCTAATCCTAAGAAGCTCACCTATTTTAGGTATCATAAACTGACTTCTGCAGAAAGTCCAGATGAAAACAATTTTACTGCATAAGAAATTATCTCCTTTATCATTCTTTGTGAGCCGCATGAAAGCAAGAACACGAACTTTTGTCCAGAACTAAATCTCCTTCAATAAATCAGAGGTTAACCGCCTCACTCAATCAACAGGCACTGTTTATTTTTCGGATATCCCGGAGGTATGAATTAAGAAGACAAAAGAATAAAAGTGAAACTATCAGGTCACTCTGGAAGGAAAAATATAAAGTACCCCAATGAATGTGTTCCTTGAAAATATAAACCATTTCTCCTTAGCTTGGCGCTGTCATCCATCTCGGAAAAGGATGTTTTTACAATCAGAGCAGAAATATGACTGGCGCTCCTACATTTACATTTCTTTGTTGCAAAATGAATGTAACTTGTTCGGATTCCAGCAGTGGGAGAAAGCTGCAGAAGTCGCGGTTACTTTCCAAAGTGAAACCTAAAACCACCATCTCCGGTTCACAAAAGGCAGAATGAGTCACCGGAAGAGGCTACTTGCTTGCAAAACTCATTAAAGGCAATGCAGGCCTGAATGGACTTCCTGCACCAGTGAAAAGATCCCTGGCGTCAGGACAGCACCTCAAGGCTCCAACAAGCTGGGGGAGGGAGCCATCAGAAATCTGGGCCCAGCCCAGGGCTGCTGGTTCACACGCACTCTGGCTGCCCAGCCTGGTCGAGGGCACTGCCTCCTCCCAGCTGGGACCAGCAGACACGGCAATGAATGCCCAGGAAGGTGGCTGAGGCTAGCGGCTATGCATCGAAGGCTCAGGACACCTTGTGGCTCTGGCGAGCCGCTGTATTGGATTTCCAGAGGTCCTCTCTCAGCAACTCCCCTGGCCCTGACCCGGCTGGATTAAAGTAAAATGTCATGTGCATGCATGCTCAGTCGCTTCAGTGTGCCTGACTCTTTTTAGAGCCTGGAGAGCTCCTCGGTCCACAGGGTTCTCCAGGCAAGAATACCGGAGTGGGTTGCCATGTCCCCCCTCCCCGCAGGGGATCTTCCCAACCCAGGAATCGAACCCACGTCTCTTACGTCTCCTGCATTGGCAGGCGGGTTCTTTACCACTAGTGCCACCAGGGAAGCCCATGGATGTCGGGTAGAGCCAGGATCCGCCCCCCATGACCCCCAGCTCTGTAGAAACAGGGCAGTGCTTTGTGCAGTTTCAAAAGGAGGCAGATGAATACGAAATGATGGCTGATGTGACAAAGCTCCCTGGAACAGCTGGTGACAATGACACTCCTGTTGGAAGGAGGAAGTCAGGTTCCAGAATTTAATTTTTTTTAATAATGCTGTGTAACCTGCCTCCACGCCTATTCTTCTGTCTTAGGATTGTATGAGGGCTGCCTGTGTTACGTTTTATAGGAAAGGTCACTCTGAGGCCCAGTGGTCACTGGCTGGTTGTCAGTGTTGCTCAACATCTGCTCAAAGGGCTGGTGCATCTGGTGGGGTGTGTCAGGGTTTGAAAACCAAGGTAGGAAGTATTTTAAATATTCAGGTGATTACAGCTGAATTATCAGGAAATGCAAGCTGCCGAACTGGTTTTCCCTTGCACGTGTGAGGGCTGTCTGCACAACCGAATGGAAATAGCATAGCCTAGTGGTTCCACAGAGGAGTGGGGACAGGCTCAAGACTGCAGTTTACATTCACTTTCCAGAAAAGCACGTACCATTTGAATTCAGGGTAGGACTAAATCTGTGATGTTCAGCTAAATGACAGTTTGTTTTTAAGATGCACAGGCATGAATTCTACAGATGAACTGCTTGGATCTGGGCTTCACAAGGAAATAACCTGGTACCCTGGGTGGCCATCTTTGGGGCCAATATTCTTGCATTTATTCCAAAAACATTTAGGCTGATGCAGGTAAACTGATAGGATGTCTCGGGCATGTCAACAATATGCAAAATCAGTGGGAATTTTGACGGTTTTCAAGTATCTGGGTGAACTCATCAAGGGTTTTGATTTGTTCAAAAAGTCCAAAAACTGCGGACAGTAGACCTGAGGCAAGGATACCTGTACTGTCTCTACTTTTACTTTACGTATATCATGCCACTTAGTGACTTTTTAAAAACCTTTTAATTTTAGATTAGAGTATAGCCAATTAGGGCTTCCCTAGTGGTTCAAACGGTAAAGAAGAATCTGCCTGTAATTCAGGAGACTTGGGTTTGATCCCTGGATCAGGAAGATTCCCTGGAGAAGGGAATGGCTACCCAACCCTGTATTCTTGGAGGAGGAGCCTGGGGGGCTGCAGTCCCTGGGGTTGCAAAGAGTCGGACATGACTGAGCCACTAACACTTCCACTGTTCAAAGCCCATTAGCAGTGTTGTGATAGTTTCACGTGAACAGATCTAAACAACTTTCTGGCTAGGAGAGACTGGCCAGGCGTTTTTTTATAGATAGCAGAGGGCTAGGCTAGAGCATGCCTGTGGAATGCAAACTAGATGATGCCGAGACCCGGAGCAGGCCTCCTCTGTCCGGCTGGCACCACAGCTACACCAGCGTGGGCACTGTTCCTCGGCCCTCATCAGCCCAGGGCCTGGCACCAGGCAACCGAAGGCCAAATATAGCTTAGAGGCCACTGAAATGAGCCACATCCGGCAGTCCTCAGCAGCTCCCCTGGCCCTGCCTTTTGGGCAGAGACCCCAGTAAAGGCTGTGTCCTCGGCTCACCCCTCACGCTTCTGCCTCCTGACCACCCTGGGGGTTTTCCCATGTGGCCTCCCACTCTGAGAAGCTGGAAGTGTAATAAGCTTGGTTCTCCTGAGCTCTCCTGGGGCTGCACCTGACTGACGTCCCATACGAGAGCACAGAACACAGCCCGCCTGTGCAACAGCCACACGTTAAACATCGATTATGGGCCGAGTCCTGGGAGATACCCCACATACAGCATCTAGCACAATTCTCCCTGCTTCTAAGTCGCTCCCTTCAAGGTGAGATGAGCCCCGGGGAGCCCAGCCCTCTCCTATCTTCACCCTCTTTCCCTCCCAAGTGCACACAGAGGGTCAGGATTTCACCAAAGGCATCAGAAAAGGTGGGCTTTTTTTATTTCAATATTGAACAGTTCAAAGCTTTAAGGTTTTTGCTTTTTAAGTAGAAAATAAAATAGTATGCTTGATACCATACAACAGGAAATCAGTAACTTAATAACTTATCAAAAACTAAAATTCACACGCCTGGCTTTCAGGGAAGTCTTTCATTGGTCTCATTTATTACAATATATACTAGCTCTGCATCCAGGACAATGCAATCAAGGATTACAGTGATTTTTTTATCATTGTACCAGCATATACAAATACAGATCATGTGTTGTAAATAAAATATATTTAAAATGGCGATCCCAAACCTAAAATGGAAAAGGGAATTCTCTTTGAAGTTATCATCATTTTCCCCAGTGTACCTGGGATGTACATTTTTCTCCATCACGTGTGATGAACATTTGATGACCTGTCACTATGGAGGGATCCGTTTCCATGGGGCAGCTTTGAAATGTGTGGTCCAAACACAGCATCCTAGCCCGTGGCCATGGGGTCACAGAGTTTTGGGTGTGTGAACATTGATTAAACTAGCACACGCATGCGAGTGAGTGTTTCCCAGGCACAAATCTGATTTTCCAAAGCCCACAAGGTAGATGTGAAAGTTACAGCCTCTCCGGGGTGGTCACGCTCTGATTTTGACACAAACCTGACGCTGCAACTTTCTGGAAGGTGCACTCTGTTTCAGAGGGCAGTGGTGTGGAAGTTTAGGGTACACCCAAGTTGCATGCTCTCAACGGCTGGTCATCCTGATGAAGGGCACTCACCACGAGGGACAGGTGACCCAGGGCCAAGGCCAAATTCCTCCCAGGGCAAGGGAGAAACTGGGCCAGCCTCTGCAGACCTGTGAGCTGATACTCGGTTCAGAGCAGTTAAAATTCACCCCAAAATACCCCTGAAACAGAAAGAATGAGTGCAGCCTCCGAACGTCACTAATGAGCAAGCCTAAGGTAAGGCAGGATTATTTTAAATTGTTTTTAATGCCTCCAAAACAGGGATCTGCACATGTGGATCATGCTTCCGTGCAAATCTGCGATTAGCTACGCACAGGCGCTGGTGTTTCCTGTGTGGCCACATGGACCATCAGGAGGGCATCCATTGCAGCAAAGCCCACCAATTACAAGAAAGGAGTTTCTTTCATAGAAAGAGTAGAGTTGCCTCAGCTGTTCCACTGTTTGCCTCCTATGACTCTAACCATGCGATTTAAATAGGAGAGCATTTCAATCAATGGAGTAAAACACTCTTTAAAAAAAAATAATAGCTCAAAAAGTAAAGCGAAATCTTTCACCAAAATAATTTTTTCACTTTTCAAATTATTCTCTCCAGGAGCCAATTTTATAAACAAGTAAAAGATCATCTTCTACCAGCTTGAAGAATGTCATTCAAATAATTGCTGACCCACTTGCCCTTAATCTGAGTGGGAAAAGCGAAGGGAAAGAAAAAGTATTACTCATAAATTCCAAAAGAAAGTCAGCGTGGTGAGGATTACAGAATAAGGCTCTTTGGATGATCTAACACGTATATCTTTTTAATGTATTACTGACAGTTATAATAGATTATGGCTAAAATGCTTATTAACAGTAACCCCAGAGTAAAGTAATAAATAACACTATCTACAAAGAATATATAATTTAACTTTTACAAACTGTTTTTCTTAAAACCAACCAGTTTCTGTTGAGAGCTCAAGAAAGAAAGCGACACCATCACTGTTTGGCATAAGCTCTGTTCGAGCCCCCATTTTCAGCAGCACCTTGCAGGCTAGGTTGCTGGCAGAGTGTCAAACTAATTCGAAATACTGCCTTGATAGTTATTTCCTATAATCTGAACTTAAGGCATTGCAGAGTCACAGGGAGCTAGCCAAAGCACATTCTACATAAAATGTCTGCCACGGATGCGTTAAGGCATAAACATTCCAGCCTCGTGCCGCAAAAAATGGGGGGAAATGTGCCAGTTTATATAAGTTAGCTTTAACTAGAAGAATGAGAGAACTTAGCCAAACATTTGACCGGTCAGCAAACACCGCAAAGGGACATCTGCAAGGTCAAGGCCCAGCACGGGGAGGTCTGGAGTCCCTCCCGAGACCTCAGATCCAGCTCACAGGACCCTGCACAGCCCTCCCGCCGTGCGCAGCAGCCATGGCACCAAACCACCACGTGGCAATGTGTCCACCACTCTCCCGGAAGTCCTGCATACTTGGCACCCCTCCCTGGATCTCGTCATCCCAAGGACCCCCGGGGTTCACAACCCATCTTGCACACTAACCACTCCCGGCCTGGACTGGGCTGCAGAGGGCAGCGGGGCATGGCCTCCACACCAGGGGTTAGCCGATGCCTCCCCCAGGGACAGACACCCTTCGCAAGTTACTTAGAAATGACAACCCCAGAGTTGGGGTGGGGAGGGAAAACCTCCTCCTCGGTCCTCTATGCTCTTAAGCAAATGACTGCACGTCCCCAAACCTATCCTTTAATGGGAGTGCCCAGTCTTCACAGGATGTCAGGAGGGGGTGGCCAGGAACCTTCTAGGCTGATGCAGAATGAACATCCTGGTTTTCAAAGGGTGGCGGTGGCTCTCTCCAAAAGGTGAAGTTACTGAAGGTGTCCGAGCAGGGGAAGTCAGAAGAGTGGCTCCTTTTCAGCAAGGGGAAGACGTGGTCGACAACTTCGCAGAGTCTCACGTACCTGGAAGGAGAAGGGACTGCATCACCACCTGGACACGGGGGACACCTGCACGCAGCCCACGCTGCGCCTGGGCGTCAGGGGGAACCCACGAGCCCGCAGAGGGGACCACGTGATTAACGCAAGGGAGGCTGTTCTAGAATAGTCCCTTGCTAACTTATAGGAAAAGCAGAGGGTCTGCCCACCAAGGAAGAGTCAGAGACGGCCCCGTGGGGGAGGCGGGTGCGACCCGACCTGATTCGAAGGACAGAGCAGAAGTGAAGACTGGAAGCTATCAGTAGGGCAAACACACAGACATGTCACCCACCTGGGAGGTGGGGAACCACAGAAAAGAAACGTCTCCTGGGCGTCACCCGGAGGCTGAACACTGTGCAGTGAAAGGGCGCTGGGCCCCGGGGCTGAGACTCGGATTCGACCTTCAGCTCTGCCACTGAGGGCTTCCCTGGCGGCTCAGACAGTAGAGAATCTGTAGACTCGGGTTTGATCCCTGGGTCGGGAAGATCCCCTGGAAACAGGAATGGCTACCCACTCCAGTATCCTTGTCACTGATGAACTATGCCGTCTCCGACAAGCAGTTTCATCTAAGCCGTAACTTCCTCAACTGGAAAGGCAGAAGATGAAAACTGCACAGTGTACATGCGAGGATTAAATTAAATGACGTATGCACAGTAAAATAATGGGAACCGACGCTCCATAAATGTAACAATTAATCATTGACATTGTAAAATAGTTTGCCTTGGCTAATTATTAGTCTCAGGGGAAAAAAGCCCTAGTTGGCATAAGGGTCATGAGACCTGGGATCTACTCCTGTCTTACTGCTGTGGGACCCTGGGCAGGTGTCTTGCCCTCTCTGGGCTTCAGGTCCTTCTAGAATGTGGACACGGGCCTCATCGGTGTTTCTCAATGCTCCCTGTAATGCTCTCTCACTCTATTTTCTGTGTATTCCCAAAGAGACATTGCATATTAGTTTCTGTGGCCTAGAACTACAAAGAGAAAGTTGCATATTGAAAACGCATTTTCAGACCTCTGGGCTCCAACCAGAAACTATGATGAGCCCAGGCCTCCTTGCATGTTCCCAGAGCCTTCCCTGACAGTCCCCAGGTCCCTCTCCAGTTCCAATCTGCTAAGAACCAGAAAGGGCTTTTGAAATCCAAACTCCAGAAATTCACATTTCTGAGACATAAAACAACTTTTAAATAAGGGTGACTGTGTGTATTTAACAAAGGACTTCCAGAGAAACATTGTACTTACACAAAATGGAGAAAATCTCTCTTAACAAGCAAGAATTGTCTTTCCCAAGGATTGAAACAAAATTTTAAAATACTTCCTGGCTTGGAGACCTGTTTGTTTGAGTTCTGTGACTCGGGGAGGCGGCCCCTCCCTGCCAGGGGGCAGCTCACATTCATCATCAGGGTTCAGCGGCACCAGACCCAAACCCAGTCCGTCCATGCCTCTCTCGGGCCAACCCTCCTCACCAGGTCTGCTTCAGAGCAAGCAGCCCCGAAGCACTGCTGGCCATAAAGGCCAAGAAAGAAAGCGCTGAAGCCCCCCACCTGGGGTGGGCTCCTGACTTCTCAGAGACAACATGCCAGCTCCCTAGGGGCAAGCACCTGCTGGGCTCCAATGCCAGGGTTCCGAGCTCAGACACAGGATTCCAAGCTCAGGACACCAGCCTGGCACCCGAGCTCCGAGCCAGAGAAAAGCGTGTGCTTTCCTGGGGAAGGAGGGCTGCTCTCCCACGGGAACAGCCGTTATCTCCTGGTCCAGGTAGAAGGTGACATCATTCTTTGCCAACATGTAAAGTTTTCTCCCACAAGGCGTGGGCACAGCGTGCATGTGGGCTCCTGGGCAAACCTGCAGAGCTGCGGGAGTCCCCCTTCCCACGCCCCTCATGACGAGACTTGCCCCTTGGCTGCTGGCTGGGCAGAAACCTTTGCCATTTCCGGGTAACGTTTCATTTGACTTCTTTTGACCCTAAATGGAAATCCGCTGTCTCCTCGAGACCAGGAACCACTCTCATGGGTGAGCGGGGAGGGGAAGGGAACTGAGACACTGTCGGGGTGGGGGGGCCCCCACTGAGAACTCCGGAGGGGGAGGAACTGCACAGAGAGGGGGAGGAAAGAAGAGTTCCTGCTGTCATGGGCTCCCAAGGCCATGCCCAGCACCGCCTCCAGTTCCCAGGGATTGGACGAGGGTCCTGGCTTCCTGGCTCCATCCTCCCCTTGCCCTTCCACACCCTAAGAACTCCTTAGGTCTGGCCTGGCCTGGGGGAGGGAGGCTTAGGGGGCAGCCCCTAGAGCACCTCTAACCTGCAACTGTCGTATTTAGGCTGGATTAGACTCCAACAGGTAAAAGGACCATCTTGAAAATGAACATCTGCTTGAGGAGAACCTAGATCTCTAATTTACCAAAAAAACAATCCTTGGGAAGCTGCTGGACCCAAACTCCCCAAGTCTAACTCCTCCATATGAGGAAGGCCCCGCAGGCCCCCTAGTGTGGCCTAGGCCAGGGCAGCTTTCCAGATCTCCAGCGACCAGGCCAACAGGGGTACGACCTCTAATACAGACAAGGCAGGATGACATCTGTCTGCCCAACGTCACCCATTGACAGGTGACGTCACCCAGTGGGCACAGCTGAGGACACGTGATCCACTTGAAGCAGTTAAGAACCCAAAGCAAGACACATCCAAGTCAAGAAGGGCCCCAGCCAGCCAGGCGGCCTCCCTGCAGACAGTAACCCTGTTGGGCCCACGGCCTCGGGGAGGAAGGGCTTCGGCCAAAAATATGAGAGGAACTCATAGTCACACGGTGATGTTTCCGGCAAGAATATTATTACAGGTCAGGATGTGAAGGGCTATATACGTTCCTCATCTTTAAATATAGCTTCTCATGATATTTTACTTTGGTTACATTTCTCATTCACATTCTAGGCTTTCAAAGCAAATTTGGCAAATCTCAGCCAGTAGTTTTCAAATTCATGCCATTCTACTCTGTAGCAGCATCTAATTACGCATTTAAGTATTTAGCGCAGAGGTGGTTGTTACAGCAGCAACAGTCATCGTTCACTTGCTAAGTCCTGTCCAACCTTTGTGACTTAATGGTCTGCAGTATGTACACCATGCTCCTCTGTCCTCCACGATCTCCTGGAATTTCCTCAAACTCATGTCCATTGAGTTGGTGATGCTATCTAAGCATCTCATCCTCTGTCGCCCTCTTCTCCTTTTGCCTTTAATCTTTCCCAGCATCACCGTCTTTTCCAATGAATCAGCTCTTCACATCAGGTGGCCAAAGTATTGGAGCTTCAGCTTTAGTACCAGTCCTTCCAATGAATATTCAGGGTTGATTTCCTTTAGGACTGACTGGTTTGATCTCCTTGCTGTCCAAGGGACTAGTCTTCTCCAGCGAAAATGCGAAAGCATCAATTCTTTGGTGCTCAGCCTTCTTTATGGTCCAACTCTCACATCTGTACATCACTACTGGAAAAACCATAGCTTAGACTGTATGGACCTTTGTTGGCAGAGTGATGTCAATGCTTCTTAATACAGGGTCTGGGTTTGTCACAGCTTTTCTTCCAAGGAGAAAGCATCCTTTAATTTCATGGCTGCAGTCACTGTCTGCAGTGATTTTGGAGCCCAAGCCACTGTTTCCACTTTTTCCCCTTCTATGTGCCCTGAAGTGATGGATCTGATTTAATTCAGGTTGTCCAAAACTTAGGTTCTGGACAAAATCTGAGAAATTAAAATAATTTTTCTTTGTAGGACTTAAGGATTAAAATGTAGGTAGCCAAAGGATTAGAAAGGTATACTGTTAACTGTAAAACGTCACTCCAAGGTCATTGACAATGACAGTGATACTCACGAGGAGATGTTGGTCTTGGCATGTTCCTGCACGAGCTCTCCTTTGGGGTTCACCGTGAATATCCTGTTCAGAGACACTCCCACTTGCTTGTACGAGTACACATCCTATATTTGGAGAAGTGTTAATTAATCAGAAGACGAGTTCATGGTATATACAAATACATGATTTTTCAGATTTGATACAAATACAAAGGTAGAAAGGGCAGACCTTGGGGATACAGCAGATTCAGATCCAGATGCCATAAACAAGTCAGTAAAGCCAATCGCATAAATGTTTTGGTTTCGTGGTGTACATAAAAGTGAGGTTTACACTATACTGTACTCTGTTAAGTGTGCAACTTTATGTCTCTAAAAAAAAATGTGCATACCTTAATTAAAAACTACTGCTGAATTGACAAATATACACTAGCATGTATAAGACAGATAGCTCGTGGGAAGCTGCCGTGTAGCACAGGGAGCTCAGCTTGGTGCTCCCCACCTAGAGGGGTGGGAGAGACAAGGCTCGAGAGGGACAGGATATATGTATACTTGGAGCCGATTCACGTTGTTGTACAGTGAAAACTAACACAACATTGTAAAGCAATTATCCTCCAATTTCAAAAAAAGCTATGATAAAAAAACGCACTGTTGAAAAATGCCAACCATCATTTTTGAAAGCACCATTGAGCTTTCAGTGAATCCTAGTCGTCACATAAGAGATCACTGATCCCAGATCAGCACAACATATAAAATCATGAAAAAGCTTGAAATAGTGCAAGAATTACCAAAGTGTGACACAGGGACAGAAAGTGAGCAAATGCTGTTGGGAAAATTGTACCAACAGGCCCACTTGATGCAGGATGTTTCAACTTTGTTTGCTGAAACACAAACTTTCAACTTGGCAAAAAAAAAAAAAAGTGCATTACCTGCAAAGCACAATAAAACAAGCTCCACTCTCTGTATTACAGAACTTTCATTAAACCAGAACAATACCCCCAAGTAGAGTCAAGAAATAATATCTCTGGATGTGAAATTAGTAAGTCATTTGTGCTCTATGGGCCATCTGTTGAAGAGCCGAGTTAAAAAATCAACCACCTACCATATCCCTTGCAAGTCTAACAACTTTCCTTAAGGTTCTTTACTCACCCATTTTCTTGGGCATGAGTTTCAAAAACAGGAGAATTTGATCATTAGGAAGTCCCAACTATATTCTCTAATATGCTGAACTTTCCAGCCAATGCGGGTGGTATGCACAAAATCTCAAAGTATGACTCTTGCCATAGAAAACAATAGCATTCGCATAAGACACTGAATTCACCTCTGTGCTCTGTGGTTTCGTGGTTCCCTTCCTATAGAAAGGCTCTAATCCTATTTAACGTTCTTGTTTTGCTAATTTAGCACATAATCTGGACTGTCAAGTTTCTAGTTTCAAATTTCAAGCTGAAACCCACAAGCCCACCTTCAAAGAGAACTAGAGGCCGTGAAATGAAGATGCTGTCCTTGCCTTCAGATGCGGGCAAGTAGATCTTTAGCAGCTATGTCTAGGAAGAGGAGGGTCTGGCCTTACAGTGGCCAGCCTTTCAGATGACGGCCATTAGAACGTCAGTAATTTCAAGAGCTCGGATATATCCAACTACTACTTACAGCTGGTCGGTTTCCAAAAGCAGCATAGAAGGGTTCTGTGTTCGGGAAAAACAGGTTTTTGATGTCTGTCAAACACTGGACTTTAAACTTCTCTGGCTTCTTTTCGATCACTTCCCTGTTAAAACAAATTGATAAAATAATGGGTCAGCGCAAGCCTATTAAGAATTCATTAGCATCAAACTGTTTTTAATCGTCAAAGATGCTGGGATACTGAGTACATTCATATCTTTGGAAATTAAATATGTGTAAGTCAGTTAAGCCGTCCCAGGAAAGCATAGACAGAAAGTGAATCCGCACTTTCAAGTCTGCCCACAAAGAAAATGCCCTGGAGCAGTGACTTTGCTGAAGACCTCAACCAATCATCCAAAGAACAAAGAATTCGAGGGCACAGAAGAGAGAGCCTCTTCACTCTCTTCATAAGGCCAACAGGACCTCAGAAACCAAACCTAAAGAGGTGAAGTAGGTGGAAAGGACGGTCGGTGCAAAGGTTCTAAATAAGTGAAGAATCTCACTGCCATAGACTAGGGAAGACCTAAATAAATGAAGAAACAAACCATCTAACTGAACTGAAGATTCAATATTATAATGATATTAACTCTCTATTGGTCTATAAAGTGAAAGTGAAGTTGCTCAGTTATGTCCAACTCTCTGTGACCCCATGGACAGTACAGCCTACCAGGTTCCTCTGTCCATGGGATTTTCCAGGCAAGAGTACTGGAGTGGGTTGCCATTTCCTTCTCCAGGGGATCTTCCTGAGTCAGGGATTGAACCCGGGTCTCCCGCATTGCAGGCAGACGCTTTACCATCTGAGCCACCAGGGAAGCCATCTATTGGTCTATAGATTCCCTGTAATTTCAATTAAACTCACACCAGGTTGTTGTTTGTATGTTTTTACAGAGCATGACTTGAAAAACACACATGAATAAAGGCCAGAAATGGAGGCTCACATTTATGGGCCCTCGATTTACGACCCTGATGACAAGTCAGAGCAGAGGAAAAGGGTAGCCTTTTCAGCAAACGGAGTTGAGGCAACTGAACATCCATAGAGGAAAAAAAAAAAAAAAATGGACACCCTACTGCACTCTGTGTACAAAACTCAATTCCTGGTGAATTACAGATGTCGGTGTGAAAAACAACACTTTTAGATAAAATATGGGAGACTTTCCTTGGGCCCACAGTCAGAGAAGGCTTTGTTAATGCACAGAAGGTACAAACTACAAGAGGAAATGATCTGTCCAACTGCACGAAACTCAGATTTATGTTCATCAGAAGCCATAAGCTGGAGAAAGATTCTTGTAGTACTCATAATAAAGGCCACATCTATAGAATCTATAAGACTCTTACAAATTAGAAGGAAAACAAGGGAAAGACATGAACAGGCACTTCGCAGAAGATGACACCCAAATGGCCCAGAAACACACGAAGACATCTCTTTCTCACCAGACTAGCAGAAATGTAAATAGCTGACAGTGGGTAGGCAAGAAAGGAAAGCTGATGGGAGGAATACCCAGCACCGTTTGCTGTTGGTGCACAAATTGTTTCAACCACTCTGGACAACAACGAGCCGTGATTTAAGAAAGCCAAGCAGTGCCTGCTCTGTGGCCCAGGGACCCCGCTCTTGAGAGTCCCTAAGAGTGGAGAACCACAAGTGGCTCAAGCACCCACCAACAGAAGACTGGGTAAACAGGCAGGGCAGAGTCCAACCACAGACCTACAGAAGCTAAGACGAGCCGGTGACGGCCACTTCCAGCGATCCTGGAGACATAGTATCAAGCAATAAAAACAAGCTCCAGAGGACGCACATTTGTTTACATCAAGTTCACAAATGTGCACAATTAAACATACTGGTTAGGATTACACGTATTTGTACTGACTACTTAGAGGAACAGGGAGGGATGAACACAAAATCCAGGGAGAAGGGTTACTGTTCCTGCCCAGGGATGAGGGATGAGAGCAAACAGAACCTGGGGCATAATGGTTTATCCTCTGGCTTTACTTGAGTCTGGGGGCCCGCTAGTGTTCACTGTTGGATTACTGGATGATCTCAAAGGTCCCTTTCAGCTTGCATGCAGAAATACTGTATATATATACGTGTGTGTGTGTATACAGTATGTGTGTGTGTTAGTCACTCAGTCGTGTCAGACTCTTTGTGACCCTATGGACTGTAGCCCGCCAGGGTCCTCTGTCCATGGGATTCTCCAGGCAAGAATACTGGAGTGGATAGCCATCTCCTTCTCCAAGGGCTCTTCCCAACCCAGGGATTGAACCCGGTCTCCTGCATTGCAGGCAGATTCTTTACCATTTGAGCCACAGGGGAAGCTCATATACAATATGTGTGTATATGCACACACACTGCACATATTTTAGAACTCTTCTTCTGCAGCTAAACAAAATGTAATTTAGATGATGATGGTGATGACAGTGATGATGAATGGTGATCGTGATGGTGATGATAATGGAGCCCCAAACTGAGTATCAGAAGACCCAGGGGCTGGTCTTGGCTCTGCATGGACTTCTGTGGACTCTAGAATCCTCCTTAGCACTGTAAGGGCCTCACTGTTGACATCTAGGACTCTTATAGACACATGAGTGGCTATATGAGTCTCAAACTTTAATCCACTGTGGGACACGGCCCTGGGCCCCCAGCTCCAGGGAAGCTGCTGTTTTCCTGTGCCCACCCCAGGAGGCCAGACTTAGTTTGGCTTGGTTGTCCTGAATGCGGGCATGAAGGCGAAGGGAGGAGGGTCATCGGAAAATGGGCTGGCGGCGGTCTGTAAAAACAAAACGGTGTGACCAGGGCTCAGGGAGTCCCAGGCCAGGTGGTGGTGGTGGCTACAGAGAGGCCACTTAACCCAGCCTAGGTCCCTGATCAGACAGGAAGGAAGCACATGGATTCTCAGAGTTGCTAAGACGCAGACAAGAAGTGCAAGGTTTGGGGCAGGGGCAGCTCTCCGCAAAGGAGGGCAGCACATGCCAAGGCTCCAAGCAGAGACCACCTCTCTGGACAATGGAGACTGCGTCCAGGAGCCAGAGAGAATGAGGCGGGCGAGGAAGACAAGGCAGGTGGCAGAGAGCCCGTGATGCCAAGCTTGCGGCCACCGTGGCTTTTTTCCTGAGGGCCATGATGGGCTGACAGAAGAAGCTGAGGGTCGTGGGGTCAGACCTGCCCTTGAGGATGAACCCTCCAGTGCCCAGCATGGAGCGGAGGTATTGGTGGGGAGGATGAGTGAGCAGGACAGGTCCAGAGCTGGCCCACAGGTGCGCGGCGGGGGGTTGGGGGGGTAGGCAGGCCGAGCCTCACCTGTGCAGGGCGGAGAAGAGGCTGCTCGGGCTGAGCAGCAGCGGGCCCTGGGGCAGCACCGTGCCGCGCTCGTTGACCCAGTGCAGGTAGCCCCGCGTCATGTCTGCCATGCCGATGGCCCGCGCCGAGCAGTACAGAAACTTGTACCCATTTCTGAAAGAGAGACAAAACGTTTGCCATGAAGGGCATCGCACACTGGAGCCATTTTGCGTGCACAAACCCTGATCCGTATCTGCTCGGTGAAGATGGGCCCGGCTGTAATTCCCAAGCAAGAGGCCACCTCCTCTAAAATCTCATTTTCAACTGAACCCCATTTCCTGTCATTGCTGAAGCACGTTCCTGGCCTCACTTGGTTTAATCCTCATGGATACCTCACTCCTTCCACTCTACTGTTAGGGAAACTGAGGCTGGAGGCACCAAACTGGCCAACCTACCTGCACTGGGATCATTCATATCTTTCCATCTGGCTGGTCACCTGTATCCTTTATAACCCTGATAAAATAAACACGTGAATGTGTTTCCACGAGTCTTGTGAGCCATCGTCAGCCCTGAGGAGGGGGTGTGGGACCCTCATTTTGTACTCAAGTCAAGCTGGGGACCTACCACCTATAACTGGTGTCTGAATTTGGGGCAGCCTTGGGGGAATAAGCCCTTAACCTGTGGGGTCTATACCAACTAGGTAGTGACAGAATTAAATTGTCAGATACCCACTGGTATCTGCAGAGAATTGCATAATTGCTTGTGAAAAACAGATCACATAGGAATATTCTTCTGTTAAATATTTGGTAGAAATGAATTTCCTTTTGAGACTTTGAAAACCTAAGAGTCCAAAAAGAGATGTGGTATAAATATTAAATAAATGCCAAATTCAATGCCTTACTATAAAGACACAATATAAGATACATACCACTAAGAATTTCTGTATTGATGACATGTTTAAATATTTTAATGTATTGGATTAAATATATTTAAAAAAATTTAAACATCATCTATGGGCTTCCCTGGTGGCCCAGTGGTAAAGAGCCTGCCTGCCAATGCAGGAGACACAGCAGACGTGGGTTTAATGCCTGAGTCAGGAAGACCCCCTGGAGGAGGGCATGGCAACCCACCCCAGTATTCTTGCCTGGAGAATCCCATGGACAGAGGAGCTTGGCCACAGTCTATAGGGTAGCAAAGAGTCGTACACAATTGAAGCGATTTAGCACAGTACAACGTAAACTACCCACGTCCCATCCCACTTACTGCTCCACTTTGACTGTTTCATAGTGGCCAAAGAACCTGCCTCAAGATTTTCCTAGTAACATGTTCTTTAAAACCAAGAAACAGGAAAGAGTTACAATACAGAGAATCTACAAACACCAGCTTATCCGGAGTACAGAAATGTATCTGAAAATCAAGCAACCTTTTTAAGTACACATCTTTGTATCCGAGCTAATTAATGTAATTTTTTTTTTGTTAATCACTATTTCTGTATACAGGTCTTCACATCAAAGTCCTAAAAGCTGCCACCTGCAGGGGTCTGAAATGCTCATTTTATTCGAGCCTTGATTTGCAAATGCTCTTCATGGCTGGATCATGCCACTGGCTGTCCTCGCTGGCTGGCCTTGCCAAGTGAGTGTTTTGCTTCAAAGGCTGTTTCTAAACTTAGCTGGAAAACCAGCTCCAGGATGTCCTAACCAGAGGAACACCTGTTAGTGGCAACAGGGATCACCTTTCCAGAGCCTTCACCCCCAGAAGAGCCACATGAAAGACCAGGTGTCCCCATCACTCGCTCGGGGGGTAGGCAGCACCCCGCACAGCATCCGGCACAGTCCCTGGCGCACAGTGGGGTTTGGCTGTGAGATCCTCAGGGCTCTCACGGAGCACTGGTTTGAACAAAACACCCTCTTGTGACTTTAATCGCACAACCCAGTGGCATAGCACAGCTGGCCTCGCAAAGACCTAGGGGATCGTGCAAGCCGCTTTCTCACTTTAGAGAGGAGGGCGCTACAGCTGGGCTCGGGAGACGGATAGGAGGGTCTACAGGGAGCCGACGGCCCCTTGAGCCCAGGTCCACAGCTCCCTTCCACTTGCCACACCCCTCCCTTCTGGGCAGGCGGTGATGATGACACAGTAACCTGAGGGGAAAGACAAGAACCGCTGTGGCAGGAGAAAGATTCTAATGAGTCTGCTAATGATCGCTTCCCATCCTCACCATCCTGACTTCAGAGGATGCATTCCTCAGGCCATAGATGATCTAATTTATCTATGGAAACACAGGAAGCAGTCACTCTCGCTAAGTCACGGAGGCACTGATTTGGTTACATGAATATCACAATATTTATCAAGCAACACAAGAAATTAGAACAATTATTGTCCATTCTCTAATCCTCCTTGGCTCAATGATCTAGATATTTTAGGAGTCAGTCCTTTTCTTTCCTTCCACTTATCAAACACGTATATTTGAATGAGGGAGTCTTCTGATTTCTTCCATTTGTATCTGCTAGAGTTCTTTTTAATTAATAACCAAATCAGCTTTTTAAAATCGATAACCAGGCAAGCTTTATATCCTCTCTGTGAACAAGGTAATAATCAACCTGACAGCTAATTTCTCATGGACTGACTTACTCAAGTTATTACACCTGGCAAAAAAAATAAAAATTGCCTTCATTTTCTGTTGTTTCCAGGTAAACGGTTATCTGCAACTGGTCTTTCCATTAGAAAAATACTGCAGAGTGTAAAATGTAGGAGGGACCCAAACTCAAAGAAAGCAGAAATTCAAGAGCAATCAGTCCAAAACCCCGCAAGTAAATGGCCTCTGCTCCCTGGTACTCCGCATGCTGAACATTTCTCTGAACCCATCTCTGAGTAACCACAAACATGACATCAACAGAAACGACCTCCCAACCTTTGCCAGTTCTCAATCCCTGTACTTTTCCCAGTTGTGGCTACCTAAGACCTGCAGGAGGTGGCGTGTGAGATGCTGCTTGGATGGGGATTTTCTCTAACCAGCTACAAAAGTTGATGCCACGTCCAGCCTGAGTGAGTACTCCATGATGGCACCTGGGCCACCAAGACAGGGCGAGCCCTTGGGTACCAGGGAGGCCGGGGGAGGAGGACACAGAGCTGCCCGAGTATCGATTCTGGCCTGGAGAGGCTTTGTGAGAAACCACGGGGTCTGAGCCAGACATTACAGGCAGGAAACCTGTGAGAGGCAAACATCAGAGGTAAAGGCCCTCCAAGCAGGAGCCATCAGGTGAGGAAAAGTGGGAAGATGGGAAAACAAAGGATGCGGTGGGGAAGTCAGACTAGGGTCGAGCAAGAAGTTATGGGGCAAAGCCACAGAAATCAGGAACTAGCAGAAACCTGACCCAGCACTGCTGGGTTTGAGAGCCATACAGAGGGGCCTGCACTTGCTTGTGTCCAGAGCCCCTGAAGGCCATGCCCAAGCTGAGTGAGGGTCCGAACATCACTGGTGTAACCCTGTGGGTGCCAACGAGGACACGCATCAAACTTGGTGAACGAGTTAAGTGTCAGGTTCCTTACTCTCAATTGCAACCAAAATGAAAACACAAGTCCTCTGTAACTGTCAGATCCTCATCCACAGATCGGATTCATTCTAAACCAGCTAATCAAACAAAAGAATGATCAGGCATTCTTTGGTAAGCTACTCAACTTTCATTATTCAAGAAGATAACTTTTGTAGGAAAACCTAAGAGGAACACAAATCAATACCAAAAAAAAAAAAAGCATCAGCACCCTTTTTTTTTTTTTTTAACATTACAGTAAGAACAGGAATAGATTTATGTTCCAAAATCCAGAATCAGCCAGGCTGGGAGCTACTCAATATCCTGACCCACAGGGGTTTCTTTGGAATAAAAAATAGAGACAGTTTCCAGTGTCAGGCTAGTCAAGACAGTTCACAAGTGCATTAATCTTCAAGGCAAAGAGCCAGCCATGGGGAGGCTGCGGGAGACTCCAGTCCACAGAGAGATGGAAGAAGTGGGACTAAGCGCCTGCCGGTGTGGGGGAGGGAAACCCCAAGGGCTCTGACCCTGGAGATGAACCAGAGCAGAAGCAACAGACCAGGAGCTGGGCTGACCAGGACTCCAGGGGGTTCTGCCTGGTAGCAGCTATGGGAATACGGACCAATCGTTTTAACTCTCTAAGCTTAGAAATGACAATATTTGCTTCTCAGAATTACTGTAAGAATGAAGTGACACACGTGCCCAGTGCTTGAGAGCAACTCAAGATGCACGCTCTCATCCTGATGTCCCGGGTACGGGCCCCTCGGTGGAGTGCTCCCCGGACCAGGTGGACGAGACGGGCCCTGCAGGCTGGCCCACAAACCTGCTTGGAATTGGGACCGTTTTTAGCCTAAAATACATCTTGTGGCCAACGTCAGACTACCATGTCCCCACCTGACTGTGAACGTCAACCCGACCCCTGAAGCTGGCTGCCACCATCTTCCCTCCCCATCAATTTTCAATATCCCGACCACTTCCTTTCTTGCCTTTTGGTACTGAATTCAAATGCGGAGCTGGCAGGCTTCCGCCGTGTGCTCCACCACCACCCCCGCCAACTCTCCCTGGCTGAGGGTGCGCCTGTCTGTGTAAGCCACACCAGCAAGAAAGGTTACATGTGCAGACTGCCGCATGTTCCCCAGCTGTGGACTTACTGGCTCACTTTATGGTACAGCTTGGCGATGCCCTGGTGGGTCCAATCCTTCCCCAGGGTAGGCAAAATGTGCCCGAGAGTATCTGATCTGAATAAAGACAGAGAACAGAAAAATTAAATGACGAGGGCACTGCATGAACTGCAGTGCCTACTGTCCAGCACAGGGAACTACAGTGGATACCCTGTGACAAACCACAACGGAAGAGAGTATGGAAATACGTACAGCTGAGCCCCTTTGCTGTACAGAAGAAATTAACACAACACTGTAAATCAACTACACTTCAATAAAATCTTTTTTTAAAAAAAGAGGCGGGCATCACTAAAGGAAGAAAAAAGTTCACTCTGATTCACTGCACCAGAGAAGCCTCATTAAAAATGCAAGTGAGATACACGACTTGCTCTCTGGACAGAAACCCTGAGACTGAGCAACGATGTCAGGGAGCCACTGCCCCAGAGGGAAGAGATCCCCAAGCCCCCACTGCAGCTGTTTAATTCAAGGAGCCCCAGAAACTGAACTACATGAGCCCCAATCGGCCCCAGCAAGAGGAGCCAACGCACCTCCAGGCCCAGGGCCCACAGCCCCAGAGTAGGTGGACTCAGACTCACCTAGTGATGGTCCCATCAATGTCAGAGATGACCACCTTGTCGTCCCAGTTCCACAAGTAGATGGTGCCCTCGCAGCGGCACGTGCCCTGGTACTGCGTGGTGACACTGAACACCACGTCGTTCGGGCCGTTCTTCAACTTCAGGCTTTTCTGAAAGACAGGAGCTCTGTGTCCACTGGAGGGTGAGGCCCGGGGGGGACACATGGTTTCTGTTCCACGAGAAACCAGATCTGGACTTTATTTTTTTTTTTAATCACCACCCCAGGCCACCATACAATTCTATCCCTGCCTTGCTCTCGATGAGGATGGTTCTTTCCAGGACTTGGGCAACCTGAACCCCAGCCCTCCTCACAGGCCCACGTGTAGGGCAGCTGTGACACATCCCCCAGGGGCAGGTGACAGGCACTGGGGTTCACTACAGGAAATCACGACCCCAGACCAGGATGTACTTCCTTGGCCACGGCTGAGCGTAAAGGGTCATGACCAGCGAAACAAGTCTAAGCCAAGTGCGGAACTACGTTCCCCACACCAGTCATGAGTATCGATGATGACCCACACAGACTGGAAGAAAGCAGTCTCAGTTATCAAGCACGTCTCAGGTCCAGAAGCACAGAGGCCAGGTTCCAGGAAATCACTCCAGCTTCTGAAAGCAGAAGCCCCTTTTGGGGGTTCTGAATCTCTGCACCAGGGCCCTCAGGTGCCAGCCAGCTGGCGGCCAGAGTCCAGGTCAACCTCTGCACTGCTGGACAGGGCCCCTGCCACCCAGCTGCTGCACTAGGACCGCGGGCTGCAGGGGTCTGGCCTGTCCCTTCTCTTTTCCCATAAAACAGCATCATGGCTAGGCCCGGTCGCCACAAACTCTTGGGACAGCTGAACGGAGACACCCGCTCATTGTCTGCTCATGGGAAACAGGGTCCAGGCCTGACTCATCCTGGTGGTACAGATGCACAGAAGAGGACACCGTGGTCAGGGTGGCCCCCTGCTACCGGTAGCTCTCAGAACCCATCACGAGTGTGGGGGAGCGGGGTAGCCGGAGCTTCTCCCGATTCAGGAGAGGCAGCTGACCTAACAAACATCTCCGGGAAAGTGGAAACAGCCCCATGACGTGTGGTCTATCCATCATTTACACCTCGAGACAAACACCCTCAGGCTGCCCTCCTCCAACACTTGAGACCAGGGAGCCTCCAGGGCAGACACAGGGGAGCGCAACTGGACAGGAGGCACCGAAATGGGGGGGATGTGAGCCCAAGGAGGATGGCAACCGGTACTGGGACAGAGAAGGTGCTCGGGGCTGACTCGGGGTGGGGGGAACCCAGTCCATGGAACCCGCTGAGCACGGGTGGCAGGAGCCGGGCCGGAACCCACATCTCAGCGGAGGGAGGAAAGGGCCCTCACCAGCTGCTCTGACGTGAGGCGCAGGGTCTTCTTGTAGCTGACGCTGGACAACAGGGGGAGGTGGCTTGTGCTGGACGGCTTGGCGGCTGCATGCTCCTCATCACTAGAGGATGACTCATGCTTTATTCTGGAACACACAGTGATGTAACCACCAATTAGGAAGTCCATCTGGGCAGCCATTAAACACGCACTAGGCAGGAATCGATGACGGAGTGCTGTCCCTGGGGCGGTCACTTAGCAGATGCCGTCACTAATCCCATTCATGAGGCTCCTGCATTATTCACCCGGGGCCGCCACTCCTCATTCAGGTGCCTACTTGCTGGCATCATCACTCTATTTTAAACCGAGAGGCTCCCCCCATCCTCCCTGCAGCCTTGGAGGATGCCTGCGTTCTCTCTTCCCCCATCCCAGGCTGCCAGCCAGGCCAATCACAAGGAGCCCAAATATTTCCTACACGTCCAAGCCCATTCGTTTCCTCCAAACACACAATTCCAAATAACGAGGTCACTCTAAGGACTTACAAACGGGTGCCAGGGAAGCCAAGGAAGACCCCCCCCGCAACTCTCCTCCAGAACCCCTCAGCAGGCTGCCCCTGGAGCACGAGCCACACCTCATTCGTCTGCACACAAGTCAAGCTCCGGACCCCTCCACATGGGGGGTGGAAGGGAGAAGGGCCTGGGAGGTGCAGGTGGGGAGCAGGCTCATTTTCTTCAAATAACCTGTATAAAGCATGTCAGCAAATAACTGCTCCCTGGATTCGAATTCTGCTATGACACCACCCCCAATCTATAGACCTGCTTCCCAGGACCATCTTCTTTAAAAATGCCTTAACACCAAAGTGCTTCCTAAACGTCTGTCAGGCTAAAGGGTGACGGCTGAGTGATCTGGAACAAACCGGTCCCGAGGCCCCGGGTGTGCACTTCCCCATAAAGCCTCCTGCTCAGCACATCCCTTTATGCAAAACTCCAGCTTCTCCTGGTGTCTCAGGGGGTTCTCGCCTGGTCCTCAGCATCCTGGCCTTCCCCCTTGCCTCCCCACCCCTTCTATCAGAAAATGGCCGGGTGTTTCCTCTGCAGCTCGTTGCTTTCTTGCCCCACGTGTTCATTCCAGAAGCAGTTCCTACAATCCAACAGCACCCTGAACTAGGGAGATGCAAGGGAAGGCCCGTTACCCTGCTTCTGTGTGGTTTCTCCCAGCTCTTTCCCCGCCCAGAATGAGCTACCCCTCCCCAGGGCCCTGCTCTCCACCTTACAAGGGGTGGCCCCCGGTGGGCAGTGGGCTGGTGGACTGGAGCTCAGGCCACCAATGCTTCTAGGCACCGTGCCAGGTGTGGAAGTGAAAGTGGAAGTGTTAGTCACTCAGTCGTGTCCCACTCTTTGCGACCCCGTGTACTGTAGCCCGCCAGGGTGCCCTCTGTCCATGGGATTCTCCAGGCAAGAATACTGGAGTGGGTTGCCATGCCCTCCTCCAGGGGACCTTCCCAACCCAGGGATCAAAGTGCCAGGTGTAGGGATACAGCAAACAGCCTGGCCCCGGCTCCCTGGGGCCTTTTGTCTGAATAATCACAACAGAGCAGGACAAGGGCTGCATTAGGAGGACAGAGGGTGTCCTGGGAGTGGCTGGACCAGAGGCCCCGGGGCAGAGAACATCCCGGGTTTTGGCTGGACTGGAGGCCCTGGAGCTGTGCGGATCAACCACAGCTGAAGTCCCAGACTTGGCCATCACGGGGTCACAGCCATGGTGAATGAGGGTGGGGACAGGTAGCTATGTCCACGGAGACAGAGCACGCTGGCTAGAATCCTGATTGGTCCATGGCAGGGCTAAGCCACATGTAGACAAATCAATGTCCGTGACACCGAGGACGGGTTCCTGGTAGAGTAGAGACCTGGGAAGCCCAGGTTTGAACCGCAGGAACTTCAAGCTGTGTTTTCCTGTTCAGACTATTTTCTCTCTGGCTTGATTTCCTCATCTTAAAGCAAAGGGAAGCAAATAGCATCCCATGCAGCAAGAGATCCCAGGAGCCAGCAGATAACAGACAGATACGCATCCCAGGAAAAGCCTCACAACCACAGAATTCCTCCCCGGGCTTCCGTGGCTCATCTGTAAAATGACTCAAAAGCCCCTCTCCATCCCAACCCTTGCCGATTCTAAGAGCGATGCTGACCCTTCTGAACCAACAGCCTAGAGGTTTCAGACAGACAGGTACACGTGGTCCTGGAGCCAAAGCAGCCTGAACAGAGCCCGGGTGGGAACCTAGGACAGGCAGCTACAGGCCCCTTGTTGAATCGGGTAATGTTCATGTTCCATGCAGACAGTTCGGAGGGAAATGAGATCCAAACGTGAACCGAAGCTCTCAGTGACTACAGATTGACGTGAGCCACTGCTGGCGATGCGCAAGCCAAGAGGGTGAGCTCTCAGCTCCATCTGCCGCTTTAAGACAAAACCCCAAACCCCTCGATCGGTGCAGCAAGCCTCGTTTGAGGGAGCACAGGAAGGAAAACACAGAGACAGAAACTGAGACAGGAGCCGTACACCTGAGCTGGCAGTGCCGGCTGGGGGCGAGGTCGTGTGCCCCTTGGACCTGGCCGCCCCCGCCCCCTCCTCTTGCAATGGTCCCTAATGTCACTGGCTTTGCGCTGTCTGTGAGAAGCGACAGGCAAAAAAACAAAAGGCCTCATCTCACTCAAGTATCCGTGTTCAGCCGAGGAGCTGTGAACAACACTGAAGTTCGCACTTGTCAGTGTACAGGTTCCGATGGTATTTTAATGACTTGCATGGTGACAAGCTGTTTGCTCAATTACGAGACTTCAAGGACTGTTCTGTCAATCACAAGTCTGTCAATTAGGAGAGCACTCCAACATTTTTTTTCCCAAGGCAATTGCATGAATCTAATTAGCAGATGAGGATGCCAGTAAAATGAAAAGATGCATACTGCTCAGGAGAACTTCGTAAGAAGGCTTTTCAAAATCTCAAATCCTTTTCGCCAAGAGTCAGTTCTTCATTTCTCAGGTTTTGTAAAGAAGTATACGTAGCATGACTAACTCAGAGTGGTCAATAGTCTATTTCTATCTAACTGGGCAAAGCGTTTGTGTCAACACTTGAATTGGATCCTATCAGTTCAGTTCAGTCGCTCAGTCATGTCAGACTCCTTGAGACCCCATGGACTGCAGCACACCAGGCTTCCTGTCCACTGCCAACTCCCAGAGCTTGCTCAAACTCATGTCCATTGAGTCAGTGATGCCATCTAACCATCTCATCCTCTGTTGTCCTCTTCTCTTCCCACCTTCAATCTTTCCCAGCATCAGGGTCTTTTCAAATAAGTCAGTTCTTTGCATCAGGTGGCCAAAGCAGATCGTATCAGATACTAAGAAGATCCAAAACGCTTTAGACAAACTATCAGCTGATCTCCCAACTGGGGAAGAGCAGCAGAAGTGACCCGCTGCTAGGCACAGCCTCGGCCCACTCCACGGCCTCCAGGAGCCACCACACTGCTGCTGGAAGGAAGAATACAGACCCTATACCAGCCGCTGTTGTGTTCTATCCCTCCTTTTAAATCTCTCTGAGCCCCTGGCCTGCTGTTCCCTGGTCTGAGACTGGCATATCGCAGGCTGGACTTGGCTGACATCCTGCGTTTGGCTCGTACTGCGCTGTATAATTTTAAAACACTTGCAACTGCACAGTTAGGACAAGCCTGAGTCCTACAGAGCCACCCTCCTGACGCAGGCACAGCCCGCGTGGCCCTCTTTGGTTTCACACTCTGAACCTCCTTTCCCATGAAGCTGTGAGCTCAGCTTTGATGAGCCAACTTGTACGGGTTGTGTGTCAGTCGCCTGCCCATTTCCAAGATGACGGAAGAAACACCGAGGGGCTGATGATTTGCCAAAGATTAGAGTCCCGGCTAGCGCTGCCTCTTGTGCTTGGAAACTACTGTGGGACAGAGAGGTTCTCAAAATGTTCCCTGCATTTCCAGTGCAGCAGTTTTAACTGCTGGGTTAAACTGCTTGGGACAGAAGGGTGGCATCTCTGCTCCTGTCTCCTTGCCTGGGCTTCTCTCGGCATGGACATCATTCTTGTTCCTTAGCTCAGATTCAGAAGGAAATTGCCCAAAGCCAGGACTCCAAGCCAGATCTGCTTGACTCCAAAGCCTGCTGTGTACAGCCTGCTGCTTCAAACAACTACTTACCAAAAACCCACTGACTTCCTATCTGGTTACCGCCTTACCTGCTCAGGACTGTGCACTCTTAGCCCGAGCTCCATCTTGAACACACCTGCCCTCTCCCTTCCAGACTCACTCAAGGTACACTCAGAGTTCCAGGTCGGGGGACTTCCCTGGTGGTCCGATGGCTAAGACTCCGTGCACCCAGTGCAGGGGGCCAGTGTTTAATCCCTGATCAGGGAACTAGATCCCACATGCCGCAACTAAGAGTTCACATGGCACAATTAAAAAAAAAATATCCCGCATGCCAAAAATGAAGACCAAAATTCAGCATGCTGCAACCAAGACCCAGTGCAGCCAAATAAATAAATAAAATATATTTTTTTAAATTCTGGGTCAGGAAGGTATCCAGATAATCGTGCTGGAAAGCCCCTCCCCAGAGAATGAGCCAGAGACAGACGGTGAAGAATGGAAAAGAAACACACAAGCGCATCAACCTTTCTCCCTTCTCCAGGGCCGACCTGCACGGGGGCAGGTGGGAAGGGGCCGTGCCGGGCACCATCAGAAGGAACAGAAACGGTGTCCTCCAAAAACAGCCCAGCTGAGAGCCAGCCCTGCCATGCAGTTTTATCCAGTCCTACACACTCTTCTCACACAGAGGACAATAAAGAAATCAGACTGTCTCCTTCGTGACACCTACATGCATTTCTAGTTCCAACAATGAATTCTAGAAATGACATCGTTTCATATACAGAGCTATGGCCAGGAAGCCAAGGACTGGACAGCTAAGCCTGCCTTCCCCAGGAAACAATAGGTTGGGAAAATCTCATTGGCTCAGTGACAGTACACTTAAGGCATGCCTACTCTGAGTCAGGCACTGGCTTGGCCTCCGAGGTATAAAAGGATGGAGGTAGGCAGCTTGCCTTCAATGAATATGTCAGAATTTTCTGCCTGTAAATAAGAAATGCAATCCTGGTTCTCTTAAGCACAGGAATACTATAAGGGTGAGGTCATCAGTAAAGTTATTAAAATATATCAGATCACTCAATATTGATATAATAACACCATCAAATTAGTGGCTGATGGCACTGTCCTCAGAGGAGTTACCCTCAAATCCCATAGCATCAAAACAAAAACACATAACAAGCAGGTTACCCTGAAGATAAAATACTACTAATGTGGATAAGTATTATTAAATTCTAATGTCTGCTAGGCCAAGTTAATATGAATCCCTATCAATATTTAACATAATAAGTCCTAGTATGTGATTAAACCATAGAGAAAGGCAAGCTCCTGCAAAAGGGGCACTTTTCACATCATCCCCATATCACCCATATCATTATTTATCACCACAACACTTGTTATTACCTTCTGCAGACTGAGGGCTATCACGTTCCAAGACCATGAGGAATGCTCTTGTGACATTATCTCATTTACTTTGGAAAGTCAGTATCTATGGAGTGTTTCCATTTGATTTATGAGAAGATCAATTTCAGTAAATTACTCCAGGTCACTGAGTAAATGACAGAGCACCAGGCCTGCAACCGAGATCTGTCTAAATTCAAGGCCCAAGCTAATGCAGTGAACCGTATCAGCATCTGTGGGGCGTGTGCCTTGACTTTGGACACAGACAGGGGCTACAACACCCCAAGATGACTGGCACTGTACCTGGTGGCCATGCCCAGCTGTGACGGCTGCTCCCCGGTGCTGTGGCTCTTCCCTGCCAGGCACTGCTCTGGCTTACTTTCCTGGAGAAGAAGACGACAGAGAATCATGGACGCAGCAAAGGGAAACCACCTGCGTGACAGCAGGTGTTCCCTGAGGGGCTCCCTGAAGTCCAGGGCAGGGCCCCCATGCCTTCCCCAATGGCACACCCCACCCCCAGGGATGGAAGGGTCCTAGTTATTCCTTTGCTTAGCTGTTGTCTACAATCGAGCTGAGAAACATTTTTGACAAAAATAAGTCTGTTTTCCATAAGCGTTTGTGGCACCAAACCAAGGCTCCATAATCACGGCAGCTTATGCAAATGCTTTATCAAGGGCTGCTTGGATACGCGGGGGCTTTCAAAATATTTTCTTCTAATTGCTGATAGAAATGCCTGAAAATATTTTCACACCATATTTTGCTTGAGAAAAACATGGATGCATTCTCTTTTTCAATCCCGTGTGCTCTTAATAGAAGATGCTCCCTTAATGTACTGCCAGCGCTTTGGAATATTGAGAGCTCTGGGCCAGTCCTGCTTCTCTGGCTTAAAAAGCTCAGGCAAGTGATGGAATGTTTCAGAGTTTCTTTTTCCCACCAGCAAGGCAAGGGTGGTGACATGCAGCTCCTAACAGTGTCGGAAGGACCACAGAGATTCTACACATAAACCCAGAGACTGGCCTACAGCAGGCAGGGGAGGGAGAAAACATCCACCTGCCAGCAGACATCGCAGGAAGTCATCACAGGCCAGACGGACGTGTCAAGGGACAAAGGCTTTACAGTCACATCTCCTTATCTATAGTCATTCGATCTGCAGGAAGGTTAATGCATTTAATGTTGATAAAGAAAATGAGTGACAGAAACAATATAACATGGTGACTAGCTTAACATATGATGGGTCCAAGCTATTTTCAAAAATTCTTTAGTTTTTATAAGCAGGCAGATAAATGATGTGAAAAGAGGCCCAGTAATGTTTAATCTATCTATTGAGGCAGGTAACTTAGCCACTGCTATTAACAATTCTTTATTAGACTTGTTCAAAAATACATGTCTATCTGAAAAGTGTTTAGTGTTTTTAAAAGATATTTCATAACTCTTCACCATTTTATGCTGGCATTCCCCTCGATTCCAACTAATGAGACTCTAGATACTCTGCAAAAAAAAAAATAGGTCCCTAAAATAGCCTTCTGTCTAAATTCTAGAACGTTCTGTTCTCTAGTAAAGGAATCAGAAAAGCCTTTTCCACTTTAAGTCTCCTAAAGTAAAGTGAACGCTAGCTATAACATGTTCATACCCTCTTGGAGGAAATGAGGGTATAAAAAGCTCAGGGATGCTACCAGAAAACACCCTAAAATGGTGTTATCTTGGTAAAAACACTTCCAACAGACTCTTTCCCTTTGAAGTAATGAAATAAACAAACTGAGCATCTGAGCTTTTTTTTTTTCACTCTTGTAACAACCAACTCAGCTATTGTCCTCAGGGTTTTTTCACACTATATTCCAAGTATGATCAGCATTCCTTCTAATATCTGCTCTGGGTCCATCTGGGTCCTAGGGAGACCACAGGGATCAAAGCCATACGTGGTCTCTGTTTTCATGGAGTTTAGGGTCTGGAAGGGAAGGGAGGGTTAATTAAACAGCCACACTAATCAGTGTATAATTATAAATGCTGGCAAAATTTGTGAAGGAAAAGTTCACAGGCAGGGCCATGAGGGCAGAGAACAGCAGACCAGATCAACCTGCCAAGAAAGGGCCATTTAAGATGCTAGATAACTAAGAGAAAGGGATGAGAGGGGTCCTAAGGACACCAGGCAGAGAAAGTAACACATGCAAGGGTCCTGGGGTAGAAATGACACCACAGCAGAGAGGGCGGGGGAGGCGGCAGAAGAGGAGACTCTGCAGGGAACCAGGGGCCAGGATACACAAGGCCTGTGGACCATATTAAGGATTTTGGTCTCTAAGAATTGGGGAATCCACTAAAAGCTTTTAAGAAAGGAGTAATATAAATTGGACTGTTACCCTAAAAAGACCAAGGCAACTACAGAGAATGAGGAAGAAGAAAAGGCAAGAGTGGATACAAATGGACCATTTGCAAGCAATCTTAGGAAAAAGATGGCAGCCTAGATTTTTGGGGGTGAAGATGGAGAGAAATGGAAAATGGGAGCAACATACTGGATGATAAACTGAAAAGAGGGGTGAGGGAAAAAGGAAGTATTAGCTTACGGACGGACAGTGGTATCATTTTCTGAATGTGGTCTAGCAAAGGAAGAACTCTCGAGAAAACCATCAGTTTGATTTTAGAAATGACGAGTTTGAAGAGCTGAAGCATCCACATGGTGACATCTACCTAGCTGGGTATTTGATAAATTAATGTGAATTATAAAATACCTTCTTGGTTAATAAAAATGGAGTCGTTGTATAGGCGTGGGTGAGGCTGCCTGGGGAATAACGAGCAGTCTTTGAAGAAGAGAGGTTCCTAAGACAACCCTGTAACAGTAGTAGTATTAGTCGCTCAGTTGTGTCTGACTCTTTGCGACCCCATGGACTGTAGCCCGCCAGGCTCCTCTGTCCATGGAATCCTCCAGGCAAGAATACTGGAGTGGGCTGCCATGCCCTCCTCCAGGGATCCTTCCAACCCAGGGATCAAATCCAGGTCTCTCGCATTGCGGGCAGATTCATTACTGTTTGAGCCACCACCAGGTAAGCCTGAGGACCCACTTGTACAGCAGCTGAGCCAGAGGATAAACAGCCCCTGGGGCAGGGGGTTGGGGGACAGGTGGACACACTGACATGGAAGCCAAGAAAGAAACTACTTCCAGAAATAGGCTGAGAGGCTGGCAAAGGTCTGAAGAAAAGTATAAGCATTTATAGAAACAGAAACCAAAGTCATGTATATTTTAGACATGCTATTGACATGAAATGACTAACAGGAATCAGTCTACGCTATAAGTCTGCCTTGCTAAAACTGTTCTCATGAGCAACAGGAAGATATTTTACTTAAACATTAAAAAAAAAAAAAAAATCAGGTTAAATCTCTCTTTTCTATAGATGAAGAAACGTTCCAGAGCAGGAGTGACCTGACCACACTCTCCAAGCGGAGAGGTAACACAGCCAGGATGTGAGGCCATCTCTGCCCACCCATCCCGGTCCTTCTCCACCTCCCCTTGTTCTGCGCTGCCTTCACCTGCATGGTGGCAGAGCTGGCTCCTGGCTCAGTGTGACGGCTTTGCTCACTGACACGCAAGCCCTTGCTGAGCCAGGCAGAAACACTTGTGTTTTCCAAGCTTACCTCTTTGATTGTGGTGTTTCTTCCCCTCCATGAAAACCACCATCTTCCTCCCTTTCTGGGCATCTTATCCCTCATGATAGACTCCACCGTGGCCTGTTTTAAATGGATGGTAACATAAATAATGGAACCAAAAAAAGATCAACTTAGCACATTCAAACCAAAAGACACGCACATGCAAATTAAAGTAAGATTAAAAAAAAAAAGAAAGAAAAAACAAAGACAAATCAGAGAAAACACGACATACTATTTGTGGATTAAAAATTTTCGAGAAGCAAAACCTAATGGCATCCAAAATTACATTAAGGTAACTTAGGCATGAAGACTTAAGAAGATGTTAAAGGAATAAACAAATAACAAATAAAATACAACACAACAACAACAGAAAAAGAAAGCATTGAAAATCATTAGTGATTAGTCAGACAGCAAGTTTTCAAATTAAAGTGGTTTACTGATTAAGATACTGTTATTCTCAATAAGATGATTGATTATAAAATGAAAAATGAAATGATTAATATGAGGTACAAGGTAAAGTTTTAAACAAAAAGTAAAATGCATGGGATCTTTTTAGTAGATGTAAATTTCCAAATTTGGGCAAACTGAATATTCATAGATGCATTTGAATTAAAAGCTCAAATATTAAAAAAGAAAATCCATACTCTTGTCCTAAATAAATGCAAGTTGAATAGGAGATTAAATATTTATTAGTAATATTCTTTGTAAATCAGTTGTACTTCAATACATTTTAAAAAATAGTAACAATTTTCTACATATTTTAAAGAACAAAATAGTCACCTTGAGGCTAATTCAAGTACCAAAGTAAATATTATCTAATTTCCCTTCTTTGGTTTATGGAACTCTCAGGCACTAATACCTCAGCTAGTAATGAGAGAATTGTCTTTCAATCAAACAAGTTGCAGGTAAGTGGAAAGATAAATAATTCACGTATTTAGCCTGAAGTGTGCTTCTTTTTATCATTTAAGAATCCCTACCTGACACAAAAGAAAACCTGAATACACTGAACAAGCCCCCCTATTCATGAACAGGACAACTCACAAAGATGTCAATTACCCTACCCCTCCTATTTCTATTTCATCCATATATTAAACAAAATTCCAATTTGAAAAAAAAAAACCAGGATTATTTTCAAACCTAGACAAACTGGTTGTAAAGTTCATTTATAAAACAAACAGAAATGGCCAAGAAAACTGAAAATAAGTAGACATAAGCCTGGCACGTGTGTGTGCTATGCCGCTTCAGAATACTGGAGTGGGTTGCCATGCCCTCCTCCAGGGGATCTTCCCAATCCAGGGATTGAGCCCATGTCTCGTATATTTCCTGCATTGGCAGGTGGGTTTTTTACCACTAGTGCCACCTGGGAAGCTCAGGCATAAGCCTTACTAGATATTAAAATATATTTAAAACTTACAGTAATTAAAAGAATGCAATCTTGGGACATAATTTAACATATTACTAGAACAGAAGACAAAATCCAGAAATAACCCTAAATTCACAGGGGATGTAATGTAAGATCAAGTTGTAATTGCGTATCAATGGGTAGAGAGTTATATAATGAAAGGTATGGAGATAATTAGGGAGCCAACCATGACCCTCTCAGTTGACTCCCTGGGTGAACCACCCCTTTGGTTCTCACCATCACAGCCAAAACTCTGCTCAGGAATCACACTGCACTATGTTCCATGAAGGCAGGCTCAAGTCTGGGGGGAGAAACTTAGATTGTTCTGCACCACTCATGGCCATTCCATTGTGTTGCCAACAACCGGCTGAGAGGTGATCATGTGACCAAACTGTGGCCGATTAAATGTGAGAAGCCTGTCTCCATCCTTCCTATTTTGGACACTTATATGAGGAGCTGTTGGATAAAACAGTCATCTTGGGATCATAATGGGGAAGCCAGGAAAATCAGAAAGGCTCATCCAGCTTCATCCAGCTTCATCCAGCCTGAAACTACCAACCTCTAAGATTCTTATTATGTCAAATAATAAACCCCTGTTACTCCAGTCACTTGTAGTCATTCTGTTTCCTGCAACCAAAGCATCCTGATTCAATAACCAGCTGGGGAAAAAAAAAAAAACTGATTTCATTTCTGATACCTCAACTCATGACTTTCAAAATAAAATCAAGATGGATCAAAGATTTAAGAAAATGCTGGAAGAAAAGACAGGGCATATTTTCATAAGTTTTGGAAATGGGAAGCAAGCAGGGCCATTCCAAGATACAAAACCTAGCAGCCTCAAAAGATAAGATTGATGAAGTCTCTGCATAAAAATAATTTCTATTATTAAATAAATGCCAAAAACAGAGTCCAAAAAATTACTGACAACCTGTACAATATTTAGGCTGCCTACCACAAAGACTAATTTCTTTAAGTTTAGCAGTCATGTGTATTTCTTTTTCTGTGAACTATATAGCCTTTATCAGTAAATTTCTATTGCACTGGTCTTTCTTCTCACTGATTTATAAGAACTGTAAAAACTTGCCCTGGGCCACAAACACTGTACAGAACCTGCCAAGGACAAAACAGAACCCACTCTGGAGCATAGGCCCTCAGCTCAGTCCACAAAGAATACTCACAGATAAAGCTCCATGAAAGATACAGTCACGATCCCAAAGCATGTGCACACACGCACACACACAGCCACAAAGGAGAGAACGTGAGCTAAACAAAGTCAAAATAGACCTGCACGACCCTCAGGTATGAGATCTACCTGACAAGCCACAACATCCACAGCAGCACAAAGCCTTTGCTAAGCATGTGAAGGATGCAAGTGTGAGATGTGGGCTCTGCAGCCGAAAGAATGGAGCATTTGGAACAAAGACCCAATGCTGGAAAGCGATCAATTCCAGGAGAGGCCTGGGGAACCGGCAGGGGGAGGACACGGGCATGGTGGGCTGCTGCAGTGCATCTGCCTGTCACCCTGGCTCTTTTATGCAGCTGCTCACCTGCTCTCAGGTGCAGCCAGGAGCTGCCCACTTGCTCCTCCTTGGCCAATCAGCCCCTAGCCTGCTTCCTGGCTGAGCCAGGCCTGAGTGTGGGCACCTGGTGTCTGGTATAGTACTACCCTGCTCCCCTCCTTCATCCTTCTACCCTCATCACCCTTGGGCTCAGCATCCACCTGCTTTGCCCCCATCTGTGTCCCTGGCACGGCAGGTGCGGGGACAGGAATCCTGGAGAGGCAGGACTCGGTCTGGCGCTGCCTCCACTGGGAGCTTTTGCTTTGATGAGAGAAGGGAGAAGGACATTCAAAGTGCAAGGGAGACCCCTGCAGTTTATACCCATGAACTTCCAACCAGCACAGTGTAATTAACCTCATGGTTTCTAAAGAAAATGAAAGAAAGTGAAGTTGCTCAGTTGTGTCCGACTCTTTGTTACCCCATAGACTGTGGCCTACCGGGCTCCTCCATTCATGGGATTTACCAGGCAAGAGTACTGGAGTGGGTTGCCATTTCCTTCTCCAGGTTTCTTCCCAACCCAGTGATAGAACCCAGGTCTCCCGCACTGTAGGCAGACCCTTTACCATCTGAGCCACCAGGGAAGTCTAAAATAAAAGCTAAATTCCAATCCCCCAGATTCAGCGAGCCATCATTTTCATGTCCCTTTTCTTTCTCATGGTAAAGCTCACCTTTGGCAATGGTTTCTGGAAGGCCTGCATGGCCAGGAGCAGAGGCGCTGCTGTCGTCCAGTTATAGTATCTGACGTGAAACAAGGAAAAGCGGTCAGAAGACCAAGGCTCAGACCTCTAATGTCCCGAGAAGCGGTCATGTGAGGCTCTGGACGTTCAGAGGGTCCTTAAAGAGCCCAGTACTGTGGCAAACACCCCAGGTCAGCTGCCACATGCCCCACCCTTACAGAAGCCCTTCCTCCAGCCAAACTCCCAGCGGCCACTGTGGCAACAGGACAAACGACATGGCAGGTGACCCAGTGGCCAGCTGAGAGCAGCCCACGCCCCGCTGGGCATCAAGCCACTGATGTGCTGGAGCATTTCTTGCCCACACTTCAGGGAAAAGGAAACGAGGACCCTCAGTTAACACGTAAACACCTGTGGCTTCCTCTAATGGGGAAAAGTTTGCCAACAGCCTGTAAAAATACGTGCACATCCCTTGACCTCAGACAACAAAGCTTTCAAGGGACGGGTGCACGGTCTATCTTGTGATAGAGGCCAGGGCTGTGACGTCACATGTCCCACTGTAAAATCTGGTGCAGCCTAATGCAAGCCCCACAGGATCCAGTTACATCAACGTTCTAACCATATAAGTGATGCAGCATTTTGCCAATAGTGAAGAGACAATAATAGATTTTTAACAAAGACTTAGATTTATACATTTCTAAAGGTTACTGTCCAGGTCTCTATAGCAGAGAAGCTGAAGCTGAACGGGTATCACACGACGGCTGAAATGACTTTCGGGAGGAACTTACTTATTTCCGATCTTCACCACGAGGTTGGGGTCATCAATGAGGGCAGGGTTGTCCGCAAACTGCTGATATGACACGGCCTGTTCCAAAAATGCGTCTGTGAAGGCAAAGGAGGGGGGAATACAAAGAGGATTTAGTACAAACACCAGGCCTGTTTTCACTCCCTCACAAGTATCTTCTGAGAGTTTATGCCATCCAGCTATGCAGACAATCCTATCAAATTTATTTGTCAAGGGGCCTTCAGTTAGTTTGGGGGGCTGTGTCTGTGCAGAAATGAAGAGAGATGGGGGCAGTCAGAGGATGGGGGACAAGTGCACCCTTAATCAGGGCACATGTGTTTACACAGGAGCAGGCATGTGGCAAACACCATAAACACAGGCCCATGCAGAAGCAGACGACTGGAGCTCAAGGTATGGTCACCCGGGTCTGAAGTCATAGTCATTGGTGTGAACTTCCACACCCACCTCCTCACCAGTAGTCACGAGGATGGACAAAGTCATGAATGAAAGCTCAGTGACCTGCCTAAAGCAGGTGGGGACACCTAGGGTCTAGGAGTCTGGTCTAGGAGTCATCAGCTAGAATGGCTGACTGTACTCTCTGGAGGTCTCGGGGCCACCTCACCATGTAAATAGCATGAGATCCTAGGAAACTAGGGATAAAAATAGGGTGGGGGCTATGATTTAACTCAGATCACCTAAGCCAACCCTGAGACACCCTTCTGACACAGCCAGGAAGGGTCCAGGGCTCGCTCGGACACCCCTCCCTCCTCCAGCGTTTCTGTACACTTGCTACGCACTCTTTTCCCAGTGTTGACGTTGCCACCAGCCCCGGGCCCCACCTCACGGCCCCACCCCACTGCAGGACGGGCACAAGCTATGCTCAAACACGCCTGATGACCAGTGACCCCAGTGGCCTTGTTGTCGCCTGGGGCCGCGTGTGTGTGCGTGCGTGCGTGCGTGCGTGTGACACTGCGGTCAGTCAGCCAGCCGCAGCAACATTTGGGTGCTGAGCCACAGTGAGTCACGTGCGCTCCTTCATGAGCCCAGGACTTCGGGCCGGTGCAGCCGGCGGCCACCAGGGGGCGCTGCCGGCTCAAAGATGGCGGCGGCCCCGCGGTACCTTTGGTGATCTCCCGGTTGTCGCTGAGGCCCCCGCAAAGGGAGATGGCGATGGACGGCAGGTCCCTCAGGCCGTCCGACGTGCTCTCCACGCCGCTGTCGACGCCAGAGCTGCCCACGGACTGAGGGGACTGGTTGGCGGAGCGGGCTCCGTTGTCGCTGGTGGGTTTCGTGAGCCCAGAAGGGTCTCCGCTGGAAGGAGAGGAGTGGGAGGGGCTGTGAGGAGGGTTTCCCAAGCCTGGGGTGCGGGGCGCGGGGGGGATGTCTCACTCAGATGTCAGGTGACCCCGGCAGTCAGAGGGACAAATGGTGTCATCCCAGCAGACCCTCCCTAAGGCGCCATGGCAGGCACACGAGCTACATGAATGACCTTAGGAGGAAAAATAACCATTTTTAACCCCTACACTTCCCTGCGTTTTTCTCCCAAATACACTGGAATTGATGAAGAGAGAGAGCATGCCGTCCCAAGAGGCCACCGTCCTGTCACGCCCTCTGCGGAGCCAGGACTCCCCACAAATGATGGGAATCCCAGAAGGGGGCCCCCCGAGGTCCCAGGGGACTTGCCCTGGGGAGGGGCCGGGCTGTGCATAGCTGATCTGGGATGAGGATCACTGACCGCTGCAACAGCACCTTGGTGTACCTGGGGAGATGGCCTCGAGCCTGTGCCCCGACTCAAAAGCCGTCCCAGGAGCGGTGGACAGCCATGCCCCCACGTCTACACAGGGTTCGTGCTTTGACCGGTTGCTCCTCAGGGTAAAACGTGGGACTCCTGCAGCTTTTTCTCACTCACTTTCTAATCAAATATAAGGAAAAAGCAGCTCCCAGGTTAACATATACAAAACGATAGGAAGCATAAAAAGGGCTCTTACTTTTTGGGGAAATACAGGGCAGCGACTTCAGGATCCATGTCTGTGAGGTCATCTAAGTAGACGCCGTCAGCCCCCAGGTGTCGGCTTCGTTTGTCTGAAAGGGCACACGGGTCAGGTCAGAGCACCGTTCTTCAGATGCAACCTCACAGACTTCTAAGCCTCTCTAGAAAGAGCACTTGAGCACCGTGTGCAGATCTACTCAGAAGAGTCCACTGAGTGAGTCAGGTAGCTTCAGTGAGCCTCAGCTCCCCAGCTGGGAGGGGCCTGAGAGGTACTAAGCACTCAGCACACTGACACAGTGATGGTATTTTTAGTATTATCCGTACTGGTTTGTTATTATTATCACTAAACAGCAAAGCTTTCACTGAGCACTTCCACATCAGTACTCTGAAGCCTCCTGAATGACACATCGTTGGCCCCTGGGCACCAAGACTGCAGCCTTCCAGTTTACTGTGGCCAAAGAATTACATCATCGGTTCATACAGACTAGAACCACTGTGCACAAAGCCATGTGGCCAACAGATGGGGCTTCATGTCATTGGTCTGGACAGGCAGCCAGGTGGGCATTTGACTACATGTATGGAGCCCCCACATGCGCCAACCACTATACGAAACACCAAGGAAACAGGTAAAAAGACAGAAATATTCTTGACCTCACAGAGCACATATGTTCTAGTACGGAAGTCAGGCAAAAAAACAAACAAGTAATCATTGAAACAGTGACACACGGCATGCAGAAATTAGCACAGGGCGATGCACTAGAGGGAAACCAGGGGCAAGGAAAGCGGGGTGCAGACTGGCTTCATCATCAGTGTCTGGTGCAGTCCCAGCGTGGGGGACCCAGCATCCCTGGCCTGTACCGTGGAGGGCAGCGGGGATGGATCACTGCACCATCCCCGAGGCCTCCTTCAGGTTAGACTTTCTACAACTCAATTCTGAGAAAACACATATTCAGCAAAAGGGCAAGGGACTGAACAGGAGAGATGTCCTGTCTCCCCTCTGAAGAATCCTGAACTTTGGGGTGGGGGAGAGACTGTGGTGGGCAGAGCCCCCAGTGCACAGGAAGGCACTGGGAAGCATTGGCTTTCTCACCCTTTTTCCTGGAAGGCGAGTCTGTCTTGCTTGCAGCTACTGGGGCAGTGTTGGCAGAAGGGGCTTTGGGCTCCTCAATCGTGGGTAAAGGGGGGGCCGCTGCTCCCAAGGCCTCGACATCGTCTTCGTTCACAAACTGTATCTCTGTCTGCGGCTTGTTCTGCTCCAGCAATGGCTGCACCGGAGATGCCCTGACCAGTGTTGGCGACTGGTCACTAAACGCATCTGAAGATTCACTGTGGATGGCTTGGAAGTGCATTTTATCACAGATTTTCCTGCTGTTCAACGGGCTGGACTCTTTCAGCTTGTGTGGCGAGGACTGGATCAAAGGGGTAGGGAGGGAGGGAGAGAGAAAAGGTCAGAGAAGAGTCGAGTCAACCAAAGGGCCCTGGGCAGGCACAACTGTACAGGACACAGTGAAGCCTTAGCGGGTGGGAGGGGGTGGCGCACCTGGTGACTCCCATACCTGCCGAAAGGTCTGGAAACCAAGGATCGTGTTTCCAAAGCAAATGAACTTTCATAGAAAACAAATGGGAGTGAGTGAGTAGGTGAGTGAATGAGACCACCAATCTAACACAAGTGTCCAGCGGGAGAAAGGGGAATATATTCACACCACAGGGCGATCAAGGTGCTGAAAGTGAATTATGACACATGGTAACAGGGCGAGCCTTGCAAAACTAAACTCTGCTATAAAGTCAAGATTGGGTTTATCATTATTGGGGGGGGAGGCGTCAGAACAGTAATTGCAAAGGGTCGGGGGGCTTTCAAGTTCTGATTTAGTCCTGGTCTGGGTGCAGGTCACGTGGACACATTCACCTGTGTGAAGTGTGTGAAGATGTTTCCATCTTGGCACTCAGGATCTGGGTGTTTCTCTGTATGTGTGTTACAGTTCAATGAAGTCCACCCCCAAAACATAAGTGAACAAGGGCAGATTTGGTGGCTGGTTCCCATGAGTGGGAAAAGGGCATTTCTGACGCTAACTCTCCAAGGAGTTTCCAGTTATGGAAAAGATTTATCCAACAGAAATCAAAACGCAGCTTGTGGGCTGGAAAGTGGGGAGCGGGTATGCATTTCTGCATCTGATCCTACAGCTTCAAGCACAGAAGAAAACAATGCAATAGTGGATCTGTGGCCGGAACTGTTTTGCCAAAAGTGATGGGTTTGCACATTTGTGCCGTTTCTCCAGCAACAGGTGACGTGCATTTGTAAAGATGGCTGGCTGGGTCAGCATGACCGCTTATAGGCAGAGAAATCAGCATTTTCCATGAAAGCTAAATATAACCTAGAAAGGGAATGAACCCACAGCTTCAGCCTCAACAGACCTACTCTCCAAAGAGCTGTCTCCTTGAGTTATCACAGAAATGCTTTCAGTCTTCACTTACTCATTCATTTATTTATTCACATCACAAAGATTTACTGGGGATACAAGAGGTGGTAGCATCTTCTAAGGGTCTTACAGTATTTACAAATACCAAGGCAATGGCACCCCACTCCAGTACTCTTGCCTGGAAAATCCCATGGATGGAGGAGCCTGGTAGGCTGTAGTCCATGGGGTCGCTAAGAGTCAGACACGACTGAACGACTTCCCTTTCACTTTTCACTTTCATGCATTGGAGAAGGAAATGGCAACCCACTCCAGTGTTCTTGCCTGGAGAATCCCAGGGACGGGGGAGCCTGGTGGGCTTCCGTCTGTGGGGTCACACAGAGTCGGACATGACTGAAGCGACTTAGCAGCAGCAGCAGCTTGAAATACCATAATATAGTTCAAGATTCTTTTAACAAATTGGAATATGAAATAAAATTTCTTGAAAGAAAAGATTGTGACCATTTCATGTCTTCAGAAACTACCTTTGATGGATGGCAGAAATAAGGAAGGAAAAAAAAAAAACCTACCTTTGTGGCTTGGGGCAGTTCTCCCCAGAGCCAGAGCATTTCTAGATTATTCTTCTGAATTGTCCTATCCGCAGATTTGCTGACCAGTTCTGAATCGCTTTTAGGTGTTGACGGTCGGGAAACTGAAGGACTTAAGGAAACACAAATGGAAGATTAAAGTGGGAAGAGAAACTTTGGAAATGTTTTTGTGCCCAGCATTCTGTGGTTCAGAGAACCTAGAAAACGGCCCCAACACACCACTGCCTTGCGACCACAGCTTTGTGACTATCCCCTCTGTGGCCACCAGGAGCGGACAGAACATGCGCCCAGGAGAAGGCACCCCCCATTTGGGTAACCTTGTCCCAGCCTGCTGCCAAATTCCAAGTAAAGATGAGAAGTAGCATTTAAAAGGGGGAAATGGAAAAAAAGAGATGAAATGGAAAAGGGAAGAAAAAAATTTGCTGCCATCTTTGCAGGCCTCTCTCTGATCTCAATGCTCCTGGCAAGCCCAATTTCCAAACCAAACTCCTCAACTCTCACGCAGCTGCAAATAGGTCCGGGCCATCTCGGACATGCACCCATCAAGATATGTATACATCTGCACCAACTTTGAAAACAAGGAAGTGGATCATATGTCAACTTTACCACAAATGCTGGATGCTACCAGTAACTCACTAATGTGCAGGGCTCTCTGAGCTGAGATTCTGCAAAATATTTTATCTTCAAGAAATACTTCCTAGATTCCTATTTGCTAAGACTCTTCCTACAACAACACAGCATGAGGCTTAATTCTCAAACGAGCTTTTAAGTGGTTGTGACTTGCATTCGGGTCTCCACGTTTTCTATATTTTTCTCTCCTGAGACCCGAGCTGTCTTACTTCTGTCCAACCACAGAAACCATCGATTTAGGCACAAAATTCTTAGAGCCTTCTAAACAACATATGGATGAGAAAAAAAGACCCACTTGATTATTTCAGTCTTTGATCTCCTATACCCTTTCCTTTCAGACAACAGTTTTAATGACGTGAGAAAGAAAGCCCTGCAATTCTCCTTTTCCACCTTCTCTCACACCTCACACGGGCTCTCTCAAGCACCTCACATCATGTGCTTGGTCTCACGTATCTGCTTGAGTCAGACATCAGCTTCGAGGGGACAGAACTTGCCTATCGGGACAAGGCGAGCTCGTAGATGAACCAAAGCTTGTCTCAGACAGACGGGGACCTTTAATGGCTAAACTGACGCTGGCTGTCTTTAGTCCAGCCTTTCAGACAAATAGATTCAATGCTTCTCTGCATCATTTCACACTGAAGTAGACACGGGCTGGTCCCTCCTCCCTTGGCATCCGCACCCTCCATCCATGGAAAGGCATGTGGCAGCCTTCAGGCTCGATGTAGCCAGTCTGCAGAGAGGAGGAGCCTGAGATCGCATACTGTGGGTATGTAACCAAGGGGACACCTCTACACACACACACACACACACACACACACACACACAGAGTATGCCCTTCAGAAAGCTACCCCCTGAGAAAGGAACTCTGGGTCCTCCAGACATCTGAGAGAGAAAATGCTTATCACCTCCTTTCTCTTGCTTCCTCCAGCTTCCTAATTCTGCTTTTCTCCTGAGGGTCAAGGCTCTTCTGGCACCAAGGTGTCCAGAATTACATGTTCAGGACCATGAAATGTGCAAAGGGAGCACTGTGGCCTCCAGCAAGGGGCCCTTGTGCCAACAGTTCTGACCTGGATGATTCTCCAGAGGCATCAAGGGGGAAGCCCATCGTAACTGGCTTCCTACCCTCATCAGCGCAGCACCCAAACCTCAAACTGTTTGCTTAAAAGGAACATATTTTTTTATTTTGTTATAACAATTCTCTGGAACAGTATCCACTGCACTAAAGTAAAGCCATCTAGGCTGAGCCTGCTCTGGAGCCAAGTGTCAGCAAACTTCCTCTATAAGAGGCCAGACAGCAAGTACTCCAGGCTCTGGGGGTTATGTGGTCTTTGTGGCAACAACTCGAGCCTGCCCTTGTGGTGGAAATGCAGCCACAAACAGTATGTGGACAAACTGGCTGTGCCCCCATAAAACTAAAGAAACAGAGGGTGGGCCAGACTGGGGCCACGGGCTGTAGTTTATGGATCCCTGCTCTAGGAGAATGTAAACACTGAACACAGGTCTCCATCACCCTGCCCAAATCCAGAATTCTTAACATCTGATCCTGTGATGAAAGCTACAAGCCATCGAGATGCTGAGGTGGGCAAATTCAGATTCACAAAGGACTGAGCCCTGTGTGATCCATACGCCGGGCGCACCACCCCTCAGTCACGTGCCCCCAGCCACACCAGCCCCACAGAAGGACGCTGCACCCAAATACACATGGACCATCTGTGCTGAGTGTTGAGGGAATTCAGACAGACGGGACATAAACGAGGGAAGAGACTCCTGACACTGAGTGTGACTGACGAGAAAGAGGATTCCAAAATTGCCCATTATCGAATATGAGACTTTCAAGATCAAAGGTTGTTCAAAAAAGTAAGCTTCAAGGTCACACTGACTGATCTGTTTCAATAATGCATTTACTAGCCATAATCACTATCGGCATTTTTGCTGAAATCCCATTTAGGCACATCAGTTATATAACTGCTCACAACTTAGCTGACCTCATTTTAAAATGGCCTTTGTTCTGCACCCATAACCTGGGAGGGAAGTATTAAATATATCCTGAGACTTGGTTCTTCAAAAAGAAAACCAGTTTCCCAGGCAGAAGTTAATCAAGGCATCACTGCTCATTTTTCACAAAGCAGGCAGGTCAAAGTGTGGGCAATTCCAAGGGAATGGAGGCAGGAACCTATGACTTCTGCATCAAATGAAAACTCTAACCTAGGATTCTGAACCTTCTGGTCCATCCTACACTAACCTAGGATTCTGAACCTTCTGGTCCATCCTACCCTAACCTAGGATTCTGAACCTTCTGGTCCATCCTACGCTACTCTCCAAAATTCTATTCTACAAATGCTGTGGACACATCTGATCATATTACTCAGAAAGTCTATAAGCTCTTTACTGAGTTACAATAACAACTCTCCTTATGCTTAAATGATAGGACTTCCCTAGTGGCTCAGATGGTAAAAAAAAATCTGCCTGCAATGCAGGAGACCTGGTTCAATCCCTGGATCAGGAAGATCCCCTCAAGAAGGGATGGCAACCCACTGCAGTATTCTTGCCTGGAGAGCTACAGTCCATGGGATCACAGTCGGACACGACTGAGTGACTAAATGGGCAGGCAGACATACTTAAGTGATATCTGAAAAGTTTTGTAAACTTATTTGTTGAACAACCCCAGACACAAAGACCATATCCCAATCTTCAATTCCTTATTCTATTTTTCAAAGCACATCACAAAATTAGAAAGGACTCTATGCTTAACCCTAATTTCCAGAGTCAAACTTAGTACTTTAAAAAAATATAACCATCTATAAGTGCTTAAAATGAAAGGAAAAGAAATAATCTATATGTATTTTCTTCATAAGTAATTTGGTTAGTGGATAAATAAATTGGTAAGGGTTAGATCAAAATTTTCACTTCCAAGAATCTATACGGATTCTCCACATAAGTAATTTGGTTAATGGCAAAACTTACTTATTTATAAGAGTTAGAGCCAAGTTTTTATTATAAAAACATCCACAGCGGGAAAATAACCCCTCTACCTTTCCGAAGCGTGGAAGTGGGAAGACTGTGGAGGGCAAGAGCTAGAAAGACCGCCCTCGGCCGCAACCGCCAGATGAGGGGGGGGCCTCCTGCAATCTACCAGGCTACGGCATACCACGTGATCCACATTAAAAGAAAGAGAAATCAGAGGTCAATTCAATGAAACAAAATTTCTTATCAGTTATTTGACTACTCTCACAATAACACCTATAAGAAAGTGAAGGTACTTGGACAGCTGACAGTGACAGAGGACCACATGTTGAAATCACAGAGAAATCAACATGATCTTCTTAACCATGAAAACAGACGACTGCCAAGACACCCGTTTCACTTTCTGTTTCATCTGCAGGCCCATAGTGAATTGCTTTTCTTGGGTCAGAGTTTAGTGCCTAATCAAATGACATACTCCAAAAGGTTTGGTAATCTGGGCTGGCAATTGTCTCTTAAAAGAAAACACATAAACCCAAGTATAGATATGTGTCTATTTATTCTAATTTGTAATTTCATTTAACCATGATCAGATCACCTCACCTGACACGGTTATTATTCTGGACTCATAGAGCAAAACATAGAAGACAGAGAAACGTACTCAGGATTGTGTTTAAAGGATTTGTTTTAAATGCTTAAAATTAATGTAGAATGTTTGAGCAGAGTTTTCTACCTATTAGTGACTTCTAAATATTCCACATAATTTTCTTCCTAAAGTACTATGTACTTATGTACTTCCCTCCTTAGGGTTATAACTCCACAGACCACGGGAGAGAATGTATGAGGTTCTATAAAGGTCTATACCTATATAGTCCAACAAGATAGCCATAGGTCGCATGGGGCTATGAGCATTTGATGTGTGACTGGTTCAAACTGAGGGGGTCTGTACATGTTGAGATACACAACTTCAAAGGCTTGTGAAAATGAGAATGTGAAACAGTTTCACAGTGTTTTACAAAACGATGACTTGAAAAAAATCCGATTACTTGAAAATAATTTTTAATAAATACATCATAGATCATCAAAATTAATGTTATCAATTTCTTTACACTTTTTAAGGATGGTTACTAGAAAACTTTAAATTACATATGTATTTAGCATTATGTTTCTACCGGACAGGGCTGGCCTGAGGACGGACAGACCCCTGGGAGGGGACTCCACAGGCCTCCAGTCCTACCCTGGCTGATGTCCATTCACGATCACGTGATGCGTCTGTTTCTCTCCAACCTCAACTTTGACGCACGGCGATGACCATGCAGTCTCATTAAGGAGATCACTCCAGTCAAACTGGAACTGGGAGAGGTGTATTCTTCAGGTGGGAAGCCCTGAAGCATGTTCCAGGACTTGGGGGCTCTGACACCAGAAGCAAACCTAACACGTTAGGAGCATGTGTAACCCAAGAAGGTCACTGTCACCTAGACCAGAGCTGCCCATCTCTGCTGCATTCTCGCCAGACCCCTAAGATCTTTTCTTTCCTAACAGACCTCCCTCCACCATGAAATTTTAATGCCCTGAATATACTCCACGTCTGCTTATGTTACTATGCCCCTTTGGAGGTCACATGGCTATTGTAATATCTAAGATATTTTTTTTTGCCACCCAAGAACAAATTTTTGTCCTGACGGGGGTGATAATCATCCCCACACACTTCAGATCTGTCCCCTGCCCAGTCCTTCTGGAAACTGCTCGGAAGGGCTCACGTGTCCTCACAGGCTTCACAGCCTGAAATGTTTTAGTCTTCTCTGCACACTGAGCAGCTGTGGTTCTTCAACCTCATCCTGGAAGTCGATGGCCCCTGAGAGTCCATTTTAGGGAAACCAAAATCACTGAGGGCAGCGGGGGAAGACAGCATCATTCTCACAGCCCCAAATGACCTCAGGGCTCCTGCTGCAGCTGCCCTGCTCCTGAATCTCACTTTAGGGATACGTATCCAAAAAGGCTGTCACTGTTTTCTCCCCCTGACAATAAGCTTTATGTAACTTCACACATGGTTTCCCTTTCATATCTGCAGTTTGATTCTGCTACTAGATAGAAGTTTAAGATCTGCTCATGTTCTGTGTTTAATCCTGATCTGTACCTTCTAGCATAAGGTGAATTTTGGGGGGTTCTAATTCTATTCATTTTTTTACGTAGATTTCACTGTGAAACGTGCCTCCTGTGACTGACTTGGAATCCTCTGGACCAGGACAGGCAAACACACATGGACACACACCAGCCCCTCACCTGGCGCTGGGTGACCACTCTCTGTCAGAATTAGGGTAAGAGGCTGACTGAGGATAAGTCATGACAGGGGAACGGCTCTCCTTAGGGACATCTTCTTGGAATGGAGGTATATCATCAGGAATAGTTCTGGAGAAAGAGAAAAAAAAAAACAAAAAACATCAAAGTCAAAGAGATTTTACCGATAGATACATAATAAAGGCAAGTTTCCATTTCTCCTTATCTCTAATGCTTTGTAGATCAACATGATCTGCTGGTATACCCCCAGGTGTACTCTGAGCAGTGGAAACGAAAAAAGTTACTCAGAGAAATGTTTCGTGTGTTTACACTTTGGCTCAATTATCACTGGAAAATGATTAAGTTTAAGAACTTGGACTTAGACGGGCTTGATGACCACACTGCTTGTTACTGTTAAGTTACACTACGTGCGTGTGTGCTCAGTCGTTCAGTCGTGTCCAACTCTTTGTGACCCCATGGACTGCAGCCCTCCAGGCTCTTCTATCCATAGGATTCTCCAGACAAGAATACTGGAGTGGGTTGCCATTTCCTCCTCCAGAGGATCTTCCCGACCCAGGGATCAAACTCGCATCTTCTGCATTGCCAGGAGGATTCTTTACCACTGTCCACCAGGGAAGCCCACTTACACTGTAGGCCCTACAGATTTATCTTTCACACTTCATCTCGCAAAAGCCTGAGAGTTGGGTGGCACCCGAAACTGGACCCAGAGGTTATAAAACTCTTGCCACACACGACTGAGCTACCAAATCCCTGAATGACCAAACGGAGACAATGTTTCATCCAGCACAATAAATAAATGACACAATCAATCCTATCTTATACTTGCAAAATGGCTGCAAATCTACCTCCTTTCAGGCACAGCACACTTTAATAAGAAATACGACCCACTATTTCACCCATGCAGAGGCCACCTGTCTCTGTTTTTGATGTGACCTCAAACATCTGACACTAAACTCTGCAATTAAAAGCCATGCAGGGCAGGTGACTGTAATAAGCCTGACCACCCTCCCATAAAGAAGACTGAGAGCCAAAGAAGCAATGCTGTCGAACTGCAGTGCTGGAAAAGACTCTCCAGAGTCCCTTAGACAGCAAGGAGATCAAAACAGTCAATCCTAAAGGAAATCAACGCTGCATTTTCATTGGAAGAACTGATGTGGAACCTGAAGCTCCAATACTTTGGCCACCTGATGCAAAGAGCTGACTCATTGGAAAAGACCTTGATGCTGGGAAAGATTGAAGGCAGGAGGAGAAGGGGTCGACAGAGGATGAGATGGTTGGATGGCATCACTGACTAAATGGACGTGAGTTTGAGCAAACTCTGGGAGATAGTGAAGGACTGGGAAGCCTGGCATACTGTAGTCCACAGGGTTGCAAAGAGTCGGACACGACTGAGTGAACAACCACCACCACCACCCAACAAAGAGTTGGACAAGACTGATACTCAACAACAACCACCACCATCGGCTTCCAACCACATAAAATTAAAAGATGCTTACTCCTTGGAAGGAAAGTTATGACCAACCTAGACAGCATATTCAAAAGCAGAGACATTACTTTGCCAACAAAGGTGATCTAGTCAAGGCTATGGTTTTTCCTGTAGTCATGTATGGAGGTGAGAGTTGGACTGTGAAGAAGGCTGAGCACCGAAGAATTGATGCTTTTGAACTGTGGTGTTGGAGAAGACTCTTGAGAGTCCCTTGGACTGCAAGGAGATCCAACCAGTCCATTCTGAAGGAGATCAGCCCTGGGATTTCTTTGGAGGGAATGATGCTGAAGCTGAAACTCCAGTACTATGGCCACCTCCTGGGAAGAGTTGACTCTGATACTGGGAGGGATTGGGGGCAGGAGGAGAAGGGGACGACAGAGGATGAGATGGCTGGATGGCATCACTGACTCGATGGACGTGTCTGAGTGAACTCCAGGAGTTGGTGATGGACAGGGAGGCCTGGCGTGCTGCGACTCATGGGGTCTCGAAGAGTCGGACACGACTGAGCGACTGAACTCAACTCAACTCAACTCAACTTTGGGCCTCATGAAAACTGAAAAGGAAAAGTCTGCTTGTGGATAAACTGATCACATTCTAGATTCATTTATGGCCCTAAGTCTATCACAGGTCAGCCCCCGGCTATCAATGGGTCCAACTGTCGAGCTCATAGTTGGTGCTCAAGTGAGAATAAGGAGGTTCTGAAACAACAGTTTTGTGAATGAAGTGTTCACTTCCTGAGCTCCCGTTTCTTGGTTCTGATCTGGAAGGCTGGAGTTATCACCAAACTATTATAAATCTTGTCTCGGTTACAACATCCATCCCAGCTTCATGTGACTCTAGAATCGGGCCTGCAGGATTCCAAAATTCAGTCTTAAATGCATTAACAGAAAAATAAGAAGTTCTGTGTGTGGTGGGGGGGGGCGGGAAACGTTTATAAAAATCTTTCTACTGTAATCCCACTCTTGGGCAAATACAAGAGGAGAAAACCATGATTCAAAATGATACCTGCCCCACAACGTTCACAGCAGCACTACTGACAACAGCTACGACACGGAAGCAATCTAAAGGCCCATCGACAGATGAATGGACAAAGAAGATGTGGAACCTATATACAGTGGGATAGTACTCAGACTTAAAAAATAATAAAATAATGCCATTTGCAGCAACACGGAATGACCTAGAGATTATCATACTAAGCCAAACTGAGAAAAACAAATACCATATGATATCACTTAACATGTGGAATCTTTAAAAAAGGAAAAGATACAAATCAACTTATATATAAAAGAGAAATAGAATCATGGACATAGAAAACAAATTTATGGTTACCAAAGGGGAAAGCAGGGGACAGGAGTTTGGAATTAACATTTACTCGCTATGTGCAACATAGGTAGCTCACAAGGACCTGCTACATAGCACAGGGAACCCTACTCAATATTTTATCATAACTTATAATGGAAAAGAATCTGAAAAATAATATATTCACATCTAAATGAATCATTTTGCTATACATCTGAAACTAACATAACACCGTGAATCAAGTATATATCAATTAAAAAAAACAGGACCATCTGAAACACTGAATTCACCCTTCTGTCACCCACACTTACCTACTGCTGTCCAGCGGCTCGGCCTCCTCGTCCGAGCTCATCTCTATGGGGAACATGTCTTCATCCTCAGACGTGTTCATGTTCTCGTCCCTTTTCAGGCTGTCCAGCTGTGACTTCCTCCTCCTTTTCCTGCGCTTCTTCACTAAAGAGCCACTCGATGGGGTCTCACTGGGAGGGGAGACCTGGGCTGATGTGTTGGTATCCAGGCCTCTTATCCGATCTGCGGAGTTCCTCTTCAGCTGGGACTCCATCCTCGAGGCTCCTTCCGACAGGATCGGGGAGGTGGCCAGGTGCATGGGGATCACCTCCTGAAGGGCAGCAAACATGTTCGAGAAGGAACCAGGTTAGCTGGGGGCGGGTGGTTAAGGGTTGGGACGATGCTGACAACCCGCCAGCATTAATTCAGAGGTCCAAGCACAGGTGGAGGGGTGTGATGAGGAGCGCAAGGCAACCAAATGCAGGATTTGATAGATGGTCATAAAGTCAACATGTCACTAAATGCCATTTTGTACTGAATCCTGCGTTTTCATAATTATAAGAAAGCAAAGTAATTTTCAGTCATTTCAGACTACCAAAATTCAACATGGTCTGAAATTTCCAGGGAAAAGAGGAAAAAAATCGGCTTGGAGTTATTATAATACCCGGGGAACTGAACTCAATTTTGCACTCCAGTGTGTGTGTATGTAAAAAAGAATGCATATGTGTATTTTTAATACACACTGAATTAAGATGATGATAATAATTTTTAAAGAAAGTTTTTCTGGTGCAGCCAAAAACCAAATAAAATTAAGGGGCTTAGAGAACCTCAAATCATGTACTACACGTATACAATCCACACCTGGAAGGTGAGGCTGAGGCTGGGAGGGATGGGAAATAGGTCACACCTCTGGGGAGACTGAAAGAAAGCAAAGCCTGGGACGGTTTTGTCCTGAGATTGAAACTGTGGATATTCATTTTAAAGCCTGAAGCTACTCAGAGCCATTCCTTGATAGCCAGGCTATCTTCCCATAAAGGAACCAGTTCAAGCGGATTATTGAGGAGTCACTACATCAGATCCCTTCAAAGCGACTTTCTCAGTGAATGGAAGAGTGAAAAGAAATGGTTTATCTTAGAAGAAAACATGCGGTAAATCTTCATGACTTGGAATCTGGCAAAGGATTCTTAGATATGACAACGAAATCATGAGCCACAAGGAAAAAGCAGATAAAACGGACTTCATCAAAATTGAAAAGTTTTGTGTTTCAAAGGACAACATCAAGAAAGTGAAAAGACAGCTCACACCATGGAAGAAAATCTTTACAAATCATCTCTCTTATAAATTATATAAGTCCCTTAACAAATCATAAAAGGTACTTATTTCTGAACTATATACTGAACTCTTACAGCTCAAATGATAAGACAAATAACCCAATAAAAAAATGATCAAAGGATCTGAACAGACACTTCTCCAAAGAATACATACACAAGGTCAATAAGCATGTCAAGAAGCGCTCAACATCATGGCAATAGGGAAATGCAAATCCACACCACAATGAGATACTACTTCACGCCCACTGGGATGGCTAGAATCACAAGGCCAGAGAGAAAGTAATGATGAGGCTGCAGACAGATCGGAACCCTCGTGCACTGCTGCTGGGAACAGAAAATGGCAAAGCGGCTTTGGACAACAGCTTCAGTGTGAAACTCAGTGTTGCTGGAGAAGACTCTTGAGAATCCCCTGGATAGCAAAGAGATCAAACCAGTCAATTTTAAAGGAAATCAACCGTAAATACTCTTTGGAAGGGCTGATGCTAAAGTCGAAGCTCCAATACTTTGGCCACCTGATGCAAACAGCTGACTCATTGGAAAGGACCCTGATGCTGGGAAAGATTGAAGGCAGGAGAAGAGGGCGACAGAGGACCAGATGATTGGATGGCATCATCGATTTAATCGATATGAACTTGGGCAAAATCCAGGAGATGGTGAGGGACAGGGAAGCCTGGCGTGCTGCAGTCCATGGGGTCACAAACAGTTGGACACGACTTGGCAACTGCACAACAAAAATAAATGACTCAGCAATTCCACTCCCAGGTACAGACTCCCCAAAGTGAAAACATATGCCTATAAGAATACCTGTACACAGCATTATTCACTGAAGCCAAAAGGTAGAAACAAACCCAAGTGTCCACCAACACATGAAAAGATAGACGAAACATGGTCTGTAGATACAGTGGAATATTATTCAGCCGAATAAAGGAATGGAGTATGGACACAGACACAATACAGGTGACTCTTGAACATATTAGGGTACATGAAAGAAGCCAGGAGCCAAAGATCACAAACCATGAGATTCTATTCAGACGAAAGCTCAGATTAGGGAGGTCTATAGAGACAGAAAGTAGATTAGTGGTTGCTGAGGGCTCAGGGTAGTGGGGAGTTGGGGGTTTAGGGAGAGGGGAGGGGATAGCCTGTCTCTGAGGTGATGACGACCCTCTAAAACTGACTGTGTGATCAGTGCAGGTATCTGTGAAAACACTAAAATCCACAGAACTGCACACTTGAGATGGATAAACCACATGGTGTAAAAATTCTATCTTAATAAAGCTGTTAAACAGTTTTTAATAATAAAAAATTAATGTGATCTGGTCACTCACTAAGCAAAACTGAGAGCACTCAGCCATTCGAGACTTGACACACAGGTATAATTTGTACATTTTGGATGATGGCTTCAGGCCAGCATCCTTCAGCTCCTCTGTCTCCCTGGCAAATGGAGGAGGCGGGGACCAATGCGTCATGTGGACACAGCACACACCCACCCTGCGGCTCGATCCCCTGGTTCAGGGAAAAGCCACTTTCCTCCTCCGCCCTCACCCACACAGCAGGCACCTGCACTTCTCCTGCATCTCCCAGAGAAGCATCTCAAAACTAGGAAGTAAGCATCACCACCCAGCTTCCCAGGTGGCTCAGCAGTAAAGAATCCCCCTGCCAAGGCAGGAAATTTGGGTTCAATCCCTGGGTTGGAAGATCCTCTGGAGGAGGAAATGGCAACCCACTCCAGTATTCTTCCTGGAGAAATCCCACAGACAGAGGAGCCTGGCAGGCTACAGTCCATGGGGTCACAAAGCGTCAGACACGACTGAGTGAGCATGCATGCAAGCATCACCCAGCTGTCCTTACCTGATCATTATCAGTCTCTTGAACAAAAAATGCTTCTCCATTATCTCCCAGTTTCATGTGCAAATCCACAGACTCCCCGTTGATTTCTATGTCAACCTGAAGGAAAAACATACTTCACCACGACAGGAAACATCACAGGGAATGCCCAGGTCTCTACACACACTTCAGTTACATACACTCCCAAATATCTCACAGTCCCTAATCTCTACAGGTCAATCTGGTCCCTTGAGAAATGGAGTCTAGGGGACCTCTCTGGTGCTCCAGTGGCTAAGACTCCATGCTTCCAATGCAGGGGGCATGGGTTCGATCCTTGGTCAGGGAACTAAGATCCCACACGTCACAACATAGCCAAAAAGAAAAAGAAACAGAATCTACGCCCCACCCCCAACCATCCCCTGGATCCCTGCAGGCTTGTGATCGCCCAGTGAGTTGAGCACAGCAGCAGTGACTACTGAAGCTAGTTCGCCCAGCTCCCTCCCTTGCAAGAGGCTCGCCCTTGCAGCCAGCCACGTGTAAGGAAGCCCAGGCCACGTGGAGAGGACAGAGGCATTCTGGACGACAGCCTCAGCTCAGAGTCCAGCCGAGGATCACCCGCCCGGTGAACCAGAGCATCCATGGAGGAGCCCAGCCTCCAACCCCGAGTCTTTAGCTGAGGCCGAAGAGCAGAAGAGCAGAAACTAGCCAGCCTCCTGCATGCCAGACCCGCCCCCCGCCCAGAGCTTAGTAAATAGTTGCTTTACGCCACTATAAATCTTGGAGAAATTGACACAGTCACAGTTTACGAGAACAGCTGTTAATTGCCAATTTAGGGACCAGCCTTCCCGAAGGAGACCTAACTATCAGGGTCCTCAAGGAGCTCCGGATATATAACACTGCCCCCACCCCCAGGCCACTCACCACCTTCTCCCGGGAGCGCAAGACCCCCATCTTCCCGAAGCGCACATGGAAGGGGGAACACTGCAGGCTCCCGTTGGGCTGGCGGACCACGATGATGTCGATGCATCCCGACAGGGTGGCGGGGTTCAGCCCCTTGTAGAGCTCCTTCACAGTGACGAACACCTGGCCCGCCAGCTGCCCGACGTAGTTCATGGTCTGAGCCTGGGCGACAAAGACACAAGCGAGACACACACGCAATTAATTCAGCTCCAGAGGTGGCTCAGACGGTAAAGGATCTGCCTGCAATGCAGGAGACCCAGGTTCCATCCCTAGGTCAGGAAGATCCCCTGGAGAAGGAAGTGACAACCACTCCAGTATCCTTGCCTGGAGAATCCCATGGATAGGGAAGCCTGGTGGGCTACTGTCCATGGGGTCACAGAGAATCAGACACAACTGAGCGACTGACACTTTCACTAGAGCCAGTCAGGATGAACGTGTGTGCACCGCACGCCCGACTTCACACCCTGCTCAGGGCATTTTGCTCTACCAGAATGGGACTCCCACGCCTCACTCAGCTACCCCCACCCCAAACCCCGGCCACCCGGCAAGGCTTAGTCTCAGTCGTCCCTGGGCCTCCTCTCCGAGTCCACGGTACCTGTTGACACCGTCCTTACGGTTCTTGCTCTAACTCACGTGCAGGTTTTACAAACCAAATCTCAAGACTCTTGAGAAGAGAGACTGTATGTGAAATCTTTCATATTCCCCCCCACATCAAAAAGAGTGAAGTGACGTGAAGTGAAAGTCACTCAGTCATGTCCGACTCTTTGTGGTATAGTCCATGGGATTCTCCAGGCCAGAATACTGGAGTGGGTAGCCTTTCCCTTCTCCAGAGGATCTTCCCAACTCTGGGATCGAACCCAAGTTTCCTTCGTCACAGGTGGATTCTTTACCAGCTGAGCCACCAGGGAAGCCCAAAAAGAGTAGGCATTTAATAATATTACTAGAGACAAATGACTATTTTTCCTTTAGAAGGAAAAAAAAAAGTGACTTTTATTTTGGACAACTTCCACCCTGGGCCTTGCCAGCCTGCCCCATGCTCTCACATTCTGAGGGATATCTGTGCCGGGCTTCAGGCTGTCTGCACAGCTGACCCACTGGAGTCCCCTGAACAAACATCCAGGGCCGCTGCTCTGCAAGGGGCCTGGTGCTGGGAAGATAGATTCAAAAGACGCAGGCCCCCTCCCCCCAGAGGGACTTGGGCTTGAGAAGGAGAATGCACATCCATGAGGCTGTCTCTTTTAAGGAGACGCTGAGCGAATTCACTTTTCCAACAAAGGTCTGTCTAGTCAAAGCTATGGCTTTTCCAGTAGTCACGTATGGATATGAGATTTGGACTATAAAGAAAGCCAAGCACCGAAGAATTGATACTTCTGAACTGTGGTGTTGGAGAAGACTCTTGAGAGTCCCTTGGACTGCAAGAAGATCCAACCAGTTCATCCTAAAAGATATCAGTCCTGAATATTCATTGGAAGGACTGGTGCTGAAGCTGAAACTCCAATACTTTGCCCACCTGATGCAAAGAGCTGACTGCTTTGACAAGACCCTGATGCTGGGAAAGATTGAAGGCAGGAGAAGGGGATGACAGAGGATGAGATGGTTGGATGGCATCACCGACTCAATGGACATGAGTTTGAGTAAACTCCGGGAGTTGGCGATGGACGGAGGCCTGGCGTGCTGCAGTCTATGGGGTGGCAAAGAGTTGGACACGGCTGAGCGACTCAGCTGAACTGAACTAAACTGAGGGAATTCTGTCCAGGGGAGGAGAAGAGCCATTGTGGAGGAGCTGGCAGTTAGCAGGCGGGGAGGAGGGCAGCGATGCTCACTGGCAGAGGGAGGCGGACAGGACGCTGTACGTGGAGAGATGTGCGCCTGCAGAGGGAACGCACAGTGGGGGACCAGAGCTGACACCTGCCAGGAGACAGGCCAGGCGTGGTAGCAACGGGAAGCCATTGGGGACTCGAGAACACAAAATGATGACTTCATCCATGACTTAGAAAGAGCACCGCGGTTACAAAAAGGTAGAGAAAGCTGGCAGGAAAAGACCCTGAAAGCAGGCAGGCCAATCTGTGGCTGCAGATGATCATGCAGACAAGAAAAGATGCCAGCCTAAAGGGTGGCAGTGAGGGGAGAAACGAGGGAAACGTTGGGGGCCGGAGCAACGGGAGCCCCCGCAGCGCTGGGCCCTGGTCCTGGCCTCACAGCTGGGGCCCCACCGGCCACCCCAGTGTGACCCGCACCCACCCAGCTGCCTGGACAGCCTCACCCGCTGGCAGTTGCCAGTTGCCAGATGCCAGTTGCCCGCCCTGATAGGACTCAGACGCTCAGACAGGCCCAGCCTCCCCTGGGGATGTGGCTCACGGTCTTGTCCCTGCTGGGTCCTGCCTCCTCCGTCTCCAGCTGCACCTCCACTTCAGGGCCGAGTCCACACACTTCTGTCCTCTCCACTCTGTACACTTTGGTGGACTCGTGAGGCCACGTGGTTTCAATATCATCTGAGCACCAAGGGGTCACACAACGTGACTTCTGACCGATGGGTCCCCAGCCCTCGGCAGGTTTCCCTGCCCTCAGACAGGTTAGATTGCTCAGCAGATCTAACCAGGAGCCCATGGGACTGACCACACTGACTACCACCCAGGGTCCCTACGATGACTCCAGCAGCTGTCACGGCGCACACGTGCCCACCTGGCCCTGGCAAACCTCCATTTACACAGCTTGTAACTGTGAACTTTCTTGCTCTGATGTGTGTCCATTTTGCCATGTGGTTTTCATGTCACTCAGTGAAGCCAGATTCTCCTTGAGGCCAAGGATCAAGCCTGGTCCTTTCAAATTATTACCAAAAAAAATAAGCAACTACCTTTTATGAGCCTCTCATCTCAACCCCTACAACATAAGCAGAAATGATTATGACTTTCCCTGCTCCCAAAAAAAGGAAACTGAAGCACTAAACTGATCAGTCAACTGCCCTGCATGCAAACAAGAACTGCTGATTTGATTCTAACAGAACAAGCCAGAGACCTGAAGCAGTGAGCAAAACCCTCAAAGAAAAGAGCATGAGAAAGTCCTCTGGCTCATGGTACAACTTTAAATGACGTTCTCTGGATTAATACACTTCCTCCCTCAGATGCAAAAATAAGCAGACCTTCAGTAAACACATTCAGAGATGCACAGACCTGCCTCCCAGCTGCACAGCCTCCACCACTAACTAAGGCCCAGGTACCTAAATTCGTAAGTTCACACATTCTAAGTTGGCTTAGTGGTGCAGGTTAACCAACTCCATGCACAAGGGGAGGCGGGACATTTCCTGAGCCATAGAGAAAAGGACTATTTATAACCCTGACACTTTCTCTAGGGAGTCATTTTATAAAACGAAAGCATCATCACAATGGTCAACCTACATTTTAACATACTGGGCTCATGAGACAGCAGTATAATAACATTTTTTTACAATTTCCGTCATATGTGTGCGTGCATGCTAAGTCACTTCAGTTGTGTTCAACCCTATGGGGTGGAGTCCACCAGGCTCCTCTGTTCACGGGATTCTCCAGGCAAGAATTCTCCGGAGTGGGTTGCCATGCCCTCCTCCAGGGGATCATCCCAACCCAGGGATCAAACCCGCATCTCCTACATTGTCAGGCAGGTTCTTTACCACAAGCGCCACCTGGGAAGCCCCTTCTGTCATATACATGGCCTCATATGCATGTGATTCTCACAATAACCCTGTAGGTATAAGGCCTTTCAGGTAGGAAAACTGAAGGACAAGCAAATGTGCAAGGCAGCAAATGCCCAAGATCACCAACCTGGAATCTGACCTTGGCTTTGGTTATGTTGAGCCCCTCTCCCATCCCCCACAGCTTCCTTCAACTTCACGACCCTCACATATGGGCTCTGCCCACCCCTGAATGACAGTGACCCCTGAATGACTGCTCCCCAGCACCGGAGTCCTGAACCCAGGCCAACGTCACTGCTCCGCTGGCAGGGCTCCTGAGAAGGCCTCAGGACCTGCTGGTTGGCATTTTTTATTCATAAGAAAGAGAAAGCTCATAACTGGATGGTATTACCAGCTCTCTGTCCTAGCCTCTCATCTGTCAAATGAGCATACTGGCCTGGGTGACCTGAAAGGTCCAGGTCCAGCTCCAATCATCCAAAGATAAAGGCTGCACTCTTCAATCCTTAGCAACTGGAAGGGCATCTTTCATAATGTAAATGAAATGTTGATCTGTGCTCTTGTCCTTGAGAACGAAGCATCCTTTCCCCGTCCACCAATGAGTAAATTCAAGGTAAATGGGCAGAAACCAAGAATTCTGAAGCTGGCAGGACCCTGACTGCGCTCGTGTCCCAACACCCTCGTTTTAAAGAAATAAGCCCAGAGGTGGAACATGGCTCAGGCGAGCTCCCCACAACCAAGACAGAGCCAGACATCAATTCCTCGATTTCCAGCCCTGGGATTTCCCCTGTGCGCGGGCCATGGGTGGGCTGATGTGTTTTTTCTACCACAAATAATCAGAAGTTGCTTTGAGATCTATAGCTACCCTCTCTATTGAATAACTTATTTGCAAATCTGAAAATATCTCCATTCCAAAGCAGAAAATCTGTTCTATAATCCTTAACAAATGACTGAGCCAGGGCCCCACCTGCCAACACGCTCCTAGGAACTGTCAGTGTCTATGCCCTAGGCCAGCTGGAACCAAGCACTGAAAATTTTTTAAAAGGGAGAGCACTCACTACCACCTATTTGTGATTTCAGAGACGCAGCAGTGAGTGGTAGCTTGAAGTGAGATCTTAGTTCCCTGCCCAGGAATCGAACCTGGGTGGTCTGGATGAAAACCAGGAATCCCAGCCACTAGACCAGCAAGAGACAGTGGCTGGAACAAAGCTTGCCCTGGTTCTTATCCCTACTGATAAATGCATTTCTCAAGAAGGTGAAAACTGTAAAAACAGGTATAAAGTTTATTATCAGAGACACAGCACCAGTAGGAGAGCTCACAGAGAAATGGTTTAGTTAAGATAGAAGCAAGGCAGAGATGCACACCGGAGAAAAAAGGTGTGGGTGGCCCCCGTTACAAGAAGGAGTCCAGTAAAGAAGCAGATAAGTCATTTACATAGGGCAGTCCTTCTGGGTCTTTGCTTTCCTTTGGCCAGTTATCTGGTTTCTTTTTCCTCAACTGACCTACCATAGAACCCTCTCCAACATCCATGCAGTACTTTTTTCAAGAAGAATTCTAACCCAGAGGCCAGTGGAAGGGGAGGCGGGGGTGTGTGGGGGGTGGATCTTGGCATCACATATTATGGGATGATGCCCCCTTCCTTTTAGCCCCCAAGAAGTCTTTCTGAGCATGTCCAGTGTCTCTCTTGCCCCAAGGATGGGAAATAAATGACTTCTTTATTTTTTTTAATTTTTTTAATTAATTTATTTTTTAAGTGAAGGATAATTGCTTTAATAAATGACTTCTTGATCTTTTACTCAAATGGAGTTTAGCCCTTCTCTGTTCCTGCCATGACTGTTATCTTAAGGTGTTCTCAGGAAACAAAGCCTGGCTCTTTATACTGTTTCTGTTATTTCCATCTCCAAGTGCAAATAGGAGGCTGGTTGTAAATATCTAACCTGGAGCCCACCTATCTCCTGTTTGCACTCAGGAAGTACAAACAGGAGGCTAGTTCTAAGTGTCTTGCCTGAAGTCCATCTTTTCTCACCCCCAGAGAAATGTAAACAGGAGGCCAGTTGTAAATGCCTTGCCGGAGACCCATCTCCTGCCTCACTAGGATGAATACTGCCTAAAAAGCAGGAAAAAACATGCACTGGTGAGGATGTAAAGAATATGGAACCTACATACACTATTGGAGGGTAAATGGTACAGCTGTAGAACACAGCATGGTGATTCCTCAGAAAAATTTAACATAGACCTACCCTCAGTTCAGTTCAGTTGCTCAGTCATGTCCAACTCTTTGCGACCCCATTGACTGCAGCACGCCAGGCTTCCCTGTCCATCACCAACTCCCAGAACTTGCTCAAACTCATGTCCCTCAAGTAGGTGATGCCATCCCAACCATCTCATGGTCTGTCGTCCCCACAGCCAGTCCCTCCCATCAGGAAGCTTACACAAGCCTCTTATCCTTACCCATCAGAGGGCAGACAAAATGGAAACCACAATCACAGAAAACTAACCAAACTGATCACTTGGATCACAGCCTTGCCCAACTCAGTGAAACTATGAGCCATGCCTCATGTAAGGCCACCCAAGACGGAAAGGTCATGGTGGAGAATTCTGACGAAAAGTGGTCCACTGGAGAAGGGAATGGCAAACCACTTCAGTATTCTTGCCTTGAAAACCCCATGAACAGACTTACCCTATGACCCAGCAATTCCACTTCTGAGTACACAGCCAAGAGAATGGAAAGCAAGGTCTCAAAGAGATATATCTGTGTTTATAGCAACATTATTCCCAACAGCCAAAAGGTAAAAACAACCCAAGTGGCCATCGATGGATGAACGGATAAACAAAATGCAGTATGATACACACAATGGAACATTATTCAGTCTTCAAAAGGAATGAAATTCTGACACATGCTACAGCTTGGTTGAACCTTGAGGGCATTATGCTAAGTGACACACACCAGTCACAAAAGGACAAATACTGTGTGATCCTGCTTGTATAAGGTATCTGGAGCAGATAAACCCACAGAAGCAGAAGGGAGAATGGTGATTACCAGGGGTGGGGGCAGGGTGGAGGAAGTTCACGTTTCACGGGGACAGAGCTTCAGGTGTGCAAGGTGAGAAGAGCTCTGGAGCTAGACAGTGACCGTCTACTGTGTGAATGCAAAGCCACGCACGTGTACTTGTATGGAGTCTATTGAGTTGTTCACTTAAAATTGGTTAAAAGACTGGATTTTATGTCGTGTATTTTACCAATTTTTTTTTTTTTAATTTACAACACAGATAAAGGAGAATACTGTATCAACCAGAATTCATTTCAGGAAGATGAACATTATTTGGTTAAAAAGTTTCTTGGAGGGACTTCCCAGGCAGTCCAGTGGTTAAGACTTCACCTTTCAATGCAGAGGGTGTGAGTTTGATCCCTACTTGGGGAGCTAAGACCCCACATGCCAAAAAAAAAAAAAGAAGACATAAAACAGGAGCAATATTATGATAAATTCAATAAAGAGCATAAAAATATATTTAAAAAATTAAAAGTTTCTTTGAGTGACAGACTGGGTCCAGGAGACCAAGGGGAGAAAGTGGACCCAGGTCACCTCCAGCATCCGCCTGACCAAGAAGCACAGGCTAGCTGGAGGCAACCACGCTCTCCTTAACCTTCCGCTCCTCCAGCGTCTCCTCCTAAACACATGCTGGTGAGTGAAAGTGAAAGTCGCTCTGTCGTGTCTGACTCTTTGCAACCCCATGGACTATACTATCCATGGACTTCTCCAGGCCAGAATACTGGAGTGGGTAGCTGTTCCCTTTTCCAGGGGATCTTCCCAACCCAGGGATCGAACCCAGGTCTCCCACATTGCAGGCGGATTCTTTACCAGCTGAGCCACAAGGGAAGCCCAGGGATACTCGAATGGGTAGGCTATCCTTTCTCCAGCAGATCTTCCCAACCCAGGAATCAAACCGGGGTCTCCTGCATTGCAGGCAGATTCTATACCAACTGAGCTGGTGAGTAGGTACCGAATATAGGAGCCAACCGGCTGGGCACCGCTTCCCAAGTTTCACGTCTGTCAGCTCCATCGGAAGTCAAAGCCTCAAGGAAGAAGCTAATTTGCTGGTGAAGAAGCCAGGCCAGCCAGAGTCCCTGCCGATCCCACCTTCACCTCCCCTCCAGCCGTGGTGTCCACTGAGACAGGACAGGAGAAGGCCCAGAGCGGGTGCATGCCCTCAAGAAGAAAGTGCCTTCGGAACTTCAAGAAGCAACCACAGATAAGCAGATTCTGTACACAAAACAAAGGCTGAAATTTCCAGCTGAACAGCTCTGAGAGCCCTGCTCTCCACTCATCCCACTCCAAGTCACTTTTCCATCTCTTGATTTTAATCTTGGGATCTGGCAGGAGCTACCTGCTCCACCTGATAAGCCTTCACTTACTGCTCGAAATGGGATTCCTTTAACCCTCATGCAAAAGGTTTTCAAGGAAAGCTGAGCCAGACCTCAAAAAAACAGAAAGATACCCCTCCTGCCAAACTCAGGTTCTCTACGCGTGCTTAACTCTGAGGTTAAGAAACAGGTAAACATATTTCTCTCAGCGTGACAACTTCCAGCTTGACCTCCTGGAACACTACTAACTTTCTAAGATTATTCCACGCCACTGGAATACTGCCTTTCTGAATACTCTTCCGTAAGTTAGAAACCACGGCAGCACTTGTGTTAGATCCGAATACGTAACACACATGGAACGCAAAAACCCACAAGTGTGTTCCCACGTGGGGTTCCATCTGCAGCGTAAATAATCAACAGAGCATCTTCAGCCTGAAAAGCATCAATTATTAAAACTAAATATGGACCTTTGAATTATTTCAGGCCAACCCCCTTACTCCAAATTCAGGAATCAGGTCCACTCATTTATTATGCAAATGTATAAAAGTGATTTTAATTAATTCCCCTTCTAGTTCTCTCAAGGAGACTATTATCAAAGGCACATTATCTACAAGGTAAGTTTCTCCATTTTCATCTTGTGGGCATGCCCAAAGATATGTGATGTCATGACATGCAACATCCAATCTGGAGATACTCCACCCCAGGAAGGATAGTGGGTCAGGACTCAGGGCTGAGAAACCTCACCTTAGCATAGATCAAAGAGAGTGCAAAGCTTCCTCAGTGGACACTACCCTCAGAATCACTGTTTTTGTTAAACCTTCCTCACCTTGACACTTCTTTCTTTAAGCTCTTTAAGCTCCACAAGAGTTCTACTGTCACTCCTTAATCCATGTCCCATCGCCTCTTCTGTGTCTTCGCCTGCATGTCAGGCTACCTCGTCCATCTCCACACCCACAATAACTCATTGTTCTGTGAAGTGAACCTCCCTCCGGGCTCTCCTGTTAAGGTGATCCCCTCTCCTCCTATCCTGGGCAGCGGCTTGATAAAACACAGGTTGCCACTTGTCCAGCTGGAGAGACCTGATAAACTTGGACCAGCATTTGTCCAGTGGCTGGAGAGACCCCATTCACCAAGCTGTCTGCCCTCCTTGAGGACTGGGAGGGGCCTGCTCATCTCGGGACGCCCAGCCCCTCACATGGCACCGGGCCCATCCCAGGGACCCAGGAAATGCTGTGGCCACACACGACCATGCTTGAATTACTTCCCAGACTGCCGTTGACTCCATTCTTCAGCATTTGCTGGGAGCCTCATCTCTTCTATTTGTCCGTTAAGCGAAGTACCTCTGAAATGAGCTGATTGAATTAAATCTATACGGTGATTGTCTTCCAACAAGTGAAACTGCTTCATTGGTTGGGGACACTTTAGCGTTGGTTTAGTGGAAATAGAGGAGGTACCATCCAAGCTGCCTGCATCCTACTGTTAGAACACTGAAACAGACGCACGGCTCAGAGTGAAGGACCAGGGTGTGGGGGACGCCTGTATCCTCCTGATACCCATCACAGCGGAAGAGGACGGGAGCGGTGGCAGGTAGGAGGGCACGGAGCTGTGCCAGAGAAGGGGGGCTCCGCTTACCAGGGCCCAGCCGACCTCGGGGCGGTCATGGCCACATGGGTGGGCACGATATCCTAGTGCTTTTCTGAGGAATGAGGAGGCAGCTCATCACACAAAGAGAAATGAGGAAACATCCGAGAAGCAAATGACTAATGGCTAATGTCACTTCTTCCCGATCCCAGGCGAAAGGCCACATAAGCTTCCACTCAACATCTGTACAGCACTTCACAATACATGGAACTCCTTTGCCTAGGTGGACTAATCTGATGAAGATCTAAGCATACTCAGAACCAACATCATTACCCCATTTCCAACAAGGAACTAGGGCACCAGGTTTGCATGGCATTCTGGGTAGCTCAACTGGTAAGCCACAGTGAGGATGGGGGCCCAGGTGTAACCCCCAGTCTTCCCTGTCCTGATTAGCACATCACTGCCTTCCCATCCCACTGGACAGAACTGGTATAAATGGGTGACACAGCCAACGTGCATGCTCAGTCGTGTCTGACTCTTTGCCACCCTTTGGACGATAGCCCACCAGGCTCCTCTGTCCATGGGATTTTTCAGGCAAGAATACTGGAGTGGGCTGCCACTTCCTCCTCCAGGGAATCTTCCCGACCCAGAAATCGAACCTGCGTCTCCTGTGTTGGCAGGCGGATTCTTCACCCACTAAGCTACCAGGGAAGCCCAATAAATAGGTGAGGCCCAGTTACAGAAAAATCAGTTTTGCTTTAGCAAAACAGATGGCAATCGTCTAGTTCTAAAAGCCAGATAACAACATTCAGCACATGTTCACAGGGTATCCCAGTACTACCCAGGTGACCAGAGATTGTAAAGAAAGTTGGAATTACAGACAGGCCATTCCAGAGCCAGGATGAAAAGCACAATCTGTGAGACCAAGCTTCTAAGAGAACTGACTCATTCTGGGGGGTGGGGCGAGGAGCTCGCCATCAGTGGGGGCATGCAAAGAGTCTAAACCATGATCTGATGAAGAGGCTGTAAAGGGAATTCAAGAATATGGGGTTCTGAGTTCATGATTCTATGACTTGGTCATAACTACTTCATGAAATCAAGTTTTTATCTCCAGCAAGAAACCAAGAGTTTAGAGTTGCTTTTTATTCTTTTAGGGATTGTTTGGAGGGTGAGGAGAGCAGTCGTACAGGGGAGAGGGATTTGTTTTGGAATTATCTTGTCCCATTGCAAAAAATTTCAGACGTGCACACACCAAGGTGCACATACCAGCGCAAAGTACCTTAGCAGGTATGGGGATGGGGGGAACAGTCCTAAAATTCAAAAATTAGAAGAAATTAAGAAAATGGGAATTGTCCTCTCCCAGGAACACAAAACTAAAGAAGACAATGCCCCAAACTAGATTCACTGCAAACACAGTTTAGATAACAGGCTCATTACGCATTTCTTGCAGCAAACAGGCCACAGAAGATAAGGATTAGTCTAAAAAAAACAGAAACTGCACAAAATTAGGGGTGTGAACAACAACAAAAAAATGTTGCCTTCCATTTCAGTAAACAAACAACACTGCTTGCCACTCAGGGGAACAATAAATGTTGCCCCCAGTCAAGCCATCGGCCACTGCAGCCGCCCAGTGGTGCACCCTGAGAAGAACTCAGGATAAAGGAAAACAGGATACCCCTGTGGGCAATTAAGATGCACATCAAGGGAATCACTTCAAAGAGCCAGACTCCGGCACCTTCCTGTACACAGACAAGCACTGAAATCATTAACTTGACATGGCTATTTTGTGTGATTAGCAGTGATCTTTCATATTCAACTATATTGTTTTCCCAGCAAAAACTTCCTATATATCCTGGCTCCTCCCTCTCCTCTCTGAACACCCAGGTTATAAGTCCTCAGGTGAAAGTGAAAATTACTCTTTCCAACCTCATGGACTATGCAGTCCATGGAATTCTCCAGGCCAGAATACTGGAGTGGGTAGCTTTTCCCTTCTCAGGGGATCTTCCCAACCCAGGGATCACAGGTCTCCCACATTGCAGGCGGATTCTTTACCAGCTGAACCACAAGGGAAGCCCAAGAATACTAGAGTGGGTAGCCAATCTTTCCTCAAGCTGATCTTCCCGACCCAGGAATCAAAACGGGGTCTCCTGAATTGCAGGGGGATTCTTCACCAACTGAGCTATCAGGGAAGCCCTCAGTAAGGTCACCAAATAAAACATAACTCTCAGGTTTTAGGTTGCGTGTGTATTTTTTTTTTTAGTAGACAGGGGTCAGGAGGCCTGGACATGACTATTTCCTCCAGCATTCAGGAGCTCTGCACCGGAGGCCAGGTCTCCCCCAGCCTCTCTGATGAGATTTACCAGCTGTCATCAAGAGTGCTGAACAAGATGATAACTTTGAAAAGGTCTTCACCCTTGCAAAGCACAGGACGAAAAGTGAGTGGTTACTGCAATTTCTTTCTTGAGCAAGTGGCTAGATAAGTCAGACTCGGTTGTGGGCTCTGGGTGTTATTTTCACAGGCGTCCACACCTCCCCTTGCCTACCCCTACCCTCAGGGCTGCTTAGATGGTAAATCCGAAACCTGCCCCCACAGTGCTCAAGGCCTAAAAGGTCAAACGCCTCCTTTCATCAGTCTGTGACTGGAGACATCTTTGGCACACTTGCCCCAGAATGAGTCATCACTTCCAGCAGCAGGCCTGCCGGATCCCCGGCCCGGGTGTGCAGAGACAAACGTGCACTCCGTCACCTCTCCCCTGACAATAGGTGTGGAATCTGGGCTTACGGCAAACGCGGGGCAAGTCCTGATTGGAAAGCCGACCCAACATCCCCTGGCTTTGCGTTCCTGTTATCAGCAGCAGGACTGCAGCCCCAGACACCCAACCAGCTACTGCTCCACTGGGGGCCAAGGTTCTGGCCTGCCAGCTACTCTGGTTACAGAAGTGCATCTGAGAGATTTCTCCACATCCACTGAGTTCACGGTTGGCATGAGGCAACGACAGCACGGCGGCAAGCCAATGTGACACAAACCTTCAAACCCGCTGCCCGTTATCACACGCCACTACGGCTGGCACACCATCCAGATGGTGATAGTAACAAAGAGTTTAAATCGTTTGCTTAGTTGTCAGAACGATGCAAGGGATATGATTTTCCCATTTTGCAGAGAAGGAAATTGTTACAGTTTATATAACTTGGGCTGGGTGAGGTGAATGCACCACCATCCAAACTCACATTGAACCTCTATCCAGCACTGGGATGATGCTGTCAAGCTCCCCAAGACTTGACAATCCGACCTACATACAGGGCAGCACGCAGACCTTAAATTATATACATGGGAGGGTGTAACGCACAGCAGTGTGAAAACTATTCACTTCTCCAATGGGGAGGCCAAACTCAGCCACGATGGTACATTTTAAGAGCTTGATTTCCTGGTTTGGAAACCAGTCTGCTTGCACCAGAGGTCCATCTGTGCTTGCTGGTGGGTCAAGCAGCAGCAGACCAGTCTCGTCCTCCCACCTCTCCAGGTGGCATACGGAAGACACCCAGGGGGTGGGTACATAGGCTGGGCAGAGCCCTGCCACCGGCTGACAATCAGGGCCATGACCTTGCAGATCTGGACAGGGTCTCATCACTTTTGAACTAACAAAGAAAAAGGGCAAATAATTTACTAGTAAAAGAAAAAAAAAAATCTAAATTGGATATCCATGGATAAAATCTTCTCCTCCTCTTTATCCAGATCTACACCTCAAGTAGTTTCTGAGGGCTGGTGAGCAACTGGCTGATACCTTCCTGCCCACGCCCACTCCCCTCTCACCCAGTCACACACTCACCTGTGCCCAGCACCGGGCTTGGCACTGGCCAAGACTTAATTCCTGTCCTGAGAAACTGAAAGTCTTGTATCTTAACTGGCTCGGTTATTGAACAACTAACTGAACATGGATGTCCTTTATAACCTTTGTGAATGGTGAAGAATTTGCTCTGGGAGAGTAAGCCTCAGTCACTGGGAGTATGTAAGCCACCTGGCTTTTCGCTCGGACCGTTCATCCTCAAGGACAAGACAGAATCTGCCTCCTGGGAGTTCTCCCTGTGGCTTCCTGAAGCCCCGGGATGCTTCCTTCCTCTGAGGACAACCCCTTGCGCCCTAACACCAGAGCCGGGCCTCAGAGGGATGCTGGGGGGCCTCCACCCACCACCCCTGGCTGATCTCCTCTGAGCATATTCAACTGTGCCCCCACGTCTGGGGTCCAAATCCATGGTCTGCCCAGCTTTGAGCAACAAAACAGACGGGTGCTGCTTCGGGACTGGCCAGGACCACATCCACCTGGGAGGTTATGGGATAAACGCTGGCTTTCATACAAAGCATGAAAAAAAAAAGACAATTCCTAAGAAATTCCAAAAAGATATGATGACTAATATGACTTGTGTGAAAATGAAGTTGGTTTATAAATAGCATGTCTTCCTCTTGCTATTTCTATTACCAGCAAAGAGGAAGTCGTCTTCTCAGAGCCCCTATGCATTGATAGTTATCAACTGGCAAGGGTGATAAATTACATATAGATGACAAAAAAGGAAGTATGACTTTGGTACAGAGTGATGCAGGAGAAACAATGCCAGACTGGAAGTCCAGGTGCTGGGGTTTCATCCCCAGTCCTGCCCCCTACCCTGCCTCAGTGATAGCACTGGAGAAGGGGGGATTAGTCCCTCCCCTCCCAGCCAGCCTGAGCCAAGTGAGACCACCAGCAGATGCTCCATGCGTTAGTCCTACCATTGTGAATGGGCCCCTAAGAGAAACTTCTTACAGACAAGCGTGTGCTCAGTCATGAAAGGTTGTTGTTGAATCACGCGAATACACCGGGATTCTTGGCCCCCGGAGGAGAAGAATTCAATCCGGGGCCAGAGACGAGGCTTGATCGCTCAGAGCTTTTGTGTAGTAAAGTTTTATTAAAGTATAAAGGAGATAGAGAAAGCTTCTGACATAGGCATCAGAAGGGGGCAGAAAGAGTACCCGCTTGCTAGTGTTAATAATGAGGTTATATAATCCAAAGAATGTCTGGAGGTTGTAAAGACCTCCTCCGACCTACTCCCATAATTCACATTTTAAGATAACACTGTCCTCAGGCAAGATACATCCTTGTAAAGACCAGGTATACTCCCATAATTAACTTTTTAAAATAACAGAAGGTTGAATCCAAAGACTGTCCTTAGGCAGGATACATTATTGGTATATAATCCTAAGGAATGTGGAGAAAGAAAAAAAGTTTGTCCTTTTTTCCTCCTTGAGAATTCCAGACCCCTCTCTCTTTGGGGACCCCTAGACTCCCTATCAACCTGCCTAGGAAATGACTCTCTCAGTCACGTCCAGCTCTTTGCAACCCATAGACTGTAACCTGCCAGGCTTCTCTGTCCATGGAATTTTCCAGACAAGAATACTGGCCTGGATTACCATTTCCTACCCAGGGGATCTTCCCAACCCAGCGATCAAACTCGCATTTCCTGCATTGGCAGGTGGATTTCTTAACACTGACCCATCAGGGAAGCCAGAAACTTCCTACACAAGAAAGCGAACTCCTGTGTCGATCAGTGCCTGTGGGGATTCAGGGACTTAACTGGCAGGCCAGTGTTTTTCAGGAGACACTCTTGTCCAATAGTAGCAAAATTCACCAGAAAAGTTTGTGATGCCTTGAAAGAGCTTGCAGGTCAGACTAAGACTTCCTGACAAATGATGAAGCAGCAAATCCAGCAGCCCTGGCGTCCTGGCACCAAAGCCTGTTCTGCATTAAGCAGTCCTGCTCATCGCAGTTGGGCTGCAGGCCATCCTGCAGGATGCAGGGTACCACAGGAAGCGTGGGGAGTGCGTACATCTGGGATGCAAGGAGCTGTCACCCTGTAGAAATGCGTCAGGAAAGCGGACACCCACAGCCACTCCAGACACACAGGAAAAAGAGAGAGAGAGAGAAGGCGCAGGAGGTTTCCTCTCCTCCTTTAAGGGGCTCCACCCAGCAGGAGAGCCCCACACTCCAGGCACAGAGCCCATGCACAACGCACCAGTTACCCCAGTCTCGTATGGTTCCCCAGGGCAGGGCTGCTAACACTTTGTGTCACGATGAGGTAATGGAGGTCTCATGACTTCTCACCTCACTGCTACATCAGAGACATCAGCATTTCATCTAAAACTGGCAGAATCCTCCAGGATTCGCAAAACTGGCAAGAACATGGCTTTGGTGGAACTTGTGCCCAAATTCAACAGCCCAGCCACAGCTCTCCTAACCCCACTGCTTTACTAATTCCATTCACCTGTAGAATATTAAGACTAATTTAAGAGGGCCTCAGACCAAGCCAACAGAATAATGAGAAAAAAAGAGTTGACAGAGAAAGAAGTCCATAGCGTCAGTGAGGTACGAGAAGATATTCAATTCTATTTGTAATTTAAGATATGCAAATCAAAGACGGCCTTTCAGATAGTCCAAAATCAAAGCATTTTGTAAAACCTGAGGGCTGGTGAATAGGGAAAAAACAAATGCTCACCATTCCCTGCTGGTGGGGTAATAAACGGGGTAAGCACTGTGCCAACAGCTGTTGTCTTTTTTGCACACAACAGCAAACCCCAGCAATTCTGCTACAAGACCCATGCACAAAACAGTAATTACGGCCCTGATTATAATGAGGAAAATTAGAAACAAATATCTACAGGACTTTGGTTAAGTAAATTGGGGACCACTCAAACCATATAATTGAGAATTATTAGGGTGTGAAAAGATAAAACAAAGAAACAGAGACGTAGTTCCCCAAATACTATTAATAACATGAAAAGATGTATATACTATTTGAAAAAGGTACAAATATACGTATCATATGAAATCACCTTAAAGAATTACATTTACACATATTCCAATATGCACAAAAATGACGGACTGATGTGTGTACCATCAAGCTTCACAGGCTCACTCCTGGGGATGAAGAGGAGGCCTTCGCTTTCCATCACAAATACTTCCACAGTGTTCATTTCTGGGTTTTTATTACATAGTCACGTACTGCTTTAGCATTAATTTTTAATGCCCTCAGAGACCTAGGGGAAGATGGCAAACTCTGGCCTGCTGGGTATCAAGGTCCCCCCCACCCATCCTTGAAACTGCTGAGACAGGAGGGGACGATGGGGGGACGGACACCTGCTTTGGTCGGAGAGGTCACATGGTGACCATCTCCAGCACTGGGATTTTGCAATGCTCAGGTCTTGTAATCCCATGTGATGAGTGTTCTCAGGTCCCTGCCAAGGGGCACAAAAGGCCTGGGGGTGATGGGGGGAGGCGGGGCAGCTGAACTACCCAGTGGCCAATGTGCTGGGCAAAACAGGCCCTAGTTTAGACGCCGATGCCCTGGAGGAGGACATGGCAAACCACTCCAGTATTCTTGCTTGGAGAATCCTCTGGACAGCGGATCCCTGAGGGCTACAGTCCATGGGATCACAAAGAGCTGGACACAACTGAAGTGACTTAGCACACAAAGCACAAAGCACCCTCAGCTCTTAACCACTAACTCATGAATGGAACACAGGACCGCGTAGCCTCTCTTTATACACCTGCAAGGGCTCTCTGTCCAGGTCTGTGTCTTGGCCAAAAAGAAAGCCCCACTGTGGGACTTCTGCCCGACCCCTGTCCCCTCCCCTCAGCAACTCATGGAGAGGGGGTGGCTACATACCACCTGGATCCTCCCAAGTGCTGCCTACAGCTCAGGGATAAGAGTTCGGGGCCTGGAGAGAGACACTGGCCTTCACATCCCAGCTCCCCACCTGCTAAGCTGTGACCATGAGCAACTGACCAGTCTCCCAGCCACTCAATCTCATATCTGTAAGACGGACAATCCTAACAGCACCCGCCCCCTGGGATGGGTATGAGGCAGTACACGAGAAGTTCTTTGCCAAGTGCACAGCCAAACCAAAGCCAGGTGCTACCCTGTGGTCACAAAGCGTCCAAAGGCTGGACTGAAAACTAAGACCACAGCCTGACAGCACTTTGCCTATGTCAACTATTTAAATCATATCCTCCCAAAAAGTCAAGGGCAAAGAATTCTACTGGTTAAAATAAATATAGAAATACCAGAAAGGTATGGTTAGATTTCAATAGGCTGGGCATACATTTCCATTTTGTCCAAAAAGTCTGAGTCAAAGGGAACCCCAAGACTGGGCCACAATCGGCCGACGCAGAGTTCACGGGCAGGTTAAGTGCCCGGTTATATCGCAGGACCCTTGCTGCTTCTATCTTTTGTCAACCAGAGGTGGATGCCTAGTGAGACCAGGAGGATTTCGCCAAAAAGAGAGAAGACATGTGTCTAAGGAGATGCTGGACCTTTAGGAACAAGGCACACAGAGTAAACCCGCTCGTCCTGTCCCCGAAGCTGGGCCAGCAGGGTCTGTGGGCGCCCTTAGGAGCAAACAGGCCACAGATCTGGAGTCAGGACTCGGCCCCAACAACTGGTAGCCTTTTCCTGGAAAGCACAGCATTCAGCACCAGGAAAAAAGTCTTACAGGAATTTCAAACCTGCTTAGTGGGTTGAGGGATGTGGTTGCAATCACCAGAACAACATCCTCTCCAAACTGAGCCCTGGGCGTTCGCTCCCACCCTCCCTCCAGCTGGACCATCCCGGGCCACCCCCCAAGCCGGACTGCGGGAGGCCAGCACCTGACACACGCAGGCCCCTGCCCACACACCATGCACTGGGTCTCATACACCCTTCTTCCCTCCATCAGAGGTCACACACACACACACACACACACACACACACGTCAAGCTAAAACAAGTTTCACAGAACAATAATCTAACCTTAGTATGCCTGGATCCAAAATTTTCTTTTCTACTCTTATCTCACTTTTTTAAAAAATGCCCATGGACTCACTAAACTGCCAGTGGGTCGCAAGCTGCTCTGTGAAAAAATTACTGTGTCCAGAGCCAGGGCTCTCTGCAGGCAGAAACTCCAGCTGCTTCTCATTCTTGTTTGTTAAGTCAAAGGTGGGGAGAAGGGGGGAGGCATGGGAAGAGGAAGCAGCAGAGGAGCACAGGGAAGTGGGGGACACACGAAAGAGGGGGGCAGGTCACGGGCTCCCTGAGAGCCCCCTCCCACCGTCAAGAGGCTGTCCCAGTCCCGCCTGCCGTGTCCCCCAAGCTGGACCTGCGGCCAGGAACCCAAGCAGGTGTGGGGCCCCGGCTCTCTCTCCAAATCCACTGCTCACAGCTTGGAAAGCTCCCATTTCACAGACAGCCACCGAACAGGCAGCTGGAGTCACCTATACACTGAAAGCGTATCAAATTACTGAAGGGCTTGTTCGGGCTTTGCTCAGCTTCTCTTCCCAAATCCCATTCTGAGTTCCAGTGAGCTTATCCCGTAGGAAACCTGGCCAGGGTTCAGTGACACATAACAAGTGGGACTTCGCCCACCCCTCCCCCGGCATCCGCCCCAACGCTGACCCTGCATCCCGGCCTTGCGTGTTCCTTGTCACCTCAAGAGCTCTGGGTTCTCACGCCCCGGTCACACTGAGGAAGTTAAAGTGCCCGCAGGTCAAACCACCAGTCTCAGGGTCACAAATGGACCACCATCGTCTAGGTCTTTCTCAAAATGCTCCAAAAGTCGCCCCTGCCAACAGGCCTTCCCTGGAATGAGCCGCCTGCAGCCTCAGCTAGCCCCAGCGGCACCCTCTGGCTAATCAATCCATCGCATTTAGATACCTTTTAGACCTTGAACCCAGAAGAGTGAGGATCCAAGAGAGGCTGACTCATAGGGGCCAAGGGGTCCCACAGCGGTGATTCATAGCCCAGATCGCAGTGACAGGCAGGACTGTCTCAACTCTACAAATAGCCCTCCTCACTGGCACCTTGCGTCCATCCCTTAAAATAACAATGACCACGGTGACCCCACGCTCTGTCCCAGGAGCTCTTATCCATCTCAGGGAACTTTTACAATAACTTGCAAATGGGTGTGATCCTCTTTTCACCTCACAGTGGAAGAAACTGACACTCAGAGAATTTATCTTTGGCCCAAGTTACAGGGTTAAACTACAAAGCCAAGTTCTTTGCACCAGCCTGTGTGCCCCACTAGCCTCAGGCCCTTCTTTTGAAATATCAACCTCCATCTCCTGCCCCCTCCCTCCGGTCCAGGGCCCTGAACACAGCTGACTGGGTGGAGGGTAGGCTTGCTTCCTTCCTTCTAGGCTGGCCACCCCCACCCCTTTCAGGGCAAGACTCCTCCTTGGCCTTTCCAAGGTCCCCTCAAGACCCAAGATCCCCCCACTTGCAACAAGACTCAGCGGTGTTTATTTCTTGATTACTGTATGTTCCTCACTTGCTTACTTTAATTCATAAGACCCAAATTATTGAACAGGGAATGAAAAGTAACTTTCACAATCACACCCCCATTACCTGCCTCCTCCCGTGAAAACACTGTGCGTAAGCTCATCTTTCCAAAACACTCCTGTTATCCTGGGGAAACTACTAGGTTCTAAAAACTCTGAATCAATACTGCCAGGTGTTTTAGCCAAGTTCCTGTTTGGTGGTCAAAACCTGAGTTGACATATGCTTTCTCCAGCAACTACCCTCCACACAAACTACCCTTCAGTTATCTACACACAATGCGGTTCCATGGCACTTACGAGTTATTTCCAAAACACTACTTTTCATCCTACATTTTCCCGGGCTTCCCCCAAATAACATTATTCCGCAGGGGCATTTGATGGGAGGCCTAGCACCCCTCCGGCAGCACGAAAAGTGCACAGAAGCCGGCAGAGCAGAGACCAGGCTGTAATAGGAGAACTCGGATTCCAAACCCGGCTCGGTTGTGTGACCTTGGGCACGGTAATTCAAGCTCCCTGAGCCTCAGTTTCCTCAACAGCAAAGCAGAAAACCTTAACATTCCCCATCCCCGAACAGCTTCATAAATGTCCCTGACGCTAAACAGGGGCAGCTCGCTGCCCAGGTAAAACCCACCCGTCCTTCCCCGGATGAAGCTGGCTGGTCCCGCCGTCCGGGGGTGGAGGGGGCCCCCCTCGAGTTCGCCACGCCGATCAAGGTCAGGTCAGCCCTGCAGGAGAAGGCCCGAGGGATGCTTAAGAGACCGCCGGGCCCCTGGGCCTGTTCTCCGCCTCCCTCCCCGAATCTCTTTCCCCAGAAGGACCGCAGGGGACCGAGTACGGTCCGGGGAGCCGGATGGACTGGCATCTCCCCGCCTGCGCCCGCTACGGCCTGACTGCATCCCCCGCAACCCGGCCCTGCGGGCCGCGCCCCGCCCCGCCTGGCCCGGCTTCCCCCAGAGGCTGTGGCCCCCTACCTCGACTACGGCTGGGCTGAGAAAGCAGCTCCGCAGGGGGTTCGACACCGGAGATCTCTGGCGCGGAGGCGGCTACAAACCCTGCAGAGCCGCGCGCGTGGCTGCCTTTGTATGCAAACACCCAGCCCGGCGCGCGCTGCCAGTCTGCCTGGCCCCGCCCCAGAGGAGGGGCCATCGGGAAGGGGCCGGGGCCAGCGGGGTGGTGCGGCGCCAGCGGGGTGGTGCGAGAGATCTTTCGACCCCGCCCCCGGGGCGGGACCAGCGGGGAGGGGCGGGGCCAGCGGGGTGGCGCGAGGGCCCTTTCGAGGAGTGAGCCACTAGGCAGCTTCCTGAGCCCGTCGGGCCCCAGGCGGTGGATCCTCCCTGGCAGGAAGTCCCCGAGCCGGCCCGCCCCTCCTCCCTCGCCTACCTTTAGAGCTGTTTACTGAGATGCAGAAGGAAAAGGGAAGATCCCTGCTTGGAAGGAAGCAAAACTGCCCGTTCTGGCCACTCTTAAGATTTGAGGTTTCTCCCAGCCATCCCAGACATGTCGGGAAGGGTTTCTGGTGCTCGTTGGCGAAGTCCCGCCGGCTCTAGGTAGAAGTAGGGGGGTCGTCTGCTATGCTATCTTTCCCTGCTCTCCCTATTACTGTCACAACAACTAAACAAGGCCAGACTTTTACAGGGAGAATTTTTTCCCCTCCAACAAGCGGTAAGAAAACACTAAACTACACATTTCAGTACAAGAGGAGTTGGATTCCCCGGAGCGCTTGCCCGGCTGATGTTGCCGATCGGGAAGTCCCCCTGCCTCCCCGAGGGCCCCTGCCCTATGGTCTGCAATCACCCAGCTGTGACTCAGCCCGGAGAGCTGAGGTGATCCCCTGAGCCAATCCCAGGACCTGCTGCTTTCTGCCCAACTCGGGTGAGGAGAAGGAAACCGCGGCGATGAGTAGACTCGCTCCAGGCTCTGGAGGAGGAAGGAGAGGAGTGATGCCCGGGCCAAGTGACGCAAGCCTCCTGGAGGCTAAGACTCAGTTTCACCATCTGAAAAATGGGAGGCAGATGCTCAACACACAGGTCCACTTTGAGGATGGAAATAGCCATCATATGAAATACTCCAAGCCCTTTCACTAACTTGAAAGTGAAAGTGTCTCAGTCGTGTCCAACTCTTTGCCACCCCGCGGACTATGCAGTTCATGGAATTCTCCAGGCCAGAATACTGGAGTGGATAGCCTTTCCCTTCTCCTGGGGATCTTCCCAACCCAGGGATCGAACCCAGGTCTCCGGCATTGGCAGGCAGATTCTTTACCGGCTGAGCCAATTCTAGAACCTTATACATGAAGGCTTCCCAGGCGGTGCACCTACCTGCCAGTACAGGAGACTCGGTTTCCATCCCTGGGTGGGGAAGATCCCCTGGAGGAGGGAACGGCTACCCACGCCAGTATTCTTGCCTGGAGAATCCCCATGGACAGAGGAGCCTGTAGGGCTACAGTCCATGGGGTCGCACAGACTCCAATACAACTGAAGTGACTTCGCACGCACGCGTACATGCAAGAGTGGCGAATCCCAGAAGGATTTGTTCGGTGCTTAGCCCAGCTGTGATACAGGGAGTGGCCAGCTTGCCCAGTCTCAAGACTGGGCAGGCTGCTGACCTTCCTCCTGGGAGGGACAGCCTAGAGAAGCCTGATGCTGTGTAAGGCTAAACAATTACGACTCCTCCACTGTCTGAACTTCTCTCGGCATATAAAAACCCCAATAATGATACAAGCTGCCTGGTTCTAGCTGGAAACATCCCTCCTTCTATCCAGAGACAATAGCAACCCTGAGAATCTTAAGATTTCCAGATTAACTACCTACACAATCGAAAGGGCTCTGCAGGTGGGAGGGGGAGACAGGAGGGGTGAAGGCACACCCCTCTTCACCGGAGTCTCATGAAACAATCCAAGTAGGTGTGCAATTGACTGATCTCCTGACAGTCACATCAGCGGGTGAGCTCTGTAAATGCCTGGGGCAGAGAGAAAGAGAATGGATTATTTCTCCCCTTTGGGCTGCACGTTATCTCTGGCACCTGACTTGGGCTCCTAGGAAGGGAGGGAATCTTCCTGGCCAGTGCTGGGCTAGAGGCCTCGTGACTTCAGGGCTCCCTTTCTTGAGGCTTCAAGAATCAGATGGGAACCAGGGACCACCTGGTGCAGCCTCGTTCCCCCCGACCCCTCGGAGGGCAGGGGACAGAACAGCCTGGAATCTACCAGAGATGAAGTGGGTCCCCCAGGTCCCATGGGTGGGCTAACCCATTGGGTTAACCATGGCAAGTTCCTTAGGGGAAGAGGCAGGAATGAGGGGTGCTGGGTTCAACTGGAGGAGGAGGAGGAGGAGGAAGAAGGGTACACCAGGGGTTGGGAGGGAAATGCTTGGGACTAAAGCACACAGGGAGCTGGCCAAGCACACCATGTCCGAGGGCACTAAGGCTGTCACCGAGTATACCAGCTCCAAGTAAATATAATATGCCTAGCCACTGTTAACGGAGAAGGCAATGGCACCCCACTCCAGTACTCTTGCCTGGAAAAGCCCATGGACGGAGGACCTAGCGGGCTGTAGTCCATGGGGTCACTAAGAGTTGGACACGACTGAGCGACTTCACTTTCACTTCAAAGCACACAGGGCACACCCCCAAATTAGGGTGAGGGTCACAGATGAGGGCAGAGGCATCCCTGAAGGCAAAAAAAAAAAAAAAAAATCGCAGGGAGACAAGGGGGAATGGCTGGCAGTTGGCCTAATTTACCCTAACAGATACAGTAGTTAGACAGCATCATGGACCCTCCCCTTGGGCTGTGCTGGGCAGAGTCCAAGATTCATGGGTCCTGGTACATGGTACAGCTGGGAAGCAAGGAAAGCCCCAGGTTCAGGGCACAGAGATACTGCTCCCCTGAGGGGCCTGCACTGTTGCCTGCCCCCCCCCCACCATCTTGACCAGTGGGCCCACACTGCCACCACCCATCCCCTGGGGTGGGTGGACTGGTGGGGCCCCACTGCCACCACCCCATCCATCGTCCCCTGGCCCTGCCTTCATCCCCGCACTCTCGCATTGAGTGCCCGCCCTGTGCCAGACCCCATGGGGGGCTCCACTGGGGACCAGGCCAGTCATGGCATCTGTCCTCAGTTGAGTGTACTATTGGGGGCAGTAAGGTGAGTCAGCGGCACAAATACACATAAAAACTCTCACCCTAATCAGTGCCACCATGACCTGACCAGTTGTACATGGCTATGGGATTTGACCTGCTCATCTCCAGAGGAGTCAGCCCACTTTATCCCGGTGTAGAGGAGCAGACCATGAAAGAAGGCAAGCCTGTGCAAAGTGGGGTATGCAGTTCAGGGATTGAAGGAACACACACACACACACACACACACACACACACAAAATGATGGGGCGAGCACACCGAGTCCCCTGACTGCCCTTGCAGTGGCTCCCAGCCTGCGTCCCGGTGATGGAAGGGGCTGGGACAGCTTTTCTCCCCTGCCCAAATGGGGAAGACTCCTGATGAACCAGGTGAGGACAAGAAAAGTGGTTTTGCTAGAAAAATATACCGTTCTCTCTTCCTGGTCCACTGCCAAGCCCGCAGGACCCAGGCCTCTAGGAAGCAGCCCCCAACCCTGGGAAGGCGGGTCCTTTGGTGTACACTTCACATACACCAACTGTCTAAGCTTCACTTCATAGCCTTTATCCTGCCCCATCTTTTCCCCAGCCTTGTAGTGAACAGGTTGATGCGCCAGACCCAGGATTAGAATTCTCTCTATTTGGTCCGGCATGAGCACTTGCCAGTCACCATAGACAAGAGCATAGCAGACCAGGATTCTGCTGGATTATAGGAAAGGTGGGAGGAGAAGGGAAGAGGAGAGATGAGGTAGCAGGAATGAAGCCACTTAGGAACTTGGGACCATGACTGGCCACAGGTGTTTGAATCATTGATTGGCAAGGCCATATTCCTGTGTGTGTGCATGCTCAGTCATGTCCAACTATTTGCAATCCCATAGACTGTAGCCTTCCAGCTTCCTCTGTCCATGGGATTTTCTAGGCAAGCATACTGGAGTGGGTTGCCATTTCCTCGTCCAGGGAACGTTCCTGACCCAAGGATCAAACCTGTGTCTCCCGCATCTCCTATACTATAGGTGGATTCTTTACCTGCTGAGCCATGGGGGAAGCCCATATTTGTGTACACTAGATGAATCTACCCAAGAAGAAAATACATTTGGAATTTAAAAAATGCATCTGCTGTGGACTAAATGTTTGCACGCATGCTAAGTCACTTTGGTTGTGTCTGACTTTGCAACCCTATGGACTGGAGCCCTCCAGGCTCCTCTGTCCATAGGATTCTTCAGGCAAGAATACTAGAGTATGTTGCCATGCTCTCCTCTAGGGGGTCTTTCCAACCCAGGGATTGAACCCACATCTCTAAGGCTCCTGCATTGGTAGGCAGGTTCTTTACCACTAGCATCACCTGGAAAGCCCTGGACTAAAAGTTTATATCCCCCCAAATTTATGTGTTGAAGCCGTAACTCCCATATTGATGGCAATTGGGATGCAGAGGTAATTAGGTTTAAAGATGAGGTAATGAAGGTGGAGCCTCACCAGAAACCTGGACCCCAGAGCTAAGCATAGTGATCCGTCCTCTGACCTCAGCTAGGGAAGCTGGCTCCAGAATAAAATCAGGTTCCTACAAGAAGATGCTATGCAACCTGTTACAGCACTGTGGGCTCAGGGCCAACCACAGGGTCACTGCTCAGCTTTTAGAGTTTTCAGCTGATAGATCTTTGCACCCAGTTAAGATAAAATCTATGATGCTAACTCATATAAGCCTCTGTCAGCTCTAAAGAATTAGGAAAACAGAAGAGGACTGGATTTGCCAACAACTTATAATATGTGTTAACATGCAGCATTTATGCGCTGCTTGTCAATAGCCATTCACATTGGCATCTGCTTGTTGCCTGGAGTCTAACCACAACATCTTTAATTGTTGACCTAGAACCTGGGCTTGGTTGAGGAAAGTCACTCTATACTCTGAGGACTCCAAGTCTTTGCTGGTGACTCAGTGGTAAAGAATCTGCCGGCGATTGCAGGAGACTCAGATTCGATCCCCTGGGTGGCAAAGATCCCCTGGGTAAGGAAATGGCAATATACTACAGTATTCTTGCCTGGGAAATCCCATAGACAGAGGGGACTGGCAGGCTACAGTCCATGAGGTCCCAAAAGAGTCGGACACGACTTAGTAACTAGGCAACAACAACAAAGCAGTGTTTACCAAGAAAACTTGTCACGTCGTAGAATCACCTGGAGAACTGTTAAAACTCTCTATACCCAGACAAGCATTGACAGCAATTAACCACAGTCTCTGGGGCCAGGACACAGGCATAGGTATATCACAGAACTCCCCATGAGATTCCACTGTCCAGTCACATTTGAAAACCAGTGTTCTAAGAGTCCACTTCCCTTCATCCTGTACCCTGGCCAGCTGCCCTCTCTCAAAGCGCACCCTCTCTACCAGTGCCCTGTTTCAAGGGTCGACATAAAACGTATATTTCTTCTAAATGTCCATATAAACCAACTCAAAGTAGAGTTAGTGTATATATGTGTGTGTGTGGAGCATGATACACTGAAAGGAGCCAGGGATTCCAGAAGTGGGCCTTGAACTGCAGCAGATTTCCATCTCTCACTCTCTTTCTGCTTCCTTAACTCCACCCGTTCCCTTCTCCCAGCTGCTTCCTCCCAGAATCCTTCCCTCATCAGTCTGGCCACACATGGCTCCCCAGGCAGCTCTTTCCTTCCCACGACCACCTACCTCGGTTCCCCTAACTCCAGAATGTCAACAGAGAAACCGTATTGATTCAGCTCATCTTCTCAACCTACAATCCAAAGTCTTAGGTGACCAACATCCTAGAATGACCACCTTTGCTGGTCTGTCCCTGTCTAGAGCCTCCCAGTGCTGCTCACGCCCCCTTTTCCAGCACCTAGTGTACCCCAGACACAGAGCTCCACACTGCAGGAGACAGCGCCATGATCAGACACGGAGCCTTCCTTCCAGGCCTCCTCAAGTCTGTCAGATATCCAACACTTGATGTCAGGAAGCACTGAGGGAGGAGGAACAGAGAAGACAAGATCAAGCCTGACGGGAGACCCCGGGCCAAGAGGCTCCACGCTGCACTCTGATCCCCGCCTTACCTCTTGCTACTTATGTGACCTGGGGCAGGGATGTTTGACTTTTCTGACCCTCAGTTTTCTTTTCTACTGACTTGGAGTGAAACATCTGATTCCCAGGGCTGTTGGACTTATCTCAAGGGTTTAGTGCATTGTACTGTATCAGTGCAATGTCTGACACAATGCAGATAGTTCACTCTGGTGAGTTTTATGTTAGTAATGATAATTGCTATTATTGTTATTTATTATGAACACTTAGGAGCCTGATAAAGAATGCAGTAATCAGGTTTGGGCCTTCAGGATGGGGAAGACGCCTAACACAGGGAAAGTGGGTGGGAGGAGGCGTTTCAGGCCGAGGACGAGCAGGTGGAAAGACCCCTGGGAAGGCAACGGGGAATGGGGAGCTCAGTGCCTCAAATAGGGGGTCAGCTCCCCAGTTTGGATGCAAGAATGAATTCATACCCTTCTTCTCTCTTCCGCAGTGTCCAATGCATGCTGGGCCCACAGGTGGTCTCAGATGTGTGAAATGAATGATTGACTGGCTGAACTGGTATTCCAGGAAGGGGATTAACCACTCTGGAGAGTTAAAGTCAATTTCCTGAATTAAGGCACATGCTCCTCTGTGCTTAGGAGAGTTAAATTCCGTTTTTGCTTAGCCCAAAGCAGTAATATCACACCTGAGTGTGACAACGCGCACCTACAAGGAGCATCCGTATCCACCTCCTTTGGCATCCATGGGCACTCTGCCTCACTCACCTCCAGCCTCTCTCTCCGTCCTCACCCCTCCCTCTTGCGGAAGGAAGTACAGAGGTGTGGCTCCTTGGCTCCTCTTCAGTGTGACAGTCAAGACAAATCAAGGAAAAGATTCCATCTTCCCCGATGCGTTAAGGGGAAGATCCTGCCTGCTCCTCCCCACTTAGAGCTTTTACTATGCGACCCTTCTTATACATTCTTTCTCTGCCCCTCTGAGATGCAAGTAAATCTTTTTTTAAAGATCTAGATAAGCCTCTGGGCACCTGCAGGACTCAAATGTTCAAAGAACCTGGCAGCCACCTCTTAGAAATGAGAACAGGAAGTTTGTACCCCTGTCTCCCAGCCTTTCTGGGAGGGCAGGTGCCTAATTCTGACAGGTGTCATGCCTCAATCCACGGTGCAAAACTAGCTCTTGTCATAAAGGTACTAGAGGGTCATTATTCCTTTGGATAAAGGCAATAAGCTAACACGATGGCCACTCCATTACCAGGAGAGCTGTGTGTGACACATAGTCCTATCAAGTCCTCTTACTGAGGACTGCTGTCATTTAACTTGAGAACACGTAACCAGCCTGACCAGACAAAGGAATGAAATCCTTCATGTCTCTGTAGACTCTCCTGGCTGGCCTGGTTTAATGCTTATTCAGTAATAACACTCTTTTCTTTCTCATCTCCCTTTGTGGAGAGGTTCTCTGGGCTCGCAGGAGATCTGTTCTTCATGGTGTGTCCCAGCAGCTTGGCTGTCCTCGGGACGTGGGCCTTCCCTGCCCCAGCTGGGAAGCTTGCAAGTGTCACGTGACAAAGGTTAACTCATGAGAGAAACTCTGGTCACAGGCCAAGTTGTTACTGTTGTCTCTCCCTGAGTCTGCGAGTTGTCTCTCAAAACATGCTGGTCAGGAGTCCGAAGGATCCAAGGATCCATTAAAAAAAAAAAAAAAAATCTAGGCACTCAATGTGGAAACAGTCATATCTTCACTACCTTCTAAATCCAACGCAGCAGAATGTTCTTCGATTGTGAATGTCAGCAACAAAACACAACAGGACCCACAGTGCCTGTAATCGACACCATCACCACCACCACCAAGTCACAGATATTTTCATGTCACATCGAGGTTGTTGCCGATATTGAGAAACGTCCTGGACACTCATTACTATTTAAAAATTGTGGTTGCTATTCTATCTGCAGCTCAGAGACAGAACCAAGGCAAGCTGACCCTGGAGAACCAAGGACAGGAGGTTGCTTCCTCTGGAACTTTGTCAAAAGCAACAGAGAAGGTTTCCCTCCACCACCGCACACTGCTGAGCTCACAGGAACAACAGGAGGGTCACAAGAACACCAGGGAGAGGAAACTTAACAGGCAAAGGGACCCTCTCTGAGGTCCAGTGCAAAGGAAAGATCTAAAGCTAAAGAGGCAGGGAGGTAAACCCACTGGCACCCTGAAACACAAGGTGTGCCCACAGGAATGTGAAGGGTTCAATGCACTGAGGGCAACCAGAGCAGCAAGGAACTTCAAACCCAGCCCAGCTTCTTCCCAGGTTAACTCACACCCCCACGCTAAGGGCCTGCCACGAGGAAAAGTGGGTCCATTTCCGGAGATAAGAACAGTTTGTATGTTTCTATAGTTCTACTGAGATGTCCAGCTTTCAAGAAAAAACTAGGAAAAAAAAATTAGAAAAAAAGAAAAAATTAGGAGGCAAAGGAAGAGGCAAGATAACACCCTTGCCTCCTGCCCTCCATTTTTCCCAGACCCTAATGTTAACCATTAAAAAACATAGAATAATTAGCTCAGTTCTTCTCGATTAATGAGATATCTAGGTTAACATGAAAGTAAGTAATTTAGAATTATGGTTAGAGTAAGAATTTGCCTCCTGCAAAAAGAAAAATGGTGCCTCACGTGGCACCTCAAATGGTGCTTTAAACTGAAGGCCCTGGAGAACCCGTGAACAGATTATAAGCAGGGAAGGAAATGTTATGAAACCTCCATTTTATGGAAGTGAATCTGGCTGGGGTGGGCCGGCCGTGCAGGATGGCGGTAGGCCAGGCGGCAGGAGACAGCGGAAGTAGCCTGCTTCTGCCACGGCCTGGATATCCCGTTCTGGGGTCAAGTGATGATCAGGCACCGGTTGCCATGGAAAATGGATGAAGGGACAATAAGTTTCCAAATCCCTCAGCTTTTGAGTTTAGGGACCCATATGGCTCCAGTGATAACACTGCCGATCCTCCCAGGCTCCTGAAGGGGGTGGGCAGTGCCTCTGCAGGCCATGAAGTCTTGACCCCAAGCTGTGAAATGTGAGTTCTTGAAACTTCCCTGAAGCTGAAGGTAGAAAACCTTTTTTTTTTTTTCTTGGAGGTAGAAAAATGGACTTTCTCATTTGCTTTCGCAATCTTCATGAAAGAAGGGCAAGAGACCCAGGGAGAAACAGTGCTTCAGGAGCTGTGCTGAGCTGTGTTCACCTGTTCCCCACCCTGGGCTGGAGCCCTCATGTGGGCATCTGTCTACACAAGCTGGCTTTGTGGGAAGGTGCCTGGCTACCACGATGTTCCGATCGAAAACATAACAAGACCAAGAAAATACCCACTATCTTAAAATCCCAGTGAAACTGCACGTCCCATAAATATTTGTTTGCTGATGGTGGGTCAGGACTAGCTTGCCCTGAGGGTCTCAAGACACCGCTGCTCTGCGGCCTACAGGAAAGGGAGGAGTAGGGAGCCCTGAAGGGTTGGAGGGCAAAGACAAAGGTCACCTACTTTACAGGGGCGCTGTGGGCTCGGCTTGGGTCCCGGTTTGGGAATCGAAGTTCCTGTCCCTATTGTCTTGTCCTTCTAACAGGAATTAGACTCTGGAGGTTTCTGTTCGGTGCAAACTTGCAGAACTCCCTGAAAATACACTCAGTATCACAGGCCCGCACATACATCTAAATGGCATTTCCTTTGCATTTCCCCACGTTAATGAGACAAAAATATTGGAAAATTGTTTGTATAAATTCAAATTTTACAAACACGCACCATGGTTTACCCTTCTTCAAGGAACTCTACCAGCAGGCGATCAACGACACTGAGCAGATGAGGAGTCCTGGGTTTAACAGCCCAGAGCAAACCACAGAAGGTCACAGAAGGGAGAACTGAAACCCCAGGAGTCTTGTAACAGGGCTCTCACGTCCCCACACCTCAGCACTGGGTCCTCTCTTCGGTGGGTTCTGTGCCTGAGAAGGCAGTGTGGGGAATGGCTGGACGTGTCGCCTGACGACTAGCACCTGGTCATGTCCACCCTTCCTCCTGCCTTTTACCTTCACTGCCGGCAGAAAGCCTCGTCTTCTCCTCTTGGCGGGCATGTCATCAGGACCCTGTTCCACTTCCGTTAGCTTCACATGGAGGTCCCTGCTCATGGGAACATTGGTTCCCGGGTCGATCTTCCTCTTTCTCTCAGCGTTCTGGTTTCCAGCAGGCCAGGCCACAGCTTACCGACTGCTGTTAGCACAGGCATGCTGGCCGCCCCACCCCCATCTCGCCCCCTCTCTCTCTTTCCTCCTGATCGTGCCCTTCAGCCCCCCTCCTCCCCTCCCATGTTCTCTCCTTGTCCATCACCCTTTCACCTGCACCCTCTGCAAAGACCCCAGGGAAAGCTCATTGTTGGGCAGCAGGATTGTGATGGCCCCACTGGGGTTATGATGTCAGAGAAGACAGCGCTCAGTAATCCAACTGATTGGAGCTGGTCAGAGGCCAGCACTGGTCCGGAAGAGACCTGATAGACACTAGGGATGATCGAAAGCTTGGAACAGGACGTGATCAAATTTTCCCATGACATCGGATTTTGCCTGGCTGAATTCTAAGTTCACAGCTAACTAGAAGGGACTTTCAATTCATTTTTAATTCACTTCAACTAAGTGAGGAAAAAACATTAAGGGAGGAATGACTTTATCCATTTCTTATAGAGCACAAAAACTTGGTGTTATTTATAAAGTATACTGGGCTTCCCAGGTGGCACTAGTGATAAAGAACCCACCTGCCAATGCAGGAAACATAAGAGGCACAGGTTTGATCCCTGGATCGGGAATATCCCCTGGAGGAGGGCAGGCAACCCACTCCAATATTCTTGCCTGGAGAATCCCATGAACGGGGGAGCCTGGCAGCCTACAGTCCACAGGGTCGCAAAGAGGCAGACATGACTGAAGCAATTTAGCACGCACATGTAAAGTATACTAGTAAGAGATTTCTGTCATAGACCTTGTTGCAGAAAAAGCATCAATTCTAAAAAGTTTAGGCTATATAGGAACCCTTTGAAATGCCTAAGTGATAGACAAAAATGATGAGTAATTACAGGATACAACTGTTTACCTATTATCCAATAAACCAAAAACCAGTTTTTAAATGGTGATAAACTAGAAAGTTATTGTACAGTTAGAATGGAATCCTTTAAAATATGACAACACTGCTAGATGAGCATCAGAAGTCTTTGCTCATGTGTGACCCTGTGAACTCAAGCTTTCAGCTGAATATCAAGGACCAACCACCTTGTGCCCCTGTTGGCGTAGTCTTTGCATCGATACCTAAGATTACAGTGGGGTTGTTTTCTCATAAGCAATTTCCTTAGGCATGACCAGAATGTGGTGGTTTAGTCGCTAAGTCAAGTCTGAATCTTGCGACCTCATGGACTATAGCCCTTCAGGTTCCTCTGTCCATGGGATTCTCCAGGCAAGAACACTGGAGTGGGTTGCCATTTCCTTCTCCAGGGGATCTTCCCAACCCAGGAATCTCACCTGGGTCTCCTGCATTGCAGGCAGATTCTTTACCGACTGAGCTACAAGGGAAGCCTACCAGCTTGCCTACCAGCAATGCCTACCAGCAAATGTTAGACATCAGAGTAGAAGGTAAAACTTGGAAATACTGGTTCACAAACCTGGAAATACTGGTTCACAAACCATGGGCCTTCTCATTCTTCAGAGAAATCCACAGTTAGAACCAGAGGTGGTCTTCCAGATGTAACACCCTGCTTACCCCCTCCCACATTGTCTTTGGATGGTCAGGAAGGGCGGCAGTGAGGAGATACCCCTCGTCCAAGGTAAGGAGCATTGGCTGCGCTTTGCTGGAGCAGCCGTGAAGAGATACCCCACGCCCAAGGTAAGAGAAACCCAAGTAAGACGGTAAGTATTGCAAGAGGGCATCAGAGGGCAGACACACTGAAACCATACTCACAGAAAACTAGTCAATCTAATCACACTAGGACCACAGCCTTGTCTAACTCAATGAAACTAAGCCATGCCCGTGGGGCAACCTAAGACGGGCGGGTCATGGTGGAGAGATCTGACAGAATGTGGTCCACTGGAGAAGGGAATGGCAAACCACTTCAGTATTCTTGCCTTGAGAACCCCATGAACAGTATGAAAAGGCAAAATGATAGGATACTGAAAGAGAAACTCCCCAGGTCAGTAGGTGCCCAATATGCTACTGGAGATCAGTGGAGAAATAACTCCAGAAACAATGAAGGGATGGAGCCAAAGCAAAAAGAATACCCAGCTGTGGAGGTGACTGGTGATAGAAGCAAGGTCCGATGCTGTAAAGAGCAATATTGCATAGGAACCTGGAATGTTAGGTCCATGAATCAAGGCAAATTGGAAGTGGTCAAACAAGAGATGGCAAGAGTGAATGTCGACATTCTACGAATCAGCGAACTGAAATGGACTAGAATGGGTGAATTTAACTCAGATGACCATTATATCTACTACTGCAGGCAGGAATCCCTCAGAAGAAATGGAATAGCCATCATGGTCAACAAAAGAGTCTGAAATGCAGTACTTGGATGCAATCTCAAAATGACAGAATGATCTCTGTACATTTCCAAGGCAAACCATTCAATATCACAGTAATCCAAGTCTATGCCCCAACCAGTAACGCTGAAGAAGCTGAAGTTGAACGATTCTATGAAGACCTACAAGACCTTTTAGAACTAACACCCAAAAAAGATGTCTTTTTCATTATAGGGGACTGGAATGCAAAAGTAGAAAGTCAAGAAACACCTGGAGTAACAGACAAATTTGGCCTTGGAATATGGAATGAAGCAGGGCAAAGACTAATAGAGTTTTGCCAAGAAAATGCACTGGTCATAACAAACACCCTCTTCCAACAGAGAAGACTCTATACATGGACATCACCAGATGGTCAACACCGAAATCAGCTTGATTATATTCTTTGCAGCCAAAGATGGAGAAGCTCTATACAGTCAGCAAAAACAAGACCAGGAGCTGACTCTGGCTCAGACCATGAACTCCTTATTGCCAAATTCAGACTTAAATTGAAGAAAGTAGGGAAAACCACTAGACCATTCAGCTATGACCTAAATCAAATCCCTTATGATTATACAGTGGAAGTGAGAAGTAGATTTAAGGGCCTAGATCTGATAGAGTGCCTGATGAGCTATGGAATAAGGTTCGTGACATTGTACAGGAGACAGGAATCAAGACCATCCCCATGAAAAAGAAATGCAAAAAAGCAAAATGGCTGTCTGGGGAGGCCTTACAAATAGCTGTGAAAAGAACAGAAGCAAAAAGCAAAGGAGAAAAGGAAAGATATAAACATCTGAATGCAGAGTTCCAAAGAATAGCAAAGCGAGATAAGAAAGCCTTCTTCAGCGATCAATGCAAAGAAATAGAGGAAAACAACAGAATGGGAAAGACTAGAGATCTCTTCAAGAAAATCAGAGATACCAAAGGAACATTTCATGCAAAGATGGGCTCGATAAAGGACAGAAATGGTATGGACCTAACAGAAGCAGAAGATATTAAGAAGAGATGGCAAGAATACACAGAAGAACTGTACAAAAAAGATGTTCACGACGCAGATAATCACGATGGTGTGATCACTCACCTAGAGCCAGACATCCTGGAATGTGAAGTCAAGTGGGCCTTAGAAAGCATCACTACGAACAAAGCTAGTGGAGGTGATAGAATTCCAGTTGAGCTATTTCAAATCCTGAAGGATGATGCTGTGAAAGTCCTGCACTCAATATGCCAGCAAATTTGGAAAACTCAACAGTGGCCACAGGACTGGAAAAGGTCAGTTTTCATTCCAATCCTAAAGAAAGGCAATGCCAAAGAATGCTCAAACTACTGCACAATTGCACTCATCTCACACGCTAGTAAAGTAATGCTCAAAATTCTCCAAGCCAGGCTTCAGCAATATGTGAACCGTGAACTTCCTGATGTTCAAGCTGGTTTTAGAAAAGGCAGAGGAACCAGAGATCAAATTGCCAACATCCGCTGGATCATGGAAAAAGCAAGAGAGTTCCAGAAAAACATCTATTTCTGCTTTATTGACTATGCCAAAGCCTTTGACTGTGTGGATCACAAGAAACTGTAGAAAATTCTGAAAGAGATGGGAATACCAGACCACCTGATCTGCCTCTTGAGAAATTTGTATGCAGGTCAGGAAGCAACAGTTAGAACTGGACATGGAACAACAGACTGGTTCCAAATAGGAAAAGGAGTATGTCAAGGCTGTATATTGTCACCCTGTTTATTTAACTTATATGCAGAGTACATCATGAGAAACGCTGGACTGGAAGAAACACAAGCTGGAATCAAGATTTCCGGGAGAAATATCAATAACCTCAGATACGCAGATGACACCACCCTTATGGCAGAAAGTGAAGAGGAACTCAAAAGCCTCTTGATGAAAGTGAAAGTGGAGAGTGAAAAAGTTGGCTTAAAGCTCAACATTCAGAAAACAAAGATCATGGCATCTGGTCCCATCACTTCATGGGAAATAGATGGGGAAACAGTGGAAACAGTGTCAGACTTTATTTTTCTGGGCTCCAAAATCACTGCAGATGGTGACTGCAACCATGAAATTAAAAGACGCTTACTCCTTGGAAGGAAAGTTATGACCAACCTAGATAGCATATTCAAAAGCAGAGACAGTACTTTGCCAACAAGGGTTCGTCTAGTCAAGACTATGGTTTTTCCTGTGGTCATGTATGGATGTGAGAGTTGGACTGTGAAGAAGGCTGAGTGCCAAAGAACTGATGCTTTTGAACTGTGGTGTTGGAGAAGACTCTTGAGAGTCCCTTGGACTGCAAGGAGATCCAACCAGTCCATTCTAAAGGAGATCAGCCTTGGGATTTTTTTGGAAGGAATGATGCTTTGGCCACCTCCTGCGAAGAGTTGACTCATTGGAAAAGACTCTGATGCTGGGAGGGATTGGGGGCAAGAGGAGAAGGGGATGACAGAGGATGAGATGGCTGGATGGCATCACTGACTCGATGGACATGAGTCTTAGTGAACTCTGGAAGTTGGTGATGGACAGGGAGGCCTGGCGTGCTGCGATTCATGGGGTCGAAAAGAGTCGGACACGACTGAGCGACTGATCTGATTTGAATCTTGATGGAAAAGTTGCATGTGTAAGACCAACTCTTACAAGGAAGAGAATGCTTCCTTTCATCTCTAGCTCAGAGTACCTTGGGTAGATTTGTGGTTAACCCACTTCAGTATTCTTGCCTGGAGAACTCCATGGACAGAGGACCCTGGTGGGCTACAGTCCATAGGGTCGCAAAGAGTTGAACACAACTGAGTGACTAACACTGTAGAATCCTAAAAAGCATGTTCTGCTGTCAAAATTCTGGGAAGTAGGTTCTGGTAACTGCATGGGATTTGTACATTGCTCTGTACACTGGTCACTATGCAACCCAGCACCTCTGGGCAATCATGTGTAAATCTACCTTGTTGTGTCACGTATAAGAGAATGCTGTTCGAAAAAGTGTATCTAAACTTTCTACAAATCATTTCAACCAAATACAAGGCTCTTCTGTAGTCTCTCCAGATCTTGTCAAACCAGCCTTACCAAACTTTAGAGGCTAAGAAAATGTTAACTTGTTTCCTGGGAGTCTCATCTTTAAAGTTCACTCTTTGCTATTGAGATGTGAAGTCAGCATATTCATGGCCATGAGATTTCAGCCTGTGTGCCCCTCTGCGAGCCTTGGGAGAAGAAGACCCCGAAGCTTCACATTTCCCCCCACCCTGGGGTATTGGGCTGCACAGGTAGATGACTGACAGCCCAAAAGAAAGGAAGTCATTTTCCCTGGTTTTCTCTGCAGGTCACACCACACTCACAAAACCACATTTGGTGCCGGCCTCCATGCTTGAGAGATATAAGGATGGCCTGGAAGGAATGAGCTAGCCTGAAAGGTGAGGCCAAAGCACTCTCTAAGTATAATGACCAAAGCTGCTTAAATTGCAAAAGAAAACCCAGCAGGGGGAACAGGAGATGGAGAAATAGTGACCTAATGAGAGGACAGGATCATATTTGCCTGTAGATTCCAAACCATCTGAAGGACGGAAGTAGGTGGATCTGCGGTCATGATAAAAGGGCGAAAGGTCAGGCCTCTGCAGAGAGGCTCCTCTACGCCTGGAGCCTGAGGTTCCCCGCTGGACTCCTACTAGGAGCACAGCTGTGGAGACAGATCCAGAGTGAACAGCTGGATCTTTTGTGTGACCGGGTTGAGAAATCTGGGCTCAGCTTCGTGGTCCCACCAGAACATCCCGCAGAGGAGTGGGGGTCTGTGCAGAGGTGGGCAGTTGGGTTTGGCATGCTTCCACTTGATTCTCTGATGCCTGGATTGAATTAGCTGCTCCACCTCCCTCTGCCCTCCTAAGAGGATGACCTGGTTCTAGTGAAGCTCTCCGTTGGGTGAAATGGAGAAGGTCCCTGAGGCTTCTGCCCCGAAGAAAGAAGGGACAGGAGCACTTCTGCCTAAAGGGACTCTGAGAGTAAGCTGGTTCCAAAAGCAAATTTTGAGTTTTAGATCTCCCCCTGATCCAGCCCTCAAGCTCCCCAGAGGGAACATGTCCCCACCCCTGCTGCTCCCCCAAGCGCATCACAAAATCTGACCTGGGACTCTGTGATTTTTCCTCCCAGAACAGCGAAGAAGTAAGCCCAGTAAAAATATCCCACGTGTCTTTCTGGAAACAGAGTTGTCTTAGACAGGGTGTGGTTCTGGGGACCCGAAGATCTAGGTCCTTGTCTATGTTCTGCCACTTACAGGATCCTGCCTAGGTCACCTCAGTCTCCATGACAGAGAAAGAGAGGAAGTAGGAACAGAGGGTCATCTGCTCTGACCTGTCATTTACACGTCTATGCTGTGACTTCATGGGGACAGACAGCCTCATATCATCACGACTGTCTGATCCCCCAACACACGCAACGCGGTAACTGTCAGTCTAGGGCCCGTGCCCCCATTCCAGGGCATCTCCGTTCATTTCAGAGGATATTGAGGTAGCTTCAGAAGGAATAACTGTGAATTCTCTTTCATTTTAGAATATCACATCTCCACCCCCCCACCCCGTATTCTCCTCTCCTGTCTCCCTCCCCGGGGGATGTGTAAGCAAAGGCTTGGGCATAACTAACCTAAACAGAGGAAATTCTGAGCCGAGCAGGGCATACTCAAGACAAAGAATGAGTTGGGAGTTTCCCGAATTTCCCACGGAAGGCAGGGAGTGGGGGCTGGGAAGACCAGGGTTTATCCAGGCCCCAACACTGCTCAGTTTCAATTCTCTTCTACCGTTTCCTGCCCTGTAGCATTGAATATGCCACAGTACAGTCTTGCTCCACTGATGCTCAGCTTAACTGCAGTGCTCTCAGGAGACCCAGAGACAGCTGCGTCAGCCAGAGAGCATCTGGATGGGGAGTGGTTCTCTAACAGACAGGCACCTGCTTCTCCAGCATCAGACATCTGACGGCCTGTCTGGGGCCCGGCTGCTCTGCCTTCACCATTTCTCCACACAGTCAAGGCTCCAGATGCACTGGATAATTCTCAACTCCTTGTGCTTGTCCTGTTCCCTCCCACCACAGGGCCTTTGCACATGCTGCTGCCTCTACGTGGAATCCTCTCCCGCTTCTTCTCTGGGTTAACCACTGCTCATTCTTCATCCTTAGTTCAAGCATCACTAACCTCCCCAACGATGTCAGTGCTCCCTGTTAGACATTTGGACTGCTCTGCAAATCTTTCATTTAGCATACTGATCAAATTTAAATGTTTCATTTGTGTGTGCAATGATTGTAAAATCTCTCCCCCAGCAGACAGACTCTACAGAAGGGAAAAGACCATTTCTGTTTTAAGGATCTAGCACCATTTCTGGTACTTAATTGGTGTTCAATAAATATTTCGAAATGTATGCTTAATTATCATATGGGGTCATAATGCCCAGTTGCAAATATATGTTCATCCTAATGAAAATTTACTAGGCATGCACTGGTGTTAAAGATACCGGTGCCTTTATCATGAATGAGGCAGGAGGGAAGTCACAAAAGATACACCCATTTATGCAACTAGCCATTTCTGAGTGCTTATCCTGTGTCGGGTACAGTGGGGACATTAACAATTAAGAGACACCTCTGACCTTGAAGAGCTCATGATCAAGTTGATACATAGTGCGTCCCACAAGAGAAGACAAGGACACACAATTCAGAATAGGATGCCCACCAGGTAGGAGAAGGAATTGCTAACAGGGAGGACTGGGGATACATGTTATAAAACCTAAGCATTCACTGAATAGGAAATGATCCTTCTCGGTAAGATTCTAATTAAATACATTATTGTTGGATCTGATTGTGCTAGTGCCTAGCACTGATCCATCTTGGACAAGAGTTACAGAGTGGGGCTGTCATGATTCAGGCTAAGAAACACAGTCGGCTGTAAGGTATCCGCAGAGTATTTCTAGATAGGAACACTGTGAACGTCATCAGACAAGTTCAGAACAGCTCCGGTAATGATGCTGAACAAGGAAGAAAATCCTGGGTCAGGATGGCCGGTAAAGCAGAATGAACACAGGCATTTATTTTCCCTTTACTTTCAGATGTTGTTCAGTCACTGAGTCGTGTTCTACTCTTTGTGACCCCATGGAGTGCAGCACACCAGGCTCCTCTGGCCTCCACTATCTCCCAGAGTTTGCCCATTGACTTTATAATGCTTTCTAACCATTTTATCCTCTGCCGCCCTCTTCTCCTTTTGCCTTCAATCTTTCCCAGCACCAGAGTCTTTTCCAGTGAGTTACCTTCTAACATCAGGTGGCCAAAGCGTTGGAGCTTCAGCTTCAGCAACAGACCTTCCAATGAATATTCAGGGTTGACTTCCTTTAGGATTGACTGGTTTGTACTTTCAGATACCTCATCTCTTTAGATTTCAAGGAAACTTCAGAACTTAAAATTTCACAGCCATGAAGAGAGGACCATCTTCCATGGAAAAGACGTTTAATCAAATTTGGAATGTGGAAGCAAAGGGAAGGGTTGAGTAAAGAAATAACACGGAGCAATTTATGACCTGGAATGCCTGCAAAGGGGCTGCAGCGGAGGGCGGAGCTACCTGCCCAGGAGAACCTCAAAAGGGAACCAGAGCCAGAACCATGTGGTCTGGGTAACAGCTCCCTGACTGTTTATTCCAGAGCGAACCCCAGCAACGGGAAATTCCAGGCAACCTTCCTACCCCATCCATGTTAAAGAAGAACAGTCAACTGCTAATCACCAGATGCTTGAGGAAACTGCAATGTGAAAGAAAAAGAGCGACAAACGGGGGAAACCTGACTCCAGAAGAAATAAAAAATAATTAAGGGAACAGAAGAGAAATTAATAGGAAAAAATTCCCAAATTTGAAGCTCAGCGAGATCGGGGAGGTTATTTTATACATAAAATAGAAGAATGCTGTGAAAGAGAAAAAAACTAGAGAGCAAAAAGGAATCTGTTAAGAGAAATTTTTGATTGCCAAAAATAATAATGAGAAAAATAGAAGGTTAAGTTAATGAAATCTGCCAATCTTAGACCAAAAAGTTGGGCAATAGGGGATTAGGGAGATAGGGGAGAAGAACTTCATTGGTCTCCAGTCACCACTCTTGTTTTCCATTTTCCTTTAATCTGTTGAAATATTCATCTGTTGATATTCATTAGCTTACAAGTGTGTTGTCCACCAGGACAATACAGACTCACGCTCCAAGGTCTGAGCAGAATGAATGGGACACAATCCACTGCTGAGGCTTCAGGATACAAAGGGTTAGCCGATACCCAGAAGCTTCCAGATTGAAAATAATAAGTCATCCAGGAAGGAACCAATGTCAGACTGGCATAGAGGTAACATTGGTTCTTAGAAGTCAATGAAACAATGCATTAAAAATTCTGTGAAAAATTAATATCAACCTCAAATTCTCATTCCAACCAAACTATCAGACATGAAGCCAAATTAAAAAAGAGATTCAGACTCACAAGGACACAGAAACTTCTCTTCTAGCCCCCTTTTCTGGGAGATCACATGAAAATGAATTCCAGTTTGCTTACTTCTAAAGAGTAAACTAAGAAAAGAAGAAAATAAGGATCTAGGTTAAGGTAGGTGTAATGAGAGCCTCCCTAGATGACAGCTCTAGTGGAGGACGGAGAGCAAGCAGGAAGAGAGGTCTCCTGGAGTGAGAGGTGATCCAAGAGAAAAAGGGTTCCTGATGCTGGGAGGGATTGGGGGCAGGAGGAGAAGGGGCTGACAGAGGATGAGATGGCTGGGATGGCATCACTGACTCGATGGACGTGAGTCTGAGTGAACTCTGGGAGTTGGTGATGGACAGGGAGGCCTGGCGTGCTGTAATTCATGGGGTCGCAAAAGTCGGACACGACTGAGCAACTGAACTGAACTGAAATGAACACAGAGAGCTTGGAAAAATCAGGGAACATGATACAGGTACTAAATGCAAGGAATAAATGACAAGAATTAGAAACTACTGAACAAGAGAAACTTCTTATACAGGCAGCATACTACAGAGCTTGAGAACAAAGTCTTTGGATCTAGGTGTGGGTCTGAATCCTAACCCTGCCCTTCTTCAGCTGTGTGACCTTGAGCGAGTGGCTCAACCTCTCTGTGCTCATTTTTCTCATCTCTCAATTAGAGATAATAACAAGACCAACTTATAGAACTATTGTAAGGAAGTAAATGAGTTAATATTTATAATGCTCTTCCCCCCCCAAAAAAAAAACTATCACTTGTTCCATATAAGGTTTGTTGAATAAATAAGAAATAAGTAAGAAAACCAAAGTTCTATATGAAAATCACAGTCATCCAAATAAATTAGTAAATAGATCCCAATTAAAGCAAGTTAATGGACTTAAAGAATGTGATAGTTTCCAAGTGACAGATTGAAGTAAAAGCTTATCAGTGTGTGTATAATGGGGAGGACAGGCAGGGACTGGGAAGCATATATTTTTCCTGCTAACAAGGAAAAAGGCAAATATAACTTCCAGGAAAAACACACCCCCTGCCTAAGAAAAACTCCATATGTAAGAAAGACAGAGTCTAAACACAGAACAAACTAAACAAGGATAGGATTATACATAAATCGAAGAGTATGAAAAAGGAGAATGCATTTACATATGATGATCTGTGAGAATCAGCTAGATTATCCTCTCTCAGTAGGTCCATAGGACAAGGTGCAAAGCAGATACAGAAGTAGTCGGTAGGAACCTGGAACTATGGCTTCAACTCTGAGCCAGCATTTCCAAGTTGATTTTCTAGAAAGTAGGTACATGAAGCACTTTGATAAAATATTTCAAAAATTAATTTAAATCTAACCAAAGTCACTTCCTCCCCATGCAAAACATGCTGTCCACCCTAAAATCCTGTCCTTTGTCAGACCTGAAGACAAGAAAGAAAAACAGTAAGCAAAAAACACAGCTCCAAGAAACTGTGCCAGGATCATCTAGAATTCTGGGAATTGTTGCTTTTGTTAGGAATGGTGCAATCAAAGCACAGGTTGGCCAAGAGGGAGGCTTCATGTGACAAATTGTACCATGTTCCCTCGTCCAAGTTAGACGGCTTACGTAGTTTGGGTGGACACTTCATTGCTCAATTCTCCCTCCAGAATTCAGGGCCTATTGCCTTGAATGAACCTCTCTTTGTGGGGGGGAGAGGATAGATGTGCTGCTGTGTATCTGGGGTGGGGGGAGGTTTCTGCCATCCATTGCCAGATTCTTCAAACTGGGAGCAGGACCCCCCAGGGAAGCCCGCCCTCAGACATTCCTCAGGTCCGTGAAGAATTCATCACTAGCTTCTCTGTACCAAGCAGCCCACATGGAACTCCACCATGGCACGTGATACAAGTCTTGTCACTGCATCATTTCTTATGCCTCTATCTCCTCTGCCGGTCGGTGAGCCCTTCAAGCCAAAGACTAACCACAACATGCTCATCACTATACCTTGTGCCTCGCACATTTATCTATACAATAACCAGGAGACAGAGACAAGGGCAGGGACAAAGATCTTGAGCCCTACTATCTGCCCCGTCGTACTTCCCCTTCGTTTTGGGTTTTTCTCATCACTAAGCATTTTTGGCATTTATGAACCTATTGTCTAAGGATAACAACATACCAAAAAATTACCAAAAGCTGTCATAGTAGAGGTTCTGACTGAAAACCCACCTACATGACCTCGCCCACCTCCCCATGCCACACACTCCTGGGTGATTCTGTCCCCCTGCAGATTATGGTGACACTGTTCTGCTGTTGACCCACAGTTCAGTATCTCCAGTCCTGACCTTGCCTCTCGGCTCCAGACCGTTCATCCGACTACCTCCTATACACCTCCATTTGGGCAGTCCTCCAAGCGCTTGAACTCAACTGAGCTAATGACCACTTGCTAAAGGGTCTCCCTGCCTCCAGCCCCACCCCATGTCTGCCCTGTAACAAGCTGCAGATCTGACTTAGTACTGTCTGCTTAAGTCTTTTCAGTGCTAACCCTTCCTCCATTACCTTTTCTTGTAGGATAAAGGCCAACTCCTTAGAACAGCAAGTGAACCCCACCCCCATCATCGGCACTGCTTTCCCCTCCTCCACTGTCATCACCCACTCTTTCAATCATATGATCCAGTTCTTACCTCCATGCCTGGCTCACTTAGGCCTCTTTCAAGACCATGCTTCTCTTGGACTCACTTTCTCTTGGAAGCATTTTTTCTGAATTGCTTCTAAACTCTCTACCCAACCTAAGCTGAGTTACAAGCCCATCTTCTCTTCTACGGGCTTCCCTGGTGGCCCAGTGATCAAGAATACACCTGCCAAGGCTGGAGACGCAGGAGACGCAGTTTCGATCCCTGGGTCAGGAAGACCCCCTGGAGGAGGAAATGGCAACCCACTCCAGTATTCTTGCCTGGAGAATCCCATGGAGAAAGGAAGACTGTTGGGCTATAGTCCATGGGTTGACAAAGAGTGGGACATGACTGAGCAACTAAGCGAAAACACACACACACTTCTCTTCTACACGATGCCTGGTGGTAAACAGAGAGCACTCTGTGTTCACAATGGGATGACCTCCCAATGTACCAAAGGAAATAAAGCTCAGAGAAGTTAGGGAACTTGCTCAATATCACATGTACTCTAAAAGTGGCAACTGGCACCAAAACTCTGCTCTCCTAATTCAGTTCTCCTGCATAGACAGTAAAGATTTTCTGCAATTTCGCCCTAAAAGGCAGAAACTTCACATCCCCTGTCCACAGTTTCTTGTCTTGTTAGTTCATGAGCTCTGTGAAGGTCCAGTAGAAGGCCTGACAGTAAGGCCCAACTGATGCCTTTCCTTGACCGCCTCTCTTGTAACCATGGCCATTGCCCAGCACCATGGACTGGAGGCTGGGCCTGGAAACCTGGTGGCCATGGGGTCCAGACCCCAGGTCTGGAGAATGGGATTTGGCCATGGAAAATGGCAGCCTCAGACTACCTCATGATGGCCAGCCCCCATGGCTACCCACTGGCGGAGCAGCTCACTTACCAGGACATCCTGCCCCTTCTCTCCTCCATAGAGGACGGCTCCCCTCACTCCAGCCTCAACTGCCGCTAACTGCCCGCCCCACTCAGGATTCCTGGCCTCTGATTGGGCCCAGTCCCTGCCAATCCACTTGGAAATAGAACCTGTGCTTTCCCCAGCATTCCCAGGGCCAGGTCTTCCTCAGAAGCCTTCTTCATTCACTTAACTGGAGTCTCTGGATTCATGTATGAAGACGTGCTCTGGCTGGCCCTGCACTGGGCCTCCTGGGTCCTCTGCAAATCCTCCTGGTCCACACTCTGACCAGAGTCTCTCCCAGACTGAGCTCTTTGAGAGCAAAACCAAGTGTTGCTTTTATTCTATATAACAAAACTTAGCACAGGCCACAGTCGAGACAGATGACTATTGAGGCTTTATTACTTCCTCCCTGTGTGTGCATGCTAAGTCGCTTCAGTCGTGTCTGACTCTTTGTGACCCTATGGAGCCTGCCAGGCTTCTGCATCCATGGGATTCTCTAGGCATGAATACTGGAGTGGGTTGCCATGCCCTCTTCCAGGGGATCTTCCCAACACAAGGATCGAACCTGCATCTCTTCTGTCTCCTGCATTGGCAGGCAGGTTCATTACCACTAATGCCACCTGGGAAGCCCACTTCCTCCCTTCCAAAAGCCTTTTCTTGAGACCCCTCCACCTGCAATGTATTCTCTCAAGTCTCTTCTCCACAGGACAGAACCTCAGGTTTAAAATCCACTGGGCAGAGCAAGTTGTAGGAAACTACCGGAGCTTAAAGTCTGGCCCAGGGCAACGTGCAGGTGATTTGCAGGTACTGTGAGAAAGGAGCCAGGATGTAGATGGAGCACTGCCAGTTATGCTTCAGTAAAATACGCCTTCCCCCAAGCTACAGAGGCTCAACAAGTCAGACTCGTGAGCAGAACGTGGAAGCTGGTGTGGGCATGCGGACAAGGGAGGTGCTGGCCCTCAGGCTGCTGAACAAGGGAAACCCTGAAAGAGCAGAGAACAAAGCGCTAAGAACAGTCACAGAGACAACCTGAAGGCAGGCCCAAGGCTTGGGGACCAGGCATGGGGCAGTGACCAAATGGACCAATGGGTGCAGGAAGAAGAGGCAGGATCTGCAGGAGGACTCTGAGGGGTTCAGTGGCAGCTGCAAGGGCTTTTATTAATGGGATGGACATCTGACCATCTACCAGGGGCAAACAAATAGCCTGAACTTGATATGAACCGTTTCCTGTTAGCACTAGGAAGCCACCAAATGCTTTTTAATCAGGGAGGTGATAAAATCAGATCTATGACAAGCTCTAGATCCATCTATGTTGCTGCAAGTGGCATTACTTCATTCTTCTTGTACCACGTCTTCTTTATCTATTCCTCTAACAATGGACATTTAGGTGGCTTCCACGTCTTGGCTATTGTAAATAATGCTGCAGCGAGCACTGGGGTGCATGCATCCTATTGGACCCACTCTGCTCAAAGTTAAGTGGCAGCCTGGATGGGAGGAGGCTTTGGGGAGAATGCATGGCTGAGTGACTTTGTTGTACACCTGAAACTATCACAGCATGTTAATCAGCTATACTCTAATATAAAAGAGAAAATTAAAAACATAACAAAAATCAGATCTATGCCCAAGAGAGGATGGCTCACAAGCAGAAGAGATTAGAAACTAGCTAAAACGTTCTGGGCTTCATCTGGGGCTCATCAAACCTTTAGAAAGGGCTACAGAGCAACTCTGAAAGCTTTGGGGGAATAGTAGTCCTGGTTTGGGGACTGCGTGTATCCATGGCAATAAGCCAGTTGGTCCAAAAGTATTTTCTATCATCTGGAAATGTTAAAGTATCTTAGGGCATTCATAGCAACTCCACTCACATTAATGTTTGAAGACCAGACATTTCGAATCCATCCAGGGTCTCTCATTATTGGAATCTGGAAAACAAAAACATTAGAAAATAATTCACGGTGATGTTCTGAAATTACTGGTAGCGTTTGCACAACCTCGTGAATGTACTAAGAACTACTGAACTGTATGCTTTAACATGGTGAATTTTATGGTATGTGAATTATGTCTCAATAAAAAAAGAAACCGAGGACTTCCCTGGTGGTCTCATGGCTAAGACTCCATGCTCTCAATGCAGGGGGCCCAGGTTCAATCCCCAGTCAAGGAACTAGATCCCACATGCTGCAACTAAGACCTGGCACAGCCAAATAAATATTTTTTTAAATAAAAATAAAAAAGGAAATTGAATAAGAAGAAGGATGTAGTGAGTTTTTTTTCCCGTGTGCTCAGTTAGAGGGTGGGGTTTGGTAAGAAAGGACACAACATGAGGTCGTAAATCTCTCTCTCTTTTCTTCATCATCTTCGTCCTCCCAAAGCACGTGGACCTACTGGGGAAACTTCAGGAGATAAGGCAGCGTGAAGAAATGACAGGATGTGGAATCTGAAGACACGTGGGCTTCCTCTACTATGTCTTGGCTATAGGGACGCACGGGGCTAGTTCTCTTAACTGTATAATGGATGTAACGATAACCTCAGAACAGACAGGTGCGTTGTGAGCATTAACGGAGTCCACTCAGGCGAAGGGGCACAGCCTCACACACAGACGAGCCGCTGAGACTGTTGGTGTGAAATTATCCAAGCAAGTAGGACCCGCACTGTCTGCTTTTCCCACAGGGACCCCAGTTAGAGCTCCCAGCCTAAGGGACATGTTGAGTTTTCATGGGCCTTAAATTATCCCTTAAGCTGTACCTGTATTCTGAATTCAATTACAGCAGAACCAACGACCCTTGAAGGCCCTCACTCCTGTTCCCCTCACCCTGTCATCCCCCTGCCCTGTCACCCTACCTACTACTCAGCTGAGGCATTTAGCTTTTCCGGCTTGCATTGTTGACGGGCTGATCATTAATGGTGTTGCTTTTACCTCCTGGTTCATTGAGTTTCTCCCAGGGGCCAAGTACTATGCTAGGTAGTGGGAATACAAAGACGAGTAAAATATAAATCTTGCCTTTGAGTCATTCATGATCTGTGGACTGTGTTAGTCACTCAGTTGTGTCAGACTCTTTGTGACCCCAGGAACTGTAGCCCACCAGGGTTCTCTGTCATGGAATTCTCCAGGCAAGAATACTGGAGTGGATTGCCATTCCCTTCTCCAGAGGAACTTCCTAACCCAGGGATCGAACCTTGGTCTCCTGCCTTGCAGGCAGATTCTTTACCGTTTGAGCTACAGGTAAATTTATGGTAGCTACACGGAAGTCTATCATTCATGATCTAGTAGGGGTGAGTGGGCAGGAAGACATATAGAAAAGGTTTCCATGGCCGGGGCCACCATCGAGACACAGCTGGGGTCGGGTGGGAGCACAGATTGGGGGTGGGGGAGGGAGCCAACAGTTTGCCTGTGGGATATATCAGGATGGCTCTGCACCATCCTCAGAAGGTGATATCTGAGCTGTTTCTGAAGAGAGAGGAGGGGGAGAGTCTATCCCAAGCAAAGAAGGCGTGTTCAAGGAAACAGCACACATATTTGGGGAACAGCCAGGAGTGCTCATGACTGGAGAACATTCCATCCTGTGCAAGAGACATGGAGGGGCCTGGGATGGTCTGTCGTCAGGAGACATGGATAGACTGGAGCTATTTTTTAAAAATTGTTATGCCCCCCTTAAACCAAATTTTTTTGCAGAAGCCTATATTTAAGTAGAAGGGGAACGCTATGGTCATTTTCAGGGAAGAGGACTGGAGTCCCCAGTCTTGGCTACAGAACCCTCGCTTCAGAGAACATGGGGTTTGTTTAGGTTTTTGTTTTTTTGGCCATACCATACAGCATGTGAGACCTTAGTTTCCTCACCAGGGATCGAACCTGTGTCCCATTGCACTGGAAGTGAGGAGTCCTAACCACTGGACCATTAGGGAAGTCCCCAGAGAACACAATTTGAGAACAATCACTGTACACAAGGGGGGATAGCGAGGGGCGGGACGGTCAGACCTGTGTTTCACGTAATTGCTCTGACATGTATATGTTGGAGGCAAAGAAACACATTTAAAGGGTTTGTGTGTGTGTGACTAAGCCACATGGCTTGCCGGATCTTAGGTCCCAGCCAGAGACTGAACCCACGCCCTCAGCAGTGAGGTCTTCCCAGGTGGCTTAGTGGTAAAGAATCTACCTGTTAATGCAGTACATGCAGGAGATGCAAATTCGATCCCTGGGTCAAGAAGATCCACTGGAGGAGGAAATGGCAACCTGTTTCAGTGTTGTTGCCAGGATAATCCCAGGGACAGAAGAGCCTGGTGGGCTACAGTCCATGGGGTTGCAAAGAGTGAGACATGATTGAGCGATTGAGCATGCACGCACACCTCGGCAGTGAAAGCTGAGTCCTAACCACTGGACCACCAGGGAATTTCTGGGTTTTTTTTTTTTTTTTTTTTTTAAGATGATTCTAGCAAAAGGTGCAGTGTGTAAAGGCAGGTGGTGACGGGGTGGGGGTTGAAGAGAAAGGGGCAGCTGTGAGTCCTGCCTATGGGAGAGGCCACCAGACTTGGTGAGAGACTCAGACTGGTCAGGTGAGTGAAGAGGGAGATTCTGTGGATGACAGAATTTTCTGGGTGACCTGGGTGGCCAGGTAGATGACATTGTCATTAACTAACTGAGGGAAATTGGAAGGATAAATTTGGAGAGGACTACTTGAGTTTTCTGGAACATCTGGAATAAAAAGGACAGAGCTTCCTCTAAGAGAGAAACTGGGAAGGAGGCAGATGTGAGTTAGGGATTCGGCCCAAGTCTAGATGCTGGTTGGGAAAGTGGAGCAAGGCAATTGGTTTCTTCATCTATAAATTGCTTAATATAGTAATTGTTTCAGTCCTGGTTTCAACCGATCAATGCATTTGAAATGCTTCTTGAAATCCAGCTACCACCTCCCCTTCATCTCCTATGGATTATTATAGCACGTGGCAAAAACTATACCCGTTGGATTCAGATGTTCTGTACCATACAACTCAGATTCCTCAAGGGCACAAACACAATCACATGGCCACGAGTGCCAGCCGGGTACAATAGTTGCGCTGATTTTACACTCATGAGGTAGGTTAGGAAGGCTGGCAGCAGTTTAAATTCACAGTGCTTGGATTTGATCCCGATTACAAAGGAAGTTTCAAGTTAGATACCAGATATATATTTTTACTGCCATGAGAGCAATGATTCCGATCCCCCAAGAGTTTGGTTTGATTTCAAAGATTAAATATATATACAAGAACACCAAACATGGTGAACCCGTGTATTTCAACAATAGTTTCTCTCAAAGCTAAGAAGAAAATTATCTCACTCCACCCCCACAGCTATTTGTTGTCGTTCAAAATTCTAACACAAAATTTGAAGCCCAATCTATGGACCCTGGGCACCAAGCGGTTAGCAACCGTGGGGGAAGCCAGAAATGAACTTGGGTTTTGAACCCCCATTCTCCCACAAGAACTGTGTGGCCTTTAGGGAGGAATTTAACCTTCCTAAGCCCCAATCTTCTCGTCTGTAAAAAGAAGCGAACAATAAGAGAACAATAAAATAGTTCTGGAGCTGATGTAAGAAAAGAGATAACACTGTATAAAACAGTAAAGCACAAATGTTAGCTGCTAATCCTGGATGATGATCATAACGTTGGAGACTGGATGTCAGGAGCAGGCAAACGTCTTCTGAACAGCTGGTTTGCTTTCCCCTAATTCACACCATGAAGTGTGTGATTGCTCAGGTCCTTCCTTAGGCACTGGGGGCCAGAGCCACACTTCCACTTCCACACTTCTCCTTGTAAATGAGCCAAACTCTATCACATTCACATTTGTGTTAGCCTCATTCTTGGCTCTATCTTTTTTTTTTTTTTTTGCCTCTATTTCCTTTTCCCTTTTCTTCCTCACTTAATTTAAATGTATGTAACCACTATGGACTGACTGTTCGTGTCCACTCTCACCCTGCTTAAAATTCAAATTCAAAGCCCTAATCCCCAATAGGATGTTATGTGGAGGGAGGGCTTTGACAGGTAATAAGATCATAAGGGTGGAGCCCTTGCAATGGAATTAGTGCCCTTAAAAAGAGACAGGACAGAAATGAGCTCTCTCTGCCCTGTAAGGGTACATCAGGAAGGTTGCCATCTACAAGCCAGGGTCAGAGCTCCCACTGAACCAGACTCTGCTGGTGCCCAAACCTTGGACTTCAGCCTCCAGAACTATGAGACTTAAACTTCTGTTGTTTAAGCCACCCAGTCTGTAGTATTTTTGCAACACCAGCCTGAGCTGATCAAGACAGAAATTCTGTTATGTTTTGAACCATCTTTTGTCCTTTGATATATACAGAAATAGATATGAAAAGACAGGTAGACAGCTAGATAGATATAGAACATGGGAAAGTGGTTGGGAGAATGGACATAGTAAATATAGACAGGATAATAGATAGGAGATAGACACGTTTCTGCTCTTTTCCTTTATGCTGTGTTGATTTGCTGCTCATTTGACTACATTAATCGTTATATAGTAGAGAGCACCTGAAATAGAAACCAAAGGGCAGAATTATACAAAGAGATTCCCAAGGGCTCTTTATCTCCAAAATTCTATAAGCTTAAATGCATGTGCCCACCCCCATCATGATTCCAATGCCATGACTCCTGTCTTCCGCAGCTCAGCCCCCTCTGTCAGCACAACTCAAAATAAGGGAAGAGGGTAAGGAAGGGTTTGCCCTGGTGGGAGGAGATAGGTGAAGAGGAGGACACTATAGGCGGGGCCGGAATGGGACCCAGTCAGCCTCTAACCTGGATCCCCCGGGTTCCTTAGAAGAGTGTAGAAATGGAAAGATCTGTAGTCAAGAGATCTGGATCTAAGCCCTGGTTATAATACTTAACTAATGCTTCATCTTAAGTAGGTCACTTCATGTCTCAGAAATTCAGTTTCTTCAACTACAACACAAGATTAATAACACTTCCTCCAACTTCAAAGCTCCCGAGGGTAGGTCAGGTGCCTCTGAGATTTCATGTCTCTGACCCATTCTCTGAGTTCATGGGATTATACCAGGCACACCCGGATAATCCAGGATAATCTCCCTATTTTAAGGTCAGTGATGAGTAATCTTAATTCCATCTGCAACCTTAATTCTTTTCTGCCATGTAATTAACATATTCACAGTTTCTGGGGATCAGGACATGGACACCCACCTGTGGGGGAGAGGTCACTATTCTGCCTCCTGATGGGTCTGCCCCCATTTCCTCTTGCCCCTCTATAGTTCATTCTCCATGCTGTAGCCAAGGGGAGCTTCTTGAAACACAATCTGGTCATTTAACCTCCATGAGTAACATCATTCAAGTCAATATATAAAATGTATCAAGTGGAAAAGAATCTGCCTGCCAATGCAGGAGACCCAGGCAAGAGACTCAGGTTCAACCCCTGGGTTGAGAAGATCCCCTGGGGAAGGAAATGGCAACTCACTCCAGTATTCTTGCCCAGGAAAGAAAGAGGAGCCTGGTGGGCTACAGTCCATGGGGTCGCAAAAGAGTTGGACACGAATGAGCATATACAATTTTTAAACTCTTTCTTAACATGATGAATGAAGTTTCTACCCACCTGTCCAGTCTCACCTCCCACCCGCCCTTCAATCTCTGACCCACTCACACTGGGCTTTTCCGCCTCTCCTATTCAATAGATTCCATCCAGCCACAGGGCCTGGGCGTATGCTGTTTCCTCTGCCCAAGACACATTTCAACTGGTGAGCCGCTACGGATCCCCCAGACCGCACCGTGTGTCATCTCAGAGAAATGGTTCCTGGCCTCCTTAACAGCGGTTCCATCCTGGCTGCACTCCCTGATCACTCACCCCCTGATGGCACCCTCATCTTTCCCTTCCAGCACTTAGCACGGTTAGCAAAGTTACAACTGTTGGTGTCATTCTCCAGCTCAAGACATCCACCAGGGACAGTACCTGTGGTTCTCACCACCGCATCCCCTGAAAGGTGGTCAATGGACACATGTTGAACGCAAGAGAAGTGTCACTTTTTCAATATACAGAGGAGGACACTGGACCTCAGAAGGTCGAGGAACATGGCCAAGGTCACACAGCTAGCAAGCAGGGGTTAGTGAGCTGGGATTTGACCTGAGAGTTCCAACATCACTCCATTTGCATTGCAGACAACTGATACGGGAGTGGAGCTGCTGCTGCTGCTAAATCACTTCAGTTGTGTCTGACTCTGTGCGACCCCATAGACGGCAGCCCACCAGGCTCCCCTGTCCTTGGGATTCTCCAGGCAAGAATACTGGAGTGGGTTGCCATTTCCTTCTCCAATGCATGAAAGTGAAAAGTGAAAGTGAAGTCTCTTAGTCGTGTCCAACTCTTTGTGACCCCATGGACAGCAGCCTACCAGGCTCCTCCGTCCATGGGATTTTCCAGGCAAGAGTACTGGAGTGGGGTGCCATCGCCTTCCCCGAGTGGGGCTGCTGACGGTTTGATTTTCATGACCTCAAGGGAAGATGAAGGTGGTGCTGGTCCTGCAACTGCTTGAGATGTAACTTCCAGGACAGAAACTTCCACTGAAGGAAGTGACCCCAGCACAGACTCTTATCTTAGCCTCCTAAGGTAAGAGTGCACAGCCCTCACAGCTGCCACTGTTTCAGGCCCAGATGTAATCGCAGTGGTGTGCTTAATAGGGGAAGCTGTGTCTGTGTGTGTGTGTGTGTGTGTGTGTGACTGATTACAGATGGCCTTAAATTCTTTGCTGCCATTGACAAGTGAAATCTAGCAGCCCTCCCCTTGAATCTGAGAAAGACTTCTTATTCATTCCATGTGATAATTTTGTTATTTTTGTTTGTAATGTTTCAGATTGCAAGGCAATAAATAATATAGTGTATGTAAAATACTCTGTCTATTATTTACTACTGGTATTTTGACTTGTACAGTCATAATTTGTTTCAATGATTTCATTTTAACATCCTCCACTGATGTATATTAATAATATAAGTTCAGATTTAAAGAATGATGGGAAAATGGTGCATGGAATACTTTCTCAAGTATTGGGAGTTCAGTATGTTTTGAAAATAGCAATTTACTAATTCAATGGACATGAATTTGAGCGAACTCCAGGAAATAGTGAAGAACAGGAAAACTTGGTGTGCTGCAGTCCAAGGGGTTGCAAAGAGTTGGACACTTCGTGACTAAATAACAACAAAATTAACTTTTGGGGAGTAAGGAAATGGGTTTTATCAAAGTCCATTGTGGGCAATAGTAATACTGGCATTGCTGCTGCTGCTCAGTCGCTTCAGTCGTGGCCGACTCTGTGCAACCCCATAGACGGCAGCCCACCAGGCTCCCCCGTCCCTGGGATTCTCCAGGCAAGAACACTGGAGTGGGTTGCCATTTCCTTCTCCAGTGCATGAAAGTGAAGTCGCTCTCTTATCCAACTCTTAGCGACCCCATGGACTGCAGCCCACCAGGCTCCTCCATCCATGGGATTTTCCAGGCAAGAGAACTGGAGTGGGGGTGCCATTGCCTTCTCCAAAATACTGGCATTATTACCTGGTAATACTGGCACAGAGCATTAACTCCATACCTTATTAACAGTGAGGTGAGTATGTTTAAAAAAATTTTTTTAAAACATCTGAGCAAGCCTGACAGACTTGCTTGCTCAGTGATCTGGAGGACAAGTGACATCCTTCAACTCCCGAGGTCGTAAAAAGCCTTCCTGCACCCCCTCCACGTTTTGTGATGCTCTTTGTGGGAGATGCCAGCTACAACGTAAGAGGCTTGACTACCCTGAGATGTCCCATCCGAGAGGCCCTGTAGGCCCTCCTGGCCGCAGTCCTGGCTTGGCCCCACCTTCCAGCCACCCTCACCAAGCCACCAGACCCATGAGAGAAGCCAGTGTGGTCCTTCCAGGCCAGCCTGTCCAGCAGTCAATTTCACTGAGTCATCATGTGAGGAGGCGAAGCATTACCCAGCCAAGTCCTGCCCGAATCCTGACCCACAAAATCACAAGCTGTAATGAGACAGTCATTGGATGAAGCCCCTACATTGTGAAGCATTTTGTTTTGGAGGGATAAACAGCCAGGACAGAGGATGTGTGTCGGGGGAGGGGTCTGGGTTGCATCTCCCTGTTTGTTTATACACAAAACTACATCCTCGCCTCGTTTTCTGGTGGACAGTGATCGTGCTTATTTCTGCAAACATGTCTATGTTTTGCTTGTATCCCTTGTACTGCAAGGAGATCCAACTAGTCCATCCTAAAGGAAATCAGTCCTGAATATTCATTGGAAGAACTGATGCTGAAGCTGAAATTCCAATACTTTGGCCACCTGATGCGAAGAGCTGACTCATTTGAAAAGACCCTGATTCTGGGAGAGATTGAAGGTGGGAGGAGAAGGGGACGACAGAGGATGAGACGGTTGGATGGCATCACCAACTCAATGGACGTGAGTTTGAGTAAACTCCGGGAGTTGGTGATGGACAGGGAGGCCTGGCGTGCTGCAGTCCATGGGGTCACAAAGAGCCGGCCAGACACGACTGAGCGACTGAACTGAACCCAGTTTGTGTTTCTGTGTGTTTACCTGTGTCCTCTTATTTTCTGTGTGTCTGCATGTGTGTATTTGTGGCAAAATGAGGATAACTCTCTCATGTGGAATCCAGTCCCAGTGCATACACGCCTCCTTGCCTATTTTTGAGAAGGGCCCACACAGACCTATCAACATACACACGTGTGTGTCTATACAAGGATAAGGTTTGATGGGGAAGAAGGACATAACCTCTAATTAGCTGATTCTAATGGGGAATTCATTCAATACAGGCAATTATGGAGCACCCACTGTTTGCCATGCACTATGCCAGGAGCCAGGGATCTAGAGAGAAGCAAGACTTGGTACAAAGCCTAGGGCAACACCAGGAGTCTAGGGACCTGGAGAGGATCAAGCCAACCTGAGAGCCCAGGGCTCTCAAGGCAGTGACTCTGGGCTCCTGGGGCGCCTGAAGCCCAGTAAGAGTGCTCAGTCCAAGCCCATGAGAGGGCAGCTCCGAGCCAAGCCACCCCTACTCTACCCTGCACACATGTCAGTCTTCCCCAAGGACTTCTGGGTTGGTATGAAAGTGAAAAGTGAAAGTTGCTTAATCGTGTTCGACTCTCTGCGAACCCGTGGACTATAGCCGGCCAGGCTTCTCTGTCCGAGGAATTCTCCAGACAAGAATACTGGAGTGGGCTGCCATTCCCTTCTCCAGGGGATCTTCCCAACCCAGACACAGAACCTGGGTCTCCTGCATTGCAGGCAGATACTTAACAGTCTGAGCCGCCAGGGAAGCCCATGCAAAAACCAGTTCTGAGGTGGGGCAGATAAATCTGGAAACATCAGATAAAACAGAGATAAAGATTTATTCCAGCATAGCTTCTTAGCACCCTTACTACCTCATTGAATGCTGTCAGTCTCCTAAAGGGAATATAAAATGCAGCATTTCCCCAAACCACACAATCTTGAAATCCCTTTTCACTGAGCAGATGATGATACCTGTGTGTTCAGTAACTCATTCAGGGGACATCCTGAGGCAGAAATAACAGGTGTGGTCTCCAACCCCAGGGGCCAGTCAACCACATTTCCCATCTCCACCGTCCCCCGGGGAAGGCAAGGCAGCAATTCAAGTCTGAATGGGGAGACTAGTGGAAGAAGCCACAGGAAGTCGGGGACAGAGGGAGTGAAATGAAAGTCATTCAGTCATGTTTGACTCTTTGCGACCCCATGGACCATACAGTCCATGGAATTCTCCAGGCCAGAATACTGGAATGGGTAGCCTTTCCCTTCTCCAGGGGAACTTCCCAACCCAAGGATCAAACCCAGGTCTCCACATTGCAGGCGGATTCTTTTCCAGCTGAGCCACCAGGGAAGCCTGGGACGGAGGGAGGGAGGGTGGTAAAAATGAATGAAAACAGGAGAACTTGTCTGTCTGTGCAACGGCGATGAGGTACAAGACTGAACCCAGGAGATTATACAAAATAGTTGAGAAACAGTTTTAGTACAGCCACTGCCCAAACCAGAGACACCCAACCAACCAGAAGGGACACATCAGCCTTGGATACACCGATTAGCATTTCAGGTAGTTTTATACAGGGTGACTAAAACAGATTCTAGAATCTGACCAGCTCAAATCCTAGATCCATCACAGACTATCTGTGTGACCTTGATCTAGTCTCTTAACTTTTCTGTGCTTCAACTTTTTCACCTGTAAAATGGGGATAAAACTACATTGTTATGATGAGGATTGAATGTAAATGAACTTAAAGCACTTAGCCCCAAAACTGCTTCATAGCACACATTCAATAAATGTCATATTATTATGATGGTGACCAGTACATGTAATTTAATGACAGAATTAAGCTCTGGTGAAGCTTCTCACTGGTGCTGAGTCCACTGTGCGTGTCTCCTCTGCCAGGGGCTGTGAACAAGCGCGAGTGCTGTTGGCTGCTGCTGCTGCTAAGTCACTTCAGTCATGTCTAACGCTGTGCGACCCCATAGACGGCAGCCCACCAGGCTCCTCTGTCCACAGGATTCTCTAGGCAAGAATACTGGAGTGGGTTGCCATTTCCTTCTCCAGAAGAGCGCTGTTGCAGTTCAGACAGAGAAACCGGCGAGCACAAGATTAGTCACGTCTGGTCACTAATTATTTCCTACCTGCCCTGCCCTGTCTAGGTACTGAGTTCATCATTAGGACAATTGCAAAGGTGACTAAGCCTTGATTGCTTTGGTGATTCAGAGATTAGAGTGGGATCATAACACACAGCTACTGCGTGTCCCGTGCTGCACCAGGTGCTTCCTACATTCAAATTCTCATCATTCCTCTCTAAGTGTTGTAGGTAATCACCATCCTGGTTTTTATCGGAGAAGCCAAGTTTCAGAAAGGCTGAGGGATTTTCCCAAGGCCACACAGCTGACAGGCTCTTTCTGCCCTAGACCATTCTGTCCCACTGACCCCCTGCCTACTCCCCCTCCATCTGTCTTGTGCTGCCTGACCCAGCTCCCGTAGGTGCCATCAATCGTTTCCACGTCAGCATTTCCCCAGCACCTTGTTCTTAACACCACACCTCTCAACTTGCCCTGCCTGCCTGTCCCCCACTGGACTGGGTGCTCCCTAAGACCAGCCACCAGCTTACTCTTCTGTTTAGAGACCAGTACATGTGGCCACTCGATAACCATTATGTTGAATGTCTGAATGAGAGAATGAGTGAATGATGTAACCGCAGGTGTGGTCAGCTGGCACACAGACCATATTTATATTAATAGCACTTATAGTTTCTCAACACAGTACAGAGCGATTCCTCAAAGGCTTTGCATTTCATATGTCAAAGCTCATGACTCATGGCCATGGAAGAGCAGTGTGGAACTTCAGTTTCTATGTTCTCTCTGTTTTATCATCTTTCTCCTGAACATCCTCCAGTGACTCAGACCCCTTAAGTCAAAGAGGTGGTGGAGTGTGAGGTGACATCCAACCCTGGCAGGGTTTCCCCAAAGGATTGGAAATTGCATGGCCCATGAAGTCAAACTTTGTTAGTTCTCCCAAAGCGGAGCACAAGTCAACTTTATAACACACTTTATTCTTTTCCACTACAAATCATGACTTGGCCTCAGCAAGCAAGTGCTCCTTCAAAAGGTTTTATGTAGATATATTTTTTTAACTTTGACTGTGTGGATCACAATAAACTGTGGAAAATTCTGAAAGAGATGGGAATACCAGACCACCTGACCTGCCTCTTGAGAAACCTGTATGCAGGTCAGGAAGCAACAGTTAGAACTGGACATGGAATAACAGACTGGTTCTAAATAAGAAAAGGAGTACGTCAAGGCTGTATACTGTCACCCTGCTTATTTAACTTATATGCAGAGTACATCATGAGAAACGCTGGGCTGGAGGAAGCACAAGCTGGAATCAAGATTGCCAGGAGAAATATCAATAACCTCATATATGCAGATGGCACCACCCTTATGGCAGAAAGTGAAGAGGAACTCAAAGGCCTCTTGATGAAAGTGAAAGAGAGTGAAAAAGTTGGCTTAAAGCTCAACATTCAGAAAACGAAGATCATGGCATCTGGTCCCATCACTTCATGGCAAATAGATGGGGAAACAGTGGAAACAGTGTCAGACTTTATTTTGGGGGGCTCCAAAATTACTGCAGATGCTGATTGCAGCCATGAAATTAAAAGACGCTTACTCCTTGGAAGGAAAGTTATGACCAACCTAGATAACATATTCAAAAGCAGAGACATTACTTTGCCAACAAAGGTTTGTCTAGTCAAGGCTATGGTTTTTCCAGTGGTCATGTATGGATGTGAGAGTTGGACTGTAAAGAAAGCTGAGTGCCGAAGAATTGATGCTTTTGAACTGTGGTGTTGGAGAAGACTCTTAAGAGTCCCTTGGACTGCAAGGAGATCCAACCAGTCCATCCTAAAGGAGACCAGTCCTGAGTGTTCTTTGGAAGGTCTGATGCTAAAGCTGAAATTCTAATACTTTGGCCACCTCATGTGAAGAGCTGACTCATTGGAAAAGACTCTGATGCTGGGAGGGATTGGGGGCAGGAGGAGAAGGGGACAACAGAGGATGAGATGCCTGGATGGCATCACTGACTCGATGGACGTGAGTCTGAGTGAACTCCAGGAGTTGGTGATGGACAGGGAGGCCTGGCGTGCTGCAATTCATGGGGTCACAAAGAGTTGGACACAATTGAGCAACTGAACTGAACTGAACTGAACTTTTTTAAAGAGACACAATAAAACAGTCCTGCCAGTTCAAATATTTGTCTGAATTAATAAGCTCATCTTTTAAGATACAAACAGCCTTTAGAGAGAACAAACAGAGCAAACCTTTCACCCACAGTGTCCACAGATTAAATACACTCAGCAAATTCAGTTGCTCTGTGGGAAAAACAGTTTATGATGGGAGGGTGGGAATGGTGGAGAGTAAGGTCAGAAGGCGTGTTTGGGGAAAAAGAATCAGAACCTGATCCACCAATCAAAAGTGTGTGGGTTTCTGTGCAGAAACAACCACCAAGAAGGTGAAGCAACTGCTGCCTCTGAAGACATTAGATCCACATGACTCTGTTCTTGCTGTTCTTAGAAGGGGCGGGAGAGGTGGGAGCCAGTCACAGCAGAGCTGATTCCAGGGAGGACTTTTACATAAAGAACCCGGAGAAAGCCTCTTGACCCTGCGTACACTGACTTCCTTCTACGAAAGCATCTGGTCTCCTGAGACCGCTGGCCCCCCGCCAGGCTGGAGCGTGGGCAGCGGACAAGAGGAGGCAGAAGAATCAGGACAGGGCAGGACATGCTGTGCCCCAAGGACTCCAGCTCTGCCCCGAGCCCCTCCCCAGCCCTGCCTCCAGCCCCGCCCCAGAACACCAGGCGTTGAACTGACCCAGAAGACAGACATCCACATCCCTGTGCACCTGGGACCTGCAGGGGGAGGTGGGTGGGCTTCCCAGGTGGCGCTTGTGGTAAAGAATCCACCTGCCAACGCAGGGTACATTAGAGACACAGGTTCTATCCCTGGGTCAGGAAGAACCCCTGAAGGAGGGCATATCAACCCACTATAGTATTCTTGGCTGGAGAATTCAATAGACAGAGTGGCCTGGCGCACTACAGTACATGAGGTCGAAAAGAACAGGACTGAAGCGACTTAGCACACATGCATGCAGGGAGGTGGGCGTTGGATGGAAAGATTGTTGCTCAAGAGAAACTGACAGCTCAGTTGTTTAAGTGCTGGACATAGTGATGCGCTTTGACCATCCAGCTGCCTACACCCTGGCCAGGACTGCAGGCAAAGCTAGGTGCTTCCAGGCTGGGATATCACTCAGGCTGAGAGAAGTATGACAACCCTCCCCCTAGGGGTGGACTGTGCCCTGGAGAGGGGCTTGCTCCTGGCCTGGGGAGATGGGCAGGAGGGGTTGTAATTGGGGTGGACACAGGAAGGGCTTGGTACCAGGCTCTGCCAGGTGCCCACAGCGAAGAGGCTAATTAGGTGGGAGAGGTTTTTCAGCCAGCAAGATGGCCAACCAAGAGCTCCTCCATTCAGCCTGCCTGTGATGGTGGCCTTTTCCTGTCCCCGGGCCAAGCCTCGTCACTATCAACAACAAGCAAGAAAGAAACCAGCAGGTCACCGAGGTTCAGCGAACGCCAGATTCCCAGGGCTGGGAAAACAGGCTGAATTCCTTGGTCGTGATGTGCAGACTCCTCTGGCTGGCCAGGCTTTCAAGCCAAGCCAGTGAGAAACAGGAGCCAAAGCCTGGTGGGGCCCAGAGTGGCCGGGGGCTCTCCTTCCTGCCCCCCAACCCCAGCTTGGCTACCAGCCCCCAGAAGCTGCTGCTGCCCCAGCCTGAAGGGAGGTCAGAGCCCAGGGTTGCCAAAACACAGGAGCTGGGCGAGGCCTCTGGGATGTGCAGGGGGCTGGCCTCGGGGCACACACAGAGAGCCTGGGGTTTGGGGGGCTGCCTATTTGAATGATGGCTTCACTTTGGAAACAGAGAGGGAATAAGCCAGAGCTGCACGGAAGTGGGTGCCTCCTCCTTGGGACCCGAGTGAGGGGACCATGCGCCTGCTCTTATAGGATGCAGCCCCGCTCTTGGGAAAAAACACCTTGCCCTGGGCCGGAGGCTGGGGACCCAGAGATAGGGTAGGGGGTTCCCTGCTCTGAAAGGGTCCCTGCCAACCTGGAAAATCTTGTAACAGAGAGCATAACAGGATAGGATCACAGGGAGGGCCACAGAGGAGCGACAGCCAAACTCAGCCATGAAGGTGGGTGGGGGTCTTAAGGCCGAGAAGGGAAGAAATCTCCCACAGCAGGGAAAGGAGCACAAAGGCTCCGAGCTCAGAGAAGGGGCTCCTGGTGCCTGCGGCTTGATTCGGGGCCAGGAAGGGGGACCCTCGGGCTACGCCAGGCTGGTAGTGCTGAGGATAAAGCTGGCTTTGCTCCTGATTCTCCCCATCCTGCTGGAAAGCCCAGAGGCTACACCAGCCTGTGCATCAGGGCTTAGGAAGTAGGCCTGCTGCCCCCCTACCAGGGACAGAGAGAAGCCCCTCTTAACACATCATCAACTTTCCCATCTCCACTGTTGATCCATTCGATCAACAAGGAAACAGGCTATCCTCTTGTCTTGTCTGTTCAGTGCCCAGCAAAGCCCCTCTCTTCCCTGGATTCCCCTGCCAGCTACTGCCCATTTCCGGTCCCCTTCCCAGCAAACACCTCTGCTTGTTTTTTTTCAGTTTCATTCGTCTTGTTCCTCTCTTAAACCCTTTTAGTCTGACTCCCCCGCCTCCTCCACAGTTTCACCAGAACTGTCTTCTTCGAGGTCACCAACAGCATCCAGGTTGCTAAATGCAACGGACATTTCTCAGTCTTTACTTGTGCTTTTCATGCATCAACAATGTTGGACACCATGTCACTCTCTTGTCCTTGAAACACTTCCTCCTCTGGCCTCCAGGGCACCAAATTCCCTTGGTTGTTCCTCCTGTTTCAATGTTGGCTCTCGTTTTCTGGCAGATCTCTCCTCTGCCCTCCAGGGACCAGACGGAGTTCCTCTTCTCGAGCTGACTGACTCCTACGGTGACCTCATCCAGTCTTGTGGTTTTAAATACCTACGGTATCCCTGTATCTCCAGCTTCAGTCTCTCCATAGAGTCCAGAATCATATATTCAACTGCCTGCTCATTATCTCCAAATGTGAAACCTAGCAGCATTCTCCAAGTCAGCACGTGCAGATCTCCACTGACCCCCACACCACTCTGCCCACAGCTTCCCTTGTCTTGGTTGATGGTCACTATAGCCTTTCAGGTGCTTGGGCATTCTTCTCTCCTCTCAATCAACATCTGATTCACCAGGAAATCCCAATGGCTCTGTCTTCAGGACATGTCTGGGATCTGATCACTTCTCATCCCCTTCAAGGCTCTCCCCTTAGTCCAAACCCCCTTACCTGTCTTCTCATTCATGACAGTGGCCTCCTATATCGACTTTCTGCTTCTCTGATCCTACTGACTACTCTCCACACTGTAACCCAAGAGGTCAGAAAACATCACTGCTCAGCTCAGACCTTGCAATGGCCAAAATAAAAGCCAAAGTGCTGACAGTGGCCTGGAAAACTCTAAAAGCTCCCTCCTCCACCCCACCCCCACCCTGACCCTGACTTCACCTCCTGATGCCCCACCTCCCTTGCATTTCATTCCAGCCAAGCTGGTCTCCTTGCTGGTCCCCAAATGCTCCGTCTTAGGCAACAACAACAGCAAAGATCCTTACTGGTTATTCTCCCCACGGGGAAGACCTTTCCCTGCAAATTAAGTGACCAACTCTCATCTCCTTCAAGTCTTTGCCAAAATATCACCTTCCCAACAAGCCACTCTTGACTACAGTCTGCCCCCTCACCTTACAATCTCTGATCCGTGGGCTATTTTTTTTTTCCATTGCACTTTTAACTCTAACACATTAGATATTTATTATACTTATTGTTTATAGATTTTCCAGTTGTGAACTCCATGAGAGCAAGACTTTACTTTTTATTTGTTTTGTTTTGGTGAGATTTGTTCACTGATGCATCCTAAGTTTCTAGCACAGTTCTTGACATACAAAAGGCTCTTAATAAATATTCTTGAGCGACTGGAACTGAATGAATCATAGCCTCCTTACTGACTTGGACCTTGGTTTTAAGATGCTCATTTGATGAGCAGCAAAATCAAACAAATAAACCATATGATGTCACAGACAATGGACTGTCATAGAGATACACAGTTGCTTAAAAAATGATTGGAGAGTGGTACCTTGAGCCTTTCAACTGTAATAATCCTTTTTTTTAAGCAGTAGTAGGGATGCAAATGTTCATTATATTATTCTGCATCGTGGATGTATGAAAGATTTCCTATTTTAAAACAGTAACAGATATTCAGCAAGTTCGTACTGACTATCACGTGCTCAGTCCCATGCTAGGTATTGGGCTGGGGAGCAGATGGGGATCAAAAGAACCCTGGCCCTGCCCTCCAAGATTTTGAAATGTACAGTGAGACAACAGAGCAGCTTCCAGAAAAAAACACAGTGCAGACAGGACATACGAGGAGGCCAGTCCAGGAGGCACGGGTGCATGAGCGGCACCAACACTCAATGGCACAGAAGTTCAGAGGGTACAGAGATGGCTGGTCAGAGGGGCAGGGGGCCCTCACAAAGACAGGGAGCTGAGCTCAGCTCTGAGGAGCCAAAAGAAGAACCACAGAGAACAGGTATTCTCGCAGGAAGCCCACGTGCCAATAAGAGTGTCAGTTCAGTTCAGTTTAGTCGCAACCCCATAGACTGCAGCACGCCAGGCCTCCCTGTCCATCCCCAACTCCTGGAGTTTACCCAAAGTCATGTCCACTGAGTCAGTGATGCCATCCAACCATCTCATCCTCTGTCATCCCCTTCTCCTGCCTTCAATCTTTCCCAGCATCAGGTCTTTTCAAATGAGCCAGTTCTTTGCATCAGGTGGCCAAAATATTGGAGTTTCAACTTCAGCATCAGTCCTTCCAATGAGTGTCCGACCCTAGAAATGTCTGTCAACCTCACCATACCCTCTTCATCCATGCACAGTGTCCCCTGTTCTATACAATCCACAAAGGCTCTTCTGCTTGGAGGATTCTATCATTCTGCATGCCAAAATGACCAATCTGCTCAATGCTAGGCATTGGGCAAGGGGAAATTTTTAAAATACATGGACCTTGCCTCAAATAATTCACAGTCTAATATGGGAGTTGGGCATTAGTTCCCTTAACAACCTTGAGAAGGAGGTACAATAAAGATGAAGAAACTGAGGCTCAGACAGGTGCCAAGGACAAAGCACAGACTGGGTCTCCCAGATCTTCCATTCCAGGGACAGGTCCCCAGGTAAACAAGAAGCCCCATTCTCTGTGACCTCATGCTCTGATCCGCCTCTGAGTCAGCCAGAGGGCTCGCTCTTGTGAAGAAGGCAGGTTATGACCCAGCAGGTCTGGGGTGGAGTCTGAGTCTGCACTTTTGATTGGCACCCAGATGTTACTGATGCTCCCGCTGGTCTGAGGACCAGCACACAGCTCTCAACTCAGACAGGCTCACATTTATGTGCCTGGACCACATCTAGATCATTCCAGAATCTCTACATCAATGCTTCCCAAACTGGGAGTACATCACAGTTACGTGGGCAATTAGTTAATGCCTACAGCTGGATTCCATAGGGATGGGATCTGGAATTTTATAGTCTTTTAAAAAAAAAAAAAAAAACAAGTTGTTCAGGGATTCTGATACACGACCTTTGCCAAAGACAACTGCCCGACCTCGTCTTCCTGAGACCCCAGGACCAGCTCTCTGGCTTTTCGATGTCTCTGACTCTCTAGCTCCACCTGCTGGGTCCACTTTGTCTGCCACAATGACCTCACTGCTGCTGCTGCTGCTGCTAACTTGCTTCAGTCGTGTCTGACTCTGTGTGACCCCAGAGCCTCCTTCAATTTACAACTGGACACGAGCTTGAGGAAGCTTCTGGGGTATTTGAAGTGCATGAGGAAGCTTGCCCCCTGACCCAAAGAAGATATCTCCCCACTACGGCTGATCTTGATGTCTTAGGTTTCTCAGGCTGCAATATAATCCCAAGATCTCAGGGCGGGATCTGGTGTCTGTATCACTGTTGCTGTTGTTCAGTCGCTAAGTACATCAGGCTTCCCTGTCCTTCACCATCTCCCAGAGCTTGCTCAAACTCAGGTCCATTGAGTCAGTGATGCCACCAACCACCTCATCCTCTGTCGCCCCCTTCTCCTCCTGCCCTCAACCTCTCTGTATCGTGGGGCTTATCAAAGGCTACAGAAGATAGACCTGGTAGTGGCAGTGAAATTTAAACAGAAACTTTGAACTAAGCATTGCTCTTTCTTCTATTTGTATCAAAGGCAAACATCTGGAGAAGAGCATTTTCAATGAGTTTCCTCCTGGGGTTGTCCTCTGGGATACAAAGTGGGCAGCACCAGAGTCCTAAGTGCTCAGAGGAAAGGAGAGCTGGGATATGGGAGAAGAAAAGGAGGTGCAGGCCCCTGCAGGGCACTGAATGTGCGCTAAGCACTTTACAAACGCTGTGATTCAGGATCTAAACCTGCTCGCTCATCAGAAATGACTGGACAAGTCACTCACATTCTTTATTCTAGGCCCCACTCTAACCTATTGAATCAAACTCTCTAGTGGGAGCTGAAGCTCCCAGGTCATTCTGGAAGGTGGGAAGCATGCATTACATCATTTACCCTCTCACAGTAGCCCATTTTACAGATGAGGCCATTCAGGTGCAGAGGGACTTTCTGAAATCACAAGGTCAGTAAGTACCAGAGCCAAAGCAAGGAGAAGGAAGTGGGACCCACCTTTCCAGTGGCATTTTTATAGGAAGTCCTGCTGTTTGTTCAGTTGCTAAGTCATGTCCGACTCTGTGACCCCATGGACCATCAGGCTCCTCTGTCCAGTGGGATTTCCCAGGCAAGAATATTGGAGTGGGTTGTTATTTCCTCCTCCAGGGGATCTTCCCAACCCAGAGATCAAGCCTGAGTCTCCTGCATTGGCAGGCATGTTCTTTACCACTAGCGCCACCTGGGAAGCCCAAGGCAGATATACTAAGACTCAAAAAGTCCATTGTGTAACCAATAGAAAAGGCCTAGCCATCAGCAGTTATTAAGTAACTCTGAATGCTTTGATCTTAGAAAAGAGTAAGAGATATTTAAATCTAGAATAAGGCCAGGGGCCATTGTACATTGTACTGGTCATATAAAACTCTAAGAAGGACACTGAGAAACTAGACTCTGAAGAGTACAAGTGGGTGTCAACAGAAGCAGAAATCACATCTCATCTCACAACAAAGTAAATGGAAGAAGTCAAGCATATCTGGAGAAGAACAGATGACACAGGGTCATAAACACTGTCTGCATGCCTGGTAAAGAGACATAGACACTAAAAAACCTGTATATAATATAAGCAATATATAAAATATTATATATAGCATTCATAACTATTATAAATCATATATTTATTAACTTAAATCTATTAATACACAAACATATTTGATGTTTTCAAACTATGTTCTTGGAGAAGACTCTTGAGAGTCCCTTGGACTGCAAGGAGACCAAACCAGTCAATCCTAAAGGAAATCAGTCCTGAATGTTCACTGGAAGGACTTATGCTGAAGCTGAAGCTCCAATACTTTGGCCACCTGATGCAAAGAATTGACTCATTAGAAAAGACCCTGAAGCTGGGAAAGACTGAAGGCAGGAGGAGAAGGGGACAACAGAGGATGAGATGGTTGGATGGCATCACCTACTCGATGGACATGAGTTAGAGCAAGCTCCAGGAGTTAGTGATGGACAGGGAAGCCTGGCACAAAGAGTCAGACATGACTGAGCAACTGAACTGAAGCATATTTGTGTATATTTTTGTATATAATCTTGTGAGGCTGAACCCCACAGATTGTGAGTCTATATTATTCAGAAACTCTGTGAATCTGATAACCAGGACTAGGAGTGACCACAAGACTCCCACGAGGCCAGCTGTGAGTGTAAGACTACATTACATGACAGTCAACAAGGCCCCCTCTCATCTAACATTTGAGAATCCCATACATCATGAAGTGTTCTCTCATCCAGAAAATTTCCAAGGGCAGGACCCATAGAGAACATGTCTCTCCTGCTCCCCGCTGCCACCCGCATGTCATCCTAGGAAGAGGCACCGGTACCAGGGTCAGTTGGAAAATGACTGTCATTCAAGTGAGATGGTCACTACTGGAGAAGCAAATCTTTAGCCCTGAGTTTCAGGGCTAAGCAGAGATGTGCAGCTGGGAGACTGGCTCCCATGAAAGTCAGAGTTCAGTCCTGTGAAAGCTTCCAAAGAAAAATAGTAAGACGGCATTTCCAGGGGAGAGATTAGATCTTAGAAGCAGAAGACTAGCACAGAAAGAATGGTTTCACTGCTGGTTGTGAGACCTCAGCCCAATTAAGTAATGTCTCTCAGCACCTCTGTGTATAAACTGAGGCTAATAATCCACCCACATGGTTCTTATGATGCTCCAATACTTTGGCCACCTGAGGTGAAGAGCCAACTCACTGGAAAAGACCCTGATGCTGGGAAAGATTGATAGCAGGAGGAGAAGGGGGCAACAGAGGATGAGATGGTTGGATGGCATCACCAACTCAATGAACATGGACTTGGGCAAATTCCAGGAGATACTCAAGGACAGGGAGGCCTGGCATGTTGCAGTCCATGGGGGTCGCAAAGAGTCGGACACAACTTAGTGACTGAACAGCAACAACAATGGTTCTTAAGAAGATTGATGACAAAAAGAAAATGCTTCATCAGTGCCTAGCATACATAAAGCACTCAGTAAACAACAACAATAATAAACCTAGACATTTGTCATTTTGAATGCACTTTACATTATCCATAAATTGCAAATAACTGTGTTTGCAAAAATACTATTCTACAAGGCAGCCGCTCAGAGTGCAGCCTATAAGACTCACTGTTCTTACTCTTTCCATCTGGTAATATTTCACCCACTGGGCATTGCTAACTGGATAAAACCCAGAAACTTGATCCCATCTTGCTTCACCTTTCACCGTGAAGTGTCCATCAACGGGCTATTAATAAACTCAGTTTCTGCCCATGTCAGATCAGGGGAAGATATTAGCTAGCCCAAGTCCCCATTTCCTTTATCTCGAACTATTTGAAGTTCAAATCACCTCAGATAAAAATAATTCACTCAAGAATCTCAACAAAACTCTCTGATTGTTGGCTGAAATGCTTCATGTATTGATTCAGTTTTCATTTGCCCTTACTTGTAGGAGAAGAGAGGACATGGTCCCTTCCAGGTGTGTCCCGTCCTGGGTTCCGGTGTCACAGCGCCCTCTAGAGGGCATTTCTGGGCCAGGACACCAGACCCTGGATGACTGCAGTTAAGATACTCAATATTCTTGGGCTGCCCTGGTGGCTCAGATGGTAAAGATTCCACCTGCAATGTGGAAAACCCGGGTTCAATCCCTGGGTTGGGAAGATGACCTGAAGGAGGGCATGGCAACCCACTGCAGTACTCTTGCCTGGAGAATCCCATGGACAGAGGAGCCTGGTGGGCTACAGTCCACGGGGTCCTGGTCTAGAATTACATATCCTAACAGCTGATCCAGTGTTTTTCATTAAACATGTATTGCTAAAATGGAGTCAGGAGACAGTGGAAAAGGGAATCAGGTGTAGGTTTTAATACCAGCTCTGCTGTAACTACATGGGTGACTCCGGGCAACTGGCTTTCTCTTTTGTTAGAGGAGCCTGGCGGGCTACAGTCCATGGGATCACAAAGAGTCGGATGCGACTAAGCACAGCACAGAAAGGGCGGGACTGAAACAGCGTCCCCCAGCCGTGGCCACAGATAGGCTCAGCCCACCAAGCTGAAGTCCAGAGACTGTCACTTCGTTTTGCTTCCCAAAGAATTCCAGTCTATGGTTCCCAAATGGTCAATTTGGATGGGCCACAGGAGGCTGCCTCCTCCTCCGTGGGGTTCAAACTGTGCTGCACGGAGCCCTGGGAGACTAGGGAGAGAGAGGCGGGGGTGGGGGATGGTTGGCAGGAGGTGGTGGATGCGGGAGCTTGAGAGGGGAGGGTGCCGAGCATAGCATTTCACAAGTTGCCCCATTTTTACTTCATTTACAAGGAAGAGCCTGCCGACATTGTCACCGATGGTAAGGGTGCTGTAACAGGGATAACAGGTGCTGCAAACCGTGGTCAGGCCCAGCGCTGGAGCCGCAGTCGGCACACAGGGCCCCCTCGGCAGAGTGACGAAAGAGCACTCTCTGGATGAACGGCTTTCAGGGAGGAGCCCCTTCTTCCTGACCATCCCAGGCCCCTCTGCCCCCGAGCCCAGCAAGACTGGTGAGCGGGCAGCAGGGTGGCTTTCTGCCCTGGGTGACCCCTGGGCCAGCACTCTGTGTGGACTGCAAACGTACACAGGAGCCCTGCCACACCCTCATTTCACAAAGGCACCTGATAAGGCTTGCAGATAGTGAGCTTAGCTCCTCCGAGTGGGCACTCCTGTGCCCCCAGCTGTGATCGGTAGACAGCCCTATGGGGGAGGGATCATAGCTCCAGAGTGACAGCAGGCCTGCTCAAAGCCACAGCGTGAGCCTAGAACTGAAAGGTCCTTCAAATTCTGTGTTGCTCTCCTACTGAGACAGATTCTCACTCTCTTCATTCATCTAACAATAAACTCTTCCAAGTTTCAGAGGAATTTGGAATTTGCTGCCTCCCCTTGCTGTCCCTGCTATAAGGGATGTCCATTCTTCAGGCCTTCCCCCTAGACTATAGACCCACCAGCCAGGAATGTCACATTTCCATAACATCCTGCTTTCCCATCCATCCTGCTTAGAAAAAAAAAAAAAAGGTCTTTTTATTCCAAATTTTTGGTTATTATTTGCTTATATTCTTTAACAAATCCAAAAAGGATCTCAAGTAGCTTAGGGAAAAAACTCAAGCAATCAAACTGTTTGCAAATAGATCAAAAGCCATGACATGGAGCAGGATTTAGAATGATGGGAGAAAGTAGACAGAATTACTCCTGACATCTAGGCTCAGATAATCCTGCTCTCAGGGACTCAACAGAGCCCAGGCCCAGGACAGCCAGGGCAGAGGAGGAAGATGAAAAACAGGCTCTTGTCCAACAAAAGGACTCACACTGATTCATCCCTTTAGACAGCACTCCAACCATGCATCCTGTGAGGAACGGATTTATAACACTTCACACGGGGCAGACATCAACAGAAGAAGGTGTCTGAGCCACTGGAGCCTCGGGGGCGGGCATCTTCTAAATCCCTCACATGGGATGAGTGCGACCTTTCTGGTGAGCATATGCTCTGCTCACAGCACCCCGGAGGTGGCCATGCACCCCACTCCTGTGCCTTTAAACCAGGCCTGCTTACCCACAAAACACACCACACAGTCTCTGTCCAGCAGCCAATATCCGACAGCCTCAGGCATTCCAGAATAACTCATCTGGGCCAGACCCTCTGGCACCACCCTTTCCTACCAGCCTTTCATTTTCCCAGTCTTTCCAGCCTGACATTCTGGTCTTCGCCTCCCATTTCTCACTTGAGCTTTACTACAGAGCCATCTCTAAATTGTTTCTGGGCCCCCCTACTTTCTGGCTCCTCCTTCTCCAAGGGCCTCCCACCAACTCAGGGCAGGACTGTGGAGGATCACCCAGTAAGCGCTGGAAGTGGGGTCAGGGAGCCTTGATGTGTAAATGAAGATGAAACCAGGCAAAAGCTCGCCATGATAAGACCTGGGGGTGCTTACTTTGTAATTTCGTTCATTCTCTGCTCCTTCTAGAAACGCCAAGCACTTGCTATGTGCCAGGGACCAGTCTCGGAACAACTACGACAAAAGCCTGTTCCAAAAAGAAGTGGGGGTTTAGGAGGGAAGCATCGCTCCCAGCTGGGGTTTCCAGGCAGAGGCTACACTTGGGCCAGCCCTTGAAGGAAAAGTGGACAGCTGACAGTGGCAACCCTTCCCCCAGATTCTCTACTAATTGAGCCTAAACTGTGAATGAAGAAATGGGGTTGGATAAGCATAGACACCAGGAGGAAGCTGAAGGGATGAGAAGCTGAAAGGGAACAGAGGATATATCTGGAAAGAGAAACCAGGCGAAGTATACTCCAAATTCAAATAGGAAGAGAAGTTCAAAGTGTTGTCTGAATTTACCTGTTTCCTGCATGGAAGGAATTGTAGCCTTAAGTCTATAGTCATGCCTAGAAAATATGTCCTCTGACAGGTTCAGTCTCCCCCTCTGTAAATTGGGGGGCTGCAGGCTTCCCTGCTGGTTCAGTGGTGAAGAATCCACCTGCCAGTGCAGGAGATACCGGTTCCATCTGTCCAGGGAGTTCATAATTTCCCCAGTTCTGTCCCACCACAGCAAAAATTTGAAGCAATAGATGGACCAGTGTTACAGCTTGGAGTTACAGCTCAGTTTTATTTGGCAAGCAAAGGAACATACATCCTCTAGGGGCGTGAGGGTGGGCTGACCCAAAAGATGTGAAGAGAAGAAAGCCCGTGGCAGCTCAGTTTTGGCCCCTCTTTTTAATTTTTTTTTCTCCTTCCCCTGAGCCTGCCTTATGCTGGGCTAACCAGGAGGGTTGTTTGCTTCACCTGAGGTTCTCACTCTGGTCCTTGGACCTTCCTTTGTCCTCTTTTCACGGGCTTTTCCCCTTCGTTGTCTTTTAGCCACCACTATTTTGGACTCCTTTTTTCTCTTCTAACTACCTAACACATCCCTGGTCCAGGAGGATCCCACATGCTGAGAAGCGACTAAGTTCGTGTGCCACAGCTACTGAGCCCGTGCTCTGCAACAAGAGAAGCCACTGCAATGAGAAGAGCGTGCACCTCAACCAGAGAGTATCCCTGCTTGCTGCAGCTAGAGAAAAGCCCCAGATGAAGACCCACCAGCCATAAATAGACACATTGTTTAGAAGTGAGGGGTTGCACCAGATCTGGGGTTCTTAAACACTGTGATTCATGGACTGACAGTACATTTCTAGCCTCTCTCTCTTCCTTGATTCCATCATCGACCTCCAACACCAGAAGCTTCTCACCCTTTCCATTGCAACCACCCTGGTCCAAACCACCTTAACCTCCCTGTGGGATTAATGCAACAACCTCCCAACTGGTCCCCTGCTCCTGCACTGCGAACCGTGCCCCCAGGACTTCCTGTCTCAGTCAGAGTCAAGGCCAATTCCTTGATGACGCCTGGTCAGATCCTGCCCCTCGCTTACTTTCTGACACAAACTCCTATTCTTCCCCTTGTGGTCTTAGCCCAGCCACACTGGCATCTTTGTTGTTCCTCAAACCTGCCAATGGCCTTCAGCCTCAGCAGGGCATGGACACCCACCAAGCCCTCTGCTCACCCCCCAACTCCTGCCCAGATGTGCTTTCTCAAGTCAGGATCATTCTTGATGCTGCCAAAAGGTGGAGTTTCACCTCCAGAAGCCAGTATGGATACAGGGCCAGCCCCAGATGAGTGAGAACCAGCGTGATACCAGCCTACGGTTCACAGACCTTATAGCTCACACTGAATTTTTCAGTGACTTGTCCTTTTTCACAGCTCCTTCTATTATATGCTTCATGCAGCTGCTAAGACTCTCAAACCTCACCCCATTTATCCTCATGATAAGCTAACAAAGGTGGTTTATTAGTTCCAGTGGTAAAGATGAAAAGCCCGAGGATCAGAGAGGCTCAGAGCACCTTGATGGAGGTGGGACAGGGAGGCCCCACCCCCGCCTTCTCATCTCTGTAGAGCCTGGGGTGAGGGTCAGGGGCCAGGAAGTCTGTGCCTTCCTAAGTGATCACAAAGACATGGAGGAAAACAATAGGATGGGAAAGATTAGAGATCTCTTTTAGAAAATTAGAGATACCAAGGGAACATTTCATGCAAAGATGGGCACAATAAAGTACAGAAATGGTATGGACCTAACTGAAGCAGAAAATATTAAGAAGAGGTGACAAAAATACACAGAAGAACTATACAAAAAAGATCTTCATGACCCAGATAAATTCAATTGTGTAATCACTCACCTAGAGCCAGACATCTCGGAATCCAAAATAGGCCTTAGGAAGCATCACTACAAAGCTAGTGAAGGTAATGGAATTACAGCTGAGCTACTTCAAATCCTAAAAAATGATGCTGTGAAAGTGCTGCACTCAGTATGTCAGCAAATTTGGAAAACTCAGCAGTGGCCACAGGACTGGAAAAGGTCAGTTTTCATTTCAATCCCAAAGAAAGGCAGTGCCAAAGAATGTTCAAACTTCTTCACAATTGCACTCATTTCACACACTAGCAAAATAATGCTCAAAATTCTCCAAGCTAGGCTTCAACAGTATGTGAACTGAGAACTTCCAGATGCTCAAGCTACCTTTAGAAAAGGCAGAGGAACCAGAGATCAAATTGCCAACATCTGCTGAATCATAGAAAAAGCAAGAGAATTCCAGAAAAACTTCTACTTCTGCTTCATTGACTATGCTAAAGCCTTTGACTGTGTGGATTACAACAAATTGTGGAAAATTCTTAAAGAGATAGGAATACCAGACCACATTACCTGCCTCCTGAGAAATCTGCTTGCAGGTCAAGAAGCAACAGTTAGAACTGGACATAGAACAACAGACTGGTTCCAATTTGGGAAAGGAGTACGTCAAGGCTGTATATTGTCACCCTACTTTTTTAACTTATATGCAAGTACATCATGCAAAATGGCGGGCTGAATGAAGCACAAGCTGGAATCAAGATTGCCGGGAGAAATATCAATAACTTCAGATATGCATATGACAACACCCTAATGGCAGAAAGTGAAGAGGAACTAAAGAGCCTCCTGATGAAGGTGAAAGAAAAGAGTGAAAAAGTTGGCTTAAAACTCAACATTCAAAAAATGAAGATCAGAGCATCCAGTCCCATCACTTCATGTCAAATAGATGGGGAAACAATGGAAACAGTGAGAGACTTTATTTTCTTGGGGGTTCAAAATCACTGCAGATGGAGACTGCAGCCATGAAATTAAAAGACGCTTGCTCCTTGAAAGAAAAGCTTTGACAAAGCTAGATAGCATATTCGGAGAAGGCAATGGCACCCCACTCCAGTACTCTTGCCTGGAAAATCCCATGGATGGAGGAGCCTGGTAGGCTGTAGTCCATGGGGTCGCTAAGAGTCAGACACGACTGAGCGACTTCACTTTCACTTTTCACTTTCCTGCATTGGAGAAGGAAATGGCAATCCACTCCAGTATTCTTGCCTGGAGAATCCCAGGGACGGGGGAGCCTGGTGGGCTGCCGTCTATGGGAGCGCACAGAGTCGGACACAACTGAAGTGACTCAGCAGTAGCAGTACCAGTAGATAGCATATTAAAAAGCAGAGACGTTACTTTGCCACCAAAAGTCTGTCTAGTCAAAGCTATGGTTTTTCCAGTAGTCATGTATGGATGTGAGAGTTGGACCATAAAGTAGGCTGAATGCTGAAGAACTGATGCTTTTGAACTGTGGTGTTGGAGAAGACTCTTGAGAGTCCCTTGGACTGCAAGGAGATCCAACCAGTCCATCCTAAAGGAGGTCAGTCCTGAATATTCACTGGAAGGACTGATGCTGAAACTCCAATACTTTGGCCACCTGATGAGAAGAACTGACTCATTAGAAAAGACCCTGATGCTAGGAAAGACCGAAGGTGGGAGGAGAAGGGGACAACAGAGGATGAGATGGTTGGATGGCATCACTGACTCAATGAACATCAGTTTGAGCAAGCTCCAGAAAATGATGAAGGATAGGGAAGCCTAGCATGCTGTAGTCCATGATGTCCAAAGAGTCAGACAAGACTGAAGGACTGAACAACAAACTCAGTTTAATCTATTTAATATTTAACCTATTCCCTTAGCTTTTCCACTAACACACCAAGGCATGGTGTCTGCAGGGAACAACATCCTCAGGGAAACGGACCACACAGTTTCTGCCTCCTGCACTAACGTTAGACCCTAATCTTTGTGTGAAACACAGCATTGCCATACAAAGCCCTCCAACCCTCTCTAGCCTTGACCAGAGGAGATGACTAGGACCCCTAAGTGGCAGTGAGAAAAGACCTTTGGGTACCAGCTGTGGGTGAGGGGATGGCCCCAAAGCCAAATGCAGGTATGACCTTACAGATGTGTACCAGGTAGGGTGATCACCCCACTTCAGAGCAAAAGGGGGTGCTGCAATATTACATCAAGGCCAAAGGTATAAATCCAGCGACCCAGACATGTAACACAACTGTGTGAGGAGCTCTGGGCAACACCAAGATGGAGACACTCTGGCTGCCCGCGGGGCTCACAGCCCAACAGGAGAGAAGAGGTTATAAATAAGGAGAACAGAACAGACAGAAAGGGAAGGTGGCAGCAAGAGAGAGAGTTTAAAAGCACGGTGCAGAATATAATCCAACAACAGTTTCCTGCAAGGAGTTTAATCACAAACAAACTTAATGAGGAATTCAGATTTGATCCAGTAATCACTGACTTTGCACCACTGAGTTTCTGTGTTCATCCTATTTCTGTCCCTAGTAAAAGTCCTATCGGCCACTAGGCTGTAATACGACGGGGTGGTGGTTTTCCTGTAGCTTTTCTGTTTTCCTGTTTGTAAGCGCTCTGTAGTGGTAGAGTACCACCTCCAGGGGGCGCTCCAGACATCCCCCTCGACTTCACAGGAAACAGGGGTGGGGTGGCTGGGCCCAGGGCACTGGAGAGGAGGAGCAAGGAGACCAAAAGCTCCGCTTCCCGTGGGGGATACGTGCGGGGACTGCTTCCTGGTTTCTCTCTCTGCCCATCTCCCCATCACTCAACCAGGGAGCCGGTAGTTTCAGGCTGATCCCAGGCAGTAGCCTCTTGGGATCCTGCCTGGATCAGGTGGGCAAACAGGTGTCTCAAGTCGGCTGGGCCTCTGGGGAGAGGTGGACCCTGTCCCTGAGTCTGTCTTTCCATGCCCCAGCACTGTCAGGGGTGCTGGCCCTAGGGGTCCCTGAGGAAAGGGGTTCCGGAGGCCAGGACCCAGGTTCTGCCCAGGCTTCTGGTCGGCTTTGCCAACAGAGTTTAGTGGCAAACATGTGCTCTGGGAAGTTGGGGCCCAAAGTCCAGCCCCTTGCCAAGTCTCAGGGGCTGGAGATGGCAGGATGGGTCTGAGGTCCTGATGTTCATCCCCTGGAGACCCAGCTAACATAATGGGCTCAGCGCCTCCGAGGAGAGGCACTTGCTGGGCAACACACGGTCGCGGTAGGTGAGGACAGAGCCAAGAGCAGGAAGCTCTTGAGAGGCCTTGAATGCCAAGCCAAAATGTCTGCACAAAGGCTCACTCCGAATTCTCCATATTAGGGGATGTGGGCTCTGATTTTGTGCATTATCTCTTTACCACGCTGAGATCAACAGTCCAAATGCAAATGATTTTCTCTTCACTGATATTTACAACCCAACTTGTAACAAGCTATTTTTTTTCCCCAGGTTTATTAATGATAGCTCATTTACCAAGCACTTGGTACCAGAGCTCTGATACTTTGGCCACTGATGCGAACAGCCAACTCATTGGAAAAAGACTCTGATGCTGGGAAAGACTGCAGGCAGAAGAAGAAGAGGGCGGCAGAGGATGAGATGGTAGGAAGCATCACCGATTCAATGGACATGAAACAGGGTGAACTCCAGAAGATGATGAGGGATAGGGAGGCCTGGTGTGCTTCAGTCCATGGGGTCGCAAAGAGTCGGACACAACTTAGCAGTGAACAACAACGAGCAACCAAGTCCCTGTGATTATTATATTATTAGGTATTGTTAAGTCCCATTTTACAGATAAGAAAACTTAGGCTCCAGTTAATCAAACTTGCAAGTGGTAAAACTAAAGCTTGAGCCCAGGCCCTGTGTGGCCCTGGATTCACACCGAGTCCCACGTATTTGGTCTGTGACTGTTTGCTTTCTCTCACAGGCTGGGGGTCTGACCCAGATGAATGTCACCACGCACGCCCCAACTCAGGAGACATAAAATCCCAAACGGCTTGAGGAACTGAACTTGCAGACTTAGCTTTAGGAGAACACCCTGTTCTCACAAAGCCCAGCTGTCACTCAGGCTGAACCCTTGGCCTAGAAGTCTCTGCCTGCCACCCCTCCCCCCATCTGTTTATTGAAATCCTACCCTCCTCAAAAGGCCTGGCTCTGATGCCAGCTTCACAAAGACGCCTTCCCCAGCCCTGCCAGTGGGAATTCCTCCTGATCTGTGCCCACAGGAACTTGGCAGCTGGCAGACGCACCCACTCACACTCCACCCTGACCTCCTGCGGGTGGGGACCAGGTCTCACCCATCACTGTGCCCCACGGGGCTCTGTACACGCTCAAAGCCAGAACAACAAGCTCACAGCCTCTGGGAAGGGATGTGGCCTGTGTTCAGGGAGCTGTTGCCAACTTAACAGGTGCCTCCCAGGGCTCTCGGCACTGCCAGCTGCCCTTTCCTGGCCCCAGGAATGAAAGTGCCCCACGACGGCTGAGCCATTCTTACCCTCCCCAGAAGCAGCCAGCTCAGCCCGGGCTCCTGGCCACGGCAGCTGCAGTTCCCGCCTCTCCTGCCCTGCTTGGCCAGCTCTCTTGCAGCCTCCTCCTAAGCTTTCCTGCATGGCAGGCAGTCCATCTGGGCTTCCACCTCGATTTCCTGCTTTGTGTTCCAGTCCAGCTTTGCTGAAGCCTCACTCAGGACCTGGCCTCCTCTGTCCTCCCTGGGCTGCACCCAGCCCCCAACTGTGGAAGGAGGCCAGCACTCTCCCTGGAGCTCCGTTAGACTCCTGGGATCCCTGCCCTGCAGCCACCCTTCAGCTCAGCAGGTCAGATTCTCCTGGATATGGGCACCAGCAGGAGCCAAGCCCAAGTTCCTGGGCCCATTTAAATCCTGCACTCAGGGTAGACAGTCTGCAGGGCCAGCGCAGCAGCTCCAGAGTCCAGCAAACTGTCCCCCGTCACCCTTCACCCTCTCCTGCCATGGACACCCGCCTCCGCCAGGAAGACAGTCAAAGATGTCACACGGCAAGGGGTCCAGGCCACAGTGGACACCCAGAGGACTTCGGGGATTTTAGAATCGAGCACACAGGGCAGTGAAGGGATTGAAATGAAAAAAGAACCAGAGACTTTGAAATCCTTTCTGTGGCTTAATTATAATGAGCCTCCAGGGAAACACAGGGTGACCTCAGTTGACAAAGTTCCCAGACAACCTCCCAAGCGGTGAAATGATTGGCATTTACTATCTTATTATTATTTACACTCTGCTGTAGAATTGAAACCTTTTCTAATACACATAATTTTATAACCAGGAAAAATTACTAATAATCCAAAGATAAAAGCAGAAAGCAGGTGTTGTCAGAGCTTCCTCGGATCACAGCGTCCATGTGGGGAATGATGGTGGGGCTGGGCTACTATCCTGCCTCCATCTTCCCCAGCCACTCCCGTCCCCGAGCCACTTGGCGGGCAACATCAAAACCTCAGTTTCCCAGGCTGTCAAATGGGAATGACATTTGACAGCCCGGGGAAACTGGACGAGAGAGATGGGCTGTACAAGAGAGATGCCACGATGATAAGACCTGTGTCCCAGGGCCGAGGAGACTCAGTCCCGGAGTGGATGTGGGAGAGCTTTCTGAGAGCGCAGTGCTGCCCATGCGGGAGAAGAAGGGGGCACTTCTCAGGGCTGCTCTGTTCAAGAGAGACATTCCAGGAATGGGAAACAAGACACAACTGTCTTAATCTCCAATGAACCACAAAACCGTTGTTTAGCTAGAGTGTGAATGCCGTCGATGTACAGAGCACTACGGGGGAGTGCTCCCATTCCTGCCCTCCGCCTGCAGAGGGAGGCTCACTGCGCAGCCGCCTCTGCGAGCATCTGTCTGCCCAAGAAACACCGGCCCAAAGGGCCAAGAGGCAAAGGCTGGGAGCAGAATCCAGAGGCCCTTTCTCGGGTGCCCCCTGCCCACCGCATCTCCGCCTGAATACCAACAGCAAGGTCCCATGTCCCTGCAGGGAAAGGAGCTGCCCTGAGGGTGGATGTGACTGAAGTGACAATGACAGGGACTTTGGGGAACCGGCAGCCAGGAGGCTGTGTCTGCTCAGTGCACGCCACACCCCTCACCCTCTCCCCATAGGTGCAACAGATCCCAAGCTCTCTCCGTTTCCAGGGCGTGTGGAACCCTCCAGGACCAGCCCAGCCCCTGCAGCTGGGGGCCAGACCAGGAGTGTCAAAGGAGTCCTAGACATTTGGGCCGGGGCAGTGACACGCTGGTGGCTTCCCTGGTGGCTTAGACGTAAAGAATCCGCCTGCAGTGCAGGAGACCAGGATTCAATCCCTGGGTCGGGAGTATCCCCTGGAGGAGGAAATGGCAACCCACTCCAGTATTCTTGCCTGGAGCATCCCCATGGACAGAAGAGCCTGGCGGGCTACTGTCCATGGGGTCACAGAGTCAGACACAATTTTGTGACTAAACCACTACCATTAACACATTATGTTCACTGTGGCCAAACCCTCAGCCTTTGGAAGAAATAGCCAAGCCCAAACTCTAGTCCAGGCTCCACCCTTGGTCCCCACTTCCACTTGGGGTTATCTGAACACCCTCTACTCTTGCTTTTGGGGCTTCACACAAACATAACTACCTTTGAACAAAGCCTGGACATCTAGGATGAGATCTAGAAAACACAGACGGTGCAACCTCTGGCTTTGGAGTCCAGGGGCGCCCACAGCACACACATCACACTCTCTGACACAACCGTGCTCAAACGCCTGTGTTGATCCCGTAACTTCAACCCTCGGGGCCTCCCCTCCTTGCCCGCATGCAAACACAGAAGACAGCAAGCATTCCCTGCACAGTGCCTGGTGAGCAGGAGTCCTCAAATAACTCTCTGTCTTGAGGATTAAAGCAGTTACTATTACTATCCATCCAAGGCAAAGAAAAACGCCTTGACTTCTCGAGTCAGTTCTAAACCCTCTTCCATAAATGCAGCCTCCATCCCAGGAGCCCCTGGGGAGCAGCTGGTCCCATCACTTCTTTGGAAAAATGTGGATGCACCGATCCTCTACAGGACCCACAAGGCCTGTCTGCACTTCTCAGCCAGGCGGGGGTTGGGGGGTTTGCATGTGGCCATGCCCTGGCCCTTACCCACGACCAAGGTGAGTCCGGGCGGCTCTTTGGCTGTGGGGGCTCCCAGGTGGCGTCACAGGCGTGGTCCTGCTCCTCCATGGCTGGGGTCGGGGGGACACCAGTGGCCTCCCCACCCAGCGCCCAGAGAACGGTGTCTGCGGAGGCTAATTTCAGGAGCTGGGAGGCTGGCCCAGTGACACTGAGCCCAGAGCAGGCAGCTTCTCTTTCCACCCAGGAGCCCGGCCAAGTCACAAGGCTCAGGAAAAGAGCAGAGTGTTGAATTGCAAATCCTCTCCCACCTGGGACGGGCTAACAAAACAACACCGGGACACCTCCCGGTCCCTGAAGGATGCAGAGGTCTCCAGCAGATGCCAGTTTCTCTGGACTCTGTGAGACTGATACCCGGTCACAGGGCGTGACCTGCTAGGTACTCTTGCCTCACCACTAACTTCCCCAAGGTCACACAGCCACAAAGGACAGAACTGTGATCCAAACCCACGAGTGCTGCCTCCAGAGGTGATCCGTGGGGAGGACGTGTTGGGGGAGACACCACCTCACATGCTGGGTGCAGGGAGCCTTGCAAAAGAGGATGGGCGGGTCCTGTAGTCCACTCACCTTCACCTCTACCACTGTGTCATGTGAAAGTCTTAGTCGCTCAGTCGTGTCTGACTCTTTGAGACCTCCTGGACGGTAGCCCACCAGGCTCCTCTGTCCATGGGATGCTCCAGGCAAGAATACTGGAGTGGGTAGCCATGGCCCCCTCCAGGGGATCGTCCCAATCCAGGGAGCAAACCGGGGTCTCCTGCACAGCAGGCAGATTCTTTACCATCTGAGGCACCAGGGAAGCCACTGGTTTCCCACAGAAGTGACAAGGAATCCTCCCTCTCCGTGCACGGGCACCCTTTGGGGAGTCAAGAAGGCTGGGGTCAGCGGCCTTCCTTCCCCAGGGGACCACGGGCATCACCTCCATCACACTCAGCAGCGTCATCGTGACGACTCGCTGGACCTGAGTGCTGCCTGCACACCAGGAAGCCAGGGAAGGGAGAAAACAACACTTTCAGACACACCACCAGGCAGTCAACTGCTCTCCGGTACACGTTCTGCACAGCAGCCCTATGAGGTTACGGAAGTGAAAGAGGAGCTTAAAGAACTGGTCTTGGGTCACAAAGCGGGAAGTGACTAAGCAGCGTTGGGTTGACCCCAAACACGGTGCTTGAAACGTGGTTCTGATCCTGCCAGGAGCTGCGGGTTTGTGCTGATGGGGCTGGGCTCCATGGGGCACAGGTGTGCAGGCCCACAGCTGGGTGGGGGGAGGCAGTTTCTGGGCAAATTGGGGATGGGAGGGGAGCACAGGGCAAGCTGCAGGACTGGGTGAGAGGCTCTGATCTCGTTTGACAAGGACTGAAGGAGACAAACTCCCTGACCCCTAGCACAGACGGACCCCCTGGCCCCCAGAATCCCTATAGCCTTTGATGCTAGGACTGCCCACCTCCAAACACCTCTCAGCTCTACTCCATGGGTGCAGAAGCACCTACCCTGGTCTTTACCTCCTCCCTAGCTAGGCCTTCTGCCTTTCCACTCACTTCACTCCCTTTCCTCCTGCTCTCTGGAGGAGACCCTGACCCAGAATCCATCCAGGGATGTGCCGAGGGTGGAGTGGGCAAACACCTGAAAGATGCCGGGCATGTCCTAACAAACGTGATGGGTTCTAATGACCTCCCTTGACAGGTTGGAGGTCAGGGGCTACCCCAGTTCTGCTGCATCTGGTAAGCTGCAGGAAGGTTCTGAACCCCAGGCTTCCACGTGCCCAGGTCACCATGATCCTGGCCACACACTACAGCTGGTCTTGCTCCCTCTGGAGAAGAACAGAGAGGGCAGGGTGGCTCCCCGCCCACTCCCTGGAACGGCTCCCACAGACTAAAGAATGTCCTCAACGGAAGGGCGAAAATAACACTTTCAGACACTTCGACTGAGCTGGGTCCCCACTACTCTACTATTTTTAATTCCTGCTGTCGAGATATTTTGAGAACCTCGTGACCAATCAGTGATAAGACTGTGAGTCGTTACACCTGGTCATGGGGAGCACTTAGCTGGCTATGTTAGGTGCACAGAGCCACACAGGAGCTGTGAACACAGTACTCCCGTCCTCCTGCACCCATCCTCAGGGCCCGCCATGTGGAGCCTCGGCGTGAACAAGGTGGGGGTGTGCCTGGTCTTCGGGGCTCCAAGCCCAGGCGGGTTTCACACCCCTGCTCGTAGGGAGGTCAGGCTGACGGGTATCCTGCTGCTATGTCAGGCCTATGACAGCCAGCGCTGGCTGGGCTGGCGTGCCTAGAAATAGAGACGTGTGTTGATGGGGTTCCTGGAAGCAACACATGATGACTGAGCTGCACCATCTGAGTCACAGAGACCTGGGCTCTGGGGCTGACTCGGCACTTCAAAGCTGTTCTGACTCAGACCTTTAAGGACCTTTGTTTCCTTATCTGGGAAACACAGGGATAAAAATAGTCTCTCCGTCACAGGGCTGTTGTGGGGGAACTTGAGGCCATGAACAGAGAGTCCTTGATGAAAGCTGGTGTGTATTAGACCCTCAAAAAGCAGTCACGGCTACTAATCCTTACAGTCACTCTGAGGTAGGCACAAATAGCTCCATTTTACAGACAAAGAAACGGAGGCTCTATTTTACTTTGGACTTCTGTTGGCCAAACTCTCCAACTTGTCCTCCACTGGAGCTTCTGAGAACTCCTGTGCTGCCTCACGGGACCCCGCAGGACCACACTGGGGTCTGCCTTGAATCACTGCCCCCTACACACCCGGGGCACAAGAATCCACAGGGCACCCCTTTTCCCCAGGCTGCCAGGCCCTGGTTTTGGAGTCTCCTGTGAACAGCCGCCCCTTCTCAGAACACCTTGTCTAGTCCCATTTCTAAGTCTTAGCTCATGCTGTGACCCACTTCCTGGAAGGTCTTTTCAAATGTGCCCTCTGTCTGGGGCCAGGCCACACCTTCTCCCTCCACGGAGCCATCCCTGATTTCCCCACTCCATAAAGAGGCTTCCATTCTTAGGTCTTTGAGAAAAAGGACGGGAGGTTGGACCTGAGGTGTGAAATGCAGGATACCAACCCCCAAATGGGTCAGTGTTCTAATCCCAGAACCTGCAAATATGTTACATCTCTGCCTCCCTCTCTGTCTCTTTCTCATAACACATACACACGCAGTGACTCTCTGTTGTTCCCTCTTTCTCTGAGTCAGAAAATCCTACTATGACTCAATTTTGGAGTGATGGAAACAGGGAATTAAATGTCTTTTTTCAAGGTTCAAGTAGCAAGTAAATTCTCTGGGTCATGTACTGGCATCAGGACCAAAGGCTGCTTGGGGAAGGAAGCTGTCTGAGTCTGCTCAAGCTGCCAGAACACACACTGGGGACTGTGGGGCTTAAACAGCAGAAGTTTATGTTCTCACAGTCCGGGAGGCTGGAAGTCCAAGACTAAGGTGCCAACAGATTTGGTTCCTGGTGTGAGCTCTCTTCCTGGCTTGCAGACTGACTGTCTCCTCCTCACTGTGTCCTCGTGTGCCAGAAAGAAAGAGACAGAGAGAGGTAGGGAACTCTCTGATATCTCCTCTTACGTGTGTGTTAATCACTCAGTCGTGTCCAACTCTTTGCAACCCCATGGACTGCAGCCCGCCCGGTTCCTCTGTCCATGGGATTCTCCAGGCAAGAACAATGGAATGGGTTGCCATTTCTTTCTCCAGGGGATCTTCCTGACCCAGGGATCGAACCCAGATCTCCTGCTTTATCATCTGAGCCACAGGGAAGTCCTTATATGGATACTTACCGCCTGCAATCTCCTTTAACTCTAATTATCTCCTTACTCCAGATGCAGTCACACTAGGGGTTAAGTCTTCAACCAGTGGGGAGGGGAACACAGTTCAGTCCATGGCAGAAGCCCTTTTGATGGGACCCTACATGCAACAGGCAAGAAAGTTAGGAATCTAGGTACACAAAGCAAGCAGAACACCCAGATTCTTAGATCCAGAGACACCTTGCCTGGCCAGGAAGCCTTGTCAGTACTTCACACCACTACCCCAAACAGTGTAGCATCCTGCCTCTGGCATCTCTGGACAGGTAATCCTTCCCTTCCATAACTGCCACCCATTGCAGCACCCTCTAGTACTGGGTAGTTATGAATTATTTGCTGCACAATTAGAGATCGAGAAATTTAGCTTGGTCTGTGACTCAATGGGCTTCCCTGGTAGCTCAACCGATAAAGAATCCTTCCACAATACGTGAGACCCCAGTTTGATTCCTGGGTTGGGAAGATCCACTGGGGAAGGGACAGGCTACCCACTCCAGTATTCTTGGGCTTTCCTGGTGGCTCAGCTGGTTAAGAATCTGACTGCAATGCGGGACACCTGGGTTCAATCCCTGAGTTGGGAAGAGCCCTTGGAGAAGGGAAAAGCTACCCACTCCAGTATTCTAGCCTGGAGAATTCCATGGATAGTATAGTCCATGGGGTTGCAAACAGTCTGACACGACTGAGCGACTTTCACTTTGTGACTCAACAGGGAAGCCCAGATTTTGATTCTAACATAGACAATGGAGGATATCAAAGACCAGAGTCTTCCAATACAGGCTGAAAGCAACCTTAACACAAGTGATGATTTTATTCAGAGGCAAAATTAAGTTCTTGTGGGTACTGAAGAAGCAAGTGCTAGGCCCAGAGCATCCACACACGGATATGTTCTCAGAGTTTCAGCTTAGAGGGACCAGGTATGGGATTTACAACCAGAGGGCCTATCAGTCATTCTCCTCTAGACCCCTGGGTGAAGATAGAAATCCTGAGCCCTCTGCACACATCTGCAGGGAGAGCCCACTGGATGTGTCATTGGCGCTGAGTCTTCCTCATTCCCTTATTAACTGCATCTCACCTTCCTGCACATCGCAACTAGAGAGTAGCCCCCCACTCGCTACAAGCAGAGAAAGCCCGGGTACAACAATGGAAGACCCAGTGCAGCCAAAAAAAACTTAAATAAGTGAATTAAGTTCTGGTATTCTAGATGGGTTTAGGAAAGAGACCTATGGAAGGCTTTAAAACACGCTCAATACTTCTTTCCACTTTCTCATACTGCTCCATGAGCATGACGTCCTCAAAGGATGGGGAAAGCAGATATCATGTGCAGGCAGCTGTCAGTGACAGAGGACTTCCTTGAGGACATTACCGTGGCACTGAAACAGCCTTTAGCAAGAAGATGAAAGAGACCTTTTCCAAGAATAACAGCTGCAAAATGTTGCATGCATGCTCATTCGTGTCTGATTCTTTATGACCCCATGGACTACAGCCCACCAGACTCCTCTACCCATGGCATTTTCCAGGCAAGAATCCTGAAGTGGGTTGCCATTTCCTCCTCCAGGGGATCTTCCCAACCCAGGGATCAAACCTGAGTCTCCTGCATTGCAGGTGGATTCTTTACCACTGAGTTACCTGGGAAATGTTGACATGTGGGCAAATTCTGATCAGTTGCCCTGGGATGGTACACACAGGCAGCAGCAGAGCACATGGCACATGTGGGATGCCTGCTTATGCCACAGGTAAAGAGTTGGACACAGATTCACCCATGCAATCTTCACAGAAAGTCTGCAGTCTAGATAATATTGTTTAAATGCAGAAACGGGTTGAGAGAGGACAAAAAATAACTTGCCCAAGGTCACACAGCTAGTAAATGGAGGCATTCGGCCCAACTCACTGTCTCTCAGGTCCCCCCAAAATGAGCCCACCCTCCATCCGGCACGTGTTTCCCCCGCAGGGAACTGAACTGAGAAACGTGAGCGCAGCTAACAGGCTTACCCTCGCGGTCCTGCGCCGGCTCCGGGGCACCCTCCACGGGGCGTGTCCTCCCATTCTGGAGGTTCCCAGAGAGGAGGGGAGGCGCTGGCCAACGGGGCAGCTCGCCCAGTCTCCGGGCAGGGAGAGGGAGGGAGCGCAGTCTCGGGAACACGATGGAGACTGGCAGCCCGCGGGCCCCGGGACCCAGCCCCGGGCCCGCGCTGAGCCTGGACGCGCGGCTGGGCGTGGACACGCGCCTCTGGGCCAAGGTGCTGTTCACCGCGCTCTACTCGCTCATCTTCGCGCTGGGCACGGCGGGCAATGCGCTGTCCGTGCACGTGGTGCTGAAGGCGCGGGCCGGGCCCCCGGGGCGCCTGCGCTGCCACGTGCTCAGCCTGGCGCTCTCCGCCCTGCTGCTGCTGCTGGTCGGCATGCCCATGGAGCTCTACAACTTCGTGTGGTTCCACTACCCCTGGGTCTTCGGAGACCTGGGCTGCCGCGCCTACTACTTCGTGCGCGAGCTGTGCGCCTACGCCACGGTGCTCAGCGTGGCCAGCCTGAGCGCCGAGCGCTGCCTGGCCGTGTGCCAGCCCCTGCGCGCCCGAAGCCTGCTGACTCCGCGCAAGACCCGCCGCCTGCTGTCCGTCGTCTGGGCCGCCTCGCTCGGCCTGGCCCTGCCCATGGCCGTCATCATGGGGCAGAAGCACGAGCTGGAGACGGCGGGCGGGGAGCCGGAGCCCGCCTCGCGCGTGTGCACCGTGCTGGTGAGCCGCACCACCCTGCAGGTCTTCGTCCAGGTAAGCGGGAGGAGCGAGCCCACCGCCTATGTTTTCATCTCTCACGCTAGAGAGCAGTCAGAAAGTTGGGTCTCACCGCCCGATTAAACAAAGGATTTGGGGAGAGACTTGGCCAAAGGGAAGCACTAAAAGAAGTCCAAACAAGAATGAAATAATGCCATTTTGTGGCGACACGGATGGACCTAGAGATTATCATGCTGAGTGAAGGTAAGTCAGAGAAAGACAAATATTACACGATATCGTTTATATGTGGAATCTAAAGCATAATATAAATGACTAAATGCAAAACAGAAACAGACCCTCAGACCTAGAAAATAAACTTATGGTGATCAAAGGGGAAAGGGAGGGAGAGACCGGGGATAAATTGGGACTATGGGATTAACAGATAAAAAGTACTATATATAAAATAGGCAAGCAACAAAGATTTGCTGTATAGCACAGGGAATTATAGTCAATATCTTGGAATAAGCTATATGGAAAATAATCTGAAAAATATATATGTATGTATGTGTAACTGAATCACTTTGCTATATACCTGAAACTAACAGTATTGTAAACCAACTATATCTCAATAAAAAAATAAAGAGAATTCCAGATTTGAACTCAAGATTGACTCAAGTCTTCCCAGTCTTGCAGGAGTGGTGAGCAAACGTGATTGGGTTTAAGAATTACCTGGAGAGCAGGTAACAAAATGTAGATTTCATGACCCACCCAGTTTTCTGCTTTTCTATTATCACCCAAACTAGTGATATTTAGCCCCATGACAAGAACAACTAGTTTATTGGGTCATTGTACAGATAGAAAAAGAGGCCAAAACATTCAATGTTAATGAAGGATTTCAAAAGAAATACATATATCAACTTCAGTCTTAACAGGAATATGGAAAACTGTGGAAATAGGAATAAAAATGCAACAGGAAAGCATTCCACTTGCTTTCAAAATTGCAAAGAGTTGAACATAACTGAGTGGCTTAACATGCACACACCAGAAGTATAAATACCCTGTCAATATGTTGAGCCCCATCAGGTAATCAACCAACCTCATCTTGTATTTTTCAATCATGTCTGGAGCCCTCTCCTCTGCTCCAGCACCTTGCCAATGCTACCCCATCTTTCCGCTCCTCTGGGGGACACCCAATTCGGGGATCCCAGGTCTCCCTCTATGTTGGTTCACAAGCTTATTTTGATGGAACATATGCTCTTGTAACCTCCTGAGACCTGAGAAAATGTCCATAGAAGGTAAAAACACTTTTTGAGAATTTACGTGTCTGAAAATATTTCATTTTATCCTCTCAATTCTCACAGTATGGCTGGGCAGAACATTACAAGATGGAAACTGTTTTTCCTCACAAATTTTAAAGCATCAGTCCATTATTTTCTAGCTTCCTCATTGCTTTGAGTGAGTCTAAGGCCAGTTGGCAATGGACAGGGAGGCCTGGCGTGCTGCAGTCCATAGGGTCGCAAAGAGTTGGACACGACTGAGCGACTGAACTGAACTGAAGGCCATTCTGGTTCCCCTCCTTTGTACATGCCCTGTTTTATCCCTTTGGGAGCTTTGGAGACCTACTCTATCTCCAGGTGCTAAATGTCATAAGAACATGCCTTGATGTGGATTTATTTTCATCCATTGTTCTGAGCACCCACACACCTTTCAGTCTTGAAGTTCATATCCCTCAATTTTGGGAAAACTTTTTTAAAATACAGTTTTATTGATTTATGGCTGGGCTGCATCTTCACTGATGCATGGGCTATTACTAGTTGTGGCAAGCAGGGGCTACTCCCTAATAGCTGTATGTGGGCTTCTCATGGTCGTGGCTTCTCTTGTTGCAGAGTGATGGCTCTAGGGAGAGTGGCTTCAGTAGCTGCTGCACGTGGGCCCTGTAGTTGTGGCTCCTGGGCTTAGAGCAGAGGCTCAATAGTTGCGGTGCATGGGCTTAGTCGCTCTGTGGCATGTGAGATCCTGCCAGATCAAACCTGTGTCTCCTACACTGGCAGGTGGATTTTTTAAAATTAATTTATTTATTTTAATGGAGGCTAATTACTTTATAATATTGAGGTGGTTTTTGCCATACATTGACATGAATCAGCCATGAGTGTACATGTGTTCCCCATCCTGAAACCCCCTCCCACCTCCCTCCCCACCCCATCCGTCAGGATCATCCCAGTACACCAGCCCTGAGCACCCTGTCTCATGCATTGAAACTGGGCTGGCGATCTATTTTACATATGATAATATACATGTTTCAATGCTATTCTCTCAAATCATCCCACCCTCGCCTTCTCCCACAGAGTCCAAAAGTCTGTTCTTTACATCTGTGTCTCTTTTGCTATCTCACATATAGGGTCATCGTTACCATCTTTCTAAACTCCATATATAGGCGTTAATATACTGTATTGATGTTGTTCTTTCTGACTTACTTCACTCTGTATAATAGGCTCCAGTTTCATCCACCTCATTAGAACTGATTCAGATGCATTCTTTTTAATAGCTGAGTAATATTCCATTGTGCATATGTACCACAGCTTTCTTATCCATTCATCTGGCAAGTGGATTCTTTACCAATGAGCCACTAAGGAAGCCCTGGGAAAACTTTCTTAAATGTGTTTTTTTTTTTTCCTACATTATAGTTTCCTCCACTCTTTTCTCTATTTTTCTTTCCAGCATGGCTATTATTTAGATAGTGAGCATCCTAAACGCCCCGTTTTCTTGTCTTTTCTATTTTCACTGCTTTCCCCTTACTTTCTGAGAATTTTCTCAGCATCTGTAAATCCGCTGTCACCCTCACCCCCAGCCCCGCTCCTGTTGCTGCAGATTCCCAGGCCCTTGGGCACACCTGAGGACCAGCGGTCACCAAGCCTTGGAGCGACCGCCATAACCCTTGGAATCACCTTTTCCAGGTGAATGTGCTGGTGTCCTTCGTGCTCCCTTTGGCATTAACCGCTTTCCTGAACGGGGTCACCGTGAGCCACCTGGCAGCCCTCTGCTCCCAGGTGCCGTCCCCTCCCGCCGCAGGCAGTTCTGCCCCCAGCCGCCTGGAGCTAATGAGCGAGGACAGGAAGACACTGGCCCTGGGGGACCAGGCCGCCCTGGTGAGACACAAGGACTCCCGCCGGATCCGTGGCCTCCGGCGCAGCATCCAAGTTCTCAGTTAAGTTCCCGGTAACCCCGCCCAGAGTGGAAGGGCCAGACCAGGGCGGTCTCCACCAATCCCTGGCCACATGGCCTTGAGCTAGTTCCTCCCTCTATCTAGGTCTCATTTTTCTCTATGCCCTGGGGAGTTATACAATCACCAACAGGCTTCTGTAAGGTACAGTAGTATAATTAAAAGAAGGAATGGGAATTGTGTACACTGACCGCCCCATCAGCTCCAGGGGGGTGGACACAAAGACAAACAGACCCCTGGCTGCTTCTCAGGGAGTCTGATTGTTCAGATGGACACAAGGAACCAATGTATTTAAGGACCCGCTGACCAGGCATTGTGGACGCAGGCCAGCTAGGTCTCCAAATCCGGTTCCCCACTAACTCTCCACTTTCTCTGATGCGACACTGATCTGTGTGTGTGTGTGTGTGTTTAAGTATCTGGGCAAACTTGGCTCTGTAAGGACAACTTTAAAGGCACAGGAAAGCAGAGGTCTCTCCACGCACCTGTGTGATCCAGGCGCACACAAAGGTCCAGAAGGATGGAGGAAGGGACAGGGTCTCTGCTGCCATGTGTATGTCACAGTCTTGTGCACAGGACTGAAATCCAAGAGCTAAGTGTGATGTGATGTGCCAAGTAGCAAAAGCAGCACGTGAAATGCCTCGACTTCTTTCCATAGACAATGGGTCATCATTGAAAGAGCCGGGGCCCAGGAATGACAGGGGGACTTGCTCTTGAGATATACATGCTTGGCAGTTTTGCAGGACAGGCGGTTCAGTGCTTCTCAAACTTCCATGCACGTAGGAATGCTTGGGGAGAGTTGTCAGACGTGGACCCCTGGGCCCCCATCCAGAAATTCTGATGCATCTGGTCTGGGTGTGCCTGACAGTCTACATTTCTAACAAACTCCCAGTTGAGGTAGATGCTGCTAGTCCAGGGACCTCGGTGGATTAGAGAATGGGTTTGCCACTCAGGGCAGGAGGAGAAGGAGGGAAGGGAAGGAGGAGAAGTTTAGGTCAATAGGGCCAGTTAGGAGACTGCTGTCACAGTCCAGTGGAGGGAAGATGTGGTCCCCTGGGGTGGGCACAGTGGAGGTGGGGAGAAAGGGAGAGAGGAGAGATGCTAGGGAGTAACTTTTTAAGAGACTGGATCTTGGGAGTACTGGAAAGAGAAGACTCTCTGGCTTATGACTTGGGTGTCAGATGGACAGTGGTGCCATCAATCAACCAGAAAAAGGGGACACAGGAGGGGAGAGGCTTTGTAAGGCAGGGCATTTGAGTTCTACTGTCTATGCAGTTGGGCTTCCCAGGTGGCACTAGTGTTAAAGAACCCTGTCAATGCAGAAGACACAGAGGCATGGGTCCAATCCCTGAGCGGGGAAGATCCCCTGGAGAAGGGCACGGCAACCCACTCTAGTGTTCTTGCCTGGAGAATCCCATGGACAGAGGAGCTTGGCGGGCTACAGTCCATTGGGTTGCAGAGTCAGACATGACTGAAGCGACTTAGCATGCACACATGCACACACATCTATGCAGTTAGACGACCAAGGGGGAATATCCAATCCTGAGTTAGGAGTATATTCTAGTGGCCAGGAGGTTATAGATGTTGTAGAAGTTTCTAGAAGCACATCAGTGGACCAGTTAGGATTAAAGTGGACACTCACTCAGAGGACAGGGTAACAGTAGGTTTAGGGACAGATCCAGACAAGAGTGGGGCTTTCCTAATACCTCAGTTGGTAAAGAATCAGCCTGCAATGCCGGAGACCTGGGTTGGGAAGATCCCCTGGAGAAGAGAAAGGTTGCCCACTCCAGTACTCTGGCCTGGAGAATTCCATGAACTGTATAGTCCATGGGGTTGCAAAGAGTTGGACACGACTGAGCAACTTTCACCTTCACTTTCTTTCCAGACAAGAGTGTGCCAGATAACCTCAAAGTTTCCTGCCAACCCCTAGACTCCAGGAACAAACTCTCAGGAAACACTGTTGTCACCTCGGGCAGCTTCCGCCCCCCCAGAGCTGCATAACCGCTAATGTGTTTGCTGTCTGTCTCTCTCCCCACCTGTCCTGCAGGAGCCATTGTGGCCGTGTATGTCGTCTGCTGGATGCCGTACCACGTCCGCAGGCTCATGTACTGCTACGTCCCTGACGAACGGTGGACCGAGTGAGTGAGGGGAGGAACCCCAGCTCATGGGGGGCATGGCATGGGGCTGGGATTGCCTGCGCTCTCCAGGGGAAGCCCCTGGTTGCTGGCCTCTCCAGAACTCTGGCCTCCATTCTAGCTGGCCCTGCCCAGTCTGTTATCCCAAAAGTTTCCAGTTCAGGGTGGGGAACCAAGCATTATGTAGAAAACTCTCTGAACTTCTCAGGCCGTGTGAGTGGCAGTCAGGGCTTCCAGCCTCCTGACTCCGGGATGGAGAGCTGCCTGCAGGTAGGGAGCAGGGCGAAGGCCATGTTCTCACAAGGAGGGAGAGAGGGAGGAGGCCTCAGAGCTGGGATTCCACGAGCTAATAGAGGCTGCTTAGAGATGAGAGCGTGCACACCCATTTCATGACACATTGGGAGAAAACCCAAGCTGAGAATCCCTTCTCTTCCTTTTGGAAATCACCGCACCCTGATGATAAGCCAAAGTCAGACATCTGAGAGGAGAGAGATCCTATGTGGCCTCCAAGGAAATAGCTGTGTCAACAGATGACTGGTTCTTGAGAGCTGCAATTTCCCCTACACACAGACACACAAGTACACACACACATATGCACAAGCACAGGCACACAGGTGTACACATACAAGCGCGCACACACAAACACAAGTGCACGCACACATATGCACAAGTGTGCGCACACATGCACAAGCTCGGACACATGTGCACATATATGAGAGTGCACACACACAAACACACACACAAGTGCACGCATACACAAGCATGCACACACACACACACACCAACATGCACACAGGTGCAGCCCTTCCCAAGGCAGCCAGGGAATTCTCAGAATGCCTCTGTCCCCATCATGAAGCCATGTCTTGACCTCATGCAGCAGCACAAGGCTCCCCACGCCTCGAGAGCCTGGACGATGGTCTCTGTCCATCAGTAGGTGTGCTTTTCATTCTGCGGGCAGCTGGGCCTGGCAGCCAGGAACAGGAACTCCGATGCTGGGTGGAGTGTGGCAGCCAAGGGCAGCCAGTGCTGATGGAACGTTTCTTGAATGCACGTTGTGCTTCTCGAAAGCAGGAAGCAGGCCCTCCTGACCTGGCTCCCAACAGGAAGGGGAGGACCCGGCGGGCAGGCAGCAGGCCCTCTAACCAGCCTTCCGGGTTTCCCTTCCAGCAAGCTCTATGATTTCTATCACTACTTCTACATGGTGACCAACACGCTCTTCTACGTCAGCTCGGCAGTGACCCCTGTCCTGTACAACGCGGTGTCCTCCTCCTTCAGAAAACTCTTCCTGGAGGCCCTCGGCTCCCTGTGTCTAGAGCACCACCCCATGGAGTCATTCCCCCCAGGGACCCCGGAGCCCCGCCCAAGTGGGTTAAGCTTACAGCTCTGGGGCTCCCCCAGGAACCCCAGCCTGGATGAAATTGAATAATGAGCAGAACAACCCTGAGTGCCTAGCCCTCTAGTGCTCAGCAATTTCAACGCTAATAAGTCAAGCCGCGTGATCAGGTGGACCTAAAGGGAGCCCAGCTCTGCTGCTTACCAGCTGTGTACCTGCAGGCAAGTCACTTGCCCTCTTAGCCTCAGTCTCCTCATCTGTATGAAGGAGATGAATAATACCCGTCTTTTCATGCTGTCTGACGACTACATGCTTAGTGCCTAGAGCGTAATAAAGAATATATTTTCGCTGCCATTGTTTTTGTTGCTACTGTTATTACTACTATTATTTCTTTTTTCTCTGCTCTCCTAGAAGTCTACCAGCTTTTACAGGTTGTGGGCTCAGACGTCCCATGAATTTCCACAAATGACAAATCCACAGCACCCAGAGCATTGTTAGGTCACATAAGTCATAGTAAAATCCTCTAGTCTTTCCCAGTAAGGGAGCAGCTATTCACCTTACCAGGGTGTTCTGTGTACTTTGGAGAGCCTGTGGTCACCAGCTGCCCCCCTCCTCTCTGGCCTGCATGTCCACCTGCTCTAAAGGACAGCCCTGCAGACGCTCTCCAGCCAGCATGGTGTTCAGAAGAGCTGCACTTCCGCTCTTCTCGTCCAGGCAGGCTCCCTCCAGTCCTCCACAAACCCCATCCCCTCCCCTGTCTGCATAGGCTTGACACGCCAGCCTTGCTCCTGAAGCCTTGTGAGGCCTGAGAAAGGATGGTTTTCCTATGAGTGTCTAGAAGCTGTTGAAGCCACAGGCCTGCGAAGGGGCAGGAAGAGAATACTGGGGCGCAGACTAGAAAGACCCAGAAGAGGTTCTTTCTGATGAACTGTGTTGATGTTTCTCCGAACTGAGTCCAACTCCTGATCCACCATCACCCACCTGGTTCATGTCAGAACCAGCACCTGTGCACACACATCACGTGCACACAATCACACAGACACACCACACGCACCACGTGTGCATAATCACAGACACACCACACACACACCATGTGTATGCAATCACACAGACAAACCACACGCACACAGCACAATCAGACATACCACATACAATCACACAGACACACCACACACACACGTGTGCACACAGACACACCACACACACCACACGCACACACAGATACACCACACACACGTGTGCACAATCACACAGACACACCATGTACACACAATCACACAGACACACCACACACACATGTGCACAATCACATAAACACACCACACACACCACATGCACACAATCACAGATACACCACACACACCATGTGTGCACAATCACACAGACATACCACATACACACAATCACACAGATACACCACACACACCATGTGTGCACAATCACACAGACACACCACGTACACACAATCACACAGACACACCACACACACCACATGCACACAATCACAGATACACCACACACACGTGTGCACAGACACAGCATGTACACACACACAGACATACCACACATGTGCATGCACACAATCACAAGGACACACCACACACACCACATGCACACAACCACACAGATACACCACACACACCATGTGTGCACAATCACACAGACACACCACACACGCGCGTGCACACAATCACAGACACACCACACACACCGCATGCACACAATCACAGATACACGACACACACCATGTGTACACAGTCACACAGACACACCACGTGCACACAGACACACCACACACGCACCATGTGCACACACATGCATGCACATGTATCACACCACATACTTGACACATACATACTTGACAAATCAACACACTACACACACACACCTGGATGGGCACCTTGTTTGAAGTGAGAAGCTGGAATAGGCAAAGGAAGACAGGACGTGCGGCTGGAGGAGGAAGGCCCAGGCAGGGCACACGGCCCGGGGTGCTGTACAGGGAGCGCTGTGTGGCTGGGAGGCGACTGTCCCAGCCCCCAGCCCCAGAGGCTGTGAGAAAAGGCCAGAGGCGATGACATACGCCTCACGGGGAGCCTGCACAGAGCCAACCACCCTCCTTGTCGGGGAAGAAGGACGTCCTGGAAAGGAGTCGCCCAGCGCTGGTCTCGGGGACCTCCCGTCAGGTGGCTCTGCAGTCGGGCATAAGGCTGCCCGGTGGATGGACAAGGACATGCCCCAGATGGGCATGTGCAGGGGCAGCCCCTCTCTGCCCTGCGTGGCTGGGCTGTGGCACTGGCTGAGGGCGCCTGTGGTTGTTGTTGTTAAGTTGCTCAGTCATGTCTGACTCTTTATGACCCCATGAATTGCAGCACGCCAGGCTTCCCTGTCCTTCACCATCTCCTAGAGCTTGCTCAAACTCATGTCCACTGAGTCGGTGATGCCCCTGTTGTTTTTGGTCAGTCACTAAACCATGTACAACTCTTTGAGATGACATGGACTGTAGCCCACCACATTCCTCTGTCCATGGGGTTCTGGCAAGAATACTGGAGTGGGTTTCCTTCTCTGGGCAGGGATCGAACCTGCATCTCCTGTACTGGCAGGCAGGTTCTTTACCACTGAGTCATCTGGGAAGTCCTGTGATCTGATCTTAAAGGCCCATCTCTGGAGCTCTAGTAAAGAATCTTTGTCTTCAGCTTCTGATGGTCCCCAGCAATCCTTGGAATTCCTTAACATGTAGATAGACCACTCCAGTCTGTGTCCATGGGCCCATGGCATTCTTCCTGTGTTTCTTTCTCTTATAAAGACACCACTTACAAGTAGATTAGGAGTCGACTTGACTCCAACATGATCTCATTTCAACTAACTACATCAGCAACAACTCTATTTCCAATTAAATTCACATACTGAAGGACTGAAGGTTCAGTTCAGTCGCTCAGTCGTATCTGATTCTTTGCGACCGCATGGACTGCAGCACGCCAGGCCTCCCTGTCCATCACCAACTCCCGGAGTTCACTCAAACTCATGTCCATTGAGTTGGTGATGCCGTCCAACCATCTTATCCTCTGTCATCCCCTTCTCCTCCCGCCTTCAATCTTTCCCAGCATCAGGGTCTTTTCAAATAAGTCAGCTCTTCGCATCAGGTGGCCAAAGTATTGGAGTTTCAGCTTTAAAACTTTGAATATTCAGGACTGATTTCCTTTAGGATGGACTGGTTGGATCTCCTTGCAGTCCAAGGGACTCTCAAGAGTCTTCTCCAACACCACAGTTCAAAAGCATCAATTCTTTCGCACTCAGCTTTCTTTACAGTCCAACTCTCACATCCATACATGACTAATGGAAAAACCATAGCCTTGACTAGACGGACCTTTGTTGGCAAAGTAATGTCTCTGCTTTTTAATATGCTGTCTAAGTTGGTCATAACTTTTCTTCCAAGGAGTAAGCATCTTTTAATTTCATGGCTGCAGTCACCATCTGTAGTGATTTTGGAGCCCAGAAAAATAAAGTCTGTCACTGTTTCCCCATCTATTTCCCATGAAGTGATGGGACCGGATGCCATGATCTTAGTTTTCTGAATGCTGAGCTTTAAGCCAATTTTTTCACTCTCCTTAGGACTTCAATATATCATTTTGGGGAACACAATTCCACTCAGCACCACCTAAAGCCCACTCTTTCTGGCAGGGTGGATTGCCACCCAAGGAAAAACCTTGCATAGAGTAAAGATCCTAAGAGAGAAAAACTGCTGCTCGCCAGAGTTCTAGAAGAAAAGGCACAAGGAAACTGGGACAGTCTATTCGGCGAATGACAAATGCAGTCACAGAATTTCTGTTTCTCCTCTAGACCTGAAGGACTTGAAAACTCTGTACTGGCCTTTCCAACTGTTTCACTAATTAAAATGCTAATTCCTTTTGAGCTGGAAGTCTTCTTAAGCCAGTAGACTGAAAAAGAAACAGCAGCTGTGGACACTGGACTTGCCCTTGGTTCATGGTTTTCCCTGAAATGAGGGCTGTCTGCAGAATCTGAAGCCAGACCTGAGAGGTTTAGTACAGACACCTTTATTGGAAGTGGTTTCTAAACCTTGATGCTGGGGATTTCCTGGACTCTGGATGGTACTTATGTGCTGCCTGTGGTACATGCATGAACCCAGAACCGCCTTCAACAGGCAACCCAACACCTCTCCTCTCAGTGAGAAAATTTGGGATCAGTATTTTTCATTGCACAGAGTCTTAGAAGCCAACAGCACCTACTAATATACAGCATTTGGTGGGAGTAAATGACTCAAAATAAGAAGCAGCTGTGATGTTAATGGAACTGTCCTTACACGCAGGGATGAATCTAGATTCATTTTGTCACCTGAGACCTGTGTGATCTCAGAGGAGTCACCTAGCCTTTCTGAGCCCTAGTTTCTTTTGTGTAAAATGATACCAATGATCTACTTCAAGTGTTAATTGTGATGATTAAATGAAATAATGGACATTTAGTCATCTAGTAAAATACATAACCATAGAATATGGTGAAAAAAATTTGCTACTCACTGTTGCTGATTTCATAGCTAACATATGGAGCTGGTTGACTTGGCAAAGGAACCAAGAAGCGAACCCAAGTCTCCCAGTTTCAGATTCCATGCCCTCTGCACTGCCACATCCTGTGTTGAGAACACTGACATCCATATAAATGTTGCTCGATGTTGCTCCATATAAATGGAGCACGATTTCTCCTCCTTTATTGCAAGAGTCTTAGATTGCTGAAAGCATTCAGGAAAAAAGAATCAGTATTATTGGTGTGAACTTACTATCGTTATCTGGTTTTGGGGTGACTGTTATCTGGCCTTGCAGAAGTACAGGATTCCATATTTCCCAAGGTTCTGGGAGAGTTTTTAATTGTGTTTATGTACACATAAAAATTAGCACTTTCACGATGTATGCAACCATCACTACTATCCATCCTAGAACATTTTCTGGAATTTTTATTATACAAGAATCCTCTCCTCTTTGAAGGCTAATTACTGTAGACCAACTCTCATTTCTCTGAGTCTTCTTTCTCTACTTCTGCAAGAGATGTACTAGTCTCCCCTTCTGATTACACAATTTACCCCTTCTCATATTTCTCAGAGTTATTCATATTTCATAGTTGGCATTTTTACAAAGTTTGGGGACAGTCTTATCACCCTGAGTAGAACCTGGGACTTTAACTTAAAACATCCTATTGCCTATTTAATTTTTAAATATGAAGTCCTAGTCTGATTAGCTTTCTTGACACAATCTGAGTCAAGAAAATTAATTTCATTATTGATAGTTTTAGATATGTTCTTTATTCCCCAAGTTTTCTTGCTTTTTACCCCCTTCCCCTCCCCAGCCCACTCAACTCCTACACTGATTTTGTCAGTGCTGATTTTCCCTTTGATGTTTAAGGTGTTGGCCATCCAGTTTTTCCCTTTTAGCAGCTACTCTAAATGTTTTTAACACATGTTTAAATGTTCCTTTTTCACTAATTATGTTAATCACTTCTACCCCTAGTAAACCAAGAATTTGTGCTCAATTTCCCTCATTTTATCAATTCCTCCATCACTGACCGCTCCCACCCCCAGCTCCCATGTTGGGATCAGCTAAGATAGAAGAGATTCATTCATTCACTCGGTGGGCATTTCACGAGCATCCACCATGTGCTGGGCATAATCACGGCTCTGAGAACAGAGCAGCGAAACTATCTCATACAATTCCTACTTTCAAGGGGAAAGACCAAGAAAAAAAGCAGAGACAACTAAACACACTGTGTTCTGGTACACTCAGTGAGGGATGACGACACTGAGGAGGTGGCTTTTGAGTATTAAGGGCCCAGAGGAAGTGAGGGAGGGGTCCAGGCAGATGTGAGGGGGAGGAGCACCCTGGGCAGAGGTGGGCACTGGCCTGGCAGTGGCCCCAGAGGTCCAGGAGGGCCGCGCAGCTGATACGCAGTGAACGGAGGAAGAAGTAAAGGGTGAGCAGAGATTGGGAACATTCCTTGTGCTGTCCTCTAGACTTTTTTCGGCTCACCTCCCAGCTGTCTGTTTCACTCTTGAGCTGGTCTATTTCATCTGCCCACTGAGGTTTTAACTTCCAAGATCTGTAATTGCTGTGTTTTTTTTGGTCCTGGATACAACACCATCTTTTCCCCTGAATTTAATTACACTTGTTTTATAGGATTGTTTGCTGTACTGACTCATTATGGAGGTTATCACCTCCTCCCTTATAACATTTCCTTTATTTTTGTTATGAGTTTTACTTGTGAGTTTATTTTTGTATTGTCCTAGGGAGCTCATATCTGCTATTAACTGCCTCAAGTGACTGTGGGGACAAAACAATGCCACAGAGAGGGGGCTGCTGTGAGTTTGTCTTATTCACAAAGGCCTGGCCCCCCAGGGCCCTGCCTACCTGGGGATCCACACTCTCTCAGCCTGAGCTTCAACCCATCAGCTGCAAGGAGAGCAAACCAGTCAATCCCAAGGGAAATCAATCCTGAATATTCACTGGAGGGGCTGATGCTAAAGCTCCAATACTTTGGCCACCTGATGAGAAAAGCCAACTCATTGGAAAAGATCTCCTGATGCTGGGAAAGATTGAGGGCAGGAGGCAGCACAGGATGAGATGATTGGATGGTATCACTGACTCAATGGACACGAGTTTGAACAGACTCAGGGAGCTAGTGAAGGACAGGGAAGTCTGGCATGCTGCAGTCCATGCAGTTGCAAAGAGTGGGACATGACTGAGCAGCTGAACAACGAGCACATTTTAGTATACACTTACTTTTAAGAATTTATTCTTTTATTTCCCAAACTACCCTTTCTGTAACACATTGAGATTTCAAGCAGGTAGTTCTCTAAGATACTGCAATTCATTCCCACCAAAGAAACAATACATGCATTATGAATTTTATTTATAAGGCTGGAACAAACAAGAATGTTAGGTTTTTTTTCAACTTTAAATTAACAAATAAAACGGGAAGAGCAGCCTAGAAGCCACCATTTATGAAAGACTCAAGAAGGTAGAACTCAAAAAGGTAAGTTTTTATTCCAAAATAGGAATAATGACATATACAAAGTGATCGTTTTTTTAGAAACATTGATCTAAAATTTTTATACTCATGGACTATTTTTTTTTCCTCAGGGAAGAAAAGATTGACATTAACTCTTTGGCATCATCTTTGAACATAATTCCTTCTCGGATTAGTATCCATTAGAGTGCTTATAAACGTCTAAGATGGATGGACAAGAATGCATTCTGCTGATTCATTTCTGAGGACCTTTCAACTTTTCCTCTGGTTACGGGCCACTCCACAAACAGTGTGGTGGGCTGGGGAGACGGACCCCGGAGTCTGCTCTGCTTCTCTTCTTCCCCGGAGTCTGCAGCCGTGTGATCCTGGGGCGATGCACTGTTTCCATCTCAACTGGCTCACCTTTCAAACGGGAAGAAAGATGCCACAGCACAAGGCTGCTGGAAAGGGTAAGCAAGATAGTGAAAGCACCTGGCCCTGGGCCCAGCCTCTAGGGGGCACCCTAACATGCTGGTTTAAAATGTATTCCGGCAGGCAAGGCAGAGTACGGGTATCACAGTACAACCGTGACCTTGTCTGTCCCCTTCCTCTCTGGACAAGGACCAAACATTCAGAAGAGAAGACGAGCAATTCAAGGAGATTAAAAACTGAGCTTCAATAAATTAGAGTCAGAAGTCTAGTTCTTATCAGCTACTTTCCCTATCGCTTTGGTTGTTTTCATTGTGTGTTTCAAGAAAGACGTTTGGCTCTCTTTCCTTTGTAAGGCAAACTCTGTTTCTCAAGGTCAATCTCTGCAACCCTAATTTCCTTCCTGCAAGCCCTGTAGTTTTTTAAAAAAAAGTTTCTTTTCACTTTTGCCCTTTCTAAGAGGTAGGGTATTTACCCTATACTATTTTAATAGAATCGTATTTGCTCTGAAGTGAAACTATTTGTTTTACTTTATTAAATTTGATGCCTTTGGGCTAGTTTCTAAAAGAGTAACCTTACACAATTCATAATTAAGTGAACCTACTTCGTTTTTCCTTGTGTCCAGCCTTTATGGTTAAAATGGTCTTTTGGACTATTGTTCTGGAGTAGGTTAGAGGGAAACCTACTTAGCCAACACCACATCCATCATCTGAAATGCTGGCATCTCTACAAAATAATCCAAGAGGGATCCTTCAGAACTAAGAGGAAAGTCAAATTTGTCCAAGTGTGTCCGTGGAAGCGTATGGATGTCGTGACAGTAAGCAAAACTTTGTTCTTCATAAAATGGACTTCAATACAGGCCAGGGCGGTGGGGTCTGGCCCGGAACCTAGGGGTCTGGGGTTGGAGTTCTTGCTCACCATCCACTCGTCCCTGTGGCTCTCAGTAAGTCTCCACGCATCTCTGGGACCTATGGTTCCCTGGCACCTACCATGAAGGTGTGGCAGCAAACACCACTGGGTCCCGTCCCGGTCCAGACACCCCGGGGTTCTAATTCTTCCTTTAGCCTCAGCAGCCTGAGGTTGGGCAGGCTCCACCCTCAGATGTGCCGTCCGGTCAGGAAGAAGAGTGGCCGGTCCTCCTTGGCGTTGGCCGTCTGGAATTCATCTCGCAGCCGAAACTGCCACTCGTCTTCCAGCTCCAGGCGGACGACTGTCTGGCGGAGCGAGTTGCGGTCCTGACAGATCACACACAAGGTGGCACCTGTGTGGACAACGGCAGAGGTGTGTGAACGGAACAGGGCAGTTTCTGCGCAGGAAAGCTCCCGCCCGGCTGCCGTTTGCCAGAACAAAAGACGATGCTGCTTTTGGAAGGGAAAGGCCAGATGTCCAAGCGAGCGCCTGTTTCCAGGGGCTGCTTCGCCATCTTAGCCAGATGATGGATGAGCGTGTGACTTTGCAGGTCTGGCAGATGAGACAACGTGGAACCAAGAAATGATGGCAAAGAAGTTGAGCAGACAGAGAGAAGGAGAAAGACTCTTAGGATTACAAACCAGCATCCTCAGGTCCAGCCCTGGTGGGAAACACCCCGCCCTGCAGCCTAACCCTGCCCTCTTCACCCATCGCAGTCGGCCGCCCGCCCAGGCCCCATGCACCTCCTGCCTCTCCTCCTGCCTGGCAATGTGAATTCTCCTTCCTCTCGAACCCTAGCACACATAAATAATCATGGGTGTTCATACCATCTACCCCTCTACCTCCACACCCTATCTTTCTATTAGACAAGATGTTTCCCAGGAGCACAGAATGTTGCGGAAACCTCTGACTATTTCCCCAAAGCTTATGCAACCCCGATGCTCACTCAACACCTCGCAGAGAGGAAGGTGGGCGTCACGGCCAACCAATAAAAAGTGAAGATCAATTAGGGATGCCAGCTGGATTGGAAATAGTGTTTTTAAGTCATACTGAATGAACGTTTCCCACTCTCAACCACTCCAGCACGAAAACACCTATAGAGGGAGAAAGATTAGAAGGAAAGTAAAGATGCACGCAGCAGCCCAGGACAAAGAAGAACTCATCCACCAAGAAGAAAAATGTCTAGGAGGTCTGCATGCTTAGGCTAAGAGCCTGGCCTGAAAAGCTACAGAAAAGTTGAAAATATCTGCTGGTCACTGGGAAGAAAGGGGATGTGTCTTATCTCTGTGCAAACAGGTAGAGGGGAAGAGCCATCCTGGGATCCCACCCCAGCTTTCTTGTGCCTCCCTGGAGAGCCGGGGAAGTCACAAGCCCTGAGTCTCAGTTTTGCTGTTCTTGTTTAGTCGCTCAGTCGTGTCTGACTCTTTGTGACCCCGTGGACTGTAGCCCACCAGGCTCTTCTGTCCATGGGATTCTCCAGGCAAGAATACTGAAGTGGGTTGCCATGTCCTCCTCCAAGGGATCTTCCCAACTCAGGGATCAAACCCATGTCTCCTGTACTGGCAGGCAGATTCTTTCACTGAGCCACCAGGGAGGCCTGAGTCTCAGTTTACTCGTTGCCAAAAAGGATGAGGACCAGGTTCACCTCCACAGAGGTGCCAGTGATGACAGCCATTCAAGTCAAGGTCCACCATAAGAGCACGAGAAGTTACCTTTCAGAAAATGAAACTTTTTTAAAAAGCTAGCTCCCACGAAAGAGTCACAGAGGTACAGCAGGAGTCCACTGAACACGAAGTCAGAGCAGCTGATGTTTAAAGAGTGGGGCCTGGAGCTCACATAACACACAGAGATCTGGGGGGAAAAAAATGGAATCCATGAGAAAAGTCATTTTCCATGAAACACCCCACAGCACTGTGCTACAGCTTTGCATCTAACACATACTAACTGCCAGGTCAAGCTCAGGCTTGGAGGACCAAACACAGCTTTCAATGTCATTTCCAAATGTTATGTTCTAAACATCAACTTCAAGACTTACCCAGATATATCTATTCATTACCTCATTTGAGAATCAGAGATGTTCTGGCATTAGTAGTAAGTTTGATTCCTAACTTTCTATATCAGGGTGTGTGTGCTAAGTCGGTTCAGTTGTGTCCGACTCTTTTCGACCCCATGGACTGTAGCCGGCCAGCTTCCTCTGTCCACGGGATTCTCCAGGCAAGAATACTGGGGTGGGTTGCCATGCCCTCCTCCAGGGCATCTTCCCGGCCCAGGGATCAAACCTGCTTCTCCTGTGCCTGCACTGGCAGGCAGGTTCTTTACCACTGAGCCACCAGGGAAGCCCCTTGATATGGGGGCACACCATTTCAATTCTTTCAACCTTTATCTTATCGATTGTAAAGCGGGGGCCAGGCCAGAGCTGACACAGTTGGGGGGCTATAATTCCAAGTTCTGGGTTCTAGCTCCCATGTTGAGGGACTTTTCTGATTGAGGGACTCGACAGGGCCCCCCTCGGATGGTTACCTGAGACCCCAGGTTCAGGTAGCAGTCCACGGACAGCACGGGGTGGCCGAGATTCTTCAGGGACAGCGGGAAGAACCGGTGGCTGTGGTGCTGGAGGAACTTCTCCAGGAGGAGCTGCGCGGGGGCCGCAAGGAACGTGTGCTTGCTGTCGGGGGCGCAGATGTACTGGGCGGGCACGACGGCCATGGGGCTGTCCGACACCTGCGTGGGGACGGGCGGGCGTCAGCCACTCCCGGGGACCCAGGGTGGGCCTTCCCGTCGTGGATGGCTGTGTGCAACCGTGATGGGAGAACATATATGTCCATGGTCTAGCTCTCCATTAAGGAAAATGTGGCTTAACTAAAGTGGGATGTGTGAAAACTGACCACGGCATGAGCGACTATAGACAATGACCACTCCATGCAGAGACCTGGCTGTCTTGTCTAGAAAAAAATAAAGAGAACCCAAGGACCCAGTGTTCCGCCAGATTCCGAGATGTCAGCTCCTGGGAAGGGTCAGCCTTCCCCCTGACCTCCAGATCCTCTCTGTCTCCTGTCCAGTCCCACTGGTCTTCCTCTTGACAGCCCAGCCCTCTGAGCACACAATCTCTTACTCCATCACCAACGTATTTCCCAGGCTGGAGCCGAACAGACTGTGCACATACATAAGACTACTCAAGTCCTCTGATGGACACCTTTCAATGGGTTCTCCTACTTCTTCAGCTTATCTCTGCCACTCTCCTCCATGGATCAAAGGGACCTTCAAGGCAGGGGTGTGCCAGCACCCTACGGGTTCCTGGAGGATACAGATCACCGAGGACATGTCTCCCCCCACCTGGAGGCTGTCTCTGGGGCAGATGGCACACCCATCAAGCTAGCCTGTCAGTCCCATTCAGGCAGTATTTAGCAGGCGCTGTCCTGGGGACCCTAAGAAGAGCACGGTACCACATCTGACCCCCAAGGGCTCTGCCCAGCAGAAAAGCCAGACAAGTGAGCAGCAAAGACACTGATGGAGATGTGCTCAAGAAATCACACAGAGAGAGAGCGTGGGGTGGGGGTGGGAGGTGAGGGCAAGGGCACACTGGAAGGCTGGTGGTGCGCACGTGGCAGGGAGACACACACACACACACACACACAACTGGAGACGAGAAGGGAAACTCGATGGAGTCTTTCCCTTCTCAGGGCTCCCAGCAGGAAACCTTCACTAGCACTTCCTAGCCGTCAAGCCCACCCCACTGACTCAGAGGTGCCCGGGTGGCCTCCCCACCAGCTTTCCCACCACGGGCAGCAGCTCTCTCCGGGCACACGGCCGCACCCACCTTGGACGTGATGTGGAAGGACCTGTGCCCGCCCACCGAGATCTGCTTCTTCATCACGCTGAAGCGGTTGAACCGGCAGAGCAGGAGGCCGGCGCTGTGCACCCGCAGGTTGAAGTCCACGTCGTCACACATGAACCTGGCGGGAACAGAGGAGGGGGGCGGGTCGGCCTCCAGTTAGCTCACGGTCACGCCGCCACCAGACACTCCCGTATCTGGGAAGATGAGCAAGCTCATTCCTGCCCCCAAAGACCTTCCCCTGGGAGGCACAGGAGGCAAACCAAGAAGGAAACAAGCTGTGATGCGCCTGCACCAGGAAGGCAGGGTGTACTCAGGCTTTTACCACAGAAGCTCTGTCGCGTGTGGATCATGCACGCCACGCCAGGCACCCTGAAGGGGACTTAGCAGACGTCACTTCATCTATGTGTTAAAAAGCAACTGACCTCCCAGAGTACATTTATTGTTTCCCTGGCGGCTCAGATGGTAAAGCGTCTGCCTGCAATGTGGGAGACTGGGATTCGATCCCCAGGTTGGGAAGATCCTCTGGAGAAGGAAATGGCAACCCATTCCAGTATTCTTGCCTGGAAAATCCCATGGACAGAGGAGCCTGGTAGGCTACAGTCCATGGGGTCACAAAGAGTCGGACATGACTGAGCTTGGCACTTCATGCCAGGTACCGTGAAGGGGACTTAACAAATGCCACTTCATCTACGTGTTAGAAAGAAGACAACTGGTCTCCCAGAGTAAATATATGAGCCACTGTTACAGAAGGAAATCAAGACTCAGAGATGGCGAGTCATCTGCCTAAATGTCAAAGCTGACAAACGGCAGAACCCACATTCCTAGCAGGTCAGTCTGCTCCAAAACAGACACTCCTCTGCAGGCACTCTTGGGGATGTGCCCACTCTCTGGCAGGTAGAGGGCTCGATAACATTAGCAACTGGATTCTTCTTGAGACATGAGCACTTCTGCGGCTAGACCCAGAGACAGGGACACAAGGAAATTATCGTTTCCTTCAGCGCTCAAGCTCCTAGAAAGTAATGTGTTCACAGAAGGAGCCAGAAAAGCAAGAGAAACACCACTTAGAAGAACGGAAGTCATTAAATAAGGTACCGTGTGAACTGGTGAAGGAAGCTGAATGGTCTTATGCAAATCTCCCCTAAAATTATGCAACAAAAATACTAAAAAAAAAAGAAAAATCCATGAGGACTGAAAGCAAGGGCCCAGGCCAGTGCCATGGGTAGGAAGGCCCTGCAGGGCAAGGAAGGAGCAAGCGCCCTCCAGGAGTAAGGCTGCACCTTGCAGAGGGCCCTGGGACCGCGGGCTGAGCTGATGGACGTGGCTGGACAAAGGGCCCTGGGACCGCGGGCTGAGCTGATGGACGTGGTTGGACAAAGGGCCCTGGGACTGTGGCCTGAGCTGATGGACGTGGCTGGACAAAGGGCCCTGACCATGGGCTGAGCTGATGGACGTGGTTGGACAAAAGGCCCTGGGACCGCGGGCTGAGCTGATGGCCGTGGTCGGGCGGGGCTCACCGGTTCTGGTTGTACTGCACGTTCTGGGTCAAGTCCACGTTCAAGACGATGAAGTCATGCACATGGCAGCGGGAGAAGGGCTCTCGCACCTCATGGCTCCCAGTCTTGCTGGACCACTTCCGCATGCCAATCAGGGCGTAGTGGGTGATGTTCGGGGATGCCTCGATGTGCTGCATGATGTGCTTCAAGGACACGTTTCTCTCCGACCAGGAAAATTCTCTGCTCGAAGGAGGGAGACAGACATCCCCAGGTTGGCATGCAGACTGGGCTGGCCAGGCCGCTGCTTTCCCCTGAACATGCCCGGCGGGCTGCTGCGCCCAGAACCCATCACAGCCACCAGGCACTTCGAATTCACTATCACTGATCCGCGCAGCAATCTTGTCACATAGAACCATCATCCCCATTTCACAGATGAAGAAAAGGAGGCTGTGGCTGACTTGGCCAGTGTTACTCAACAGAGCTTGGCTGGAAGGGTGTTGTCTGTCTCCAGAGCCCACATTCTCTGCAGCATGCCATGCCACCTCGCGTTTCTGGTGGCAATTCCAAGGAGGTTAGGGGGAGGGAAGGAGGCTGTGTGTAAGCACCTCCCACCCCACCCTGATGGCGACTGAGGTCTGGAAAGACAGTGAGGGCCACCTGACGAACAGGGAGGGCAGCTGAAGGGAGTAACCCCGGGGCTGGTAGCCCAGGCAACAAGAGTTCTGTGTGTGAGAGACCCAGTAAGTGGCTCAACTTCTCTGCATCTCAGCTTCCTTTTCCCCAGCCGAGGGGCTTCTGCTAAGCTCCCTAAGGCCTCAGCCAGCTCTGACACACCAGGACTTGAACATTCTGCTTCGGAACGAAATTCAGAAAAGCAGAGGGAAAAAGCTTAGTTCTCTTCCTCATCACTGTGCTCAACCAAGCTCTCGCCCTCGGAAGGCTGACAGTGAAAACACTGAAAGCATGGCGGCTTGCTGTTGTCATGTCTGTGAGCTCTATCAGACCGAACACATTTTTTTCCTAGAAGAACAGTGGTGAGGATGGAAGTTGTTATACTAGGACTTAGGACTCACTAACACAAAAGAGAAGAACTAACCTTACATCATCTCTCAAAAAAAAAAAAAAGCCAAGCATTCAAGTTGTTTCTCAAATAAGCCAAAGATAAAAGGCTAAGTTGAAATACTTGTGCCAAAAAACCACACAGGGGTATCTTCCCAATGATGCTCAGATGCAGCTCTACCTACTGAGCCTTTTCTACCTCCTGGCGCTCCATCACCCCCCTCCAGGCACACAATTCACGGTTTACCTAATCCTCATAACAAACCTCTAGGACAAGGGCAAGTGCCCCTTTGAAAGCTGCCCCAGAAAGAGTCGTTTCCCGAATGTCACACAGCAAATAAAAATGCAGCTTCATGTCAGGAGGAGGCTGGGGCAGGGAGAAGGTTCTAGAAGGTGTGGGGGAGGGCACATCGGTGATGGTGATGGTCCATTTCTTCATCAGGGAGTTTGTTAAGTGGGTGTGTTCTGTTTGCGAAAATACCTGGATATGTATGACACTCTTTTTTTTTAATATTTTATACTGAATTTATGTTGCATTATTTTCTGTCTCTACTGTGCCTCAGTAAAATGTTTTCAATTAAAAACTCAAAGGCTTGGCGGGTGAGCCCACCCCAGATAGGGTTCTGTCCACCGCACACCACATCTTCGAAGAGGAGGGGCCCTCTGGGGTCCTCAAAGGATGGACAAGAATCCCCCACTGGGCAGAGCACCTGCTCCCTTGTGTTACTGGGGTGCCGTTGGGAAAGGGGCTCTCACCTGCTTCTCTCCCCACCACTGTCGACGTCCACCACATTCCACATCACGCAGGAGTCATCAGAAATCACAATGAAAGGCCAGATGTCCTGGGGCTTGATTCCCAGCTCCTCCTGACGGTTCCGCTCCAGCTCCAGGTTGTGGTAAGACAGCTCCTTGATCAGGAAGTGGGCGGCACCTGAAATGAGCAGATGACCCCGACTCGGGTCAGTCCAAGTGCCCACCCCCACCCAGGACAAAGCCCCGCTAAGAACAAGAATTTGATGAAAGCCCACCCAGGCCCCAGCCCTACCTCCTCTTCTCTGTAGTCCTTATCCACTCGCTATAGGCTGTTGACTCGGAAGAGGAAATTCGAGGTCAGAAAACACTCCCCTCCCATTTGTGCACACATCTGTCTATTTATCTTTGCTTTTCTAACAGCTGAGACCATGAATAAACTGATAACTGAGCACTGAAGAAAAAAAGAATTGTCAACAAATCAAAATAGCTTTAAAAGCCAGAAAGGTGAAAGAGAAAGGTCTTTCGATTCTATGCAGACAAAAACCATCTCTCACCATCTGCCTCTACAAGGATGAGGTCACTAGTGGCCACTGCATACCTTCAACACACCCCGCAAGCAGTTCAGGGTGCAGAATGAGGCACTCTGTGCTCTAGGACAAACCAGCAGAACAGGCCTTCAGATCGTGAGATATTTTTCAGGAGAAGATTTTATAAGCCCGGTTTCCTGCACTGTCTCCTATCTAAAAAAGCACGAAAATCCTTAATGGAGACACCTGCTGTCCATGACCAGCACCATCCTTCTGCTGATATGTGTGCCTGATGGCAGTTAACCCCCTTCCCTCACATATACACCGACCTCTCCCCTCATCTCCTGGGAGTAGTTCCTCGGAGCTATCTGAGAGGCTGTCTCCCAGGCTCTGGTCCTCATTCTGCCCCCAGTAAAACCTTACTCACAATTCTCTCATTGTGCTTTTTTTTTTTTCAGTCAACCCCTAGAAGACTCTCTCAAGTCTCCATTCACAGAAATTTTATTGAGTAGGGCGTGTTTTAAGGGGTCTATCACCAAAGAATTCAAGTGACAGGTTATCCCAGAAAACCTGCAGTTAGTGAAATTAGGGTCTAGCACTGTGGAAAATTCTGAAAGAGTTGGGAATACCAGACCACCTGACCTGCCTCTTGAGAAACCTGTATGCAGGTCAGGAAGCAACAGTTAGAACTGGACATGGAACAACAGACTAGCTCCAAATAGGAAAAGGAGTACATCAAGGCTGTATATTGTCACCCTGCTTATTTAACTTATATGCAGAGTACATCATGAGCAATGCTGGGCTGGAAGAAGCACAAGCTGGAATCAAGATTGCCGGGAGAAATATCAATAACCTCAGATATGCAGATGACACCACCCTTATGGCAGAAAGTGAAGAACAACTAAAGAGCCTCTTGATGAAAGTGAAAGAGGAGAGCGAAAAAGTTGGCTTAAAGCTCAACATTCAGAAAACTAAGATCATGTCATCCAGTCCCATCACTTCATGGCAAATAGATGGGGAAACTGTGGAAACAGTGACAGACTTTATTTTGGGGGGCTCCATAGTCACTGCCGGAGAAGGCAATGGCACCCCACTCCGGTACTCTTGCCTGGAAAATCTCATGGACGGAGGAGCCTGGTAGGCTGTAGTCCATGGGGTCGATAAGAGTCAGACACGACTGAGCGACTTTACTTTCACTTTTTACTTTCATGTGTTGGAGAAGGAAATGGCAACCCACTCCAGTGTTCTTGCCTAGAGAATCCCAGGGACGGGGGAGCCTGGTGGGCTGCCATCTATGGGGTTGCACAGAGTTGGACATGACTGAAGCGACTAAGCAGCAGCAGCAGCATAGTCACTGCGGATGGTGACTGCAGCCATGAAATTAAAAGACACTTACTCCTTGAAAGGAAAGTTATGACCAACCTAGATAGTATATTAAAAAGCAGAGACATTACTTTGCTAACAAAGGTTTGTCTAGTCAAAGCTATGGTTTTTCCTGTAGTCATGTATGGATGTGAGAGTTGGACTGTGAAGAAGGCTGAGCACCAAAGAATTGATGCTTTTGAACTGTGGTGTTGGAGAAGACTCTTGAGAGTCCCTTGGACTGCAAGGAGATCCAACCAGTCCATTCTGAAGATCAGCCCTGGGATTTCTTTGGAAGGAATGATGCTGAAGCTGAAACTCCAGTACTTTGGCCACCTGATGCGAAGAGCTGACTCATTTGAAAAGACCCTGATGCTGGGAAAGATTGAAGGCAGGAGGAGAAGGGGACAACAGAGGATAAAATGGTTGGATGGCATCACCGACTCAATGGACATGAGTTTGAGTAGACTCCGGGAGTTGGTGATGGACAGGGAGGCCTGGCGTGCTGCAGTCCATATGGTCGCAAAGAGTCGGACTCAAATGAGCGACTGAACTGAACTGATTAAGAACATTCAGGGGCGTCCCCAGTGGCTCACTGGTAAAGAATCCACCTGCAATGCAGGAGACGTAGGAGATTCAGGTTCACCCCTTGGGTCAGGAAGATCCCCTGGAGGAGGGCATGGTGACCCACTCCAGTAGGCATGCCTGGAAAATCCCATGGACAGAGGAACCTGAGGGCTACAGTCCATGGGGTCACAAAAAGTGGAACACGACTGAAGCCACTGGGCACAGACACACACACACACAACATTCAGAAGAGCACACACACAGTGTAGGTGGTCTTGGTGCAGTGGTGGGACAGCAGTGATTACAGAATGAATGTAATTCATATGCACACACCTGTTGGAGGGGACTAAGGGGAAACAGGTGTTCGGTCTAGAAAAACATTTCTCAGTGGATTTCCTATGAAGTCAACGTGTCTTGAATTTAACTTTGCAACAAATTTGGAAAAAAATGAAGGCCTACCAACTCCAGCGCTGTTGAAGATGCTGGGAAGGACCAGCATGATATGGTTGGGCCAGTACTTCTTATAAATCGCCATCTCATACTCCTTGACAACCAACACATGCAGGTGGCTGGCACCATCCATCGCGTGGTACAGGTTAAAGAGTCCATGCTCGTGACGGCCAGTTGTGGGGGTGAACGTCGGGCTCTTTATGTATTCGTGACTCTGGAGAGCATGGGCACAGAGACGTCAAGCGTTTGTCAGCCTGGCTACTAAGACTGCCCTCCCTCCGAGATGTGACTCTGCAGCCTCCTCCATCAGAAGATGGTGCCTGTTTCTGCATGCCTTGCATCTGGCTGAGCCTTGGGACTTGCTTTTACAGATGGTGGCGTGCCAGTTCCGAGCCTGGCTTCCAGAGGCATTCTGTTCTCTCTCAGAAACCCCCCCACCCCCCGCCCCGAGGGAGAAGCCCGGGCTAGCCTGCTGGACAAGGAGAGGCCACAGGAGCAGACACGGGCGTCCCACTGAGGCCACCAGAGTCCAGCCCCACCGCCAACCTGGTAACGCACTTCAAACACAAGGGATGGCAACCAGGATAAGCACCCAGCAGAACCGAGCTCAAACCGCCGGTGCATAGAATACAAAGCGAAATAAATGCTTGTTTGAGAATGGTGTGTAAGGTGAGCAAAACTAATGGGCTTATATCAGCGACCCAAATCCATGACCCTCACCTATTGGCGCCTAATACACATTGAGTGAACGTTATTCCTGTGTGACTTAAATCCCTCCACTTCTGAGCCCTACAGCCTAGCTTCTCATTCACTCAGGTTGTGAATCTTCTATATAAACAACTGTGTTTTCTTTCACTCTTTTCTCAACAACCAAGCTAGGTCTTCTATTCCTTCTTGATTTCTCAAAGCACTTGCCACTGAGCTGGTGCTCCTAACCAGTTCTGATGGGAACCATCTAGAAAACGGAGTAAAGGAGCTAATAAAGCCTCTGTCACCCTCTAACAAAGGACCGCGCTACCACTTCACAAAGGTTTTCATTGCTTGATAACAGCCCCTGGGTCTGCAAGGCTGAGCCCCAGGGCCGCAGGGCCGGTACCTTGTCTGTGACGAGGGGCAGTCGCATGCTCTCCAGCTGGCCTCCGGGTTGGCTGAAGACAAAGTGGTGCTCCTTGGACTTGGGGATGATGAAGTGGAGCTGGATTTCCTCTCCTAGCATGGAGTAAGAGAAGGCAAAGGCGTGCAGGGTGGACTCATAGAGCTGGGGTGCGAGGGGGAAAGGACAGAGCTTGTCATCAGAGTCCGGCCTGACCTCCCGGAAGAACCCAGGCCTGCTGCAGCCATGACCACACAGAAGCTACTGCCACCGCTGCCCCAGCTGATGCCAGTTCATAGCATGGACACCTGCGAGTGTGTACCCGAGGCCACACCTGATTGGTCAGAGGCTCCCATCCTGGTGCTGACCCCTAGGTACCCAGGGGATGCCTCTGTAGCCACCCAGACCTTCTGGACTCTGGATTGGACCCAGAGGCATGCTGGGGCACCAAAGCCTTCATGCTCCAGGTCACATTTTTAATTTCAACAAAGATTATTTTCCCATGACAGCTGATCTGTGTAACAGCAGAAGACAATAACTGTGTAAACTTGTGCATGTCCGTCTCACGCGCCACATCCAGACTCTGGAACCAATGAATAATCCTAGGTCCTCACTCCCATGGCGGACATCCAGAGGTCTTGGGCTCACTCCTATCCCTAAGTCTAGCCTCACCTCCAGCCACTTTGTCTAAAGAGTCCTCCTGTTACCCAGTCACTGTGCCCACACTGCTCCTGGTGTGACCTCCCAGCCCGGCTAAGCCCAGGCCAGAGGTATGCCTCCTCCAGGCCTCGGCTCTGGCATCCACAGCAGGGCCTTAGCGACCCCTCTCCCTTCAGCTGCCCCTGCAGATGCACAGCTAGTCTGTCCCATGCCCTCCGGGGGGCCACGGGGGCCAGGGCAGGGCTGACACGGGCCAGGACGTGCTGGCTGTGACATCTGACAGACTGTGGCTCTGCTTCAAGAGCCAAGATGAGGGAGAAACAGAATCTGACCAGGGGAGGGAGCAAAGAGGGACATAACCGAGGAATTTCCTAAGACAGCCTCCCAGGGGAGCCTTGAGCAATGAGGAGAAAGAATCAAACAGCAGAAGCAGTGATCTGTCAGCAGAGAGTCAGCATGTGCCCCTGTGTCCTCAGGGGACCTGATTTTCACACCCTTGCAAGTGTGGCCCCAGACCCAACCCGCCTACAGAGAGGCTGGCCCCGGGGGCTGGAGCTCAGACCTGCCCCCCTCCTCCTTCTCCTCCAGGCTCCGTCTACTCATTCACTGCAGACCCTGAAGCGACCAGGCACTGAACCTTCCAGTCTCTGCATTCTTCACATTTCAAGATCAAGAAAATGTTTTCACTTATATTCTTCTCTGCCTTGAAAGAAAAACTTCATCTCCAAGGGAAGAGATGTTAGGAGGGTTTATCTGCAGCAAATAGGATTTCTGATCATTTTTAATCCTTTGAAAAATACTCATATGTATTTTTTAATTTTGTCTAGAGTACAACTGCATCATTTGAAAAAAATCTGTGCTTAGAGGAGACAGGTGCTACTTCAGTAGCAGCTAAGCTCAAGGCCAGGAAGATTTGGGAAAATTAAAGCCACCAGCTGCTGTTTCCCTCTGCAAAGGGGACAGACAGGGAGCTGGAGCCCTTGTCATCTTCAGGCCTTTCTGGGATAGCTACAGACTGGTAGAACTGTCCTGCACCCCGGGGTGCTGCACAGCTGTCTGTCTCCCATCAGCTCCAGCTGCCCCTGACTCCTCTTTCCTTGCCTGCATCTGAAATGAGAAGAAATTCAGTGTAAAATCCTACCCTCCATCTGTTTCTAGAGAACCAGCCCACAGGCCCCCACAAACCTCCACAAGGCTGTGCTTAGTCGCTCAGTTGTGTCCAACTCTTTGCGACCCCATGGACTGCAGTTCACTAGGCTCCTCTGTCCATAGGGATTCTCCAGGCAAGAATACTGGAGTGGGTTGCCATGCCCTCCTCCAGGGGATCTTCCCAACCCGGAGATTGAACCCAGGTCTTCCATACTGCAGGCAGATTCTTTTACTGTCTGAGCCACTAGGGAAACCCAGGAATACTGGAGTGGGTGGCCTTTCCCTTCTCCAGGGGATCTTCCTGACCCAGGAATTGAACCAGGGTCTCCTGAATTGCAGGCAGATTCTTTACCAGCTGAACTACCAGGGAAGCCCCTCCACGGACTAGTAAGAGACTATTCAAAACTGATGGGTGTTAATTAACTCAACTTATTGTGCCGATCATTTAGCAATATATACATTTATCAAATCATTATGTTGTCTACATTAAACTTACACAATGTTATCTGTCAATTATATCTCAAAAAACTGGAAAAATTGTTCATTTTCTTATCAAGTGTTCATCGACTGAAAAAATCAATTTAAAAAATAGAAAAATTAAAAAATAAGAAGAAGGAAATACCCCCTCCCAAGGTAGCCTTGCCCTCATCAGGCCTCAACTAAGAGTTCTCACTGCAAAGGCCCCATTCCTTCCCACAGCACAGATGACTCTGTGGTCTCTCTGTGCCCACCCACCCAGCCTCCTGTCCCGGGACCAGCCTTCACTCTAAGCTCCATCAACACCCACTAAAGCCACTTCTGAGTCCCCTAGACACCCCTCGTCTCCCTGCTATTGCACTTGCCATTCGCTCCTTCCCCCCCTCTTCTGTCCACCTTGGCTCCCTGGCAAACTCTTACTGATCCTTCAGAACCTTCTCCCCTGCTCCCTGCCTAGTATCATATCTTCATTTATTAAATGGGGATAATGCTATAGGCTTGTGGGGTTTTAATGAGAATTAAAGAAGAAACTCAACAGTACAGTTTCCTAACCAAGTGCCCCTTGAATAAATGGATCACAGGTGTCACTTAAACATAAACTGCTTCAGCCAGAGCCCTGGGAGCAGTCTTATCCATCTACCCAGGGCCCAGGACAAGTATCATTTTCTATCACATTAAAAATTGGGAAGTACTGGTATATAAAAAGTGCCTAGTACATAGCCTGGTACGTAGTAGATGCTCAGTAAATGCAAATTTCTCTCTTAAACCTCATAATGTCTACACGTCAACCATAGCGCTTTCCTGCCAGCTTTAGCCTGCTCCAAAGTTCTGTTTATGTGCACCTGTCCATCCCTAGACTGTGAGCCTCAAGTCTGGGGTTTTCTTCACTTCTGAGTCTGTGTCCAGTACATAACAAGCACTCAGGAAGTATCCACTGCACTGAACTAACTAGAGATTGCTAAGATGTAAAGAAAAGTAAGACATTGATAGCCGGTTAACTCTGCCACTAATACACATGTCACCCCAGGGGAATCACTGTTCGGTAGGGTCAATAATTATTTCAGAGATGATTGAAGGGAATGGAGGATTCAGGACAAAGGGGCTTCTTCCAGAACTTTCCACCTCCTGACTCCAGGATGCAAACATAACGAGAAGAAAGAGACCGAGGTGCAAGCCACGGTGAAACATGTAGCCGAGAGCCATGGAAGTGCCCGCTGGAGTCCACCTGAAGGGCTGCCTGGGGGCTCTGTCCTACCTGGTAGCGGGGGTGGAAGCCCATGTACTGGTGGCACTGCTCGCAGTGATGGTACGTGTTGTATGCTGCGAACTTGGAGAGCCTCATCCTCGCCGTCTGGCGTCGCACGTACAGGTCCTCCGGCTTCCGGTGCGTCCCTCTGTCTGCATGAAATCCCAGCGTTAATCCCAGGAGGCCCAGCCAATACCCTCTGCTCCCGCTTGTTGGCAACGAAACACTGTAACAGGGCTTCCCGGGATCGCCTCTCACCTGTCCGCCCCATGCGGACTCCACTGGCCAGAAAGGACAGAGTCTCAGTGGGATAAACTAGACGCAACGGTCCCATGGCGTCTCACTCATCCTGCTACGGATGTTTTATAAACCTATTCAAGGATTCGATCCGTGACAATGTAAATCGATCGCTGACTTAACATGCAAATGCTGCAAAGCACACAATCACCTCTAGGATTTCAAACCGACTTAGCAAAATTAAGATTTTAAAACTCAACCTCCATTCGAGAAGGTCTACATGAAGCATGAAGGAGGCTCCAGTGAACGGCATCTGCTCTGAGCTCAATGAAGATAAAATGATGGAATCAACAAGGAGACTGGTATCTTCCTCTCATACTGCATTCACTGAACTTTCCCGGTCAGTGCTTATAATCTCACTGGCCACTCACATCCGACGTTTGTCACCACTGACCCTGAAACCCGTCAGGGTCATAATACTGTGAAAATCAGTGGTCCCCAAAGAAGGAGCGAGAAAACGAGAGACCGAGGGAAGGATGGGAAATAGATGCATTTTGTTGTAACAACCCAAATTCATAGAAAAACATACATCTTTTTCTTTGATTAACAAGAATCTTCAGAGTATTCCAATCATGAAAAGCCATCAACAGCATCCTCACATTTTTCTGCACTAATGGAGCAGTGAGTCTTCCCTCATGGAGTCGAAGAGCATTTCCTGTCCAGAGAGGTGGTGACCTCACTGCTCTAACAGGCACCGCCAGTTCACTCATCACTAGCAAGATTTAGCTCATCCCTTTAAGAAGCTATTCCCACATACTCTGGAAGAAGGTGGAAGCAAGAGTTTGACAAATCTGACCTTCACTCTTTACACTCTGATGGTGTGAGCAGATCAGACTGGCGTCCTCATACTTCGGGTCATGAATAATATAGTCAAAAGGCAACTTCTTGAACAGCTCCAGGTCCGGCCAGGGGTCACTGAGCTGGAGGTAATGCCTATCCGAATCTTCTCTGAGGTCTACAGGATCGGGAGAAACACAGATATGTGACAAAATGGGATGTGAGAAAGATTTATTTCAAACATGCACAAGGGTGATGGTTGGAGTGGAACTGCTGCTGAGTCGACAAGTACTACAGGATCTCAAACGCCCAGGTACATGTTCCATTTTCAGGATTCTTCTAATTCAGCAAGAACGTGCATTCAGATCTATCTCTATCCAGAGGAAGAGCCTCATGCTGGGTTTCCTATGGGATAGGCTTGCTCTTCTGACTTCCACTAACTTATACTCCTCCCAATACATGTAACCCTGTGCTCTGTGATTTCCCTGGCTCTGTCCCTCAAATACACCACACTGGTTGCCAGCACCAGCAGAAACCGACGCAGTTCTCTCTTTTGCTCTTATACCTAAATGCTACCCAGCCAGTAAGGCCCAACTCCTATCACTGCACCTCCAGGAAAACGCTTATAAATTCTCAGATCCACTGGCTTCCCCTTTCTGAACACAACTCCTGGCTCAACCCATGTCTTCACGTTTGCCATGTATCATTGTACATTGTAATCCGTGCAGTCTACAGTGCTCATTAAATGCTTGCTAGCAAAAAGGTAAAAAATCCTAGTTGGTCCAACCCCAAATTATGGAATACATTGATTTTATGTATATGACATTTTATACACATGATACTGAAAGTGCTGCACTCAATATGCCAGCAAATTTGGAAAACTCAGCAGTGGCCACAGGACTGGAAAAGGTCAGTTTTCATTCCAATCCCAAAGAAAGGCAATGCCAAAGAATGCTCAAACTACCACACAATTGCACTCATCTCACACACTAGTAAAGTAATGCTCAAAATTCTCCAAGCCAGGCTTCAGCAATACATGAACCATGAACTTCCAGATATTCAAGCTGGTTTTAGAAAAGGCAGAGGAACCAGAGATCAAATTGCCAACATCCGCTGGATCATCGAAAAAGCAAAAGAGTTCCAGAAAAACATCTATTTCTGCTTTACTGACTATGCCAAAGTCTTTGTGTGGGTCACAATAAACTGGAAAATTCTGAAAGAGATGGGAATACCAGACTACCTGACCTGCCTCTTGAGAAATCTGTATGCAGGTCAGGAAGCAACAGTTAGAACTGGACATGGAACAACAGACTGGTTCCAAATAGGAAAAGGAGTACGTCATGGCTGTATATTGTCACCCTGCTTATTTAATTTATGCAGAGTACATCATGAGAAACGCTGGGCTGGAAGAAGCACAAGCTGGAATCAAGATTGCCGGGAGAAATATCAATAACCTCAGATATGCAGATGACACCACCCTTATGGCAGAAAGTGAAGAACAAGTAAAGAGCCTCTTGATGAAAGTGAAAGTGGAGAGTGAAAAAGTTGGCTTACAGCTCAACATTCAGAAAACTAAGATCATGGCATCCGGTCCCATCACTTCATGGCAAATAGATGGGGAAACAGTGTCAGACTTTATTTTGGGGAGCTCCAAAATTACTGCAGATGGTGACTGCAGCCATGAAATGAAAAGACGCTTACTCCTTGGAAGGAAAGTTATGACCAACCTAGACAGCATATTAAAAAGCACAGACATTACTTTGTCAACAAAGGTTTGTCTAGTCAAGGCTATGGTTTTTCCAGTGGTCATGTATGGATGCGAGAGTTGGACTATAAAGAAAGCCGAGCGCCAAGGAATTGATGCTTTTGAACTGTGGTGTTGGAGAAGACTGTTGAGAGTCCCTTGGACTGCAAAGAGATCCAACCAGTCTGTCCTAAAGGAGATGGGTCCTGGGTCTTCATTGGAAAGACTGATGTTGAAGTTGAAACTCCAATACTTTGGCCACCTGATGAGAAGAACTGACTCATTGGAAAAGACCCTGATGCTGGGAAAGATTGGGGGCAGGAGGAGAAGGGGACGACAGAGGATGGGATGGTTGGATGGCATCACTGACTCAATGGACATGAGTTTGGGTAAACTCCAGGAGTTGGTGATGGACAGGGAGGCCTGGCGTGCTGCAGTCCATGGGGTCGCAAAGAGTCAGACACGACCGAGTGACTAAACAGAACTGATATGTAATACTATGTCCATATAGCTATATGTGTCCATATACTAAGTCACTCAGTCGTGTCTGACTCTTTGAGACCCCACGGACTGTAGCCTACCATGCTCCTCTGTCTGTGGGATTCTCCAGGCAAGAATACTGGAGTGGGTTGCCATTTCCTTCTCCAGGAGATCTTCCCAACCCAGGGATCGAACCCAGGTCTCCCGCATTGTAGGCAGACGCTTTACCATCTGAGCCACCAGGGAAGCTCATATATATATATATATATCCTAAGTGTCCATAAGAGAAAAAAAAGAACAGGAAGAGGAATGCTTATTATATATTTAATAGATGCTCAGTGCTTCATATGTGTAACATCATTTAATCTTCACAACATCCTGTAAAAGGGGAACTATGTACATTTTGCCAAAGAGAAACCCAAAGCAATAGGAGACTATTTGGGAAAATAAGGCTGTGAAGTTTAACACACTTCAGGCAAATCCTCTTTATCATTGGTATATCCAACAAAACGTGAGACAGAAACTCAGCAGACCCACTGACTTTCATCTGCAATACGGGTCCAAATTGTGGGGGAAACGGTGGAAAACTCAGAGTGCAGATGAGTGTAGATATGGTTCCTTTTTCCTTCAAAGGAAAGATTAAGGGCTAGACGGGCTTCCTGGGTTCTAAATTTTCTCCCAGTCAAAATGCAAACATAGTTAAGAGTATGTAAAGAAGTTCTGTGTGTGCAAAGGGCAGGACTTCCTTCTTTGTCAAGGCTGACTACATTGCACATATATACCCCCCTTCTTTATCCACTCAACTGCTGGCGGGCGTTTATCCTTCAATGGACACCATACAGTTGCTACATTTTGGTAATTGTGAATGATGCTGCAATGAACATGGCCACTGTGTGAGGTGACTGTGGCGATTATTCCACAAAGTGTGTCAAATCATCCAGTTGTGCACCTTAAACATACACAATAGGAGTGCTCCTAGATGCCAGTGCAGCCTCCTGGGGCCCCTTCTCTATAATACGGACTCCTTACACAAATCTTCATTCCCAATAGGTTCATTCAGTAGGCTGTTTCAGAGCCACTGGAGCGGCGCTAGAAGAGGAGATGGAGGAGGTGCTCGACATGAGCATGAAACATGTTCAAAGACAGTCTTCCCTTAATCCGGATAAACTCCACTCTGGGAATGAGGAGAAAAGCCTATTCCCCACATATCACGTATTTTTCATTTTGCCCCAAGATGCTGACCTATGTGCTCAGCAGTCTGAAAGGGAATTCTCATCTGATGGACAATTCCACTTTTTAGAGGCAGCATGCACGCATGCTCAGTTGCTTCAGTCGTGTCCAGCTCTGAGACCCCACGGATTGTAGCCCACCAGGCTCCTCTGTCCATAGGATTCTCCAGGCAAGAATACCAGAGTGGGTTGCCACTTCCTACTCCAGGGGATCTTTCCAACCCAGAGATTGAACCCGTGTCTCCAGCACTGGCAGGTGGATTCTTGACTCACTGAGCCACCTGGGAAACTCCCTAGAGGCAGCAACCGAATCTAATATGGTTCCAGTTCTGCTACCCCTGAGCTGGCTCCTGAACATGTTACTTAGCAGAAAAATGGATTACCAATATCTGTCTCGCGGTGTGGTAGAGGAAGTGAATGTGGTAAATTATGTAAAGTATCTGGCACAGTGGTTGACATTTGGAAGGTACTCAGTAAAGAGCGGTTTTTTTAGTATCGTAATTTTATCTTCCCCAAGGCCTCCTAGGCTCTACTCTAGGATTGAGCAAAATGACTACAAGGGAAAGATAAAAACCGTCCAAAGCCCTTGGGAGGAGTCAGATCATTAACCTAAGAATTCCATCTTGAAAGTAAAAGACACAAGCAATGTCACTTGAGAAACTGATGAAGATCATTCAAGCCCCGGGGTCATCAATAGGGAACTCACTGATGTTGATCTCTTCCTCATCGTAAACATCCACTTCCGTCAGCCGAATGAGCATTCTGGACAAAATGCTGAGGAACTGCAGGTAGGCACCCGTCTTCCCGATCTGCAGGGACAGCAAAGTGGGAGTCAACCATCAGTATGTCCATGCCTAGTGCAGGCGCTGGCTGAGCACCTGACTTGCCTCCACTCATCCATCGATCTTAACCATCTCGCCCACTTAAAATGAGGGCTGGGGGCGATGCAAAGACCTTTGAGGGAAAATGTGGCCGAAGAAACATGGCACAGGCAGACAGATGAACTCCCAGGAGACCCACCTGCTTATCAATCATTGCAAATGTCTTTCCAGATTTTAATTGGCCACACTGTTTAAGCTGTTAGAACTAGGACTCCATCACAAGCTGAACAAAATGTTACTTCAGAAAAAAAAAATGAACTGACATTTTAATAATGCCCTAAAAGTCTTGCTCAATTGCAAATTGTGATCTTATATTAATGGATGTATCTGTAGCGGGATAACAAAATTCATTGTGGGAGATGTGAAAGGTTGGCATCACACCTGTCTCCTCCTAAGTTCAGGACTTCCTTCTCTTCTTGTATTAATGGGTCCCCACCCCCGTCAAGCCAGCACTAGGCCAGTATACTATTGGTCTTAGTGCACTGATGTCACAGCTGGCTACAAGGGGACCTGGGGGCTAGCCTCCTCTCCTGCCCACCTTGGCATCCTAAGAATGTGCTCTCCAAGTTCTCAGCTTAATGCCTGGTTCATAGGAAGGATTCAACAGATGCTGATGAATGGAAATAACTAACTTCCAAAATGAAAATATGAAATACAACCAGGGGGAGCTTTAGAGAAAATATTCGAGTGCATATAATTCACAAAGGATTAAAACTTATACTCTAAAAGAACAAAGCAAAAGAAAAAAAAGTCAAATGGACTAAAGGAAAAATAAATGAGAGAGACAAAACCAGAAAGTCATTGTAAAAGATATACCAGTGACCAATAAAGATATTAAAATATATTCACCCTTACTAATAAAACTATAATATACAAAATAATTTCCCCCTATCAAAAATGCAAAAATTTTAAAGACTGATAACATTCAGTAAGATGAGGGTATGGAAAAACCAGGATTCCTTTATAACAAACATTTTATTTCCCCTTTTTAAAAAATTACACAACGTACTATATGCTTATCTAAAAGTGCAAGAAATACAGATCAATAAAAGAGCAGTGAAGTCGCTCAGTCACGTCTGACTCTTTGCGACCTTATGGACTGTAGGCTGCCAGGGTCCTTCGTCCATGAGATTTTCCAGGCAAGAATACTGGAGTGGGTTGCCATTTTCTTCTCCAGGGCATCTTCCCAACCCAGGGATCGAACTCAGGTCTCCCACATGGCAGGCAGACTCTTTACTGTCTGAGCCACCAGGGAAGCCCAATAATAAAGTAGAATAGTCACAGATTCCAGCCCCCTCCCCTGACAGCTCTCCTGTCAGGGATTTTTGAAGGTATTTTCACACATACAGACACATACACACACTGGTTTTTCTGTGTAACTGATGTGACCCTATGCATATATTATTCTGCAACTTGATCTTTAAAGTGGAGATATCTTAGAGAACTTTCAGTGTCAGTATATAAAGATCTAGCTCAAATTTTCTGTGGCTGAACTGCATGATACTCCTGTGCCCAAGTATATTCAATCAAGCTTGACCAACGGAACTCAAGGTGTTTCCAGTTTATTTAACTACTATAAATTACTAATACAAAACTGAGCACTTTTATACATATTTTTGTGGGTTTGTGTTTCTTGGGATAGGTACCTGATGAAGGAAGGAACATGAGAGTGAAAAGGAAACATGTCTTGAACGGGGACAGTGACGATGACGGGGACAATCACAGTGCTTTCTAGGGGTCAGCTCCTGTTCTTGTGACACAGCTGTTAGCTTCCTCATTCTCAGATGAGGACCCTGAGGCAAAGAGAGAGCTGGAACTGGCCCAGGGAGGTAGGTGATGTTTTAGTTTGACTCCAGCTCCAGGCAGTTCCCTGCAGGGCCCACCCTTCACCCCAGCTCTGTGTGGCTGAGCCCCTCTCCCAAGACCCCATACGAACCTCATGCATCCTCATCACAGGCTCACGACCCGACATTCACACCCAGGTTCCCGCCATGATGACAGGTGAAACCGTCTTTCGTTGTCAGAAAAATACAATAAGCTGGGGGGTGGAGACAGGCCTCCTGCCTCCCTGTTCTGTTTCACCAAAATCTTGCAGGACAGAAACAGGGGTAAGCTTCCATTGTCAGAGTGAGGGGGAACCGCCCTGACTGGCCGTGAGGACCAAATGGAGTAACGTGGGAAAGGCAGAGCCATAATCTGAATGAGCAAGAAGGACCCGTAGAGAAACCCTCCAGCCCCACATCACTCAAAGGAGGAAACTGGGGTCAGAGGACGGAGGACACCCTGCCATGGGCAGCAGGTGGGTCCCTCTACCCGCCCCCTTAGAGCCACGAGAGATGCCGCCTGGGGGCCGGCCGAAGCGAATAAGGGATGCTCTGGGATGCTCTCAGCCCCAAACCAGTCTCTGGGTGTGCACACAAGCCCCCCCGCCCCCCCGCAGAGCCCGGGCACACGGGGCAGCACCCACCTGGGGGGGCCCGCTGAGCAGGAGCCGGCGCGGGTGGAAGCCGTCCACGCGGCCCTCGGCGCGGTTGCCGTAGTCCATGTGGCCGGGCCGGGGCACCGTCCACTGGCGGTAGTAGAGTGACTGCTCCGTGGACGTCATGGTCTTGCTGAGCAGGGGCCGGAAGGAGCTGGCCCACATGACCGAGTGCGAGGGCAGGAGCGAGGCGGCCTTGGGCAGGCCGCTGCCATCCGTGGACGTGACCATGTCGTATACCAGCTTGGGCAGGAAGACCACGGGTGGCTGCCGGCAGGCCTTGGTCATGGAGCACTGGGAGGCCTGCAGGACGAGTGGGCCGGCGGCGGGCAGTGCCGGTGAGGAGGCTGAGCCCGAGGAGGACGCCGACGGGGCCGACACCTGGACGCGCTGGCCGCTCTTGAGGCTGGGATCCGGCTGTGGGGTCAGCCCCGGGCTGTGCCTGCTGATGACCGACGGTGGCCCCCCCGCTGCCCGGAGCCTCTGTCTCTCTCCAGGGGCCCTGGCCTCCTCCAAGGGGCCACAGGATGGTGGGGACCGGGCCCGCTCCGCCTGCGAGGGTCCGGCCGAGGACTCGCCACACGGTGCCGAGCCTGCAGAGACACGCCCATCAGTCAGGGCCTGGGATCCACCCCCCCAGCTCCTGCTTCTGCAGCGCTGACTCCCTTTACCTGCAATGATGGGAATTTCTGTCAAGGCAATTCAGTTCCCCTTCTGGTTAAATATGGACTTTTTGTCTTTCTGACAAAGCCCAGAGGTGCTACAGGGAGAGAGCCAGCACCGCTCCCCTGGCCCCACACGCCCCTCCAAGCCTCTGCACCCTCAGCCCCATCTGTCCCAGACCCTCACCATCAGTGAGTGCTCAGCCCACCTCCTGGCTCTGGTGCAGGTGGGTCCCAGAGCTCAGATCTCCCCTTTGCACAGCAGAGCGGTGCTTCCGGCTCAGCAAAACTCACAGGACTGAAAAGGCTCGACTCTTTAGCTTCCAGAAGAATTCAAGAGAGAAAATGCAGCACCCACAGCAGCTACCCAAACGCAGTGTTTGTTTTGCCCTCCCCCACCAGTGGACCACGCTGCAAGCCAAGGTGAGTGTAGGTTCCTGGCACCCAGGAGTGGCACCCTGGTTCATCTTTTATATCACCCTGTGCATGCTAATTTGCTTCAGCCATATCCAACTCTTTGTGATCCTATGGACCATAGCCCACCACGCTCCCCTGGCGATGGGATTCTCCATGCAAGGATACTGGAGTGGGTTGCCATGCCCTCCTCCAGGGGATCTTCCTGATGCAGGGACTGAACCCCTGTCTTGTCTCCTGCATTGGCAGGTAGGTTCTTTACCATGAGCGCCACTATCACCCTGGACCTCCTGAAAGGTGGGGGTTTCCCCTTCTCTGAAATGGGGGGTTGTACCGAAGGCCACAGAAGCATCTCATCGGAGACTCCCTAAGGTCTCAGGGTCCTCTGAGGAATTCTGAGAAAGTCCCCTCACAGGACAGGGAGGCTGGCTGGCAGCCTGGACATTCTACTCTGCCTGACAACACTGCACAGACCAGCAGGTCCCAGAACCTTCTAGAAAGCTGTCAGCCCAGGATCAGGGAAGAACAAAGCACCACACCTCTCTATTCTAATGGCCTGGAGCATCCACTCCTCAGGTTGTCCTGGTGCCCTGGGTCCCTCTGTTGTTTGGGGCAGAAGGATAAGAAAAAGCTGTAGCATTTGGCTTTTCTGACTGACTCGAGCCTATACATGAGACCTTCCTTCCATCACAGAGTCCATGGTCCTGTTGGGAGGCTTCTTTTGACTCCTGTGCACATCTGTAAGGGAGACCCTCATCGCTTGACCCACTGTTATCCATGGGCTGGTGAGAAGGTGGAAGAGAAGAAATCAAAGACCCCAGGCCGAACCCCCTGGTATGCTCTGACCTTTGCAGCCACACCAGGACCACTCACTGCACCCAAGCACCGCACACACCTTCATGCCCCAGGGCCTCCTCTACCTTCAAGGCCCAAAGGCCAGCTGCTCTTTGAAACCTGCAGGGACCACTCCCTACCCCTAAATCTGCCCCACTTGGGCAAACTTCTTCCTATAAATAGACATAACATCTCATAGTGGGAATGTGTGTGCAGAGAAAACATAGCAGCCCCTATTGCAACACAGCCTGGTCCAGAGGAACCACGAATTCCTTGCGAGCAGGTGTGTATCTAATGGGTCCCTCAGTGCCCCGAGCCAGGTAGAGAGCAGGTTCTCCATAAACGCTTGTGGTGGGAGGACATGTGATCCGTCTCCCGCGCGCTGCCCCGGACTGCTCCCCTGAGGCCGAAGTGGCCCCCAGGACCCACATTTCCCACTCCTCCGCCCAAGTGCGGTCGGGTCCAGGGGTCAGGGGACACTTGATAAATTTTGCTGCTTCGTCCCTAGTGAAGCCTTCTGTGTCTGCTTCTCGGCCCTCAGACTTGACAGCAACACTCACCAAGCTCCTCACCCCGATTCCCCAAACCAACAGCTGCCTGCAGAGCACTGAGAGGTGGCCCTATGACAGCACCCAGCACGGGCCTCCTCCCGGGACAGCAGCCACAATAGCCCAAACCCCTCATAATCCCAGAATCACCCCCAACCCTGGTCTAGAAAGATGCTCCTACTCTCTAGAAAGGTCAGTTCTTCACAGACCCCTTCTCTTTCCAGTTCTAGTTGAAAATAAACAATCTCTTTTCAGTCTCAGAAAACTGAAACAGTCCAACCGTGGGATCTTTATCCCCTGGAGACTTACTGGATGCCTTAGAGGAGAGGGATGAAGATGCGGAGTCGTGGGAGCAGGATCGTTCTCTCTTCACGGGGCTCCGCTTCTCTGACGTGGAGCCTGTTTCAAAACACACACACTGAAGAGGCCTAGTAATCGTGGTACTGTCTGTTACCCTAGCACTTCAGTTTATAGAGTGCATTCACATATAGCATCTCTCATCCAAACATCCCACCAGCCCTCCATCCACCCATCTATCCATCCATCTCTCCATCCACCCTTTCATCCATCCATCCATCCATTCCTCCATCCATCCATCCCTCCATCCACCCATCCCTCCATCCACCCATCCATCCATCCCTCCATCTGTCCACCCATCCATTCATATATCAATCCACCTATCCATCCTTCCATCCATCCATCCCTCCATCCACCCATCCATTCTTACATCCATCCATCCCTTTATCCACCCATCTATCCATCCATCCTTTCATCCATCCATCCATCCATCCCTCCATCCATCCATCCATCTGTCCATCCATCCATTCCTCCATCCACCCATCCATTCATCTATCCATCCACCCATCCATCCTTCCATCCATCCATTCCTCCATCCACCCATCCGTCCATCCATCCTTCCATCCATCCATCCATTCCTCCATCCACCCATCTGTCCATCCATCCTTCCTTCCATCATCCATCCATCCATCCATTCCTCCACCCACCTATCCATCCATTCCTCCATCCACCCGCCCTCCCACCCATTCCTCCATCCATATCTCCATCCACCCAACCGTCCATCTATCCTTCCATCTATCCATTCCTCCATCCATCCCTCCATCCACCCATCTGTCCATCCATCCATCATCCTTCTATCCATCCATCCATTCCTTCATCCCTCCATCCACCCATCCATTCTTCTGTCCATACACTCCTCAATCCATTCCTCCACCCACCCACCCATCCATCCATCTATCCATCCATCCATCCATCTATCCACCCACCCACCTGCCCATCCATCCATCACTCCATCCATCCATCCACCCATCCATCCATCCCTCCATCAGCCCACCCCCCCATCCATCCACATTCCCAGGCCCCATCCTCTGAGGGAGCACTAAGGAGACAGGTGTACAATGCAGGGCAGGTCGGTGAAGCACTGGCAGGTTAGTGGGGCTCCTGCCCAGGGGTCTTGGCTACAGGCTAGAGTAAGGAGGGCAGATAGGGCAGACCTGGGACCCAGGAGCCAGGCACCCACCCAGCAGGAGGAAGCAGGAGAGGGAAGACGTCCTTGGAGAGGCGACCCTGACCCCAGTTCTGAATGGCCAGCTGGGGTTTCCAGGTGAAGCATGGGGCAGAGGAAACTCAAGTGGCTGGGAGAGCAACTGTGTGGCCCAGAGGTGACAGAGCAGGGCACAATCATGAGATGAGTGTGGCCAAAGCTCAAGGGGCAGCATGGGGGCCAGAAGCCAAGAGGTGCAAAGGGGAAAGGTGGGTCAGGAGATGCCAAGAGTGTGGATTCACTCCATGGGCGATTTCACATCAGGGTCCCACCCACACCTGTGAAAAGCTTCTACAGCACCAGAAGGGTCTTTCCTCCCCATTTTACGAATGGGCCATCTGAGGCTAGAAGAGGTGACGTGACCTGTCCAAATGCACACAGCCAGAGTCGGGGGATGGGCATGGAAGAGGCATTCTGGTCTGCTGGCTCTCCTTCGGTCTCACTCTCCACTACACCAAACCCCGCAAATGCCCTGCACTTTCATGGCAGCAGCTTTCAATTTTTTTCTCCCTGTCCTGTTGATGACAGCCAGATGCCTTGCACTGCTCTGATTTAGTGAAAGTGAAGTCGCTCAGTCGTGTCCAACTCTTAGCGATCCCATGGACTGCAGCCTACCAGGCTCCTCCGTCCATGGGATTTTCCAGGCAAGAGTACTGGAGTGGGGTGCCATTGCCTTCTCCAGCCCTGATTTATGTGTCCTATTAAAACACATGGTGTCAAACTCTCATGTCTGCAGACAAAACTGGCCTGTTTCCATAAATCCCAATAACGGACACCTCCTGTGAATTCACATAGAAGACATAAGCAGTGAATCTTAAACCAGCCAGTAATTCCACCAGCAATTCAAGCAAGGTGTGAACTTAAACCCTAGGAAATCTCCATTTTTCTTCCTACTTTTTAAGAATCTTAGAGCTTTAAAGAACTTGATGGGATTTCCATATTCTCACACCACCAAAAATGAGGAGTGGTGGTGGGTGGTTCAGTGGCTAAGTCATGTCTTTTGCAACTCCATAGACTGCAGCCCGCCAGGCTTCTCTGTCCATGGATTTTCCAGGCAAGAATACTGAAGCAAGTTGCCATTTCCTTCTCCAAAAATAGGGGGAGGGGAAGCAAAATATGAAATCACTGAAGGATTTTCCCTAAAGATGTTATTTAGATGGTTCTCACTGGGAGCTGCCGACCAGCAGACAGGCCAAGGACCACCCTGAGTGGGGACAGGGGTCTGGACCGGCCTCCCCACCTTCCGTCACCAGCTCCTCGTCCTCGTTGTCTGTGCTGCTCAGCTTCTCCGCATCGCTCTCCAAGGCCTCGGTCCTGGCGCCCTTCTCCAGGGGAGCCTCACTGCTCACGAAGTACGCGGCCAGGCCCAGCTCCTGCTCCAGGGCCGTCCTCACCAGGCAGGAGGAGTTTATGAGCCGCAAGTCACAGTACCGCAGGGACCTGGGAGGAGGCGGAAGAAGGGATCTATCGAGAGCCTTCTACCAGGAGGCACCACTGCGTGCCGGGGACCAGCACCCTGCCTGCCTCAGTAGGCCCTCCGGACTCAGGCCAATGGAAAAGCAGACAGAGCACCGTGAGCCCTGAGCACCAAAGTCCATTTGACTGTAAGCCTCTGGAGGCCCCTGCTGGGTACTTAGCCCTGTGCTGCCTAGAATCAAAAGAACACCGACTTTCTGGTCAGATGAGAACGAGGCTTGAGTTCCAGCCTTGCCTCTTCATGGCGACAGGACCTTAGACAAAGTGGGCAACTTCTTGGGAGGCTCAGGTTTTTTTCATCTGAAGGATATGAATGAATATTAATAACCACTTAAGTGTACTGTTACGAGGGATATATACAGTAAGTAGACACCTGATTATTCCAACAACATTTAAAATGTGTCCAGGACCATGTCTCATGCAAGGGAAAGGATGGTCATTGAGTCACTGACATATTGGAAACCAGAGTCTGTCTGGGAAGACACTCCAGTGAGTCATGACACATGTGGGGTGGACACACAGGATGGGCGGGGCAGGGCTCGGAGGAACAGCAGAGGGCTTAGAGAGAGGTGGGTCAGGGCTGCAATCAGGCTCTGTAACTACTGCTCCTGTGACCTCAGGAAAATGGCCTTTCATTCACTCACCTATAAAACAGGGTAGTAATACTAACGTTGCAAGGGGCACATGCTAGATCAGAAGTCCAGCACAGTGCCTGATACACTAATAGATGGAGAAATATACCATGTTCATGGATTGGAAGAATCAATATAGTGAAAATGAGTATACTACCCAAAGCAATTTATAGATTCAATGCAATCCCTATCAAGCTACCAACAGTATTCTTCACAGAGCTAGAACAAATAATTTCACAATTTGTATGGAAATACAAAAAACCTCGAATAGCCAAAGCGATCTTGAGAAAGAAAAATGGAACTGGAGGAATCAACCTACCTGACTTCAGGCTCTACTACAAAGCCACAGTTATCAAGACAGTATGGTACTGGCACAAAGACAGAAATATAGATCAATGGAACAAAATAGAAAGCCCAGAGATAAATCCATGCACATATGGACACCTTATCTTTGACAAAGGAGGCAAGAATATACAATGGATTAAAGACAATCTCTTTAACAAGTGGTGCTGGGAAATCTGGTCAACCACTTGTAAAAGAATGAAACTAGAACACTTTCTAACACCATATACAAAAATAAACTCAAAATGGATTAAAGATCTCAACGTAAGACCAGAAACTATAAAACTCCTAGAGGAGAACATAGGCAAAACACTCTCTGACATACATCACAGCAGGATCCTCTATGATCCACCTCCCAGAATATTGGAAATAAAAGTAAAAATAAACAAATGGGACCTAATTAAACTTAAAAGCTTCTGCACATCAAAGGAAACTATTAGCAAGGTGAAAAGACAGCCTTCAGAATGGGAAAAAATAATAGCAAATGAAGCAACCGACAAACAACTAATCTCAAAAATATACAAGCAACTCCTACAGCTCAACTCCAGAAAAATAAATGACCCAATCAAAAAATGGGCCAAAGATCTAAATAGACATTTTTCCAAAGAAGACATACAGATGGCTAACAAACACATGAAAAGATGCTCAACATCACTCATTATCAGAGAAATGCAAATCAAAACCACTATGAGGTACCATTTCACACCAGTCAGAATGGCTGCGATCCAAAAGTCTACAAATAATAAATGCTGGAGAGGGTGTGGAGAAAAGGGAACCCTCTTACACTGTTGGTGGGAATGCAAACTAGTACAGCCACTATGGAGAACAGTGTGGAGATTCCTTAAAAAACTGGAAATAGAACTGCCTTATGATCCAGCAATCCCACTGCTGGGCATACACACTGAGGAAACCAGAAGGGAAAGAGACACGTGTACCCCAATGTTCATCGCAGCACTGTTTATAATAGCCAGGACATGGAAGCAACCTAGATGTCCATCAGCAGATGAATGGATAAGAAAGCTGTGGTACATATACACAATGGAGTATTACTCAGCCATTAAAAAGAATACATTTGAATCAGTTCTAATGAGGTGGATGAAACTGGAGCCTATTATACAGAGTGAAGTAAGCCAGAAGGAAAAACACCAATACAGTATACTAACGCATATATATGGAATTTAGAAAGATGGTAACGATAACCCTGTATACGAGACAGCAAAAGAGACACTGATGTATAGAACAGTCTTATGGACTCTGTGGGAGCGGGAGAGGGTGGGAAGATTTGGGAGAATGGCATTGAAACATGTGAAACGTCATGTATGAAACGAGATGCCTTTCCAGGTTCAATGCACGATGCTGGATGCTTAGGGCTGGTGCACTGGGACGACCCAGAGGGATGGTGTGGGGAGGGAGGAGGGAGGAGGGTTCAGGATGGGGAACACATGTATACTAATTAAATAATTTTCTATTAAAGAAAAAAAGAAAAAAAAAGAATGCATAAAAACAGAGTGGTAATGGAATTTATGTTATTGAAATAAAAAAAACAAAAAAACAAAGAGTTCAGTAAAGCTCACTTAATTTAAGATAAAGGCATTGTCTTAGTCCGACGGAGCTGAGGACTGGAAGACTTGATCCATGACACAGCAACAACCAAGGTTGAGCAGTTTGGAGCCGCTTTTAGCTGGCCCGTGAGTACATGATGCAAAGCGGCCCTTCTATAAGTGTGGTGTGGCCCAGTGGAAAGAAGCCAGGCCAGCACTGAGTCCACCATCCACCATGCCAGCTTAATCTCTGGAAACCTCGGTTTCCTCATCAGCCCCAAGGCCCCCACCCATGAAGCCCAGCAGCAGTCCCCACACCCACCCCCCCTGAGCCCAAGGGGTTCCTGTCTCAGAACTGGGCAAAGCTGCCCAGGCCCAGACACCTTTCACGGCCATTTGCTGGAAAACTGTCACCATAAAGATACAAGCCACTGATGACTATGATGTGAGTGCCCCACTGAGAGTCGGGCAGGGGAAGCCTGACCTGGTAAAGCCCCCAGGGTTGCCCGGGCGGCTGGCTCCTCACAGACCCCCAGGAGCGTAGCCCCCCAACTCACTCACCTTGGTAAGGACTCCCCGTGTGGGTCCATCCCACTGAAGATCAGGATGCAAGGCAGGCCCTCCAACTCCAAGTACGTCTGAGGCCGCCACTCCGCATCCTCTATGTTCTGCCACACCTGCAGATAATTAAAGAGGGAGACGACTGTGGGACGCCACCCTTCCTGACTAGCCCAGCGCTAAGGAACCCTGATGTCCTCCTGCTGATTTAGAGCCCTTGCAATGCCTCGTCTGAGCCTTATCAAATTTATACTGCAAATAAGCACCCCGTCGGCTTCACCGCTGGATTCCCAGCCACGTAGAACACTGCCTGGCACTCATGAGCCATTTAAGAAACATCTGTCAACTGACTGCCTTAACCTTTGCTAGAAAGTATACACCCTCAGGCATTCCTTGAGGATTCAGATGATAAAGAATCTGCCTGCAATGCAGGAGATGCAGTTTGATCCCTGGGTCAGGAAGATCCCCTGCAGTAAGGGAATGGCTACCCACTCCAGTATTCTTGCCTGGAGAACTCCTTTGGACGGAGGAGCCTGGTGGGCTATAGTCTATGGGGTTGCAAACAGTTGCACACGACTGAGCGACTAACACTTCATTTCATATCGTATATCCTCAACTGTCTAACATTTTGTACCATGCTCTCCCCATTGTGGAGCTGCTAACTGCTACTGCTAAGTCACTTCAGTCGTGTCCGACTCTGTGCGACCCCATAGACAGCAGCCCACCAGGCTCCCCCGTCCCTGGGGTTCTCCAGGCAAGAACACTGGAGTGGATTGCCATTTCCTTCTCCAATGCATGAAAGCGAAAAGTTAAAGTGAAGTCGTTCAGTTGTATCCGACTTTTAGTGATCCCATGGACTGCAGCCTACTAGGCTCCTCCATCCATGGGATTTTCCAGGCAAGAGTACTGGAGTGGGGTGCCACAATTCCTTCCCAATTGCTCATTATTCTTGCCCTAAGCCTTTCGTATCATCTGTCACCTGGAGGTCTAGCGGAGAGCGAGGTCTATGGGCCAGGCACTGTGCTCGTCTTGGGGGCTGAGATGTGTGGGGGTGTCCTTGCCCTCCCCTGCTGGGGGAGAAGCAAGATAACAGGCAGGGAAAACAGAACCTGTGCCAGGTTGGGGGCAGAGGGCAAGGAGGGGGAAGTGAGGCTTCCTGAAAGAAGGAAAGACTCTGAGTTGAATTCTGTGGACCGACGGGTATTAGCTAAACAAAAGAGGAGAAGAAATGAACCCCTGGAGAGAAAGAAACTCGTGGCACGGCCCAGAACTTTGAAAGAGCAAGACAAGGTGTTGGGGAGGGTGCAGTCTTTATAAATAATGTGGTAAAGCTACACTGAAAGATGCAGGTAGGGATGTGGTTAGGAGAGGAGCCTGGAGGGGTGGCTGGGTGTGCAGAGGCCACGTTGGAAGAGACATAAAGCTCATCACCAGCACACCCCTTCCCCTCTGCTCCCGGCCCCCTGGTCATCCTGCCTGCCCTCCCAGGTGTCTATCCCCGCCCCCTGGTCATCATCTCCGCCCACCCGTCCTCCGAGGAGTCTGTCCCTGCCTGTCCCCACCTTGAGCTGCTTCAGGAAGTGCTTCCCGATGGTGATGCCCGAGGCGGGGTTCCCCAGGATGATCTCAAAGTGCTCCTCCAGGGCCAGCCGTGCCCGCACGTGGGCCAGCCGCTCATAGGCCACGGCCGCCAGTGGGGAGCAGGGCACCCGCAGCAGGACCATGAGCCCGTGGCCGCAGGGGCACTGTTTCGGGGAGTTGATGAGGTTCTGTGTGATCTCCAGCGTCTCCACGGACGTGTAGTTCTTCATCTGCGAGAGGCCGCTCACGGCCATCATGGCGGCCGCGTAGTGCTGCACGAGAACAAAGGTCCTGATCACCGCGCTGTGCAGGCGCGGGAACCTGCAAGGAACAGAGAGACCACGCCGTGACCCGGGGCTGTGACAAGGATGCCAGAGCACTCCGGGAGAGCAAGGCTTTCCAGGGCCAACCAGCAACCAGACATCTGCCATCCAGGGCAGAGGGCATGCTTGCTGCAGGAAGAGCTGGGGAACTGAACAGAGAAGCAGAGGCAGGACAAAGGTCAGTTCACACAGCCTCAGTGTAATATCTTGGAGGAGATCTTCCCTTGGCAAGGCTATGGGAGCTCAGCTGACAATCCACTTGGCCTGATGAAATCCATCAGCATCAGAGCTGAATGACAGTTTCCCAAAGGGAGTGCTGGGGAACACTAATCTCACAAGACACTGGACATGCCTTGCATGCTAGCCCTCTCCTGGAGAGTCACAGCACACACACGTGGCAATGGAAGGCACTGACAACTCTCATTGGGAAAAAAGAAACTTTTGGTAAATGTAAGGTTTATTAAACACATATGACCATGGAACCCCTTTTGGCATAACAGCTATTAGTGTGCAGCACCCTAGTTTGGAACGCAGTTTAGGAAGTACAGATCTAACTCACTCTCTTTATCAACAAGTGAGAAGAACAAGCTGCCACGAGGAGAGACAACAGAGCTCAGTTCAACACCCACCGTGAGCAGCAGAGCCATTCATTTTGTTTTATATTGCATGCACGTGTGAAGTCACTTCATTTGTGTCTGACTCTTTGGGGCCCCATGGACCATAGCCCACCAGGCTCCTCTGTCCAGGCAAGAATACTGGAGCGGGTTGCCATGTCCTCCTCCAGGGGATCTTCCTGACTCAGGGATTGAACCTGCATCTCCTGCATTGGCAGGCAGGTTCTTTACTGCTGAGCCACCGGGGAAGCCCCAAGTGTTTTTTATTAGACAGTCTGTAAATCTGGGCCTGCCTTTTCCATGTATACACTGTGTGGATGTCAGCCCTTAACCTCCCTAAGCCTCCGTTTCTTCATCTGTAAAGTCACAACGTTGATACCCACCTTGGGGGTCTGCTGTGACAGGGTTGAAAAGGTAACACTGATTCTGGGTTTAGACTCAGCTCTGTCACTTTCTAGATGTATGGCCTGAGAAAGTCATGGGGTCTCCCTGAGTCTCAGTTTATTTGCAAATGTGAATAATAATAACAGCTGTCTTGGAGAGGTCGGGAGAACTAAATAAGATAATGGAAGTAAGGCTCTTGGAACAAAATAGGCACATGGTAGATAAACACAGGAAATAAAGACAAAGCCAACTGATTGCCACTCTGTCTCCCTTTACACCTTTTGGCATCTTACTTCCTCCCATTTTCTTGCCTTCCCTTGAGTCTCAGACACACAGTCCCACATTCCAGCGTATTTCTGTCCATTCTCACTCTCAAATTTTCTGGAGCACCAACATGATATCACCAGCCCAATATGCAAAGCAAGGAATAAACTAAAGTCGCTTCACTGGAGCGACTTGAGTCACCCAAAAAGGGAGGCAGGTGACCTACTCCCCAGACATGCCCTGGCTGCACACTCATTCCTCACCTGGCACTTGACTACTGAGCAGTTTTAGGAACTTCGAGAGAGACGTGTACCTTTTTCCCAGTGCGGTGACCATGGCCTCAAAGGAGCTGTCGTATCTCAGCAATGGGAGGCTGTGTCCTGAGAGTGTAGACTCGATGAACTCAGACAGCCCGAAGTACTTCTTGTTCTCAGGATACAAGTCCACGCCCTAAAACAGAGATGCACCTTGGTCACGCCAACGACACATTTGCGGGAACTGTGAAGGTCACGTGCTGGGGGCAAGGACCTGAATGGCATCTTGATCTAAACCGAGCTGACTCTGCAGTGCCCTGGGTGACCTGTTATAGATGTCTTTCCTCTGCAGACCCAGAGCACAGAGCACTCCATGCACAAAGGCCAGTGCCTCCCCATCACTCAAGATGTTTTCATTCAATTGATGCCAGTGCCTTGGCCAAGAAGAAAATCAACCTTGTTTTCTTTTCTTTTTTTTTTAGACACACAACTTTCTTTGTTAAAACTTCCTCTTTCCAACAATTTTAACTGGCTTTAGGAATAGGCAAATCAATGATTTTTGCATTCAGCTGCTATTACATCAGCAGAAAGAAATGCATTTATCTAACCAATTTTACTCACATTGATACAAAATTCCTCACAAACGAACATCAGAGCTTATCAAACTTCAGAGAAGAGGGAAGTTGGGGAAGGATGCTAAAAGTACGAAAGTGAAAGTGAAAGTCGCTCAGTCACATCCAACTCTTTGCGACCCCATGGACTAAACAGTCCACGCAATTCTCCAGGCCAGAATACTGGAGTGGGTAGCTTTTCCCTTCTCCAGGGGATCTTCCCAACCCAGGGATTGAACCCAGGTTTCCAGCATTGCAGGCGGACTCTTTACCAGCTGAGCCACAAGGGAAGTCCAAGAATATTGGAGTGGGTAGCCAGCCTATCCCTTCTCCAGCAGCTCTTCCCAACACAGGAATCAAACTGGGGTCTCCTGCTTTACAGGTAGATTCTTTACCATGAACTATATCCTAAGGTAGCACAAGGGTTAAGGGTGAGGACCACGGAGTCAGCCAGACTGGGTTATATCCTAGTCTGGCTCTAGAACTTTCCAGATGCATGGCTTTAGGTAAGTGGCTTAACCCATCCCCTCTGCCTCATCTTCCCTATTTGTAAATCAGAAATCAATGTAGCATCTGCGTCTTATCTGAGTTCATGAGATAAAGCACTTTGAACGTTGTCTGCCAGGCTCATGGTAAGCACTGCATGAAAACAACTGCCGTCACCATGTATGTATATATGTGTACATATTTGGCTGTCAGGTGTTAATTGCAGCATGCAGGATCTTTCTTTGGGACTCACAGACTCCCCAGTTGTGGCGCTCAGACTTGGTGGTTGCAGCGCATGGGCTTAGTTGCTCTAGGGCATGTAGGATCTTAGTTCCCCAACCAGGGATCAAACTCTCGTCCCCTGCATTGCAAGGCAGATTCTTAACCACTGGACCACCGGGGAAGTTCCCAGCTGCTGTCTCTACCTCTGATTCTGAGTCAGTTGGCTGCAAACCAAGCATCAGCACCTTTAGAGGTTGCTCGGTGACTCCGAGATGCTTCGAAAAAGTCCAGAACGTGATGTCTACCGCTTGCTTGTATAATTAGGCAGAATCCAAACATCCAGAGTTTTCACAGTACAAGAATGACTGCTGTCTTCTATTTTGGTGAGAAAATGGCAGATGATAAGCTGAAATAAAACTCACTAGGGTTTGTGGATGTGTGTTCAGTTTGAGAAAGGAGATTTCGAACCTCACTGCTGAAGGAGGCAAGGACAGGAAAAATAGGAACACTTCTAGACAAACTGAGAGTCACCCCAAGTCCTCAAAGCCCTAGAAGCCTCAATGTCCAACACCAGGAGACTGAGAGCTTCAGCCACCAGAGAAACAACAAACCAAGCGCACTCCCTTATGAGCTCCTAAGGTGGAAGCCAGGAAGTGCACTGCAGGAAGGTTTCCAAAGACCAAGAAGGGTTTAACTCCAACCCTGGGTAGAATCAAAGAATTGGAGTTGGAACCCACTGACCCCCAGCTGGGCGCATCAGTCAAATCTTTACTGAACAGAACCTCTCCCAGCCCAAGGTCACGAGTGCAGCGGGCCCAGCCACCCAGGCACTCACGTCACTGTAGGAGGCCGGCCAGTGGATCTCGTTGTAGGGGCTGACGAGGGTGTGCTGCGTCTGCAGCGCGTACGGGAAGGAGGTCACATGGAGTGTCACGATGTTGGGGGCCTCCTTCACCTCCTTGCAGTTGAGCAATCTGTCTACCAGCCCCACAGACGGGTCACTTTGGGAGTAGAGGTTATGAACAGCGCTACTGAGGGAGGAAAAGGAGGAGAAGAAATGGTAAGTGGAATGACCAGCGTTGTCCTGTCACCTGACCAGGATCAAACATTTGGATCAGTTGATAATGAGCACCCCCAATGCTACCAACAACCAAAGCTTAGAACTCTGCCCTTGACTAGGAAAATGAAATTTTAAAGAAAAATCCCAGTGGGATTTCCGGACAGTATAGTAGTTACAACTTCTTGCTTTCAAGGCCAAGGGCATGGGTTCGATCCCTGGTTGGGGAACTAAGGTCTTGCAAGCTATAGGGTGTGGCCAAAAAAGAAAAGAAAAAAATCTGAGTGCACTTCAGGTACCTGTCAGGGACTCCCCAATCACGACCTATTAAAAGCCTGGCTGGGGAGCAGTGTTTACAGAGAAGTGCGTCCACAATACAGTCCACCTGCTTCTCTAGCACGGGGACGCTCACCCAGCCGTCAACGAGTCGCCTTTTCTCCCTTGGGCCAACCTGATTGTACACCCATCTCCTTAAGTTCTTTCCTCTAAAGTCCTGTGACCTTGAATTGATCCAAAGAGGACCCAAAATGGTACATTCTCTACCAAATATTACAGCATAGGACCACCAATAGGAAGCACTTTGGACAGAGGCAAAGAAGAGAGTCGCCTCTTAGCCTTCCTCTGTGGGACAGGGGGCCCAAGTGTTGTCTTCTGTAAATTGAGGGGGATGGGAAAAAAAAATCAGTGCCTCACCTCTTGGGTGGCAGGTCACCACTCGGAAAAACCTACCCACCAAAGGAAAACGGACAATATAGCTTTTTATACAACTCAGAATGTTCAAATTCGCCCAGTGCTAGACTGGACACCCTTTACCTGGGTGAACTTTAAGGTTCTGGCCAGCCCTGTGCTTCTGCACCAGCTGTAAATCAGAGCCTTCCTCCGAGGTCTGACCCATCATCTTCCCTCCCTCCTCATCCAGGTCAGGGGCAGTGTCTAAACACCCAACCCCAGTCTCACGGAAATGCCCAGGAACCCTGCCAGACTCCAAGCTTGAGACTATCTGAAATTCATCCAGATTTATGTTCATTTGAGCCAACTAAGTGAAATCACCTTGGGAAGGGCAGCAGTTGTGACCCACATGGTCCAGAGCTATGAGGCTCGGTCAAGAAGGGGTTGGGTAGAGTTCCTCCCATCTGGGTCCCTTTCTGGCACCAGTGCAGTACCCACTGTTCTGCCCCTGCCACCCTTCTCCCCTCCCCCAGCCTGCAATGTTGAGCAAGATGCCCACTTGCTCCAGTTTCCATAATGATCCCTTTTAGAGGCCTTTTAGGGCTTCCCTCATAGCTCAGTTGGTAAAGAATCCATACTTCATCCATACTGCAATGCAGGAGACCGGGGTTTGATCCCTGGGTCGGGAAGATCCCCTGAAGAAGGAAATGGCAACCCACTCCAGTATTCTTGCCTAAAGAACCCCACAGACAGAGGAGCCTGTCAGGCTACAGTCAATGGGGTCTCAAACGTCAGACACAGTTTAGCAACTAAACCACCACCAGAGACCACCTGAGATGACCCCTCAGCTAACTTCTGGCCCTATGGTCTGAAACAGCCCCACAGCACCTGCTGACAAATGCCAAGCCCCCAACATCATTCATCTTTTTAACACTTACACCCACTGTCGCAAATATTATCCATACGTTGTGTGCATGCACACTTAGTCGCTGAGTCACGTCTGACTCTTTGCAACCCCATGGACTGTAGCCCGCCAGGCTTATCTGTCCATGGGATTTCCCAGGCAAAAATACTGGAGTGGATTGCCACTTCCTTCTCCAAGGGATCTTCCTGACCCAGGGATCAAACCTGCGTCTCCTGCATCGCCAGGCAGATTCTTTACCACTATGCCACCAGGGAAACCCATATGATCCACACATTTTCATTCAAATAAGGGAAACGCCAGCCCTGCCCTATGCCACAGCCAGTCTAACCTCACAAGATCCCAGTGGGCATGGTCGTGGATGAGGACGAAGAGTGTGTGCGGATTCTGAAAGGAGTTTTGCAGGAAGGACTTGAACTTCGTCTGTGCTTCGGCATCGAGCTTCAGAACATATTGCTCCACCCTCTGCCTGGTCACGTGCTCCTTCTCCAAGCCCAGCTCCAGCAAAACCCCTGCAACACAGTGAAAATACATCAGTAGCTCCAAACATGGCTGTGAGGTTTCTGAGTCATCAACAGACCCTTGAGCAGGATCTCCCACATGGCAGGCTTCAAGCTGTGCCCAGAGGCTACAGGGATGGAGGAGTTATGCATGAGTCAGGAGGCCAGATACCAGAATATAGTTCACTGACTTGAGTGAAACAGAGGGAATATTCTAGTGATGCCTTGCCTTTAACAGTTTATAAAATCATGAACAATTGGCTTCCTCCAGGCATCAGCTTCATGAGCTACTATACCCTCTGCTTCAGAAGCAAAGATGATGTTAGAATCCAAATCTGAATGTAGGTACATCAGAGCTTCTGCACCCAGACAGACATCAGACACTCCATGAAAGGCCTGTGACATGCCGTGTTAAGTTGCTTCAGTCATGTCCAACTCTTTGTGACCCCATAGACTGTAGCCTGCCAGGCTCCTCTGTCCATGGGATTCTCCAGGCAAGAATACTGAAGTGGGTTGCCATGCCCTCCTCCAGGGGATTTTCCCGACCCAGGGATCGAACCCATGTCTCCTGTGGCTCCTACATTGCAGGCGGCTTCTTTACCACTGAACCACTAGGGAAACCCCAAAAGGGCCCATACCTGAATGCCAGACGTGGAAGAGGGTCTGCTGGTAAGTCACTTCTGAGGGTGGAATACAAATCAGAAAGTCCACCTTCTCAAAGGATCCCAAGTCCAGATTCTGGGTGCTGGAATCCGCGATTGAACACACGTGGGAGAGGAGCTTCTGGGCCACAGCCAGCTGGAAGGGCCGGATGCGGTGCGGCTCCAGATGGTAACCTGGAACCAGAGCCCCCGTTAGGGTGAGGTGCACCGTGAGCAGACCGCTACAGCCCTGGACTCTGCGGGGGACTCAAGCAAGGGCCCCATTAGGCCCACACAGGGATGAGGGAACGGGAAAAGACCAGCATTCACTGAGTTCCTGCTCTGGGCTATGCACCATGCTGGTCATGCCACACCCTATTCCTGATTTAAAAATTAAAAGATGAACAGCACTCGGGGATCCCAGGGGCTGAGACCTACTCCACCTGGAGGGGACAAGGACGGGATCCCAGGGAAGCTGATGCTGAGACTGTACTTCCGAAGAGGCTACAGGTTCTCAGGAAGAGGAGGAGACCAGCAGAGCCCCTTAGGAACATAGCATGAATAAAACATTCCAACAGTGCATTGATAAACGAGAAATCAACTCAGAGAAAGGAAAGTGTACAGATGTACATTTCAGGGTAAAATAAGACTGTTCTTGTTAAAGACTAAAATGAAAGTTAGGTATTAGGTCTATTTTGATGCTAGGGAAACACCTTTTCCACTGGGTGTGCCTCGAACTGTGCTTCCTTGCAGACCCTGGAGGCCCCGGGATGCTGCCCCCCAGCCTGGAGCTTGGCCACCGCTCCCCAGCACCACTCACTTGTGCACGCAGGTGCCCCGCTGACATCCAGGTATGCTGACTTGGTGACAGAGGAGGCAGTAAGTGAGGAAGAAACAAGGCCTTGATTTTCCTGATGGAATTTGTCCAGCAAAATGTCAATGTCGCCTTCTGCCCCCAAACAGAGAGAACATCAGAAATGGGTTTTTCCATCTCAGGGAAACTCAGCATCAAGGGAACAACCTCTGTGTGTTAGGCACTGTCCGGGGCCTGGGGCACCAGAGATAGGGTGGCCCATCCTGTGAGAGAGCCCACAGCCAAGGCAGGCAGATGTCCTCAGGAAAATGACATGACCCAGTGGGTTTTAGAGCAGGAGGTAGGGGTCTGAGCTCATCCTGGAGAAGGAGAGGACAGCAAAGGTTTCTGGGAGGAAATGAGGTGACTCTTGAAGGGCGAGTAGCCAGGAAAAGAAGGGAGATGGGCACTCAAAGCTTGGAACACAAGGAATGAAGCACAGAGAATACACTTCTCCAACAAGAGGCTTTAAGCAACTGAGAGGGGGAGGCAAGAGGGTGATGGACAGAGCCATGGAGGTAGAGAGGACCATGCACGAGGCCTGCGTATGCCCTCAAAGGACAGACACCACACAGCCAGAGCAGGAATCAGCTAGCCAGAGACCCCACACCATGGAAGGGCCACCGCACGTCTAAATCCAGGCCAGCCTCGGCAGCTCACGGGGATGAGCTCTGAGACGGCCTCCCCCTTGTATCTGTGTTTATTTCTGTCTCATCAGTGTATGGTGACTTGCACCTGTCTGACTACAAGCATACCTGGACAGAGGGTGCTAAAAAAGGCCCCTAGCGAGTCCACTTTCCCAGTAACCAGCTCATAATTGACTTCTTTCTGGTACTCAGCCGGGGTGAGAAGGCTCTCAGAAAGAATCCGGGCTTGGTATTTTCCTGGAAAACAAATGACAGCTTTGACGGGGCCCTCTGCTTAGAATTAGCGCATGAGTTCTTCGATGGCAGAGTCTGTGCCTGCATCCCTTTCTCCCTCCATCCTCCAAGCCCAGCACCACGCCTGGCTAAGAGCAGGGCTTCCTGCTGCTGGTGAAATGAATGAATGGTACACACGCCCCAGAGCCCAGTTTGGAACCTGACTCTCTCCCCCACTTAACCAGCTGTGTAACCCAGGCCGACCCAACTTCCTCATCTGGAATTCATGGCCGGCAGCTCTATCTACTTCACAGGACTATCGTGAGGACGAAACAGGGCAAGGTTTATGAAATGTGCAGCCCAATGCCTCATGCAGTGAAGACTCCAGTACTGAAGGTACTGTACTACTCAAATCAATGTAAAGAATTTATTTAAAAAACACAGAAGGCGTTCAGGATGAAGGAATGACAAGAGATAACGAGGACCCCGCAGAGGAGCAATCTGAAATCAGCCCCCTCATCTGCGATCCTCCACACTTCCCCACTTCCCCCGGGGACATCCCCACCCCCCACCCCCGCCCCCTCATCTGCCTCTCCACCAGCACACTGGCTCCAGGAAAGCAGGACATCACTGTATCCCCAGCCCCCAGGACAGTGGCTGCACATAGTAGGGCTTCAATAAGTGTTTTTATAGTTAATTAGCTGACAGCCTCGTTAACCCACACAACCCAGTAAGGTCATTATTTTTTCTCTCCATTATGTAGTTGAAGATGCTGAGGAATGGAGTCACTGATCACAGGTGGGGGTGGGGGGGGTGGGGCGGGGAAGGCGGGTGCGGAGGGGTTTCCCTGCGTCTATACAGACCCCGAACTTGCCCTCAGTCTCTCAGAGAAACCAGAAATGTACCACCTTTCATTCCAGGAGGAATAGCATTTTCCAGAAGCATGCTATTCAGGGCACATCAGGGGCGGCTGAGTGTTAACTGCAGTTACTAACCAGCGCTGATGCAAACCCCAGGCCCTCGAGAAGCCAACAGCCAGGTGGGGGTTGGGGGGCTTCTGGGGGTTACCAGAAGCATCTCAGTGGAGGGCCCAGCCTCACCGGTGACAGCAATGCAGGAGTCGATGGCGGCGCTGCGGCAGGCGCAGATGATCACCACGTAGTTGGTCTTGGCCAGCTTGCCCTCGATCAGCAGCCGGAACATCTCGGAGAGGCCCTCGGCCAGAGAGTAGGTGCACTCGATGATGTGCACGCTGTCGTTGCAGGAGCTGGCAGCCAGGCCGGCCAGCCAGGGCAGCTGCGCGGAGGTCACCGGCGCCACAGCACCCGGCACAGGTGGGAAGGGCTGGGGCGGCGCCTGCTGGTACTGCCGGATCTCCGTTAGATGCGACTCGCGCCACGACCGCAGGAAGATCTGCTCCAGGTCCTCCATCAGGGGCACCTGGTCCGCCGCTGGCAACCACAAGGCGGGTGGGAGGGGCTTCAGCGCCTACCCCGCCCACACCGCGGGGCAGTGCTGGGGAGATGCGCTGTACCCCAATGTCCACCTGATACAGTCTGAATGATCAACATCCAAAATAGAGGGAGGCTGCAAATACAGCCCTCATCTCATCAGCCTAAAAGAACCAATATTTTTGAGTGCTTCTCAGCCTTTTCTCCCCCACGCGCTGGAATTTTTTGTTGTTCAGTCGTTCAGTCCTGTCTGACTCTTTGCGACCCCTGCAGTACACCAGGCTTCCCTGTCCTTCACTATCTCCAGGAGCCTGCTCAAGCTTATGTCCAATGAGGCAGTGATGCTATCCAACCATCTCATCCTCTGTCGACCCCTTTTCTTCCTGCCCTCATCTTTGCCAGCATCAGAGTCTTAAATCACTGTAAACTGAACTGAAAGTCCCTCAGTCATGTCTGACTCTCTGCAACCCCATGAACTGTAGCCTGCCAGGCTCCTCTGTCTGTGGAATTCTCCAGGCAAGAGTACTGGTGTGGGTTGTCATTCCCTTCTCCAGGGGATCTTCCCCACCCAGGGATCGAACCTGGGTCTCCCGCATTGTGGGCACATTCTTTACCATCTGAGCTACCAGGGAAGCCCTTTTAATCACTATAATGGGTTTAAATCACTGTTAACGATTGTGGGGAAATGACTTCAGGGTGTGTTTGCCTCCTTACCATCATGCCAGCATCCAACCACAATCATGACGTTTACAGCTTTCACACACAGCATTATAACCAGGCACGTGATATCCCATGACTTGAAAGTGCCATCACAGACTTAGCAACACTGATCTGTCATTGACCCTTGCATTGCTTCTGAGTAAGCACCTTCAAAAATACTTCTGCAGGACACTGCTTTATGCAAAGGACATAACTTCCTGAGCCTAAATGGACCTACAGAGCTGACTGGTAACACATCATCAGACTGTCTCCAGATGGTCTCAATGTGACAACTTACCATGACGTTAACAAACCACAACAACCTGGCTTCTACTGCACCCCTAGTTCTAGTGGATACCATCGTTTGGGTACTTATCATCAACTGAATTGAGAAAAACTCCACTTGTTTGATTTGTTAACTTTGTACTTCTTTGACAACTAGTGAGACTGAGTATTTTCAACATTTTTCCCTATTAGCTATTTTCTGGTTTACATGTCAGAACTTTACATTTGAGTGAGCCAAGGAAAGAGAGCCACAATTTGATTTAGAAAACGTGTCCCCATCCAGCTACACCCAGCACCAGCTGTGGAGCCTTGAGCTATCTTAGGATACAGCTTTCTGATCTGAAAAAACAGGGATCACACCACTTCCTCATGGGGCTACGCCAAAACTGGATTAGATAAGCTGTTGTATTTCCTGTCTTTTTAAAGTTTTTCCCTGGAGCCCACAGCCCCTTCCAGAACCACCACCACCCATCAAAGCAACTGAGAGAGCTGCCCACACTCACCATGCTTGTCTCCTCACCTCCATCCCCTCTGACCCATTCCAGTATGGGTTTTGTCCCCACTCTCCTCATATCTCCACCCACCTGGGTTGCCAGTGGTTTCCACATGCCCCAACCCAATGGTCAATCATCAGCCAGCCCTCAATTCTAGGCCATTAATGAAATGAAGTCAGATCGTATCTGAAACTGAAAGTCACTCAGTCGTGTCTGACTCTTTGCGACCCCATGGACTGTAGCCCACCAGGCTCCTCTGTCCAGGGGATTTCCCAGGGAAAAATACTGGAGTTGGTTGCCATTCCCTTCTCCAGAGGATCTTCCTGAACCAAGGATTGAACCCGGGTCTCCTCCATTGCAGGCAGATTCTTTACCTATCTGAGCCACCAAGGAAGCCCAGATCGTATCTGTCCCCTGCCTGAAAGCATTCCAGTGCTGCTATGGACTGAATTGTGTCCCCGTCCATTCATACATTGAAGTGTTAACCCCCAATGTGACTATATTTAGTGAGAGAGCCTTTAAAGAAGTAGCTAAGGTTAGGTGGGTTCATAAGGGTGGGGTCCTAGGCCAATAGGATGGGTGTCCCTATAAGAAAAGGAAGCAACTTCGGAGTTCACCCTCTGTCCCCACACACAGGCATGAAGGAAAGGCCAGGGGAGGACACAGCCATCTTCCACAAGCCAGGAAGAGAGGGCCTCCCCAGAACCCCACCATGAGGCCACTCTGACCTCGGACTTCCAGCCTCCAGAACTATGAGAAGATAAAACTTCTGTGGCTTAAGCACAGCCTGTGGTATTTTGCTACGGCAGCCTGAGCAGATAAACACAAGTTGTTCTCACCGAGTCCGACATACAGACTCTTGACCTTAGCCTGAGGCCCTGCCGGCTCTCTGACAACACCCTCACTCTCAGGCTCTCACTGGGTGGCTGCCCTGGCTCCCGCTGACCTGGGGCGCCACGCTCCCACCCACCCCTTGGCCCTTGGCCTGCCCCCCCGACCCTGCCTCCCTGAGATCTTCACAAGCCTGGCTCCTCCTCATCACTCAGGTCTCAACTCAGAGACGCCTTTCCTGACGACCTGAATCAGCCCACAACCCCCACCCCACTCCCATTGCTTCATTTCCTCTTGTTTACTGTATTTTTTCTCTCCCACTAGAATCCTTGAGGGCAGAGCCTTTGTGGTATTCCTGCTATATCTCTTCACCTAGAATGGCAGGGAAATCACTTTTGAAAAAAAAAAAAATTTATCTGGTTGCATCAGGTTTTCATTGTGGCACGTGGGGTCTTAGCTCCCCAACCAGGGATCGAACCCACGTCCTCTGCGTTGCAAGGCAGATTCTTAACCACTGGATCACCAGGCAAGTCCCAGGAAATCTATTTGAATTCTCACTGCCATCCCAGCCCCTCAGGTGGTGACCACTGCAGTGACCTGATGACAGAGGCCGTCTTCAGAAGGGCTCTGAGTGAGGGTCCATGATCAGGCCGTGTGCACGTCCCTCCTTTAGCAATTATTCCACCAGTGGTTCCCGAAAAATGGGAGGGGACTCACCCAGCTGGACGAGATAGTAGACGGTCAGCAGGAGCTGCATCTCCTCCGAGATGGGCTGAATGGTGGAGGCCCCGTACTGCTCGTAGGCTCTGGAGATGGACTGCGAGTTCTGGTAGCACGTGTACAGCAGGGGGCTCACGACCACGTCGTTCAGGTTGCCGCAGAGGTAGGGGAAGTTCCCGTGGCCTGGGGGAGGGGACATGGCATGGCTTGGCAACTGGCCTCAGGCACAACGGGTGGTCTCCACATGTGCATGCGTGCCTGCTCAGTCGCTCAGTCGTGTCCAACTCTTTGTGACTCCGTGGACCATAGCCCGCCAGGCTTCTCTGTCCATGGGATTCTCCAGGCAAGAATACTGGAGGGCGTTGCCATGCCTTCCTCCAGGGAATCTTCCCCACCCAGGGATCGAACCTGCGTCTGCTGCGCCTTCTGCATTGCAGGCAGATTCTTTACCACTGAGCCAGCAGGGAAGCCTGGGGGTCTGTGCATGCAAGGGAGTGAAAACATGCAAGCCAGCTGCACTTGAGGCAACTCAAGCTCCTCTGGGGAAATCTTGAACTCTCAGCCCGTGCTGGTTTGTGCACCTGCTCTGGTAACTGACAGGGGCTGCAGCACTTGCTTATTCATTTGCAGTCTCCACCTTTTTGGCACCAGGGATCTGTTTCATGGAAAACAATTTTTCCACAGACCCAGGGTGGGGGCGGGATTATGGTGTGGGGATGATTCAAGAGCAATATATTTATTGTGTACTTTATTTCTATTATTATTATATCAGCTCCACCTCTGATCATTAGGCATTAGATCCTGGACATTGAAGACCCCTGATTTAGTTCAATTTCTTATTTTACAGCTGAGCACATAAGGCCCAGAGAGAATTACTAAAGCTGCTCAGTCATCACCTGTGCCTCCCAGCCCCCCAGGACTCCTTGATGAGCTGAGTTAGGAAAATAAACCACTGTACAGATCAGAGACTCCAAACATTGACAGAACTTGACAAATGCTTCAGCAAATGGTACAAGATTAATTCTGATGGCAGCCCTCAGAGGCAGGACAACCCAGGCCAGATCTATTTATTAACTAGGTTATCCTCAGCAAGAAGTTTCACTTCCCCAAGCCCCGGTCTCTGCATGTGTAAAACAAGGTGAAGATATCAAACCCTCGTGCAATTGCTGAGATGATTAAATGTGGTAAGTGCCTGCATGGTATCGTGTACTCAGACGGCCTCCGTTTATTCACCAAACACACACTGAGTAGACGCCTGCTGTGTGCTGTGTGCAGACACCACACTCAGCTCCAGGGTTAGATTGGGACACAGTTCACAGCCTCAAGAAAATTGTTTCCGAAACCTGAGGGTGCGCTAGGGTCCCCTGAAAGGCTTCCAAAAACACAGACTGCCAGACCCCACCACAGAGCCTCTGATTCCAACTCAGGCCTGGTTATGATTCTGGGATGGGTGGGCCTGGGAATTTACATCTCTACTGAACTCCTGGGCGATGCTGTATTTGCTGGTCCAGGAACCACAATTTGGGGAGCACCGCTCACAAACATTCTGGTTTATCAGAGGCAGCAAAAGAATTACTCTTAGGGGAAGGATGTGACATTTGTCATAAAAGAGGCACAAAGATGCTACAGCGGGGCCCAGATAAAAGGGTTAGAACAAACGAACAAGCAAATGGTCGTCACGGAACAGGGCTGTCCCACGGAAAACAGTGATGGGCTCTGAACTTGTGGCGTCTGATCAGGGGCTACCCCAGTGACCTTTCTGCTTGGTTCTCTCATTGCCCTGGAAACGGCTTTAGAAGTTTTCCCAGGAGGACAACTTGGTGTGGAGTCAGACTGGGATGATGTGTCATGTTGTCTGTATCCCTGGGCTCCCCGACCTTCCGCCCCCGGCGCATTGCTGTACTTGCCTTTAAAGATCACTGGCTTGGCCTTGCATATCTTCAACAAGTTGTCGGGAACGGACACTGGTTCTCCGGAAGCCACAACGGGAAAGGTGACTGAAGCCGGTCCCACCAAGCCGACCTGGGGCATGCAGGTCACACCTGCGCTTTCTAGGGACATACCGAGAGCGTGAAGAGGATACGTCAGACAGGGCATCCACCCCCGGCAGACCTGACATCAGGCCAGCCGACACACCTGCTACAACGTGACCTTCCCTGCACCTCCGGGAGCACCCAAGTCTGGGAACCACAGGTTCCTGAGTCAAAAGACCTTAAAGGTCACCGGGTCCCCCTTCCCCACTGAACAACCCAGTTTTCTCTTCTTCAGTGTCCCTGCCAAGTGATAAGCACGCCTTTTAGAAAAAATTCCTCTAAGATCAGGAAACTCAATACTGTACAGGAATCCTGGGCTTTGTGAAGCAAGTCTAATACATGAGAAAGAGAATCTTGTTATACTCAAGTGTGCCTCCCTAGAATTTTCTCACCCATACATATGAAAGCATGTGAGTACACACACACACATGCACATGTGAACATGCACATGCTCATACACACACATTCACACACACACACACACACACACACACCACCACCAGTGCTGGAGCCTTGCATCTGGGGCAGGGCTCCATCACTTACCATACTTGGCTCTGTTCCCCCCTCCCTGGGGGTAGCCACCATCCGAAGCTGATGGAGATTCTGGAGACCAGCCTTTGTGGCGTTTTTTGGGAGGGCCGGAGTTAGATAAGATACCTAGACAACGTTCAGAGTGTGAATTAGGCGGTCACCAAAGACGTGCTTCAGCAAAATGTTCCCCTGAGCTGGAGGACACTTATTACTTTTTTTAAAGCACAGCTTTACACTGCATTTTAGCATCTAGTGCATTTTAGCTTCCCTAGTGGTTCACAGGGTAAAGAATCTGCTTGTGATGCAGAAAAGCCCGTTCAATCCCTGGGTCTGAAAGATCCCCCGGAGAAGGACATGGCAACCAACTCCTTCTTGCCCAGAGAATCCCACGGACAGAGGAGCGTGGTGGGCTACAGTCCATGGGGTCGCAAAGACTCGGACACAACTAAGCAACTAACAAGCAGTCTAGAGGAAGCATCTAGGCTTAAAGAAGTATCCTGTCGACCTCTATAAATGTTTCATTCCAAAGCTGTGTCAGTGTCTAGGCTTTAGCTCTCCGAGCCTTACCTCCTTCATCTTTACAATGGGATCATAAAACCTACTCTGAAAGGTGACTCGATCAAGATTAAAGAGAATATATGTAAGGCACAGAGTCTGAGGCCAATAAATGGTAGCTACCAAGTCCAGATCCTCATCTACAGTGGGTAGCCGTTCCTTTCTCCAGGGGATCTTCCCAATCCAGGGTTTGAACCCAGGTCTCTCACATTGCAGGCGGATTCTTTACCAACTGAGCCACCAGGGAAGCCCAAGAATACTGGAGTGGGTAGCCTATCCCTTTTCCAGTGGATCTTCCCAACACAGGAATCGAACCCAGGTCTCCCGCATTGCAGGCAGATTCTTTATGTCTGAACTACGAGGAAGTCCATCATCGTCTCCACATCCCAGTAAATTAATACTTGTTTCTGTAGACAAGCCCCAGCGGCAGTCAACCCACCACCGCAGTTTCACCACTCGGGGGCAGTACCGATCCACCTGTGCACCTCTCCCCACCCCAGCCCTGAAAGCTAATTTCAGGCTAAAAAAATCCGGGGGAACAGAAGCTGGTACCCACTGCCACTGATGAGTCATCCTGCCCACACCAGAACAGCGTGAGCATGACTCATCATGCTCTGTTCTTGGATTCTTCAAAATACCAAGAATTGGTTACCACATTTTTGGGGACCAATCTGACACAAAATTTCCCTTACCTTTAGCGCTCTATGTTCAACCATGACGCATTATATAAAGTTTAAATTTAAAACGTTCTATTCCTGGATGCAACCCTCTCCCAAGGAAATCAGAACCCCAGCATGTCCACACACCTCCCGATGACCCACTCCACCTCCCATCCTCTCCCTGAGCTCCTGGTGATTCTAAACCACAACCAGGATTGAGAACCACTGGTTTAGAGCAGTGTTTCTCCAAATCTAGCCAGAGACAAAGCTGGACAGAACCAGGAGGAGCTTGTTCCAAGTGCTCCTGGGCACACCTCAACCTACAGAAGCAGATCTCCAGAAATGAAAGGAAACACTTGGTCACAAGCACCCCTGGTTATCCTTAGACGTGCTGCTGTTTGAGAATTATTGCTTTCGAGTCTCTTAAAAATAACCCAAAGTTATTTTCACCTCTTCTTTAGACTGACTGAAAATGAATGAAACGAAATGAATAAAACGTTTAAAGACATGAAGTTCTTTGCTTGCAAAGAGGTTTCCCACAGGTGGGCTCCTCTGACCCCCACAACCTCTGCGGCAGCTTCTATCACCTTGATGTCATTTAGAACTACATCTTCATTTCCCCAAACATCTGTCCTCAAGAGCAGGGAAGAGCTCCCACACAGACTGAGATGCCAGCTCCTCTAAAAGCCATGTTAAACTACCAGAGGAGGAAGGGCAATGGGATGGAGCCTCGGTATGAAGGCAGAAGGTCTGCGGGTGTTTTCTTCCTTTGGGGTGCTAACTGCCTCTACACGGACTCAAAGCTCCTGGTGCACGTGTCCTGAGTCACTTCAGTATGTGTCCAACATTACGGCCCTATGGACTGTAGCCCGCCAGGCTCCTCTGTCCATGGGATTCTCCAGGTAAGAATACTGGAGTGGGTTGCCATGCCCTCCTCCAGAGGATCTTCCCCAAAGCTCTCCCAAAATGATGTCACCAGGAGCTGCCCCTGTGGACCAACCATTTCTGGCCATGTGTCCTGGTGCTGGGAAGGGGGACCCTATTTGGCATTTGGGAAGAGACAAGTCTTCACTGTAGCCCACACCCTGCAGGCACTGCAACACCCGGAACCCGAGCTAGGACAACGCAGAAAGGGATTCTGAACGTTTCCTACCTCCCCCTCCCAACTCTGCCCCCACCCCATCCCGTCCCATGTGGGGCAGCATTTCAGCTGAGAACCACAGAGCCCCCGAGTCCTTGTCATACTCCGTGTAGCTTCAGAAGCGGTTTCTTGAAATAGAGTCCACCCTGCCCACAGCAGGCCTCAGGCACGGGACTCCGAGGCTCCAGCCGTTCCCCTAATGGTGCAAGCCCACTCTCTCTACCAGCACCCATTGCATCCTCCGGGCCAGGCTCCACGGAGTAACTAGGCTCCCAGGGCGCGTGATGATAACCGTTCCTGGGAACGTCACTGGCCCACAGGAAGACAGGTTACCACTCGTAACGGGTTCCCACTGCATCCTGGCGCACATTCATCACCCAGATTGGGGGCAGAAGCCATGCGTCTCCCTACCCCCAGCACTGGGGGCTGGACACACTCCCAGAGACGCAGGAGGTGTCTGCTGATCCAGCCTGACTCTCATTCCAACTCCAGGAGGCTCCTGGGCCCCAGCGTAGCGGCTCCCCCATCCCCCACCCGCCACCACCTTGGCCCAGAGCAGAGCAAGGCCCCCTCACCCCGAATAGGACGGTCAAGGTTACCTAAGGCCGAGGGACGTGGCACTGCAGACAGGCGGTTCTTCACCAGCGGCTGGTGCTTCGGGGAATCTTTGCCGTTGAAAACAGCCGGACCCAGGGCTGCGGTTAGGGCGGGGTGATCGGAGGCTGGTCCTGAGAACAGAGACAAAGAGGGGAGAAGACCATGGGATGCTCGGGGAGTCCAGCAAACAGGATATGGCTCTCCCTCCGTTTAACATATTAGCTTTCCACTGATGCAGCCCGTCAAGGGTCAGGACTCTTGACAGAGTGATTCTGTCCCCCCAGCCCCCCGAAAAAGCAGACACACACAGACATGCACACACACACACACACACACACGTGCACACACAGGACACATGCTCCCACACATGCTCCACTGAGCACTCCCTGTGAGAGAAGGGCCCGTGGGGGCCCCGGGATTCCAGGAGCGCCCCTGCACCTGCTCCACCCTCCTCCCACCCTCGCTCACCCTCCTGGATTCAGGGTCACGTCAAACATGCTCAGGAAAGCAGTTGGGTTTGCCGTCGCCCAGGGCCAGGCTATGCACAGGATCTGGGGCTCCCCGGGCCTCAGGAGGATTCTGGGGGCAATTGTGGGCTCTGCTCTAAGTCACCCACACGGGCCAGAATGATGTGGAAGGTACTCCAGAGTCAGGAGGAGCACAGATCATCCCCTATGTTGAGGGGTTGAAGGGCAGGCTCTGAAACCAGATGACCCCTGTCTGAGCCCCACGCTGCCTCGAACTCGCTGTGCAACCTTCCTGAACATTACACCTCCTCCCTGTGCATCCACCTTCTCATGTAGAGGATGCAGGTAATATTAGAGCCGCTGTGAGGACGATGGGAGTTAACAGAAGTTTGCAAGCAGTAAGTATTTGCTATCACTGTCATCACATTTAATTTTTATAATCACCCTGCAAATTAGACAGAAAAGATTCTCTCCAAGTGTACAGATGAGGAAACGGAGAGTCACAGAGTTAAAATGAGCTGCCCCAAATCTCTCAGCTAGGAGGCGGCAACACTGGAATTGCACCCAGGTATTCTTCGGGCAGAAACACTGATCCCTGAAGCTGCCCAAGTGTGCCAGGCCCCAGGTGGCCCAGGCACAGAGAGGACGAGGGCAGATACCACGCGGAAGGAGGACAGGGGCCTCTGGGGGGGGGGGTGCATTCTCCACTCACGTGCAGCCTCTTCACTGTGGATGCTGAGCCACGTGCAGCAGGGGCCCAGGGCCCCTCAGCAGATCCCCCTGGGCAGGAGGACCCCCAACCACCAACCCCCCGCCAGAGCCCTTGGGAAGGAGGTGGCTGTCTACTTGCCATCAGCTGTCGTGCTTATCAGGTGTGTTTTGCATGGCCGAGGCCAAGTTCACGAAGCAGAAATACCAGCTATCAAACCCTACTGCCCATGATAGCCTCGGCGAGCATCTTCGTGCCTCCATTTTTCAGTTGGGGAAACTAAAACCGATTCCCAGCACCTCCAGCACTGCGCCACCGCCTCACCTGCCTGCGGGGCTCCCAGCGGGGCGCTCGGGGCTGTCCCCGGACCGGGCTCGCCAGGGAAGGGGGCCGGCGGCCCAGAGCTGTCCAGCGGCGGGAACAGAGAGCTGGAGCACGCACCCATGGATGCCTGCCGGCTTCTGAACTCTGCGGAGAAGAGGCACGCATGACAGTCAGCTCCTGCTCCTCCCCAACAGCGACCGATGACTTCCGAGGCCAGAACCCGCCCGGTGGGAGAGCCAGGCATGGAGATAACCGCAAGGGCGCCAACGCCTTCCCCGTCGCTGCTCTGGTGCAGCCGGGGGGCTGGGGTGGGGGCCATTCCCCAGGCTCGGTCTCTGGGGAAGCCACCTGAGGGACAGTCCTCTTGCCAGCAGCAGGAGCAGTGGTCACCATTTGGGAAGAAGGGAAAAACACATGATGCAAATGAGAACTCCAAGTCCAAGGGACAAACAGCATTACGGGAAAAACAGATGATGCAAATGAGAGCTTCAAGTCCAAGGGACGAACAGCATTACTCAAAGGTGAAGGAACAGCTGGGCTTCTCTGGTGGCCCAGACGGAAAGAATCTGCCTTCAATGTAGGAGACCCGGGTTCCATCCCTGGGTCTGAACAATCCCCCGGAGGAGAGCATGGCAACCCACTCCAGTATTCTTGCCTGGGGAATTTCACAGACAGAGGAGCCTGGCGGGCTGCAGTCCATGGGGTCTCAAAGAGTGGGACATGACTGAGTGACTAACACAACAATAACAACAAAGGAAGAGCTAGTACTTTCCTCCACCCCCTAAATCACTCTCCATTGGGAAGATTACCTCCCAGTGAGGTATCGAACCTGAGAGGGGCTTGGTCACAGCAAATGATCAAGAACTCTTGGCTGGTCCCACAAGGGGAAGAACCACTTCCTCTCCAGGACCTAGAAAATGACAGGCATGTATATAGTAGGAGCTCAAGAAATTATTGAGGAATGTGGCAACCCACTCCGGTATTCTTGCCTAGGGAATTTCACAGACAGAGGAGCCTAGTGGGCTACAGTCCATAGAGTCGCAAAGAGTTGGACACGACTGAGCGACTGAGCATGCGTGCAAGCAAGAAAAGGAGACGTGGAGGATAGGAATGATGGGAGGGGACAGGGGATGAATGCCTAGAACCAGCCCCTCCTGAAGCCCCTTTTTCCTACTCACAGAAGCTGGCTGGGGTATTCCAGGTGACCAGAGAGCACTGACGCAGACAAGCGAGGGACAAGAGGCTGCCTCTCCTGGGCACCTCGCTAAGAACCCTTCTGGGACACGTCCCTCCACGGTTGGTTGATGGGAGAAGGGGCATTATCTCGGTGGGGTCTGGAAAATCCAGCCCCTCCCTCTGCCTCCAGAGATGACTGCAGCCAGGAGGATATTGGGCGACAGAAGAGAAGAATGGAGGGAGGCCCTTCCTAAAGCTGGAGCCCGCTCTCTTCTGCCAGCCCCAGCCCCAGGAAGCTGATCTTTTCTGTTTGTGGTTGACAGGGCTGCGGGGCAGGGAGGGAGGCTATCTGGGCTGAGCTTTCTCTAAGTCAGGGCTTCGCAACTTCAGCACCATTGACACCGGGCTGCACAATTCTCTGCAGAGGGCTGCCCCGGGCACTGTATCCTTGGCCTCCATCTATGAGATACCAGGGGCTCCTTGCAGTCATGATGGTCAACAGTGTCTTCAGACATCACCAAATATCCCTGGGGGACAGAATCCCCCCCGGGTGAGAATCTGGCCCCAGACACTTACCACAAGAAGACACGGCACCGTGTGGCCCTGTGTCAGCTTTCAAAGCGCCCATATAATTAGACTGATACTGTAAACTGGACGCCCGGAGGGCAAAATTGCATTTTGATTTCGTAGGGCTGACCTCTTGCCCACCGTGTGCACTGCAGAGCAGTCTCGGCCCAGAGTCGGGCCAACAGGCCCCTGGCTGGCCTGGAGGTGCCCCCTTCATACGGCCCACCCCACAGAGCTTGCTCACCTGAGCCTTTCCAGCAAATGAGAGGCCCTTTGGTCAGAGCCCCCTGGGCGTTGCGGACCAGGTAGTATTTCAAGTGTTTCTGCTTCTTGGGCTGCGTGGTCAGCTTCAGATTGATGTGATTGGAGAACTCCGTGAAGTAACAGAAGCCCTTCTTGCCACAGCCGACACAATTCCCAGAGAAACCTGGGGGGAGGAAACAAACCAGGATTGTCCCCACCTGACACCCAAGACCCCTCCAAGTGAACCATCGTTCACTAGGCATTCACGTCCCGAACCACCAGCCAGAGAAGTCCAAGGGGCAAAGGTAGCTGCCAGCTCACGCACATCCAGGGGTCAAGATGACCCTGACACAAACAAAAAACCTTGACCAAAGAGACGCTGGGTCGTAGACACGAGCGCAGGTAAGCATGGAAGACAGCATTTGCTTAGGGGCATATTTAAAGCCTGTGCATCCTATGGGACAGAACTGTCCCATTCATCTGTCCACACTGAGCACCTGCAATAATTTGGTTTGTCCACATGGTCTTTGGGCTTCTCAGACGGTGCTTGTGGTAAAGAAACCGCCTGCCAATGCAAGAGACATGAGATGCAGGTTCGATCCCTGGGCCAGGAAGATCCCCTGGAGGGGGTCATGACAACCGACTCCAGTGTTCTTACCTGGAAAATCTCACGGACAGAGAAGCCTCATAGGCTATAGTCCATAGGGTTACAAGAGTCAGACACGACTTAGTGAATAAACAATAAATGTTTATACTGTAGTCTAACACATGAATTAAGGAATTATTTAATATTTGGCATCACCAGAAGAAATAAAGCGACTATATTCTGTGTAATATGCACACAAAGTGTTTCTAGTTGGTGGGGATGGAGGTTGGGGGAAGAACTTTGATTAAAGTATAAGTAAGGACAAGCCTTAAGTACTTGAAATTATGTTTCCCAGGTGGCTCAGGGGTAACGAACCCTCCTGCCAAGGCAGGAGACACGGGTTCGACCCTTGGGTGGAGACGATCCCCTGGAGAAGGAAATGGCAACCCATTCCATATTCTTGCCTGGAGAATCCCATGGACAGAGGAGCCTGGCAGGCTATATAGCCCATAGCATCGCAGAGAGTTGGACAGGACTCAGGTGACTTAGCATGAACACACTACGGTCTTCAGTGCCAGCCAATCATAGAATCTCAAAGCAATTAAACCACTGAGACTGGATACACTGAGAGCCCTCTTGAGAGTCCAAAATTCCCTCCAGGAATCAAGGAAGTAGACCCCACAAATCGCAGAAATCAAGTACTTCATCACGTGTGGCCAGGATCATGGCGAGTGAAAACTGGGCCCGGCAGCCATGGTGAAGCCTCTCATCTAGAAGGTGACTGCTTGTATCAGTTCCTGCTGCCCAAGGCCAGGGGAACCTTTCTGGGAGATGACAGAGCTTAACTCTGAGGCTCTGCAGAAGATGCCTTCCAGAGGTGATGACAAAACCACCTCTTCAGTTCAGTTCAGTTCAGTTACTCAGTTGTGTCCGAATCCCTGCGACCCCGTGGATTGCAGCACGCCAGGCCTCCCTGTCCATCGCCAACTCCCAGAGTTTACTCAAACTCATGTCCATCGAGTCAGTGATGCCATCAAACCATCTCATCCTCTGTCGTTCCCTTCTCCTCCTGCCCTCAATCCTTCCCAGTATCAGGGTCTTTTCAAATGAGTCAGCTCTTCACATCAGGCGGCCAAAGCATTGGAGTTTCACCTCTTATGAACTATTAAAATCCAGAGAACATGCTTGAAAGACTTAAACTGTGAAGTCCATTCAAGCCGGAATCAATAGAACTGTTGGTTAAGACAAGAAAAACGTGATGGTTTAGCTTTTGTACCTGGTAGACCGTTCTGCTTTAAGCTCACTGTCTCTCAAAGGCCTTCCCTATGACCTTGCCTCACTCACTGGTACATCTGGTTTCTTTGCAACAAAGTCCTTTGGTAGGAGAGACCCTGAAGCTGAGACTAATTTGTTTTATCTTATCCTCTGGATGACAAGTTTACAAAGAGCATCTTGATATAGGCCAGAAAGGGCCAAGCGGTTCTGTGAGTAAGCCCTGCTTTTAAAGGGGACAGTCCTGAGGTCTCTGACTACTACTGTTAGTGAAGGTTCAAAACATTTCCCCATAGAGAAAGAAGATGCCTATATTACAGAACTATGAGGGACTTTATTTTCTCAGGCTCCAAAATCACTGCGGACAGTGACTGCAGTCATGAAATGAAAAGACACTTGCTCCTGGAAGAAAAGCTATGACCAACCTAGACACCATATGAAAAAGCAGAGACATCACTTTGCTGACAAAGGTCCAAATCGTCAAAACTGTGGTTTTTCCAGTAGTCATGAACAGATGCGAAAGTCGGACCACAAACAAGGTTGAGCGCTGAAGAATCGGTGCTTTCGCATTGTGGTATTGGAGAAGACTCTTGAGAGTTTCGTGGACTGCAAGGAGATCAAACCAGTCAATTTAAGGAAATTATCCCTAAATATTCATTAGAAGAACTGATGCTGAAGCTGAAGCTCCAATCCTTTGGCCACCTGATTCGAAGAGCTGACTCATTGGAAAAGACCCTGATGCTGGGAGAGACTTAAGGTGGGAGAAGGGGATGACAGAGGATGAGATGGTTAGATAGCATCACTGACTCAATAGACATGAATCTGAGCAAACTCTGGGAGAGAGTGAAGGACAGGGGAACCTGGCATGCTGTAGTCCATAGGGTCACAAAGAGTCAGACATGACTTAGTGGCCAAACAACAAACATTACAGAAACCTGGATTATCTGCTCTATTGCAAGCAAGTTTAATATTCCTTAAAAGGCATTAGAAATAAAGACAAATCTCTTGGTCTAAGAAGGCAGACACAGGTTAGTTTTTCCTTCCAGACTCCTATCCCCTCTGTACTGAATACATTAAGGTACCAAAAAAATACCAACTCTGTGCTTCATGTTTACTTGTTGTTAGAGGGACATGAAGGAAACTGACATGCAGAGAAAACCAACGGTGTTCTTGCCATTCACCGTCGCCCAGACGAAGCACCCAGCTGAACTCATGCAACCACCAGTCGGTCAGCTAAACCTTCCATGGGGAAAACAGAGGGACTGAGTGGTTGTCCAGAGCAGATCCAAAGAGTGACGCATTCAATTCTAGCATGAGAACGGAGTGAGGATGCACAAGCATGCCCTCCAGGGCTGCCCCCAGTGCCTACCACCCCCATCTCTGCTTTACCTCCCATCCCTCCTACTGCTATGCTGGACTTTATATTGCTGACAGCTCTTATAACTTCTTCCTCAATGTTGCTGCTAAGCTGCTACGTCACTTCAGTCGTGTCCGACTCTGTTCGACCCCCTAGACGGCAGCCCACCAGGCTCCCCCCTGGGATTCTCAAGGCAAGAACACTGGAGTGGATTGCCATTTCCTTCTCCAATGCATGAAAGTAAAAAGTGAAAGTGAAGTCGCTCAGTTGTGTCCGACTCTTAGCGACCCCATGGACTGCAGCCTACCAGGCTCCTCCATCCATGGGATTTTCTAGGCAAGAGTACTGGAGTGGGGGGCCACAATGTTAGAGTTATTAAAATCTGTATTTTTCCCTATAACCATCCCCATCCTTCCACAGGACCGGGAGCATGTATGTCCACGGGGAGGTATGGGTTGTATCTGTGTGCATTCGTGTGCGTATACAAACTAGTGCCCAGCACAGGAGAGACAGTCAGCAAACACTGGGAGGGAAGGAGAAGAGAGGAGATAAAACAATTAGCAGAGCAAACACTTAGCCTCTCTGCACACACTTTGATGTGCTTTTGTTTTCTAATGTTTTCACGTTTCTAATGCTTCCTAGTTTATAATCTAATGTTTTTATTTTTTCTTTTGTCTCCAACCTGGGAACCTTGAGCAGCTCAACTGCCATCCAAGAATGAGGCCCTAAGAAACCTTCCAAGCTCCCTGGAAGGGATCCTGACTCTGAGGTCAAACCAAAGATGATGAGTAAGAAACAGAACTGCAAATCCAAGGATGCTCCCAGCACCTCGCCAAGGCCAGCACTGCCATCCCTTTGCAGAAATGGCTAAACAGGTTACAGGCCTTTGTCCGACGACAAATGTGGGCTATGGGACCACGGCTCCGTTCCAGAGGCAGGGAGGGAGGGCCACAAACCAGAAGGGGCTCCTCCGTGGTTCAGAAATCAAAGTGGAAACGCTGGCCCTCCCAGGGCAGTAAGGACAGGCACACCTCATTCTATCGCGCATGCCTCTGTTTCTTCATATCTCAGTGCTAGGTAGTAACACACTCACTCACTCACTCCATTTTAACTCCAATAGTCATTAGCACATGAGAAGTAAAGTGGCTGCTATTTAGGTTCATTTGCTGCTGCTGTCTTTCTCCAATTGGTAATCCACCCATTTTTTAGGACCCAAGTGCGTCGCCGGTGACACCCTCTGAGACACTCTCATCCCAGAAGTCAATGCATCCTTGGGGATCCCACAGCATCTTAAGCCCGTGGTGGGAGCCTGTTGCCCAGAGATTTCCCAGAATTTCGATTTCTGTGGTTGTGCATGTGGATCTCTGAGGGAAGTCTTGGTTGGCCTGTATCCTCCCACGGCCCTGAGCTTCCGGGAAGGACCAAGTGCCACTTGGCTTTGGGGCCCCAGTCTGAACTTAAAGTCTACCTTCAGTTATTTATTACTATGAATAATAATAAATGCATAATTATTTGCCTGCTAGATGAACAAACAGCTCATTTACTCTCATCTCAGAAATGAACATTCCAGCTGTAATAGATGGAAGCTTCCCAGGTGGTACTAGTGGAAAAGAACCCGCCAGCCAATGCAGGAGACGTAAGAGACGCAGGTTGGATCCCTGGGTCAGGAAGATTCCCCTGGAGGAGGGCACGGCAACCCACTCCAATATTCTTGCCGGAAGAATCCCATGGACAGAGGAGCTTGGTAGGCTACGGTGCATGGGGTCGCAAAGAGTCAGACACGACTAAAGCGACTTAGCAAGCACACACACAGCTGTAATAGATGGTTTCTTCTCCTTTGTCTTAGCCATCAGCTAGTTTCGATGAATTACTATCAAACAACTGGAACACACACCTACATTTTAGTCTTTTCGCTTTCACAGACCGAAATCTCTCTGTTGATTCAAAGTCACTAAAACCAGCACTACTTTCTCTATAAATTATGGGGGGCTGGGGGTGGGGGGGGGGTGGTTTAAAGCTGTTACTTTCTCCTAAGATACTCCAGAGCCTCCCCTTTATAGGTCACTAAAAAGTGCTGAGCCCCGGCCCCAGAGGGGTGCTGGGCCACCATGCCCTGTGCAGCCATCAGGGTTAATTGCAGGAAACCTAAACAGTGCTAAGTGTGCAAGCTGAGAGTATAAAGTTATTTTAAAAGAAGAAAGCATGGGTTATTACCAGCCGGCCCTTGTTACCCACCTCCGATGGCTTTTTGGCAAGCAATTAACAAAGACCCCACTTCCTCTACGCTTCCCGCCGGAGGGGCTGAAGCTGTTCCCAGGCTGGTGGTGAATGAACTGAAAGATTCTTGCCTCTGCATTTCGAGACATGGAGCCTCCTAGATTTACTGCCCTCGCAATTCCTTTACAGTCACAAAGGGGAGGAATTCAGGCCAGATCAAACGCTAACCAAGTCACCAGTCTGTCTTCCCCACTCATTCTGTCCTGAGCGGCCTTGATAAGCAAATTCACTCTGAGATGCAATGACTCAGAAGCAATGAGCTTCCTTGGTGGAGTAAATTTCCTGGATTATTCTTGCTTTCAAAACTGATTACAATAAACCCATAGAGCCGCCTTAAGAAAGAACCGGCCAAAACCTTTTCTCCTGCTGGTTGTTGCCTCAGAGTCGTGTCTGTCCCTCCACTGAGCAGTCATCTGCCAGGTTTCAGAGTGTGCCCTCATGGCAGGAACCATTTCTTTTTCTTCTCTGGGTCAAGCCTTGCTGTCCCACCTCCATCCTTCAGTCCTTTGCACAGAGACTCAGACATAAAATGTCCTCAATAAATATCCACTAAAGTGTGTAGGAGATCCAACCAGTCCATCCTAAAAGAAATCAGTCCTGAATATTCATTGGAAGGACTGACGCTGAAGCTGAAACTCCAATACTTGGGCCATCTGATGCAAAGAACTGACTCTGTGGAAAAGACCCTGACGCTAGGAAAGATTGAAGACGGGAGGAGAAGGGGACGACAGAGGATGAGATGGTTGGATGGCATCACTGACTCAATGGACATAAGTTTGAGTAAACTCTGGGAGTTGGTGATGGACAGGGAGGCCTGGCGTGCTGCAGTCCATGGGAACGCAAAGCGTCTGACACAACTGAGCAAGTGAACTGAACTGAAAGTGTTTTTACCTACCCAGATTTGGGAACATATCAAGTGTAAAACTGAGGTTTAAATGTTTGTCCACTGGGAAAGCACAGAAGGAATGGGGCCAGCAGGAGAAGTTTAACCTAGAAGTTTTTCCCATAAACTCTCATGATCAAACTTGCTTCTGCCATGAAGATTATTTCTGAGGCTACATCTCAGCTAGACAGATCATTACCAACCCTCCTGTCTGCCCAGCTCTCCTGCCAAGGAGACGCCAGGCCAGGTGAGGGGCCATGTGGAAAGCACTTGCCCACTCTCTGGACGAGGACACGGAGGCCCAGGGTCACACAGCAGCCTATGGTCAGACACGGGGCTGGAGCCAGCTCGCTGAGCTCTCGGTCCAAACCTCATGTCTCCCCCGACTTTGCTTCACTTACCGGGGAGCGTGCCGAGCACAGGGTCGGGCATTCAGTAAGAGCTCAATAAATGTTTGAACCAACAGGAGACAGGCTTGGTATGGCTTGGCCTTGACTTGCACTGACATTGAGGATTCCATGGGCCAGCAGTGGTTCCAAAGGTCAAAACCACAGCTTCCCTAGGCTGACCCTGACCCTGAGTGACTGTGGGGTGCAGTAGTTAAAGGTACCATATGGAACCAGGAAGACCTGAGTCAGAATCCTGGCCACATTCTTTTACTCATGCACCCTCAGGCAAGTTCATTAACAGGTCCAAGGCGACCTTGACTGGTGAGGGGCAAAAGGTAAAGCAAAGAAGAGAATGGTAGAGGGTGCCGGGCAGTCACTTGGAACAGGACTGTCCTGGTCAGGGGGACACACGCTCAGCCTTATTCTCCTCCTGCCACGCGTCTGCTGGCCTCTGAGAGCATCTCGGATGGGGTCTGGATTACATTCCCAACACAGGTAGGCACTTAGGAAAGTTCTGATGAACACATTTACCAAAAAAAGTAGTACTAACTGACAGGCTTTCTATAGGAAAGTTGTCACATTTTATTTTTACACTATTCATTTATTTTTTGGCCATGCTACAGAGTATCATGTAGTTCCCCAACCAGGGATCAAACTCACGTCCCCTGCACTGGAGGTACAGACTGTTAATCCCCGGACCACCAGGGAAAGCTCCAGGTAGTCACATTTTAAAACAAATCTCATTTGCATTCCATTCCACAAAGAAATAGGCCACAGAATGAGGAATGAATGGGGTTGTGGGACGTGCTGATGAAGAGGCCCAAAGGTGGCCTGTCTTCCACGGGGACCAGTGGCCCTCCTTGTCCCCACCCATCATGCAGCCTGAGCTGTAGAGCAGAGCCCAGGAGGAACTCACCAAGAAGGGCGTTGTGTCCGTTGTCATCCGGCAGGAACCTCTTGTCCACGGCACACACCAGGAGATGGTCAGGCAGGCTGGGGGACTTGGCACCCACCAGGAGGAAGCCCGCAGGGATGTCGATGGGCTCACTGGAGATGGAGACCAGACGCAGGTCCTTCCCGGCCTGGCAGAACCCTAGGAGGGATGGACAGGGCTCACACGCCGTCCAGCGAGCGCCCCCACACAACCAGGATCCACGCGGGCAAAGCAGGAAAACAGTCTGAATTTTGTCAGCAACCACCCTCACCCCTGGCCTGGGCTGACTCTAAAATTAATTCTGAGAACATTATTAGCTATGTTATCCTTACATGCGCTTCACTTGCCAGTTACCATGATTCACAACAATAAAGTGACTGGGCAGAACAAAAAAATAAAATGAATAAACGTAATTCTGAGAGATCAAATTGTAACCATCGTCATTCGTGACACTTAACTACTTGCTGTATTTACGACTGCTGCTGTTACCGTACAATACACATACGTGAATGTACAAATGAAGGTCAACGGGAGAAATGGCTAGACAAGTGATGGTAAATTAAAACGTGGATGAAAAATCCATAAGGGACTGTGAGCAATTTGAGGTCTTTTCCACCCTGCACTTAACGTGTATGAGGCACAGGCCAAGGGCAGGAATTCAGGCTGACGACCTGGTAATGATGGTCTCAGAGAAGTCCCATCAGCAGAGGGGGACACTACGCACTTGAACTTTTTCTATTTCAGAGCGTTTAAACGTCTGTGCGTGTGCTAAGTTGCTTCAGTCAAGTCTGACTCTTTGCGACCCCATGCACTGCAGCCCGCCAGGCTCCTCTGTCCATGGGATTCTCCGGGCAAGAATACTGGAGTGGGTTGCCATACACTCCTCCAGGGAACTTCCCAACCCCGGATTCAAACCCTCCTCTCTTTATAGATGTTTTACGACTAGTGCTACTTGGGAAGCCCTTAAACATGCTTCTTATTTTTAAATTAAGTGTCCAGAAATACTTAGGGAAAAAAGGAAGAAGAGGGAAACAGCCGAGATTTATCTGGATCGACCTTTTCTGGGAATCTCTCTCCCCAAAGGCACAAGTGGCCCCATGCCCTGTGTTTTCCCATCTTTAATGACCAACAGGGATGACATGGGCTAATGTGAACTCTGAGACCCCGAGGCCTTCCCTGCAAACCCATAAGATATTTATACCTTAGTAAGATTCTCCTCCAGGGACATCTGCTTTACCATTTTCAAGGCACTGGCTCCTAGTTCTCCCATCTGCTCCTGGGCAAAGCAGGAAGCAGGAAGTAGCACCCACTGTGTGAGGCACTGAGTGGGAAAAGCCTTGGAAGGCTTTCATTTGATCATCTTTGGGCAGGTGGTCCTGCCCCTAATTTGCAGACAGGGAAATCGAGGCTCAGAGAAGTTAAGTCATTTACTCAAAGCTTCTGAGCGGGGTAGGGAGGGCCACGATGGAGCCAGGTCTGACTCTCAAGTATGGGGTGGTTCCCCTTCATCCATCATCTTGGGGACATGGGCTCAGCTCACAGCTCGGGGGGCTCTCAGCACACAGCCCGGCGGGCATCTCACCGTCCGTGGTGCAGCATCCTTCAGGCGGGGGGTGCATCTGGTAGGGGTTTGGGGGACAGTTCTGTTCTAGCCCCCCGTCCCCTTCCTCTTCCTCTTCTTCATTGTCCACTCGGCTTCCACCTAGACGTGGAAAAGGGGAGTGATGACCAAGGCAGAAGTAAGTACATGGTGAGCCCCAGTTAGTTAGGAATTAACCAGTCCTCAGAGACACACTGTTTAAGCCGAGCACCATCACCCTTCTTCACTAGGGGCGAGGGTCAAGGCTCACTCAGACCGGATGTCTTTCCCAAGGTCACAGACTCTGGCTCCAAGCCTGGCCTTATGACTGCAGAAAATACACGTCCACATCCCCTCCCAGAGCTCACAGCTGCACATATCTGCATGAGCAACAGAGCTCGGTATGTATACAGTTGCTGACAAGGACCGACTATAAAGTCTGCACACAGTAGGCACTCCAATAACAGCTGTGTGGGAGGAACCACAGTGTAACCCAGGGACCATTTTACAGGTAAGGAAACTGAGGTTCAGAGAGACCCAGTGATTCAGCCACCTGCTAGGCAGCACAGCCAGCCTGTTTCCAGCTGTATCTGGTGCCCAAGCTGCTGTCCTTGTCGTAAAATAGAACCTGAAATACAGTGTGAACGGCCTTTACGTTGAATAAGACAGGAGTCAAACCATATGCTGTTATTTATCCCCAAGGGAAAACTAGATGTATACATTATTAGAAATATAAACACACCAGAAGTTGTCACACACACAAAACAAACCAGCACAGGGTCAGGCCCTCTCAGCAACTTTATGCCTATAGGAAACTTTTCAAGTGAAATAGTACTTTAGGACTAATGGCAAATGTGGAACGGGCCAGGAGAGCCAGCAACTGGCCAGGGAAACCCCACTCTCCTCGTGCCTGCTCTCCATCTCCGCAGCAGAGGAGCTGGCCTTCCCCACGTGGTCAGCTCCTGGGGGCCGGGGGTGCTGCTGTTATTCAGGAATTCAGGCCCCAAGCAGAATATCTCACACACACAGAGGCAGCGCTCAGGAAACCACTGAGTTAGCCAAAAAGTTTGTTCCTGTTTTTTTCCGAATCATTGTAATTCCCAACTGTTTGGAGTATACACAGAGGGCGCGCGCATACATACACACACACACACACACACACACACACACACACACACCCCTTATTTACCCAGCCTGCTAGAGAAAAAGGGTTTCACATCAGTGAGTTTTCAAACTTCTTTTAAGAGATGTTTTGGGTAAAAAGTCTTTCTCAAATTGCCTATCTTTAAATGTCATTTAATAAATAGCACCCAGATTTCTTCACACAGTAGGGCTGCTACAAACATCCTTAGATAGCCGAGGCCAGGGACAGCTGCTCCTTTCTTTTCTGTGTCTCCTGTCTCTTCCCCTCGTGCCAGCCCCTTTGCTGCCATTTCTTCTACTCTCACCTCCCTTGGCTCTCAACCCATCCATTCAGTGCGTGACGTGTTTTCCAGTTAGTGACGAAATCACGCACAACAGAAAAACGGGCTAGGAATCTGGGAACTCCAGTTTTAGTCCCTGGATCTGCCATTGTCTGTGTGGCCTCAGGAAAGTTACTTAACCTCTCTGGGCGTCAAATCCTGCCTCTTTAAGATGAGGTGGTTATAGAAGGCCACCTTGAGCTGTGACAGTCTCCGTGGGGAAACACGGCACTCAGCATTGCACAGAACATTCCAAGGGTGATTTAATCAGTACAGCGGGCTGGGAGCATAACCTCAGGGTGGTCACCACTTTAAAGGTGTTAGTTGCTCAGTCGCGTCCGACTCCTTGTGACCCCACGGACTGTAGCCCGCCAGGCTTCTCTGTCCATGGGATTCTCCAGGCAAGAATACTGGAGTAGGTAGTCATTCCCTTCTCCAGGGGATCTTCCTGACCCAGGGATCAAACCTGGGTCTCCTGCATTGCAGGCAGATTCTTTACCATCTGAGCCACAAGGGAAGCCCTATGTTAAACGTGCTGGAAGGACAAGAGGCAGAAGAAACTGAACATTTCGGGCCAGCCCAGGCCCATGACCTTGGGAAGGTCACAGCAGGAAGTAAGCAAGAATTCCTGGTGTCTGCCTCCCTCTAGGACTGGAGGACACAGAGGTGGTGGGGAGACTGTAAAAAGATTACCCAGGCAAGAACACAAAGGGAGTTGAAGGGATAAACACCAGAGCCTCTTTCAGACGCTTCCTTCCTGCCACTAAATGCAGGCGTGGTTGGTTTTAGCAGAAGGTATAGAGTCATGCCCAGACTCCAGGTGCCACCCATGCAGCACGGTCCCCACGGGGACTGAAACCACCCTTTAGCCACCTACGGAGTGGGTGGCTTGGAAGGCTCTGCAAAATCAAGATTAGTCTGTGAACCAGGGACTCACCGGGGCTCAGCAGGGGGACAGCAAAGAGCCAACAATTAGAGTGAAAAGGGGAAAGAAAGCCAGGCTTTCGGAGCTTGGAGGGCACGCACAGGAATGTCTGCACGTTTATTCTGTTCAACCAAAAAGAGCAGGAATGCAGACTCTTGGAAAGAATGAAAGAGGAGGGTCTTAAGCCTCCGAAAGTCAAAGAAAGGGCTCAAAATCCAGTGGCTGCCAAGAATCCGCTTTCTGCTAAGAAAGCGGGATTAAAGGTCAAAGGTCTACATCAGACATTCCAGGGTCTTTGATGGAATCTGTCAGCCAGCAGCAAGCCTGAGGAGACTTCCTAACCAGGGCCAGACTAAACCAGACTGTTTACCAAGGTCTTCTGGCAGAATGAGGGCTTTAAAATGGCCTTAGACAAAACCAATTGGACTGGGAGCTTAGGATCTTAAAACTCAACCGTGGGTATCCAGAGATGTCATGACAGCACTTCACCCCATGGTGTATGAAAGTATTGATGTTTTAGAATAAGTTTTGTTTTCTTTATATGAGAAGAAACTGTATGACATTCTGAGTGGGTGGGACGACAGGAATTTACCTGTATCTTGTTTAATAAACACTAATCCCAAATTTGAAGGGTGTATTTGTTTGGTTTGCTTGGCCTTCCTTTAAAAAAAAATAAAATAACACATAAAAGGTTTCTCCCCTGTTAGGAAAGGTCATACCCCTAATTTGGAGAACAAAGTAACAGGGCCCCTCTGAACTGCCCTTGCAAATAGAGAAAATGTTAACAGATCTAGGGGTGTTTGGGATACCAGTGCCCTGGTCATAAAAAGCATCCTTAATGTTACTGTCTGAGGAAGGACAGCAATAAGATAAGAGATCCCGACAGAGAGACAGACCAAACAAACCCTGTGCACCACGTTCTATGATGCAGAAACCAGGGGCTCAAGCTGAGTGCTCGACTGATAGGGACATTTAGCAAATCGACCATCTCCTCCTTTTCACCAACCCCCTCCCCACACCTCCCAGCGCTGCTGCTGCTGCTGCTAAGTCACTTCAGTCATGTCCGACTCTGTGCGACCCCATAGACAGCAGCCCACCAGGCTCCCCCGTCCCTGGGATTCTCCAGGCAAGAACACTGGAGTGGGTTGCCATTTCCTTCTCCAGTGCATGAAAGTGAAAAAATAAAGTGAAGTCGCTCAGTCGTATCCGACTCCTAGCGACCCCATGGACTGCAGCCCACTAGGCCCCTCCATCCATGGGATTTCCCAGGCAAGAGTACTGGAGTGGGGTGCCATTGCCTTCTCCACCTCCCAGTGCTAGAGAAACAAAATCCGGGAGGGTCTCTCTATGCTGCTTGCCAGACAAATGGGAAAATGATAGAGAGGGCCTGAGCTGGTTTTCATATCATAAACGAGAAGGGCTGACCATGAGTACTTATCATGAGTACTACTGTTCATTTCCCATTAGCAGCTAAGCCTTTCGATACTGTAAGAAGTTAACAATGATCATTTAATACATATTTCACAAGTCTTTCAGCTAGTCAAAAACATGGACTGTAAAAGATGCCCCAGTTATTCCTCAAATGCCCCTCAGTGTCACAGTAAAACTTCCTGGGCCGGAAATCATTGGTACTTTGATGTGAATGCCAGAGAACCCTTGGGTTTCCTGACTCCTGCTTTTGACCACAATCTACTTTCTCTCAGACCCAGAGCCAGTTCCTTTAGGTCCTTAGCTGTTGCTATTTGCAAGATTAATTTTGTAAAAATGCTTTAAAGAGTGACACAGGAAAGCCTCCCTCCTAGAGAGGGACGATCAGATATCAGATATTGAGCCTCATTTTCTCTTGGAAAATGCAACCATCCCCAGCCCACCTTCCCCACACCCACCTTGCACATACAACCATACACACACAGGGACACAGGCACACACCACGACCACCCTAAGACAGGACCTGGTACACTGCAGGCTTCCTTAATGAGTTCATCTTTGTTGTAAACCACAGCCGTCTTTCACTTCAAAAGCTAAGCGAAGTCTGCAGGTAACTTCAAGTGGAAGACAAGTGACCAAAACGACTTCTTCAGCAATAGATAAGGGGCTGGGGCAACTTTGGACTTGAAGATACGTGACTATAAAAATGTAAACTGAGGACTGAAAAATACAACCAGTTTATTCTCTGGATAATTAAGTAAACCCCAAACTTATCCCCATGCCCGAAGATAATTTATTGCTGGTACACATTAAACTCATAAGGCTTTATTCTTGGCTTTTAACAGTTTCTAGAGGGCTCTCATCGGAGAAGGCAATGGCACCCCACTCCAGTACTCTTGCCTGGAAAATCCCATGGATGGAGGAGCCTGGTAGGCTGCAGTCCATGGGGTCGCTAAGAGTCGGACACGACTGAGCGACTTCACTTTCACTTTCCACTTTCATGCATTGGAGAAGGAAATGGCAACCCACTCCAGTGTTCTTGCCTGGAGAATCCCAGGGACGGGGGAGCCTGGTGGGCTGCAGTCCACGGGGTCACACTGAGTCGGACACGACTGAAGCGACTTAGTAGTGGTAGTAGTAGTAGTAGAGGGCTCTCATAACTGCTATCACATGGAAAAGTACTTACACTCCTTTGCAAAGATAGGGCCACAAATCACAGAGGAAATACATATATATATAACTGAGGGTCAAAAATATGTTAAAATGTCTTATTTATCCAAGTCAGACCATCAAAACCTTTCATGAGCATAAGTAACAACCAATTGAGAACAAGTTAACACTGGCCTTTCTCCTACTAGTCCAGTGAATCATCCCATTCCTTGCAACTTTATGGCTGAGACTTAAATTTGAGTTTTAGCCAAGTAAGGACGCACATGCAACTTTCTCTTTCCTAATAATTCCATTCTGCCAGACCCAACAGTTGCTACACCAAGTGGAAGAGGAAAGAGTTTCAAGTCCCATCTTGAACATTCCCACACACAGTAGAGAAGGGCACAGACACATCTCCTACCTTCTAGAGCGGAAAGCTGCTGCTCTGCTTCCAGGTACAACTGGGAGAAGATGGGCCTGGGTACCAGGCTGTTGGAGCGCAGGGAGGCCTCGATGGAGTTGTGCAGGACCTCCTCGAACCGCGTGGTCTTCAGCTGTCCAGCGTACGAGTTTCCCATCTTCAAAAGAGACAGAGGAGTCTTCTGTTTAAAATGGCATTTCAGTTGCGGTTAAAAAGCCTGACCCCCGAGCATGAAGCCCAAAGGTAGAAGAGATCTGGGCTGCCAGGAGGGGAGGGCCCTGTATCCCCCACTCAGCCAAGAGGAGGAGCGGGTGGCTTTCAGGGACTGCTCCTGCCGGGCAATTACAGGAAGTTATATAAGTAACAGCTTTCCCTAATTTAGCACTCAGCAGAGTCTGACACCTCTTAGGAGATTTTACTAGAAACTGGCTCTTAGTCGTCCACAGGTTTCACAGCAACGCCCCCAGCTTCTCCCTAAGAGGTGATCCTGCTTTTGAGAGACCCCAGACAAAAACGACACTTTCTTCTCCTTGACTTGCAGAAGAATAGCCCTGTGCCACTTTCTGTGTGTGACGGCAGCCGACAAAGCAGCGATCCATGACAACCAGTCCCCGATTTCAGGATTACCGGACCCGGCCTCCGCTCACCTTCTCAGGAGGAAGGTTAGCAGATTGCCCATCACGGCCTCCTCTGCTAAAAGGCCAAATAGGAACATTCTTGCTTTACAGTGTTTATTACTTTATCGTGGTATCCATTAGACAAGTAATACAGAATTACATCTACAAATCTGGGAATTACAGAATAGGGTGGAAAACCAGGAGGAAAATCATTGCGTCCATGCCCCAAGATAATCAATGTGATTTTTTTTTTTTTTTTTGTAGCAGCTTAAGATCTAATTCACTTGCCATCCCATTCACCTGCTACACGTAAAACAGATAAACAATAAGGTCCTACCATAAAGTTCCTACCAGGAACTATATATAACAATATCTTGTAATGAACTATAATGGAAAAGAATATGAAAAAGAACATATATATGTATAACTGAATCACTTTGCTATACACCAGAAACTAACACAATGCTGTAAATAAATTATACTTCAATTTTTTAAGGGTACAAATACATGGTTTTTAGTATACTCACATGTGGTACAAGCATCACACAACTGATGTTAGAACACTGTCCTCACCCCCAAAAGAAACCTCATACCCTTTAGCTGTCACCCCCAAGTCCCCAATCCTCCAGCCCTAGCCAGCCACCTGATGTCTGTAGACACACGATAATAGAATCATACAGTATGTGGTCCTTCCTTCCATCAGGCAATGTCTGCACCCTGCCTCTGTGTTGAGCACCTGTCAATACTCCGTTCTCTCTGATACTCTGATGTACTCTTTGCAGACTTAATTCCCTGGGAAACAGGAGGGACATGGAAGGCTGTATCCACATGGCTCTATCACTCTATGATAAACTTTTTGATTCTGCTCTTCACATTTGACGTAAACATTTCCGCCAATCCTCTTACAAAGGCTGTCAGAACCATTTTAATGGTTGCATCGCATTCCCTTGAGGGAAAGTTCAGATATTCGCTCAGACATTTCTCTGGAATCAGACATGTGGTTAAATCTCTATATTTAGTCCTGGCCAAGAACTGGCATTTAAATGTATATTCCTTTCTAATGTGTTCTGCTTGTTTTCTATTTCATTTAGTTTTTTGTTTAGATCGCCCTGTTTCCTTTTAGTTTAACATGTTGTACTTTTTACCAAACTTCTTAAAATGACTACTTTATCCTCATCTTTATTTTCCATATGACTGCTTTGATAGTGAAGATATTTAAGGCTATACGTTTTCCCCTGAGTGCTTCTTATGCTGTGACCCCTAGGCTTCGTGTAAAGAGGTCCCCTTTCATTTCTTTTTGGATAGTTTATGATCTCCCTTTTGATTCCCTTTTTGACCCAGTAGTTATCCAGAAATGTAGGTTTAATTTCTAAACAGTCAAAATTTGAGAGGAAGAAGGATTAGCCTTATATTATGTGTTTCTAATTTTCATTGGATAATCACAACCGTGGCCTTTAAAAACTACTTTTAAAATTTGTTAAGGGTTTCTTTTAGACAGATGCTGGATGGATTTTTGCAAATCTGCTATCATATAAGAAAAGATAAACTCTCTTAAAGGGATGAAAACAGATTATTCAACTTTTCTATGCTCTCATCTATTTCATGTGTCCGTTGATTCTTAAAGTGATATTTGACTTTAAATAGCACAAGATGGGGAATTTTCTGGGAGTCCAACAATTAGGACTCTGTGCTTCCACAGCAGGGGACACGGGTTCGATCCCTGGTCAGGGAACTAAGATCCCGCAAGCTGCTTGGTGCAGCCAAAAAAATGGGAGAAGATGCCAGCCCCGACATGACCTCAGGACAGTGGCTTCCGGCTTCATCACAGTGACACACCGCCAGCCACACTAGTTGTGAGACTGGCTTCACATTCCAGGCACTGCCTCACAGATCACGTTGACTTAAGATGTAGGTAGGAGATTCTCTGAGTCCTGGTGCTATAGGTGGCCGAGCAATTTCAAGACGGGACCACTGGTGCTCTAAGGAACTCTGGTTCCCCTCCTGAGGGTAAAATGGGGTGGTGTCCTCAGGCTGATTTCCACTTCTGTTGGAAGAAAGGTCCAGCCTTCCTTCTTCCAACTAACAGTAAATGGAAACCATTAAACACTTCCTGCTTGAGGCAATAACGCCTGAGCACAGGTTCCCTGCCCCCCTCCGCCACACCTCCTTGGTCAGCCCCAGCTTACAGCCTGGGGAAATGAGCTGGTGGGAGGGTTGCTACAGGAATTAGCCCCAACAAAAAGAAAGTGCTCCTGAAAGACAGAGGGCAGCGGCCGAACCACCGGAACAGTCGGAAGAGGCTCCAGGGCTCTGCGACTGCCTTTCCTCTCGACTGGCTGCATCCTTCAATCCAAGAAAGAGGGATTCCCGGCCACATCTGGGGGCCCTTGTGTGCGTTTCCATTCGGGGTGGTCCATGGAAAGCTGCCGCCAATTAATAACATCACGCACGGCTCCTATTTCTATAGATCTTTGTCTGAAGAGCTGAACACACAGAAAGCAGCTTTAAGTCCGGCCCATTTTACGAGGAGCGCCTGCAGAAGCATGCTCGAGGGTTGAAAGAAACGCTCAGGGCATCCAGAACATCTCTTCTTTCCCAAGGTCTTGTACACCTGATGCCTCACCGGCACCTTGAGCCTGGAGGACTCCAGGGGTTAAGACAGAGCAATGCCTGGTGTGGACAGAGCCGTAAAGAGGAAGAAAGAAAATGAACACTGTCCAGCTTCCGAGTGCCAGGCACCTGGCCTGTTCTCTCGCTCAACACATGTGAGCGATATTATGGAGCCCAGTTTAAAGATGGGGTTCCGAATCTTAGCCCCAGGGATGATAAGCAGCCTACAAGAAGTCTTGTGGAAAGAAAACAGAATTGGAGGTGGAGGGCGGTGGGGGAGGAAGGGAGAAGGGAGAGGGGAGGGGAGGAGGAAGGGAGAAACACAAAAGGGACAAAACATGAAAGAATGCTCACACTCAAAAAAATGGAAATTTCATTTTACAACCCTAAGCACACACCAAAGCTTTAAAGTCTAGAAGCACAGAGGTAGAGAGAAACTGACCCTACTCCAATCCAATGAGGCAGTTGAAAGCCCAAGTAAGTGCTGGTAACTGAGGATGGAGGAAGAGTGTGAGAACCATCTGACAACGTCGTGGCCCTTGCTGTTCGTCCCACTGCACCACCGTTGGGTGGCGTGGGAACTTCCTACCCACCCCAGCACTGCTCCAGCTCACAGACGAGACCACCCACCGGGGGCAGAGCCTGGGATCAGAAGGCAGAGCAGGCTGAGATGCCGGCCCTGCTGGGGCCCGCTGGCCTGCGAGGAACCCCCAACCATCAGATGGGGGAGTCAGAAGTCAGGAGAGAGAAAAGCCTCGTTCAGGGCCAAACCTCAAAGCCGAACCCCTCCTCCGTGCTTTGTGGATCCAGGTCAACACCTGTGACCTCCAGGGCTGGGCTCTGACCGCTGCTCCCTGGGCACTGTCTCTGCAATATTTTCCTGCTGCAGTGACTCCAGTCTGCAAACCAAGGGGGTTCCTTTCCCCCAACCCCTCCGCTGCCTGCCTTCCAAGGCCTGGCCCAGCCCTTCCCAACACTGGTGGGCAATGCTCTTCAACCACAGAATCCGAAGCAGTGCCCATCACCATGGCCTTCACCTTAATGCACAGAAGCCTGGTGTGAGATGGAGAGAAAGAAAGCGACTCACTAGGCCTCAGTATTCTCATCTGTAAAATGGGCACTCTAAAGGACTGACTGGTCATCGTGGGGTATACAAGAGATAGAAAATGAAAGTGCCTAGCAGAGCACTTGGTAGTCAGCGCAGGATCATTCACTTCTAGCTAAATGGAACAGGCATGTGAAAAGACTAGAATTTCAGATCAGGACTTCCCTGGTAGTCCAGTGGCTAAGACTTCGCACTCCCAATGCAAGGAGTCCCGGGATCAATTACTGGTCCAGGAACAAGATCCCACAGGCCTCAACTAAAGATCCTGCATGTCACAACTAAGATCAGATGGAAACAAATAAATTAAAGAATGTCAGATCATATCATAAATGACAAGTGACAAAAAGTACTAGAGTCCATCATTTCTACAACGTAAGGCGGGGGCGGAGGTCTTGGGGGGAATCAATGAGAACTTGAGTGGTTCAAAGGGGCTGGTACCCAAAATAGGCCAAAAGAAAGAGTAGGGTATTTTTGGCCCAAAATTGAGACCAGCAATTGAGAAAGAAACAGGAAGGTACAAAGGCAAGAAAGCTCCACGAATATAGACGTGCTCTAGAAAAAGAAAATGAGGGCTTTTGACAAGTAGTGAAGATGGAACTATGGTGGAAAAAAACAAAAGTGAGAGTAAAAATTAGACACTGCTTTGTCGTTATTGTGGTTATTTAGTGGCTCAGTCACGTCCAACTCTTCAGCAACCCCATGGACCATAGCCTGTCAGATGCCTCTGTCCATGGGATTCTCCAGGCAAGAATACTGGAGTGGGTTGCCATATCCTTCTCAGGGGATCTTTCTGACCCAGGGATCGAATCTGGGTCTCCTGCATTGGCAGGTGAGTTCTTTACTGCTAAGCCACCATGGAAGCCCACTTTAGTAGTTGACAACCCTGAGGCTTCAGAACGAGGGGTTTATAATGATAAAGGTCATGTTTTAAGCAGGTCAGGTGGACAGAGATGTTTGGAATAAAACTGGAGGGAATACCTGGAGGCAGGAGGCCTGGTGGAGTTAAATTAGGAGTGGCAATTAACATAAACATAGTACTATATATTACTATATATAAACTATAACATAAACATATTACTATATATAAACTAGGTAAACAACAAGGGCCCACTACATAGCACAGGGAGCTCTCCTCAATATCTCGTAATAACCTAGAATGGAAAAGAACCTGAAAAAGAACATATATATATACATGTGCATATCACTGAATTACTTTGCTGTACACTTGAAACTAACATAACCTCGTAGATTTACTATACATCAATAAAAAATAAAAATTAACAAAAAACAGGCTTTGCTCATTTCCTGTCTTGGTTACATTTTTGGTAATTCTCATAATATTTCCAACCCTCCACCAGCAATAAGATTCTAACTCACTGAAGGCTGAGATAATGGTTAATATTTTTTAGCAATACTGGGGTACATACATTTTTTAGACATAATTCTATTGCACATTAATATAGTATAGAGTAAACATAACTTGTATATGCACTAAGAAATAAAAACATTATACACCGAGCAGCACGTGAGTGCTGACTTCCCCGGCCAGAGATTGAACCTGTGTCCCCTGCAAAAGAAGCACAGAGTCCTCCCCCACTGACCACCAGGGAAGTCCTACTCTTCATTTTAAAGTTTATAACATTTAATTTTTTGGACTGAGAGCATGTTTATTTTTACTAAAAACTGAAGGTTACTTTTAAAAAATAAATAACATGCAGTCATAAAAACTGATGACGGATGTCCTACAGAATCTAAGTAGAAGAGCAATTGAAGATCAGGTGAACTACAGACCTCCGGCAAAGGCGAGCCACCCTGCTAAGCATCACTGGAAGCATCAGTGATTTTAATCTTAGCAACAGTTCTATCAGATCATTATTTCTCTCCCCATCTGTATCCCGACTTTATAGATGAAGAAACTAAGGCTCAGAGAGGTTGGGACAGCTGTCTAATGATACATAGCTCGTGCCTGGTCTGGAATTAGAAGCCCACCTTGAAGAATCTTCCACGCAACACGGCGTTAATACGTTTAAACTTGGCAGAATTGAAAATCTCAGACATCCTCAGCTGAAGGGTTATAAATCTGTATTACCATTACCTGCTAGTGGTTTTTGCCAGTGGTGGCAAGGCATTTCCCAGTTTTACAGAAAGCTACAGCATTCTTCCAAACTTCCAGAGGACAGCACTGGAAAGTTGGCCTCACCAGACTAAGCAGACACACACACCCAAAACCAGACATCCTCTTGTGCTAAATGTGCTCTGGGAGCCCATAAAACCCTGCAATTACTCATAGGAGACTTCCCAGGTGGCGCTGTTGGTAAAGAACCCAGAGTTGGTGATGGACAGGGAGGCCTAGCGTGCTGCAATTCATGGGGTCGCAAAGAGTCGGACCCAACTGAGCGACTGAACTGAACAATGCAGGAGATGTACAAGACTGGGGTGCAATACCTGGGTTGGGACGATCCCCTGGAGGAGGAAATGGCAATCCACTCTGGTTTTCTTGCCTGGGAAATCCCATGGACAGAGGAGAGAGTCAGGCTACGGTCCATAGGGTCGTAAACAGCTGGACATGACTGAAGAGACTTGGCACCCATTCATAGAAGATTCTACCCATACTCACTGAACCATATGACTGACCTTATAAAGTCCCTATTACAGTACTTACATATACAGTTTACATATACAGTACAGGCTTCCCCAGTGGCTCAGCAGTGAAGAATCCACCTGCAATTTAGGAGACACAGGAGATGTGGGTTTGATCCCTAGGTCGGGAAGATCCCCTGGAGGAGGGCATGGCAACCCACTCCAATATTCTTGCCTGGAGAATCCCATGGACAGAGGAACCTGGAGGGCTACAGTCCATGGGGTCATAAACAGTCAGGCATGCCTGAAGCAACTTAGCATACATGCACACATAGATGCAGAATTACATCCAAAGAGAACAAAAAAGAAAATATAAAAACCCCTGTTCATATCTATTTTCTCTAATCATGATATTATTTGTCAGTATATATTTTACAATATACAGAATACACTGGAGTCCATTGGACTCTTAAGACTCTTAAGAGTCCCTTGGACTGCAAGGAGATCCAACCAGTCCATTCTGAAGGAGATCAGCCCTGGGATTTCTTTGGAAGGAATGATGCTAAAGCTGAAACTCCAGTACTTTGGCCACCTCATGCGAAGAGTTGACTCATTGGAAAAGACTCTGATGCTGGGAGGGATTGGGGGCAAGAGGAGAAGGGGACGACAGAGGATGAGATGGCTGGATGGCATCACTGACTCAATGGACGTGAGTTTAGGTGAACTCTGGGAGTTGGTGTTGGACAGGGAGGCCTGGCGTGCTGCGATTCATGGGGTCGCAAAGAGTCGGACATGACTGAGCGACTGATCTGATCTGATACATACATACATACATACATATATATATATATACGTACATACATTTGGGGCTTCACAGGTGGTGCTAGTGGTAAGACAGGAGGAGACATATGAGACATGGGTTCAACCCCTGAGTTGGACAATCCCCTGGAGGAGGGCATGGCAACTCTCTCCAGTATTCTTACCTGGAGAATCCCGTGGACAGAGGAGCCTGGTGGGCTACAGACCATGGGGTTGCAAAGAGTCGGACTGAAGCGACTTAGCACACACATATATTTAGGGGCCAAATTTGAATGAAAGAATAAGAAAACCAATATTTGTTTAGTATCTATTTTGTGCCAGCAGTCATGTGGCCAAAGTACTATTATCTTCATTTTGCATGAAGAGATTGTGTCTGGGATTTAAAAGCATTTATTGTCTTCATTCACATCTTTATCATTTCCTTTAGCAATGCAACAAAAACCCCAAGAGCATTTTACTTAAGAATCAAAATAACAGTCGTCAATTATTAGGTTCACTTGGTGCAGACCTTTTTCTTGGTTTATGTTTATCATTTATTTCATCATCACCATGGCCCTAAAAATGCACGTAGCGTGGTTCTCATTTTATATTTATGGAAACTGAGGCAGGATGAGCTGAAGAGAATGTCCAAAATGTCACATTTGAGACAATTTTAGATTTAGAAGGGCCCTAAGTAAGTGAATCGTGGCTTTTAGTGATTTCAGAAAAGGGAGCATTTTTTTCAAGTTCTTTTTGTTTTTATTAATGGTGTACACTTGTCCAAATATGCCAAATCTTTTGGTTAGAAATCCTGGGCTCTTCCTTAGTAGCATTTTACCAAAACGAGGGCTGCCATGACAAGAAAACACAGCCTCAGCAAATGAAAAGCCCCAAACTTAAAAAGACACATTTCTAGCCAGACAAAGAAAATCAAGAGCATTTTAAGAATGCTACCTGAAACCAGGTCTCCCGGAGGGAGGAGGTTGACCAGGCTCACTGCAGCTTCAGAGGAAGAACAAACCACCAGCTGGCCAGCCCCCAGGGTCTGGACAGTGTCCCCTCTCTGACAGCCCGATCAGCTCTTTCCTGGAGATTAAAGCAAGGATTAAACTAGACTCCAGCCCTTCCAAAGGAAAATATGCTCGCACCAGCCTTTCCTTGAAGTGACCTTTTTCTGTTTACTTTTTAAAGAATAGAATTATCAAAAGTTTTGCCCCAGTGACAGAAAATCCATTTCACTTTAAAAGCTCACCAGGGGGGTCTCCCTGGTGGTCCAGTGGCTAGGATTCTTGGCTCTGAACGCAGGGAGCCTGGGTTCCATCCCGGTCGGGAGACTAGATCCCACATGCTGACACTAAAGATCCCATGTGCCACAACTAAGACCTGATGAAGCTAAATAAATATTAAAAAGGAAAAAAAAAAAAACAAGAAAAAAAGCAGCTCTTCCCTGGTGGTCCAGTGGTTAAGACTTCACCTTCCAATGCAGGGGGTGCAAGTTCAATCCCTGGTCAGGGAGCTAAGATGTCTCAGGGCCAAGAAAACAAAACAAAACAGAAGCAGTACTATAACAAATTCAATAAAGACTTAAAAAAAGCTCCACATCAAAAACCCTTTAAAACAGAAAAAAGCTCACCAGCACTGCCTGGGGACCCTGAGGAGTGCTGTGTCCACTCTGGGTCCACAGTGATTCTGCTGTTCCTTTCTGAGTACCATGTACTTTGCCTTTTATTGGTCAAGTAAGGAGGCACCTCTACTTAAACCCAGAGCTCCTATCTGTCAACAACAGTTATTAGTTCCTGGAACGGCTGGCTCTCACTTCCTGAGATAACACCCAGCTCTGCGTATCCCTAGCTGCTGCACACTGGTCACTCCGCTCATAAAAATAAAGCTGCCGCTCACCCATCAGAGCCAGCCCTTCCCCACCCAGATCTCCAGTTAACATGTGGACGCGCCCTCACCTGCACCCTGTTTGCTGGGTCCCTCTGTGTGTGGAGACTTGAGCCCAGCGGTGTGCTGGGCGCAAGCTCTTTGGTTCTAAGCCATAGTGTCCACTTAGGTCAAAACCAGCAGGACTCTGAGAGATGGGCCTGCAGGTCCCTTTGATTGTGAGATATTAAACCCTTCAGTCAAGTTGGACTTTACCAACTGCAAACAATCTTTCAAACGCAAAAGTGCTCATAATCTGCCTCACTGTTGTTTAGTCACTAAGATTTTTTTCACAACACCATGGACTGCAGACCTCCAGGCTCCTCTGTCCATGGGATTTCTCAGGCAAGAATACCGGAGTGGAAGTACTTCCACAGGAGATCTTCCCGACCCAGGGATCAAACCTTTGTCTCTTGTGTCTCCTGCACTGGCAGGCAGATTCTTTACCACCAGGGAAGCCCCATAATCTGCCTGCTGAGTAGTAAAAAGCATGTACTTTGGAATAAGACCAACAGCAGCTTAATTTATGACTATGCTCCTTTTGAGCTGTGTGGCCTTGGGTAAGTTACCTAACCTCTTGATTTCCTCATTTGTAAAATGAAGACAGGGACTTCCCTGGTGGCCCAGTGGCTAAGACTCCTCACTCCCAATGCAGGGGTTCAATCCCTGGTCAGGGGACTAGATCCCATGTGTCACAACAAAAGATCCTGTGTGTCACAACTAAGACCGGTGCAGCCAAAGAAAGAGAGAAAGAAAATTCTAAATAAGCATAATACAAATACAAACCACCTCCCAGAGTGATAATGAGGACTAAGTGAACTAACACGTCTAGGGTTGTTAGCATATAGGATATTAACAAATCCAGTTTTCTGTCTTAAATTGGAATTAACTGCTCATAAATCTCCTTTCTAGATGCCAACTTAGAATGTCAGAGATCTTGACTTGATTCACTGTACTCCAGTAGCAACAATTAAACCGGCTTCCTTTAGGGGTACATCGATTGCAGTGTACCTTTCCAAGTAGATAGCAATCATTTCCACACAGCTTCTCTCCCTTCCTCTCAAGATGTGAAGCTCCTTGACAACAGGAACTGTTCTAGTCACTTCTTTCTCATATAATAAGTCCTAAGAGGAGGCAGAGGGAGAAGGAGACCACGTACGTGCTCAAGGTTACAGTGAAGACGGCAAAGAGACGGAGCATGGTGCCGTGGGAAAGCGGAAAGCGTCGCGTGCAGCCTCGGAAGCCCCCAGGGAGGAACCAAGGGGACACAGAGAAGGTTTCCATTTCAACCCCCGGGATGTCATCCAGAAAGGGTATTACCTAATGTCTTTCTGATAGCTCAGTTGGTAAAGAATCCGCCTGCAATGCAGGAGACCCCGGTTCGATTCCTGGGTTGCAAGATCCACTGGAGAACGGATTGGCTACCCACTCCAGTATTCTCAGGCTTCCCTGGTGGCTCAGCTGGTAAAGAATCTGCCTGCAATGTGGGAGACCTGGGTCCAATCCCTGGGTTGGGAAGGTCCTCTGAAAAAGGGAAAGGCTGCCCACTCCAGTATTCTGGCCTGGAGAATTCCACGGACTGTGTAGTCCATGGGGTCGCAAAGAGTCGGACACGACTGAGCGACTTTCACTTTCACTCAGGCCTCTCTGCCCCAGGTGTTACCTGAACTCACCTGGTTATCTTCTATTCCAAGCAGGGTCAGAGGGGAGCCCTTCCCGTGAGCATCCAAGCACACAACGTACGCTTCTGTTCTTTCCTCAGGAACACTCTCCCGCCCCGGGGCCCTGTTTGTGCCTGATCTTCCCTTGGCTGACACCAAGGCCAAGGGTCACGGTTCCTCCTTCTGCCCCCCACCCCCAGCGCTCTCACTGGGCTCCAGGTTTCTCCCCCAACAAAGCCACACAGAGTTTGTTTGCCTTCCCCACCTCCCCGCAAGCTCCAATTGCCGCAGGGGGCAACCACGCTCACTTGCTGCCCACAGAGCCCAGAACACTTTCTTGGGAGCGGGTCTGCCGAAGGAGCAGCCATCAACTCTGTTTATTACCCCCAGGCGGCCGGAGAGAGAGACCCACCCTCCACCCTGGGCCACCCCGGGCTCAAGCAGAAGACACGGCCGGAGGTCTGGAAGGTCTCAGGCCCGAGGTCAGACAGCTGGGTCTGTCCTAAGCCACTGATTAACAACTCCGTGTCTGTTCTCTGCCTCCCACGTGAGAAGCAGAGAACCTCCCTCTTAGATTCGTGGTTTGACCTGCAACGCTTAAACAGTCTAATTTGGATTCAGGGCAGAAACATTTCATTCCCCCTTGGAGCTCAGGGTGAAAGTGAAAGCCACAGAGTCCCTGACCTGCAGAAACTCGCAGGTAGGGAGGAGAGCGCAGGTAAACAAGGCCGTGTGACCCTTGCCTCAGCAGGGATTTAGGCAAGAGGGCAGCTCTGAAGGAAACGAGATGGGAAGGGAGGTTCTGAC